>NW_026783590.1:0-1249104 GCF_949774975.1 Lagenorhynchus albirostris | reverse complement strand
GATATCACTAACACACGGAATGTAAACTTGGCTACATAGGAACTGAATTACCAAACAGAACAGGGTCTCAAATTTAGAAAACCAACTTATGCTTCCTTAAGGGGAAAGGTGAGTTGGGGTGCTGCATAAAACCAGAGATTGAAATGAGCACAGATAAAGTTCCTTAAGCCAAATATGGAATAGACAAGAGCTACTCCTTGCTCAACGAAATGGAATCAACACCCCATATTAAACGCCTAAGAATGTACCTGACTAGGAAGTATCTTAAAACCTATGGACTGCTATGTCTCCGAAAGAGAATCAAGCATGTGTACAGGGGCATAAACGCAGCAGTGATAGGATTGGAGAGGTTCGGTGAGCAAATGAAGACCCTTTGAAGTCATATTGCATGGTACCCATTCCACGGGTCTCAACTCTCCAGGTTTAAGGTATTCTTCCTTCAGCTAAAACATGCATGTGGAACCCAGAGTATGATCAACCGTGTGATCGGGAGACGTGTTCCAATATGTGTCAGTTTTCGTCCCCTGGTACTCGGGTGCAACATTCCAGACGCTTTACTAACACTCTCCCGACTTGGAGAGTCAGTGCCTTTAACCTCCTGTTTGGCCCAGTTTGCAATTTCTGCGGAAGATGAACAGGAATAGGGAGAACCAATGAGAGACTAGCTGGAGGTGTCTGGACGGGCAAATTTAACTCTCATTTCGCACCAGGAAGAGGAATTAACCAAAGGCTCAGCGTGCCGTGCCGGAACCAGATTAGGGCCTGAAGCCATCCTGCGGTGTTGCGGCCAGCTCACGAGAAAGCGAGTTGAAGAAAGGAGCTCAGGGGCACAGAAATTCACAAACTTGCAGAGTTATAAATGACAGCTATCGTCCAAAAATATACTGAAGTAAGGCTGCCAAGAGGACTTGAAAGCGGGGCAGAATTGCAGGAAACCGATTTCAGGAGGTAGACTGGAATTGCATTTAAAGCATAGGAAAAGAGGCAGAACGTCCACAATGATGCACTTGGCCAAAAAGGGCGTATGCGTTTTTTCCTGAATATATTCAGGAAAAAACGCATACGCCCTTTTTGGCCAACCAAGCAAGCTTGCAAAGGAAATCTGCACTACAATGAAGTCTCACTTCCCCCCGGTCAAAAGGGCCATCTGAAAAAAGTGTAAAATCCAGAAAGGCAGGACAGGCCATGGAGAACTGGGAGCTTTGTTATGCTGATGGGCAGGATGTCAATTGCCAACAGCCACTCGGGAGAAGTGTATGGTGTTTCCTGAAACATCTAAAAAACAAAGCAACAGAGCCTAGGGCACTTCCACTTATGGTCCTATAGCTTAGTTAATTTAAAATCAAAAAGACACAGCCACCCCAAAGGTTGGGACGGTTCTTTTTACTGGAATCTCTTCTTCGGCACAAGTTAAATATCCCAGAGAGCAAATAATGGATAAAGAAGTTGCGGTACTTATGTACAACAGAATACCACTCAGCAATGAAATCTATGTCACCAGGCCCGTACCAGCATAATGAGTGGATTGAGGCACGATGATTCTAAGTGAAATAAGTCACACAGAAAAAGAAACATCATAAGGTATCACTAATACACGGAATGTGAACTTGGCTACACAGGAACTGAATTACAAAACAGAACAGGGTCTCAAGTTTAGAAAACTAACTTATGCTTTCTTAAGGGGGAAGGTGAGTTGGGGTGCTGCATTAAACCAGAGTTTGAAATTAGCACAGATACCGTTCCATAAGCCAAATATGGAATAGACAAGACCTACCCCTTGCTCAACGAAATGGATTCAACAATGAGGTATCACCTCACACCTGGTAGAATAGGCATCATAGAAAATCTACAAGCAAAAAATGCTGGAAAGGGTGTGGAGAAAAGGAACCCTCTTCCACTATTGTTGGGAATATAAATTGATACAGTCACTATGGAGAACAATATGGAATTTCTTAAGAAACTAACAATAGAATTACCATATGATACAGCAATCCCAGTACTGGACATATACCCAGACAAAACCATAAATCAAAAAGAGACATTCACCGCAATGTTCATTGCATCACTATTTACAATATCGAGGTAATGGAAGCAACCTAAATGCCCACAGACAGACGAATGCATAAAGCCGTGGTACATATATAAAATGGAATATTACTAAGCCATGAAAAGGAATGAAATTGGGTCATTTGTAGAGATGTCGATGCATCTAGAGACTGTCATACAGAGTGAAGTAAGTCAGAAAGAGAAAAACAAATCTTGTATATTCATGCATATATGTGGAACCTAGAAAACCTGTACAGATTAACCATTTTGCAAGGCATAAATAGAGCAACAGATGTAGACAACAAACGTATGGACAACAAGGGGGGAAAGCTGTTGGGGGGGGTGGTGGGAGGAGTTGAGAGACTGGGATTGGCATGTATACATTTATATGTATAAAATAGATAACCAATAAGAACCTGCTGTATAAAAATATAAAATAAAATTCAAAATTAAAAAGAAATAAAATTTAAAAAATAGAAAAAACAATTATTCCCTTCACATACATGTATTTATATGAATAAATTATTTCCATGCTTATATCTGTAAATACAAAAAAGAGGAATAAAATCTACCTTGAACCCAAAACGAAAAAGAGAAAAAAAACACAGAACCCACCAGTTCCACAGAGGAAAACCGTATCAGGGCACTTGCTCCAGTTGTAAACAATTCTGAAGCTGGTCAGTGGTGGGGAATCGTCTCCCATTCAGCCAGCAGCCCCCACGCAACAAGCGTCCTCATTGCAAAGCTGGGGCACCGTGCCGAGGCATCTGTGAGTAAACGTGAGCTGAGCCCCAGGCCAGTTGCTGCTGAACTATTCCCACCCATCCCAGGTAAAACACCTGAATATATACAAGGACTTGAAAGCCTAGAGGGAGGGCCATAGAGCCACACGAGTGACAGCATGCCGGCCGACTTGGTGCCTGCAGGCCAGCCAGGATGGTCCTGGCCCTGGGTGCTCTTCTGGAAGATTTCCATTTCCCTGCCTGAGATACCCGTCCTGTCCCTGCCCCCACTGCTTTTTTCCTTCCTCACCTCTGCCCAGGGAGAAATTCCAGCAGCAGGTATGGGTGACACATCTTCTTCTTTAGCAGGTGGCAGCCTGGCAACTGCTGCAGAAAGTCCAGCAGAGCCCCACTCACACTGGGCCACCCACAAAACCGTGGCCTCTCACTCCCTCCCACCAGCCCAGCCCCGAGACTGCTGACAGGGCAGAGAAAATGGCGTCAGGCACGGCTGCAGGGGCTCTTGCTGCCTGGAGTGGTATTTATAGTGATCTCAACCCAGGCACACCTGGGGAGGGCTGGCCGGCACGGTAAGGCTGCCCAGGTCAGCCAATCATCACCCCTCAGGGGCTCACAGTTGCAGAAAATGGAACTTGCTGAACCGGCCAGGTCCAAGGAACAGGTGTGGGCTCCTGAGAGTCAGGATAGACAAGGGGCTGCAGCTTTGGCTTGTTTTCTAATCATTTTATCTGGCCCATGAGTGGGAGACAACTTCAAGAAAACCCTCTCCTAATGAGAGGAACCCAGGAGTCAGGGAGAGGAGGGGTGGGTGGTGGTTGGAGACAGAGGCCTGGTGCCCCGGGTGCAGTGGAAGTCTCTGGAAGACCAGGTGGAGGGAGGCCTCACGGAGTGATGCCCAGGGTCACAGACCTGTCGCAGCTGCTGTTTGTTAGTTCAAGTCCTGCTCTGAGGTGCTCTGTGTCAGCTCTGAGCGACAGGTGAGCTGGGGGTGCTCTGCAATGAGGGCTATGTGCACGGTTCCTGTGTGCCCAGCCCTGCCACAGTACCTGCAAGGGTAGCTCTGTATCCTGGGAGGGGCCTGACCACGAGAGCCCTGTGGGCTGGGGTGGGGGTGGGGTACCTGCCCAGGTGAGCTCCATATTCTGGGATTGGTCTGACCACGAGAGCCCCATGGGCTGCTGGGGACCTGGTAAAGGATGTCAGGACAGTCAGTGAAGCCACCGAGGATATACCTCCAGTTGCTCCTAATTCCTACACCCTGCTGGTCATTCTACCAACCACCAGGACATGGTATTCTGTATTAGTCTTCAATGATGCCTTCTTTTGTATTCCATTAGTCCCAGAGTCACAAGAAATTTTGGCTTGTGAGTGGCAGGACTCAACATACAACTAAAACAATACTTCCGGGCCGTCTGGCCCCAAGGGTGCAAAAATTCCCACACCATCTTTGGGGAAAGCTTAGCTGAAGACCTAAAAGTTCTACCTCTGGAAAAGGAAACCCTCCTTCAATATGCAGACGACATTCTGATCGCCAGCCCTACTAAGGAGGCCTCTGAACTACCAAGCCAATAAAGGATAGAAGTTGTCCAAGAAAAAGCTCAAATATCACAGACTGCCGTGACCTGCCTGGGCTTCATTCTCACAGAAGGTTGGAGAAGTCCATCCCAGGAAAGGGAAGAAACCATTTTCAGCCTTACCCCTTTCTAAAACTAGAAGACAGCTTAGGGGTTCCTGGGGAGGCCAGGGTTTGCTGCTTCTGGATCCCTAACTACAGTCTACTAGCTGGGCCTCTATATGAAACACTGAAAGGAAAAGATGATGATCCTTTTGAATAGAATCCACAAGTGGCCTTTCAAGAATGGAAAGAGCAGTCAATTCAGACCCTTGCCCTGGAACTCCCTAATTTAGCTAAACCCTTTGACCTTTACATTCCCGGTGAAAGGTGAATCGCCATTGGAGAATTAGTGCAAAACCTGGGACCACTTGAAATGGAACAATGCAAGAATGCCATCCAGGTAGGATAAACTATGGTCACCAAGGGGCTTGGCCCACTGCCACATCTGGCCAAGATACTGGCGGTATCTAAAAACCTGGAAATCAGCAGCCCAAAAGGCCACCTCCCTCCTAAGGGAAAAGGACCCCACGTGGTGATCCTAACCACCAACCATGCCCTGAAGTTGCAGGGTTCGCTCCGTGGGCACACCGACCTCGAGTGAGGAGGCCCTCCAACTCCAACATCCAGAGAGATAACCGGGGGCAACAGGGCACCATGACGACTCGTGTGAACATCACTTGACCTGGAGTTTCTCTCATAAAACAACAAGAGTGTGTCCCAAAAGAGTAGACTACTGCTTGCAGGACTTACTGCACCCAGAGGGGAGCTAATAATCTTGGCGGGGGAACCGTATATCACACTGTCACCATAGAAAAGCCTACAGACACCGTGATGATGGTGGCCAGTAAGACCGGCTGGACTCTTGTTTACTTCCAAAGGCTGTTGACTCAGTGGCCATCACGGTCCTTGATCACCACTGACCCTGGACTGTCTGGGAGTTGAGCGGGCAGGGCTCTGACACCTGGTGCTGTTTGTACGTTAATTCAGGGGCCTAATTGAAGAAAGCGCAGACTACTGGTCAGAGCATCTAGGCTGGCAGAAACGGTCGGCCTAAGGTGGCCGAACAAATGTGGGGCGGGGTGAAACCGGCCCCCACAGCGTCTCTGCACATCTCTTTCCTGGACCCTTAAAGGTCATTAGAATCTATAACACTTCCAATGCTGGTGCTCAGGTGGACGAGCAGGGAGGCAGGGGGCCTGGGGACAATCAACGTCACCTGGAGGCTGCTGGGGAGAAGCTCTGACCCTCGCCCCAGGGTATGAGGGCTCCCAACTCAGCACTCAGCAGTTACAGAAGAAGGGTCTGCACCCTCAGCACTCCAAGAATGAGGAACGGGACAAAAGGCAGAGGGGGGGGGTTTGTCCCCAGCAAAGCCCATTAAAAATCCCTGGGAGATAAAAATAGAATCTGGGCAATAAAGTCAAGTCTAACCTTTTTTATCCTTTGTGCTTTGTCTAATTTCACGTGCTCCTAGGGTCCCGCATGCAGAGGTTCCACACCCGGCACTTCAGACCAGATTTCCTAGTGCAGAATGGCTGGGTCGACACCTCAGCTCCTGGGGCCCAGTGCAGACTCCGCGATATAGAGCCTGAGCTACAGCCAACCCGGCCCTCGAGAGCTCCGCCCCCTCCCTCCCACTGACTCTGACAGGATCTCTACACAGCAGCCCAGCCCACAGCCCACGGGGTAGTACATGCTCTCACCTCTCCATTCTCTGATCAAAATATAAAGTTTCCTTTGCTTGTGAACCAAACTCAGTCTCGATCTGTTGGCCCCAATGACACTGGGCAGGGGGACACTTGTTGGGGTCCACTCTGGAGGATCAGTAACAGAAATTGAGACTATTGTAACCTCAATGAACAGATGTGTGAGCCAAAGTGTAGTTAACATAGAACAGTGTATAAGGCTCGGGTAAAATAAGATGTTTCTAACACTTCCATTGGATATTTCCATCACTTTATTATAAGCAAGTTCAGTGAAAAGGTTTGTCTTATTTGTCAGCTCAATATTAGAGAAATGAAGTGATTTCTTTCCAAGGATGTACATCTAATAATCTTGGTTAAACCTTCAATCTTGTTTTAAATGCTTTTCCATTGAAAATGATACCTCTCTTTCAGCTCCCCCATTTCTGAGAAGTATAAAATCTTATAATTTATTATTACCAAAGGGGAAAGGTGGGAGGAGGGATAAATTAACAGTTTGGGATGAACACATACACACTGCTATGTATAAAATAGATCATCAACAAGGAACTACTGTATAGCACAGGGAACTACACTCAACATTTTGCAATAACCTATAAGGGGAAATAATCTGAAAAAGAATAGATATTTTTATTGACATCATCTATCAATGACAGTTAAAGTGTAACCTAAGGGAAGCTGGTGGTGAGTGCTTCTGACCCTGAAGACTTCAATCATCTAAAGTTTGGACTCTGCCTACTTCCCAAGGCCCTTAATGAACATATGTGTAGCCGTAGCTTAAAAAATTCCCCAGTTTGGGTTTCGGGGAGACACTGATTTTGAAAAAGCCCTGGTGTTCTCCTTACATGAATGGGACTCTTCCTACTGCTAAAACATGTCTGTCACACCCAGAGGATGGTATACCGTCTGATCGGGAAGAGTTTGGAAAAGGCATCTCATCTCCTCATCTCCTGGTGCTCGGGTTCACCCCTCCAGCGTCTTTACTAACAGTCTCCCCACTTGGAGATGTCAGCACTGTCAACATCCTGTTGCGTACAGTTTGGAATTTGTCCAGAGGATGAAGCGGAAGGATGAGGAACAATGAGAGACAAGTCCTACGTGTTCAGACAGGCACATGTCACTCTAATTTCCAATCAGGAAGACGAATTGACCAAAGGCTAGGGTTGCCCATGGAAACAGTATAGGGCTTGAGGAAATCCCGCTGCTTTGTGGCCAGTTCCCATAAACACAAGTTGAACAATAGAACTCAGGGGCAGTAAAATTCACAAAACTGCAGAGTTGAAAATATCCATCACTGAAAAATGTCTTGAGGAAAGTCAGAGAAAAGGACTTGTAAGCAAGGGAGAATGGCAGGAAAGGGATTTGAGGAGGTAGAAAGGACTCGCCATTAAGCACAAGAAAAGGAGCTGAACATTGCCAACATTGCAGTTGGCCAAAAAGGGTGTATGCGTTTTTTTGTGTATATATTCAAGAAAAGAGCGTACACCTTTTTAGCCACCCAAACAGGTGGGCACTGGAAGTCAATACTACAAAAGACATCACTTTGCATCAGTCAGAAGAGCCATCCTCATAAAGCGTAAACAACAGAAATGCAGGACAGGGCAAGGAGAAGAGGGAGCCCTGTGAGACTTATAGTGGAAATGTATATTGCCAACGGCCATTCTGGAGAAGTGTATTGTGTTTACTAAAGCATCTAAACAATGAGCTACAGAGCATAGGGCACTTGCACTCATGGGCGTATATCTTGGGAAAAACAAAACTCGAGAGGACACAGGCACCCCAATGTTTACCCCCTCTCTGTTTAAAAGATCCTCGACTAGGATATAACTTAAATGTCTCTGGAGGGAAAAAATGGATAGAGATGTGGTACTTAGGTAGAGTGGAATATTATTCAGCCTGGAAATCAATGAAATATGGCCAGCTGTAACAACTCCGGAGGAGTTACGTATGATCATTCTAAGTGACAGAATTCAAAAAGAAAAAGACACATATCATAAGATATCACTTAAAGGTGGAATCCAAAATGGCTACACATGAAATAAATTACAAAACAAAAACATAGTCAAATATGTAGAAAACACGCATAAGGCTGCTAAACGGGAAAGGTGGGGAGGGGTGAGGCATCATCCAGGAGGTTGAAATTAGCAAAGATACCATTCCAAATACCAAACTGATAATCAACAAGGCCTACACGGTAGCTAAAAGAACTGCACTCAGCACACTCAAGTCACCAGAAAAGAATATATACGACTGGTAAGAATCTGAAAAAGAATTTATTGATGTCTCTCTGTACGTGAATCAAGTGGATGTACAGCAGCAAGAAACAGAGCTTTGAAAATCAGCTGTAACCAATATAGTAATAAATTGAAAAAAATAAACGACAGAGAGACAGAGAAAACCTCTTACAACTTTTCCTCAGGGACGGTGATGCAACATGGATTGAACACATCTAGACCCACAGCAGGATGAGACATAAGGCTGGAAACTGTTTGCGCTAAGAGAAATGTGAGGTTGGGTGAGGAAATGCACACCCTTTAAAGTAATACTACCTGGTACCCATTCAATGGGTCCCAAATCTGCAGGTTCAAGGGATCTTCCTACAGCTAAAACATGCATGGAAAACCCAGAGGACTGTACACCATGTGATGCACCTCATTTATCCTCTCCTGGTGCTCCTGTTCACCATTCCAGCCACGTTACTTAGAAGCTCCCCACTTGGAGAATCAGCACATTTAAACTTCTGTTTCACACATTTTGCAAATTGTGAGGAGGATGAACGGGAAGAGGGGGAACCAATGAGAGAAGAGTTGTAGGGGTTTGGACGGGCACATATCACTCTAATTTCCCATTAAGAATAAGAATTAAAAAAAGGCTCAGCCTGCCTCGCCGGAGCCAAAATAGGGCCTGAAGCAATCCTGCGGGTTTGAGGCCAGCTCACAAAAGAGCAACTTAAAACATGGAGCTCAGGGTCACTGCAATTCACAAACCTGCAGAGTTATAAATGAAAACTAACGTCCAAAAATATGTCGAGGTAAGGCAAAGAAGAGGATCTGAATGCAAGACAGAATTGCAAGAAACAGATTTCAAGAGATAGATTGGACTCGTCTTTAACGCACATGAAAAGCGGCAGAATTTCGACAATGATGCAGTTGGCCCAAAAGGGCGTATGCGATTTTTCCTGATTATATCCAGGAAAAAACGCATACGCACTTTATGGGCAACGAAGCAAGCAAGCAATGCAAATGTGCACAACAAAGAAGTCTCATTTCCCACCGGTCAAAAGGGCCATCCTAAAAAATTGTAAAAACCAGAAATGCAGGACAGGCCATGGAGAACAGGGAGCCTTTATACGCTGATGGGCAGTGTGTGAACTGCCGAGAGCCACTCTGGAGAAGTGTATGGTGGTTCCTAAATCATCTAAAAACAGAGCTACAGAGCATAGGACACTTCCAATCATGGGAGTATATCTAGGGAAGTCTAAAAATCAACAAGACACAAGCACACCACAGTTTAGGGCTACTCTGTTTACAAGAACCTCAACTTCAGTACACCTTAAATATCCCAGGAAAGAGAACAATGGATAAAGAAGATGTGGTACTTATGTACAATGGAATATCTCTTCACCATGAAATCAATGTAATAAGGCTAGTAGAAGGATAAAGAGTGGATTTAGGTCCGATAATACTACTTGAAATAAGTCAAACAGAAAAAGAAACATATCATAAGATATCACTTATAGAGGGAGGGTAAATATGGCTGCACAAGAAATGAATTACAGAACAGAACAGTGTCTCACATTTAGAAAACACACTTATGTCAGCTTAAGGGGAAAGGAGAGGTGGGGTGATGCATAAAACCAGAGTTTGAAATTAGCACAGATACCGTTCAAGAAACCAAATAGGTATTAGACAAGATCTACACCTTGCTCAATGAACTGGCCTCAACACACCCTATACACCGCAGAGAAATATATCTGAGTAATAAGAATCTTAAAACCCATGTATTGATCTATCTCCATAAGGGAATCAAGTGTGTGCAGAGCGGCACAAACACAGCAGTGAAAATGAGCTAAACCCCATTATAGAAATAAATGTTAAAAACAAAACGCAGAAACAATGAAAGAGAGAAAAATTCTTACAAAATTCGCTCAGGGGCTGTGATGCAACCTGGATTGACCACATATAAACCCACAGCTGGATAAGACATAAGGCTGGACACTTGGGGCTGAGAGGATTGGTGAGCTTCGGTGAGCAACTGCCGAAAGTTTAATGCAATACTTCATGCTACTCATTCCAAGGGTCCCAACACTCCAGGTTGAAGGGAATCTTCCTACAGCTAAACCATGCTTGGGAAACCCAGCGACTGATCGGGAAAGGTTTCTAAAACGCACCACATTTTTCCTCTCCTGGGGCTCCGGATCGACATTCCAGCCGCTTTACTAACAACATCCCCACATGGAGAGTCAATGCCTTTAAGTTCTGGTATCGCACAGTCTTCAGTTAGTGCGGAGGATGAATGGGAATAGGGGGAACCAGTGAGAAACTAGCTTAAGCGGTTTCAATGGGCACATGTCACTCTAATTTCACATCAGTAAGAAGAATGAACCAAAGGCACAGCAAGGAGCCCCAGAAGAAGAATAGGGCTTCAAGGAATCCTGTGGTTATGGGGCAAGATCACAAAACTAAGAGCTGAAAAATGGAGCTAAGGGCCACTGCAATTCAAAAAACCTGACTTGCCCAAAAAGGGCGTATGTGTTTTTTCCTGAATATATTCAGGAAAAAACGCATACGCCCTTTTTGGCCAACCAAGCAAGCTTGCAAAGGAAATCTGCACTACAATGAAGTCTCAATACCCCCCGGTCAAAAGGGCCATCTGAAAAAAGTGTAAAATCCAGAAAGGCAGGACAGGCCATGGAGAACAGGGAGCCTTGTTATGATGATGGGCGGGATGTTATTTGCCAACAGCCACTCGGGAGATGTGTATGGTGTTTCCTGAAACATCTAAAAATCAAACCAACAGAGCCTAGGGCACTTCCACTTATGGTCCTATAGCTTAGAGAAATTAAAATCAGAAAGACAGAGCCGCCCCAAAGGTTGGGACGGCTCTGTTTACAAGAACCTGCTTTACGGTACAAGTTGAATATCGCAGAAAGTGAAAAATGGATAAAGAAGTTGTGGTACTTACGTACAATGCAATATCACTCAGCAAGGAAATCTATGTCATCAGGCCCGTAGCAGCATAATGAGTGGATTCAGGTATGATGATTCTAACTGAAATAAGTCACACAGAAAAAGAAACATCATAAGATATCACTAATACACGGAATGTAAACTTGGCTACACAGGAACTGAATTACAAAACAGAACAGGGTCTCAAATTTAGAAACCCAACTTATGCTTGCTTAAGGGGAAAGGTGAGTTGGGGTGCTGCATAAAACCAGAGATTGAAATGAGCACAGAAAAAGTTCCTTAAGTCAAATATGGAATAGACAAGAGCTACTCCTTGCTCAACGAAATGGACTCAACACCCCATATTAAACGCCTAAGAATGTACCTGACTAGGAAGTATCTTAAAACCTATGGATTGCTATGTCTCCAAAAGAGAATCAAGCGTGTGTACAGGGGCATAAACGCAGCAGTGATAGGACTGGAGAGGTTCGGTGAGCAAATGAAGACCCTTTGAAGTCATATTGCATGGTACCCATTCCACGGGTCTCAACTCTCCAGGTTTAAGGGATTCTTCCTTCAGCTAAAACATGCATGTGGAACCCAGAGTATGATCAACCGTGTGATCGGGAGACGTGTTCCAATATGTCTCAGTTTTCGTCCCCTGGTACTCGGGTGCAACATTCCAGACGCTTTACTAACACTCTCCCGACTTGGAGAGTCAGTGCCTTTAACCTCCTGTTTGGCACAGTTTGCAATTTCTGCGGAAGATGAACAGGAATAGGGAGAACCAATGACAGACTAGATGGAGGGGTCTGGACGGGCAAATTTAACTCTCATTTCCCACCAGGAAGAGGAATTAACCAAAGGCTCAGCGTGCCGTGCCGGAACCAGATTAGGGCCTGAAGCCATCCTGCAGTGTTGCGGCCAGCTCACGAGAAAGCGAGTTGAAGAAAGGAGCTCAGGGGCACTGTAATTCAGAAACCTGCAGAGTTATAAATGACAGCTATCGTCCAAAAATATACTGAAGTAAGGCTGCCAAGAGGACTTGAAAGCGGTGCAGAATTGCAGGAAACCGATTTCCGGAGGTAGACTGGAATTGCATTTAAAGCATAGGAAAAGAGGCAGAACGTCCACAATGATGCACTTGGCCAAAAAGGGCGTATGCGTTTTTTCCTGAATATATTCAGGAAAAAACGCATACGCCCTTTTTGGCCAACCAAGCAAGCTTGCAAAGGAAATCTGCACTACAATGAAGTCTCACTTCCCCCCGGTCAAAAGGGCCATCTGAAAAAAGTGTAAAATCCAGAAAGGCAGGACAGGCCATGGAGAACTGGGAGCCTTGTTATGCTGATGGACGGGATGTAAATTGCCAACAGCCACTCGGGAGAAGTGTATGGTGTTTCCTGAAACATCTAAAAATCAAACCAACAGAGCCTAGGGCACTTCCACTTATGGTCCTATAGCTTAGAGAAATTAAAATCATAAAGACACAGCCACCCCAAAGGTTGGGACGGCTCTGTTTACAAGAACCTGGTTTACGGTACAAGTTCAATATCGCAGAAAGTGAAAAATGGATAAAGAAGTTGTGGTACTTACGTACAATGCAGTATCACTCAGCAATGAAATCTATGTCATCAGGCCCGTAGCAGCATAATAAGTGGATTCAGGTAAGATGATTCTAACTGAAATAAGTCACACAGAAAAAGAAACATCATAAGATATCACTAATACACGGAATGTAAACTTGGCTACAGAGGAACTAAATTACAAAACAGAACAGGGTCTCAAATTTAGAAACCCAACTTATGCTTGCTTAAGGGGAAAGGTGAGTTGGGGTGCTGCATAAAACCAGAGATTGAAATGAGCACAGATAAAGTTCCTTAAGCCAAATATGGAATAGACAAGAGCTACTCCTTGCTCAACGAAATGGACTCAACACCCCATATTAAACACCTAAGAATGTACCTGACTAGGAAGTATCTTAAAACCTATGGATTGCTATGTCTCCAAAAGAGAATCAAGCGTGCGTACAGGGGCATAAACGCAGCAGTGATAGGATTGGAGAGGTTCGGTGAGCAAATGAAGACCCTTTGAAGTCATATTGCATGGTACCCAATCCACGGGTCTCAACTTTCCAGGTTTAAGGGATTCTTCCTTCAGCTAAAACATGCATGTGGAACCCAGAGTATGATCAACCGTGTGATCGGGAGACGTGTTCCAATATGTGTCAGTTTTCGTCCCCTGCTACTCGGTTGCAACATTCTAGACGCTTTACGAACACTCTCCCGACTTGGAGAGTCAGTGCCTTTAACCTCCTGTTTGGCCCAGTTTGCAATTTCTGCGGAAGATGAACAGGAATAGGGAGAACCAATGACAGACTAGCTGGAGGGGTCTGGACGGGCAAATTTAACTCTCATTTCCCACCAGGAAGAGGAATTAACCAAAGGCTCAGCGTGCCATGCCGGAACCAGATTAGGGCCTGAAGCCATCCTGCGGTGTTGCGGCCAGCTCACGAGAAAGCGAGTTGAAGAAAGGAGCTCAGGGGCACTGTAATTCACAAACCTGCAGAGTTATAAATGACAGCTATCGTCCAAAAATATACTGAAGTAAGGCTGCCAAGAGGACTTGAATGCGGGGCAGAATTGCAGGAAACCGATTTCAGGAGGTAGACTGGAATTGCATTTAAAGCATAGGAAAAGAGGCAGAACGTCCACAATAATGCACTTGGCCAAAAAGGGCGTATGCGTTTTTTCCTGAATATATTCAGGAAAAAACGCATACGCCCTTTTTGGCCAACCAAGCAAGCTTGCAAAGGAAATCTGCACTACAATGAAGTCTCACTTCCCCCCGGTCAAAAGGGCCATCTGAAAAAAGTGTAAAATCCAGAAAGGCAGGACAGGCCATGGAGAACTGGGAGCCTTGTTATGCTGATGGGCGGGATGTAAATTGCCAACAGCCACTCGGGAGAAGTGTATGGTGTTTCCTGAAACATCTAAAAATCAAACCAACAGAGCCTAGGGCACTTCCACTTATGGTCCTATAGCTTAGAGAAATTAAAATCAAAAGACACAGCCACCCCAAAAGTTGGGACGGCTCTGTTTACAAGAACCTGGTTTACGGTACAAGTTCAATATCGCAGAAAGTGAAAAATGGATAAAGAAGTTGTGGTACTTACGTACAATGCAGTATCACTCAGCAATGAAATCTATGTCAACAGGCCCGTAGCAGCATAATGAGTGGATTCAGGTACGATGATTCTAACTGAAATAAGTCACACAGAAAAAGAAACATCATAAGATATCACTAATACACGGAATGTAAACTTGGCTACACAGGAACTGAATTACAAAACAGAACAGGGTCTCAAATTTAGAAACCCAACTTATGCTTGCTTAAGGGGAAAGGTGAGTTGGGGTGCTGCATAAAACCAGAGATTGAAATGAGCACAGAAAAAGTTCCTTAAGTCAAATATGGAATAGACAAGAGCTACTCCTTGCTCAACGAAATGGACTCAACACCCCATATTAAACGCCTAAGAATGTACCTGACTAGGAAGTATCTTAAAACCTATGGATTGCTATGTCTCCGAAAGAGAATCAAGCGTGTGTACAGGGGCATAAACGCAGCAGTGATAGGACTGGAGAGGTTCGGTGAGCAAATGAAGACCCTTTGAAGTCATATTGCATGGTACCCATTCCACGGGTCTCAACTCTCCAGGTTTAAGGGATTCTTCCTTCAGCTAAAACATGCATGTGGAACCCAGAGTATGATCAACCGTGTGATCGGGAGACGTGTTCCAATATGTCTCAGTTTTCGTCCCCTGGTACTCGGGTGCAACATTCCAGACGCTTTACTAACACTCTCCCGACTTGGAGAGTCAGTGCCTTTAACCTCCTGTTTGGCCCAGTTTGCAATTTCTGCGGAAGATGAACAGGAATAGGGAGAACCAATGACAGACTAGATGGAGGGGTCTGGACGGGCAAATTTAACTCTCATTTCCCACCAGGAAGAGGAATTAACCAAAGGCTCAGCGTGCCGTGCCGGAACCAGATTAGGGCCTGAAGCCATCCTGCAGTGTTGCGGCCAGCTCACGAGAAAGCGAGTTGAAGAAAGGAGCTCAGGGGCACTGTAATTCAGAAACCTGCAGAGTTATAAATGACAGCTATCGTCCAAAAATATACTGAAGTAAGGCTGCCAAGAGGACTTGAAAACGGTGCAGAATTGCAGGAAACCGATTTCCGGAGGTAGACTGGAATTGCATTTAAAGCATAGGAAAAGAGGCAGAACGTCCACAATGATGCACTTGGCCAAAAAGGGCGTATGCGTTTTTTCCTGAATATATTCAGGAAAAAACGCATACGCCCTTTTTGGCCAACCAAGCAAGCTTGCAAAGGAAATCTGCACTACAATGAAGTCTCACTTCCCCCCGGTCAAAAGGGCCATCTGAAAAAAGTGTAAAATCCAGAAAGGCAGGACAGGCCATGGAGAACTGGGAGCCTTGTTATGCTGATGGACGGGATGTAAATTGCCAACAGCCACTCGGGATAAGTGTATGGTGTTTCCTGAAACATCTAAAAATCAAACCAACAGAGCCTAGGGCCCTTCCACTTATGGTCCTATAGCTTAGAGAAATTAAAATCATAAAGACACAGCCACCCCAAAGGTTGGGACGGCTCTGTTTACAAGAACCTGGTTTACGGTACAAGTTCAATATCGCAGAAAGTGAAAAATGGATAAAGAAGTTGTGGTACTTACGTACAATGCAGTATCACTCAGCAATGAAATCTATGTCATCAGGCCCGTAGCAGCATAATAAGTGGATTCAGGTAAGATGATTCTAACTGAAATAAGTCACACAGAAAAAGAAACATCATAAGATATCACTAATACACGGAATGTAAACTTGGCTACACAGGAACTGAATTACAAAACAGAACAGGGTCTCAAATTTAGAAACCCAACTTATGCTTGCTTAAGGGGAAAGGTGAGTTGGGGTGCTGCATAAAACCAGAGATTGAAATGAGCACAGATAAAGTTCCTTAAGCCAAATATGGAATAGACAAGAGCTACTCCTTGCTCAACGAAATGGACTCAACACCCCATATTAAACACCTAAGAATGTACCTGACTAGGAAGTATCTTAAAACCTATGGATTGCTATGTCTCCGAAAGAGAATCAAGCGTGCGTACAGGGGCATAAACGCAGCAGTGATAGGATTGGAGAGGTTCGGTGAGCAAATGAAGACCCTTTGAAGTCATATTGCATGGTACCCAATCCACGGGTCTCAACTTTCCAGGTTTAAGGGATTCTTCCTTCAGCTAAAACATGCATGTGGAACCCAGAGTATGATCAACCGTGTGATCGGGAGACGTGTTCCAATATGTGTCAGTTTTCGTCCCCTGCTACTCGGTTGCAACATTCTAGACGCTTTACGAACACTCTCCCGACTTGGAGAGTCAGTGCCTTTAACCTCCTGTTTGGCCCAGTTTGCAATTTCTGCGGAAGATGAACAGGAATAGGGAGAACCAATGACAGACTAGCTGGAGGGGTCTGGACGGGCAAATTTAACTCTCATTTCCCACCAGGAAGAGGAATTAACCAAAGGCTCAGCGTGCCATGCCGGAACCAGATTAGGGCCTGAAGCCATCCTGCGGTGTTGCGGCCAGCTCACGAGAAAGCGAGTTGAAGAAAGGAGCTCAGGGGCACTGTAATTCACAAACCTGCAGAGTTATAAATGACAGCTATCGTCCAAAAATATACTGAAGTAAGGCTGCCAAGAGGACTTGAAAACGGTGCAGAATTGCAGGAAACCGATTTCCGGAGGTAGACTGGAATTGCATTTAAAGCATAGGAAAAGAGGCAGAACGTCCACAATGATGCACTTGGCCAAAAAGGGCGTATGCGTTTTTTCCTGAATATATTCAGGAAAAAACGCATACGCCCTTTTTGGCCAACCAAGCAAGCTTGCAAAGGAAATCTGCACTACAATGAAGTCTCACTTCCCCCCGGTCAAAAGGGCCATCTGAAAAAAGTGTAAAATCCAGAAAGGCAGGACAGGCCATGGAGAACTGGGAGCCTTGTTATGCTGATGGACGGGATGTAAATTGCCAACAGCCACTCGGGATAAGTGTATGGTGTTTCCTGAAACATCTAAAAATCAAACCAACAGAGCCTAGGGCACTTCCACTTATGGTCCTATAGCTTAGAGAAATTAAAATCATAAAGACACAGCCACCCCAAAGGTTGGGACGGCTCTGTTTACAAGAACCTGGTTTACGGTACAAGTTCAATATCGCAGAAAGTGAAAAATGGATAAAGAAGTTGTGGTACTTACGTACAATGCAGTATCACTCAGCAATGAAATCTATGTCATCAGGCCCGTAGCAGCATAATAAGTGGATTCAGGTAAGATGATTCTAACTGAAATAAGTCACACAGAAAAAGAAACATCATAAGATATCACTAATACACGGAATGTAAACTTGGCTACAGAGGAACTAAATTACAAAACAGAACAGGGTCTCAAATTTAGAAACCCAACTTATGCTTGCTTAAGGGGAAAGGTGAGTTGGGGTGCTGCATAAAACCAGAGATTGAAATGAGCACAGATAAAGTTCCTTAAGCCAAATATGGAATAGACAAGAGCTACTCCTTGCTCAACGAAATGGACTCAACACCCCATATTAAACACCTAAGAATGTACCTGACTAGGAAGTATCTTAAAACCTATGGATTGCTATGTCTCCGAAAGAGAATCAAGCGTGCGTACAGGGGCATAAACGCAGCAGTGATAGGATTGGAGAGTTTCGGTGAGCAAATGAAGACCCTTTGAAGTCATATTGCATGGTACCCAATCCACGGGTCTCAACTTTCCAGGTTTAAGGGATTCTTCCTTCAGCTAAAACATGCATGTGGAACCCAGAGTATGATCAACCGTGTGATCGGGAGACGTGTTCCAATATGTGTCAGTTTTCGTCCCCTGCTACTCGGTTGCAACATTCTAGACGCTTTACGAACACTCTCCCGACTTGGAGAGTCAGTGCCTTTAACCTCCTGTTTGGCCCAGTTTGCAATTTCTGCGGAAGATGAACAGGAATAGGGAGAACCAATGACAGACTAGCTGGAGGTGTCTGGACGGGCAAATTTAACTCTCATTTCCCACCAGGAAGAGGAATTAACCAAAGGCTCAGCGTGCCGTGCCGGAACAAGATTAGGGCCCGAAGCAATCCCGCGGTGTTGCGGCCAGCTCACGAGAAAGCGAGTTGAAGAAAGGAGCTCAGGGGCACTGTAATTCACAAACCTGCCGAGTTATAAATGACAGCTATCGTCCAAAAATATACTGAAGTAAGGCTGCCAAGAGGACTTGGAAGCGGGGCAGAATTGCAGGAAACCGATTTCAGGAGGTAGACTGGAATTGCATTTAAAGCATAGGAAAAGAGGCAGAACGTCCACAATGATGCACTTGGCCAAAAAGGGCGTATGCGTTTTTTCCTGAATATATTCAGGAAAAAACGCATACGCCCTTTTTGGCCAACCAAGCAAGCTTGCAAAGGAAATCTGCACTACAATGAAGTCTCACTTCCCCCCGGTCAAAAGGGCCATCTGAAAAAAGTGTAAAATCCAGAAAGGCAGGACAGGCCATGGAGAAGTGGGAGCCTTGTTATGCTGATGGGCGGGATGTCAATTGCCAACAGCCACTCGGGAGAAGTGTATGGTGTTTCCTGAAACATCTAAAAAACAAAGCAACAGAGCCTAGGGCACTTCCACTTATGGTCCTATAGCTTAGGGAAATTAAAATCAAAAAGACACAGCCACCGCAAATGTTGGGACGGCTCTGTTTACAAGACGTGGTTTGCCGTACAACTTCAATATCGCAGAAAGTGAAAAATGGATAAAGAAGTTGTGGTACTTACGTACAATGCAATATCACTCAGCAAGGAAGTCTATGTCATCAGGCCCGTAGCAGCATAATGAGTGGATTCAGGTACGATGATTCTAACTGAAATAAGTCTCACAGAAAAAGAAACATCATAAGATATCACTAATACACGGAATGTAAACTTGGCTACATAGGAACTGGATTACAAAACAGAACAGGGTC
Source organism: Lagenorhynchus albirostris (assembly GCF_949774975.1). Taxonomy (NCBI): domain Eukaryota; kingdom Metazoa; phylum Chordata; class Mammalia; order Artiodactyla; family Delphinidae; genus Lagenorhynchus; species Lagenorhynchus albirostris. Next base: position 1,229,727 of record NW_026783590.1, on the reverse strand, counting down.
TCAAATTTAGAAAACCAACTTATGCTTGCTTAAGGGGAAAGGTGAGTTGGCGTGCTGCATAAAACCAGAGATTGAAATGAGCACAGATAAAGTTCCTTAAGCCAAATATGGAATAGACAAGAGCTACTCCTTGCTCAACGAAATGGACTCAACACCCCATATTAAACACCTAAGAATATACCTGACTAGGAAGTATCTTAAAACCTATGGATTGCTATGTCTCCGAAAGAGAATCAAGCGTGTGTACAGGGGCATAAACGCAGCAGTGATAGGACTGGAGAGGTTCGGTGAGCAAATGAAGACCCTTTGAAGTCATATTGCATGGTACCCATTCCACGGGTCTCAACTCTCCAGGTTTAAGGTATTCTTCCTTCAGCTAAAACATGCATGTGGAACCCAGAGTATGATCAACCGTGTGATCGGGAGACGTGTTCCAATATGTGTCAGTTTTCGTCCCCTGGTACTCGGGTGCAACATTCCAGATGCTTTACTAACACTCTCCCGACTTGGAGAGTCAGTGCCTTTAACCTCCTGTTTGCCCCAGTTTGCAATTTCTGCGGAAGATGAACAGGAATAGGGAGAACCAATGAGAGACTAGCTGGAGGTGTCTGGACGGGCAAATTTAACTCTCATTTCCCACCAGGAAGAGGAATTAACCAAAGGCTCAGCGTGCCGTGCCGGAACCAGATTAGGGCCTGAAGCCATCCTGCGGTGTTGCGGCCAGCTCACGAGAAAGCGAGTTGAAGAAAGGAGCTCAGGGGCACTGTAATTCACAAACCTGCAGAGTTATAAATGACAGCTATCGTCCAAAAATATACTGAAGTAAGGCTGCCAAGAGGACTTGAAAGCGGGGCAGAATTGCAGGAAACCGATTTCAGGAGGTAGACTGGAATTGCATTTAAAGCATAGGAAAAGAGGCAGAACGTCCACAATGATGCACTTGGCCAAAAAGGGCGTATGCGTTTTTTCCTGAATATATTCAGGAAAAAACGCATACGCCCTTTTTGGCCAACCAAGCAAGCTTGCAAAGGAAATCTGCACTACAATGAAGTCTCACTTCCCCCCGGTCAAAAGGGCCATCTGAAAAAGGTGTAAAATCCAGAAAGGCAGGACAGGCCATGGAGAACTGGGAGCCTTGTTATGCTGATGGGCGGGATGTAAATTGCCAACAGCCACTCGGGAGAAGTGTATGGTGTTTCCTGAAACATCTAAAAAACAAAGCAACAGAGCCTAGGGCACTTCCACTTATGGTCCTATAGCTTAGTTAATTTAAAATCAACAAGACACAGCCACCCCAAAGGTTGGGACGGTTCTTTTTACTGGAATCTCTTCTTGGGCACAAGTTAAATATCCCAGAGAGCAAATAATGGATAAAGAAGTTGCAGTACTTATGTACAACAGAATACCACTCAGCAATGAAATCTATGTCACCAGGCCCGTAGCAGCATAATGAGTGGATTGAGGCACGATGATTCTAAGTGAAATAAGTCACACAGAAAAAGAAACATCATAAGGTATCACTAATACACGGAATGTGAACTTGGCTACACAGGAACTGAATTACAAAACAGAACAGGGTCTCAAGTTTAGAAAACTAACTTATGCTTGCTTAAGGGGGAAGGTGAGTTGGGGTGCTGCATTAAACCAGAGTTTGAAATTAGCACAGATACCGTTCCATAAGCCAAATATGGAATAGACAAGACCTACCCCTTGCTCAACGAAATGGATTCAACAATGAGGTATCACCTCACACCTGGTAGAATAGGCATCATAGAAAATCTACAAGCAAAAAATGCTGGAAAGGGTGTGGAGAAAAGGAACCCTCTTCCACTATTGTTGGGAATATAAATTGATACAGTCACTATGGAGAACAATATGGAATTTCTTAAGAAACTAACAATAGAATTACCATATGATACAGCAATCCCAGTACTGGACATATACCCAGACAAAACCATAAATCAAAAAGAGACATTCACCGCAATGTTCATTGCATCACTATTTACAATATCGAGGTAATGGAAGCAACCTAAATGCCCACAGACAGACGAATGCATAAAGCCGTGGTACATATATAAAATGGAATATTACTAAGCCATGAAAAGGAATGAAATTGGGTCATTTGTAGAGACGTCGATGCATCTAGAGACTGTCATACAGAGTGAAGTAAGTCAGAAAGAGAAAAACAAATCTTGTATATTCATGCATATATGTGGAACCTAGAAAACCTGTACAGATTAACCATTTTGCAAGGCATAAATAGAGCAACAGATGTAGACAACAAACGTATGGACAACAAGGGGGGAAAGCTGTTGGGGGGGGTGGTGGGAGGAGTTGAGAGACTGGGATTGGCATGTATACATTTATATGTATAAAATAGATAACCAATAAGAACCTGCTGTATAAAAATATAAAATAAAATTCAAAATTAAAAAGAAATAAAATTTAAAAAATAGAAAAAACAATTATTCCCTTCACATACATGTATTTATATGAATAAATTATTTCCATGCTTATATCTGTAAATACAAAAAAGAGGAATAAAATCTACCTTGAACCCAAAACGAAAAAGAGAAAAAAAACACAGAACCCACCAGTTCCACAGAGGAAAACCGTATCAGGGCACTTGCTCCAGTTGTAAACAATTCTGAAGTTGGTCAGTGGTGGGGAATCGTCTCCCATTCAGCCAGCAGCCCCCACGCAACAAGCGTCCTCATTGCAAAGCTGGGGCACCGTGCCGAGGCATCTGTGAGTAAACGTGAGCTGAGCCCCAGGCCAGTTGCTGCTGAACTATTCCCACCCATCCCAGGTAAAACACCTGAATATATACAAGGACCTGAAAGCCTAGAGGGAGGGCCATAGAGCCACACGAGTGACAGCATGCCGGCCGACTTGGTGCCTGCAGGCCAGCCAGGATGGTCCTGGCCCTGGGTGCTCTTCTGGAAGATTTCCATTTCCCTGCCTGAGATACCCGTCCTGTCCCTGCCCCCACTGCTTTTTTCCTTCCTCACCTCTGCCCAGGGAGAAATTCCAGCAGCAGGTATGGGTGACACATCTTCTTCTTTAGCAGGTGGCAGCCTGGCAACTGCTGCAGAAAGTCCAGCAGAGCCCCACTCACACTGGGCCACCCACAAAGCCGTGGCCTCTCACTCCCTCCCACCAGCCCAGCCCCGAGACTGCTGACAGGGCAGAGAAAATGGCGTCAGGCACGGCTGCAGGGGCTCTTGCTGCCTGGAGTGGTATTTATAGTGATCTCAACCCAGGCACACCTGGGGAGGGCTGGCCGGCACGGTAAGGCTGCCCAGGTCAGCCAATCATCACCCCTCAGGGGCTCACAGTTGCAGAAAATGGAACTTGCTGAACCGGCCAGGTCCAAGGAACAGGTGTGGGCTCCTGAGAGTCAGGATAGACAAGGGGCTGCAGCTTTGGCTTGTTTTCTAATCATTTTATCTGGCCCATGAGTGGGAGACAACTTCAAGAAAACCCTCTCCTAATGAGAGGAACCCAGGAGTCAGGGAGAGGAGGGGTGGGTGGTGGTTGGAGACAGAGGCCTGGTGCCCCGGGTGCAGTGGAAGTCTCTGGAAGACCAGGTGGAGGGAGGCCTCACGGAGTGATGCCCAGGGTCACAGACCTGTCGCAGCTGCTGTTTGTTAGTTCAAGTCCTGCTCTGAGGTGCTCTGTGTCAGCTCTGAGCGACAGGTGAGCTGGGGGTGCTCTGCAATGAGGGCTATGTGCACGGTTCCTGTGTGCCCAGCCCTGCCACAGTACCTGCAAGGGTAGCTCTGTATCCTGGGAGGGGCCTGACCACGAGAGCCCTGTGGGCTGGGGTGGGGGTGGGGTACCTGCCCAGGTGAGCTCCATATTCTGGGATTGGTCTGACCACGAGAGCCCCATGGGCTGCTGGGGACCTGGTAAAGGATGTCAGGACAGTCAGTGAAGCCACCGAGGATATACCTCCAGTTGCTCCTAATTCCTACACCCTGCTGGTCATTCTACCAACCACCAGGACATGGTATTCTGTATTAGTCTTCAATGATGCCTTCTTTTGTATTCCATTAGTCCCAGAGTCACAAGAAATTTTGGCTTGTGAGTGGCAGGACTCAACATACAACTAAAACAATACTTCCGGGCCGTCTGGCCCCAAGGGTGCAAAAATTCCCACACCATCTTTGGGGAAAGCTTAGCTAAAGACCTAAAAGTTCTACCTCTGGAAAAGGAAACCCTCCTTCAATATGCAGACGACATTCTGATCGCCAGCCCTACTAAGGAGGCCTCTGAACTACCAAGCCAATAAAGGATAGAAGTTGTCCAAGAAAAAGCTCAAATATCACAGACTGCCGTGACCTGCCTGGGCTTCATTCTCACAGAAGGTTGGAGAAGTCCATCCCAGGAAAGGGAAGAAACCATTTTCAGCCTTACCCCTTTCTAAAACTAGAAGACAGCTTAGGGGTTCCTGGGGAGGCCAGGGTTTGCTGCTTCTGGATCCCTAACTACAGTCTACTAGCTGGGCCTCTATATGAAACACTGAAAGGAAAAGATGATGATCCTTTTGAATAGAATCCACAAGTGGCCTTTCAAGAATGGAAAGAGCAGTCAATTCAGACCCTTGTCCTGGAACTCCCTAATTTAGCTAAACCCTTTGACCTTTACATTCCCGGTGAAAGGTGAATCGCCATTGGAGAATTAGTGCAAAACCTGGGACCACTTGAAATGGAACAATGCAAGAATGCCATCCAGGTAGGATAAACTATGGTCACCAAGGGGCTTGGCCCACTGCCACATCTGGCCAAGATACTGGCGGTATCTAAAAACCTGGAAATCAGCAGCCCAAAAGGCCACCTCCCTCCTAAGGGAAAAGGACCCCACGTGGTGATCCTAACCACCAACCATGCCCTGAAGTTGCAGGGTTCGCTCTGTGGGCACACCGACCTCGAGTGAGGAGGCCCTCCAACTCCAACATCCAGAGAGATAACCGGGGGCAACAGGGCACCATGACGACTCGTGTGAACATCACTTGACCTGGAGTTTCTCTCATAAAACAACAAGAGTGTGTCCCAAAAGAGTAGACTACTGCTTGCAGGACTTACTGCACCCAGAAGGGAGCTAATAATCTTGGCGGGGGAACCGTATATCACACTGTCACCATAGAAAAGCCTACAGACACCGTGATGATGGTGGCCAGTAAGACCGGCTGGACTCTTGTTTACTTCAAAAGGCTGTTGACTCAGTGGCCATCACGGTCCTTGATCACCACTGACCCTGGACTGTCTGGGAGTTGAGCGGGCAGGGCTCTGACACCTGGTGCTGTTTGTACGTTAATTCAGGGGCCTAATTGAAGAAAGCGCAGACTACTGGTCAGAGCATCTAGGCTGGCAGAAACGGTCGGCCTAAGGTGGCCGAACAAATGTGGGGCGGGGTGAAACCGGCCCCCACAGCGTCTCTGCACATCTCTTTCCTGGACCCTTAAAGGTCATTGGAATCTATAACACTTCCAATGCTGGTGCTCAGGTGGACGAGCAGGGAGGCAGGGGGCCTGGGGACAATCAACGTCACCTGGAGGCTGCTGGGGAGAAGCTCTGACCCTCGCCCCAGGGTATGAGGGCTCCCAACTCAGCACTCAGCAGTTACAGAAGAAGGGTCTGCACCCTCAGCACTCCAAGAATGAGGAACGGGACAAAAGGCAGAGGGGGGGGGTTTGTCCCCAGCAAAGCCCATTAAAAATCCCTGGGAGATAAAAATAGAATCTGGGCAATAAAGTCAAGTCTAACCTTTTTTATCCTTTGTGCTTTGTCTAATTTCACGTGCTCCTAGGGTCCCGCATGCAGAGGTTCCACACCCGGCACTTCAGACCAGATTTCCTAGTGCAGAATGGCTGGGTCGACACCTCAGCTCCTGGGGCCCAGTGCAGACTCCGCGATATAGAGCCTGAGCTACAGCCAACCCGGCCCTCGAGAGCTCCGCCCCCTCCCTCCCACTGACTCTGACAGGATCTCTACACAGCAGCCCAGCCCACAGCCCACGGGGTAGTACATGCTCTCACCTCTCCATTCTCTGATCAAAATATAAAGTTTCCTTTGCTTGTGAACCAAACTCAGTCTCGATCTGTTGGTCCCAATGACACTGGGCAGGGGGACACTTGTTGGGGTCCACTCTGGAGGATCAGTAACAGAAATTGAGACTATTGTAACCTCAATGAACAGATGTGTGAGCCAAAGTGTAGTTAACATAGAACAGTGTATAAGGCTCGGGTAAAATAAGATGTTTCTAACACTTCCATTGGATATTTCCATCACTTTATTATAAGCAAGTTCAGTGAAAAGGTTTGTCTTATTTGTCAGCTCAATATTAGAGAAATGAAGTGATTTCTTTCCAAGGATGTACATCTAATAATCTTGGTTAAACCTTCAATCTTGTTTTAAATGCTTTTCCATTGAAAATGATACCTCTCTTTCAGCTCCCCCATTTCTGAGAAGTATAAAATCTTATAATTTATTATTACCAAAGGGGAAAGGTGGGAGGAGGGATAAATTAACAGTTTGGGATGAACACATACACACTGCTATGTATAAAATAGATCATCAACAAGGAACTACTGTATAGCACAGGGAACTACACTCAACATTTTGCAATAACCTATAAGGGGAAATAATCTGAAAAAGAATAGATATTTTTATTGACATCATCTATCAATGACAGTTAAAGTGTAACCTAAGGGAAGCTGGTGGTGAGTGCTTCTGACCCTGAAGACTTCAATCATCTAAAGTTTGGACTCTGCCTACTTCCCAAGGCCCTTAATGAACATATGTGTAGCCGTAGCTTAAAAAATTCCCCAGTTTGGGTTTCGGGGAGACACTGATTTTGAAAAAGCCCTGGTGTTCTCCTTACATGAATGGGACTCTTCCTACTGCTAAAACATGTCTGTCACACCCAGAGGATGGTATACCGTCTGATCGGGAAGAGTTTGGAAAAGGCATCTCATCTCCTCATCTCCTGGTGCTCGGGTTCACCCCTCCAGCGTCTTTACTAACAGTCTCCCCACTTGGAGATGTCAGCACTGTCAACATCCTGTTGCGTACAGTTTGGAATTTGTCCAGAGGATGAAGCGGAAGGATGAGGAACAATGAGAGACAAGTCCTACGTGTTCAGACAGGCACATGTCACTCTAATTTCCAATCAGGAAGACGAATTGACCAAAGGCTAGGGTTGCCCATGGAAACAGTATAGGGCTTGAGGAAATCCCGCTGCTTTGTGGCCAGTTCCCATAAACACAAGTTGAACAATAGAACTCAGGGGCAGTAAAATTCACAAAACTGCAGAGTTGAAAATATCCATCACTGAAAAATGTCTTGAGGAAAGTCAGAGAAAAGGACTTGTAAGCAAGGGAGAATGGCAGGAAAGGGATTTGAGGAGGTAGAAAGGACTCGCCATTAAGCACAAGAAAAGGAGCTGAACATTGCCAACATTGCAGTTGGCCAAAAAGGGTGTATGCGTTTTTTTGTGTATATATTCAAGAAAAGAGCGTACACCTTTTTAGCCACCCAAACAGGTGGGCACTGGAAGTCAATACTACAAAAGACATCACTTCGCATCAGTCAGAAGAGCCATCCTCATAAAGCGTAAACAACAGAAATGCAGGACAGGGCAAGGAGAAGAGGGAGCCCTGTGAGACTTATAGTGGAAATGTATATTGCCAACGGCCATTCTGGAGAAGTGTATTGTGTTTACTAAAGCATCTAAACAATGAGCTACAGAGCATAGGGCACTTGCACTCATGGGCGTATATCTTGGGAAAAACAAAAATCGAGAGGACACAGGCACCCCAATGTTTACCCCCTCTCTGTTTAAAAGATCCTCGACGAGGATATAACTTAAATGTCTCTGGAGGGAAAAAATGGATAGAGATGTGGTACTTAGGTAGAGTGGAATATTATTCAGCCTGGAAATCAATGAAATATGGCCAGCTGTAACAACTCCGGAGGAGTTACGTATGATCATTCTAAGTGACAGAATTCAAAAAGAAAAAGACACATATCATAAGATATCACTTAAAGGTGGAATCCAAAATGGCTACACATGAAATAAATTACAAAACAAAAACATAGTCAAATATGTAGAAAACACGCATAAGGCTGCTAAACGGGAAAGGTGGGGAGGGGTGAGGCATCATCCAGGAGGTTGAAATTAGCAAAGATACCATTCCAAATACCAAACTGATAATCAACAAGGCCTACACGGTAGCTAAAAGAACTGCACTCAGCACACTCAAGTCACCGGAAAAGAATATATACGACTGGTAAGAATCTGAAAAAGAATTTATTGATGTCTCTCTGTACGTGAATCAAGTGGATGTACAGCAGCAAGAAACAGAGCTTTGAAAATCAGCTGTAACCAATATAGTAATAAATTGAAAAAAATAAACGACAGAGAGACAGAGAAAACCTCTTACAACTTTTCCTCAGGGACGGTGATGCAACATGGATTGAACACATCTAGACCCACAGCAGGATGAGACATAAGGCTGGAAACTGTTTGCGCTAAGAGAAATGTGAGGTTGGGCGAGGAAATGCACACCCTTTAAAGTAATACTACCTGGTACCCATTCAATGGGTCCCAAATCTGCAGGTTCAAGGGATCTTCCTACAGCTAAAACATGCATGGAAAACCCAGAGGACTGTACACCATGTGATGCACCTCATTTATCCTCTCCTGGTGCTCCTGTTCACCATTCCAGCCACGTTACTTAGAAGCTCCCCACTTGGAGAATCAGCACATTTAAACTTCTGTTTCACACATTTTGCAAATTGTGAGGAGGATGAACGGGAAGAGGGGGAACCAATGAGAGAAGAGTTGTAGGGGTTTGGACGGGCACATATCACTCTAATTTCCCATTAAGAATAAGAATTAAAAAAAGGCTCAGCCTGCCTCGCCGGAGCCAAAATAGGGCCTGAAGCAATCCTGCGGGTTTGAGGCCAGCTCACAAAAGAGCAACTTAAAACATGGAGCTCAGGGTCACTGCAATTCACAAACCTGCAGAGTTATAAATGAAAACTAACGTCCAAAAATATGTTGAGGTAAGGCAAAGAAGAGGATCTGAATGCAAGACAGAATTGCAAGAAACAGATTTCAAGAGATAGATTGGACTCGTCTTTAACGCACATGAAAAGCGGCAGAATTTCGACAATGATGCAGTTGGCCCAAAAGGGCGTATGCGATTTTTCCTGATTATATCCAGGAAAAAACGCATACGCACTTTATGGGCAACGAAGCAAGCAAGCAATGCAAATGTGCACAACAAAGAAGTCTCATTTCCCACCGGTCAAAAGGGCCATCCTAAAAAGTTGTAAAAACCAGAAATGCAGGACAGGCCATGGAGAACAGGGAGCCTTTATACGCTGATGGGCAGTGTGTGAACTGCCGAGAGCCACTCTGGAGAAGTGTATGGTGGTTCCTAAATCATCTAAAAACAGAGCTACAGAGCATAGGACACTTCCAATCATGGGAGTATATCTAGGGAAGTCTAAAAATCAACAAGACACAAGCACACCACAGTTTAGGGCTACTCTGTTTACAAGAACCTCAACTTCAGTACACCTTAAATATCCCAGGAAAGAGAACAATGGATAAAGAAGATGTGGTACTTATGTACAATGGAATATCTCTTCACCATGAAATCAATGTAATAAGGCTAGTAGAAGGATAAAGAGTGGATTTAGGTCCGATAATACTACTTGAAATAAGTCAAACAGAAAAAGAAACATATCATAAGATATCACTTATAGAGGGAGGGTAAATATGGCTGCACAAGAAATGAATTACAGAACAGAACAGTGTCTCACATTTAGAAAACACACTTATGTCAGCTTAAGGGGAAAGGAGAGGTGGGGTGATGCATAAAACCAGAGTTTGAAATTAGCACAGATACCGTTCAAGAAACCAAATAGGTATTAGACAAGATCTACACCTTGCTCAATGAACTGGCCTCAACACACCCTATACACCGCAGAGAAATATATCTGAGTAATAAGAATCTTAAAACCCATGTATTGATCTATCTCCATAAGGGAATCAAGTGTGTGCAGAGCGGCACAAACACAGCAGTGAAAATGAGCTAAACCCCATTATAGAAATAAATGTTAAAAACAAAACGCAGAAACAATGAAAGAGAGAAAAATTCTTACAAAATTCGCTCAGGGGCTGTGATGCAACCTGGATTGACCACATATAAACCCACAGCTGGATAAGACATAAGGCTGGACACTTGGGGCTGAGAGGATTGGTGAGCTTCGGTGAGCAACTGCCGAAAGTTTAATGCAATACTTCATGCTACTCATTCCAAGGGTCCCAACACTCCAGGTTGAAGGGAATCTTCCTACAGCTAAACCATGCTTGGGAAACCCAGCGACTGATCGGGAAAGGTTTCTAAAACGCACCACATTTTTCCTCTCCTGGGGCTCCGGATCGACATTCCAGCCGCTTTACTAACAACATCCCCACATGGAGAGTCAATGCCTTTAAGTTCTGGTATCGCACAGTCTTCAGTTAGTGCGGAGGATGAATGGGAATAGGGGGAACCAGTGAGAAACTAGCTTAAGCGGTTTCAATGGGCACATGTCACTCTAATTTCACATCAGTAAGAAGAATGAACCAAAGGCACAGCAAGGTGCCCCAGAAGAAGAATAGGGCTTCAAGGAATCCTGTGGTTATGGGGCAAGATCACAAAACTAAGAGCTGAAAAATGGAGCTAAGGGCCACTGCAATTCAAAAAACCTGACTTGCCCAAAAAGGGCGTATGTGTTTTTTCCTGAATATATTCAGGAAAAAACGCATACGCCCTTTTTGGCCAACCAAGCAAGCTTGCAAAGGAAATCTGCACTACAATGAAGTCTCAATACCCCCCGGTCAAAAGGGCCATCTGAAAAAAGTGTAAAATCCAGAAAGGCAGGACAGGCCATGGAGAACAGGGAGCCTTGTTATGATGATGGGCGGGATGTTATTTGCCAACAGCCACTCGGGAGATGTGTATGGTGTTTCCTGAAACATCTAAAAATCAAACCAACAGAGCCTAGGGCACTTCCACTTATGGTCCTATAGCTTAGAGAAATTAAAATCAGAAAGACAGAGCCGCCCCAAAGGTTGGGACGGCTCTGTTTACAAGAACCTGCTTTACGGTACAAGTTGAATATCGCAGAAAGTGAAAAATGGATAAAGAAGTTGTGGTACTTACGTACAATGCAATATCACTCAGCAAGGAAATCTATGTCATCAGGCCCGTAGCAGCATAATGAGTGGATTCAGGTATGATGATTCTAACTGAAATAAGTCACACAGAAAAAGAAACATCATAAGATATCACTAATACACGGAATGTAAACTTGGCTACACAGGAACTGAATTACAAAACAGAACAGGGTCTCAAATTTAGAAACCCAACTTATGCTTGCTTAAGGGGAAAGGTGAGTTGGGGTGCTGCATAAAACCAGAGATTGAAATGAGCACAGAAAAAGTTCCTTAAGTCAAATATGGAATAGACAAGAGCTACTCCTTGCTCAACGAAATGGACTCAACACCCCATATTAAACGCCTAAGAATGTACCTGACTAGGAAGTATCTTAAAACCTATGGATTGCTATGTCTCCGAAAGAGAATCAAGCGTGTGTACAGGGGCATAAACGCAGCAGTGATAGGACTGGAGAGGTTCGGTGAGCAAATGAAGACCCTTTGAAGTCATATTGCATGGTACCCATTCCACGGGTCTCAACTCTCCAGGTTTAAGGGATTCTTCCTTCAGCTAAAACATGCATGTGGAACCCAGAGTATGATCAACCGTGTGATCGGGAGACGTGTTCCAATATGTCTCAGTTTTCGTCCCCTGGTACTCGGGTGCAACATTCCAGACGCTTTACTAACACTCTCCCGACTTGGAGAGTCAGTGCCTTTAACCTCCTGTTTGGCACAGTTTGCAATTTCTGCGGAAGATGAACAGGAATAGGGAGAACCAATGACAGACTAGATGGAGGGGTCTGGACGGGCAAATTTAACTCTCATTTCCCACCAGGAAGAGGAATTAACCAAAGGCTCAGCGTGCCGTGCCGGAACCAGATTAGGGCCTGAAGCCATCCTGCAGTGTTGCGGCCAGCTCACGAGAAAGCGAGTTGAAGAAAGGAGCTCAGGGGCACTGTAATTCACAAACCTGCAGAGTTATAAATGACAGCTATCGTCCAAAAATATACTGAAGTAAGGCTGCCAAGAGGACTTGAAAGCGGTGCAGAATTGCAGGAAACCGATTTCCGGAGGTAGACTGGAATTGCATTTAAAGCATAGGAAAAGAGGCAGAACGTCCACAATGATGCACTTGGCCAAAAAGGGCGTATGCGTTTTTTCCTGAATATATTCAGGAAAAAACGCATACGCCCTTTTTGGCCAACCAAGCAAGCTTGCAAAGGAAATCTGCACTACAATGAAGTCTCACTTCCCCCCGGTCAAAAGGGCCATCTGAAAAAAGTGTAAAATCCAGAAAGGCAGGACAGGCCATGGAGAACTGGGAGCCTTGTTATGCTGATGGACGGGATGTAAATTGCCAACAGCCACTCGGGATAAGTGTATGGTGTTTCCTGAAACATCTAAAAATCAAACCAACAGAGCCTAGGGCACTTCCACTTATGGTCCTATAGCTTAGAGAAATTAAAATCATAAAGACACAGCCACCCCAAAGGTTGGGACGGCTCTGTTTACAAGAACCTGGTTTACGGTACAAGTTCAATATCGCAGAAAGTGAAAAATGGATAAAGAAGTTGTGGTACTTACGTACAATGCAGTATCACTCAGCAATGAAATCTATGTCATCAGGCCCGTAGCAGCATAATAAGTGGATTCAGGTAAGATGATTCTAACTGAAATAAGTCACACAGAAAAAGAAACATCATAAGATATCACTAATACACGGAATGTAAACTTGGCTACAGAGGAACTAAATTACAAAACAGAACAGGGTCTCAAATTTAGAAACCCAACTTATGCTTGCTTAAGGGGAAAGGTGAGTTGGGGTGCTGCATAAAACCAGAGATTGAAATGAGCACAGATAAAGTTCCTTAAGCCAAATATGGAATAGACAAGAGCTACTCCTTGCTCAACGAAATGGACTCAACACCCCATATTAAACACCTAAGAATGTACCTGACTAGGAAGTATCTTAAAACCTATGGATTGCTATGTCTCCGAAAGAGAATCAAGCGTGCGTACAGGGGCATAAACGCAGCAGTGATAGGATTGGAGAGGTTCGGTGAGCAAATGAAGACCCTTTGAAGTCATATTGCATGGTACCCAATCCACGGGTCTCAACTTTCCAGGTTTAAGGGATTCTTCCTTCAGCTAAAACATGCATGTGGAACCCAGAGTATGATCAACCGTGTGATCGGGAGACGTGTTCCAATATGTGTCAGTTTTCGTCCCCTGCTACTCGGTTGCAACATTCTAGACGCTTTACGAACACTCTCCCGACTTGGAGAGTCAGTGCCTTTAACCTCCTGTTTGGCCCAGTTTGCAATTTCTGCGGAAGATGAACAGGAATAGGGAGAACCAATGACAGACTAGCTGGAGGGGTCTGGACGGGCAAATTTAACTCTCATTTCCCACCAGGAAGAGGAATTAACCAAAGGCTCAGCGTGCCATGCCGGAACCAGATTAGGGCCTGAAGCCATCCTGCGGTGTTGCGGCCAGCTCACGAGAAAGCGAGTTGAAGAAAGGAGCTCAGGGGCACTGTAATTCACAAACCTGCAGAGTTATAAATGACAGCTATCGTCCAAAAATATACTGAAGTAAGGCTGCCAAGAGGACTTGAATGCGGGGCAGAATTGCAGGAAACCGATTTCAGGAGGTAGACTGGAATTGCATTTAAAGCATAGGAAAAGAGGCAGAACGTCCACAATAATGCACTTGGCCAAAAAGGGCGTATGCGTTTTTTCCTGAATATATTCAGGAAAAAACGCATACGCCCTTTTTGGCCAACCAAGCAAGCTTGCAAAGGAAATCTGCACTACAATGAAGTCTCACTTCCCCCCGGTCAAAAGGGCCATCTGAAAAAAGTGTAAAATCCAGAAAGGCAGGACAGGCCATGGAGAACTGGGAGCCTTCTTATGCTGATGGGCGGGATGTAAATTGCCAACAGCCACTCGGGATAAGTGTATGGTGTTTCCTGAAACATCTAAAAATCAAACCAACAGAGCCTAGGGCACTTCCACTTATGGTCCTATAGCTTAGAGAAATTAAAATCATAAAGACACAGCCACCCCAAAGGTTGGGACGGCTCTGTTTACAAGAACCTGGTTTACGGTACAAGTTCAATATCGCAGAAAGTGAAAAATGGATAAAGAAGTTGTGGTACTTACGTACAATGCAGTATCACTCAGCAATGAAATCTATGTCATCAGGCCCGTAGCAGCATAATAAGTGGATTCAGGTAAGATGATTCTAACTGAAATAAGTCACACAGAAAAAGAAACATCATAAGATATCACTAATACACGGAATGTAAACTTGGCTACACAGGAACTGAATTACAAAACAGAACAGGGTCTCAAATTTAGAAACCCAACTTATGCTTGCTTAAGGGGAAAGGTGAGTTGGGGTGCTGCATAAAACCAGAGATTGAAATGAGCACAGATAAAGTTCCTTAAGCCAAATATGGAATAGACAAGAGCTACTCCTTGCTCAACGAAATGGACTCAACACCCCATATTAAACACCTAAGAATGTACCTGACTAGGAAGTATCTTAAAACCTATGGATTGCTATGTCTCCGAAAGAGAATCAAGCGTGTGTACAGGGGCATAAACGCAGCAGTGATAGGACTGGAGAGGTTCGGTGAGCAAATGAAGACCCTTTGAAGTCATATTGCATGGTACCCATTCCACGGGTCTCAACTCTCCAGGTTTAAGGGATTCTTCCTTCAGCTAAAACATGCATGTGGAACCCAGAGTATGATCAACCGTGTGATCGGGAGACGTGTTCCAATATGTGTCAGTTTTCGTCCCCTGGTACTCGGGTGCAACATTCCAGACGCTTTACTAACACTCTCCCGACTTGGAGAGTCAGTGCCTTTAACCTCCTGTTTGGCCCAGTTTGCAATTTCTGAGGAAGATGAACAGGAATAGGGAGAACCAATGAGAGACTAGCTGGAGGTGTCTGGACGGGCCAATTTAACTCTCATTTCCCACCAGGAAGAGGAATTAACCAAAGGCTCAGCGTGCCGTGCCGGAACCAGATTAGGGCCTGAAGCCATCCTGCGGTGTTGCGGCCAGCTCACGAGAAAGCGAGTTGAAGAAAGGAGCTCAGGGGCACTGTAATTCACAAACCAGCAGAGTTATAAATGACAGCTATCGTCCAAAAATATACTGAAGTAAGGCTGCCAAGAGGACTTGAAAGCGGGGCAGAATTGCAGGAAATCGATTTCAGGAGGTAGACTGGAATTGCATTTAAAGCATAGGAAAAGAGGCAGAACGTCCACAATGATGCACTTGGCCAAAAAGGGCGTATGCGTTTTTTCCTGAATATATTCAGGAAAAAACGCATACGCTCTTTTTGGCCAACCAAGCAAGCTTGCAAAGGAAATCTGCACTACAATGAAGTCTCACTTCCCCCCGGTCAAAAGGGCCATCTGAAAAAAGTGTAAAATCCAGAAAGGCAGGACAGGCCATGGAGAACTGGGAGCCTTGTTATGCTGATGGGCGGGATGTAAATTGCCAACAGCCACTCGGGAGAAGTGTATGGTGTTTCCTGAAACATCTAAAAAACAAAGCAACAGAGCCTAGGGCACTTCCACTTATGGTCCTATAGCTTAGGGAAATTAAAATAAAAAAGACACAACCACCCCAAAGGTTGGGACGGCTCTGTTTACAAGAACCTGGTTTCGGTACAAGTTCAATATCGCAGAAAGTGAAAAATGGATAAAGAAGTTGTGGTACTTACGTACAATGCAATATCACTCAGCAAGGAAATCTATGTCATCAGGCCCGTAGCAGCATAATGAGTGGATTCAGGTATGATGATTCTAACTGAAATAAGTCACACAGAAAAAGAAACATCATAAGATATCACTAATACACGCAATGTAAACTTGGCTACACAGGAACTGAATTACAAAACAGAACAGGGTCTCAAATTTAGAAACCCAACTTATGCTTGCTTAAGGGGAAAGGTGAGTTGGGGTGCTGCATAAAACCAGAGATTGAAATGAGCACAGATAAAGTTCCTTAAGCCAAATATGGAATAGACAAGAGCTACTCCTTGCTCAAGGAAATGGACTCAACACCCCATATTAAACGCCTAAGAATGTACCTGACTAGGAAGTATCTTAAAACCTATGGATTGCTATGTCTCCGAAAGAGAATCAAGCCTGTGCACAGGGGCATCAACGCAGCAGTGATAGGACTGGAGAGGTTCGGTGAGCAAATGAAGACCCTTTGAAGTCATATTGCATGGTACCCATTCCACGGGTCTCAACTCTCCAGGTTTAAGGTATTCTTCTTTCAGCTAAAATATGCATGTGGAACCCAGAGTATGATCAACCGTGTGATCGGGAGACGTGTTCCAATATGTGTCAGTTTTCGTCCCCTGGTACTCGGGTGCAAAATTCCAGACGCTTTACTAACACTCTCCCGACTTGGAGAGTCAGTGCCTTTAACCTCCTGTTTGGCCCAGTTTGCAATTTCTGCGGAAGATGAACAGGAATAGGCAGAACCAATGACAGACTAGCTGGAGGTGTCTGGACGGGCAAATTTAACTCTCATTTCCCACCAGGAAGAGGAATTAACCAAAGGCTCTGCGTGCCGTGCCGGAACCAGATTAGGGCCTGAAGCCATCCTGCGGTGTTGCGGCCAGCTCACGAGAAAGCGAGTTGAAGAAAGGAGCTCAGGGGCACTGTAATTCACAAACCTGCAGAGTTATAAATGACAGCTATCGTCCAAAAATATACTGAAGTAAGGCTGCCAAGAGGACTTGAAAGCGGGGCAGAATTGCAGGAAACCGATTTCAGGAGGTAGACTGGAATTGCATTTAAAGCATAGGAAAAGAGGCAGAACGTCCACAATGATGCACTTGGCCAAAAAGGGCGTATGCGTTTTTTCCTGAATATATTCAGGAAAAAACGCATACGCCCTTTTTGGCCAACCAAGCAAGCTTGCAAAGGAAATCTGCACTACAATGAAGTCTCACTTCCCCCCGGTCAAAAGGGCCATCTGAAAAAAGTGTAAAATCCAGAAAGGCAGGACAGGCCATGGAGAACTGGGAGCCTTGTTATGCTGATGGGCGGGATGTAAATTGCCAACAGCCACTTGGGAGAAGTGTATGGTGTTTCCTGAAACATCTAAAAAACAAAGCAACAGAGCCTAGGGCACTTCCACTTATGGTCCTATAGATTATGGAAATTAAAATCAAAAAGACACAACCACCCAAAAGGTTGGGACGGCTCTGTTT
The DNA here is from genome assembly GCF_949774975.1 of Lagenorhynchus albirostris. Classification (NCBI taxonomy): domain Eukaryota; kingdom Metazoa; phylum Chordata; class Mammalia; order Artiodactyla; family Delphinidae; genus Lagenorhynchus; species Lagenorhynchus albirostris. The sequence continues at coordinate 1,212,258 of NW_026783590.1, read as the reverse complement.
ACAAGAACCTGGTTTACAGTACAAGTTCAATACCGCAGAAAGTGAAAAATGGATAAAGAAGTTGTGGTACTTACGTACAATGCAATATCACTCAGCAAGGAAATCTATGTCATCAGGCCCGTAGCAGCATAATGAGTGGATTCAGGTATGATGATTCTAACTGAAATAAGTCACACAGAAAAAGAAACATCATAAGATATCACTAATACACGGAATGTAAACTTGGCTACATAGGAACTGAATTACAAAACAGAACAGGGTCTCAAATTTAGAAACCCAACTTATGCTTGCTTAAGGGGAAAGGTGAGTTGGGGTGCTGCATAAAACCAGAGATTGAAATGAGCACAGAGAAAGTTCCTTAAGCCAAATATGGAATAGACAAGAGCTACTCCTTGCTCAACGAAATGGACTCAACACCCCATATTAAACGCCTAAGAGTGTACCTGACTAGGAAGTATCTTAAAACCTATGGATTGCTATGTCTCCGAAAGAGAATCAAGCGTGTGTACAGGGGCATAAACGCAGCAGTGATAGGACTGGAGAGGTTCGGTGAGCAAATGAAGACCCTTTGAAGTCATATTGCATGGTACCCATTCCACGGGTCTCAACTCTCCAGGTTTAAGGTATTCTTCCTTCAGCTAAAACATGCATGTGGAACCCAGAGTATGATCAACCGTGTGATCGGGAGACGTGTTCAAATATGTCTCAGTTTTCATCCTCTGGTACTCGGGTGCAAATTCCAGACGCTTTACTAACACTCTCCCGACTTCGAGACTCAGTGCCTTTAACCTCCTGTTTGGCCCAGTTTGCAAATTCTGCAGAAGATGAACAGGAATAGGGAGAACCAATGAGAGACTAGCTGGAGGTGTCTGGACGGGCAAATTTAACTCTCATTTCCCACCAGGAAGAGGAATTAACCAAAGGCTCAGCGTGCCGTGCCGGAACCAGATTAGGGCCTGAAGCCATCCTGCGGTGTTGCGGCCAGCTCACGAGAAAGTGAGTTGAAGAAAGGAGCTCAGGGGCACTGTAATTCACAAACCTGCAGAGTTATAAATGACAGCTATCGTCCAAAAATATACTGAAGTAAGGCTGCCAAGAGGACTTGAAAGCGGGGCAGAATTGCAGGAAACCGATTTCAGGAGGTAGACTGGAATTGCATTTAAAGCATAGGAAAAGAGGCAGAACGTCCACAATGATGCACTTGGCCAAAAAGGGCGTATGCGTTTTTTCCTGAATATATTCAGGAAAAAACGCATACGCCCTTTTTGGCCAACCAAGCAAGCTTGCAAAGGAAATCTGCACTACAATGAAGTCTCACTTCCCCCCGGTCAAAAGGGCCATCTGAAAAAAGTGTAAAATCCAGAAAGGCAGGACAGGCCATGGAGAACTGGGAGCCTTGTTATGCTGATGGACGGGATGTAAATTGCCAACAGCCACTCGGGAGAAGTGTATGGTGTTTCCTGAAACATCTAAAAAACAAAGCAACAGAGCCTAGGGCACTTCCACTTATGGTCCTATAGCTTAGGGAAATTAAAATCAAAAAGACACAGCCACCCAAAAGGTTGGGACGGCTCTGTTTACAAGAACCTGGTTTACGGTACAAGTTCAATACCGCAGAAAGTGAAAAATGGATAAAGAAGTTGTGGTACTTACGTACAATGCAATATCACTCAGCAAGGAAATCTATGTCATCAGGCCCGTAGCAGCATAATGAGTGGATTCAGGTATGATGATTCTAACTGAAATAAGTCACACAGAAAAAGAAACATCATAAGATAGCACTAATACACGGAATGTAAACTTGGCTACACAGGAACTGAATTACAAAACAGAACAGGGTCTCAAATTTAGAAACCCAACTTATGCTTGCTTAAGGGGAAAGGTGAGTTGGGGTGCTGCATAAAACCAGAGATTGAAATGAGCACAGATAAAGTTCCTTAAGCCAAATATGGAATAGACAAGAGCTACTCCTTGCTCAACGAAATGGACTCAACACCCCATATTAAACGCCTAAGAATGTACCTGACTAGGAAGTATCTTAAAACCTATGGATTGCTATGTCTCTGAAAGAGAATCAAGCATGTGTACAGGGGCATAAACGCAGCAGTGATAGGACTGGAGAGGTTCGGTGAGCAAATGAAGACCCTTTGAAGTCATATTGCATGGTACCCATTCCACGGGTCTCAACTCTCCAGGTTTAAGGTATTCTTCCTTCAGCTAAAATATGCATGTGGAACCCAGAGTATGATCAACCGTGTGATCGGGAGACGTGTTCCAATATGTGTCAGTTTTCGTCCCCTGGTACTCGGGTGCAAAATTCCAGACGCTTTACTAACACTCTCCCGACTTGGAGAGTCAGTGCCTTTAACCTCCTGTTTGGCCCAGTTTGCAATTTCTGCGGAAGATGAACAGGAATAGGGAGAACCAATGAGAGACTAGCTGGAGGTGTCTGGACGGGCAAATTTAACTCTCATTTCCACCAGGAAGAGGAATTAACCAAAGGCTCAGCGTGCCGTGCCGGAACCAGATTAGGGCCTGAAGCCATCCTGCGGTGTTGCGGCCAGCTCACGAGAAAGCGAGTTGAAGAAAGGAGCTCAGGGGCACTGTAATTCACAAACCTGCAGAGTTATAAATGACAGCTATCGTCCAAAAATATACTGAAGTAAGGCTGCCAAGAGGACTTGAAAGCGGGGCAGAATTGCAGGAAACCGATTTCAGGAGGTAGACTGGAATTGCATTTAAAGCATAGGAAAAGAGGCAGAACGTCCACAATGATGCACTTGGCCAAAAAGGGCGTATGCGTTTTTTCCTGAATATATTCAGGAAAAAACGCATACGCCCTTTTTGGCCAACCAAGCAAGCTTGCAAAGGAAATCTGCACTACAATGAAGTCTCACTTCCCCCCGGTCAAAAGGGCCATCTGAAAAAAGTGTAAAATCCAGAAAGGCAGGACAGGCCATGGAGAACTTGGAGCCTTGTTATGCTGATGGGCGGGATGTAAATTGCCAACAGCCACTCGGGAGAAGTGTATGGTGTTTCCTGAAACATCTAAAAAACAAATCAACAGAGCCTAGGGCACTTCCACTTATGGTCCTATAGCTTAGGGAAATTAAAATCAAAAAGACACAACCACCCCAAACGTTGGGACGGCTCTGTTTACAAGAACCTGGTTTCGGTACAAGTTCAATATCGCAGAAAGTGAAAAATGGATAAAGAAGTTGTGGTACTTACGTACAATGCAATATCACTCAGCAAGGAAATCTATGTCATCAGGCCCGTAGCAGCATAATGAGTGGATTCAGGTATGATGATTCTAACTGAAATAAGTCACACAGAAAAAGAAACATCATAAGATATCACTAATACACGGAATGTAAACTTGGCTACACAGGAACTGAATTACAAAACAGAACAGGGTCTCAAATTTAGAAACCCAACTTATGCTTGCTTAAGGGGAAAGGTGAGTTGGGGTGCTGCATAAAACCAGAGATTGAAATGAGCACAGATAAAGTTCCTTAAGCCAAATATGGAATAGACAAGAGCTACTCCTTGCTCAAGGAAATGGACTCAACACCCCATATTAAACGCCTAAGAATGTACCTGACTAGGAAGTATCTTAAAACCTATGGATTGCTATGTCTCCGAAAGAGAATCAAGCGTGTGCACAGGGGCATAAACGCAGCACTGATAGGACTGGAGAGGTTCGGTGAGCAAATGAAGACCCTTTGAAGTCATATTGCATGGTACCCATTCCACGGGTCTCAACTCTCCAGGTTTAAGGTATTCTTCTTTCAGCTAAAATATGCATGTGGAACCCAGAGTATGATCAACCGTGTGATCGGGAGACGTGTTCCAATATGTGTCAGTTTTCGTCCCCTGGTACTCGGGTGCAAAATTCCAGACGCTTTACTAACACTCTCCCGACTTGGAGAGTCAGTGCCTTTAACCTCCTGTTTGGCCCAGTTTGCAATTTCTGCGGAAGATGAACAGGAATAGGCAGAACCAATGACAGACTAGCTGGAGGTGTCTGGACGGGCAAATTTAACTCTCATTTCCCACCAGGAAGAGAAATTAACCAAAGGCTCTACGTGCCGTGCCGGAACCAGATTAGGGCCTGAAGCCATCCTGCGGTGTTGCGGCCAGCTCACGAGAAAGCGAGTTGAAGAAAGGAGCTCAGGGGCACTGTAATTCACAAACCTGCAGAGTTATAAATGACAGCTATCGTCCAAAAATATACTGAAGTAAGGCTGCCAAGAGGACTTGAAAGCGGGGCAGAATTGCAGGAAACCGATTTCAGGAGGTAGACTGGAATTGCATTTAAAGCATAGGAAAAGAGGCAGAACGTCCACAATGATGCACTTGGCCAAAAAGGGCGTATGCGTTTTTTCCTGAATATATTCAGGAAAAAACGCATACGCCCTTTTTGGCCAACCAAGCAAGCTTGCAAAGGAAATCTGCACTACAATGAAGTCTCACTTCCCCCCGGTCAAAAGGGCCATCTGAAAAAAGTGTAAAATCCAGAAAGGCAGGACAGGCCATGGAGAACTGGGAGCCTTGTTATGCTGATGGGCGGGATGTAAATTGCCAGCAGCCACTCGGGAGAAGTGTATGATGTTTCCTGAAACATCTAAAAAACAAAGCAACAGAGCCTAGGGCACTTCCACTTATGGTCCTATAGCTTAGTTAATTTAAAATCAAAAAGACACAGCCACCCCAAAGGTTGGGACGGTTCTTTTTACTGGAATCTCTTCTTCGGCACAAGTTAAATATCCCAGAGAGCAAATAATGGATAAAGAAGTTGCGGTACTTATGTACAACAGAATACCACTCAGCAATGAAATCTATGTCACCAGGCCCGTACCAGCATAATGAGTGGATTGAGGCACGATGATTCTAAGTGAAATAAGTCACACAGAAAAAGAAACATCATAAGGTATCACTAATACACGGAATGTGAACTTGGCTACACATGAACTGAATTACAAAACAGAACAGGGTCTCAAGTTTAGAAAACTAACTTATGCTTGCTTAAGGGGGAAGGTGAGTTGGGGTGCTGCATTAAACCAGAGTTTGAAATTAGCACAGATACCGTTCCATAAGCCAAATATGGAATAGACAAGACCTACCCCTTGCTCCACGAAATGGATTCAACAATGAGGTATCACCTCACACCTGGTAGAATAGGCATCATAGAAAATCTACAAGCAAAAAATGCTGGAAAGGGTGTGGAGAAAAGGAACCCTCTTCCACTATTGTTGGGAATATAAATTGATACAGTCACTATGGAGAACAATATGGAATTTCTTAAGAAACTAACAATAGAATTACCATATGATACAGCAATCCCAGTACTGGACATATACCCAGACAAAACCATAAATCAAAAAGAGACATTCACCGCAATGTTCATTGCATCACTATTTACAATATCGAGGTAATGGAAGCAACCTAAATGCCCACAGACAGACGAATGCATAAAGCTGTGGTACATATATAAAATGGAATATTACTAAGCCATGAAAAGGAATGAAATTGGGTCATTTGTACAGACGTCGATGCATCTAGAGACTGTCATACAGAGTGAAGTAAGTCAGAAAGAGAAAAACAAATCTTGTATATTCATGCATATATGTGGAACCTAGAAAACCTGTACAGATTAACCATTTTGCAAGGCATAAATAGAGCAACAGATGTAGACAACAAACGTATGGACAACAAGGGGGGAAAGCTGTTGGGGGTGGTGGTGGGAGGAGTTGAGAGACTGGGATTGGCATGTATACATTTATATGTATAAAATAGATAACCAATAAGAACCTGCTGTATAAAAATATAAAATAAAATTCAAAATTAAAAAGAAATAAAATTTAAAAAATAGAAAAAACAATTATTCCCTTCACATACATGTATTTATATGAATAAATTATTTCCATGCTTATATCTGTAAATACAAAAAAGAGGAATAAAATCTACCTTGAACCCAAAACGAAAAAGAGAAAAAAAACACAGAACCCACCAGTTCCACAGAGGAAAACCGTATCAGGGCACTTGCTCCAGTTGTAAACAATTCTGAAGCTGGTCAGTGGTGGGGAATCGTCTCCCATTCAGCCAGCAGCCCCCACGCAACAAGCGTCCTCATTGCAAAGCTGGGGCACCGTGCCGAGGCATCTGTGAGTAAACGTGAGCTGAGCCCCAGGCCAGTTGCTGCTGAACTATTCCCACCCATCCCAGGTAAAACACCTGAATATATACAAGGACTTGAAAGCCTAGAGGGAGGGCCATAGAGCCACACGAGTGACAGCATGCCGGCCGACTTGGTGCCTGCAGGCCAGCCAGGATGGTCCTGGCCCTGGGTGCTCTTCTGGAAGATTTCCATTTCCCTGCCTGAGATACCCGTCCTGTCCCTGCCCCCACTGCTTTTTTCCTTCCTCACCTCTGCCCAGGGAGAAATTCCAGCAGCAGGTATGGGTGACACATCTTCTTCTTTAGCAGGTGGCAGCCTGGCAACTGCTGCAGAAAGTCCAGCAGAGCCCCACTCACACTGGGCCACCCACAAAACCGTGGCCTCTCACTCCCTCCCACCAGCCCAGCCCCGAGACTGCTGACAGGGCAGAGAAAATGGCGTCAGGCACGGCTGCAGGGGCTCTTGCTGCCTGGAGTGGTATTTATAGTGATCTCAACCCAGGCACACCTGGGGAGGGCTGGCCGGCACGGTAAGGCTGCCCAGGTCAGCCAATCATCACCCCTCAGGGGCTCACAGTTGCAGAAAATGGAACTTGCTGAACCGGCCAGGTCCAAGGAACAGGTGTGGGCTCCTGAGAGTCAGGATAGACAAGGGGCTGCAGCTTTGGCTTGTTTTCTAATCATTTTATCTGGCCCATGAGTGGGAGACAACTTCAAGAAAACCCTCTCCTAATGAGAGGAACCCAGGAGTCAGGGAGAGGAGGGGTGGGTGGTGGTTGGAGACAGAGGCCTGGTGCCCCGGGTGCAGTGGAAGTCTCTGGAAGACCAGGTGGAGGGAGGCCTCACGGAGTGATGCCCAGGGTCACAGACCTGTCGCAGCTGCTGTTTGTTAGTTCAAGTCCTGCTCTGAGGTGCTCTGTGTCAGCTCTGAGCGACAGGTGAGCTGGGGGTGCTCTGCAATGAGGGCTATGTGCACGGTTCCTGTGTGCCCAGCCCTGCCACAGTACCTGCAAGGGTAGCTCTGTATCCTGGGAGGGGCCTGACCACGAGAGCCCTGTGGGCTGGGGTGGGGGTGGGGTACCTGCCCAGGTGAGCTCCATATTCTGGGATTGGTCTGACCACGAGAGCCCCATGGGCTGCTGGGGACCTGGTAAAGGATGTCAGGACAGTCAGTGAAGCCACCGAGGATATACCTCCAGTTGCTCCTAATTCCTACACCCTGCTGGTCATTCTACCAACCACCAGGACATGGTATTCTGTATTAGTCTTCAATGATGCCTTCTTTTGTATTCCATTAGTCCCAGAGTCACAAGAAATTTTGGCTTGTGAGTGGCAGGACTCAACATACAACTAAAACAATACTTCCGGGCCGTCTGGCCCCAAGGGTGCAAAAATTCCCACACCATCTTTGGGGAAAGCTTAGCTAAAGACCTAAAAGTTCTACCTCTGGAAAAGGAAACCCTCCTTCAATATGCAGACGACATTCTGATCGCCAGCCCTACTAAGGAGGCCTCTGAACTACCAAGCCAATAAAGGATAGAAGTTGTCCAAGAAAAAGCTCAAATATCACAGACTGCCGTGACCTGCCTGGGCTTCATTCTCACAGAAGGTTGGAGAAGTCCATCCCAGGAAAGGGAAGAAACCATTTTCAGCCTTACCCCTTTCTAAAACTAGAAGACAGCTTAGGGGTTCCTGGGGAGGCCAGGGTTTGCTGCTTCTGGATCCCTAACTACAGTCTACTAGCTGGGCCTCTATATGAAACACTGAAAGGAAAAGATGATGATCCTTTTGAATAGAATCCACAAGTGGCCTTTCAAGAATGGAAAGAGCAGTCAATTCAGACCCTTGCCCTGGAACTCCCTAATTTAGCTAAACCCTTTGACCTTTACATTCCCGGTGAAAGGTGAATCGCCATTGGAGAATTAGTGCAAAACCTGGGACCACTTGAAATGGAACAATGCAAGAATGCCATCCAGGTAGGATAAACTATGGTCACCAAGGGGCTTGGCCCACTGCCACATCTGGCCAAGATACTGGCGGTATCTAAAAACCTGGAAATCAGCAGCCCAAAAGGCCACCTCCCTCCTAAGGGAAAAGGACCCCACGTGGTGATCCTAACCACCAACCATGCCCTGAAGTTGCAGGGTTCGCTCCGTGGGCACACCGACCTCGAGTGAGGAGGCCCTCCAACTCCAACATCCAGAGAGATAACCGGGGGCAACAGGGCACCATGACGACTCGTGTGAACATCACTTGACCTGGAGTTTCTCTCATAAAACAACAAGAGTGTGTCCCAAAAGAGTAGACTACTGCTTGCAGGACTTACTGTACCCAGAGGGGAGCTAATAATCTTGGCGGGGGAACCGTATATCACACTGTCACCATAGAAAAGCCTACAGACACCGTGATGATGGTGGCCAGTAAGACCGGCTGGACTCTTGTTTACTTCCAAAGGCTGTTGACTCAGTGGCCATCACGGTCCTTGATCACCACTGACCCTGGACTGTCTGGGAGTTGAGCGGGCAGGGCTCTGACACCTGGTGCTGTTTGTACGTTAATTCAGGGGCCTAATTGAAGAAAGCGCAGACTACTGGTCAGAGCATCTAGGCTGGCAGAAACGGTCGGCCTAAGGTGGCCGAACAAATGTGGGGCGGGGTGAAACCGGCCCCCACAGCGTCTCTGCACATCTCTTTCCTGGACCCTTAAAGGTCATTAGAATCTATAACACTTCCAATGCTGGTGCTCAGGTGGACGAGCAGGGAGGCAGGGGGCCTGGGGACAATCAACGTCACCTGGAGGCTGCTGGGGAGAAGCTCTGACCCTCGCCCCAGGGTATGAGGGCTCCCAACTCAGCACTCAGCAGTTACAGAAGAAGGGTCTGCACCCTCAGCACTCCAAGAATGAGGAACGGGACAAAAGGCAGAGGGGGGGGTTTGTCCCCAGCAAAGCCCATTAAAAATCCCTGGGAGATAAAAATAGAATCTGGGCAATAAAGTCAAGTCTAACCTTTTTTATCCTTTGTGCTTTGTCTAATTTCACGTGCTCCTAGGGTCCCGCATGCAGAGGTTCCACACCCGGCACTTCAGACCAGATTTCCTAGTGCAGAATGGCTGGGTCGACACCTCAGCTCCTGGGGCCCAGTGCAGACTCCGCGATATAGAGCCTGAGCTACAGCCAACCCGGCCCTCGAGAGCTCCGCCCCCTCCCTCCCACTGACTCTGACAGGATCTCTACACAGCAGCCCAGCCCACAGCCCACGGGGTAGTACATGCTCTCACCTCTCCATTCTCTGATCAAAATATAAAGTTTCCTTTGCTTGTGAACCAAACTCAGTCTCGATCTGTTGGCCCCAATGACACTGGGCAGGGGGACACTTGTTGGGGTCCACTCTGGAGGATCAGTAACAGAAATTGGGACTATTGTAACCTCAATGAACAGATGTGTGAGCCAAAGTGTAGTTAACATAGAACAGTGTATAAGGCTCGGGTAAAATAAGATGTTTCTAACACTTCCATTGGATATTTCCATCACTTTATTATAAGCAAGTTCAGTGAAAAGGTTTGTCTTATTTGTCAGCTCAATATTAGAGAAATGAAGTGATTTCTTTCCAAGGATGTACATCTAATAATCTTGGTTAAACCTTCAATCTTGTTTTAAATGCTTTTCCATTGAAAATGATACCTCTCTTTCAGCTCCCCCATTTCTGAGAAGTATAAAATCTTATAATTTATTATTACCAAAGGGGAAAGGTGGGAGGAGGGATAAATTAACAGTTTGGGATGAACACATACACACTGCTATGTATAAAATAGATCATCAACAAGGAACTACTGTATAGCACAGGGAACTACACTCAACATTTTGCAATAACCTATAAGGGGAAATAATCTGAAAAAGAATAGATATTTTTATTGACATCATCTATCAATGACAGTTAAAGTGTAACCTAAGGGAAGCTGGTGGTGAGTGCTTCTGACCCTGAAGACTTCAATCATCTAAAGTTTGGACTCTGCCTACTTCCCAAGGCCCTTAATGAACATATGTGTAGCCGTAGCTTAAAAAATTCCCCAGTTTGGGTTTCGGGGAGACACTGATTTTGAAAAAGCCCTGGTGTTCTCCTTACATGAATGGGACTCTTCCTACTGCTAAAACATGTCTGTCACACCCAGAGGATGGTATACCGTCTGATCGGGAAGAGTTTGGAAAAGGCATCTCATCTCCTCATCTCCTGGTGCTCGGGTTCACCCCTCCAGCGTCTTTACTAACAGTCTCCCCACTTGGAGATGTCAGCACTGTCAACATCCTGTTGCGTACAGTTTGGAATTTGTCCAGAGGATGAAGCGGAAGGATGAGGAACAATGAGAGACAAGTCCTACGTGTTCAGACAGGCACATGTCACTCTAATTTCCAATCAGGAAGACGAATTGACCAAAGGCTAGGGTTGCCCATGGAAACAGTATAGGGCTTGAGGAAATCCCGCTGCTTTGTGGCCAGTTCCCATAAACACAAGTTGAACAATAGAACTCAGGGGCAGTAAAATTCACAAAACTGCAGAGTTGAAAATATCCATCACTGAAAAATGTCTTGAGGAAAGTCAGAGAAAAGGACTTGTAAGCAAGGGAGAATGGCAGGAAAGGGATTTGAGGAGGTAGAAAGGACTCGCCATTAAGCACAAGAAAAGGAGCTGAACATTGCCAACATTGCAGTTGGCCAAAAAGGGTGTATGCGTTTTTTTGTGTATATATTCAAGAAAAGAGCGTACACCTTTTTAGCCACCCAAACAGGTGGGCACTGGAAGTCAATACTACAAAAGACATCACTTCGCATCAGTCAGAAGAGCCATCCTCATAAAGCGTAAACAACAGAAATGCAGGACAGGGCAAGGAGAAGAGGGAGCCCTGTGAGACTTATAGTGGAAATGTATATTGCCAACGGCCATTCTGGAGAAGTGTATTGTGTTTACTAAAGCATCTAAACAATGAGCTACAGAGCATAGGGCACTTGCACTCATGGGCGTATATCTTGGGAAAAACAAAACTCGAGAGGACACAGGCACCCCAATGTTTACCCCCTCTCTGTTTAAAAGATCCTCGACTAGGATATAACTTAAATGTCTCTGGAGGGAAAAAATGGATAGAGATGTGGTACTTAGGTAGAGTGGAATATTATTCAGCCTGGAAATCAATGAAATATGGCCAGCTGTAACAACTCCGGAGGAGTTACGTATGATCATTCTAAGTGACAGAATTCAAAAAGAAAAAGACACATATCATAAGATATCACTTAAAGGTGGAATCCAAAATGGCTACACATGAAATAAATTACAAAACAAAACCATAGTCAAATATGTAGAAAACACGCATAAGGCTGCTAAACGGGAAAGGTGGGGAGGGGTGAGGCATCATCCAGGAGGTTGAAATTAGCAAAGATACCATTCCAAATACCAAACTGATAATCAACAAGGCCTACACGGTAGCTAAAAGAACTGCACTCAGCACACTCAAGTCACCGGAAAAGAATATATACGACTGGTAAGAATCTGAAAAAGAATTTATTGATGTCTCTCTGTACGTGAATCAAGTGGATGTACAGCAGCAAGAAACAGAGCTTTGAAAATCAGCTGTAACCAATATAGTAATAAATTGAAAAAAATAAACGACAGAGAGACAGAGAAAACCTCTTACAACTTTTCCTCAGGGACGGTGATGCAACATGGATTGAACACATCTAGACCCACAGCAGGATGAGACATAAGGCTGGAAACTGTTTGCGCTAAGAGAAATGTGAGGTTGGGTGAGGAAATGCACACCCTTTAAAGTAATACTACCTGGTACCCATTCAATGGGTCCCAAATCTGCAGGTTCAAGGGATCTTCCTACAGCTAAAACATGCATGGAAAACCCAGAGGACTGTACACCATGTGATGCACCTCATTTATCCTCTCCTGGTGCTCCTGTTCACCATTCCAGCCACGTTACTTAGAAGCTCCCCACTTGGAGAATCAGCACATTTAAACTTCTGTTTCACACATTTTGCAAATTGTGAGGAGGATGAACGGGAAGAGGGGGAACCAATGAGAGAAGAGTTGTAGGGGTTTGGACGGGCACATATCACTCTAATTTCCCATTAAGAATAAGAATTAAAAAAAGGCTCAGCCTGCCTCGCCGGAGCCAAAATAGGGCCTGAAGCAATCCTGCGGGTTTGAGGCCAGCTCACAAAAGAGCAACTTAAAACATGGAGCTCAGGGTCACTGCAATTCACAAACCTGCAGAGTTATAAATGAAAACTAACGTCCAAAAATATGTCGAGGTAAGGCAAAGAAGAGGATCTGAATGCAAGACAGAATTGCAAGAAACAGATTTCAAGAGATAGATTGGACTCGTCTTTAACGCACATGAAAAGCGGCAGAATTTCGACAATGATGCAGTTGGCCCAAAAGGGCGTATGCGATTTTTCCTGATTATATCCAGGAAAAAACGCATACGCACTTTATGGGCAACGAAGCAAGCAAGCAATGCAAATGTGCACAACAAAGAAGTCTCATTTCCCACCGGTCAAAAGGGCCATCCTAAAAAGTTGTAAAAACCAGAAATGCAGGACAGGCCATGGAGAACAGGGAGCCTTTATACGCTGATGGGCAGTGTGTGAACTGCCGAGAGCCACTCTGGAGAAGTGTATGGTGGTTCCTAAATCATCTAAAAACAGAGCTACAGAGCATAGGACACTTCCAATCATGGGAGTATATCTAGGGAAGTCTAAAAATCAACAAGACACAAGCACACCACAGTTTAGGGCTACTCTGTTTACAAGAACCTCAACTTCAGTACACCTTAAATATCCCAGGAAAGAGAACAATGGATAAAGAAGATGTGGTACTTATGTACAATGGAATATCTCTTCACCATGAAATCAATGTAATAAGGCTAGTAGAAGGATAAAGAGTGGATTTAGGTCCGATAATACTACTTGAAATAAGTCAAACAGAAAAAGAAACATATCATAAGATATCACTTATAGAGGGAGGGTAAATATGGCTGCACAAGAAATGAATTACAGAACAGAACAGTGTCTCACATTTAGAAAACACACTTATGTCAGCTTAAGGGGAAAGGAGAGGTGGGGTGATGCATAAAACCAGAGTTTGAAACTAGCACAGATACCGTTCAAGAAACCAAATAGGTATTAGACAAGATCTACACCTTGCTCAATGAACTGGCCTCAACACACCCTATACACCGCAGAGAAATATATCTGAGTAATAAGAATCTTAAAACCCATGTATTGATCTATCTCCATAAGGGAATCAAGCGTGTGCAGAGCAGCACAAACACAGCAGTGAAAATGAGCTAAACCCCATTATAGAAATAAATGTTAAAAACAAAACGCAGAAACAATGAAAGAGAGAAAAATTCTTACAAAATTCGCTCAGGGGCTGTGATGCAACCTGGATTGACCACATATAAACCCACAGCTGGATAAGACATAAGGCTGGACACTTGGGGCTGAGAGGATTGGTGAGCTTCGGTGAGCAACTGCCGAAAGTTTAATGCAATACTTCATGCTACTCATTCCAAGGGTCCCAACACTCCAGGTTGAAGGGAATCTTCCTACAGCTAAACCATGCTTGGGAAACCCAGCGACTGATCGGGAAAGGTTTCTAAAACGCACCACATTTTTCCTCTCCTGGGGCTCCGGATCGACATTCCAGCCGCTTTACTAACAACATCCCCACATGGAGAGTCAATGCCTTTAAGTTCTGGTATCGCACAGTCTTCAGTTAGTGCGGAGGATGAATGGGAATAGGGGGAACCAGTGAGAAACTAGCTTAAGCGGTTTCAATGGGCACATGTCACTCTAATTTCACATCAGTAAGAAGAATGAACCAAAGGCCCAGCAAGGTGCCCAGAAGAAGAATAGGGCTTCAAGGAATCCTGTGGTTATGGGGCAAGATCACAAAACTAAGAGCTGAAAAATGGAGCTAAGGGCCACTGCAATTCAAAAACCTGACTTGCCCAAAAAGGGCGTATGCGTTTTTTCCTGAATATATTCAGGAAAAAACGCATACGCCCTTTTTGGCCAACCAAGCAAGCTTGCAAAGGAAATCTGCACTACAATGAAGTCTCACTTCCCCCCGGTCAAAAGGGCCATCTGAAAAAAGTGTAAAATCCAGAAAGGCAGGACAGGCCATGGAGAACAGGGAGCCTTGTTATGATGATGGGCGGGATGTTATTTGCCAACAGCCACTCGGGAGATGTGTATGGTGTTTCCTGAAACATCTAAAAATCAAAGCAACAGAGCCTAGGGAACTTCCACTTATGGTCCTATAGCTTAGAGAAATTAAAATCAAAAAGACACAGCCACCCCAAAGGTTGGGACGGCTCTGTTTACAAGAACCTGGCTTACGGTACAAGTACAATATCACAGAAAGTGAAAAATGGATAAAGAAGTTGTGGTACTTACGTACAATGCAATATCACACAGCAATGAAATCTATGTCATCAGGCCCGTAGCAGCATAATGAGTGGATTCAGGTACGATGATTCTAACTGAAATAAGTCTCACAGAAAAAGAAACATCATAAGATAGCACTAATACACGGAATGTAAACTTGGCTACACAGGAACTGAATTACAAAACAGAACAGGGTCTCAAATTTCGAAAACCAACTTATGCTTGCTTAAGGGGAAAGGTGAGTTGGGGTGCTGCATAAAACCAGAGATTGAAATGAGCACAGATAAAGTTCCTTAAGCCAAATATGGAATAGACAAGAGCTACTCCTTGCTCAACGAAATGGACTCAACACCCCATATTAAACGCCTAAGAATGTACCTGACTAGGAAGTATCTTAAAACCTATGGACTGCTATGTCTCCGAAAGAGAATCAAGCGTGTGTACAGGGGCATAAACGCAGCAGTGATAGGACTGGAGAGGTTCGGTGAGCAAATGAAGACCCTTTGAAGTCATATTGCATGGTACCCATTCCACGGGTCTCAACTTTCCAGGTTTAAGGTATTCTTCCTTCAGCTAAAACATGCATGTGGAACCCAGAGTATGATCAACCATGTGAGCGGGAGACGTGTTCAAATATGTGTCAGTTTTCGTCCCCTGGTACTCGGGTGCAACATTCCAGACGCTTTACTAACACTCTCCCGACTTGGAGAGTCAGTGCCTGTAACCTCCTGTTTGGCCCAGTTTGCAATTTCTGCGGAAGATGAACAGGAATATTGAGAACGAATGAGAGACTAGCTGGAGGGGTCTGGATGGGCAAATTTAACTCTCATTTCCCACCAGGAAGAGGAATTAACCAAAGGCTCAGCGTGCCGTGCCGGAACCAGATTAGGGCGTGAAGCAATCCTGCGGTGTTGCGGGCCGCTCACGAGAAAGCGAGTTGAAGAAAGGAGCTCAGGGGCACTGTAATTCACAAACCTGCAGAGTTATAAATGACAGCTATCGTCCAAAAATATACTGAAGTAAGGCTGCCAAGAGGACTTGAAAGTGGGGCAGAATTGCAGGAAACCGATTTCAGGAGGTAGACTGGAATTGCATTTAAAGCATAGGAAAAGAGGCAGAACGTCCACAATGATGCACTTGGCCAAAAAGGGCGTATGCGTTTTTTCCTGAATATATTCAGGAAAAAACGCATACGCCCTTTTTGGCCAACCAAGCAAGCTTGCAAAGGAAATCTGCACTACAATGAAGTCTCACTTCCCCCCGGTCAAAAGGGCCATCTGAAAAAAGTGTAAAATCCAGAAAGTCAGGACAGCCCATGGAGACCTGGGAGCCTTGTTATGCTGATGGGCAGGATGTAAATTACC
Source organism: Lagenorhynchus albirostris (assembly GCF_949774975.1). Lineage (NCBI taxonomy): Eukaryota > Metazoa > Chordata > Mammalia > Artiodactyla > Delphinidae > Lagenorhynchus > Lagenorhynchus albirostris. Next base: position 1,196,263 of record NW_026783590.1, on the reverse strand, counting down.
AACAGCCACTCGGGAGAAGTGTATGGTGTTTCCTGAAACATCTAAAAAACAAAGCAACAGAGCTTAGGGCACTTCCACTTATCGTCCTATAGAATAGGGAAATTAAAATCAAAAAGACACAGCCACCCCAAAAGTTGGGACGGCTTTGTTTACAAGAACCTGGCTTACGGTACAAGTACAATATCACAGAAAGTGAAAAATGGATAGAAGTTGTGGTACTTACGTACAATGCAATATCACACAGCAATGAAATCTATGTCATCAGGCCCGTAGCAGCATAATGAGTGGATTCAGGTACGATGATTCTAACTGAAATAAGTCACACAGAAAAAGAAACATCATAAGATATCACTAATACACGGAATGTAAACTTGGCTACACAGGAACTGAATTACAAAACAGAACAGGGTCTCAAATTTAGAAAACCAACTTATGCTTGCTTAAGGGGAAAGGTGAGTTGGCGTGCTGCATAAAACCAGAGATTGAAATGAGCACAGATAAAATTCCTTAAGCCAAATATGGAATAGACAAGAGCTACTCCTTGCTCAAGGAAATGGACTCAACACCCCATATTAAACGCCTAAGAGTGTACCTGACTAGGAAGTATCTTAAAACCTATGGATTGCTATGTCTCCGAAAGAGAATCAAGCGTGTGTACAGGGGCATAAACGCAGCAGTGATAGGATTGGAGAGGTTCTGTGAGCAAATGAAGACCCTTTGAAGTCATATTGCATGGTACCCATTCCACGGGTCTCAACTTTCCAGGTTTAAGGGATTCTTCCTTCAGCTAAAACATGCATGTGGAACCCAGAGTATGATCAACCATGTGAGCGGGAGACGTGTTCAAATATGTGTCAGTTTTCGTCCCCTGGTACTCGGGTGCAACATTCCAGACGCTTTACGAACACTCTCCCGACTTGGAGAGTCAGTGCCTTTAACCTCCTGTTTGGCCCAGTTTGCAATTTCTGCGGAAGATGAACAGGAATAGGGAGAACCAATGACAGACTAGCTGGAGGTGTCTGGACGGGCAAATTTAACTCTCATTTCGCACCAGGAAGAGGAATTAACCAAAGGCTCAACGTGCCGTGCTGGAACCAGATTAGGGCCTGAAGCCATCCTGTGGTGTTGCGGCCAGCTCACGAGAAAGCGAGTTGAAGAAAGGAGCTCAGGGGCACTGTAATTCACAAACCTGCAGAGTTATAAATGACAGCTATCGTCCAAAAATATACTGAAGTAAGGCTGCCAAGAGGACTTGAAAGTGGGGCAGTATTGCAGGAAACCGATTTCAGGAGGTAGACTGGAATTGCATTTAAAGCATAGGAAAAGAGGCAGAACGTCCACAATGATGCACTTGGCCAAAAAGGGCGTATGCGTTTTTTCCTGAATATATTCAGGAAAAAACGCATACGCCCTTTTTGGCCAACCAAGCAAGCTTGCAAAGGAAATCTGCACTACAATGAAGTCTCACTTCCCCCCGGTCAAAAGGGCCATCTGAAAAAAGTGTAAAATCCAGAAAGGCAGGACAGGCGATGGAGAACTGGGAGCCTTCTTATGCTGATGGGCGGGATGTAAATGGCCAACAGCCACTCGGGAGAAGTGTATGGTGTTTCCTGAAACATCTAAAAAACAAAGCAACAGAGCCTAGGGCAATTGCACTTATGGTCCTATAGCTTAGGGAAATTAAAATCAAAAAGACACAGCCACCTCAAAGGTTGGGACGGGTCTGTTTACAAGAACCTGGTTTACGGTACAAGTTCAATATCGCAGAAAGTGAAAAATGGATAAAGAAGTTGTGGTACTTACGTACAATGCAGTATCACTCAGCAATGAAATCTATGTCATCAGGCCCGTAGCAGCATAATGAGTGCATTCAGGTATGATGATTCTAACTGAAATAAGTCACACAGAAAAAGAAACATCATAAGATATCACTAATACACGCAATGTAAACTTGGCTACCCAGGAACTGAATTACAAAACAGAACAGGGTCTCAAATTTAGAAAACCAACTTATGCTTGCTTAAGGGGAAAGGTGAGTTGGGGTGCTGCATAAAACCAGAGATTGAAATGAGCACAGATAAAGTTCCTTAAGCCAAATATGGAATAGACAAGAGCTACTCCTTGCTCAACGAAATGGACTCAACACCCCATATTAAACGCCTAAGAATGTACCTGACTAGGAAATATCTTAAAACCTATGGATTACTATGTCTCCGAAAGAGAATCAAGCATGTGTACAGGGGCATAAACGCAGCAGTGATAGGACTGGAGAGGTTCGGTGAGCAAATGAAGACCCTTTGAAGTCATATTGCATGGTACCCATTCCACGGGTCTCAACTCTCCAGGTTTAAGGTATTCTTCCTTCAGCTAAAACATGCATGTGGAACCCAGAGTATGATCAACCGTGTGATCGGGAGACGTGTTCCAATATGTGTCAGTTTTCGTCCCCTGGTACTCGGGTGCAACATTCCAGATGCTTTACTAACACTCTCCCGACTTGGAGAGTCAGTGCCTTTAACCTCCTGTTTGGCCCAGTTTGCAATTTCTGCGGAAGATGAACAGTAATAGGGAGAACGAATGAGAGACTAGCTGGAGGGATCTGGATGGGCAAATTTAACTCTCATTTCCCACCAGGAAGAGGAATGAACCAAAGGCTCAGCGTGCCGTGCCGGAACCAGATTACGGCCTGAAGCAATCCTGCGGTGTTGCGGCCAGCTCACGAGAAAGCGAGTTGAAGAAAGGAGCTCAGGGGCACTGTAATTCACAAACCTGCCGAGTTATAAATGACAGCTATCGTCCAAAAATATACTGAAGTAAGGCTGCCAAGAGGACTTGGAAGCGGGGCAGAATTGCAGGAAACCGATTTCAGGAGGTAGACTGGAATTGCATTTAAAGCATAGGAAAAGAGGCAGAACGTCCACAATGATGCACTTGGCCAAAAAGGGCATATGCGTTTTTTCCTGACTATATTCAGGAAAAAACGCATACGCCCTTTTTGGCCAACCAAGCAAGCTTGCAAAGGAAATCTGCACTACAATGAAGTCTCACTTCCCCCCCGGTCAAAAGGGCCATCTGAAAAAAGTGTAAAATCCAGAAAGGCAGGACAGGCCATGGAGAAGTGGGAGCCTTGTTATGCTGATGGGCGGGATGTCAATTGCCAACAGCCACTCGGGAGAAGTGTATGGTGTTTCCTGAAACATCTAAAAAACAAAGCAACAGAGCCTAGGGCACTTCCACTTATGGTCCTATAGCTTAGGGAAATTAAAATCAAAAAGACACAGCCACCCCAAAGGTTGGGACGGCTCTGTTTACAAGAACGTGGTTTACGGTACAAGTTCAATATCGCAGAAAGTGAAAAATGGATAAAGAAGTTGTGGTACTTACGTACAATGCAGTATCACTCACCAATGAAATCTATGTCATCAGGCCCGTAGCAGCATAATGAGTGGATTCAGGTACGATGATTCTAACTGAAATAAGTCTCACAGAAAAAGAAACATCATAAGATAGCACTAATACACGGAATGTAAACTTGGCTACACAGGAACTGAATTACAAAACAGAACAGGGTCTCAAATTTAGAAACCCAACTTATGCTTGCTTAAGGGGAAAGGTGAGTTGGGGTGCTGCATAAAACCAGAGATTGAAATGAGCACAGATAAAGTTCCTTAAGCCAAATATGGAATAGACAAGAGCTACTCCTTGCTCAACGAAATGGACTCAACACCCCATATTAAACGCCTAAGAGTGTACCTGACTAGGAAGTATCTTAAAACCTATGGATTGCTATGTCTCCGAAAGAGAATCAAGCGTGTGTACAGGGGCATAAACGCAGCAGTGATAGGACTGGAGAGGTTCGGTGAGCAAATGAAGACCCTTTGAAGTCATATTGCATGGTACCCATTCCACGGGTCTCAACTCTCCAGGTTTAAGGTATTCTTCCTTCAGCTAAAAAATGCATGTGGAACCCAGAGTATGATCAACCATGTGAGCGGGAGACGTGTTCCAATATGTGTCAGTTTTCGTCCCCTGGTACTCGGGTGCAACATTCCAGACGCTTTACTAACACTCTCCCGACTTGGAGAGTCAGTGCCTTTAACCTCCTGTTTGGCCCAGTTTGCAATTTCTGCGGAAGATGAACAGGAATAGGGAGAACCAATGACAGACTAGCTGGAGGTGTCTTGACGGGCAAATTTAACTCTCATTTCGCACCAGGAAGAGGAATTAACCAAAGGCTCAGCGTGCCGTGCCGGAACCAGATTAGGGCCTGAAGCTATCCTGCGGTGTTGCGGCCAGCTCACGAGAAAGCGAGTTGAAGAAAGGAGCTCAGGGGCACTGTAATTCACAAACCTGCAGAGTTATAAATGATAGCTATCGTCCAAAAATATACTGAAGTAAGGCTGCCAAGAGGACTTGAAAGCGGGGCAGAATTGCAGGAAACCGATTTCGGGAGGTAGACTGGAATTGCATTTAAAGCATAGGAAAAGAGGCAGAACGTCCACAATGATGCACTTGGCCAAAAAGGGCGTATGCGTTTTTTCCTGAATATATTCAGGAAAAAACGCATACGCCCTTTTTGGCCAACCAAGCAAGCTTGCAAAGGAAATCTGCACTACAATGAAGTCTCACTTCCCCCCGGTCAAAAGGGCCATCTGAAAAAAGTGTAAAATCCAGAAACGCAGGACAGGCCATGGAGAACTGGGAGCCTTGTTATGCTGATGGGCGGGATGTCAATTGCCAACAGCCACTCGGGAGAAGTGTATGGTGTTTCCTGAAACATCTAAAAAACAAAGCAACAGAGCCTAGGGCACTTCCACTTATGGTCCTATAGCTTAGGGAAATTAAAATCAAAAAGACACAGCCACCTCAAAGGTTGGGATGGCTCTGTTTACAAGAACCTGGTTTACAGTACAAGTTCAATATCGCAGAAAGTGAAAAATGGATAAAGAAGTTGTGGTACTTACATACAATGCAATATCACTCAGCAATGAAATCTATGTCATCAGGCCCGTAGCAGCATAATGAGTGGATTCAGGTACGATGATTCTAACTGAAATAAGTCTCACAGGAAAAGAAACATCATAAGATATCACTAATACACGGAATGTAAACTTGGGTACATAGGAACTGAATTACAAAACAGAACAGGGTCTCAAATTTAGAAACCCAACTTATGCTTGCTTAAGGGGAAAGGTGAGTTGGGGTGCTGCATAAAACCAGAGATTGAAATGAGCACAGATAAAGTTCCTTTAGCCAAATATGGAATAGACAAGAGCTACTCCTTGCTCAACGAAACGGACTCATCACCCCATATTAAACACCTAAGAATGTACCTGACTAGTAAGTAGCTTAAAACCTAAGGAATGCTATGTCTCCGAAAGAGAATCAAGCGTGTGTACAGGGGCATAAACGCAGCAGTGATAGGATTGGAGAGGTTCGGTGAGCAAATGAAGACCCTTTGAAGTCATATTGCATGGTACCCATTCCACGGGTCTCAACTCTCCAGGTTTAAGGGAATCTTCCTTCAGCTAAAACATGCATGTGGAACCCAGAGTATGATCAACCGTGTGATCGGGAGACGTGTTCCAATATGTCTCAGTTTTCATCCTCTGGTACTCGGGTGCAACATTCCACACGCTTTACTAACACTCTCCCGACTTCGAGAGTCAGTGCCTTTAACCTCCTGTTTGGCCCAGTTTGCAATTTCTGCAGAAGATGAACACGAATAGGGAGAACCAATGAGAGACTAGCTGGAGGTGTCTGGACGGGCAAATTTAACTCTCATTTCCCACCAGGAAGAGGAATTAACCAAAGGTTCAGCGTGCCGTGCCAGAACCAGATTAGGGCCTGAAGCCATCCTGTGGTGTTGCGGCCAGCTCACGAGAAAGCGAGTTGAAGAAAGGAGCTCAGGGGCACTGTAATTCACAAACTTGCTGAGTTATAAATGACAGGTATCGTCCAAAAATATACTGAAGTAAGGCTGCCAAGAGGACTTGAAAGCGGGGCAGAATTGCAGGAAACCGATTTCAGGAGGTAGACTGGAATTGCATTTAAAGCATAGGAAAAGAGGCAGAACGTCCACAATGATGCACTTGGCCAAAAAGGGCGTATGCGTTTTTTCCTGAATATATTCAGGAAAAAACGCACACGCCCTTTTTGGCCAACCAAGCAAGCTTGCAAAGGAAATCTGCACTACAATGAAGTCTCACTTCCCACCGGTCAAAAGGGCCATCTGAAAAAAGTGTAAAATCCAGAAAGGCAGGACAGGCCATGGAGAAGTGGGAGCCTTGTTATGCTGATGGGCGGGATGTCAATTGCCAACAGCCACTCGGGAGAAGTGTATGGTGTTTCCTGAAACATCTAAAAAACAAAGCAACAGAGCCTAGGGCACTTCCACTTATGGTCCTATAGCTTAGGGAAATTAAAATCAAACAGACACAGCCACCCCAAAGGTTGGGACGGCTCTGTTTACAAGAACCTGGTTTAGGGTACAAGTTCAATATCGCAGAAAGTGAAAAATGGATAAAGAAGTTGTGGTACTTACGTACAATGCAATATCACTCAGCAATGAAATCTATGTCATCAGGCCCGTAGCAGCATAATGAGTGGATTCAGGTACGATGATTCTAACTGAAATAAGTCTCACAGAAAAAGAAACATCATAAGATATCACTAATACACGGAATGTAAACTTGGCTACATAGGAACTGAATTACAAAACAGAACAGGGTCTCAAATTTAGAAAACCAACTTATGCTTCCTTAAGGGGAAAGGTGAGTTGGCGTGCTGCATAAAACCAGAGATTGAAATGAGCACAGATAAAGTTCCTTAAGCCAAATATGGAATAGACAAGAGCTACTCCTTACTCAACGAAATGGACTCATCACCCCATATTAAACACCTAAGAATGTACCTGACTAGTAAGTAGCTTAAAACCTAAGGAATGCTATGTCTCCGAAAGAGAATCAAGCGTGTGTACAGGGGCATAAACGCAGCAGTGATAGGATTGGAGAGGTTTGGTGAGCAAATGAAGACCCTTTGAAGTCATATTGCATGGTACCCATTCCACGGGTCTCAACTCTCCAGGTTTAAGGGATTCTTCCTTCAGCTAAAACATGCATGTGGAACCCAGAGTATGATCAACCGTGTGATCGGGAGACGTGTTCCAATATGTGTCAGTTTTCGTCCCCAGGTACTCGGGTGCAACATTCCAGACGCTTTACTAACACTCTCCCGACTTGGAGAGTCAGTGCCTTTAACCTCCTGTTTGGCCCAGTTTGCAATTTCTGCGGAAGATGAACAGGAATAGGGAGAACCAATGACAGACTAGCTGGAGGTGTCTGGACGGGCAAATTTAACTCTCATTTCCCACCAGGAAGAGGAATTAACCAAAGGCTCAGCGTGCCGTGCCGGAACAAGATTAGGGCCCGAAGCAATCCTGCGGTGTTGCGGCCAGCTCACGAGAAAGCGAGTTGAAGAAAGGTGCTCAGGGGCACTGTAATTCACAAACCTGCCGAGTTATAAATGACAGCTATCGTCCAAAAATATACTGAAGTAAGGCTGCCAAGAGGACTTGGAAGCGGGGCAGAATTGCAGGAAACCGATTTCAGGAGGTAGACTGGAATTGCATTTAAAGCATAGGAAAAGAGGCAGAACGTCCACAATGATGCACTTGGCCAAAAAGGGCGTATGCGTTTTTTCCTGAATATATTCAGGAAAAAACGCATATGCCCTTTTTGGCCAACCAAGCAAGCTTGCAAAGGAAATCTGCACTACAATGAAGTCTCACTTCCCCCCGGTCAAAAGGGCCATCTGAAAAAAGTGTAAAATCCAGAAAGGCAGGACAGGCCATGGAGAAGTGGGAGCCTTGTTATGCTGATGGGCGGGATGTCAATTGCCAACAGCCACTCGGGAGAAGTGTATGGTGTTTCCTGAAACATCTAAAAAACAAAGCAACAGAGCCTAGGGCACTTCCACTTATGGTCCTATAGCTTAGGGAAATTAAAATCAAAAAGACACAGCCACCCCAAAGGTTGGGACGGCTCTGTTTACAAGAACGTGGTTTACGGTACAAGTTCAATATCACAGAAAGTGAAAAATGGATAAAGAAGTTGTGGTACTTACGTACAATGCAGTATCACTCACCAATGAAATCTATGTCATCAGGCCCGTAGCAGCATAATGAGTGGATTCAGGTACGATGATTCTAACTGAAATAAGTCTCACAGAAAATGAAACATCATAAGATAGCACTAATACACGGAATGTAAACTTGGCTACACAGGAACTGAATTACAAAACAGAACAGGGTCTCAAATTTAGAAACCCAACTTATGCTTGCTTAAGGGGAAAGGTGAGTTGGTGTGCTGCATAAAACCAGAGATTGAAATGAGCACAGATAAAGTTCCTTAAGCCAAATATGGAATAGACAAGAGCTACTCCTTGCTCAACGAAATGGACTCAACACCCCATATTAAACGCCTAAGAGTGTACCTGACTAGGAAGTATCTTAAAACCTATGGATTGCTATGTCTCCGAAAGAGAATCAAGCGTGTGTACAGGGGCATAAACGCAGCAGTGATAGGACTGGAGAGGTTCGGTGAGCAAATGAAGACCCTTTGAAGTCATATTGCATGGTACCCATTCCACGGGTCTCAACTCTCCAGGTTTAAGGTATTCTTCCTTCAGCTAAAAAATGCATGTGGAACCCAGAGTATGATCAACCATGTGAGCGGGAGACGTGTTCCAATATGTGTCAGTTTTCGTCCCCTGGTACTCGGGTGCAACATTCCAGACGCTTTACTAACACTCTCCCGACTTGGAGAGTCAGTGCCTTTAACCTCCTGTTTGGCCCAGTTTGCAATTTCTGCGGAAGATGAACAGGAATAGGGAGAACCAATGACAGACTAGCTGGAGGTGTCTTGACGGGCAAATTTAACTCTCATTTCGCAGCAGGAAGAGGAATTAACCAAAGGCTCAGCGTGCCGTGCCGGAACCAGATTAGGGCCTGAAGATATCCTGCGGTGTTGCGGCCAGCTCACGAGAAAGCGAGTTGAAGAAAGGAGCTCAGGGGCACTGTAATTCACAAACCTGCCGAGTTATAAATGATAGCTATCGTCCAAAAATATACTGAAGTAAGGCTGCCAAGAGGACTTGAAAGCGGGGCAGAATTGCAGGAAACCGATTTCGGGAGGTAGACTGGAATTGCATTTAAAGCATAGGAAAAGAGGCAGAACGTCCACAATGATGCACTTGGCCAAAAAGGGCGTATGCGTTTTTTCCTGAATATATTCAGGAAAAAACGCATACGCCCTTTTTGGCCAACCAAGCAAGCTTGCAAAGGAAATCTGCACTACAATGAAGTCTCACTTCCCCCCGGTCAAAAGGGCCATCTGAAAAAAGTGTAAAATCCAGAAAGGCAGGACAGGCCATGGAGAACTGGGAGCCTTGTTATGCTGATGGGCGGGATGTCAATTGCCAACAGCCACTCGGGAGAAGTGTATGGTGTTTCCTGAAACATCTAAAAAACAAAGCAACAGAGCCTAGGGCACTTCCACTTATGGTCCTATAGCTTAGGGAAATTAAAATCAAAAAGACAAAGCCACCCCAAAGGTTAGGACGGCTCTGTTTACAAGAACGTGGTTTACGGTACAAGTTCAATATCGCAGAAAGTGAAAAATGGATAAAGAAGTTGTGGTACTTACATACAATGCAATATCACTCAGCAATGAAATCTATGTCATCAGGCCCGTAGCAGCATAATGAGTGGATTCAGGTACGATGATTCTAACTGAAATAAGTCTCACAGGAAAAGAAACATCATAAGATATCACTAATACACGGAATGTAAACTTGGCTACATAGGAACTGAATTACAAAACAGAACAGGGTCTCAAATTTAGAAACCCAACTTATGCTTGCTTAAGGGGAAAGGTGAGTTGGGGTGCTGCATAAAACCAGAGATTGAAATGAGCACAGATAAAGTTCCTTTAGCCAAATATGGAATAGACAAGAGCTACTCCTTGCTCAACGAAACGGACTCATCACCCCATATTAAACACCTAAGAATGTACCTGACTAGTAAGTAGCTTAAAACCTAAGGAATGCTATGTCTCCGAAAGAGAATCAAGCGTGTGTACAGGGGCATAAACGCAGCAGTGATAGGATTGGAGAGGTTCGGTGAGCAAATGAAGACCCTTTGAAGTCATATTGCATGGTACCCATTCCACGGGTCTCAACTCTCCAGGTTTAAGGGAATCTTCCTTCAGCTAAAACATGCATGTGGAACCCAGAGTATGATCAACCGTGTGATCGGGAGACGTGTTCCAATATGTCTCAGTTTTCATCCTCTGGTACTCGGGTGCAACATTCCACACGCTTTACTAACACTCTCCCGACTTCGAGAGTCAGTGCCTTTAACCTCCTGTTTGGCCCAGTTTGCAATTTCTGCAGAAGATGAACACGAATAGGGAGAACCAATGAGAGACTAGCTGGAGGTGTCTGGACGGGCAAATTTAACTCTCATTTCCCACCAGGAAGAGGAATTAACCAAAGGTTCAGCGTGCCGTGCCAGAACCAGATTAGGGCCTGAAGCCATCCTGTGGTGTTGCGGCCAGCTCACGAGAAAGCGAGTTGAAGAAAGGAGCTCAGGGGCACTGTAATTCACAAACTTGCTGAGTTATAAATGACAGGTATCGTCCAAAAATATACTGAAGTAAGGCTGCCAAGAGGACTTGAAAGCGGGGCAGAATTGCAGGAAACCGATTTCAGGAGGTAGACTGGAATTGCATTTAAAGCATAGGAAAAGAGGCAGAACGTCCACAATGATGCACTTGGCCAAAAAGGGCGTATGCGTTTTTTCCTGAATATATTCAGGAAAAAACGCACACGCACTTTTTGGCCAACCAAGCAAGCTTGCAAAGGAAATCTGCACTACAATGAAGTCTCACTTCCCACCGGTCAAAAGGGCCATCTGAAAAAAGTGTAAAATCCAGAAAGGCAGGACAGGCCATGGAGAAGTGGGAGCCTTGTTATGCTGATGGGCGGGATGTAAATTGCCAACAGCCAATGGGGAGAAGTGTATGGTGTTTCCTGAAACATCTAAAAAACAAAGCAACAGAGCCTAGGGCACTTCCACTTATGGTCCTATAGCTTAGGGAAATTAAAATCAAACAGACACAGCCACCCCAAAGGTTGGGACGGCTCTGTTTACAAGAAACTCATTTACGGTACAAGTTCAATATCGCAGAAAGTGAAAAATGGATAAAGAAGTTGTGGTACTTACGTACAATGCAATATCACTCAGCAATGAAATCTATGTCATCAGGCCCGTAGCAGCATAATGAGTGGATTCAGGCACGATGATTCTAACTGAAATAAGTCTCAAAGAAAAAGAAACATCATAAGATATCACTAATACACGGAATGTAAACTTGGCTACATAGGAACTGAATTACAAAACAGAACAGGGTCTCAAATTTAGAAAACCAACTTATGCTTCCTTAAGGGGAAAGGTGAGTTGGCGTGCTGCATAAAACCAGAGATTGAAATGAGCACAGATAAAGTTCCTTAAGCCAAATATGGAATAGACAAGAGCTACTCCTTACTCAACGAAATGGACTCATCACCCCATATTAAACACCTAAGAATGTACCTGACTAGTAAGTAGCTTAAAACCTAAGGAATGCTATGTCTCCGAAAGAGAATCAAGCGTGTGTACAGGGGCATAAACGCAGCAGTGATAGGATTGGAGAGGTTTGGTGAGCAAATGAAGACCCTTTTTTAGTCATATTGCATGGTACCCATTCCACGGGTCTCAACTCTCCAGGTTTAAGGGATTCTTCCTTCAGCTAAAACATGCATGTGGAACCCAGAGTATGATCAACCGTGTGATCGGGAGACGTGTTCCAATATGTGTCAGTTTTCGTCCCCAGGTACTCGGGTGCAACATTCCAGACGCTTTACTAACACTCTCCCGACTTGGAGAGTCAGTGCCTTTAACCTCCTGTTTGGCCCAGTTTGCAATTTCTGCAGAAGATGAACAGGAATAGGGAGAACCAATGACAGACTAGCTGGAGGTGTCTGGACGGGCAAATTTAACTCTCATTTCCCACCAGGAAGAGGAATTAACCAAAGGCTCAGCGTGCCGTGCCGGAACAAGATTAGGGCCCGAAGCAATCCTGCGGTGTTGCGGCCAGCTCACGAGAAAGCGAGTTGAAGAAAGGAGCTCAGGGGCACTGTAATTCACAAACCTGCCGAGTTATAAATGACAGCTATCGTCCAAAAATATACTGAAGTAAGGCTGCCAAGAGGACTTGGAAGCGGGGCAGAATTGCAGGAAACCGATTTCAGGAGGTAGACTGGAATTGCATTTAAAGCATAGGAAAAGAGGCAGAACGTCCACAATGATGCACTTGGCCAAAAAGGGCGTATGCGTTTTTTCCTGAATATATTCAGGAAAAAACGCATACGCCCTTTTTGGCCAACCAAGCAAGCTTGCAAAGGAAATCTGCACTACAATGAAGTCTGACTTCCCCCCGGTCAAAAGGGCCATCTGAAAAAAGTGTAAAATCCAGAAAGGCAGGACAGGCCATGGAGAAGTGGGAGCCTTGTTATGCTGATTGGCGGGATGTCAATTGCCAACAGCCACTCGGGAGAAGTGTATGGTGTTTCCTGAAACATCTAAAAAACAAAGCAACAGAGCCTAGGGCACTTCCACTTATGGTCCTATAGCTTAGGGAAATTAAAATCAAAAAGACACAGCCACCCCAAATGTTGGGACGGCTCTGTTTACAAGAACGTGGTTTACGGTACAAGTTCAATATCGCAGAAAGTGAAAAATGGATAAAGAAGTTGTGGTACTTACGTACAATGCAGTATCACTCACCAATGAAATCTATGTCATCAGGCCCGTAGCAGCATAATGAGTGGATTCAGGTACGATGATTCTAACTGAAATAAGTCTCACAGAAAAAGAAACATCATAAGATAGCACTAATACACGGAATGTAAACTTGGCTACACAGGAACTGAATTACAAAACAGAACAGGGTCTCAAATTTAGAAACCCAACTTATGCTTGCTTAAGGGGAAAGGTGAGTTGGCGTGCTGCATAAAACCAGAGATTGAAATGAGCACAGATAAAGTTCCTTAAGCCAAATATGGAATAGACAAGAGCTACTCCTTGCTCAACGAAATGGACTCAACACCCCATATTAAACGCCTAAGAGTGTACCTGATTAGGAAGTATCTTAAAACCTATGGATTGCTATGTCTCCGAAAGAGAATCAAGCGTGTGTACAGGGGCATAAACGCAGCAGTGATAGGACTGGAGAGGTTCGGTGAGCAAATGAAGACCCTTTGAAGTCATATTGCATGGTACCCATTCCACGGGTCTCAACTCTCCAGGTTTAAGGTATTCTTCCTTCAGCTAAAAAATGCATGTGGAACCCAGAGTATGATCAACCATGTGAGCGGGAGACGTGTTCCAATATGTGTCAGTTTTCGTCCCCTGGTACTCGGGTGCAACATTCCAGACGCTTTACTAACACTCTCGCGACTTGGAGAGTCAGTGCCTTTAACCTCCTGTTTGGCCCAGTTTGCAATTTCTGCGGAAGATGAACAGGAATAGGGAGAACCAATGACAGACTAGCTGGAGGTGTCTTGACGGGCAAATTTAACTCTCATTTCGCACCAGGAAGAGGAATTAACCAAAGGCTCAGCGTGCCGTGCCGGAACCAGATTAGGGCCTGAAGCTATCCTGCGGTGTTGCGGCCAGCTCACGAGAAAGCGAGTTGAAGAAAGGAGCTCTGGGGCACTGTAATTCACAAACCTGCCGAGTTATAAATGATAGCTATCGTCCAAAAATATACTGAAGTAAGGCTGCCAAGAGGACTTGAAAGCGGGGCAGAATTGCAGGAAACCGATTTCGGGAGGTAGACTGGAATTGCATTTAAAGCATAGGAAAAGAGGCAGAACGTCCACAATGATGCACTTGGCCAAAAAGGGCGTATGCGTTTTTTCCTGAATATATTCAGGAAAAAACGCATACGCCCTTTTTGGCCAACCAAGCAAGCTTGCAAAGGAAATCTGCACTACAATGAAGTCTCACTTCCCCCCGGTCAAAAGGGCCATCTGAAAAAAGTGTAAAATCCAGAAAGGCAGGACAGGCCATGGAGAAGTGGGAGCCTTGTTATGCTGATGGGCGGGATGTCAATTGCCAACAGCCACTCGGGAGAAGTGTATGGTGTTTCCTGAAACATCTAAAAAACAAAGCAACAGAGCCTAGGGCACTTCCACTTATGGTCCTATAGCTTAGGGAAATTAAAATCAAAAAGACACAGCCACCCCAAATGTTGGGACGGCTCTGTTTACAAGAACGTGGTTTACGGTACAAGTTCAATATCGCAGAAAGTGAAAAATGGATAAAGAAGTTGTGGTACTTACGTACAATGCAGTATCACTCACCAATGAAATCTATGTCATCAGGCCCGTAGCAGCATAATGAGTGGATTCAGGTACGATGATTCTAAATGAAATAAGTCTCACAGAAAAAGAAACATCATAAGATAGCACTAATACACGGAATGTAAACTTGGCTACACAGGAACTGAATTACAAAACAGAACAGGGTCTCAAATTTAGAAACCCAACTTATGCTTGCTTAAGGGGAAAGGTGAGTTGGCGTGCTGCATAAAACCAGAGATTGAAATGAGCACAGATAAAGTTCCTTAAGCCAAATATGGAATAGACAAGAGCTACTCCTTGCTCAACGAAATGGACTCAACACCCCATATTAAACGCCTAAGAGTGTACCTGATTAGGAAGTATCTTAAAACCTATGGATTGCTATGTCTCCGAAAGAGAATCAAGCGTGTGTACAGGGGCATAAACGCAGCAGTGATAGGACTGGAGAGGTTCGGTGAGCAAATGAAGACCCTTTGAAGTCATATTGCATGGTACCCATTCCACGGGTCTCAACTCTCCAGGTTTAAGGTATTCTTCCTTCAGCTAAAAAATGCATGTGGAACCCAGAGTATGATCAACCATGTGAGCGGGAGACGTGTTCCAATATGTGTCAGTTTTCGTCCCCTGGTACTCGGGTGCAACATTCCAGACGCTTTACTAACACTCTCGCGACTTGGAGAGTCAGTGCCTTTAACCTCCTGTTTGGCCCAGTTTGCAATTTCTGCGGAAGATGAACAGGAATAGGGAGAACCAATGACAGACTAGCTGGAGGTGTCTTGACGGGCAAATTTAACTCTCATTTCGCACCAGGAAGAGGAATTAACCAAAGGCTCAGCGTGCCGTGCCGGAACCAGATTAGGGCCTGAAGCTATCCTGCGGTGTTGCGGCCAGCTCACGAGAAAGCGAGTTGAAGAAAGGAGCTCTGGGGCACTGTAATTCACAAACCTGCCGAGTTATAAATGATAGCTATCATCCAAAAATATACTGAAGTAAGGCTGCCAAGAGGACTTGAAAGCGGGGCAGAATTGCAGGAAACCGATTTCGGGAGGTAGACTGGAATTGCATTTAAAGCATAGGAAAAGAGGCAGAACGTCCACAATGATGCACTTGGCCAAAAAGGGCGTATGCGTTTTTTCCTGAATATATTCAGGAAAAAACGCATACGCCCTTTTTGGCCAACCAAGCAAGCTTGCAAAGGAAATCTGCACTACAATGAAGTCTCACTTCCCCCCGGTCAAAAGGGCCATCTGAAAAAAGTGTAAAATCCAGAAAGGCAGGACAGGCCATGGAGAACTGGGAGCCTTGTTATGCTGATGGGCGGGATGTCAATTGCCAACAGCCACTCGGGAGAAGTGTATGGTGTTTCCTGAAACATCTAAAAAACAAAGCAACAGAGCCTAGGGCACTTCCACTTATGGTCCTATAGCTTAAGGAAATTAAAATCAAAAAGACACAGCCACCCCAAAGGTTAGGACGGCTCTGTTTACAAGAAGGTGGTTTACGGTACAAGTTCAATATCGCAGAAAGTGAGAAATGGATAAAGAAGTTGTGGTACTTACATACAATGCAATATCACTCAGCAATGAAATCTATGTCATCAGGCCCGTAGCAGCATAATGAGTGGATTCAGGTACGATGATTCTAACTGAAATAAGTCTCACAGGAAAAGAAACATCATAAGATATCACTAATACACGGAATGTAAACTTGGCTACATAGGAACTGAATTCCAAAACAGAACAGGGTCTCAAATTTAGAAACCCAACTTATGCTTGCTTAAGGGGAAAGGTGAGTTGGGGTGCTGCATAAAACCAGAGATTGAAATGAGCACAGATAAAGTTCCTTTAGCCAAATATAGAATAGACAACAGCTACTCCTTGCTCAACGAAACGGACTCATCACCCCATATTAAACACCTAAGAATGTACCTGACTAGTAAGTAGCTTAAAACCTAAGGAATGCTATGTCTCCGAAAGAGAATCAAGCGTGTGTACAGGGGCATAAACGCAGCAGTGATAGGATTGGAGAGGTTCGGTGAGCAAATGAAGACCCTTTGAAGTCATATTGCATGGTACCCATTCCACGGGTCTCAACTCTCCAGGTTTAAGGGAATCTTCCTTCAGCTAAAACATGCATGTGGAACCCAGAGTATGATCAACCGTGTGATCGGGAGACATGTTCCAATATGTCTCAGTTTTCATCCTCTGGTACTCGGGTGCAACATTCCACACGCTTTACTAACACTCTCCCGACTTCGAGAGTCAGTGCCTTTAACCTCCTGTTTGGCCCAGTTTGCAATTTCTGCAGAAGATGAACACGAATAGGGAGAACCAATGAGAGACTAGCTGGAGGTGTCTGGACGGGCAAATTTAACTCTCATTTCCCACCAGGAAGAGGAATTAACCAAAGGCTCAACGTGCCGTGCTGGAACCAGATTAGGGCCTGAAGCCATCCTGCGGTGTTGCGGCCAGCTCACGAGAAAGCGAGTTGAAGAAAGGAGCTCAGGGGCACTGTAATTCACAAACCTGCAGAGTTATAAATGACAGCTATCGTCCAAAAATATACTGAAGTAAGGCTGCCAAGAGGACTTGAAAGCGGGGCAGAATTGCAGGAAACCGATTTCAGGAGGTAGACTGGAATTGCATTTAAAGCATAGGAAAAGAGGCAGAACGTCCACAATGATGCACTTGGCCAGAAAGGGCGTATGCGTTTTTTCCTGAATATATTCAGGAAAAAACGCATACGCCCTTTTTGGCCAACCAAGCAAGCTTGCAAAGGAAATCTGCACTACAATGAAGTCTCACTTCCCCCCGGTCAAAAGGGCCATCTGAAAAAAGTGTAAAATCCAGAAAGGCAGGACAGGCGATGGAGAACTGGGAGCCTTGTTATGCTGATGGGCGGGATGTAAATTGCCAACAGCCACTCGGGAGAAGTGTATGGTGTTTCCTGAAACATCTAAAAAACAAAGCAACAGAGCCTAGGGCACTTCCACTTATGGTCCTATAGCTTAGGGAAATTAAAATCAAAAAGACACAGCCACCTCAAAGGTTGGGATGGCTCTGTTTACAAGAACCTGGTTTACAGTACAAGTTCAATATCGCAGAAAGTGAAAAATGGATAAAGAAGTTGTGGTACTTACGTACAATGCAGTATCACTCAGCAATGAAATCTATGTCATCAGGCCCGTAGCAGCATAATGAGTGGATTCAGGTATGATGATTCTAACTGAAATAAATCACACAGAAAAAGAAACATCATAAGATATCACTAATACACGGAATGTAAACTTGGCTACACAGGAACTGAATTACAAAACAGAACAGGGTCTCAAATTTAGAAAACCAACTTATGCTTGCTTAAGGGGAAAGGTGAGTTGGGGTGCTGCATAAAACCAGAGATTGAAATGAGCACAGATAAAGTTCCTTAAGCCAAATATGGAATAGACAAGAGCTACTCCTTGCTCAACGAAATGGACTCAACACCCCATATTAAACGCCTAAGAATGTACCTGACTAGGAAGTATCTTAAAACCTATGGACTGCTATGTCTCCGAAAGAGAATCAAGCGTGTGTACAGGGGCATAAACGCAGCAGTGATAGGATTGGAGAGGTTCGGTGAGCAAATGAAGACCCTTTGAAGTCATATTGCATGGTACCCATTCCACGGGTCTCAACTTTCCAGGTTTAAGGGATTCTTCCTTCAGCTAAAACATGCATGTGGAACCCAGAGTATGATCAACCGTGTGAGCGGGAGACGTGTTCAAATATGTGTCAGTTTTTGTCCCCTGGTACTCGGGTGCAACATTCCAGACGCTTTACTAACACTCTCCCGACTTGGAGAGTCAGTGCCTGTAACCTCCTGTTTGGCCCAGTTTGCAATTTCTGCGGAAGATGAACAGGAATAGGGAGAACCAATGACAGACTAGCTGGAGGTGTCTGGACGGGCAAATTTAACTCTCATTTCGCACCAGGAAGAGGAATTAACCAAAGGCTCAACGTGCCGTGCTAGAACCAGATTAGGGCCTGAAGCCATCCTGCGGTGTTGCGGCCAGCTCACGAGAAAGCGAGTTGAAGAAAGGAGCTCAGGGGCACTGTAATTCACAAACCTGCAGAGTTATAAATGACAGCTATCGTCCAAAAATATACTGAAGTAAGGCTGCCAAGAGGACTTGAAAGTGGGGCAGTATTGCAGGAAACCGATTTCAGGAGGTAGACTGGAATTGCATTTAAAGCATAGGAAAAGAGGCAGAACGTCCACAATGATGCACTTGGCCAAAAAGGGCGTATGCGTTTTTTCCTGAATATATTCAGGAAAAAACGCATACGCCCTTTTTGGCCAACCAAGCAAGCTTGCAAAGGAAATCTGCACTACAATGAAGTCTCACTTCCCCCCGGTCAAAAGGGCCATCTGAAAAAAGTGTAAAATCCAGAAAGGCAGGACAGGCGATGGAGAACTGGGAGCCTTCTTATGCTGATGGGCGGGATGTAAATTGCCAACAGCCACTCGGGAGAAGTGTATGGTGTTTCCTGAAACATCTAAAAAACAAAGCAACAGAGCCTAGGGCAATTGCACTTATGGTCCTATAGCTTAGGGAAATTAAAATCAAAAAGACACAGCCACCTCAAAGGTTGGGACGGGTCTGTTTACAAGAACCTGGTTTACGGTACAAGTTCAATATCGCAGAAAGTGAAAAATGGATAAAGAAGTTGTGGTACTTACGTACAATGCAGTATCACTCAGCAATGAAATCTATGTCATCAGGCCCGTAGCAGCATAATGAGTGGATTCAGGTATGATGATTCTAACTGAAATAAGTCACACAGAAAAAGAAACATCATAAGATATCACTAATACACGCAATGTAAACTTGGCTACACAGGAACTGAATTACAAAACAGAACAGGGTCTCAAATTTAGAAAACCAACTTATGCTTGCTTAAGGGGAAAGGTGAGTTGGGGTGCTGCATAAAACCAGAGATTGAAATGAGCACAGATAAAGTTCCTTAAGCCAAATATGGAATAGACAAGAGCTACTCCTTGCTCAACGAAATGGACTCAACACCCCATATTAAACGCCTAAGAATGTACCTGACTAGGAAATATCTTAAAACCTATGGATTACTATGTCTCCGAAAGAGAATCAAGCGTGTGTACAGGGGCATAAACGCAGCAGTGATAGGACTGGAGAGGTTCGGTGAGCAAATGAAGACCCTTTGAAGTCATATTGCATGGTACCCATTCCACGGGTCTCAACTCTCCAGGTTTAAGGTATTCTTCCTTCAGCTAAAACATGCATGTGGAACCCAGAGTATGATCAACCGTGTGATCGGGAGATGTGTTCCAATATGTGTCAGTTTTCGTCCCCTGGTACTCGGGTGCAACATTCCAGATGCTTTACTAACACTCTCCCGACTTGGAGAGTCAGTGCCTTTAACCTCCTGTTTGGCCCAGTTTGCAATTTCTGCGGAAGATGAACAGTAATAGGGAGAACGAATGAGAGACTAGCTGGAGGGATCTGGATGGGCAAATTTAACTCTCATTTCCCACCAGGAAGAGGAATTAACCAAAGGCTCAGCGTGCCGTGCCGGAACCAGATTACGGCCTGAAGCAATCCTGCGGTGTTGCGGCCAGCTCACGAGAAAGCGAGTTGAAGAAAGGAGCTCAGGGGCACTGTAATTCACAAACCTGCAGAGTTATAAATGACAGCTATCGTCCAAAAATATACTGAAGTAAGGCTGCCAAGAGGACTTGAAAGCGGGGCAGAATTGCAGGAAACCGATTTCAGGAGGTAGACTGGAATTGCATTTAAAGCATAGGAAAAGAGGCAGAACGTCCACAATGATGCACTTCGCCAAAAAGGGCGTATGCGTTTTTTCCTGAATATATTCAGGAAAAAACGCATACGCCCTTTTTGGCCAACCAAGCAAGCTTGCAAAGGAAATCTGCACTACAATGAAGTCTCACTTCCCCCCGGTCAAAAGGGCCATCTGAAAAAAGTGTAAAATCCAGAAAGTCAGGACAGGCCATGGAGACCTGGGAGCCTTGTTATGCTGATGGGCAGGATGTAAATTGCCAACAGCCACTCGAAGTGTATGGTGTTTCCTGAAACATCTAAAAAACAAAGCAACAGAGCTTAGGGCACTTCCACTTATCGTCCTATAGAATAGGGAAATTAAAATCAAAAAGACACAGCCACCCCAAAGGTTGGGACGGCTCTGTTTACAAGAACCTGGCTTAAGGTACAAGTACAATATCACAGAAAGTGAAAAATGGATAAAGAAGTTGTGGTACTTACGTACAATGCAATATCACACAGCAATGAAATCTATGTCATCAGGCCCGTAGCAGAATAATGAGTGGATTCAGGTACGATGATTCTAACTGAAGTAAGTCTCACAGGAAAAGAAACATCATAAGATATCACTAATACACAGAATGTAAACTTGGCTACATAGGAACTGAATTACAAAACAGAACAGGGTCTCAAATTTAGAAACCCAACTTATGCTTGCTTAAGGGGAAAGGTGAGTTGGGGTGCTGCATAAAACCAGAGATTGAAATGAGCACAGATAAAGTTCCTTAAGCCAAATATGGAATAGACAAGAGCTACTCCTTGCTCAACGAAATGGACTCAACACCCCATATTAAACGCCTAAGAATGTACCTGACTAGGAAGTATCTTAAAACCTATGGATTGCTATGTCTCCGAAAGAGAATCAAGCGTGTGTACAGGGGCATAAACGCAGCAGTGATAGGACTGGAGAGGTTCGGTGAGCAAATGAAGACCCTTTGAAGTCATATTGCATGGTACCCATTCCACGGGTCTCAACTCTCCAGGTTTAAGGGATTCTTCCTTCAGCTAAAACATGCATGTGGAACCCAGAGTATGATCAACCATGTGAGCGGGAGACGTGTTCCAATATGTCTCAGTTTTCGTCCCCTGGTACTCGGGTGCAACATTCCAGACGCTTTACTAACACTCTCCCGACTTGGAGAGTCAGTGCCTTTAACCTCCTGTTTGGCCCAGTTTGCAATTTCTGCGGAAGATGAACAGGAATAGGGAGAACCAATGACAGACTAGCTGGAGGTTTATTGACGGGCAAATTTAACTCTCATTTCGCACCAGGAAGAGGAATTAACCAAAGGCTCAGCGTGCCGTGCCGGAACCAGATTAGGGCCTGAAGCAATCCTGCGGTGTTGCGGCCAGCTCACGAGAAAGCGAGTTGAAGAAAGGAGCTCAGGGGCACTGTAATTCACAAACCTGCCGAGTTATAAATGATAGCTATCGTCCAAAAATATACTGAAGTAAGGCTGCCAAGAGGACTTGAAAGCGGGGCAGAATTGCAGGAAACCGATTTCGGGAGGTAGACTGGAATTTCATTTAAAGCATAGGAAAAGAGGCAGAACGTCCACAATGATGCACTTGGCCAAAAAGGGCGTATGCGTTTTTTCCTGAATATATTCAGGAAAAAACGCATACGCCCTTTTTGGCCAACCAAGCAAGCTTGCAAAGGAAATCTGCACTACAATGAAGTCTCACTTCCCCCCGGTCAAAAGGGCCATCTGAAAAAAGTGTAAAATCCAGAAAGGCAGGACAGGCCATGGAGAACTGGGAGCCTTGTTATGCTGATGGGCGGGATGTAAATTGCCAACAGCCACTCGGGAAAAGTGTATGGTGTTTCCTGAAACATCTAAAAAACAAAGCAACAGAGCCTAGGGCACTTCCACTTATGGTCCTATAGCTTAGGGAAATTAAAATCAAAAAGACACAGCCACCCCAAAGGTTGGGACGGCTCTGTTTACAAGAACGTGGTTTACGGTACAAGTTCAATATCGCAGAAAGTGAAAAATGGATAAAGAAGTTGTGGTACTTACATACAATGCAATATCACTCAGCAATGAAATCTATGTCATCAGGCCCGTAGCAGCATAATGAGTGGATTCAGGTACGATGATTCTAACTGAAATAAGTCACACAGAAAAAGAAACATCATAAGATATCACTAACACACGGAATGTAAACTTGGCTACATAGGAACTGAATTACAAAACAGAACAGGGTCTCAAATTTCGAAAACCAACTTATGCTTGCTTAAGGGGAAAGGTGAGTTGGGGTGCTGCATAAAACCAGAGATTGAAATGAGCACAGATAAAGTTCCTTAAGCCAAATATGGAATAGACAAGAGCTACTCCTTGCTCAACGAAATGGACTCAACACCCCATATTAAACGCCTAAGAATGTACCTGACCAGGAAGTATCTTAAAACCTATGGATTGCTATGTCTCCGAAAGAGAATCAAGCGTGTGTACAGGGGCATAAACGCAGCAGTGATAGGACTGGAGAGGTTCGGTGAGCAAATGAAGACCCTTTGAAGTCATATTGCATGGTACCCATTCCACGGGTCTCAACTCTCCAGGTTTAAGGTATTCTTCCTTCAGCTAAAACATGCATGTGGAACCCAGAGTATGATCAACCGTGTGATCGGGAGATGTGTTCCAATATGTGTCAGTTTTCGTCCCCTGGTACTCGGGTGCAACATTCCAGATGCTTTACTAACACTCTCCCGACTTGGAGAGTCAGTGCCTTTAACCTCCTGTTTGGCCCAGTTTGCAATTTCTGCGGAAGATGAACAGGAATAGGGAGAACCAATGACAGACTAGCTGGAGGTGTCTGGACGGGCAAATTTAACTCTCATTTCCCACCAGGAAGAGGAATTAACCAAAGGCTCAACGTGCCGTGCTGGAACCAGATTAGGGCCTGAAGCCATCCTGCGGTGTTGCGGCCAGCTCACGAGAAAGCGAGTTGAAGAAAGGAGCTCAGGGGCACTGTAATTCACAAACCTGCAGAGTTATAAATGACAGCTATCGTCCAAAAATATACTGAAGTAAGGCTGCCAAGAGGACTTGAAAGCGGGGCAGAATTGCAGGAAACCGATTTCAGGAGGTAGACTGGAATTGCATTTAAAGCATAGGAAAAGAGGCAGAACGTCCACAATGATGCACTTGGCCAAAAAGGGCGTATGCGTTTTTTCCTGAATATATTCAGGAAAAAACGCATACGCCCTTTTTGGCCAACCAAGCAAGCTTGCAAAGGAAATCTGCACTACAATGAAGTCTCACTTCCCCCCGGTCAAAAGGGCCATCTGAAAAAAGTGTAAAATCCAGAAAGGCAGGACAGGCGATGGAGAACTGGGAGCCTTGTTATGCTGATGGGCGGGATGTAAATTGCCAACAGCCACTCGGGAGAAGTGTATGGTGTTTCCTGAAACATCTAAAAAACAAAGCAACAGAGCCTAGGGCACTTCCACTTATGGTCCTATAGCTTAGGGAAATTAAAATCAAAAAGACACAGCCACCTCAAAGGTTGGGATGGCTCTGTTTACAAGAACCTGGTTTACAGTACAAGTTCAATATCGCAGAAAGTGAAAAATGGATAAAGAAGTTGTGGTACTTACGTACAATGCAGTATCACTCAGCAATGAAATCTATGTCATCAGGCCCGTAGCAGCATAATGAGTGGATTCAGGTATGATGATTCTAACTGAAATAAGTCACACAGAAAAAGAAACATCATAAGATATCACTAATACACGGAATGTAAACTTGGCTACACAGGAACTGAATTACAAAACAGAACAGGGTCTCAAATTTAGAAAACCAACTTATGCTTGCTTAAGGGGAAAGGTGAGTTGGGGTGCTGCATAAAACCAGAGATTGAAATGAGCACAGATAAAGTTCCTTAAGCCAAATATGGAATAGACAAGAGCTACTCCTTGCTCAACGAAATGGACTCAACACCCCATATTAAACGCCTAAGAATGTACCTGACTAGGAAGTATCTTAAAACCTATGGACTGCTATGTCTCCGAAAGAGAATCAAGCGTGTGTACAGGGGCATAAACGCAGCAGTGATAGGATTGGAGAGGTTCGGTGAGCAAATGAAGACCCTTTGAAGTCATATTGCATGGTACCCATTCCACGGGTCTCAACTTTCCAGGTTTAAGGGATTCTTCCTTCAGCTAAAACATGCATGTGGAACCCAGAGTATGATCAACCGTGTGAGCGGGAGACGTGTTCAAATATGTGTCAGTTTTTGTCCCCTGGTACTCGGGTGCAACATTCCAGACGCTTTACTAACACTCTCCCGACTTGGAGAGTCAGTGCCTGTAACCTCCTGTTTGGCCCAGTTTGCAATTTCTGCGGAAGATGAACAGGAATAGGGAGAACCAATGACAGACTAGCTGGAGGTGTCTGGACGGGCAAATTTAACTCTCATTTCGTACCAGGAAGAGGAATTAACCAAAGGCTCAACGTGCCGTGCTAGAACCAGATTAGGGCCTGAAGCCATCCTGCGGTGTTGCGGCCAGCTCACGAGAAAGCGAGTTGAAGAAAGGAGCTCAGGGGCACTGTAATTCACAAACCTGCAGAGTTATAAATGACAGCTATCGTCCAAAAATATACTGAAGTAAGGCTGCCAAGAGGACTTGAAAACGGTGCAGAATTGCAGGAAACCGATTTCCGGAGGTAGACTGGAATTGCATTTAAAGCATAGGAAAAGAGGCAGAACGTCCACAATGATGCACTTGGCCAAAAAGGGCGTATGCGTTTTTTCCTGAATATATTCAGGAAAAAACGCATACGCCCTTTTTGGCCAACCAAGCAAGCTTGCAAAGGAAATCTGCACTACAATGAAGTCTCACTTCCCCCCGGTCAAAAGGGCCATCTGAAAAAAGTGTAAAATCCAGAAAGGCAGGACAGGCCATGGAGAACTGGGAGCCTTGTTATGCTGATGGGCGGGATGTAAATTGCCAACAGCCACTCGGGAGAAGTGTATGGTGTTTCCTGAAACATCTAAAAAACAAAGCAACAGAGCCTAGGGCACTTCCACTTATGGTCCTATAGCTTAGGGAAATTAAAATCAAAAAGACACAGCCACCCCAAAGGTTGGGACGGCTCTGTTTACAAGAACGTGGTTTACGGTACAAGTTCAATATCGCAGAAAGTGAAAAATGGATAAAGAAGTTGTGGTACTTACATACAATGCAATATCACTCAGCAATGAAATCTATGTCATCAGGCCCGTAGCAGCATAATGAGTGGATTCAGGTACGATGATTCTAACTGAAATAAGTCACACAGAAAAAGAAACATCATAAGATATCACTAACACACGGAATGTAAACTTGGCTACATAGGAACTGAATTACAAAACAGAACAGGGTCTCAAATTTCGAAAACCAACTTATGCTTGCTTAAGGGGAAAGGTGAGTTGGGGTGCTGCATAAAACCAGAGATTGAAATGAGCACAGATAAAGTTCCTTAAGCCAAATATGGAATAGACAAGAGCTACTCCTTGCTCAACGAAATGGACTCAACACCCCATATTAAACGCCTAAGAATGTACCTGACCAGGAAGTATCTTAAAACCTATGGATTGCTATGTCTCCGAAAGAGAATCAAGCGTGTGTACAGGGGCATAAACGCAGCAGTGATAGGACTGGAGAGGTTCGGTGAGCAAATGAAGACCCTTTGAAGTCATATTGCATGGTACCCATTCCACGGGTCTCAACTCTCCAGGTTTAAGGTATTCTTCCTTCAGCTAAAACATGCATGTGGAACCCAGAGTATGATCAACCGTGTGATCGGGAGATGTGTTCCAATATGTGTCAGTTTTCGTCCCCTGGTACTCGGGTGCAACATTCCAGATGCTTTACTAACACTCTCCCGACTTGGAGAGTCAGTGCCTTTAACCTCCTGTTTGGCCCAGTTTGCAATTTCTGCGGAAGATGAACAGGAATAGGGAGAACCAATGACAGACTAGCTGGAGGTGTCTGGACGGGCAAATTTAACTCTCATTTCCCACCAGGAAGAGGAATTAACCAAAGGCTCAACGTGCCGTGCTGGAACCAGATTAGGGCCTGAAGCCATCCTGCGGTGTTGCGGCCAGCTCACGAGAAAGCGAGTTGAAGAAAGGAGCTCAGGGGCACTGTAATTCACAAACCTGCAGAGTTATAAATGACAGCTATCGTCCAAAAATATACTGAAGTAAGGCTGCCAAGAGGACTTGAAAGCGGGGCAGAATTGCAGGAAACCGATTTCAGGAGGTAGACTGGAATTGCATTTAAAGCATAGGAAAAGAGGCAGAACGTCCACAATGATGCACTTGGCCAAAAAGGGCGTATGCGTTTTTTCCTGAATATATTCAGGAAAAAACGCATACGCCCTTTTTGGCCAACCAAGCAAGCTTGCAAAGGAAATCTGCACTACAATGAAGTCTCACTTCCCCCCGGTCAAAAGGGCCATCTGAAAAAAGTGTAAAATCCAGAAAGGCAGGACAGGCGATGGAGAACTGGGAGCCTTGTTATGCTGATGGGCGGGATGTAAATTGCCAACAGCCACTCGGGAGAAGTGTATGGTGTTTCCTGAAACATCTAAAAAACAAAGCAACAGAGCCTAGGGCACTTCCACTTATGGTCCTATAGCTTAGGGAAATTAAAATCAAAAAGACACAGCCACCTCAAAGGTTGGGATGGCTCTGTTTACAAGAACCTGGTTTACAGTACAAGTTCAATATCGCAGAAAGTGAAAAATGGATAAAGAAGTTGTGGTACTTACGTACAATGCAGTATCACTCAGCAATGAAATCTATGTCATCAGGCCCGTAGCAGCATAATGAGTGGATTCAGGTATGATGATTCTAACTGAAATAAGTCACACAGAAAAAGAAACATCATAAGATATCACTAATACACGGAATGTAAACTTGGCTACACAGGAACTGAATTACAAAACAGAACAGGGTCTCAAATTTAGAAAACCAACTTATGCTTGCTTAAGGGGAAAGGTGAGTTGGGGTGCTGCATAAAACCAGAGATTGAAATGAGCACAGATAAAGTTCCTTAAGCCAAATATGGAATAGACAAGAGCTACTCCTTGCTCAACGAAATGGACTCAACACCCCATATTAAACGCCTAAGAATGTACCTGACTAGGAAGTATCTTAAAACCTATGGACTGCTATGTCTCCGAAAGAGAATCAAGCGTGTGTACAGGGGCATAAACGCAGCAGTGATAGGATTGGAGAGGTTCGGTGAGCAAATGAAGACCCTTTGAAGTCATATTGCATGGTACCCATTCCACGGGTCTCAACTTTCCAGGTTTAAGGGATTCTTCCTTCAGCTAAAACATGCATGTGGAACCCAGAGTATGATCAACCGTGTGAGCGGGAGACGTGTTCAAATATGTGTCAGTTTTTGTCCCCTGGTACTCGGGTGCAACATTCCAGACGCTTTACTAACACTCTCCCGACTTGGAGAGTCAGTGCCTGTAACCTCCTGTTTGGCCCAGTTTGCAATTTCTGCGGAAGATGAACAGGAATAGGGAGAACCAATGACAGACTAGCTGGAGGTGTCTGGACGGGCAAATTTAACTCTCATTTCGTACCAGGAAGAGGAATTAACCAAAGGCTCAACGTGCCGTGCTAGAACCAGATTAGGGCCTGAAGCCATCCTGCGGTGTTGCGGCCAGCTCACGAGAAAGCGAGTTGAAGAAAGGAGCTCAGGGGCACTGTAATTCACAAACCTGCAGAGTTATAAATGACAGCTATCGTCCAAAAATATACTGAAGTAAGGCTGCCAAGAGGACTTGAAAGTGGGGCAGTATTGCAGGAAACCGATTTCAGGAGGTAGACTGGAATTGCATTTAAAGCATAGGAAAAGAGGCAGAACGTCCACAATGATGCACTTGGCCAAAAAGGGCGTATGCGTTTTTTCCTGAATATATTCAGGAAAAAACGCATACGCCCTTTTTGGCCAACCAAGCAAGCTTGCAAAGGAAATCTGCACTACAATGAAGTCTCACTTCCCCCCGGTCAAAAGGGCCATCTGAAAAAAGTGTAAAATCCAGAAAGGCAGGACAGGCCATGGAGAACTGGGAGCCTTCTTATGCTGATGGGCGGGATGTAAATTGCCAACAGCCACTCGGGAGAAGTGTATGGTGTTTCCTGAAACATCTAAAAAACAAAGCAACAGAGCCTAGGGCAATTGCACTTATGGTCCTATAGCTTAGGGAAATTAAAATCAAAAAGACACAGCCACCTCAAAGGTTGGGACGGGTCTGTTTACAAGAACCTGGTTTACGGTACAAGTTCAATATCGCAGAAAGTGAAAAATGGATAAAGAAGTTGTGGTACTTACGTACAATGCAGTATCACTCAGCAATGAAATCTATGTCATCAGGCCCGTAGCAGCATAATGAGTGGATTCAGGTATGATGATTCTAACTGAAATAAGTCACACAGAAAAAGAAACATCATAAGATATCACTAATACACGCAATGTAAACTTGGCTACACAGGAACTGAATTACAAAACAGAACAGGGTCTCAAATTTAGAAAACCAACTTATGCTTGCTTAAGGGGAAAGGTGAGTTGGGGTGCTGCATAAAACCAGAGATTGAAATGAGCACAGATAAAGTTCCTTAAGCCAAATATGGAATAGACAAGAGCTACTCCTTGCTCAACGAAATGGACTCAACACCCCATATTAAACGCCTAAGAATGTACCTGACTAGGAAATATCTTAAAACCTATGGATTACTATGTCTCCGAAAGAGAATCAAGCGTGTGTACAGGGGCATAAACGCAGCAGTGATAGGACTGGAGAGGTTCGGTGAGCAAATGAAGACCCTTTGAAGTCATATTGCATGGTACCCATTCCACGGGTCTCAACTCTCCAGGTTTAAGGTATTCTTCCTTCAGCTAAAACATGCATGTGGAACCCAGAGTATGATCAACCGTGTGATCGGGAGATGTGTTCCAATATGTGTCAGTTTTCGTCCCCTGGTACTCGGGTGCAACATTCCAGATGCTTTACTAACACTCTCCCGACTTGGAGAGTCAGTGCCTTTAACCTCCTGTTTGGCCCAGTTTGCAATTTCTGCGGAAGATGAACAGTAATAGGGAGAACGAATGAGAGACTAGCTGGAGGGATCTGGATGGGCAAATTTAACTCTCATTTCCCACCAGGAAGAGGAATTAACCAAAGGCTCAGCGTGCCGTGCCGGAACCAGATTACGGCCTGAAGCAATAATGCGTTGTTGCGGCCAGCTCACGAGAAAGCGAGTTGAAGAAAGGAGCTCAGGGGCACTGTAATTCACAAACCTGCAGAGTTATAAATGACAGCTATCGTCCAAAAATATACTGAAGTAAGGCTGCCAAGAGGACTTGAAAGCGGGGCAGAATTGCAGGAAACCGATTTCAGGAGGTAGACTGGAATTGCATTTAAAGCATAGGAAAAGAGGCAGAACGTCCACAATGATGCACTTCGCCAAAAAGGGCGTATGCGTTTTTTCCTGAATATATTCAGGAAAAAACGCATACGCCCTTTTTGGCCAACCAAGCAAGCTTGCAAAGGAAATCTGCACTACAATGAAGTCTCACTTCCCCCCGGTCAAAAGGGCCATCTGAAAAAAGTGTAAAATCCAGAAAGTCAGGACAGGCCATGGAGACCTGGGAGCCTTGTTATGCTGATGGGCAGGATGTAAATTGCCAACAGCCACTCGGGAGAAGTGTATGGTGTTTCCTGAAACATCTAAAAAACAAAGCAACAGAGCTTAGGGCACTTCCACTTATCGTCCTATAGAATAGGGAAATTAAAATCAAAAAGACACAGCCACCCCAAAGGTTGGGACGGCTCTGTTTACAAGAACCTGGCTTAAGGTACAAGTACAATATCACAGAAAGTGAAAAATGGATAAAGAAGTTGTGGTACTTACGTACAATGCAATATCACACAGCAATGAAATCTATGTCATCAGGCCCGTAGCAGAATAATGAGTGGATTCAGGTACGATGATTCTAACTGAAGTAAGTCTCACAGGAAAAGAAACATCATAAGATATCACTAATACACGGAATGTAAACTTGGCTACATAGGAACTGAATTACAAAACAGAACAGGGTCTCAAATTTAGAAACCCAACTTATGCTTGCTTAAGGGGAAAGGTGAGTTGGGGTGCTGCATAAAACCAGAGATTGAAATGAGCACAGATAAAGTTCCTTAAGCCAAATATGGAATAGACAAGAGCTACTCCTTGCTCAACGAAATGGACTCAACACCCCATATTAAACGCCTAAGAATGTACCTGACTAGGAAGTATCTTAAAACCTATGGATTGCTATGTCTCCGAAAGAGAATCAAGCGTGTGTACAGGGGCATAAACGCAGCAGTGATAGGACTGGAGAGGTTCGGTGAGCAAATGAAGACCCTTTGAAGTCATATTGCATGGTACCCATTCCACGGGTCTCAACTCTCCAGGTTTAAGGGATTCTTCCTTCAGCTAAAACATGCATGTGGAACCCAGAGTATGATCAACCATGTGAGCGGGAGACGTGTTCCAATATGTGTCAGTTTTCGTCCCCTGGTACTCGGGTGCAACATTCCAGACGCTTTACTAACACTCTCCCGACTTGGAGAGTCAGTGCCTTTAACCTCCTGTTTGGCCCAGTTTGCAATTTCTGCGGAAGATGAACAGGAATAGGGAGAACCAATGACAGACTAGCTGGAGGTTTATTGACGGGCAAATTTAACTCTCATTTCGCACCAGGAAGAGGAATTAACCAAAGGCTCAGCGTGCCGTGCCGGAACCAGATTAGGGCCTGAAGCTATCCTGCGGTGTTGCGGCCAGCTCACGAGAAAGCGAGTTGAAGAAAGGAGCTCAGGGGCACTGTAATTCACAAACCTGCCGAGTTATAAATGATAGCTATCGTCCAAAAATATACTGAAGTAAGGCTGCCAAGAGGACTTGAAAGCGGGGCAGAATTGCAGGAAACCGATTTCGGGAGGTAGACTGGAATTTCATTTAAAGCATAGGAAAAGAGGCAGAACGTCCACAATGATGCACTTGGCCAAAAAGGGCGTATGCGTTTTTTCCTGAATATATTCAGGAAAAAACGCATACGCCCTTTTTGGCCAACCAAGCAAGCTTGCAAAGGAAATCTGCACTACAATGAAGTCTCACTTCCCCCCGGTCAAAAGGGCCATCTGAAAAAAGTGTAAAATCCAGAAAGGCAGGACAGGCCATGGAGAACTGGGAGCCTTGTTATGCTGATGGGCGGGATGTAAATTGCCAACAGCCACTCGGGAGAAGTGTATGGTGTTTCCTGAAACATCTAAAAAACAAAGCAACAGAGCCTAGGGCACTTCCACTTATGGTCCTATAGCTTAGGGAAATTAAAATCAAAAAGACACAGCCACCTCAAAGGTTGGGATGGCTCTGTTTACAAGAACCTGGTTTACAGTACAAGTTCAATATCGCAGAAAGTGAAAAATGGATAAAGAAGTTGTGGTACTTACGTACAATGCAGTATCACTCAGCAATGAAATCTATGTCATCAGGCCCGTAGCAGCATAATGAGTGGATTCAGGTATGATGATTCTAACTGAAATAAGTCACACAGAAAAAGAAACATCATAAGATATCACTAATACACGGAATGTAAACTTGGCTACACAGGAACTGAATTACAAAACAGAACAGGGTCTCAAATTTAGAAAACCAACTTATGCTTGCTTAAGGGGAAAGGTGAGTTGGGGTGCTGCATAAAACCAGAGATTGAAATGAGCACAGATAAAGTTCCTTAAGCCAAATATGGAATAGACAAGAGCTACTCCTTGCTCAACGAAATGGACTCAACACCCCATATTAAACGCCTAAGAATGTACCTGACTAGGAAGTATCTTAAAACCTATGGACTGCTATGTCTCCGAAAGAGAATCAAGCGTGTGTACAGGGGCATAAACGCAGCAGTGATAGGATTGGAGAGGTTCGGTGAGCAAATGAAGACCCTTTGAAGTCATATTGCATGGTACCCATTCCACGGGTCTCAACTTTCCAGGTTTAAGGGATTCTTCCTTCAGCTAAAACATGCATGTGGAACCCAGAGTATGATCAACCGTGTGAGCGGGAGACGTGTTCAAATATGTGTCAGTTTTTGTCCCCTGGTACTCGGGTGCAACATTCCAGACGCTTTACTAACACTCTCCCGACTTGGAGAGTCAGTGCCTGTAACCTCCTGTTTGGCCCAGTTTGCAATTTCTGCGGAAGATGAACAGGAATAGGGAGAACCAATGACAGACTAGCTGGAGGTGTCTGGACGGGCAAATTTAACTCTCATTTCGCACCAGGAAGAGGAATTAACCAAAGGCTCAACGTGCCGTGCTAGAACCAGATTAGGGCCTGAAGCCATCCTGCGGTGTTGCGGCCAGCTCACGAGAAAGCGAGTTGAAGAAAGGAGCTCAGGGGCACTGTAATTCACAAACCTGCAGAGTTATAAATGACAGCTATCGTCCAAAAATATACTGAAGTAAGGCTGCCAAGAGGACTTGAAAGTGGGGCAGTATTGCAGGAAACCGATTTCAGGAGGTAGACTGGAATTGCATTTAAAGCATAGGAAAAGAGGCAGAACGTCCACAATGATGCACTTGGCCAAAAAGGGCGTATGCGTTTTTTCCTGAATATATTCAGGAAAAAACGCATACGCCCTTTTTGGCCAACCAAGCAAGCTTGCAAAGGAAATCTGCACTACAATGAAGTCTCACTTCCCCCCGGTCAAAAGGGCCATCTGAAAAAAGTGTAAAATCCAGAAAGGCAGGACAGGCGATGGAGAACTGGGAGCCTTCTTATGCTGATGGGCGGGATGTAAATTGCCAACAGCCACTCGGGAGAAGTGTATGGTGTTTCCTGAAACATCTAAAAAACAAAGCAACAGAGCCTAGGGCAATTGCACTTATGGTCCTATAGCTTAGGGAAATTAAAATCAAAAAGACACAGCCACCTCAAAGGTTGGGACGGGTCTGTTTACAAGAACCTGGTTTACGGTACAAGTTCAATATCGCAGAAAGTGAAAAATGGATAAAGAAGTTGTGGTACTTACGTACAATGCAGTATCACTCAGCAATGAAATCTATGTCATCAGGCCCGTAGCAGCATAATGAGTGGATTCAGGTATGATGATTCTAACTGAAATAAGTCACACAGAAAAAGAAACATCATAAGATATCACTAATACACGCAATGTAAACTTGGCTACACAGGAACTGAATTACAAAACAGAACAGGGTCTCAAATTTAGAAAACCAACTTATGCTTGCTTAAGGGGAAAGGTGAGTTGGGGTGCTGCATAAAACCAGAGATTGAAATGAGCACAGATAAAGTTCCTTAAGCCAAATATGGAATAGACAAGAGCTACTCCTTGCTCAACGAAATGGACTCAACACCCCATATTAAACGCCTAAGAATGTACCTGACTAGGAAGTATCTTAAAACCTATGGACTGCTATGTCTCCGAAAGAGAATCAAGCGTGTGTACAGGGGCATAAACGCAGCAGTGATAGGATTGGAGAGGTTCGGTGAGCAAATGAAGACCCTTTGAAGTCATATTGCATGGTACCCATTCCACGGGTCTCAACTTTCCAGGTTTAAGGGATTCTTCCTTCAGCTAAAACATGCATGTGGAACCCAGAGTATGATCAACCGTGTGAGCGGGAGACGTGTTCAAATATGTGTCAGTTTTTGTCCCCTGGTACTCGGGTGCAACATTCCAGACGCTTTACTAACACTCTCCCGACTTGGAGAGTCAGTGCCTGTAACCTCCTGTTTGGCCCAGTTTGCAATTTCTGCGGAAGATGAACAGGAATAGGGAGAACCAATGACAGACTAGCTGGAGGTGTCTGGACGGGCAAATTTAACTCTCATTTCGTACCAGGAAGAGGAATTAACCAAAGGCTCAACGTGCCGTGCTAGAACCAGATTAGGGCCTGAAGCCATCCTGCGGTGTTGCGGCCAGCTCACGAGAAAGCGAGTTGAAGAAAGGAGCTCAGGGGCACTGTAATTCACAAACCTGCAGAGTTATAAATGACAGCTATCGTCCAAAAATATACTGAAGTAAGGCTGCCAAGAGGACTTGAAAGTGGGGCAGTATTGCAGGAAACCGATTTCAGGAGGTAGACTGGAATTGCATTTAAAGCATAGGAAAAGAGGCAGAACGTCCACAATGATGCACTTGGCCAAAAAGGGCGTATGCGTTTTTTCCTGAATATATTCAGGAAAAAACGCATACGCCCTTTTTGGCCAACCAAGCAAGCTTGCAAAGGAAATCTGCACTACAATGAAGTCTCACTTCCCCCCGGTCAAAAGGGCCATCTGAAAAAAGTGTAAAATCCAGAAAGGCAGGACAGGCGATGGAGAACTGGGAGCCTTCTTATGCTGATGGGCGGGATGTAAATTGCCAACAGCCACTCGGGAGAAGTGTATGGTGTTTCCTGAAACATCTAAAAAACAAAGCAACAGAGCCTAGGGCAATTGCACTTATGGTCCTATAGCTTAGGGAAATTAAAATCAAAAAGACACAGCCACCTCAAAGGTTGGGACGGGTCTGTTTACAAGAACCTGGTTTACGGTACAAGTTCAATATCGCAGAAAGTGAAAAATGGATAAAGAAGTTGTGGTACTTACGTACAATGCAGTATCACTCAGCAATGAAATCTATGTCATCAGGCCCGTAGCAGCATAATGAGTGGATTCAGGTATGATGATTCTAACTGAAATAAGTCACACAGAAAAAGAAACATCATAAGATATCACTAATACACGCAATGTAAACTTGGCTACACAGGAACTGAATTACAAAACAGAACAGGGTCTCAAATTTAGAAAACCAACTTATGCTTGCTTAAGGGGAAAGGTGAGTTGGGGTGCTGCATAAAACCAGAGATTGAAATGAGCACAGATAAAGTTCCTTAAGCCAAATATGGAATAGACAAGAGCTACTCCTTGCTCAACGAAATGGACTCAACACCCCATATTAAACGCCTAAGAATGTACCTGACTAGGAAATATCTTAAAACCTATGGATTACTATGTCTCCGAAAGAGAATCAAGCGTGTGTACAGGGGCATAAACGCAGCAGTGATAGGACTGGAGAGGTTCGGTGAGCAAATGAAGACCCTTTGAAGTCATATTGCATGGTACCCATTCCACGGGTCTCAACTCTCCAGGTTTAAGGTATTCTTCCTTCAGCTAAAACATGCATGTGGAACCCAGAGTATGATCAACCGTGTGATCGGGAGATGTGTTCCAATATGTGTCAGTTTTCGTCCCCTGGTACTCGGGTGCAACATTCCAGATGCTTTACTAACACTCTCCCGACTTGGAGAGTCAGTGCCTTTAACCTCCTGTTTGGCCCAGTTTGCAATTTCTGCGGAAGATGAACAGTAATAGGGAGAACGAATGAGAGACTAGCTGGAGGGATCTGGATGGGCAAATTTAACTCTCATTTCCCACCAGGAAGAGGAATTAACCAAAGGCTCAGCGTGCCGTGCCGGAACCAGATTACGGCCTGAAGCAATCCTGCGGTGTTGCGGCCAGCTCACGAGAAAGCGAGTTGAAGAAAGGAGCTCAGGGGCACTGTAATTCACAAACCTGCAGAGTTATAAATGACAGCTATCGTCCAAAAATATACTGAAGTAAGGCTGCCAAGAGGACTTGAAAGCGGGGCAGAATTGCAGGAAACCGATTTCAGGAGGTAGACTGGAATTGCATTTAAAGCATAGGAAAAGAGGCAGAACGTCCACAATGATGCACTTCGCCAAAAAGGGCGTATGCGTTTTTTCCTGAATATATTCAGGAAAAAACGCATACGCCCTTTTTGGCCAACCAAGCAAGCTTGCAAAGGAAATCTGCACTACAATGAAGTCTCACTTCCCCCCGGTCAAAAGGGCCATCTGAAAAAAGTGTAAAATCCAGAAAGTCAGGACAGGCCATGGAGACCTGGGAGCCTTGTTATGCTGATGGGCAGGATGTAAATTGCCAACAGCCACTCGGGAGAAGTGTATGGTGTTTCCTGAAACATCTAAAAAACAAAGCAACAGAGCTTAGGGCACTTCCACTTATCGTCCTATAGAATAGGGAAATTAAAATCAAAAAGACACAGCCACCCCAAAGGTTGGGACGGCTCTGTTTACAAGAACCTGGCTTAAGGTACAAGTACAATATCACAGAAAGTGAAAAATGGATAAAGAAGTTGTGGTACTTACGTACAATGCAATATCACACAGCAATGAAATCTATGTCATCAGGCCCGTAGCAGAATAATGAGTGGATTCAGGTACGATGATTCTAACTGAAGTAAGTCTCACAGGAAAAGAAACATCATAAGATATCACTAATACACGGAATGTAAACTTGGCTACATAGGAACTGAATTACAAAACAGAACAGGGTCTCAAATTTAGAAACCCAACTTATGCTTGCTTAAGGGGAAAGGTGAGTTGGGGTGCTGCATAAAACCAGAGATTGAAATGAGCACAGATAAAGTTCCTTAAGCCAAATATGGAATAGACAAGAGCTACTCCTTGCTCAACGAAATGGACTCAACACCCCATATTAAACGCCTAAGAATGTACCTGACTAGGAAGTATCTTAAAACCTATGGATTGCTATGTCTCCGAAAGAGAATCAAGCGTGTGTACAGGGGCATAAACGCAGCAGTGATAGGACTGGAGAGGTTCAGTGAGCAAATGAAGACCCTTTGAAGTCATATTGCATGGTACCCATTCCACGGGTCTCAACTCTCCAGGTTTAAGGGATTCTTCCTTCAGCTAAAACATGCATGTGGAACCCAGAGTATGATCAACCATGTGAGCGGGAGACGTGTTCCAATATGTGTCAGTTTTCGTCCCCTGGTACTCGGGTGCAACATTCCAGACGCTTTACTAACACTCTCCCGACTTGGAGAGTCAGTGCCTTTAACCTCCTGTTTGGCCCAGTTTGCAATTTCTGCGGAAGATGAACAGGAATAGGGAGAACCAATGACAGACTAGCTGGAGGTTTATTGACGGGCAAATTTAACTCTCATTTCGCACCAGGAAGAGGAATTAACCAAAGGCTCAGCATGCCGTGCCGGAACCAGATTAGGGCCTGAAGCTATCCTGCGGTGTTGCGGCCAGCTCACGAGAAAGCGAGTTGAAGAAAGGAGCTCAGGGGCACTGTAATTCACAAACCTGCCGAGTTATAAATGATAGCTATCGTCCAAAAATATACTGAAGTAAGGCTGCCAAGAGGACTTGAAAGCGGGGCAGAATTGCAGGAAACCGATTTCGGGAGGTAGACTGGAATTTCATTTAAAGCATAGGAAAAGAGGCAGAACGTCCACAATGATGCACTTGGCCAAAAAGGGCGTATGCGTTTTTTCCTGAATATATTCAGGAAAAAACGCATACGCCCTTTTTGGCCAACCAAGCAAGCTTGCAAAGGAAATCTGCACTACAATGAAGTCTCACTTCCCCCCGGTCAAAAGGGCCATCTGAAAAAAGTGTAAAATCCAGAAAGGCAGGACAGGCCATGGAGAACTGGGAGCCTTGTTATGCTGATGGGCGGGATGTAAATTGCCAACAGCCACTCGGGAGAAGTGTATGGTGTTTCCTGAAACATCTAAAAAACAAAGCAACAGAGCCTAGGGCACTTCCACTTATGGTCCTATAGCTTAGGGAAATTAAAATCAAAAAGACACAGCCACCCCAAAGGTTGGGACGGCTCTGTTTACAAGAACGTGGTTTACGGTACAAGTTCAATATCGCAGAAAGTGAAAAATGGATAAAGAAGTTGTGGTACTTACATACAATGCAATATCACTCAGCAATGAAATCTATGTCATCAGGCCCGTAGCAGCATAATGAGTGGATTCAGGTACGATGATTCTAACTGAAATAAGTCACACAGAAAAAGAAACATCATAAGATATCACTAACACACGGAATGTAAACTTGGCTACATAGGAACTGAATTACAAAACAGAACAGGGTCTCAAATTTCGAAAACCAACTTATGCTTGCTTAAGGGGAAAGGTGAGTTGGGGTGCTGCATAAAACCAGAGATTGAAATGAGCACAGATAAAGTTCCTTAAGCCAAATATGGAATAGACAAGAGCTACTCCTTGCTCAACGAAATGGACTCAACACCCCATATTAAACGCCTAAGAATGTACCTGACCAGGAAGTATCTTAAAACCTATGGATTGCTATGTCTCCGAAAGAGAATCAAGCGTGTGTACAGGGGCATAAACGCAGCAGTGATAGGACTGGAGAGGTTCGGTGAGCAAATGAAGACCCTTTGAAGTCATATTGCATGGTACCCATTCCACGGGTCTCAACTCTCCAGGTTTAAGGTATTCTTCCTTCAGCTAAAACATGCATGTGGAACCCAGAGTATGATCAACCGTGTGATCGGGAGATGTGTTCCAATATGTGTCAGTTTTCGTCCCCTGGTACTCGGGTGCAACATTCCAGATGCTTTACTAACACTCTCCCGACTTGGAGAGTCAGTGCCTTTAACCTGCTGTTTGGCCCAGTTTGCAATTTCTGCGGAAGATGAACAGGAATAGGGAGAACCAATGACAGACTAGCTGGAGGTGTCTGGACGGGCAAATTTAACTCTCATTTCCCACCAGGAAGAGGAATTAACCAAAGGCTCAACGTGCCGTGCTGGAACCAGATTAGGGCCTGAAGCCATCCTGCGGTGTTGCGGCCAGCTCACGAGAAAGCGAGTTGAAGAAAGGAGCTCAGGGGCACTGTAATTCACAAACCTGCAGAGTTATAAATGACAGCTATCGTCCAAAAATATACTGAAGTAAGGCTGCCAAGAGGACTTGAAAGCGGGGCAGAATTGCAGGAAACCGATTTCAGGAGGTAGACTGGAATTGCATTTAAAGCATAGGAAAAGAGGCAGAACGTCCACAATGATGCACTTGGCCAAAAAGGGCGTATGCGTTTTTTCCTGAATATATTCAGGAAAAAACGCATACGCCCTTTTTGGCCAACCAAGCAAGCTTGCAAAGGAAATCTGCACTACAATGAAGTCTCACTTCCCCCCGGTCAAAAGGGCCATCTGAAAAAAGTGTAAAATCCAGAAAGGCAGGACAGGCCATGGAGAACTGGGAGCCTTGTTATGCTGATGGGCGGGATGTAAATTGCCAACAGCCACTCGGGAGAAGTGTATGGTGTTTCCTGAAACATCTAAAAAACAAAGCAACAGAGCCTAGGGCACTTCCACTTATGGTCCTATAGCTTAGGGAAATTAAAATCAAAAAGACACAGCCACCTCAAAGGTTGGGATGGCTCTGTTTACAAGAACCTGGTTTACAGTACAAGTTCAATATCGCAGAAAGTGAAAAATGGATAAAGAAGTTGTGGTACTTACGTACAATGCAGTATCACTCAGCAATGAAATCTATGTCATCAGGCCCGTAGCAGCATAATGAGTGGATTCAGGTATGATGATTCTAACTGAAATAAGTCACACAGAAAAAGAAACATCATAAGATATCACTAATACACGGAATGTAAACTTGGCTACACAGGAACTGAATTACAAAACAGAACAGGGTCTCAAATTTAGAAAACCAACTTATGCTTGCTTAAGGGGAAAGGTGAGTTGGGGTGCTGCATAAAACCAGAGATTGAAATGAGCACAGATAAAGTTCCTTAAGCCAAATATGGAATAGACAAGAGCTACTCCTTGCTCAACGAAATGGACTCAACACCCCATATTAAACGCCTAAGAATGTACCTGACTAGGAAGTATCTTAAAACCTATGGACTGCTATGTCTCCGAAAGAGAATCAAGCGTGTGTACAGGGGCATAAACGCAGCAGTGATAGGATTGGAGAGGTTCGGTGAGCAAATGAAGACCCTTTGAAGTCATATTGCATGGTACCCATTCCACGGGTCTCAACTTTCCAGGTTTAAGGGATTCTTCCTTCAGCTAAAACATGCATGTGGAACCCAGAGTATGATCAACCGTGTGAGCGGGAGACGTGTTCAAATATGTGTCAGTTTTTGTCCCCTGGTACTCGGGTGCAACATTCCAGACGCTTTACTAACACTCTCCCGACTTGGAGAGTCAGTGCCTGTAACCTCCTGTTTGGCCCAGTTTGCAATTTCTGCGGAAGATGAACAGGAATAGGGAGAACCAATGACAGACTAGCTGGAGGTGTCTGGACGGGCAAATTTAACTCTCATTTCGCACCAGGAAGAGGAATTAACCAAAGGCTCAACGTGCCGTGCTAGAACCAGATTAGGGCCTGAAGCCATCCTGCGGTGTTGCGGCCAGCTCACGAGAAAGCGAGTTGAAGAAAGGAGCTCAGGGGCACTGTAATTCACAAACCTGCAGAGTTATAAATGACAGCTATCGTCCAAAAATATACTGAAGTAAGGCTGCCAAGAGGACTTGAAAGTGGGGCAGTATTGCAGGAAACCGATTTCGGGAGGTAGACTGGAATTGCATTTAAAGCATAGGAAAAGAGGCAGAACGTCCACAATGATGCACTTGGCCAAAAAGGGCGTATGCGTTTTTTCCTGAATATATTCAGGAAAAAACGCATACGCCCTTTTTGGCCAACCAAGCAAGCTTGCAAAGGAAATCTGCACTACAATGAAGTCTCACTTCCCCCCGGTCAAAAGGGCCATCTGAAAAAAGTGTAAAATCCAGAAAGGCAGGACAGGCGATGGAGAACTGGGAGCCTTCTTATGCTGATGGGCGGGATGTAAATTGCCAACAGCCACTCGGGAGAAGTGTATGGTGTTTCCTGAAACATCTAAAAAACAAAGCAACAGAGCCTAGGGCAATTGCACTTATGGTCCTATAGCTTAGGGAAATTAAAATCAAAAAGACACAGCCACCTCAAAGGTTGGGACGGGTCTGTTTACAAGAACCTGGTTTACGGTACAAGTTCAATATCGCAGAAAGTGAAAAATGGATAAAGAAGTTGTGGTACTTACGTACAATGCAGTATCACTCAGCAATGAAATCTATGTCATCAGGCCCGTAGCAGCATAATGAGTGGATTCAGGTATGATGATTCTAACTGAAATAAGTCACACAGAAAAAGAAACATCATAAGATATCACTAATACACGCAATGTAAACTTGGCTACACAGGAACTGAATTACAAAACAGAACAGGGTCTCAAATTTAGAAAACCAACTTATGCTTGCTTAAGGGGAAAGGTGAGTTGGGGTGCTGCATAAAACCAGAGATTGAAATGAGCACAGATAAAGTTCCTTAAGCCAAATATGGAATAGACAAGAGCTACTCCTTGCTCAACGAAATGGACTCAACACCCCATATTAAACGCCTAAGAATGTACCTGACTAGGAAATATCTTAAAACCTATGGATTACTATGTCTCCGAAAGAGAATCAAGCGTGTGTACAGGGGCATA
The DNA here is from genome assembly GCF_949774975.1 of Lagenorhynchus albirostris. Taxonomy (NCBI): domain Eukaryota; kingdom Metazoa; phylum Chordata; class Mammalia; order Artiodactyla; family Delphinidae; genus Lagenorhynchus; species Lagenorhynchus albirostris. The sequence goes on along the minus strand of NW_026783590.1, from coordinate 1,154,518 downwards.
AACGCAGCAGTGATAGGACTGGAGAGGTTCGGTGAGCAAATGAAGACCCTTTGAAGTCATATTGCATGGTACCCATTCCACGGGTCTCAACTCTCCAGGTTTAAGGGATTCTTCCTTCAGCTAAAACATGCATGTGGAACCCAGAGTATGATCAACCGTGTGATCGGGAGATGTGTTCCAATATGTGTCAGTTTTCGTCCCCTGGTACTCGGGTGCAACATTCCAGATGCTTTACTAACACTCTCCCGACTTGGAGAGTCAGTGCCTTTAACCTCCTGTTTGGCCCAGTTTGCAATTTCTGCGGAAGATGAACAGGAATAGGGAGAACGAATGAGAGACTAGCTGGAGGGATCTGGATGGGCAAATTTAACTCTCATTTCCCACCAGGAAGAGGAATTAACCAAAGGCTCAGCGTGCCGTGCCGGAACCAGATTACGGCCTGAAGCAATCCTGCGGTGTTGCGGCCAGCTCACGAGAAAGCGAGTTGAAGAAAGGAGCTCAGGGGCACTGTAATTCACAAACCTGCAGAGTTATAAATGACAGCTATCGTCCAAAAATATACTGAAGTAAGGCTGCCAAGAGGACTTGAAAGCGGGGCAGAATTGCAGGAAACCGATTTCAGGAGGTAGACTGGAATTTCATTTAAAGCATAGGAAAAGAGGCAGAACGTCCACAATGATGCACTTCGCCAAAAAGGGCGTATGCGTTTTTTCCTGAATATATTCAGGAAAAAACGCATACGACCTTTTTGGCCAACCAAGCAAGCTTGCAAAGGAAATCTGCACTACAATGAAGTCTCACTTCCCCCCGGTCAAAAGGGCCATCTGAAAAAAGTGTAAAATCCAGAAAGGCAGGACAGGCCATGGAGACCTGGGAGCCTTGTTATGCTGATGGGCGGGATGTAAATTGCCAACAGCCACTCGGGAGAAGTGTATGGTGTTTCCTGAAACATCTAAAAAACAAAGCAACAGAGCTTAGGGCACTTCCACTTATCGTCCTATAGAATAGGGAAATTAAAATCAAAAAGACACAGCCACCCCAAAGGTTGGGACGGCTCTGTTTACAAGAACCTGGCTTAAGGTACAAGTACAATATCACAGAAAGTGAAAAATGGATAAAGAAGTTGTGGTACTTACGTACAATGCAATATCACACAGCAATGAAATCTATGTCATCAGGCCCGTAGCAGAATAATGAGTGGATTCAGGTACGATGATTCTAACTGAAGTAAGTCTCACAGGAAAAGAAACATCATAAGATATCACTAATACACGGAATGTAAACTTGGCTACATAGGAACTGAATTACAAAACAGAACAGGGTCTCAAATTTAGAAACCCAACTTATGCTTGCTTAAGGGGAAAGGTGAGTTGGGGTGCTGCATAAAACCAGAGATTGAAATGAGCACAGATAAAGTTCCTTAAGCCAAATATGGAATAGACAAGAGCTACTCCTTGCTCAACGAAATGGACTCAACACCCCATATTAAACGCCTAAGAATGTACCTGACTAGGAAGTATCTTAAAACCTATGGATTGCTATGTCTCCGAAAGAGAATCAAGCGTGTGTACAGGGGCATAAACGCAGCAGTGATAGGACTGGAGAGGTTCGGTGAGCAAATGAAGACCCTTTGAAGTCATATTGCATGGTACCCATTCCATGGGTCTCAACTCTCCAGGTTTAAGGGATTCTTCCTTCAGCTAAAACATGCATGTGGAACCCAGAGTATGATCAACAATGTGAGCGGGAGACGTGTTCCAATATGTGTCAGTTTTCGTCCCCTGGTACTCGGGTGCAACATTCCAGACGCTTTACTAACACTCTCCCGATTTGGAGAGTCAGTGCCTTTAACCTCCTGTTTGGCCCAGTTTGCAATTTCTGCGGAAGATGAACAGGAATAGGGAGAACCAATGACAGACTAGCTGGAGGTTTATTGACGGGCAAATTTAACTCTCATTTCGCACCAGGAAGAGGAATTAACCAAAGGCTCAGCGTGCCGTGCCGGAACCAGATTAGGGCCTGAAGCTATCCTGCGGTGTTGCGGCCAGCTCACGAGAAAGCGAGTTGAAGAAAGGAGCTCAGGGGCACTGTAATTCACAAAACTGCCGAGTTATAAATGATAGCTATCGTCCAAAAATATACTGAAGTAAGGCTGCCAAGAGGACTTGAAAGCGGGGCAGAATTGCAGGAAACCGATTTCGGGAGGTAGACTGGAATTTCATTTAAAGCATAGGAAAAGAGGCAGAACGTCCACAATGATGCACTTGGCCAAAAAGGGCGTATGCGTTTTTTCCTGAATATATTCAGGAAAAAACGCATACGCCCTTTTTGGCCAACCAAGCAAGCTTGCAAAGGAAATCTGCACTACAATGAAGTCTCACTTCCCCCCGGTCAAAAGGGCCATCTGAAAAAAGTGTAAAATCCAGAAAGGCAGGACAGGCGATGGAGAACTGGGAGCCTTGTTATGCTGATGGGCGGGATGTAAATTGCCAACAGCCACTCGGGAGAAGTGTATGGTGTTTCCTGAAACATCTAAAAAACAAAGCAACAGAGCCTAGGGCACTTCCACTTATGGTCCTATAGCTTAGGGAAATTAAAATCAAAAAGACACAGCCACCTCAAAGGTTGGGATGGCTCTGTTTACAAGAACCTGGTTTACAGTACAAGTTCAATATCGCAGAAAGTGAAAAATGGATAAAGAAGTTGTGGTACTTACGTACAATGCAGTATCACTCAGCAATGAAATCTATGTCATCAGGCCCGTAGCAGCATAATGAGTGGATTCAGGTATGATGATTCTAACTGAAATAAGTCACACAGAAAAAGAAACATCATAAGATATCACTAATACACGGAATGTAAACTTGGCTACACAGGAACTGAATTACAAAACAGAACAGGGTCTCAAATTTCGAAAACCAACTTATGCTTGCTTAAGGGGAAAGGTGAGTTGGGGTGCTGCATAAAACCAGAGATTGAAATGAGCACAGATAAAGTTCCTTAAGCCAAATATGGAATAGACAAGAGCTACTCCTTGCTCAACGAAATGGACTCAACACCCCATATTAAACGCCTAAGAATGTACCTGACCAGGAAGTATCTTAAAACCTATGGATTGCTATGTCTCCGAAAGAGAATCAAGCGTGTGTACAGGGGCATAAACGCAGCAGTGATAGGACTGGAGAGGTTCGGTGAGCAAATGAAGACCCTTTGAAGTCATATTGCATGGTACCCATTCCACGGGTCTCAACTCTCCAGGTTTAAGGTATTCTTCCTTCAGCTAAAACATGCATGTGGAACCCAGAGTATGATCAACCGTGTGATCGGGAGATGTGTTCCAATATGTGTCAGTTTTCGTCCCCTGGTACTCGGGTGCAACATTCCAGATGCTTTACTAACACTCTCCCGACTTGGAGAGTCAGTGCCTTTAACCTCCTGTTTGGCCCAGTTTGCAATTTCTGCGGAAGATGAACAGGAATAGGGAGAACCAATGACAGACTAGCTGGAGGTGTCTGGACGGGCAAATTTAACTCTCATTTCCCACCAGGAAGAGGAATTAACCAAAGGCTCAACGTGCCGTGCTGGAACCAGATTAGGGCCTGAAGCCATCCTGCGGTGTTGCGGCCAGCTCACGAGAAAGCGAGTTGAAGAAAGGAGCTCAGGGGCACTGTAATTCACAAACCTGCAGAGTTATAAATGACAGCTATCGTCCAAAAATATACTGAAGTAAGGCTGCCAAGAGGACTTGAAAGCGGGGCAGAATTTCAGGAAACCGATTTCAGGAGGTAGACTGGAATTGCATTTAAAGCATAGGAAAAGAGGCAGAACGTCCACAATGATGCACTTGGCCAAAAAGGGCGTATGCGTTTTTTCCTGAATATATTCAGGAAAAAACGCATACGCCCTTTTTGGCCAACCAAGCAAGCTTGCAAAGGAAATCTGCACTACAATGAAGTCTCACTTCCCCCCGGTCAAAAGGGCCATCTGAAAAAAGTGTAAAATCCAGAAAGGCAGGACAGGCCATGGAGAACTGGGAGCCTTGTTATGCTGATGGGCGGGATGTAAATTGCCAACAGCCACTCGGGAGAAGTGTATGGTGTTTCCTGAAACATCTAAAAAACAAAGCAACAGAGCCTAGGGCACTTCCACTTATGGTCCTATAGCTTAGGGAAATTAAAATCAAAAAGACACAGCCACCTCAAAGGTTGGGATGGCTCTGTTTACAAGAACCTGGTTTACAGTACAAGTTCAATATCGCAGAAAGTGAAAAATGGATAAAGAAGTTGTGGTACTTACGTACAATGCAGTATCACTCAGCAATGAAATCTATGTCATCAGGCCCGTAGCAGCATAATGAGTGGATTCAGGTATGATGATTCTAACTGAAATAAGTCACACAGAAAAAGAAACATCATAAGATATCACTAATACACGGAATGTAAACTTGGCTACACAGGAACTGAATTACAAAACAGAACAGGGTCTCAAATTTAGAAAACCAACTTATGCTTGCTTAAGGGGAAAGGTGAGTTGGGGTGCTGCATAAAACCAGAGATTGAAATGAGCACAGATAAAGTTCCTTAAGCCAAATATGGAATAGACAAGAGCTACTCCTTGCTCAACGAAATGGACTCAACACCCCATATTAAACGCCTAAGAATGTACCTGACTAGGAAGTATCTTAAAACCTATGGACTGCTATGTCTCCGAAAGAGAATCAAGCGTGTGTACAGGGGCATAAACGCAGCAGTGATAGGATTGGAGAGGTTCGGTGAGCAAATGAAGACCCTTTGAAGTCATATTGCATGGTACCCATTCCACGGGTCTCAACTTTCCAGTTTTAAGGGATTCTTCCTTCAGCTAAAACATGCATGTGGAACCCAGAGTATGATCAACCGTGTGAGCGGGAGACGTGTTCAAATATGTGTCAGTTTTTGTCCCCTGGTACTCGGGTGCAACATTCCAGACGCTTTACTAACACTCTCCCGACTTGGAGAGTCAGTGCCTGTAACCTCCTGTTTGGCCCAGTTTGCAATTTCTGCGGAAGATGAACAGGAATAGGGAGAACCAATGACAGACTAGCTGGAGGTGTCTGGACGGGCAAATTTAACTCTCATTTCGCACCAGGAAGAGGAATTAACCAAAGGCTCAACGTGCCGTGCTAGAACCAGATTAGGGCCTGAAGCCATCCTGCGGTGTTGCGGCCAGCTCACGAGAAAGCGAGTTGAAGAAAGGAGCTCAGGGGCACTGTAATTCACAAACCTGCAGAGTTATAAATGACAGCTATCGTCCAAAAATATACTGAAGTAAGGCTGCCAAGAGGACTTGAAAGTGGGGCAGTATTGCAGGAAACCGATTTCAGGAGGTAGACTGGAATTGCATTTAAAGCATAGGAAAAGAGGCAGAACGTCCACAATGATGCACTTGGCCAAAAAGGGCGTATGCGTTTTTTCCTGAATATATTCAGGAAAAAACGCATACGCCCTTTTTGGCCAACCAAGCAAGCTTGCAAAGGAAATCTGCACTACAATGAAGTCTCACTTCCCCCCGGTCAAAAGGGCCATCTGAAAAAAGTGTAAAATCCAGAAAGGCAGGACAGGCGATGGAGAACTGGGAGCCTTCTTATGCTGATGGGCGGGATGTAAATTGCCAACAGCCACTCGGGAGAAGTGTATGGTGTTTCCTGAAACATCTAAAAAACAAAGCAACAGAGCCTAGGGCAATTGCACTTATGGTCCTATAGCTTAGGGAAATTAAAATCAAAAAGACACAGCCACCTCAAAGGTTGGGACGGGTCTGTTTACAAGAACCTGGTTTACGGTACAAGTTCAATATCGCAGAAAGTGAAAAATGGATAAAGAAGTTGTGGTACTTACGTACAATGCAGTATCACTCAGCAATGAAATCTATGTCATCAGGCCCGTAGCAGCATAATGAGTGGATTCAGGTATGATGATTCTAACTGAAATAAGTCACACAGAAAAAGAAACATCATAAGATATCACTAATACACGCAATGTAAACTTGGCTACACAGGAACTGAATTACAAAACAGAACAGGGTCTCAAATTTAGAAAACCAACTTATGCTTGCTTAAGGGGAAAGGTGAGTTGGGGTGCTGCATAAAACCAGAGATTGAAATGAGCACAGATAAAGTTCCTTAAGCCAAATATGGAATAGACAAGAGCTACTCCTTGCTCAACGAAATGGACTCAACACCCCATATTAAACGCCTAAGAATGTACCTGACCAGGAAGTATCTTAAAACCTATGGATTGCTATGTCTCCGAAAGAGAATCAAGCGTGTGTACAGGGGCATAAACGCAGCAGTGATAGGACTGGAGAGGTTCGGTGAGCAAATGAAGACCCTTTGAAGTCATATTGCATGGTACCCATTCCACGGGTCTCAACTCTCCAGGTTTAAGGTATTCTTCCTTCAGCTAAAACATGCATGTGGAACCCAGAGTATGATCAACCGTGTGATCGGGAGATGTGTTCCAATATGTGTCAGTTTTCGTCCCCTGGTACTCGGGTGCAACATTCCAGATGCTTTACTAACACTCTCCCGACTTGGAGAGTCAGTGCCTTTAACCTCCTGTTTGGCCCAGTTTGCAATTTCTGCGGAAGATGAACAGGAATAGGGAGAACCAATGACAGACTAGCTGGAGGTGTCTGGACGGGCAAATTTAACTCTCATTTCCCACCAGGAAGAGGAATTAACCAAAGGCTCAACGTGCCGTGCTGGAACAAGATTAGGGCCTGAAGCCATCCTGCGGTGTTGCGGCCAGCTCACGAGAAAGCGAGTTGAAGAAAGGAGCTCAGGGGCACTGTAATTCACAAACCTGCAGAGTTATAAATGACAGCTATCGTCCAAAAATATACTGAAGTAAGGCTGCCAAGAGGACTTGAAAGCGGGGCAGAATTGCAGGAAACCGATTTCAGGAGGTAGACTGGAATTGCATTTAAAGCATAGGAAAAGAGGCAGAACGTCCACAATGATGCACTTGGCCAAAAAGGGCGTATGCGTTTTTTCCTGAATATATTCAGGAAAAAACGCATACGCCCTTTTTGGCCAACCAAGCAAGCTTGCAAAGGAAATCTGCACTACAATGAAGTCTCACTTCCCCCCGGTCAAAAGGGCCATCTGAAAAAAGTGTAAAATCCAGAAAGGCAGGACAGGCCATGGAGAACTGGGAGCCTTGTTATGCTGATGGGCGGGATGTAAATTGCCAACAGCCACTCGGGAGAAGTGTATGGTGTTTCCTGAAACATCTAAAAAACAAAGCAACAGAGCCTAGGGCACTTCCACTTATGGTCCTATAGCTTAGGGAAATTAAAATCAAAAAGACACAGCCACCTCAAAGGTTGGGATGGCTCTGTTTACAAGAACCTGGTTTACAGTACAAGTTCAATATCGCAGAAAGTGAAAAATGGATAAAGAAGTTGTGGTACTTACGTACAATGCAGTATCACTCAGCAATGAAATCTATGTCATCAGGCCCGTAGCAGCATAATGAGTGGATTCAGGTATGATGATTCTAACTGAAATAAGTCACACAGAAAAAGAAACATCATAAGATATCACTAATACACGGAATGTAAACTTGGCTACACAGGAACTGAATTACAAAACAGAACAGGGTCTCAAATTTAGAAAACCAACTTATGCTTGCTTAAGGGGAAAGGTGAGTTGGGGTGCTGCATAAAACCAGAGATTGAAATGAGCACAGATAAAGTTCCTTAAGCCAAATATGGAATAGACAAGAGCTACTCCTTGCTCAACGAAATGGACTCAACACCCCATATTAAACGCCTAAGAATGTACCTGACTAGGAAGTATCTTAAAACCTATGGACTGCTATGTCTCCGAAAGAGAATCAAGCGTGTGTACAGGGGCATAAACGCAGCAGTGATAGGATTGGAGAGGTTCGGTGAGCAAATGAAGACCCTTTGAAGTCATATTGCATGGTACCCATTCCACGGGTCTCAACTTTCCAGGTTTAAGGGATTCTTCCTTCAGCTAAAACATGCATGTGGAACCCAGAGTATGATCAACCGTGTGAGCGGGAGACGTGTTCAAATATGTGTCAGTTTTTGTCCCCTGGTACTCGGGTGCAACATTCCAGACGCTTTACTAACACTCTCCCGACTTGGAGAGTCAGTGCCTGTAACCTCCTGTTTGGCCCAGTTTGCAATTTCTGCGGAAGATGAACAGGAATAGGGAGAACCAATGACAGACTAGCTGGAGGTGTCTGGACGGGCAAATTTAACTCTCATTTCGCACCAGGAAGAGGAATTAACCAAAGGCTCAACGTGCCGTGCTAGAACCAGATTAGGGCCTGAAGCCATCCTGCGGTGTTGCGGCCAGCTCACGAGAAAGCGAGTTGAAGAAAGGAGCTCAGGGGCACTGTAATTCACAAACCTGCAGAGTTATAAATGACAGCTATCGTCCAAAAATATACTGAAGTAAGGCTGCCAAGAGGACTTGAAAGTGGGGCAGTATTGCAGGAAACCGATTTCAGGAGGTAGACTGGAATTGCATTTAAAGCATAGGAAAAGAGGCAGAACGTCCACAATGATGCACTTGGCCAAAAAGGGCGTATGCGTTTTTTCCTGAATATATTCAGGAAAAAACGCATACGCCCTTTTTGGCCAACCAAGCAAGCTTGCAAAGGAAATCTGCACTACAATGAAGTCTCACTTCCCCCCGGTCAAAAGGGCCATCTGAAAAAAGTGTAAAATCCAGAAAGGCAGGACAGGCGATGGAGAACTGGGAGCCTTCTTATGCTGATGGGCGGGATGTAAATTGCCAACAGCCACTCGGGAGAAGTGTATGGTGTTTCCTGAAACATCTAAAAAACAAAGCAACAGAGCCTAGGGCAATTGCACTTATGGTCCTATAGCTTAGGGAAATTAAAATCAAATAGACACAGCCACCTCAAAGGTTGGGACGGGTCTGTTTACAAGAACCTGGTTTACGGTACAAGTTCAATATCGCAGAAAGTGAAAAATGGATAAAGAAGTTGTGGTACTTACGTACAATGCAGTATCACTCAGCAATGAAATCTATGTCATCAGGCCCGTAGCAGCATAATGAGTGGATTCAGGTATGATGATTCTAACTGAAATAAGTCACACAGAAAAAGAAACATCATAAGATATCACTAATACACGCAATGTAAACTTGGCTACACAGGAACTGAATTACAAAACAGAACAGGGTCTCAAATTTAGAAAACCAACTTATGCTTGCTTAAGGGGAAAGGTGAGTTGGGGTGCTGCATAAAACCAGAGATTGAAATGAGCACAGATAAAGTTCCTTAAGCCAAATATGGAATAGACAAGAGCTACTCCTTGCTCAACGAAATGGACTCAACACCCCATATTAAACGCCTAAGAATGTACCTGACTAGGAAATATCTTAAAACCTATGGATTACTATGTCTCCGAAAGAGAATCAAGCGTGTGTACAGGGGCATAAACGCAGCAGTGATAGGACTGGAGAGGTTCGGTGAGCAAATGAAGACCCTTTGAAGTCATATTGCATGGTACCCATTCCACGGGTCTCAACTCTCCAGGTTTAAGGTATTCTTCCTTCAGCTAAAACATGCATGTGGAACCCAGAGTATGATCAACCGTGTGATCGGGAGATGTGTTCCAATATGTGTCAGTTTTCGTCCCCTGGTACTCGGGTGCAACATTCCAGATGCTTTACTAACACTCTCCCGACTTGGAGAGTCAGTGCCTTTAACCTCCTGTTTGGCCCAGTTTGCAATTTCTGCGGAAGATGAACAGTAATAGGGAGAACGAATGAGAGACTAGCTGGAGGGATCTGGATGGGCAAATTTAACTCTCATTTCCCACCAGGAAGAGGAATTAACCAAAGGCTCAGCGTGCCGTGCCGGAACCAGATTAGGGCCTGAAGCTATCCTGCGGTGTTGCGGCCAGCTCACGAGAAAGCGAGTTGAAGAAAGGAGCTCAGGGGCACTGTAATTCACAAACCTGCAGAGTTATAAATGACAGCTATCGTCCAAAAATATACTGAAGTAAGGCTGCCAAGAGGACTTGAAAGTGGGGCAGTATTGCAGGAAACCGATTTCAGGAGGTAGACTGGAATTGCATTTAAAGCATAGGAAAAGAGGCAGAACGTCCACAATGATGCACTTGGCCAAAAAGGGCGTATGCGTTTTTTCCTGAATATATTCAGGAAAAAACGCATACGCCCTTTTTGGCCAACCAAGCAAGCTTGCAAAGGAAATCTGCACTACAATGAAGTCTCACTTCCCCCCGGTCAAAAGGGCCATCTGAAAAAAGTGTAAAATCCAGAAAGGCAGGACAGGCGATGGAGAACTGGGAGCCTTGTTATGCTGATGGGCGGGATGTAAATTGCCAACAGCCACTCGGGAGAAGTGTATGGTGTTTCCTGAAACATCTAAAAAACAAAGCAACAGAGCCTAGGGCAATTGCACTTATGGTCCTATAGCTTAGGGAAATTAAAATCAAAAAGACACAGCCACCTCAAAGGTTGGGACGGGTCTGTTTACAAGAACCTGGTTTACGGTACAAGTTCAATATCGCAGAAAGTGAAAAATGGATAAAGAAGTTGTGGTACTTACGTACAATGCAGTATCACTCAGCAATGAAATCTATGTCATCAGGCCCGTAGCAGCATAATGAGTGGATTCAGGTATGATGATTCTAACTGAAATAAGTCACACAGAAAAAGAAACATCATAAGATATCACTAATACACGCAATGTAAACTTGGCTACACAGGAACTGAATTACAAAACAGAACAGGGTCTCAAATTTAGAAAACCAACTTATGCTTGCTTAAGGGGAAAGGTGAGTTGGGGTGCTGCATAAAACCAGAGATTGAAATGAGCACAGATAAAGTTCCTTAAGCCAAATATGGAATAGACAAGAGCTACTCCTTGCTCAACGAAATGGACTCAACACCCCATATTAAACGCCTAAGAATGTACCTGACTAGGAAATATCTTAAAACCTATGGATTACTATGTCTCCGAAAGAGAATCAAGCGTGTGTACAGGGGCATAAACGCAGCAGTGATAGGACTGGAGAGGTTCGGTGAGCAAATGAAGACCCTTTGAAGTCATATTGCATGGTACCCATTCCACGGGTCTCAACTCTCCAGGTTTAAGGTATTCTTCCTTCAGCTAAAACATGCATGTGGAACCCAGAGTATGATCAACCGTGTGATCGGGAGATGTGTTCCAATATGTGTCAGTTTTCGTCCCCTGGTACTCGGGTGCAACATTCCAGATGCTTTACTAACACTCTCCCGACTTGGAGAGTCAGTGCCTTTAACCTCCTGTTTGGCCCAGTTTGCAATTTCTGCGGAAGATGAACAGTAATAGGGAGAACGAATGAGAGACTAGCTGGAGGGATCTGGATGGGCAAATTTAACTCTCATTTCGCACCAGGAAGAGGAATTAACCAAAGGCTCAGCGTGCCGTGCCGGAACCAGATTACGGCCTGAAGCAATCCTGCGGTGTTGCGGCCAGCTCACGAGAAAGCGAGTTGAAGAAAGGAGCTCAGGGGCACTGTAATTCACAAACCTGCAGAGTTATAAATGACAGCTATCGTCCAAAAATATACTGAAGTAAGGCTGCCAAGAGGACTTGAAAGCGGGGCAGAATTGCAGGAAACCGATTTCAGGAGGTAGACTGGAATTGCATTTAAAGCATAGGAAAAGAGGCAGAACGTCCACAATGATGCACTTCGCCAAAAAGGGCGTATGCGTTTTTTCCTGAATATATTCAGGAAAAAACGCATACGCCCTTTTTGGCCAACCAAGCAAGCTTGCAAAGGAAATCTGCACTACAATGAAGTCTCACTTCCCCCCGGTCAAAAGGGCCATCTGAAAAAAGTGTAAAATCCAGAAAGTCAGGACAGGCCATGGAGACCTGGGAGCCTTGTTATGCTGATGGGCAGGATGTAAATTGCCAACAGCCACTCGGGAGAAGTGTATGGTGTTTCCTGAAACATCTAAAAAACAAAGCAACAGAGCTTAGGGCACTTCCACTTATCGTCCTATAGAATAGGGAAATTAAAATCAAAAAGACACAGCCACCCCAAAGGTTGGGACGGCTCTGTTTACAAGAACCTGGCTTAAGGTACAAGTACAATATCACAGAAAGTGAAAAATGGATAAAGAAGTTGTGGTACTTACGTACAATGCAATATCACACAGCAATGAAATCTATGTCATCAGGCCCGTAGCAGAATAATGAGTGGATTCAGGTACGATGATTCTAACTGAAGTAAGTCTCACAGGAAAAGAAACATCATAAGATATCACTAATACACGGAATGTAAACTTGGCTACATAGGAACTGAATTACAAAACAGAACAGGGTCTCAAATTTAGAAACCCAACTTATGCTTGCTTAAGGGGAAAGGTGAGTTGGGGTGCTGCATAAAACCAGAGATTGAAATGAGCACAGATAAAGTTCCTTAAGCCAAATATGGAATAGACAAGAGCTACTCCTTGCTCAACGAAATGGACTCAACACCCCATATTAAACGCCTAAGAATGTACCTGACTAGGAAGTATCTTAAAACCTATGGATTGCTATGTCTCCGAAAGAGAATCAAGCGTGTGTACAGGGGCATAAACGCAGCAGTGATAGGACTGGAGAGGTTCGGTGAGCAAATGAAGACCCTTTGAAGTCATATTGCATGGTACCCATTCCATGGGTCTCAACTCTCCAGGTTTAAGGGATTCTTCCTTCAGCTAAAACATGCATGTGGAACCCAGAGTATGATCAACAATGTGAGCGGGAGACGTGTTCCAATATGTGTCAGTTTTCGTCCCCTGGTACTCGGGTGCAACATTCCAGATGCTTTACTAACACTCTCCCGACTTGGAGAGTCAGTGCCTTTAACCTCCTGTTTGGCCCAGTTTGCAATTTCTGCGGAAGATGAACAGGAATAGGGAGAACCAATGACAGACTAGCTGGAGGTTTATTGACGGGCAAATTTAACTCTCATTTCGCACCAGGAAGAGGAATTAACCAAAGGCTCAGCGTGCCGTGCCGGAACCAGATTAGGGCCTGAAGCTATCCTGCGGTGTTGCGGCCAGCTCACGAGAAAGCGAGTTGAAGAAAGGAGCTCAGGGGCACTGTAATTCACAAACCTGCCGAGTTATAAATGATAGCTATCGTCCAAAAATATACTGAAGTAAGGCTGCCAAGAGGACTTGAAAGCGGGGCAGAATTGCAGGAAACCGATTTCGGGAGGTAGACTGGAATTTCATTTAAAGCATAGGAAAAGAGGCAGAACGTCCACAATGATGCACTTGGCCAAAAAGGGCGTATGCGTTTTTTCCTGAATATATTCAGGAAAAAACGCATACGCCCTTTTTGGCCAACCAAGCAAGCTTGCAAAGGAAATCTGCACTACAATGAAGTCTCACTTCCCCCCGGTCAAAAGGGCCATCTGAAAAAAGTGTAAAATCCAGAAAGGCAGGACAGGCGATGGAGAACTGGGAGCCTTGTTATGCTGATGGGCGGGATGTAAATTGCCAACAGCCACTCGGGAGAAGTGTATGGTGTTTCCTGAAACATCTAAAAAACAAAGCAACAGAGCCTAGGGCACTTCCACTTATGGTCCTATAGCTTAGGGAAATTAAAATCAAAAAGACACAGCCACCTCAAAGGTTGGGAGGGCTCTGTTTACAAGAACCTGGTTTACAGTACAAGTTCAATATCGCAGAAAGTGAAAAATGGATAAAGAAGTTGTGGTACTTACGTACAATGCAGTATCACTCAGCAATGAAATCTATGTCATCAGGCCCATAGCAGCATAATGAGTGGATTCAGGTATGATGATTCTAACTGAAATAAGTCACACAGAAAAAGAAACATCATAAGATATCACTAATACACGGAATGTAAACTTGGCTACACAGGAACTGAATTACAAAACAGAACAGGGTCTCAAATTTCGAAAACCAACTTATGCTTGCTTAAGGGGAAAGGTGAGTTGGGGTGCTGCATAAAACCAGAGATTGAAATGAGCACAGATAAAGTTCCTTAAGCCAAATATGGAATAGACAAGAGCTACTCCTTGCTCAACGAAATGGACTCAACACCCCATATTAAACGCCTAAGAATGTACCTGACCAGGAAGTATCTTAAAACCTATGGATTGCTATGTCTCCGAAAGAGAATCAAGCGTGTGTACAGGGGCATAAACGCAGCAGTGATAGGACTGGAGAGGTTCGGTGAGCAAATGAAGACCCTTTGAAGTCATATTGCATGGTACCCATTCCACGGGTCTCAACTCTCCAGGTTTAAGGTATTCTTCCTTCAGCTAAAACATGCATGTGGAACCCAGAGTATGATCAACCGTGTGATCGGGAGATGTGTTCCAATATGTGTCAGTTTTCGTCCCCTGGTACTCGGGTGCAACATTCCAGATGCTTTACTAACACTCTCCCGACTTGGAGAGTCAGTGCCTTTAACCTCCTGTTTGGCCCAGTTTGCAATTTCTGCGGAAGATGAACAGGAATAGGGAGAACCAATGACAGACTAGCTGGAGGTGTCTGGACGGGCAAATTTAACTCTCATTTCCCACCAGGAAGAGGAATTAACCAAAGGCTCAACGTGCCGTGCTGGAACCAGATTAGGGCCTGAAGCCATCCTGCGGTGTTGCGGCCAGCTCACGAGAAAGCGAGTTGAAGAAAGGAGCTCAGGGGCACTGTAATTCACAAACCTGCAGAGTTATAAATGACAGCTATCGTCCAAAAATATACTGAAGTAAGGCTGCCAAGAGGACTTGAAAGCGGGGCAGAATTGCAGGAAACCGATTTCAGGAGGTAGACTGGAATTGCATTTAAAGCATAGGAAAAGAGGCAGAACGTCCACAATGATGCACTTGGCCAAAAAGGGCGTATGCGTTTTTTCCTGAATATATTCAGGAAAAAACGCATACGCCCTTTTTGGCCAACCAAGCAAGCTTGCAAAGGAAATCTGCACTACAATGAAGTCTCACTTCCCCCCGGTCAAAAGGGCCATCTGAAAAAAGTGTAAAATCCAGAAAGGCAGGACAGGCGATGGAGAACTGGGAGCCTTGTTATGCTGATGGGCGGGATGTAAATTGCCAACAGCCACTCGGGAGAAGTGTATGGTGTTTCCTGAAACATCTAAAAAACAAAGCAACAGAGCCTAGGGCACTTCCACTTATGGTCCTATAGCTTAGGGAAATTAAAATCAAAAAGACACAGCCACCTCAAAGGTTGGGATGGCTCTGTTTACAAGAACCTGGTTTACAGTACAAGTTCAATATCGCAGAAAGTGAAAAATGGATAAAGAAGTTGTGGTACTTACGTACAATGCAGTATCACTCAGCAATGAAATCTATGTCATCAGGCCCGTAGCAGCATAATGAGTGGATTCAGGTATGATGATTCTAACTGAAATAAGTCACACAGAAAAAGAAACATCATAAGATATCACTAATACACGGAATGTAAACTTGGCTACACAGGAACTGAATTACAAAACAGAACAGGGTCTCAAATTTAGAAAACCAACTTATGCTTGCTTAAGGGGAAAGGTGAGTTGGGGTGCTGCATAAAACCAGAGATTGAAATGAGCACAGATAAAGTTCCTTAAGCCAAATATGGAATAGACAAGAGCTACTCCTTGCTCAACGAAATGGACTCAACACCCCATATTAAACGCCTAAGAATGTACCTGACTAGGAAGTATCTTAAAACCTATGGACTGCTATGTCTCCGAAAGAGAATCAAGCGTGTGTACAGGGGCATAAACGCAGCAGTGATAGGATTGGAGAGGTTCGGTGAGCAAATGAAGACCCTTTGAAGTCATATTGCATGGTACCCATTCCACGGGTCTCAACTTTCCAGGTTTAAGGGATTCTTCCTTCAGCTAAAACATGCATGTGGAACCCAGAGTATGATCAACCGTGTGAGCGGGAGACGTGTTCAAATATGTGTCAGTTTTTGTCCCCTGGTACTCGGGTGCAACATTCCAGACGCTTTACTAACACTCTCCCGACTTGGAGAGTCAGTGCCTGTAACCTCCTGTTTGGCCCAGTTTGCAATTTCTGCGGAAGATGAACAGGAATAGGGAGAACCAATGACAGACTAGCTGGAGGTGTCTGGACGGGCAAATTTAACTCTCATTTCGCACCAGGAAGAGGAATTAACCAAAGGCTCAACGTGCCGTGCTAGAACCAGATTAGGGCCTGAAGCCATCCTGCGGTGTTGCGGCCAGCTCACGAGAAAGCGAGTTGAAGAAAGGAGCTCAGGGGCACTGTAATTCACAAACCTGCAGAGTTATAAATGACAGCTATCGTCCAAAAATATACTGAAGTAAGGCTGCCAAGAGGACTTGAAAGTGGGGCAGTATTGCAGGAAACCGATTTCAGGAGGTAGACTGGAATTGCATTTAAAGCATAGGAAAAGAGGCAGAACGTCCACAATGATGCACTTGGCCAAAAAGGGCGTATGCGTTTTTTCCTGAATATATTCAGGAAAAAACGCATACGCCCTTTTTGGCCAACCAAGCAAGCTTGCAAAGGAAATCTGCACTACAATGAAGTCTCACTTCCCCCCGGTCAAAAGGGCCATCTGAAAAAAGTGTAAAATCCAGAAAGGCAGGACAGGCGATGGAGAACTGGGAGCCTTCTTATGCTGATGGGCGGGATGTAAATTGCCAACAGCCACTCGGGAGAAGTGTATGGTGTTTCCTGAAACATCTAAAAAACAAAGCAACAGAGCCTAGGGCAATTGCACTTATGGTCCTATAGCTTAGGGAAATTAAAATCAAAAAGACACAGCCACCTCAAAGGTTGGGACGGGTCTGTTTACAAGAACCTGGTTTACGGTACAAGTTCAATATCGCAGAAAGTGAAAAATGGATAAAGAAGTTGTGGTACTTACGTACAATGCAGTATCACTCAGCAATGAAATCTATGTCATCAGGCCCGTAGCAGCATAATGAGTGGATTCAGGTATGATGATTCTAACTGAAATAAGTCACACAGAAAAAGAAACATCATAAGATATCACTAATACACGCAATGTAAACTTGGCTACACAGGAACTGAATTACAAAACAGAACAGGGTCTCAAATTTAGAAAACCAACTTATGCTTGCTTAAGGGGAAAGGTGAGTTGGGGTGCTGCATAAAACCAGAGATTGAAATGAGCACAGATAAAGTTCCTTAAGCCAAATATGGAATAGACAAGAGCTACTCCTTGCTCAACGAAATGGACTCAACACCCCATATTAAACGCCTAAGAATGTACCTGACTAGGAAATATCTTAAAACCTATGGATTACTATGTCTCCGAAAGAGAATCAAGCGTGTGTACAGGGGCATAAACGCAGCAGTGATAGGACTGGAGAGGTTCGGTGAGCAAATGAAGACCCTTTGAAGTCATATTGCATGGTACCCATTCCACGGGTCTCAACTCTCCAGGTTTAAGGTATTCTTCCTTCAGCTAAAACATGCATGTGGAACCCAGAGTATGATCAACCGTGTGATCGGGAGATGTGTTCCAATATGTGTCAGTTTTCGTCCCCTGGTACTCGGGTGCAACATTCCAGATGCTTTACTAACACTCTCCCGACTTGGAGAGTCAGTGCCTTTAACCTCCTGTTTGGCCCAGTTTGCAATTTCTGCGGAAGATGAACAGTAATAGGGAGAACGAATGAGAGACTAGCTGGAGGGATCTGGATGGGCAAATTTAACTCTCATTTCCCACCAGGAAGAGGAATTAACCAAAGGCTCAGCGTGCCGTGCCGGAACCAGATTAGGGCCTGAAGCCATCCTGCGGTGTTGCGGCCAGCTCACGAGAAAGCGAGTTGAAGAAAGGAGCTCAGGGGCACTGTAATTCACAAACCTGCAGAGTTATAAATGACAGCTATCGTCCAAAAATATACTGAAGTAAGGCTGCCAAGAGGACTTGAAAGCGGGGCAGAATTGCAGGAAACCGATTTCAGGAGGTAGACTGGAATTGCATTTAAAGCATAGGAAAAGAGGCAGAACGTCCACAATGATGCACTTCGCCAAAAAGGGCGTATGCGTTTTTTCCTGAATATATTCAGGAAAAAACGCATACGCCCTTTTTGGCCAACCAAGCAAGCTTGCAAAGGAAATCTGCACTACAATGAAGTCTCACTTCCCCCCGGTCAAAAGGGCCATCTGAAAAAAGTGTAAAATCCAGAAAGGCAGGACAGGCCATGGAGACCTGGGAGCCTTGTTATGCTGATGGGCAGGATGTAAATTGCCAACAGCCACTCGGGAGAAGTGTATGGTGTTTCCTGAAACATCTAAAAAACAAAGCAACAGAGCTTAGGGCACTTCCACTTATCGTCCTATAGAATAGGGAAATTAAAATCAAAAAGACACAGCCACCCCAAAGGTTGGGACGGCTCTGTTTACAAGAACCTGGCTTAAGGTACAAGTACAATATCACAGAAAGTGAAAAATGGATAAAGAAGTTGTGGTACTTACGTACAATGCAATATCACACAGCAATGAAATCTATGTCATCAGGCCCGTAGCAGAATAATGAGTGGATTCAGGTACGATGATTCTAACTGAAGTAAGTCTCACAGGAAAAGAAACATCATAAGATATCACTAATACACGGAATGTAAACTTGGCTACATAGGAACTGAATTACAAAACAGAACAGGGTCTCAAATTTAGAAACCCAACTTATGCTTGCTTAAGGGGAAAGGTGAGTTGGGGTGCTGCATAAAACCAGAGATTGAAATGAGCACAGATAAAGTTCCTTAAGCCAAATATGGAATAGACAAGAGCTACTCCTTGCTCAACGAAATGGACTCAACACCCCATATTAAACGCCTAAGAATGTACCTGACTAGGAAGTATCTTAAAACCTATGGATTGCTATGTCTCCGAAAGAGAATCAAGCATGTGTACAGGGGCATAAACGCAGCAGTGATAGGACTGGAGAGGTTCGGTGAGCAAATGAAGACCCTTTGAAGTCATATTGCATGGTACCCATTCCACGGGTCTCAACTCTCCAGGTTTAAGGGATTCTTCCTTCAGCTAAAACATGCATGTGGAACCCAGAGTATGATCAACCATGTGAGCGGGAGACGTGTTCCAATATGTGTCAGTTTTCGTCCCCTGGTACTCGGGTGCAACATTCCAGACGCTTTACTAACACTCTCCCGACTTGGAGAGTCAGTGCCTTTAACCTCCTGTTTGGCCCAGTTTGCAATTTCTGCGGAAGATGAACAGGAATAGGGAGAACCAATGACAGACTAGCTGGAGGTTTATTGACGGGCAAATTTAACTCTCATTTCGCACCAGGAAGAGGAATTAACCAAAGGCTCAGCGTGCCGTGCCGGAACCAGATTAGGGCCTGAAGCTATCCTGCGGTGTTGCGGCCAGCTCACGAGAAAGCGAGTTGAAGAAAGGAGCTCAGGGGCACTGTAATTCACAAACCTGCCGAGTTATAAATGATAGCTATCGTCCAAAAATATACTGAAGTAAGGCTGCCAAGAGGACTTGAAAGCGGGGCAGAATTGCAGGAAACCGATTTCGGGAGGTAGACTGGAATTTCATTTAAAGCATAGGAAAAGAGGCAGAACGTCCACAATGATGCACTTGGCCAAAAAGGGCGTATGCGTTTTTTCCTGAATATATTCAGGAAAAAACGCATACGCCCTTTTTGGCCAACCAAGCAAGCTTGCAAAGGAAATCTGCACTACAATGAAGTCTCACTTCCCCCCGGTCAAAAGGGCCATCTGAAAAAAGTGTAAAATCCAGAAAGGCAGGACAGGCCATGGAGAACTGGGAGCCTTGTTATGCTGATGGGCGGGATGTAAATTGCCAACAGCCACTCGGGAGAAGTGTATGGTGTTTCCTGAAACATCTAAAAAACAAAGCAACAGAGCCTAGGGCACTTCCACTTATGGTCCTATAGCTTAGGGAAATTAAAATCAAAAAGACACAGCCACCCCAAAGGTTGGGACGGCTCTGTTTACAAGAACCTGGTTTACGGTACAAGTTCAATATCGCAGAAAGTGAAAAATGGATAAAGAAGTTGTGGTACTTACGTACAATGCAATATCACTCAGCAATGAAATCTATGTCATCAGGCCCGTAGCAGCATAATGAGTGGATTCAGGTATGATGATTCTAACTGAAATAAGTCACACAGAAAAAGAAACATCATAAGATATCACTAATACACGGAATGTAAACTTGGCTACACAGGAACTGAATTACAAAACAGAACAGGGTCTCAAATTTAGAAAACCAACTTATGCTTGCTTAAGGGGAAAGGTGAGTTGGGGTGCTGCATAAAACCAGAGATTGAAATGAGCACAGATAAAGTTCCTTAAGCCAAATATGGAATAGACAAGAGCTACTCCTTGCTCAACGAAATGGACTCAACACCCCATATTAAACGCCTAAGAATGTACCTGACTAGGAAGTATCTTAAAACCTATGGACTGCTATGTCTCCGAAAGAGAATCAAGCGTGTGTACAGGGGCATAAACGCAGCAGTGATAGGATTGGAGAGGTTCGGTGAGCAAATGAAGACCCTTTGAAGTCATATTGCATGGTACCCATTCCACGGGTCTCAACTTTCCAGGTTTAAGGGATTCTTCCTTCAGCTAAAACATGCATGTGGAACCCAGAGTATGATCAACCGTGTGAGCGGGAGACGTGTTCAAATATGTGTCAGTTTTTGTCCCCTGGTACTCGGGTGCAACATTCCAGACGCTTTACTAACACTCTCCCGACTTGGAGAGTCAGTGCCTGTAACCTCCTGTTTGGCCCAGTTTGCAATTTCTGCGGAAGATGAACAGGAATAGGGAGAACCAATGACAGACTAGCTGGAGGTGTCTGGACGGGCAAATTTAACTCTCATTTCGCACCAGGAAGAGGAATTAACCAAAGGCTCAACGTGCCGTGCTAGAACCAGATTAGGGCCTGAAGCCATCCTGCGGTGTTGCGGCCAGCTCACGAGAAAGCGAGTTGAAGAAAGGAGCTCAGGGGCACTGTAATTCACAAACCTGCAGAGTTATAAATGACAGCTATCGTCCAAAAATATACTGAAGTAAGGCTGCCAAGAGGACTTGAAAGTGGGGCAGTATTGCAGGAAACCGATTTCAGGAGGTAGACTGGAATTGCATTTAAAGCATAGGAAAAGAGGCAGAACGTCCACAATGATGCACTTGGCCAAAAAGGGCGTATGCGTTTTTTCCTGAATATATTCAGGAAAAAACGCATACGCCCTTTTTGGCCAACCAAGCAAGCTTGCAAAGGAAATCTGCACTACAATGAAGTCTCACTTCCCCCCGGTCAAAAGGGCCATCTGAAAAAAGTGTAAAATCCAGAAAGGCAGGACAGGCGATGGAGAACTGGGAGCCTTGTTATGCTGATGGGCGGGATGTAAATTGCCAACAGCCACTCGGGAGAAGTGTATGGTGTTTCCTGAAACATCTAAAAAACAAAGCAACAGAGCCTAGGGCACTTCCACTTATGGTCCTATAGCTTAGGGAAATTAAAATCAAAAAGACACAGCCACCTCAAAGGTTGGGATGGCTCTGTTTACAAGAACCTGGTTTACAGTACAAGTTCAATATCGCAGAAAGTGAAAAATGGATAAAGAAGTTGTGGTACTTACGTACAATGCAGTATCACTCAGCAATGAAATCTATGTCATCAGGCCCGTAGCAGCATAATGAGTGGATTCAGGTATGATGATTCTAACTGAAATAAGTCACACAGAAAAAGAAACATCATAAGATATCACTAATACACGGAATGTAAACTTGGCTACACAGGAACTGAATTACAAAACAGAACAGGGTCTCAAATTTCGAAAACCAACTTATGCTTGCTTAAGGGGAAAGGTGAGTTGGGGTGCTGCATAAAACCAGAGATTGAAATGAGCACAGATAAAGTTCCTTAAGCCAAATATGGAATAGACAAGAGCTACTCCTTGCTCAACGAAATGGACTCAACACCCCATATTAAACGCCTAAGAATGTACCTGACCAGGAAGTATCTTAAAACCTATGGATTGCTATGTCTCCGAAAGAGAATCAAGCGTGTGTACAGGGGCATAAACGCAGCAGTGATAGGACTGGAGAGGTTCGGTGAGCAAATGAAGACCCTTTGAAGTCATATTGCATGGTACCCATTCCACGGGTCTCAACTCTCCAGGTTTAAGGTATTCTTCCTTCAGCTAAAACATGCATGTGGAACCCAGAGTATGATCAACCGTGTGATCGGGAGATGTGTTCCAATATGTGTCAGTTTTCGTCCCCTGGTACTCGGGTGCAACATTCCAGATGCTTTACTAACACTCTCCCGACTTGGAGAGTCAGTGCCTTTAACCTCCTGTTTGGCCCAGTTTGCAATTTCTGCGGAAGATGAACAGGAATAGGGAGAACCAATGACAGACTAGCTGGAGGTGTCTGGACGGGCAAATTTAACTCTCATTTCCCACCAGGAAGAGGAATTAACCAAAGGCTCAACGTGCCGTGCCGGAACCAGATTAGGGCCTGAAGCTATCCTGCGGTGTTGCGGCCAGCTCACGAGAAAGCGAGTTGAAGAAAGGAGCTCAGGGGCACTGTAATTCACAAACCTGCCGAGTTATAAATGATAGCTATCGTCCAAAAATATACTGAAGTAAGGCTGCCAAGAGGACTTGAAAGCGGGGCAGAATTGCAGGAAACCGATTTCGGGAGGTAGACTGGAATTTCATTTAAAGCATAGGAAAAGAGGCAGAACGTCCACAATGATGCACTTGGCCAAAAAGGGCGTATGCGTTTTTTCCTGAATATATTCAGGAAAAAACGCATACGCCCTTTTTGGCCAACCAAGCAAGCTTGCAAAGGAAATCTGCACTACAATGAAGTCTCACTTCCCCCCGGTCAAAAGGGCCATCTGAAAAAAGTGTAAAATCCAGAAAGGCAGGACAGGCCATGGAGAACTGGGAGCCTTGTTATGCTGATGGGCGGGATGTAAATTGCCAACAGCCACTCGGGAGAAGTGTATGGTGTTTCCTGAAACATCTAAAAAACAAAGCAACAGAGCCTAGGGCACTTCCACTTATGGTCCTATAGCTTAGGGAAATTAAAATCAAAAAGACACAGCCACCTCAAAGGTTGGGATGGCTCTGTTTACAAGAACCTGGTTTACAGTACAAGTTCAATATCGCAGAAAGTGAAAAATGGATAAAGAAGTTGTGGTACTTACGTACAATGCAGTATCACTCAGCAATGAAATCTATGTCATCAGGCCCGTAGCAGCATAATGAGTGGATTCAGGTATGATGATTCTAACTGAAATAAGTCACACAGAAAAAGAAACATCATAAGATATCACTAATACACGGAATGTAAACTTGGCTACACAGGAACTGAATTACAAAACAGAACAGGGTCTCAAATTTAGAAAACCAACTTATGCTTGCTTAAGGGGAAAGGTGAGTTGGGGTGCTGCATAAAACCAGAGATTGAAATGAGCACAGATAAAGTTCCTTAAGCCAAATATGGAATAGACAAGAGCTACTCCTTGCTCAACGAAATGGACTCAACACCCCATATTAAACGCCTAAGAATGTACCTGACTAGGAAGTATCTTAAAACCTATGGACTGCTATGTCTCCGAAAGAGAATCAAGCGTGTGTACAGGGGCATAAACGCAGCAGTGATAGGATTGGAGAGGTTCGGTGAGCAAATGAAGACCCTTTGAAGTCATATTGCATGGTACCCATTCCACGGGTCTCAACTTTCCAGGTTTAAGGGATTCTTCCTTCAGCTAAAACATGCATGTGGAACCCAGAGTATGATCAACCGTGTGAGCGGGAGACGTGTTCAAATATGTGTCAGTTTTTGTCCCCTGGTACTCGGGTGCAACATTCCAGACGCTTTACTAACACTCTCCCGACTTGGAGAGTCAGTGCCTGTAACCTCCTGTTTGGCCCAGTTTGCAATTTCTGCGGAAGATGAACAGGAATAGGGAGAACCAATGACAGACTAGCTGGAGGTGTCTGGACGGGCAAATTTAACTCTCATTTCGCACCAGGAAGAGGAATTAACCAAAGGCTCAACGTGCCGTGCTAGAACCAGATTAGGGCCTGAAGCCATCCTGCGGTGTTGCGGCCAGCTCACGAGAAAGCGAGTTGAAGAAAGGAGCTCAGGGGCACTGTAATTCACAAACCTGCAGAGTTATAAATGACAGCTATCGTCCAAAAATATACTGAAGTAAGGCTGCCAAGAGGACTTGAAAGTGGGGCAGTATTGCAGGAAACCGATTTCAGGAGGTAGACTGGAATTGCATTTAAAGCATAGGAAAAGAGGCAGAACGTCCACAATGATGCACTTGGCCAAAAAGGGCGTATGCGTTTTTTCCTGAATATATTCAGGAAAAAACGCATACGCCCTTTTTGGCCAACCAAGCAAGCTTGCAAAGGAAATCTGCACTACAATGAAGTCTCACTTCCCCCCAGTCAAAAGGGCCATCTGAAAAAAGTGTAAAATCCAGAAAGGCAGGACAGGCGATGGAGAACTGGGAGCCTTCTTATGCTGATGGGCGGGATGTAAATTGCCAACAGCCACTTGGGAGAAGTGTATGGTGTTTCCTGAAACATCTAAAAAACAAAGCAACAGAGCCTAGGGCAATTGCACTTATGGTCCTATAGCTTAGGGAAATTAAAATCAAAAAGACACAGCCACCTCAAAGGTTGGGACGGGTCTGTTTACAAGAACCTGGTTTACGGTACAAGTTCAATATCGCAGAAAGTGAAAAATGGATAAAGAAGTTGTGGTACTTACGTACAATGCAGTATCACTCAGCAATGAAATCTATGTCATCAGGCCCGTAGCAGCATAATGAGTGGATTCAGGTATGATGATTCTAACTGAAATAAGTCACACAGAAAAAGAAACATCATAAGATATCACTAATACACGCAATGTAAACTTGGCTACACAGGAACTGAATTACAAAACAGAACAGGGTCTCAAATTTAGAAAACCAACTTATGCTTGCTTAAGGGGAAAGGTGAGTTGGGGTGCTGCATAAAACCAGAGATTGAAATGAGCACAGATAAAGTTCCTTAAGCCAAATATGGAATAGACAAGAGCTACTCCTTGCTCAACGAAATGGACTCAACACCCCATATTAAACGCCTAAGAATGCACCTGACTAGGAAATATCTTAAAACCTATGGATTACTATGTCTCCGAAAGAGAATCAAGCGTGTGTACAGGGGCATAAACGCAGCAGTGATAGGACTGGAGAGGTTCGGTGAGCAAATGAAGACCCTTTGAAGTCATATTGCATGGTACCCATTCCACGGGTCTCAACTCTCCAGGTTTAAGGTATTCTTCCTTCAGCTAAAACATGCATGTGGAACCCAGAGTATGATCAACCGTGTGATCGGGAGATGTGTTCCAATATGTGTCAGTTTTCGTCCCCTGGTACTCGGGTGCAACATTCCAGATGCTTTACTAACACTCTCCCGACTTGGAGAGTCAGTGCCTTTAACCTCCTGTTTGGCCCAGTTTGCAATTTCTGCGGAAGATGAACAGTAATAGGGAGAACGAATGAGAGACTAGCTGGAGGGATCTGGATGGGCAAATTTAACTCTCATTTCCCACCAGGAAGAGGAATTAACCAAAGGCTCAGCGTGCCGTGCCGGAACCAGATTAGGGCCTGAAGCCATCCTGCGGTGTTGCGGCCAGCTCACGAGAAAGCGAGTTGAAGAAAGGAGCTCAGGGGCACTGTAATTCACAAACCTGCAGAGTTATAAATGACAGCTATCGTCCAAAAATATACTGAAGTAAGGCTGCCAAGAGGACTTGAAAGCGGGGCAGAATTGCAGGAAACCGATTTCAGGAGGTAGACTGGAATTGCATTTAAAGCATAGGAAAAGAGGCAGAACGTCCACAATGATGCACTTCGCCAAAAAGGGCGTATGCGTTTTTTCCTGAATATATTCAGGAAAAAACGCATACGCCCTTTTTGGCCAACCAAGCAAGCTTGCAAAGGAAATCTGCACTACAATGAAGTCTCACTTCCCCCCGGTCAAAAGGGCCATCTGAAAAAAGTGTAAAATCCAGAAAGGCAGGACAGGCCATGGAGACCTGGGAGCCTTGTTATGCTGATGGGCGGGATGTAAATTGCCAACAGCCACTCGGGAGAAGTGTATGGTGTTTCCTGAAACATCTAAAAAACAAAGCAACAGAGCTTAGGGCACTTCCACTTATCGTCCTATAGAATAGGGAAATTAAAATCAAAAAGACACAGCCACCCCAAAGGTTGGGACGGCTCTGTTTACAAGAACCTGGCTTAAGGTACAAGTACAATATCACAGAAAGTGAAAAATGGATAAAGAAGTTGTGGTACTTACGTACAATGCAATATCACACAGCAATGAAATCTATGTCATCAGGCCCGTAGCAGAATAATGAGTGGATTCAGGTACGATGATTCTAACTGAAGTAAGTCTCACAGGAAAAGAAACATCATAAGATATCACTAATACACGGAATGTAAACTTGGCTACATAGGAACTGAATTACAAAACAGAACAGGGTCTCAAATTTAGAAACCCAACTTATGCTTGCTTAAGGGGAAAGGTGAGTTGGGGTGCTGCATAAAACCAGAGATTGAAATGAGCACAGATAAAGTTCCTTAAGCCAAATATGGAATAGACAAGAGCTACTCCTTGCTCAACGAAATGGACTCAACACCCCATATTAAACGCCTAAGAATGTACCTGACTAGGAAGTATCTTAAAACCTATGGATTGCTATGTCTCCGAAAGAGAATCAAGCATGTGTACAGGGGCATAAACGCAGCAGTGATAGGACTGGAGAGGTTCGGTGAGCAAATGAAGACCCTTTGAAGTCATATTGCATGGTACCCATTCCACGGGTCTCAACTCTCCAGGTTTAAGGGATTCTTCCTTCAGCTAAAACATGCATGTGGAACCCAGAGTATGATCAACCATGTGAGCGGGAGACGTGTTCCAATATGTGTCAGTTTTCGTCCCCTGGTACTCGGGTGCAACATTCCAGACGCTTTACTAACACTCTCCCGACTTGGAGAGTCAGTGCCTTTAACCTCCTGTTTGGCCCAGTTTGCAATTTCTGCGGAAGATGAACAGGAATAGGGAGAACCAATGACAGACTAGCTGGAGGTTTATTGACGGGCAAATTTAACTCTCATTTCGCACCAGGAAGAGGAATTAACCAAAGGCTCAGCGTGCCGTGCCGGAACCAGATTAGGGCCTGAAGCTATCCTGCGGTGTTGCGGCCAGCTCACGAGAAAGCGAGTTGAAGAAAGGAGCTCAGGGGCACTGTAATTCACAAACCTGCCGAGTTATAAATGATAGCTATCGTCCAAAAATATACTGAAGTAAGGCTGCCAAGAGGACTTGAAAGCGGGGCAGAATTGCAGGAAACCGATTTCGGGAGGTAGACTGGAATTTCATTTAAAGCATAGGAAAAGAGGCAGAACGTCCACAATGATGCACTTGGCCAAAAAGGGCGTATGCGTTTTTTCCTGAATATATTCAGGAAAAAACGCATACGCCCTTTTTGGCCAACCAAGCAAGCTTGCAAAGGAAATCTGCACTACAATGAAGTCTCACTTCCCCCCGGTCAAAAGGGCCATCTGAAAAAAGTGTAAAATCCAGAAAGGCAGGACAGGCCATGGAGAACTGGGAGCCTTGTTATGCTGATGGGCGGGATGTAAATTGCCAACAGCCACTCGGGAGAAGTGTATGGTGTTTCCTGAAACATCTAAAAAACAAAGCAACAGAGCCTAGGGCACTTCCACTTATGGTCCTATAGCTTAGGGAAATTAAAATCAAAAAGACACAGCCACCCCAAAGGTTGGGACGGCTCTGTTTACAAGAACCTGGTTTACGGTACAAGTTCAATATCGCAGAAAGTGAAAAATGGATAAAGAAGTTGTGGTACTTACGTACAATGCAATATCACTCAGCAATGAAATCTATGTCATCAGGCCCGTAGCAGCATAATGAGTGGATTCAGGTATGATGATTCTAACTGAAATAAGTCACACAGAAAAAGAAACATCATAAGATATCACTAATACACGGAATGTAAACTTGGCTACACAGGAACTGAATTACAAAACAGAACAGGGTCTCAAATTTAGAAAACCAACTTATGCTTGCTTAAGGGGAAAGGTGAGTTGGGGTGCTGCATAAAACCAGAGATTGAAATGAGCACAGATAAAGTTCCTTAAGCCAAATATGGAATAGACAAGAGCTACTCCTTGCTCAACGAAATGGACTCAACACCCCATATTAAACGCCTAAGAATGTACCTGACTAGGAATTATCTTAAAACCTATGGACTGCTATGTCTCCGAAAGAGAATCAAGCGTGTGTACAGGGGCATAAACGCAGCAGTGATAGGATTGGAGAGGTTCGGTGAGCAAATGAAGACCCTTTGAAGTCATATTGCATGGTACCCATTCCACGGGTCTCAACTTTCCAGGTTTAAGGTATTCTTCCTTCAGCTAAAACATGCATGTGGAACCCAGAGTATGATCAACCGTGTGAGCGGGAGACGTGTTCAAATATGTGTCAGTTTTTGTCCCCTGGTACTCGGGTGCAACATTCCAGACGCTTTACTAACACTCTCCCGACTTGGAGAGTCAGTGCCTGTAACCTCCTGTTTGGCCCAGTTTGCAATTTCTGCGGAAGATGAACAGGAATAGGGAGAACCAATGACAGACTAGCTGGAGGTGTCTGGACGGGCAAATTTAACTCTCATTTCGCACCAGGAAGAGGAATTAACCAAAGGCTCAACGTGCCGTGCTAGAACCAGATTAGGGCCTGAAGCCATCCTGCGGTGTTGCGGCCAGCTCACGAGAAAGCGAGTTGAAGAAAGGAGCTCAGGGGCACTGTAATTCACAAACCTGCAGAGTTATAAATGACAGCTATCGTCCAAAAATATACTGAAGTAAGGCTGCCAAGAGGACTTGAAAGTGGGGCAGTATTGCAGGAAACCGATTTCAGGAGGTAGACTGGAATTGCATTTAAAGCATAGGAAAAGAGGCAGAACGTCCACAATGATGCACTTGGCCAAAAAGGGCGTATGCGTTTTTTCCTGAATATATTCAGGAAAAAACGCATACGCCCTTTTTGGCCAACCAAGCAAGCTTGCAAAGGAAATCTGCACTACAATGAAGTCTCACTTCCCCCCGGTCAAAAGGGCCATCTGAAAAAAGTGTAAAATCCAGAAAGGCAGGACAGGCGATGGAGAACTGGGAGCCTTGTTATGCTGATGGGCGGGATGTAAATTGCCAACAGCCACTCGGGAGAAGTGTATGGTGTTTCCTGAAACATCTAAAAAACAAAGCAACAGAGCCTAGGGCAATTGCACTTATGGTCCTATAGCTTAGGGAAATTAAAATCAAAAAGACACAGCCACCTCAAAGGTTGGGACGGGTCTGTTTACAAGAACCTGGTTTACGGTACAAGTTTAATATCGCAGAAAGTGAAAAATGGATAAAGAAGTTGTGGTACTTACGTACAATGCAGTATCACTCAGCAATGAAATCTATGTCATCAGGCCCGTAGCAGCATAACGAGTGGATTCAGGTATGATGATTCTAACTGAAATAAGTCACACAGAAAAAGAAACATCATAAGATATCACTAATACACGCAATGTAAACTTGGCTACACAGGAACTGAATTACAAAACAGAACAGGGTCTCAAATTTAGAAAACCAACTTATGCTTGCTTAAGGGGAAAGGTGAGTTGGGGTGCTGCATAAAACCAGAGATTGAAATGAGCACAGATAAAGTTCCTTAAGCCAAATATGGAATAGACAACAGCTACTCCTTGCTCAACGAAATGGACTCAACACCCCATATTAAACGCCTAAGAATGTACCTGACTAGGAAATATCTTAAAACCTATGGATTACTATGTCTCCGAAAGAGAATCAAGCGTGTGTACAGGGGCATAAACGCAGCAGTGATAGGACTGGAGAGGTTCGGTGAGCAAATGAAGACCCTTTGAAGTCATATTGCATGGTACCCATTCCACGGGTCTCAACTCTCCAGGTTTAAGGTATTCTTCCTTCAGCTAAAACATGCATGTGGAACCCAGAGTATGATCAACCGTGTGATCCGGAGATGTGTTCCAATATGTGTCAGTTTTCGTCCCCTGGTACTCGGGTGCAACATTCCAGATGCTTTTCTAACACTCTCCCGACTTGGAGAGTCAGTGCCTTTAACCTCCTGTTTGGCCCAGTTTGCAATTTCTGCGGAAGATGAACAGTAATAGGGAGAACGAATGAGAGACTAGCTGGAGGGATCTGGATGGGCAAATTTAACTCTCATTTCCCACCAGGAAGAGGAATTAACCAAAGGCTCAGCGTGCCGTGCCGGAACCAGATTACGGCCTGAAGCAATCCTGCGGTGTTGCGGCCAGCTCACGAGAAAGCGAGTTGAAGAAAGGAGCTCAGGGGCACTGTAATTCACAAACCTGCAGAGTTATAAATGACAGCTATCGTCCAAAAATATACTGAAGTAAGGCTGCCAAGAGGACTTGAAAGCGGGGCAGAATTGCAGGAAACCGATTTCAGGAGGTAGACTGGAATTGCATTTAAAGCATAGGAAAAGAGGCAGAACGTCCACAATGATGCACTTCGCCAAAAAGGGCGTATGCGTTTTTTCCTGAATATATTCAGGAAAAAACGCATACGCCCTTTTTGGCCAACCAAGCAAGCTTGCAAAGGAAATCTGCACTACAATGAAGTCTCACTTCCCCCCGGTCAAAAGGGCCATCTGAAAAAAGTGTAAAATCCAGAAAGGCAGGACAGGCCATGGAGACCTGGGAGCCTTGTTATGCTGATGGGCAGGATGTAAATTGCCAACAGCCACTCGGGAGAAGTGTATGGTGTTTCCTGAAACATCTAAAAAACAAAGCAACAGAGCTTAGGGCACTTCCACTTATCGTCCTATAGAATAGGGAAATTAAAATCAAAAAGACACAGCCACCCCAAAGGTTGGGACGGCTCTGTTTACAAGAACCTGGCTTAAGGTACAAGTACAATATCACAGAAAGTGAAAAATGGATAAAGAAGTTGTGGTACTTACGTACAATGCAATATCACACAGCAATGAAATCTATGTCATCAGGCCCGTAGCAGAATAATGAGTGGATTCAGGTACGATGATTCTAACTGAAGTAAGTCTCACAGGAAAAGAAACATCATAAGATATCACTAATACACGGAATGTAAACTTGGCTACATAGGAACTGAATTACAAAACAGAACAGGGTCTCAAATTTAGAAACCCAACTTATGCTTGCTTAAGGGGAAAGGTGAGTTGGGGTGCTGCATAAAACCAGAGATTGAAATGAGCACAGATAAAGTTCCTTAAGCCAAATATGGAATAGACAAGAGCTACTCCTTGCTCAACGAAATGGACTCAACACCCCATATTAAACGCCTAAGAATGTACCTGACTAGGAAGTATCTTAAAACCTATGGATTGCTATGTCTCCGAAAGAGAATCAAGCATGTGTACAGGGGCATAAACGCAGCAGTGATAGGACTGGAGAGGTTCGGTGAGCAAATGAAGACCCTTTGAAGTCATATTGCATGGTACCCATTCCACGGGTCTCAACTCTCCAGGTTTAAGGGATTCTTCCTTCAGCTAAAACATGCATGTGGAACCCAGAGTATGATCAACCATGTGAGCGGGAGACGTGTTCCAATATGTGTCAGTTTTCGTCCCCTGGTACTCGGGTGCAACATTCCAGACGCTTTACTAACACTCTCCCGACTTGGAGAGTCAGTGCCTTTAACCTCCTGTTTGGCCCAGTTTGCAATTTCTGCGGAAGATGAACAGGAATAGGGAGAACCAATGACAGACTAGCTGGAGGTTTATTGACGGGCAAATTTAACTCTCATTTCGCACCAGGAAGAGGAATTAACCAAAGGCTCAGCGTGCCGTGCCGGAACCAGATTAGGGCCTGAAGCTATCCTGCGGTGTTGCGGCCAGCTCACGAGAAAGCGAGTTGAAGAAAGGAGCTCAGGGGCACTGTAATTCACAAACCTGCCGAGTTATAAATGATAGCTATCGTCCAAAAATATACTGAAGTAAGGCTGCCAAGAGGACTTGAAAGCGGGGCAGAATTGCAGGAAACCGATTTCGGGAGGTAGACTGGAATTTCATTTAAAGCATAGGAAAAGAGGCAGAACGTCCACAATGATGCACTTGGCCAAAAAGGGCGTATGCGTTTTTTCCTGAATATATTCAGGAAAAAACGCATACGCCCTTTTTGGCCAACCAAGCAAGCTTGCAAAGGAAATCTGCACTACAATGAAGTCTCACTTCCCCCCGGTCAAAAGGGCCATCTGAAAAAAGTGTAAAATCCAGAAAGGCAGGACAGGCGATGGAGAACTGGGAGCCTTGTTATGCTGATGGGCGGGATGTAAATTGCCAACAGCCACTCGGGAGAAGTGTATGGTGTTTCCTGAAACATCTAAAAAACAAAGCAACAGAGCCTAGGGCACTTCCACTTATGGTCCTATAGCTTAGGGAAATTAAAATCAAAAAGACACAGCCACCCCAAAGGTTGGGACGGCTCTGTTTACAAGAACCTGGTTTACGGTACAAGTTCAATATCGCAGAAAGTGAAAAATGGATAAAGAAGTTGTGGTACTTACATACAATGCAATATCACTCAGCAATGAAATCTATGTCATCAGGCCCGTAGCAGCATAATGAGTGGATTCAGGTACGATGATTCTAACTGAAATAAGTCACACAGAAAAAGAAACATCATAAGATATCACTAACACACGGAATGTAAACTTGGCTACATAGGAACTGAATTACAAAACAGAACAGGGTCTCAAATTTCGAAAACCAACTTATGCTTGCTTAAGGGGAAAGGTGAGTTGGGGTGCTGCATAAAACCAGAGATTGAAATGAGCACAGATAAAGTTCCTTAAGCCAAATATGGAATAGACAAGAGCTACTCCTTGCTCAACGAAATGGACTCAACACCCCATATTAAACGCCTAAGAATGTACCTGACCAGGAAGTATCTTAAAACCTATGGATTGCTATGTCTCCGAAAGAGAATCAAGCGTGTGTACAGGGGCATAAACGCAGCAGTGATAGGACTGGAGAGGTTCGGTGAGCAAATGAAGACCCTTTGAAGTCATATTGCATGGTACCCATTCCACGGGTCTCAACTCTCCAGGTTTAAGGTATTCTTCCTTCAGCTAAAACATGCATGTGGAACCCAGAGTATGATCAACCGTGTGATCGGGAGATGTGTTCCAATATGTGTCAGTTTTCGTCCCCTGGTACTCGGGTGCAACATTCCAGATGCTTTACTAACACTCTCCCGACTTGGAGAGTCAGTGCCTTTAACCTCCTGTTTGGCCCAGTTTGCAATTTCTGCGGAAGATGAACAGGAATAGGGAGAACCAATGACAGACTAGCTGGAGGTGTCTGGACGGGCAAATTTAACTCTCATTTCCCACCAGGAAGAGGAATTAACCAAAGGCTCAACGTGCCGTGCCGGAACCAGATTAGGGCCTGAAGCCATCCTGCGGTGTTGCGGCCAGCTCACGAGAAAGCGAGTTGAAGAAAGGAGCTCAGGGGCACTGTAATTCACAAACCTGCAGAGTTATAAATGACAGCTATCGTCCAAAAATATACTGAAGTAAGGCTGCCAAGAGGACTTGAAAGCGGGGCAGAATTGCAGGAAACCGATTTCAGGAGGTAGACTGGAATTGCATTTAAAGCATAGGAAAAGAGGCAGAACGTCCACAATGATGCACTTGGCCAAAAAGGGCGTATGCGTTTTTTCCTGAATATATTCAGGAAAAAACGCATACGCCCTTTTTGGCCAACCAAGCAAGCTTGCAAAGGAAATCTGCACTACAATGAAGTCTCACTTCCCCCCGGTCAAAAGGGCCATCTGAAAAAAGTGTAAAATCCAGAAAGGCAGGACAGGCCATGGAGAACTGGGAGCCTTGTTATGCTGATGGGCGGGATGTAAATTGCCAACAGCCACTCGGGAGAAGTGTATGGTGTTTCCTGAAACATCTAAAAAACAAAGCAACAGAGCCTAGGGCACTTCCACTTATGGTCCTATAGCTTAGGGAAATTAAAATCAAAAAGACACAGCCACCTCAAAGGTTGGGACGGGTCTGTTTACAAGAACCTGGTTTACGGTACAAGTTCAATATCGCAGAAAGTGAAAAATGGATAAAGAAGTTGTGGTACTTACGTACAATGCAGTATCACTCAGCAATGAAATCTATGTCATCAGGCCCGTAGCAGCATAATGAGTGGATTCAGGTATGATGATTCTAACTGAAATAAGTCACACAGAAAAAGAAACATCATAAGATATCACTAATACACGGAATGTAAACTTGGCTACACAGGAACTGAATTACAAAACAGAACAGGGTCTCAAATTTAGAAAACCAACTTATGCTTGCTTAAGGGGAAAGGTGAGTTGGGGTGCTGCATAAAACCAGAGATTGAAATGAGCACAGATAAAGTTCCTTAAGCCAAATATGGAATAGACAAGAGCTACTCCTTGCTCAACGAAATGGACTCAACACCCCATATTAAACGCCTAAGAATGTACCTAACTAGGAAGTATCTTAAAACCTATGGACTGCTATGTCTCCGAAAGAGAATCAAGCGTGTGTACAGGGGCATAAACGCAGCAGTGATAGGATTGGAGAGGTTCGGTGAGCAAATGAAGACCCTTTGAAGTCATATTGTATGGTACCCATTCCACGGGTCTCAACTTTCCAGGTTTAAGGGATTCTTCCTTCAGCTAAAACATGCATGTGGAACCCAGAGTATGATCAACCGTGTGAGCGGGAGACGTGTTCAAATATGTGTCAGTTTTCGTCCCCTGGTACTCGGGTGCAACATTCCAGACGCTTTACTAACACTCTCCCGACTTGGAGAGTCAGTGCCTGTAACCTCCTGTTTGGCCCAGTTTGCAATTTCTGCGGAAGATGAACAGGAATAGGGAGAACGAATGAGAGACTAGCTGGAGGTGTCTGGACGGGCAAATTTAACTCTCATTTCGCACCAGGAAGAGGAATTAACCAAAGGCTCAACGTGCCGTGCTAGAACCAGATTAGGGCCTGAAGCCATCCTGCGGTGTTGCGGCCAGCTCACGAGAAAGCGAGTTGAAGAAAGGAGCTCAGGGGCACTGTAATTCACAAACCTGCAGAGTTATAAATGACAGCTATCGTCCAAAAATATACTGAAGTAAGGCTGCCAAGAGGACTTGAAAGCGGGGCAGAATTGCAGGAAACCGATTTCAGGAGGTAGACTGGAATTGCATTTAAAGCATAGGAAAAGAGGCAGAACGTCCACAATGATGCACTTGGCCAAAAAGGGCGTATGCGTTTTTTCCTGAATATATTCAGGAAAAAACGCATACGCCCTTTTTGGCCAACCAAGCAAGCTTGCAAAGGAAATCTGCACTACAATGAAGTCTCACTTCCCCCCGGTCAAAAGGGCCATCTGAAAAAAGTGTAAAATCCAGAAAGTCAGGACAGGCCATGGAGACCTGGGAGCCTTGTTATGCTGATGGGCAGGATGTAAATTGCCAACAGCCACTCGGGAGAAGTGTATGGTGTTTCCTGAAACATCTAAAAAACAAAGCAACAGAGCCTAGGGCACTTCCACTTATGGTCCTATAGCTTAGGGAAATTAAAATCAAAAAGACACAGCCACCTCAAAGGTTGGGACGGGTCTGTTTACAAGAACCTGGTTTACGGTACAAGTTCAATATCGCAGAAAGTGAAAAATGGATAAAGAAGTTGTGGTACTTACGTACAATGCAGTATCACTCAGCAATGAAATCTATGTCATCAGGCCCGTAGCAGCATAATGAGTGGATTCAGGTATGATGATTCTAACTGAAATAAGTCACACAGAAAAAGAAACATCATAAGATATCACTAATACACGGAATGTAAACTTGGCTACACAGGAACTGAATTACAAAACAGAACAGGGTCTCAAATTTAGAAAACCAACTTATGCTTGCTTAAGGGGAAAGGTGAGTTGGGGTGCTGCATAAAACCAGAGATTGAAATGAGCACAGATAAAGTTCCTTAAGCCAAATATGGAATAGACAAGAGCTACTCCTTGCTCAACGAAATGGACTCAACACCCCATATTAAACGCCTAAGAATGTACCTAACTAGGAAGTATCTTAAAACCTATGGACTGCTATGTCTCCGAAAGAGAATCAAGCGTGTGTACAGGGGCATAAACGCAGCAGTGATAGGATTGGAGAGGTTCGGTGAGCAAATGAAGACCCTTTGAAGTCATATTGTATGGTACCCATTCCACGGGTCTCAACTTTCCAGGTTTAAGGGATTCTTCCTTCAGCTAAAACATGCATGTGGAACCCAGAGTATGATCAACCGTGTGAGCGGGAGACGTGTTCAAATATGTGTCAGTTTTCGTCCCCTGGTACTCGGGTGCAACATTCCAGACGCTTTACTAACACTCTCCCGACTTGGAGAGTCAGTGCCTGTAACCTCCTGTTTGGCCCAGTTTGCAATTTCTGCGGAAGATGAACAGGAATAGGGAGAACGAATGAGAGACTAGCTGGAGGTGTCTGGACGGGCAAATTTAACTCTCATTTCGCACCAGGAAGAGGAATTAACCAAAGGCTCAACGTGCCGTGCTAGAACCAGATTAGGGCCTGAAGCCATCCTGCGGTGTTGCGGCCAGCTCACGAGAAAGCGAGTTGAAGAAAGGAGCTCAGGGGCACTGTAATTCACAAACCTGCAGAGTTATAAATGACAGCTATCGTCCAAAAATATACTGAAGTAAGGCTGCCAAGAGGACTTGAAAGCGGGGCAGAATTGCAGGAAACCGATTTCAGGAGGTAGACTGGAATTGCATTTAAAGCATAGGAAAAGAGGCAGAACGTCCACAATGATGCACTTGGCCAAAAAGGGCGTATGCGTTTTTTCCTGAATATATTCAGGAAAAAACGCATACGCCCTTTTTGGCCAACCAAGCAAGCTTGCAAAGGAAATCTGCACTACAATGAAGTCTCACTTCCCCCCGGTCAAAAGGGCCATCTGAAAAAAGTGTAAAATCCAGAAAGTCAGGACAGGCCATGGAGACCTGGGAGCCTTGTTATGCTGATGGGCAGGATGTAAATTGCCAACAGCCACTCGGGAGAAGTGTATGGTGTTTCCTGAAACATCTAAAAAACAAAGCAACAGAGCCTAGGGCAATTGCACTTATGGTCCTATAGCTTAGGGAAATTAAAATCAAAAAGACACAGCCACCTCAAAGGTTGGGACGGGTCTGTTTACAAGAACCTGGTTTACGGTACAAGTTCAATATCGCAGAAAGTGAAAAATGGATAAAGAAGTTGTGGTACTTACGTACAATGCAGTATCACTCAGCAATGAAATCTATGTCATCAGGCCCGTAGCAGCATAATGAGTGGATTCAGGTATGATGATTCTAACTGAAATAAGTCACACAGAAAAAGAAACATCATAAGATATCACTAATACACGCAATGTAAACTTGGCTACACAGGAACTGAATTACAAAACAGAACAGGGTCTCAAATTTAGAAAACCAACTTATGCTTGCTTAAGGGGAAAGGTGAGTTGGGGTGCTGCATAAAACCAGAGATTGAAATGAGCACAGATAAAGTTCCTTAAGCCAAATATGGAATAGACAAGAGCTACTCCTTGCTCAACGAAATGGACTCAACACCCCATATTAAACGCCTAAGAATGTACCTGACTAGGAAATATCTTAAAACCTATGGATTACTATGTCTCCGAAAGAGAATCAAGCGTGTGTACAGGGGCATAAACGCAGCAGTGATAGGACTGGAGAGGTTCGGTGAGCAAATGAAGACCCTTTGAAGTCATATTGCATGGTAC
Source organism: Lagenorhynchus albirostris (assembly GCF_949774975.1). Classification (NCBI taxonomy): domain Eukaryota; kingdom Metazoa; phylum Chordata; class Mammalia; order Artiodactyla; family Delphinidae; genus Lagenorhynchus; species Lagenorhynchus albirostris. The sequence goes on along the minus strand of NW_026783590.1, from coordinate 1,116,526 downwards.
CCATTCCACGGGTCTCAACTCTCCAGGTTTAAGGTATTCTTCCTTCAGCTAAAACATGCATGTGGAACCCAGAGTATGATCAACCGTGTGAGCGGGAGACGTGTTCCAATATGTGTCAGTTTTCGTCCCCTGGTACTCGGGTGCAACATTCCAGATGCTTTACTAACACTCTCCCGACTTGGAGAGTCAGTGCCTTTAACCTCCTGTTTGGCCCAGTTTGCAATTTCTGCGGAAGATGAACAGTAATAGGGAGAACGAATGAGAGACTAGCTGGAGGGATCTGGATGGGCAAATTTAACTCTCATTTCCCACCAGGAAGAGGAATTAACCAAAGGCTCAGCGTGCCGTGCCGGAACCAGATTACGGCCTGAAGCAATCCTGCGGTGTTGCGGCCAGCTCACGAGAAAGCGAGTTGAAGAAAGGAGCTCAGGGGCACTGTAATTCACAAACCTGCAGAGTTATAAATGACAGCTATCGTCCAAAAATATACTGAAGTAAGGCTGCCAAGAGGACTTGAAAGCGGGGCAGAATTGCAGGAAACCGATTTCAGGAGGTAGACTGGAATTGCATTTAAAGCATAGGAAAAGAGGCAGAACGTCCACAATGATGCACTTCGCCAAAAAGGGCGTATGCGTTTTTTCCTGAATATATTCAGGAAAAAACGCATACGCCCTTTTTGGCCAACCAAGCAAGCTTGCAAAGGAAATCTGCACTACAATGAAGTCTCACTTCCCCCCGGTCAAAAGGGCCATCTGAAAAAAGTGTAAAATCCAGAAAGTCAGGACAGGCCATGGAGACCTGGGAGCCTTGTTATGCTGATGGGCAGGATGTAAATTGCCAACAGCCACTCGGGAGAAGTGTATGGTGTTTCCTGAAACATCTAAAAAACAAAGCAACAGAGCTTAGGGCACTTCCACTTATCGTCCTATAGAATAGGGAAATTAAAATCAAAAAGACACAGCCACCCCAAAGGTTGGGACGGCTCTGTTTACAAGAACCTGGCTTAAGGTACAAGTACAATATCACAGAAAGTGAAAAATGGATAAAGAAGTTGTGGTACTTACGTACAATGCAATATCACACAGCAATGAAATCTATGTCATCAGGCCCGTAGCAGAATAATGAGTGGATTCAGGTACGATGATTCTAACTGAAGTAAGTCTCACAGGAAAAGAAACATCATAAGATATCACTAATACACGGAATGTAAACTTGGCTACATAGGAACTGAATTACAAAACAGAACAGGGTCTCAAATTTAGAAACCCAACTTATGCTTGCTTAAGGGGAAAGGTGAGTTGGGGTGCTGCATAAAACCAGAGATTGAAATGAGCACAGATAAAGTTCCTTAAGCCAAATATGGAATAGACAAGAGCTACTCCTTGCTCAACGAAATGGACTCAACACCCCATATTAAACGCCTAAGAATGTACCTGACTAGGAAGTATCTTAAAACCTATGGATTGCTATGTCTCCGAAAGAGAATCAAGCGTGTGTACAGGGGCATAAACGCAGCAGTGATAGGACTGGAGAGGTTCGGTGAGCAAATGAAGACCCTTTGAAGTCATATTGCATGGTACCCATTCCACGGGTCTCAACTCTCCAGGTTTAAGGGATTCTTCCTTCAGCTAAAACATGCATGTGGAACCCAGAGTATGATCAACCATGTGAGCGGGAGACGTGTTCCAATATGTGTCAGTTTTCGTCCCCTGGTACTCGGGTGCAACATTCCAGACGCTTTACTAACACTCTCCCGACTTGGAGAGTCAGTGCCTTTAACCTCCTGTTTGGCCCAGTTTGCAATTTCTGCGGAAGATGAACAGGAATAGGGAGAACCAATGACAGACTAGCTGGAGGTGTATTGACGGGCAAATTTAACTCTCATTTCGCACCAGGAAGAGGAATTAACCAAAGGCTCAGCGTGCCGTGCCGGAACCAGATTAGGGCCTGAAGCTATCCTGCGGTGTTGCGGCCAGCTCACGAGAAAGCGAGTTGAAGAAAGGAGCTCAGGGGCACTGTAATTCACAAACCTGCCGAGTTATAAATGATAGCTATCGTCCAAAAATATACTGAAGTAAGGCTGCCAAGAGGACTTGAAAGCGGGGCAGAATTGCAGGAAACCGATTTCGGGAGGTAGACTGGAATTGCATTTAAAGCATAGGAAAAGAGGCAGAACGTCCACAATGATGCACTTGGCCAAAAAGGGCGTATGCGTTTTTTCCTGAATATATTCAGGAAAAAACGCATACGCCCTTTTTGGCCAACCAAGCAAGCTTGCAAAGGAAATCTGCACTACAATGAAGTCTCACTTCCCCCCGGTCAAAAGGGCCATCTGAAAAAAGTGTAAAATCCAGAAAGGCAGGACAGGCCATGGAGAACTGGGAGCCTTGTTATGCTGATGGGCGGGATGTAAATTGCCAACAGCCACTCGGGAGAAGTGTATGGTGTTTCCTGAAACATCTAAAAAACAAAGCAACAGAGCCTAGGGCACTTCCACTTATGGTCCTATAGCTTAGGGAAATTAAAATCAAAAAGACACAGCCACCCCAAAGGTTGGGACGGCTCTGTTTACAAGAACGTGGTTTACGGTACAAGTTCAATATCGCAGAAAGTGAAAAATGGATAAAGAAGTTGTGGTACTTACATACAATGCAATATCACTCAGCAATGAAATCTATGTCATCAGGCCCGTAGCAGCATAATGAGTGGATTCAGGTACGATGATTCTAACTGAAATAAGTCACACAGAAAAAGAAACATCATAAGATATCACTAACACACGGAATGTAAACTTGGCTACATAGGAACTGAATTCCAAAACAGAACAGGGTCTCAAATTTCGAAAACCAACTTATGCTTGCTTAAGGGGAAAGGTGAGTTGGGGTGCTGCATAAAACCAGAGATTGAAATGAGCACAGATAAAGTTCCTTAAGCCAAATATGGAATAGACAAGAGCTACTCCTTGCTCAACGAAATGGACTCAACACCCCATATTAAACGCCTAAGAATGTACCTAACTAGGAAGTATCTTAAAACCTATGGACTGCTATGTCTCCGAAAGAGAATCAAGCGTGTGTACAGGGGCATAAACGCAGCAGTGATAGGATTGGAGAGGTTCGGTGAGCAAATGAAGACCCTTTGAAGTCATATTGTATGGTACCCATTCCACGGGTCTCTACTTTCCAGGTTTAAGGGATTCTTCCTTCAGCTAAAACATGCATGTGGAACCCAGAGTATGATCAACCGTGTGAGCGGGAGACGTGTTCAAATATGTGTCAGTTTTTGTCCCCTGGTACTCGGGTGCAACATTCCAGACGCTTTACTAACACTCTCCCGACTTGGAGAGTCAGTGCCTGTAACCTCCTGTTTGGCCCAGTTTGCAATTTCTGCGGAAGATGAACAGGAATAGGGAGAACCAATGACAGACTAGCTGGAGGTGTCTGGACGGGCAAATTTAACTCTCATTTCGCACCAGGAAGAGGAATTAACCAAAGGCTCAACGTGCCGTGCTGGAACCAGATTAGGGCCTGAAGCCATCCTGCGGTGTTGCGGCCAGCTCACGAGAAAGCGAGTTGAAGAAAGGAGCTCAGGGGCACTGTAATTCACAAACCTGCAGAGTTATAAATGACAGCTATCGTCCAAAAATATACTGAAGTAAGGCTGCCAAGAGGACTTGAAAGCGGGGCAGAATTGCAGGAAACCGATTTCAGGAGGTAGACTGGAATTGCATTTAAAGCATAGGAAAAGAGGCAGAACGTCCACAATGATGCACTTCGCCAAAAAGGGCGTATGCGTTTTTTCCTGAATATATTCAGGAAAAAACGCATACGCCCTTTTTGGCCAACCAAGCAAGCTTGCAAAGGAAATCTGCACTACAATGAAGTCTCACTTCCCCCCGGTCAAAAGGGCCATCTGAAAAAAGTGTAAAATCCAGAAAGTCAGGACAGGCCATGGAGACCTGGGAGCCTTGTTATGCTGATGGGCAGGATGTAAATTGCCAACAGCCACTCGGGAGAAGTGTATGGTGTTTCCTGAAACATCTAAAAAACAAAGCAACAGAGCTTAGGGCACTTCCACTTATCGTCCTATAGAATAGGGAAATTAAAATCAAAAAGACACAGCCACCCCAAAGGTTGGGACGGCTCTGTTTACAAGAACCTGGCTTAAGGTACAAGTACAATATCACAGAAAGTGAAAAATGGATAAAGAAGTTGTGGTACTTACGTACAATGCAATATCACACAGCAATGAAATCTATGTCATCAGGCCCGTAGCAGAATAATGAGTGGATTCAGGTACGATGATTCTAACTGAAGTAAGTCTCACAGGAAAAGAAACATCATAAGATATCACTAATACACGGAATGTAAACTTGGCTACATAGGAACTGAATTCCAAAACAGAACAGGGTCTCAAATTTAGAAACCCAACTTATGCTTGCTTAAGGGGAAAGGTGAGTTGGGGTGCTGCATAAAACCAGAGATTGAAATGAGCACAGATAAAATTCCTTAAGCCAAATATGGAATAGACAAGAGCTACTCCTTGCTCAACGAAATGGACTCAACACCCCATATTAAACGCCTAAGAATGTACCTGACTAGGAAGTATCTTAAAACCTATGGATTGCTATGTCTCCGAAAGAGAATCAAGCGTGTGTACAGGGGCATAAACGCAGCAGTGATAGGACTGGAGAGGTTCGGTGAGCAAATGAAGACCCTTTGAAGTCATATTGCATGGTACCCATTCCACGGGTCTCAACTCTCCAGGTTTAAGGGATTCTTCCTTCAGCTAAAACATGCATGTGGAACCCAGAGTATGATCAACCATGTGAGCGGGAGACGTGTTCCAATATGTGTCAGTTTTCGTCCCCTGGTACTCGGGTGCAACATTCCAGACGCTTTACTAACACTCTCCCGACTTGGAGAGTCAGTGCCTTTAACCTCCTGTTTGGCCCAGTTTGCAATTTCTGCGGAAGATGAACAGGAATAGGGAGAACCAATGACAGACTAGCTGGAGGTGTATTGACGGGCAAATTTAACTCTCATTTCGCACCAGGAAGAGGAAGTAACCAAAGGCTCAGCGTGCCGTGCCGGAACCAGATTAGGGCCTGAAGCTATCCTGCGGTGTTGCGGCCAGCTCACGAGAAAGCGAGTTGAAGAAAGGAGCTCAGGGGCACTGTAATTCACAAACCTGCCGAGTTATAAATGATAGCTATCGTCCAAAAATATACTGAAGTAAGGCTGCCAAGAGGACTTGAAAGCGGGGCAGAATTGCAGGAAACCGATTTCGGGAGGTAGACTGGAATTGCATTTAAAGCATAGGAAAAGAGGCAGAACGTCCACAATGATGCACTTGGCCAAAAAGGGCGTATGCGTTTTTTCCTGAATATATTCAGGAAAAAACGCATACGCCCTTTTTGGCCAACCAAGCAAGCTTGCAAAGGAAATCTGCACTACAATGAAGTCTCACTTCCCCCCGGTCAAAAGGGCCATCTGAAAAAAGTGTAAAATCCAGAAAGGCAGGACAGGCCATGGAGAACTGGGAGCCTTGTTATGCTGATGGGCGGGATGTAAATTGCCAACAGCCACTCGGGAGAAGTGTATGGTGTTTCCTGAAACATCTAAAAAACAAAGCAACAGAGCCTAGGGCACTTCCACTTATGGTCCTATAACTTAGGGAAATTAAAATCAAAAAGACACAGCCACCCCAAAAGTTGGGACGGCTCTGTTTACAAGAACCTGGTTTACGGTACAAGTTCAATATCGCAGAAAGTGAAAAATGGATAAAGAAGTTGTGGTACTTACGTACAATGCAGTATCACTCAGCAATGAAATCTATGTCATCAGGCCCGTAGCAGCATAATGAGTGGATTCAGGTACGATGATTCTAACTGAAATAAGTCACACAGAAAAAGAAACATCATAAGATATCACTAATACACGGAATGTAAACTTGGCTACACAGGAACTGAATTACAAAACAGAACAGGGTCTCAAATTTCGAAAACCAACTTATGCTTGCTTAAGGGGAAAGGTGAGTTGGGGTGCTGCATAAAACCAGAGATTGAAATGAGCACAGATAAAGTTCCTTAAGCCAAATATGGAATAGACAAGAGCTACTCCTTGCTCAACGAAATGGACTCAACACCCCATATTAAACGCCTAAGAATGTACCTGACCAGGAAGTATCTTAAAACCTATGGATTGCTATGTCTCCGAAAGAGAATCAAGCGTGTGTACAGGGGCATAAACGCAGCAGTGATAGGACTGGAGAGGTTCGGTGAGCAAATGAAGACCCTTTGAAGTCATATTGCATGGTACCCATTCCACGGGTCTCAACTCTCCAGGTTTAAGGGATTCTTCCTTCAGCTAAAACATGCATGTGGAACCCAGAGTATGATCAACCATGTGAGCGGGAGACGTGTTCCAATATGTGTCAGTTTTCGTCCCCTGGTACTCGGGTGCAACATTCCAGACGCTTTACTAACACTCTCCCGACTTGGAGAGTCAGTGCCTTTAACCTCCTGTTTGGCCCAGTTTGCAATTTCTGCGGAAGATGAACAGGAATAGGGAGAACCAATGACAGACTAGCTGGAGGTGTCTGGACGGGCAAATTTAACTCTCATTTCGCACCAGGAAGAGGAATTAACCAAAGGCTCAACGTGCCGTGCCGGAACCAGATTAGGGCCTGAAGCCATCCTGCGGTGTTGCGGCCAGCTCACGAGAAAGCGAGTTGAAGAAAGGAGCTCAGGGGCACTGTAATTCACAAACCTGCAGAGTTATAAATGATAGCTATCGTCCAAAAATATACTGAAGTAAGGCTGCCAAGAGGACTTGAAAGCGGGGCAGAATTGCAGGAAACCAATTTCGGGAGGTAGACTGGAATTGCATTTAAAGCATAGGAAAAGAGGCAGAACGTCCACAATGATGCACTTGGCCAAAAAGGGCGTATGCGTTTTTTCCTGAATATATTCAGGAAAAAACGCATACGCCCTTTTTGGCCAACCAAGCAAGCTTGCAAAGGAAATCTGCACTACAATGAAGTCTCACTTCCCCCCGGTCAAAACGGCCATCTGAAAAAAGTGTAAAATCCAGAAAGGCAGGACAGGCCATGGAGAACTGGGAGCCTTCTTATGCTGATGGGCGGGATGTAAATTGCCAACAGCCACTCGGGAGAAGTGTATGGTGTTTCCTGAAACATCTAAAAAACAAAGCAACAGAGCCTAGGGCACTTCCACTTATGGTCCTATAGCTTAGGGAAATTAAAATCAAAAAGACACAGCCACCCCAAAGGTTAGGACGGCTCTGTTTACAAGAACGTGGTTTACGGTAGAAGTTCAATATCGCAGAAAGTGAAAAATGGATAAAGAAGTTGTGGTACTTACATACAATGCAATATCACTCAGCAATGAAATCTATGTCATCAGGCCCGTAGCAGCATAATGAGTGGATTCAGGTACGATGATTCTAACTGAAATAAGTCTCACAGGAAAAGAAACATCATAAGATATCACTAATACACGGAATGTAAACTTGGCTACACAGGAACTGAATTACAAAACAGAACAGGGTCTCAAATTTAGAAAACCAACTTATGCTTGCTTAAGGGGAAAGGTGAGTTGGGGTGCTGCATAAAACCAGAGATTGAAATGAGCACAGATAAAGTTACTTTAGCCAAATATGGAATAGACAACAGCTACTCCTTGCTCAACGAAACGGACTCATCACCCCATATTAAACACCTAAGAATGTACCTGACTAGTAAGTAGCTTAAAACCTAAGGAATGCTATGTCTCCGAAAGAGAATCAAGCGTGTGTACAGGGGCATAAACGCAGCAGTGATAGCATTGGAGAGGTTCGGTGAGCAAATGAAGACCCTTTGAAGTCATATTGCATGGTACCCATTCCACGGGTCTTAACTCTCCAGGTTTAAGGGATTCTTCCTTCAGCTAAAACATGCATGTGGAACCCAGAGTATGATCAACCGTGTGATCGGGAGACGTGTTCCAATATGTGTCAGTTTTCGTCCCCAGGTACTCGGGTGCAACATTCCAGACGCTTTACTAACACTCTCCCGACTTGGAGAGTCAGTGCCTGTAACCTCCTGTTTGGCCCAGTTTGCAATTTCTGCGGAAGATGAACAGGAATAGGGAGAACCAATGACAGACTAGCTGGAGGTGTCTGGACGGGCAAATTTAACTCTCATTTCCCACCAGGAAGAGGAATTAACCAAAGGCTCAGCGTGCCGTGCCGGAACAAGATTAGGGCCCGAAGCAATCCCGCGGTGTTGCGGCCAGCTCACGAGAAAGCGAGTTGAAGAAAGGAGCTCAGGGGCACTGTAATTCACAAACCTGCCGAGTTATAAATGACAGCTATCGTCCAAAAATATACTGAAGTAAGGCTGCCAAGAGGACTTGGAAGCGGGGCAGAATTGCAGGAAACCGATTTCAGGAGGTAGACTGGAATTGCATTTAAAGCATAGGAAAAGAGGCAGAACGTCCACAATGATGCACTTGGCCAAAAAGGGCGTATGCGTTTTTTCCTGAATATATTCAGGAAAAAACGCATACGCCCTTTTTGGCCAACCAAGCAAGCTTGCAAAGGAAATCTGCACTACAATGAAGTCTCACTTCCCCCCGGTCAAAAGGGCCATCTGAAAAAAGTGTAAAATCCAGAAAGGCAGGACAGGCCATGGAGAAGTGGGAGCCTTGTTATGCTGATGGGCGGGATGTCAATTGCCAACAGCCACTCGGGAGAAGTGTATGGTGTTTCCTGAAACATCTAAAAAACAAAGCAACAGAGCCTAGGGCACTTCCACTTATGGTCCTATAGCTTAGGGAAATTAAAATCAAAAAGACACAGCCACCCCAAAGGTTGGGAGGGCTCTGTTTACAAGAACCTGGTTTACGGTACAAGTTCAATATCGCAGAAAGTGAAAAATGGATAAAGAAGTTGTGGTACTTACGTACAATGCAGTATCACTCAGCAATGAAATCTATGTCATCAGGCCCGTAGCAGCATAATGAGTGGATTCAGGTATGATGATTCTAACTGAAATAAGTCACACAGAAAAAGAAACATCATAAGATATCTCTAATACACGGAATGTAAACGTGGCTACACAGGAACTGAATTACAAAACAGAACAGGGTCTCAAATTTAGAAACCCAACTTATGCTTGCTTAAGGGGAAAGGTGAGTTGGGGTGCTGCATAAAACCAGAGATTGAAATGAGCACAGATAAAGTTCCTTAAGCCAAATATGGAATAGACAAGAGCTACTCCTTGCTCAAGGAAATGGACTCAACACCCCATATTAAACGCCTAAGAATGTACCTGACTAGGAAGTGTCTTAAAGACTATGGACTGCTATGTCTCCGAAAGAGAATCAAGCGTGTGTACAGGGGCATAAACGTAGCAGTGATAGGATTGGAGAGGTTCGGTGAGCAAATGAAGACCCTTTGAAGTCGTATTGCATGTTACCCATTCCACGGGTCTCAACTCTCCAGGTTTAAGGTATTCTTCCTTCAGCTAAAACATGCATGTGGAACCCAGAGTATGATCAACCGTGTGATCGGGAGACGTGTTCCAATATGTGTCAGTTTTCGTCCCCTGGTACTCGGGTGCAACATTCCAAACGCTTTACTAACACTCTCCCGACTTGGAGAGTCAGTGCCTTTAACCTCCTGTTTGGCCCTGTTTGAAATTTCTGCGGAAGATGAACAGGAATAGGGAGAACCAATGACAGACTAGATGGAGGTGTCTTGACGGGCAAATTTAACTCTCATTTCGCACCAGGAAGAGGAATTAACCAAAGGCTCAGCGTGCCGTGCCGGAACCAGATTAGGGCCTGAAGCCATCCTGCGGTGTTGCGGCCAGCTCACGAGAAAGCGAGTTGAAGAAAGGAGCTCAGGGGCACTGTAATTCACAAACCTGCAGAGTTATAAATGACAGCTATCGTCTAAAAATATAGTGAAGTAAGCCTGCCAAGAGGACTTGAAAGCGGGGCAGAATTGCAGGAAACCGATTTCCGGAGGTAGACTGGAATTGCATTTAAAGCATAGGAAAAGAGGCAGAACGTCCACAATGATGCACTTGGCCAAAAAGGGCGTATGCGTTTTTTCCTGAATATATTCAGGAAAAAACACATACGCCCGTTTTGGCCAACCAAGCAAGCTTGCAAAGGAAATCTGCACTACAATGAAGTCTCACTTCCCCCCGGTCAAAAGGGCCATCTGAAAAAAGTGTAAAATCCAGAAAGGCAGGACAGGCCATGGAGAACTGGGAGCCTTGTTATGCTGATGGGCGGGATGTAAATTGCCAACAGCCACTCGGGAGAAGTGTATGGTGTTTCCTGAAACATCTAAAAAACAAAGCAACAGAGCCTAGGGCACTTCCACTTATGGTCCTATAGCTTAGGGAAATTAAAATCAAACAGACACAGCCACCCCAAAGGTTGGGACGGCTCTGTTTACAAGAACCTGGTTTACGGTACAAGTTCAATATCGCAGAAAGTGAAAAATGGATAAAGAAGTTGTGGTACTTACGTACAATGCAATATCACTCAGCAAGGAAATCTATGTCATCAGGCCCGTAGCAGCATAATGAGTGGATTCAGGTACGATGATTCTAACTGAAATAAGTCACACAGAAAAAGAAACATCATAAGATATCACTAATACACGGAATGTAAACTTGGCTATACAGGAACTGAATTCCAAAACAGAAGAGGGTCTCAAATTTAGAAAACCAACTTATGCTTGCTTAAGGGGAAAGGTGAGTTGGCGTGCTGCATAAAACCAGAGATTGAAATGAGCACAGATAAAGTTCCTTAAGCCAAATATGGAATAGACAAGAGCTACTCCTTGCTCAAGGAAATGGACTCAACACCCCATATTAAACACCTAAGAATATACCTGACTAGGAAGTATCTTAAAACCTATGGATTGCTATGTCTCCGAAAGAGAATCAAGCCTGTGTACAGGGGCATAAACGCAGCAGTGATAGGACAGGAGAGGTTCGGTGAGCAAATAAAGACCCTTTGAAGTCATATTGCATGGTACCCATTCCACGGGTCTCAACTCTCCAGGTTTAAGGGATTCTTCCTTCAGCTAAAACATGCATGTGGAACCCAGAGTATGATCAACCGTGTGATCGGGAGACGTGTTCCAATATGTGTCAGTTTTCGTCCCCTGGTACTCGGGTGTAACATTCCAGATGCTTTACTAACACTCTCCCGACTTGGAGAGTCAGTGCCTTTAACCTCCTGTTTGGCCCAGTTTGCAATTTCTGCGGAAGATGAACAGGAATAGGGAGAACCAATGACAGACTAGCTGGAGGTGTCTGGACGGGCAAATTTAACTCTCATTTCCCACCAGGAAGAGGAATTAACCAAAGGCTCAGCGTGCCGTGCCAGAACCAGATTAGGGCCTGAAGCCATCCTGCGGTGTTGCGGCCAGCTCACGAGAAAGCGAGTTGAAGAAAGGAGCTCAGGGGCACTGTAATTCACAAACCTGCAGAGTTATAAATGACAGCTATCGTCCAAAAATATACTGAAGTAAGGCTGCCAAGAGGACTTGAAAGCGGGGCAGAATTGCAGGAAACCGATTTCAGGAGGTAGACTGGAATTGCATTTAAAGCATAGGAAAAGAGGCAGAACGTCCACAATGATGCACTTGGACAAAAAGGGCGTATGCGTTTTTTCCTGAATATATTCAGGAAAAAACGCATACGCCCTTTTTGGCCAACCAAGCAAGCTTGCAAAGGAAATCTGCACTACAATGAAGTCTCACTTCCCCCCGGTCAAAAGGGCCATCTGAAAAAGGTGTAAAATCCAGAAAGGCAGGACAGGCCATGGAGAACTGGGAGCCTTGTTATGCTGATGGGCGGGATGTAAATTGCCAACAGCCACTCGGGAGAAGTGTATGGTGTTTCCTGAAACATCTAAAAAACAAAGCAACAGAGCCTAGGGCACTTCCACTTATGGTCCTATAGCTTAGTTAATTTAAAATCAAAAAGACACAGCCACCCCAAAGGTTGGGACGGTTCTTTTTACTGGAATCTCTTCTTCGGCACAAGTTAAATATCCCAGAGAGCAAATAATGGATAAAGAAGTTGCAGTACTTATGTACAACAGAATACCACTCAGCAATGAAATCTATGTCACCAGGCCCGTACCAGCATAATGAGTGGATTGAGGCACGATGATTCTAAGTGAAATAAGTCACACAGAAAAAGAAACATCATAATGTATCACTAATACACGGAATGTGAACTTGGCTACACTGGAACTGAATTACAAAACAGAACAGGGTCTCAAGTTTAGAAAACTAACTTATGCTTGCTTAAGGGGGAAGGTGAGTTGGGGTGCTGCATTAAACCAGAGTTTGAAATTAGCACAGATACCGTTCCATAAGCCAAATATGGAATAGACAAGACCTACCCCTTGCTCAACGAAATGGATTCAACAATGAGGTATCACCTCACACCTGGTAGAATAGGCATCATAGAAAATCTACAAGCAAAAAATGCTGGAAAGGGTGTGGAGAAAAGGAACCCTCTTCCACTATTGTTGGGAATATAAATTGATACAGTCACTATGGAGAACAATATGGAATTTCTTAAGAAACTAACAATAGAATTACCATATGATACAGCAATCCCAGTACTGGACATATACCCAGACAAAACCATAAATCAAAAAGAGACATTCACCGCAATGTTCATTGCATCACTATTTACAATATCGAGGTAATGGAAGCAACCTAAATGCCCACAGACAGACGAATGCATAAAGCCGTGGTACATATATAAAATGGAATATTACTAAGCCATGAAAAGGAATGAAATTGGGTCATTTGTAGAGACGTCGATGCATCTAGAGACTGTCGTACAGAGTGAAGTAAGTCAGAAAGAGAAAAACAAATCTTGTATATTCATGCATATATGTGGAACCTAGAAAACCTGTACAGATTAACCATTTTGCAAGGCATAAATAGAGCAACAGATGTAGACAACAAACGTATGGACAACAAGGGGGGAAAGCTGTTGGGGGGGGTGGTGGGAGGAGTTGAGAGACTGGGATTGGCATGTATACATTTATATGTATAAAATAGATAACCAATAAGAACCTGCTGTATAAAAATATAAAATAAAATTCAAAATTAAAAAGAAATAAAATTTAAAAAATAGAAAAAACAATTATTCCCTTCACATACATGTATTTATATGAATAAATTATTTCCATGCTTATATCTGTAAATACAAAAAAGAGGAATAAAATCTACCTTGAACCCAAAACGAAAAAGAGAAAAAAAACACAGAACCCACCAGTTCCACAGAGGAAAACCGTATCAGGGCACTTGCTCCAGTTGTAAACAATTCTGAAGTTGGTCAGTGGTGGGGAATCGTCTCCCATTCAGCCAGCAGCCCCCACGCAACAAGCGTCCTCATTGCAAAGCTGGGGCACCGTGCCGAGGCATCTGTGAGTAAACGTGAGCTGAGCCCCAGGCCAGTTGCTGCTGAACTATTCCCACCCATCCCAGGTAAAACACCTGAATATATACAAGGACTTGAAAGCCTAGAGGGAGGGCCATAGAGCCACACGAGTGACAGCATGCCGGCCGACTTGGTGCCTGCAGGCCAGCCAGGATGGTCCTGGCCCTGGGTGCTCTTCTGGAAGATTTCCATTTCCCTGCCTGAGATACCCGTCCTGTCCCTGCCCCCACTGCTTTTTTCCTTCCTCACCTCTGCCCAGGGAGAAATTCCAGCAGCAGGTATGGGTGACACATCTTCTTCTTTAGCAGGTGGCAGCCTGGCAACTGCTGCAGAAAGTCCAGCAGAGCCCCACTCACACTGGGCCACCCACAAAGCCGTGGCCTCTCACTCCCTCCCACCAGCCCAGCCCCGAGACTGCTGACAGGGCAGAGAAAATGGCGTCAGGCACGGCTGCAGGGGCTCTTGCTGCCTGGAGTGGTATTTATAGTGATCTCAACCCAGGCACACCTGGGGAGGGCTGGCCGGCACGGTAAGGCTGCCCAGGTCAGCCAATCATCACCCCTCAGGGGCTCACAGTTGCAGAAAATGGAACTTGCTGAACCGGCCAGGTCCAAGGAACAGGTGTGGGCTCCTGAGAGTCAGGATAGACAAGGGGCTGCAGCTTTGGCTTGTTTTCTAATCATTTTATCTGGCCCATGAGTGGGAGACAACTTCAAGAAAACCCTCTCCTAATGAGAGGAACCCAGGAGTCAGGGAGAGGAGGGGTGGGTGGTGGTTGGAGACAGAGGCCTGGTGCCCCGGGTGCAGTGGAAGTCTCTGGAAGACCAGGTGGAGGGAGGCCTCACGGAGTGATGCCCAGGGTCACAGACCTGTCGCAGCTGCTGTTTGTTAGTTCAAGTCCTGCTCTGAGGTGCTCTGTGTCAGCTCTGAGCGACAGGTGAGCTGGGGGTGCTCTGCAATGAGGGCTATGTGCACGGTTCCTGTGTGCCCAGCCCTGCCACAGTACCTGCAAGGGTAGCTCTGTATCCTGGGAGGGGCCTGACCACGAGAGCCCTGTGGGCTGGGGTGGGGGTGGGGTACCTGCCCAGGTGAGCTCCATATTCTGGGATTGGTCTGACCACGAGAGCCCCATGGGCTGCTGGGGACCTGGTAAAGGATGTCAGGACAGTCAGTGAAGCCACCGAGGATATACCTCCAGTTGCTCCTAATTCCTACACCCTGCTGGTCATTCTACCAACCACCAGGACATGGTATTCTGTATTAGTCTTCAATGATGCCTTCTTTTGTATTCCATTAGTCCCAGAGTCACAAGAAATTTTGGCTTGTGAGTGGCAGGACTCAACATACAACTAAAACAATACTTCCGGGCCGTCTGGCCCCAAGGGTGCAAAAATTCCCACACCATCTTTGGGGAAAGCTTAGCTGAAGACCTAAAAGTTCTACCTCTGGAAAAGGAAACCCTCCTTCAATATGCAGACGACATTCTGATCGCCAGCCCTACTAAGGAGGCCTCTGAACTACCAAGCCAATAAAGGATAGAAGTTGTCCAAGAAAAAGCTCAAATATCACAGACTGCCGTGACCTGCCTGGGCTTCATTCTCACAGAAGGTTGGAGAAGTCCATCCCAGGAAAGGGAAGAAACCATTTTCAGCCTTACCCCTTTCTAAAACTAGAAGACAGCTTAGGGGTTCCTGGGGAGGCCAGGGTTTGCTGCTTCTGGATCCCTAACTACAGTCTACTAGCTGGGCCTCTATATGAAACACTGAAAGGAAAAGATGATGATCCTTTTGAATAGAATCCACAAGTGGCCTTTCAAGAATGGAAAGAGCAGTCAATTCAGACCCTTGCCCTGGAACTCCCTAATTTAGCTAAACCCTTTGACCTTTACATTCCCGGTGAAAGGTGAATCGCCATTGGAGAATTAGTGCAAAACCTGGGACCACTTGAAATGGAACAATGCAAGAATGCCATCCAGGTAGGATAAACTATGGTCACCAAGGGGCTTGGCCCACTGCCACATCTGGCCAAGATACTGGCGGTATCTAAAAACCTGGAAATCAGCAGCCCAAAAGGCCACCTCCCTCCTAAGGGAAAAGGACCCCACGTGGTGATCCTAACCACCAACCATGCCCTGAAGTTGCAGGGTTCGCTCCGTGGGCACACCGACCTCGAGTGAGGAGGCCCTCCAACTCCAACATCCAGAGAGATAACCGGGGGCAACAGGGCACCATGACGACTCGTGTGAACATCACTTGACCTGGAGTTTCTCTCATAAAACAACAAGAGTGTGTCCCAAAAGAGTAGACTACTGCTTGCAGGACTTACTGCACCCAGAGGGGAGCTAATAATCTTGGCGGGGGAACCGTATATCACACTGTCACCATAGAAAAGCCTACAGACACCGTGATGATGGTGGCCAGTAAGACCGGCTGGACTCTTGTTTACTTCCAAAGGCTGTTGACTCAGTGGCCATCACGGTCCTTGATCACCACTGACCCTGGACTGTCTGGGAGTTGAGCGGGCAGGGCTCTGACACCTGGTGCTGTTTGTACGTTAATTCAGGGGCCTAATTGAAGAAAGCGCAGACTACTGGTCAGAGCATCTAGGCTGGCAGAAACGGTCGGCCTAAGGTGGCCGAACAAATGTGGGGCGGGGTGAAACCGGCCCCCACAGCGTCTCTGCACATCTCTTTCCTGGACCCTTAAAGGTCATTAGAATCTATAACACTTCCAATGCTGGTGCTCAGGTGGACGAGCAGGGAGGCAGGGGGCCTGGGGACAATCAACGTCACCTGGAGGCTGCTGGGGAGAAGCTCTGACCCTCGCCCCAGGGTATGAGGGCTCCCAACTCAGCACTCAGCAGTTACAGAAGAAGGGTCTGCACCCTCAGCACTCCAAGAATGAGGAACGGGACAAAAGGCAGAGGGGGGGTTTGTCCCCAGCAAAGCCCATTAAAAATCCCTGGGAGATAAAAATAGAATCTGGGCAATAAAGTCAAGTCTAACCTTTTTTATCCTTTGTGCTTTGTCTAATTTCACGTGCTCCTAGGGTCCCGCATGCAGAGGTTCCACACCCGGCACTTCAGACCAGATTTCCTAGTGCAGAATGGCTGGGTCGACACCTCAGCTCCTGGGGCCCAGTGCAGACTCCGTGATATAGAGCCTGAGCTACAGCCAACCCGGCCCTCGAGAGCTCCGCCCCCTCCCTCCCACTGACTCTGACAGGATCTCTACACAGCAGCCCAGCCCACAGCCCACGGGGTAGTACATGCTCTCACCTCTCCATTCTCTGATCAAAATATAAAGTTTCCTTTGCTTGTGAACCAAACTCAGTCTCGATCTGTTGGCCCCAATGACACTGGGCAGGGGGACACTTGTTGGGGTCCACTCTGGAGGATCAGTAACAGAAATTGAGACTATTGTAACCTCAATGAACAGATGTGTGAGCCAAAGTGTAGTTAACATAGAACAGTGTATAAGGCTCGGGTAAAATAAGATGTTTCTAACACTTCCATTGGATATTTCCATCACTTTATTATAAGCAAGTTCAGTGAAAAGGTTTGTCTTATTTGTCAGCTCAATATTAGAGAAATGAAGTGATTTCTTTCCAAGGATGTACATCTAATAATCTTGGTTAAACCTTCAATCTTGTTTTAAATGCTTTTCCATTGAAAATGATACCTCTCTTTCAGCTCCCCCATTTCTGAGAAGTATAAAATCTTATAATTTATTATTACCAAAGGGGAAAGGTGGGAGGAGGGATAAATTAACAGTTTGGGATGAACACATACACACTGCTATGTATAAAATAGATCATCAACAAGGAACTACTGTATAGCACAGGGAACTACACTCAACATTTTGCAATAACCTATAAGGGGAAATAATCTGAAAAAGAATAGATATTTTTATTGACATCATCTATCAATGACAGTTAAAGTGTAACCTAAGGGAAGCTGGTGGTGAGTGCTTCTGACCCTGAAGACTTCAATCATCTAAAGTTTGGACTCTGCCTACTTCCCAAGGCCCTTAATGAACATATGTGTAGCCGTAGCTTAAAAAATTCCCCAGTTTGGGTTTCGGGGAGACACTGATTTTGAAAAAGCCCTGGTGTTCTCCTTACATGAATGGGACTCTTCCTACTGCTAAAACATGTCTGTCACACCCAGAGGATGGTATACCGTCTGATCGGGAAGAGTTTGGAAAAGGCATCTCATCTCCTCATCTCCTGGTGCTCGGGTTCACCCCTCCAGCGTCTTTACTAACAGTCTCCCCACTTGGAGATGTCAGCACTGTCAACATCCTGTTGCGTACAGTTTGGAATTTGTCCAGAGGATGAAGCGGAAGGATGAGGAACAATGAGAGACAAGTCCTACGTGTTCAGACAGGCACATGTCACTCTAATTTCCAATCAGGAAGACGAATTGACCAAAGGCTAGGGTTGCCCATGGAAACAGTATAGGGCTTGAGGAAATCCCGCTGCTTTGTGGCCAGTTCCCATAAACACAAGTTGAACAATAGAACTCAGGGGCAGTAAAATTCACAAAACTGCAGAGTTGAAAATATCCATCACTGAAAAATGTCTTGAGGAAAGTCAGAGAAAAGGACTTGTAAGCAAGGGAGAATGGCAGGAAAGGGATTTGAGGAGGTAGAAAGGACTCGCCATTAAGCACAAGAAAAGGAGCTGAACATTGCCAACATTGCAGTTGGCCAAAAAGGGTGTATGCGTTTTTTTGTGTATATATTCAAGAAAAGAGCGTACACCTTTTTAGCCACCCAAACAGGTGGGCACTGGAAGTCAATACTACAAAAGACATCACTTTGCATCAGTCAGAAGAGCCATCCTCATAAAGCGTAAACAACAGAAATGCAGGACAGGGCAAGGAGAAGAGGGAGCCCTGTGAGACTTATAGTGGAAATGTATATTGCCAACGGCCATTCTGGAGAAGTGTATTGTGTTTACTAAAGCATCTAAACAATGAGCTACAGAGCATAGGGCACTTGCACTCATGGGCGTATATCTTGGGAAAAACAAAACTCGAGAGGACACAGGCACCCCAATGTTTACCCCCTCTCTGTTTAAAAGATCCTCGACGAGGATATAACTTAAATGTCTCTGGAGGGAAAAAATGGATAGAGATGTGGTACTTAGGTAGAGTGGAATATTATTCAGCCTGGAAATCAATGAAATATGGCCAGCTGTAACAACTCCGGAGGAGTTACGTATGATCATTCTAAGTGACAGAATTCAAAAAGAAAAAGACACATATCATAAGATATCACTTAAAGGTGGAATCCAAAATGGCTACACATGAAATAAATTACAAAACAAAAACATAGTCAAATATGTAGAAAACACGCATAAGGCTGCTAAACGGGAAAGGTGGGGAGGGGTGAGGCATCATCCAGGAGGTTGAAATTAGCAAAGATACCATTCCAAATACCAAACTGATAATCAACAAGGCCTACACGGTAGCTAAAAGAACTGCACTCAGCACACTCAAGTCACCGGAAAAGAATATATACGACTGGTAAGAATCTGAAAAAGAATTTATTGATGTCTCTCTGTACGTGAATCAAGTGGATGTACAGCAGCAAGAAACAGAGCTTTGAAAATCAGCTGTAACCAATATAGTAATAAATTGAAAAAAATAAACGACAGAGAGACAGAGAAAACCTCTTACAACTTTTCCTCAGGGACGGTGATGCAACATGGATTGAACACATCTAGACCCACAGCAGGATGAGACATAAGGCTGGAAACTGTTTGCGCTAAGAGAAATGTGAGGTTGGGTGAGGAAATGCACACCCTTTAAAGTAATACTACCTGGTACCCATTCAATGGGTCCCAAATCTGCAGGTTCAAGGGATCTTCCTACAGCTAAAACATGCATGGAAAACCCAGAGGACTGTACACCATGTGATGCACCTCATTTATCCTCTCCTGGTGCTCCTGTTCACCATTCCAGCCACGTTACTTAGAAGCTCCCCACTTGGAGAATCAGCACATTTAAACTTCGTTTCACACATTTTGCAAATTGTGAGGAGGATGAACGGGAAGAGGGGGAACCAATGAGAGAAGAGTTGTAGGGGTTTGGACGGGCACATATCACTCTAATTTCCCATTAAGAATAAGAATTAAAAAAAGGCTCAGCCTGCCTCGCCGGAGCCAAAATAGGGCCTGAAGCAATCCTGCGGGTTTGAGGCCAGCTCACAAAAGAGCAACTTAAAACATGGAGCTCAGGGTCACTGCAATTCACAAACCTGCAGAGTTATAAATGAAAACTAACGTCCAAAAATATGTTGAGGTAAGGCAAAGAAGAGGATCTGAATGCAAGACAGAATTGCAAGAAACAGATTTCAAGAGATAGATTGGACTCGTCTTTAACGCACATGAAAAGCGGCAGAATTTCGACAATGATGCAGTTGGCCCAAAAGGGCGTATGCGATTTTTCCTGATTATATCCAGGAAAAAACGCATACGCACTTTATGGGCAACGAAGCAAGCAAGCAATGCAAATGTGCACAACAAAGAAGTCTCATTTCCCACCGGTCAAAAGGGCCATCCTAAAAAATTGTAAAAACCAGAAATGCAGGACAGGCCATGGAGAACAGGGAGCCTTTATACGCTGATGGGCAGTGTGTGAACTGCCGAGAGCCACTCTGGAGAAGTGTATGGTGGTTCCTAAATCATCTAAAAACAGAGCTACAGAGCATAGGACACTTCCAATCATGGGAGTATATCTAGGGAAGTCTAAAAATCAACAAGACACAAGCACACCACAGTTTAGGGCTACTCTGTTTACAAGAACCTCAACTTCAGTACACCTTAAATATCCCAGGAAAGAGAACAATGGATAAAGAAGATGTGGTACTTATGTACAATGGAATATCTCTTCACCATGAAATCAATGTAATAAGGCTAGTAGAAGGATAAAGAGTGGATTTAGGTCCGATAATACTACTTGAAATAAGTCAAACAGAAAAAGAAACATATCATAAGATATCACTTATAGAGGGAGGGTAAATATGGCTGCACAAGAAATGAATTACAGAACAGAACAGTGTCTCACATTTAGAAAACACACTTATGTCAGCTTAAGGGGAAAGGAGAGGTGGGGTGATGCATAAAACCAGAGTTTGAAATTAGCACAGATACCGTTCAAGAAACCAAATAGGTATTAGACAAGATCTACACCTTGCTCAATGAACTGGCCTCAACACACCCTATACACCGCAGAGAAATATATCTGAGTAATAAGAATCTTAAAACCCATGTATTGATATATCTCCATAAGGGAATCAAGTGTGTGCAGAGTGGCACAAACACAGCAGTGAAAATGAGCTAAACCCCATTATAGAAATAAATGTTAAAAACAAAATGCAGAAACAATGAAAGAGAGAAAAATTCTTACAAAATTCGCTCAGGGGCTGTGATGCAACCTGGATTGACCACATATAAACCCACAGCTGGATAAGACATAAGGCTGGACACTTGGGGCTGAGAGGATTGGTGAGCTTCGGTGAGCAACTGCCGAAAGTTTAATGCAATACTTCATGCTACTCATTCCAAGGGTCCCAACACTCCAGGTTGAAGGGAATCTTCCTACAGCTAAACCATGCTTGGGAAACCCAGCGACTGATCGGGAAAGGTTTCTAAAACGCACCACATTTTTCCTCTCCTGGGGCTCCGGATCGACATTCCAGCCGCTTTACTAACAACATCCCCACATGGAGAGTCAATGCCTTTAAGTTCTGGTATCGCACAGTCTTCAGTTAGTGCGGAGGATGAATGGGAATAGGGGGAACCAGTGAGAAACTAGCTGTAGCGGTTTCAATGGGCACATGTCACTCTAATTTCACATCAGTAAGAAGAATGAACCAAAGGCACAGCAAGGTGCCCCAGAAGAAGAATAGGGCTTCAAGGAATCCTGTGGTTATGGGGCAAGATCACAAAACTAAGAGCTGAAAAATGGAGCTAAGGGCCACTGCAATTCAAAAACCTGACTTACCTAAAAAGGGCGTATGTGTTTTTCCCTGAATATATTCAGGAAAAAACGCATACGCCCTTTTTGGCCAACCAAGCAAGCTTGCAAAGGAAATCTGCACTACAATGAAGTCTCAATTCCCCCTGGTCAAAAGGGCCATCTGAAAAAAGTGTAAAATCCATAAAGGAATGACAGGCCATGGAGAACTGGGAGCCATCTTATGCTGATGGGCAGGATGTAAATTGCCAACAGCCACTCGGGAGAAGTGTATGGTGTTTCCTGAAACATCTAAAAAACAAAGCAACAGAGCCTAGGGCACTTCCACTTATGGTACTATAGTTTAGGGCAATTAAAATCAAAAAGACACAGCCACCCCAAAGTTTGGGATGGCTCTGTTTACAAGAACCTCATATACGGTACAAGTTCAATATCGCAGAAAGTGAAAAATGGATAAAGAAGTTGTGGTACTTACGTACAATGCAATATCACTCAGCAATGAAATCTATGTCATCAGGCCCGTAGCAGCATAATGAGTGGACTAAGTACGATGAATCTAACTGAAATAAGTCACACAGAAAAAGAAACATCATAAGGTATCACTAATACATGGAATGTAAACTTGGCTACACAGGAACTGAATTCCAAAACAGAACAGGGTTTCAAATTTAGAAAACCAACTTATGCTTGCTTAAGAGGAAAGGTGAGTTGGGGTGCTGCATAAAACCAGAGATTGAAATGAGCACAGATAAAGTTCCTTAAGCCAAATATGGAATAGACAAGAGCTACTCCTTGCTCAACGAAATGGACTCAACACCCCATATTAAATGCCTAAGAGTGTACCTGACTAGGAAGTATCTTAAAACCTATGGATTGCTATGTCTCCGAAAGAGAATCAAGCGTGTGTACAGGGGCATAAACGCAGCAGTGATAGGATTGGAGAGGTTCGGTGAGCAAATGAAGACCCTTTGAAGTCATATTGCATGGCACCCATTCCACGGGTCTCAACTCTCCAGGTTTAAGGGATTCTTCCTTCAGCTAAAACATGCATGTGGAACCCAGAGTATGATCAACCGTGTGATCGGGAGACGTGTTCCAATATGTGTCAGTTTTCGTCCCCTGGTACTCGGGTGCAACATTCCAGACGCTTTACTAACACTCTCCCGACTTGGAGAGTCAGTGCCTTTAACCTCCTGTTTGGCCCAGTTTGCAATTTCTGCGGAAGATGAACAGGAATAGGGGAACCAATGAGAGACTAGCTGGAGGTGTCTGGACGGGCAAATTTAACTCTCATTTCCCACCAGGAAGAGGAATTAACCAAAGGCTCAGCGTGCCGTGCCGGAACCAGATTAGGGCCTGAAGCAATCCTGCGGTGTTGCGGCCAGCTCATGAGAAAGCGAGTTGAAGAAAGGAGGTAGGGGCACTGTAATTCACAAACCTGCCGAGTTATAAATGACAGCTATCGTCCAAAAATATACTGAAGTAAGGCTGCCAAGAGGACTTGAAAGCGGGGCAGAATTGCAGGAAACCGATTTCAGGAGGTAGACTGGAATTGCATTTAAAGCATAGGAAAAGAGGCAGAACGTCCACAATGATGCACTTGGCCAAAAAGTGCGTATGCGTTTTTTCCTGAAAATATTCAGGAAAAAACGCATACGCCCTTTTTGGCCAACCAAGGAAGCTTGCAAAGGAAATCTGCACTACAATGAAGTCTCACTTCCCCCCGGTCAAAAGGGCCATCTGAAAAAAGTGTAAAATCCAGAAAGGCAGGACAGGCCATGGAGAACTGGGAGCCTTGTTATGCTGATGGGCGGGATGTAAATTGCCAACAGCCACTCGGGAGAAGTGTATGGTGTTTCCTGAAACATCTAAAAAACAAAGCAACAGAGCCTAGGGCACTTCCACTTATGGTCCTATAGCTTAGAGAAATTAAAATCAAAAAGACACAGCCACCCCAAAGTTTGGGACGGCTCTGTTTACAAGAACCTGGTTTATGGTACAAGTTCAATATCGCAGAAAGTGAAAAATGGATAAAGAATTTGTGGTACTTACGTACAATGCAGTATCACTCAGCAATGAAATCTATGTCATCAGGCCCGTAGCAGCATAATGAGTGGATTCAGGTACGATGATTCTAACTGAAATAAGTCACACAGAAAAATAAATATCATAAGATATCACTAATACACGGAATGTAAACTTGGCTACAGAGGAACTGAATTCCAAAACAGAACAGGGTCTCAAATTTAGAAACCCAACTTATGCTTGCTTAAGGGGAAAGGTGAGTTGGGGTGCTGCATAAAACCAGAGATTGAAATGAGCACAGATAAAGTTCCTTAAGCCAAATATGGAATAGACAAGAGCTACTCCTTGCTCAAGGAAATGGACTCAACACACCATATTAAACGCCTAAGAATGTACCTGACTAGGAAGTATCTTAAAACCTATGGATTGCTATGTCTCTGAAAGAGAATCAAGCGTGTGTACAGGGGCATAAACGCAGCAGTGATAGGATTGGAGAGGTTCGGTGAGCAAATGAAGACCCTTTGAAGTCATATTGCATGGTACCCATTCCACGGGTCTCAACTCTCCAGGTTCAAGGGATTCTTCCTTCAGCTAAAACATGCATGTGGAACCCAGAGTATGATCAACCGTGTGATCGGGAGACGTGTTCCAATATGTGTCAGTTTTCGTCCCCTGGTACTCGGGTGCAACATTCCAGACGCTTTACTAACACTCTCCCGACTTGGAGAGTCAGTGCCTGTAACCTCCTGTTTGGCCCAGTTTGCAATTTCTGCGGAAGATGAACAGGAATAGGGAGAACCAATGAGAGACTAGCTGGAGGTGTCTGGACGGGCAAATTTAACTCTCATTTCCCACCAGGAAGAGGAATTAACCAAAGGCTCAGCGTGCCGTGCCGGAACCAGATTAGGGCCTGAAGCCATCCTGCGGTGTTGCGGCCAGCTCACGAGAAAGCGAGTTGAAGAAAGGATCTCAGGGACACAGAAATTCACAAACCTGCAGAGTTATAAATGACAGCTATCGTCCAAAAATATACTGAAGTAAGGCTGCCAAGAGGACTTGAAAGCGGGGCAGAATTGCAGGAAACCGATTTCAGGAGGTAGACTGGAATAGCATTTACAGCATAGGAAAAGAGGCAGAACGTCCACAATGATGCAGTTGGCCAAAAAGGGCGTATGCGTTTTTTCCTGAATATATTCAGGAAAAAACGCATACGCCCTTTTTGGCCAACCAAGCAAGCTTGCAAAGGAAATCTGCACTACAATGAAGTCTCACTTCCCCCCGGTCAAAAGGGCCATCTGAAAAAAGTGTAAAATCCAGAAAGGCAGGACAGGCCATGGAGAACTGGGAGCCTTGTTATGCTGATGGGCGGGATGTAAATTGCCAACAGCCGCTCGGGAGAAGTGTATGGTGTTTCCTGAAACATCTAAAAAACAAAGCAACAGAGCCTAGGGCACTTCCACTTATGGTCCTATAGCTTAGGGAAATTAAAATCAAAAAGACACAGCCACCCCAAAGATTGGGACGGCTCTGTTTACAAGAACCTGGTTTACGGTACAAGTTCAATATCGCAGAAAGTGAAAAATGGATAAAGAAGTTGTGGTACTTACGTACAATGCAGTATCACTCAACAAGGAAATCTAAGTCATCAGGCCCGTAGCAGCATAATGAGTGGATTCAGGTACGATGATTCTAACTGAAATAAGTCACACAGAAAAAGAAACATCATAAGATATCACTAATACACGGAATGTAAACGTGGCTACACAGGAACTGAATTCCAAAACAGAACAGGGTCTCAAATTTAGAAACCCAACTTATGCTTGCTTAAGGGGAAAGGTGAGTTGGGGTGCTGCATAAAACCAGAGATTGAAATGAGCACAGATAAAGTTCCTTAAGCCAAATATGGAATAGACAAGAGCTACTCCTTGCTCAACGAAATGGACTCAACACCCCATATTAAACGCCTAAGAATGTACCTGACTAGGAAGTATCTTAAAACCTATGGATTGCTATGTCTCTGAAAGAGAATCAAGCGTGTGTACAGGGGCATAAAGGCAGCAGTGATAGAACTGGAGAGGTTCGGTGAGCAAATGAAGACCCTTTGAAGTCATATTGCAAGGTACCCATTCCACGGGTCTCAACTCTCCAGGTTTAAGGGATTCTTCCTTCAGCTAAAACATGCATGTGGAACCCAGAGTATGATCAACCGTGTGATCGGGAGATGTGTTCCAATATGTGTCAGTTTTCGTCCCCTGGTACTCGGGTGCAACATTCCAGATGCTTTACTAACACTCTCCCGACTTGGAGAGTCAGTGCCTTTAACCTCCTGTTTGGCCCAGTTTGCAATTTCTGCGGAAGATGAACAGGAATAGGGAGAACCAATGACAGACTAGCTGGAGGTGTCTGGACGGGCAAATTTAACTCTCATTTCCCACCAGGAAGAGGAATTAACCAAAGGCTCAACGTGCCGTGCTGGA
This sequence comes from Lagenorhynchus albirostris, assembly GCF_949774975.1. Taxonomy (NCBI): domain Eukaryota; kingdom Metazoa; phylum Chordata; class Mammalia; order Artiodactyla; family Delphinidae; genus Lagenorhynchus; species Lagenorhynchus albirostris. The sequence goes on along the minus strand of NW_026783590.1, from coordinate 1,090,547 downwards.
ACCAGATTAGGGCCTGAAGCCATCCTGCGGTGTTGCGGCCAGCTCACGAGAAAGCGAGTTGAAGAAAGGAGCTCAGGGGCACTGTAATTCACAAACCTGCAGAGTTATAAATGACAGCTATCGTCCAAAAATATACTGAAGTAAGGCTGCCAAGAGGACTTGAAAGCGGGGCAGAATTGCAGGAAACCGATTTCAGGAGGTAGACTGGAATTGCATTTAAAGCATAGGAAAAGAGGCAGAACGTCCACAATGATGCACTTGGCCAAAAAGGGCGTATGCGTTTTTTCCTGAATATATTCAGGAAAAAACGCATACGCCCTTTTTGGCCAACCAAGCAAGCTTGCAAAGGAAATCTGCACTACAATGAAGTCTCACTTCCCCCCGGTCAAAAGGGCCATCTGAAAAAAGTGTAAAATCCAGAAAGGCAGGACAGGCCATGGAGAACTGGGAGCCTTGTTATGCTGATGGGCGGGATGTAAATTGCCAACAGCCACTCGGGGGAAGTGTATGGTGTTTCCTGAAACATCTAAAAAACAAAGCAACAGAGCCTAGGGCACTTCCACTTATGGTCCTATAGCTTAGGGAAATTAAAATCAAAAAGACACAGCCACCCCAAAAATTGGGAAGGCTCTGTTTACAAGAACCTGGTTTACGGTACAAGTTCAATATCGCAGAAAGTGAAAAATGGATAAAGAAGTTGTGGTACTTACGTACAATGCAATATCACTCAGCAATGAAATCTATGTCATCAGGCCCGTAGCAGCATAATGAGTGGATTCAGGTACGATGATTCTAACTGAAATATGTCACACAGAAAAAGAAACATCATAAGATATCACTAATACACGGAATGTAAACTTGGCTACATAGGAACTGAATTACAAAACAGAACATGGTCTCAAATTTAGAAAACCAACTTATGCTTCCTTAAGGGGAAAGGTGAGTTGGGGTGCTGCATAAAACCAGAGATTGAAATGAGCACAGATAAATTTCCTTAAGCCAAATATGGAATAGACAAGAGCTACTCCTTGCTCAACGAAACGGACTCATCACCCCATATTAAACACCTAAGAATGTACCTGACTAGTAAGTAGCTTAAAACCTAAGGAATGCTATGTCTCCGAAAGAGAATCAAGCATGTGTACAGGGGCATAAACGCAGCAGTGATAGGATTGTAGAGTTTCGGTGAGCAAATGAAGACCCTTTGAAGTCATATTGCATGGTACCCATTCCACGGGTCTCAACTCTCCAGGTTTAAGGGATTCTTCCTTCAGCTAAAACATGCATGTGGAACCCAGAGTATGATCAACCGTGTGATCGGCAGACGTGTTCCAATATGTCTCAGTTTTCATCCTCTGGTACTCGGGTGCAACATTCCAGACGCTTTACTAACACTCTCCCGACTTGGAGAGTCAGTGCCTTTAACCTCCTGTTTGGCCCAGTTTGCAATTTCTACAGAACATGAACACGAATAGGGAGGACCAATGAGAGACTAGCTGGAGGTGTCTGGACGGGCAAATTTAACTCTCATTTCCCACCAGGAAGAGGAATTAACCAAAGGCTCAGCATGCCGTGCCAGAACCAGATTAGGGCCTGAAGCCATCCTGCGGTGTTGCGGCCAGCTCACGAGAAAGCGAGTTGAAGAAAGGAGCTCAGGGGCACTGTAATTCACAAACCTGCAGAGTTATAAATGACAGCTATCGTCCAAAAATATACTGAAGTAAGGCTGCCAAGAGGACTTGAAAGCGGGGCAGAATTGCAGGAAACCGATTTCAGGAAGTAGACTGGAATTGCATTTAAAGCATAGGAAAAGAGGCAGAACGTCCACAATGATGCACTTGGCGAAAAAGGGCGTATGCGTTTTTTCCTGAATATATTCAGGAAAAAACACATAAGCCCTTTTTGGCCAACCAAGCAAGCTTGCAAAGGAAATCTGCACTACAATGAAGTCTCACTTCCGCCCGGTCAAAAGGGCCATCTGAAAAAAGTGTAAAATCCAGAAAGGCAGGACAGGCCATGGAGAACTGGGAGCTTTGTTATGCTGATGGGCGGGATGTAAATTGCCAACAGCCACTCGGGAGAAGTGTATGGTGTTTCCTGAAACATCTAAAAAACAAAGCTACAGAGCCTAGGGCACTTCCACTTATGGTCCTATAGCTTAGGGAAATTAAAATCAAAAAGACAGAGCCAACCAAAACGTTGGGACGGCTCTGTTTACAAGAACCTGGTTTACAGTACAAGTTCAATATCGCAGAAAGTGAAAAATGGATAAAGAAGTTGTGGTACTTACGTACAATGCAGTATCACTCAGCAATGAAATCTATGTCATCAGGCCCGTAGCAGCATAATGAGTGGATTCAGGTATGATGATTCTAACTGAAATAAGTCACACAGAAAAAGAAACATCATAAGATATCACTAATACACGGAATGTAAACTTGGCTACACAGGAACTGAATTACAAAACAGAACAGGGTCTCAAATTTAGAAAACCAACTTATGCTTGCTTAAGGGGAAAGGTGAGTTGGGGTGCTGCATAAAACCAGAGATTGAAATGAGCACAGATAAAGTTCCTTAAGCCAAATATGGAATAGACAAGAGCTACTCCTTGCTCAACGAAATGGACTCAACACCCCATATTAAACGCCTAAGAATGTACCTGACTAGGAAGTATCTTAAAACCTATGGACTGCTATGTCTCCGAAAGAGAATCAAGCGTGTGTACAGGGGCATAAACGCAGCAGTGATAGGATTGGAGAGGTTCGGTGAGCAAATGAAGACCCTTTGAAGTCATATTGCATGGTACCCATTCCACGGGTCTCAACTTTCCAGGTTTAAGGGATTCTTCCTTCAGCTAAAACATGCATGTGGAACCCAGAGTATGATCAACCGTGTGAGCGGGAGACGTGTTCAAATATGTGTCAGTTTTTGTCCCCTGGTACTCGGGTGCAACATTCCAGACGCTTTACTAACACTCTCCCGACTTGGAGAGTCAGTGCCTGTAACCTCCTGTTTGGCCCAGTTTGCAATTTCTGCGGAAGATGAACAGGAATAGGGAGAACCAATGACAGACTAGCTGGAGGTGTCTGGACGGGCAAATTTAACTCTCATTTCGCACCAGGAAGAGGAATTAACCAAAGGCTCAACGTGCCGTGCTAGAACCAGATTAGGGCCTGAAGCCATCCTGCGGTGTTGCGGCCAGCTCACGAGAAAGCGAGTTGAAGAAAGGAGCTCAGGGGCACTGTAATTCACAAACCTGCAGAGTTATAAATGACAGCTATCGTCCAAAAATATACTGAAGTAAGGCTGCCAAGAGGACTTGAAAGTGGGGCAGTATTGCAGGAAACCGATTTCAGGAGGTAGACTGGAATTGCATTTAAAGCATAGGAAAAGAGGCAGAACGTCCACAATGATGCACTTGGCCAAAAAGGGCGTATGCGTTTTTTCCTGAATATATTCAGGAAAAAACGCATACGCCCTTTTTGGCCAACCAAGCAAGCTTGCAAAGGAAATCTGCACTACAATGAAGTCTCACTTCCCCCCAGTCAAAAGGGCCATCTGAAAAAAGTGTAAAATCCAGAAAGGCAGGACAGGCGATGGAGAACTGGGAGCCTTCTTATGCTGATGGGCGGGATGTAAATTGCCAACAGCCACTTGGGAGAAGTGTATGGTGTTTCCTGAAACATCTAAAAAACAAAGCAACAGAGCCTAGGGCAATTGCACTTATGGTCCTATAGCTTAGGGAAATTAAAATCAAAAAGACACAGCCACCTCAAAGGTTGGGACGGGTCTGTTTACAAGAACCTGGTTTACGGTACAAGTTCAATATCGCAGAAAGTGAAAAATGGATAAAGAAGTTGTGGTACTTACGTACAATGCAGTATCACTCAGCAATGAAATCTATGTCATCAGGCCCGTAGCAGCATAATGAGTGGATTCAGGTATGATGATTCTAACTGAAATAAGTCACACAGAAAAAGAAACATCATAAGATATCACTAATACACGCAATGTAAACTTGGCTACACAGGAACTGAATTACAAAACAGAACAGGGTCTCAAATTTAGAAAACCAACTTATGCTTGCTTAAGGGGAAAGGTGAGTTGGGGTGCTGCATAAAACCAGAGATTGAAATGAGCACAGATAAAGTTCCTTAAGCCAAATATGGAATAGACAAGAGCTACTCCTTGCTCAACGAAATGGACTCAACACCCCATATTAAACGCCTAAGAATGCACCTGACTAGGAAATATCTTAAAACCTATGGATTACTATGTCTCCGAAAGAGAATCAAGCGTGTGTACAGGGGCATAAACGCAGCAGTGATAGGACTGGAGAGGTTCGGTGAGCAAATGAAGACCCTTTGAAGTCATATTGCATGGTACCCATTCCACGGGTCTCAACTCTCCAGGTTTAAGGTATTCTTCCTTCAGCTAAAACATGCATGTGGAACCCAGAGTATGATCAACCGTGTGATCGGGAGATGTGTTCCAATATGTGTCAGTTTTCGTCCCCTGGTACTCGGGTGCAACATTCCAGATGCTTTACTAACACTCTCCCGACTTGGAGAGTCAGTGCCTTTAACCTCCTGTTTGGCCCAGTTTGCAATTTCTGCGGAAGATGAACAGTAATAGGGAGAACGAATGAGAGACTAGCTGGAGGGATCTGGATGGGCAAATTTAACTCTCATTTCCCACCAGGAAGAGGAATTAACCAAAGGCTCAGCGTGCCGTGCCGGAACCAGATTAGGGCCTGAAGCCATCCTGCGGTGTTGCGGCCAGCTCACGAGAAAGCGAGTTGAAGAAAGGAGCTCAGGGGCACTGTAATTCACAAACCTGCAGAGTTATAAATGACAGCTATCGTCCAAAAATATACTGAAGTAAGGCTGCCAAGAGGACTTGAAAGCGGGGCAGAATTGCAGGAAACCGATTTCAGGAGGTAGACTGGAATTGCATTTAAAGCATAGGAAAAGAGGCAGAACGTCCACAATGATGCACTTCGCCAAAAAGGGCGTATGCGTTTTTTCCTGAATATATTCAGGAAAAAACGCATACGCCCTTTTTGGCCAACCAAGCAAGCTTGCAAAGGAAATCTGCACTACAATGAAGTCTCACTTCCCCCCGGTCAAAAGGGCCATCTGAAAAAAGTGTAAAATCCAGAAAGGCAGGACAGGCCATGGAGACCTGGGAGCCTTGTTATGCTGATGGGCAGGATGTAAATTGCCAACAGCCACTCGGGAGAAGTGTATGGTGTTTCCTGAAACATCTAAAAAACAAAGCAACAGAGCTTAGGGCACTTCCACTTATCGTCCTATAGAATAGGGAAATTAAAATCAAAAAGACACAGCCACCCCAAAGGTTGGGACGGCTCTGTTTACAAGAACCTGGCTTAAGGTACAAGTACAATATCACAGAAAGTGAAAAATGGATAAAGAAGTTGTGGTACTTACGTACAATGCAATATCACACAGCAATGAAATCTATGTCATCAGGCCCGTAGCAGAATAATGAGTGGATTCAGGTACGATGATTCTAACTGAAGTAAGTCTCACAGGAAAAGAAACATCATAAGATATCACTAATACACGGAATGTAAACTTGGCTACATAGGAACTGAATTACAAAACAGAACAGGGTCTCAAATTTAGAAACCCAACTTATGCTTGCTTAAGGGGAAAGGTGAGTTGGGGTGCTGCATAAAACCAGAGATTGAAATGAGCACAGATAAAGTTCCTTAAGCCAAATATGGAATAGACAAGAGCTACTCCTTGCTCAACGAAATGGACTCAACACCCCATATTAAACGCCTAAGAATGTACCTGACTAGGAAGTATCTTAAAACCTATGGATTGCTATGTCTCCGAAAGAGAATCAAGCATGTGTACAGGGGCATAAACGCAGCAGTGATAGGACTGGAGAGGTTCGGTGAGCAAATGAAGACCCTTTGAAGTCATATTGCATGGTACCCATTCCACGGGTCTCAACTCTCCAGGTTTAAGGGATTCTTCCTTCAGCTAAAACATGCATGTGGAACCCAGAGTATGATCAACCATGTGAGCGGGAGACGTGTTCCAATATGTGTCAGTTTTCGTCCCCTGGTACTCGGGTGCAACATTCCAGACGCTTTACTAACACTCTCCCGACTTGGAGAGTCAGTGCCTTTAACCTCCTGTTTGGCCCAGTTTGCAATTTCTGCGGAAGATGAACAGGAATAGGGAGAACCAATGACAGACTAGCTGGAGGTTTATTGACGGGCAAATTTAACTCTCATTTCGCACCAGGAAGAGGAATTAACCAAAGGCTCAGCGTGCCGTGCCGGAACCAGATTAGGGCCTGAAGCTATCCTGCGGTGTTGCGGCCAGCTCACGAGAAAGCGAGTTGAAGAAAGGAGCTCAGGGGCACTGTAATTCACAAACCTGCCGAGTTATAAATGATAGCTATCGTCCAAAAATATACTGAAGTAAGGCTGCCAAGAGGACTTGAAAGCGGGGCAGAATTGCAGGAAACCGATTTCGGGAGGTAGACTGGAATTTCATTTAAAGCATAGGAAAAGAGGCAGAACGTCCACAATGATGCACTTGGCCAAAAAGGGCGTATGCGTTTTTTCCTGAATATATTCAGGAAAAAACGCATACGCCCTTTTTGGCCAACCAAGCAAGCTTGCAAAGGAAATCTGCACTACAATGAAGTCTCACTTCCCCCCGGTCAAAAGGGCCATCTGAAAAAAGTGTAAAATCCAGAAAGGCAGGACAGGCCATGGAGAACTGGGAGCCTTGTTATGCTGATGGGCGGGATGTAAATTGCCAACAGCCACTCGGGAGAAGTGTATGGTGTTTCCTGAAACATCTAAAAAACAAAGCAACAGAGCCTAGGGCACTTCCACTTATGGTCCTATAGCTTAGGGAAATTAAAATCAAAAAGACACAGCCACCCCAAAGGTTGGGACGGCTCTGTTTACAAGAACCTGGTTTACGGTACAAGTTCAATATCGCAGAAAGTGAAAAATGGATAAAGAAGTTGTGGTACTTACATACAATGCAATATCACTCAGCAATGAAATCTATGTCATCAGGCCCGTAGCAGCATAATGAGTGGATTCAGGTACGATGATTCTAACTGAAATAAGTCACACAGAAAAAGAAACATCATAAGATATCACTAACACACGGAATGTAAACTTGGCTACATAGGAACTGAATTACAAAACAGAACAGGGTCTCAAATTTAGAAAACCAACTTATGCTTGCTTAAGGGGAAAGGTGAGTTGGGGTGCTGCATAAAACCAGAGATTGAAATGAGCACAGATAAAGTTCCTTAAGCCAAATATGGAATAGACAAGAGCTACTCCTTGCTCAACGAAATGGACTCAACACCCCATATTAAACGCCTAAGAATGTACCTGACCAGGAAGTATCTTAAAACCTATGGATTGCTATGTCTCCGAAAGAGAATCAAGCGTGTGTACAGGGGCATAAACGCAGCAGTGATAGGACTGGAGAGGTTCGGTGAGCAAATGAAGACCCTTTGAAGTCATATTGCATGGTACCCATTCCACGGGTCTCAACTCTCCAGGTTTAAGGTATTCTTCCTTCAGCTAAAACATGCATGTGGAACCCAGAGTATGATCAACCGTGTGATCGGGAGATGTGTTCCAATATGTGTCAGTTTTCGTCCCCTGGTACTCGGGTGCAACATTCCAGATGCTTTACTAACACTCTCCCGACTTGGAGAGTCAGTGCCTTTAACCTCCTGTTTGGCCCAGTTTGCAATTTCTGCGGAAGATGAACAGGAATAGGGAGAACCAATGACAGACTAGCTGGAGGTGTCTGGACGGGCAAATTTAACTCTCATTTCCCACCAGGAAGAGGAATTAACCAAAGGCTCAACGTGCCGTGCCGGAACCAGATTAGGGCCTGAAGCCATCCTGCGGTGTTGCGGCCAGCTCACGAGAAAGCGAGTTGAAGAAAGGAGCTCAGGGGCACTGTAATTCACAAACCTGCAGAGTTATAAATGACAGCTATCGTCCAAAAATATACTGAAGTAAGGCTGCCAAGAGGACTTGAAAGCGGGGCAGAATTGCAGGAAACCGATTTCAGGAGGTAGACTGGAATTGCATTTAAAGCATAGGAAAAGAGGCAGAACGTCCACAATGATGCACTTGGCCAAAAAGGGCGTATGCGTTTTTTCCTGAATATATTCAGGAAAAAACGCATACGCCCTTTTTGGCCAACCAAGCAAGCTTGCAAAGGAAATCTGCACTACAATGAAGTCTCACTTCCCCCCGGTCAAAAGGGCCATCTGAAAAAAGTGTAAAATCCAGAAAGGCAGGACAGGCCATGGAGAACTGGGAGCCTTGTTATGCTGATGGGCGGGATGTAAATTGCCAACAGCCACTCGGGAGAAGTGTATGGTGTTTCCTGAAACATCTAAAAAACAAAGCAACAGAGCCTAGGGCACTTCCACTTATGGTCCTATAGCTTAGGGAAATTAAAATCAAAAAGACACAGCCACCTCAAAGGTTGGGACGGGTCTGTTTACAAGAACCTGGTTTACGGTACAAGTTCAATATCGCAGAAAGTGAAAAATGGATAAAGAAGTTGTGGTACTTACGTACAATGCAGTATCACTCAGCAATGAAATCTATGTCATCAGGCCCGTAGCAGCATAATGAGTGGATTCAGGTATGATGATTCTAACTGAAATAAGTCACACAGAAAAAGAAACATCATAAGATATCACTAATACACGGAATGTAAACTTGGCTACACAGGAACTGAATTACAAAACAGAACAGGGTCTCAAATTTAGAAAACCAACTTATGCTTGCTTAAGGGGAAAGGTGAGTTGGGGTGCTGCATAAAACCAGAGATTGAAATGAGCACAGATAAAGTTCCTTAAGCCAAATATGGAATAGACAAGAGCTACTCCTTGCTCAACGAAATGGACTCAACACCCCATATTAAACGCCTAAGAATGTACCTAACTAGGAAGTATCTTAAAACCTATGGACTGCTATGTCTCCGAAAGAGAATCAAGCGTGTGTACAGGGGCATAAACGCAGCAGTGATAGGATTGGAGAGGTTCGGTGAGCAAATGAAGACCCTTTGAAGTCATATTGTATGGTACCCATTCCACGGGTCTCAACTTTCCAGGTTTAAGGGATTCTTCCTTCAGCTAAAACATGCATGTGGAACCCAGAGTATGATCAACCGTGTGAGCGGGAGACGTGTTCAAATATGTGTCAGTTTTCGTCCCCTGGTACTCGGGTGCAACATTCCAGACGCTTTACTAACACTCTCCCGACTTGGAGAGTCAGTGCCTGTAACCTCCTGTTTGGCCCAGTTTGCAATTTCTGCGGAAGATGAACAGGAATAGGGAGAACGAATGAGAGACTAGCTGGAGGTGTCTGGACGGGCAAATTTAACTCTCATTTCGCACCAGGAAGAGGAATTAACCAAAGGCTCAACGTGCCGTGCTAGAACCAGATTAGGGCCTGAAGCCATCCTGCGGTGTTGCGGCCAGCTCACGAGAAAGCGAGTTGAAGAAAGGAGCTCAGGGGCACTGTAATTCACAAACCTGCAGAGTTATAAATGACAGCTATCGTCCAAAAATATACTGAAGTAAGGCTGCCAAGAGGACTTGAAAGCGGGGCAGAATTGCAGGAAACCGATTTCAGGAGGTAGACTGGAATTGCATTTAAAGCATAGGAAAAGAGGCAGAACGTCCACAATGATGCACTTGGCCAAAAAGGGCGTATGCGTTTTTTCCTGAATATATTCAGGAAAAAACGCATACGCCCTTTTTGGCCAACCAAGCAAGCTTGCAAAGGAAATCTGCACTACAATGAAGTCTCACTTCCCCCCGGTCAAAAGGGCCATCTGAAAAAAGTGTAAAATCCAGAAAGTCAGGACAGGCCATGGAGACCTGGGAGCCTTGTTATGCTGATGGGCAGGATGTAAATTGCCAACAGCCACTCGGGAGAAGTGTATGGTGTTTCCTGAAACATCTAAAAAACAAAGCAACAGAGCCTAGGGCAATTGCACTTATGGTCCTATAGCTTAGGGAAATTAAAATCAAAAAGACACAGCCACCTCAAAGGTTGGGACGGGTCTGTTTACAAGAACCTGGTTTACGGTACAAGTTCAATATCGCAGAAAGTGAAAAATGGATAAAGAAGTTGTGGTACTTACGTACAATGCAGTATCACTCAGCAATGAAATCTATGTCATCAGGCCCGTAGCAGCATAATGAGTGGATTCAGGTATGATGATTCTAACTGAAATAAGTCACACAGAAAAAGAAACATCATAAGATATCACTAATACACGCAATGTAAACTTGGCTACACAGGAACTGAATTACAAAACAGAACAGGGTCTCAAATTTAGAAAACCAACTTATGCTTGCTTAAGGGGAAAGGTGAGTTGGGGTGCTGCATAAAACCAGAGATTGAAATGAGCACAGATAAAGTTCCTTAAGCCAAATATGGAATAGACAAGAGCTACTCCTTGCTCAACGAAATGGACTCAACACCCCATATTAAACGCCTAAGAATGTACCTGACTAGGAAATATCTTAAAACCTATGGATTACTATGTCTCCGAAAGAGAATCAAGCGTGTGTACAGGGGCATAAACGCAGCAGTGATAGGACTGGAGAGGTTCGGTGAGCAAATGAAGACCCTTTGAAGTCATATTGCATGGTACCCATTCCACGGGTCTCAACTCTCCAGGTTTAAGGTATTCTTCCTTCAGCTAAAACATGCATGTGGAACCCAGAGTATGATCAACCGTGTGATCGGGAGATGTGTTCCAATATGTGTCAGTTTTCGTCCCCTGGTACTCGGGTGCAACATTCCAGATGCTTTACTAACACTCTCCCGACTTGGAGAGTCAGTGCCTTTAACCTCCTGTTTGGCCCAGTTTGCAATTTCTGCGGAAGATGAACAGTAATAGGGAGAACGAATGAGAGACTAGCTGGAGGGATCTGGATGGGCAAATTTAACTCTCATTTCCCACCAGGAAGAGGAATTAACCAAAGGCTCAGCGTGCCGTGCCGGAACCAGATTACGGCCTGAAGCAATCCTGCGGTGTTGCGGCCAGCTCACGAGAAAGCGAGTTGAAGAAAGGAGCTCAGGGGCACTGTAATTCACAAACCTGCAGAGTTATAAATGACAGCTATCGTCCAAAAATATACTGAAGTAAGGCTGCCAAGAGGACTTGAAAGCGGGGCAGAATTGCAGGAAACCGATTTCAGGAGGTAGACTGGAATTGCATTTAAAGCATAGGAAAAGAGGCAGAACGTCCACAATGATGCACTTGGCCAAAAAGGGCGTATGCGTTTTTTCCTGAATATATTCAGGAAAAAACGCATACGCCCTTTTTGGCCAACCAAGCAAGCTTGCAAAGGAAATCTGCACTACAATGAAGTCTCACTTCCCCCCGGTCAAAAGGGCCATCTGAAAAAAGTGTAAAATCCAGAAAGTCAGGACAGGCCATGGAGACCTGGGAGCCTTGTTATGCTGATGGGCAGGATGTAAATTGCCAACAGCCACTCGGGAGAAGTGTATGGTGTTTCCTGAAACATCTAAAAAACAAAGCAACAGAGCTTAGGGCACTTCCACTTATCGTCCTATAGAATAGGGAAATTAAAATCAAAAAGACACAGCCACCCCAAAGGTTGGGACGGCTCTGTTTACAAGAACCTGGCTTAAGGTACAAGTACAATATCACAGAAAGTGAAAAATGGATAAAGAAGTTGTGGTACTTACGTACAATGCAATATCACACAGCAATGAAATCTATGTCATCAGGCCCGTAGCAGAATAATGAGTGGATTCAGGTACGATGATTCTAACTGAAGTAAGTCTCACAGGAAAAGAAACATCATAAGATATCACTAATACACGGAATGTAAACTTGGCTACATAGGAACTGAATTACAAAACAGAACAGGGTCTCAAATTTAGAAACCCAACTTATGCTTGCTTAAGGGGAAAGGTGAGTTGGGGTGCTGCATAAAACCAGAGATTGAAATGAGCACAGATAAAGTTCCTTAAGCCAAATATGGAATAGACAAGAGCTACTCCTTGCTCAACGAAATGGACTCAACACCCCATATTAAACGCCTAAGAATGTACCTGACTAGGAAGTATCTTAAAACCTATGGATTGCTATGTCTCCGAAAGAGAATCAAGCGTGTGTACAGGGGCATAAACGCAGCAGTGATAGGACTGGAGAGGTTCGGTGAGCAAATGAAGACCCTTTGAAGTCATATTGCATGGTACCCATTCCACGGGTCTCAACTCTCCAGGTTTAAGGGATTCTTCCTTCAGCTAAAACATGCATGTGGAACCCAGAGTATGATCAACCATGTGAGCGGGAGACGTGTTCCAATATGTGTCAGTTTTCGTCCCCTGGTACTCGGGTGCAACATTCCAGACGCTTTACTAACACTCTCCCGACTTGGAGAGTCAGTGCCTTTAACCTCCTGTTTGGCCCAGTTTGCAATTTCTGCGGAAGATGAACAGGAATAGGGAGAACCAATGACAGACTAGCTGGAGGTGTATTGACGGGCAAATTTAACTCTCATTTCGCACCAGGAAGAGGAATTAACCAAAGGCTCAGCGTGCCGTGCCGGAACCAGATTAGGGCCTGAAGCTATCCTGCGGTGTTGCGGCCAGCTCACGAGAAAGCGAGTTGAAGAAAGGAGCTCAGGGGCACTGTAATTCACAAACCTGCCGAGTTATAAATGATAGCTATCGTCCAAAAATATACTGAAGTAAGGCTGCCAAGAGGACTTGAAAGCGGGGCAGAATTGCAGGAAACCGATTTCGGGAGGTAGACTGGAATTGCATTTAAAGCATAGGAAAAGAGGCAGAACGTCCACAATGATGCACTTGGCCAAAAAGGGCGTATGCGTTTTTTCCTGAATATATTCAGGAAAAAACGCATACGCCCTTTTTGGCCAACCAAGCAAGCTTGCAAAGGAAATCTGCACTACAATGAAGTCTCACTTCCCCCCGGTCAAAAGGGCCATCTGAAAAAAGTGTAAAATCCAGAAAGGCAGGACAGGCCATGGAGAACTGGGAGCCTTGTTATGCTGATGGGCGGGATGTAAATTGCCAACAGCCACTCGGGAGAAGTGTATGGTGTTTCCTGAAACATCTAAAAAACAAAGCAACAGAGCCTAGGGCACTTCCACTTATGGTCCTATAGCTTAGGGAAATTAAAATCAAAAAGACACAGCCACCCCAAAGGTTGGGACGGCTCTGTTTACAAGAACGTGGTTTACGGTACAAGTTCAATATCGCAGAAAGTGAAAAATGGATAAAGAAGTTGTGGTACTTACATACAATGCAATATCACTCAGCAATGAAATCTATGTCATCAGGCCCGTAGCAGCATAATGAGTGGATTCAGGTACGATGATTCTAACTGAAATAAGTCACACAGAAAAAGAAACATCATAAGATATCACTAACACACGGAATGTAAACTTGGCTACATAGGAACTGAATTCCAAAACAGAACAGGGTCTCAAATTTCGAAAACCAACTTATGCTTGCTTAAGGGGAAAGGTGAGTTGGGGTGCTGCATAAAACCAGAGATTGAAATGAGCACAGATAAAGTTCCTTAAGCCAAATATGGAATAGACAAGAGCTACTCCTTGCTCAACGAAATGGACTCAACACCCCATATTAAACGCCTAAGAATGTACCTAACTAGGAAGTATCTTAAAACCTATGGACTGCTATGTCTCCGAAAGAGAATCAAGCGTGTGTACAGGGGCATAAACGCAGCAGTGATAGGATTGGAGAGGTTCGGTGAGCAAATGAAGACCCTTTGAAGTCATATTGTATGGTACCCATTCCACGGGTCTCAACTTTCCAGGTTTAAGGGATTCTTCCTTCAGCTAAAACATGCATGTGGAACCCAGAGTATGATCAACCGTGTGAGCGGGAGACGTGTTCAAATATGTGTCAGTTTTTGTCCCCTGGTACTCGGGTGCAACATTCCAGACGCTTTACTAACACTCTCCCGACTTGGAGAGTCAGTGCCTGTAACCTCCTGTTTGGCCCAGTTTGCAATTTCTGCGGAAGATGAACAGGAATAGGGAGAACCAATGACAGACTAGCTGGAGGTGTCTGGACGGGCAAATTTAACTCTCATTTCGCACCAGGAAGAGGAATTAACCAAAGGCTCAACGTGCCGTGCTGGAACCAGATTAGGGCCTGAAGCCATCCTGCGGTGTTGCGGCCAGCTCACGAGAAAGCGAGTTGAAGAAAGGAGCTCAGGGGCACTGTAATTCACAAACCTGCAGAGTTATAAATGACAGCTATCGTCCAAAAATATACTGAAGTAAGGCTGCCAAGAGGACTTGAAAGCGGGGCAGAATTGCAGGAAACCGATTTCAGGAGGTAGACTGGAATTGCATTTAAAGCATAGGAAAAGAGGCAGAACGTCCACAATGATGCACTTCGCCAAAAAGGGCGTATGCGTTTTTTCCTGAATATATTCAGGAAAAAACGCATACGCCCTTTTTGGCCAACCAAGCAAGCTTGCAAAGGAAATCTGCACTACAATGAAGTCTCACTTCCCCCCGGTCAAAAGGGCCATCTGAAAAAAGTGTAAAATCCAGAAAGTCAGGACAGGCCATGGAGACCTGGGAGCCTTGTTATGCTGATGGGCAGGATGTAAATTGCCAACAGCCACTCGGGAGAAGTGTATGGTGTTTCCTGAAACATCTAAAAAACAAAGCAACAGAGCTTAGGGCACTTCCACTTATCGTCCTATAGAATAGGGAAATTAAAATCAAAAAGACACAGCCACCCCAAAGGTTGGGACGGCTCTGTTTACAAGAACCTGGCTTAAGGTACAAGTACAATATCACAGAAAGTGAAAAATGGATAAAGAAGTTGTGGTACTTACGTACAATGCAATATCACACAGCAATGAAATCTATGTCATCAGGCCCGTAGCAGAATAATGAGTGGATTCAGGTACGATGATTCTAACTGAAGTAAGTCTCACAGGAAAAGAAACATCATAAGATATCACTAATACACGGAATGTAAACTTGGCTACATAGGAACTGAATTCCAAAACAGAACAGGGTCTCAAATTTAGAAACCCAACTTATGCTTGCTTAAGGGGAAAGGTGAGTTGGGGTGCTGCATAAAACCAGAGATTGAAATGAGCACAGATAAAATTCCTTAAGCCAAATATGGAATAGACAAGAGCTACTCCTTGCTCAACGAAATGGACTCAACACCCCATATTAAACGCCTAAGAATGTACCTGACTAGGAAGTATCTTAAAACCTATGGATTGCTATGTCTCCGAAAGAGAATCAAGCGTGTGTACAGGGGCATAAACGCAGCAGTGATAGGACTGGAGAGGTTCGGTGAGCAAATGAAGACCCTTTGAAGTCATATTGCATGGTACCCATTCCACGGGTCTCAACTCTCCAGGTTTAAGGGATTCTTCCTTCAGCTAAAACATGCATGTGGAACCCAGAGTATGATCAACCATGTGAGCGGGAGACGTGTTCCAATATGTGTCAGTTTTCGTCCCCTGGTACTCGGGTGCAACATTCCAGACGCTTTACTAACACTCTCCCGACTTGGAGAGTCAGTGCCTTTAACCTCCTGTTTGGCCCAGTTTGCAATTTCTGCGGAAGATGAACAGGAATAGGGAGAACCAATGACAGACTAGCTGGAGGTGTATTGACGGGCAAATTTAACTCTCATTTCGCACCAGGAAGAGGAAGTAACCAAAGGCTCAGCGTGCCGTGCCGGAACCAGATTAGGGCCTGAAGCTATCCTGCGGTGTTGCGGCCAGCTCACGAGAAAGCGAGTTGAAGAAAGGAGCTCAGGGGCACTGTAATTCACAAACCTGCCGAGTTATAAATGATAGCTATCGTCCAAAAATATACTGAAGTAAGGCTGCCAAGAGGACTTGAAAGCGGGGCAGAATTGCAGGAAACCGATTTCGGGAGGTAGACTGGAATTGCATTTAAAGCATAGGAAAAGAGGCAGAACGTCCACAATGATGCACTTGGCCAAAAAGGGCGTATGCGTTTTTTCCTGAATATATTCAGGAAAAAACGCATACGCCCTTTTTGGCCAACCAAGCAAGCTTGCAAAGGAAATCTGCACTACAATGAAGTCTCACTTCCCCCCGGTCAAAAGGGCCATCTGAAAAAAGTGTAAAATCCAGAAAGGCAGGACAGGCCATGGAGAACTGGGAGCCTTGTTATGCTGATGGGCGGGATGTAAATTGCCAACAGCCACTCGGGAGAAGTGTATGGTGTTTCCTGAAACATCTAAAAAACAAAGCAACAGAGCCTAGGGCACTTCCACTTATGGTCCTATAACTTAGGGAAATTAAAATCAAAAAGACACAGCCACCCCAAAAGTTGGGACGGCTCTGTTTACAAGAACCTGGTTTACGGTACAAGTTCAATATCGCAGAAAGTGAAAAATGGATAAAGAAGTTGTGGTACTTACGTACAATGCAGTATCACTCAGCAATGAAATCTATGTCATCAGGCCCGTAGCAGCATAATGAGTGGATTCAGGTACGATGATTCTAACTGAAATAAGTCACACAGAAAAAGAAACATCATAAGATATCACTAATACACGGAATGTAAACTTGGCTACACAGGAACTGAATTACAAAACAGAACAGGGTCTCAAATTTCGAAAACCAACTTATGCTTGCTTAAGGGGAAAGGTGAGTTGGGGTGCTGCATAAAACCAGAGATTGAAATGAGCACAGATAAAGTTCCTTAAGCCAAATATGGAATAGACAAGAGCTACTCCTTGCTCAACGAAATGGACTCAACACCCCATATTAAACGCCTAAGAATGTACCTGACCAGGAAGTATCTTAAAACCTATGGATTGCTATGTCTCCGAAAGAGAATCAAGCGTGTGTACAGGGGCATAAACGCAGCAGTGATAGGACTGGAGAGGTTCGGTGAGCAAATGAAGACCCTTTGAAGTCATATTGCATGGTACCCATTCCACGGGTCTCAACTCTCCAGGTTTAAGGGATTCTTCCTTCAGCTAAAACATGCATGTGGAACCCAGAGTATGATCAACCATGTGAGCGGGAGACGTGTTCCAATATGTGTCAGTTTTCGTCCCCTGGTACTCGGGTGCAACATTCCAGACGCTTTACTAACACTCTCCCGACTTGGAGAGTCAGTGCCTTTAACCTCCTGTTTGGCCCAGTTTGCAATTTCTGCGGAAGATGAACAGGAATAGGGAGAACCAATGACAGACTAGCTGGAGGTGTCTGGACGGGCAAATTTAACTCTCATTTCGCACCAGGAAGAGGAATTAACCAAAGGCTCAACGTGCCGTGCCGGAACCAGATTAGGGCCTGAAGCCATCCTGCGGTGTTGCGGCCAGCTCACGAGAAAGCGAGTTGAAGAAAGGAGCTCAGGGGCACTGTAATTCACAAACCTGCAGAGTTATAAATGATAGCTATCGTCCAAAAATATACTGAAGTAAGGCTGCCAAGAGGACTTGAAAGCGGGGCAGAATTGCAGGAAACCAATTTCGGGAGGTAGACTGGAATTGCATTTAAAGCATAGGAAAAGAGGCAGAACGTCCACAATGATGCACTTGGCCAAAAAGGGCGTATGCGTTTTTTCCTGAATATATTCAGGAAAAAACGCATACGCCCTTTTTGGCCAACCAAGCAAGCTTGCAAAGGAAATCTGCACTACAATGAAGTCTCACTTCCCCCCGGTCAAAACGGCCATCTGAAAAAAGTGTAAAATCCAGAAAGGCAGGACAGGCCATGGAGAACTGGGAGCCTTCTTATGCTGATGGGCGGGATGTAAATTGCCAACAGCCACTCGGGAGAAGTGTATGGTGTTTCCTGAAACATCTAAAAAACAAAGCAACAGAGCCTAGGGCACTTCCACTTATGGTCCTATAGCTTAGGGAAATTAAAATCAAAAAGACACAGCCACCCCAAAGGTTAGGACGGCTCTGTTTACAAGAACGTGGTTTACGGTAGAAGTTCAATATCGCAGAAAGTGAAAAATGGATAAAGAAGTTGTGGTACTTACATACAATGCAATATCACTCAGCAATGAAATCTATGTCATCAGGCCCGTAGCAGCATAATGAGTGGATTCAGGTACGATGATTCTAACTGAAATAAGTCTCACAGGAAAAGAAACATCATAAGATATCACTAATACACGGAATGTAAACTTGGCTACACAGGAACTGAATTACAAAACAGAACAGGGTCTCAAATTTAGAAAACCAACTTATGCTTGCTTAAGGGGAAAGGTGAGTTGGGGTGCTGCATAAAACCAGAGATTGAAATGAGCACAGATAAAGTTACTTTAGCCAAATATGGAATAGACAACAGCTACTCCTTGCTCAACGAAACGGACTCATCACCCCATATTAAACACCTAAGAATGTACCTGACTAGTAAGTAGCTTAAAACCTAAGGAATGCTATGTCTCCGAAAGAGAATCAAGCGTGTGTACAGGGGCATAAACGCAGCAGTGATAGCATTGGAGAGGTTCGGTGAGCAAATGAAGACCCTTTGAAGTCATATTGCATGGTACCCATTCCACGGGTCTTAACTCTCCAGGTTTAAGGGATTCTTCCTTCAGCTAAAACATGCATGTGGAACCCAGAGTATGATCAACCGTGTGATCGGGAGACGTGTTCCAATATGTGTCAGTTTTCGTCCCCAGGTACTCGGGTGCAACATTCCAGACGCTTTACTAACACTCTCCCGACTTGGAGAGTCAGTGCCTTTAACCTCCTGTTTGGCCCAGTTTGCAATTTCTGCGGAAGATGAACAGGAATAGGGAGAACCAATGACAGACTAGCTGGAGGTGTCTGGACGGGCAAATTTAACTCTCATTTCCCACCAGGAAGAGGAATTAACCAAAGGCTCAGCGTGCCGTGCCGGAACAAGATTAGGGCCCGAAGCAATCCCGCGGTGTTGCGGCCAGCTCACGAGAAAGCGAGTTGAAGAAAGGAGCTCAGGGGCACTGTAATTCACAAACCTGCCGAGTTATAAATGACAGCTATCGTCCAAAAATATACTGAAGTAAGGCTGCCAAGAGGACTTGGAAGCGGGGCAGAATTGCAGGAAACCGATTTCAGGAGGTAGACTGGAATTGCATTTAAAGCATAGGAAAAGAGGCAGAACGTCCACAATGATGCACTTGGCCAAAAAGGGCGTATGCGTTTTTTCCTGAATATATTCAGGAAAAAACGCATACGCCCTTTTTGGCCAACCAAGCAAGCTTGCAAAGGAAATCTGCACTACAATGAAGTCTCACTTCCCCCCGGTCAAAAGGGCCATCTGAAAAAAGTGTAAAATCCAGAAAGGCAGGACAGGCCATGGAGAAGTGGGAGCCTTGTTATGCTGATGGGCGGGATGTCAATTGCCAACAGCCACTCGGGAGAAGTGTATGGTGTTTCCTGAAACATCTAAAAAACAAAGCAACAGAGCCTAGGGCACTTCCACTTATGGTCCTATAGCTTAGGGAAATTAAAATCAAAAAGACACAGCCACCCCAAAGGTTGGGAGGGCTCTGTTTACAAGAACCTGGTTTACGGTACAAGTTCAATATCGCAGAAAGTGAAAAATGGATAAAGAAGTTGTGGTACTTACGTACAATGCAGTATCACTCAGCAATGAAATCTATGTCATCAGGCCCGTAGCAGCATAATGAGTGGATTCAGGTATGATGATTCTAACTGAAATAAGTCACACAGAAAAAGAAACATCATAAGATATCTCTAATACACGGAATGTAAACGTGGCTACACAGGAACTGAATTACAAAACAGAACAGGGTCTCAAATTTAGAAACCCAACTTATGCTTGCTTAAGGGGAAAGGTGAGTTGGGGTGCTGCATAAAACCAGAGATTGAAATGAGCACAGATAAAGTTCCTTAAGCCAAATATGGAATAGACAAGAGCTACTCCTTGCTCAAGGAAATGGACTCAACACCCCATATTAAACGCCTAAGAATGTACCTGACTAGGAAGTGTCTTAAAGACTATGGACTGCTATGTCTCCGAAAGAGAATCAAGCGTGTGTACAGGGGCATAAACGTAGCAGTGATAGGATTGGAGAGGTTCGGTGAGCAAATGAAGACCCTTTGAAGTCGTATTGCATGTTACCCATTCCACGGGTCTCAACTCTCCAGGTTTAAGGTATTCTTCCTTCAGCTAAAACATGCATGTGGAACCCAGAGTATGATCAACCGTGTGATCGGGAGACGTGTTCCAATATGTGTCAGTTTTCGTCCCCTGGTACTCGGGTGCAACATTCCAAACGCTTTACTAACACTCTCCCGACTTGGAGAGTCAGTGCCTTTAACCTCCTGTTTGGCCCTGTTTGAAATTTCTGCGGAAGATGAACAGGAATAGGGAGAACCAATGACAGACTAGATGGAGGTGTCTTGACGGGCAAATTTAACTCTCATTTCGCACCAGGAAGAGGAATTAACCAAAGGCTCAGCGTGCCGTGCCGGAACCAGATTAGGGCCTGAAGCCATCCTGCGGTGTTGCGGCCAGCTCACGAGAAAGCGAGTTGAAGAAAGGAGCTCAGGGGCACTGTAATTCACAAACCTGCAGAGTTATAAATGACAGCTATCGTCTAAAAATATAGTGAAGTAAGCCTGCCAAGAGGACTTGAAAGCGGGGCAGAATTGCAGGAAACCGATTTCCGGAGGTAGACTGGAATTGCATTTAAAGCATAGGAAAAGAGGCAGAACGTCCACAATGATGCACTTGGCCAAAAAGGGCGTATGCGTTTTTTCCTGAATATATTCAGGAAAAAACACATACGCCCGTTTTGGCCAACCAAGCAAGCTTGCAAAGGAAATCTGCACTACAATGAAGTCTCACTTCCCCCCGGTCAAAAGGGCCATCTGAAAAAAGTGTAAAATCCAGAAAGGCAGGACAGGCCATGGAGAACTGGGAGCCTTGTTATGCTGATGGGCGGGATGTAAATTGCCAACAGCCACTCGGGAGAAGTGTATGGTGTTTCCTGAAACATCTAAAAAACAAAGCAACAGAGCCTAGGGCACTTCCACTTATGGTCCTATAGCTTAGGGAAATTAAAATCAAACAGACACAGCCACCCCAAAGGTTGGGACGGCTCTGTTTACAAGAACCTGGTTTACGGTACAAGTTCAATATCGCAGAAAGTGAAAAATGGATAAAGAAGTTGTGGTACTTACGTACAATGCAATATCACTCAGCAAGGAAATCTATGTCATCAGGCCCGTAGCAGCATAATGAGTGGATTCAGGTACGATGATTCTAACTGAAATAAGTCACACAGAAAAAGAAACATCATAAGATATCACTAATACACGGAATGTAAACTTGGCTATACAGGAACTGAATTCCAAAACAGAAGAGGGTCTCAAATTTAGAAAACCAACTTATGCTTGCTTAAGGGGAAAGGTGAGTTGGCGTGCTGCATAAAACCAGAGATTGAAATGAGCACAGATAAAGTTCCTTAAGCCAAATATGGAATAGACAAGAGCTACTCCTTGCTCAAGGAAATGGACTCAACACCCCATATTAAACACCTAAGAATATACCTGACTAGGAAGTATCTTAAAACCTATGGATTGCTATGTCTCCGAAAGAGAATCAAGCCTGTGTACAGGGGCATAAACGCAGCAGTGATAGGACAGGAGAGGTTCGGTGAGCAAATAAAGACCCTTTGAAGTCATATTGCATGGTACCCATTCCACGGGTCTCAACTCTCCAGGTTTAAGGGATTCTTCCTTCAGCTAAAACATGCATGTGGAACCCAGAGTATGATCAACCGTGTGATCGGGAGACGTGTTCCAATATGTGTCAGTTTTCGTCCCCTGGTACTCGGGTGTAACATTCCAGATGCTTTACTAACACTCTCCCGACTTGGAGAGTCAGTGCCTTTAACCTCCTGTTTGGCCCAGTTTGCAATTTCTGCGGAAGATGAACAGGAATAGGGAGAACCAATGACAGACTAGCTGGAGGTGTCTGGACGGGCAAATTTAACTCTCATTTCCCACCAGGAAGAGGAATTAACCAAAGGCTCAGCGTGCCGTGCCAGAACCAGATTAGGGCCTGAAGCCATCCTGCGGTGTTGCGGCCAGCTCACGAGAAAGCGAGTTGAAGAAAGGAGCTCAGGGGCACTGTAATTCACAAACCTGCAGAGTTATAAATGACAGCTATCGTCCAAAAATATACTGAAGTAAGGCTGCCAAGAGGACTTGAAAGCGGGGCAGAATTGCAGGAAACCGATTTCAGGAGGTAGACTGGAATTGCATTTAAAGCATAGGAAAAGAGGCAGAACGTCCACAATGATGCACTTGGACAAAAAGGGCGTATGCGTTTTTTCCTGAATATATTCAGGAAAAAACGCATACGCCCTTTTTGGCCAACCAAGCAAGCTTGCAAAGGAAATCTGCACTACAATGAAGTCTCACTTCCCCCCGGTCAAAAGGGCCATCTGAAAAAGGTGTAAAATCCAGAAAGGCAGGACAGGCCATGGAGAACTGGGAGCCTTGTTATGCTGATGGGCGGGATGTAAATTGCCAACAGCCACTCGGGAGAAGTGTATGGTGTTTCCTGAAACATCTAAAAAACAAAGCAACAGAGCCTAGGGCACTTCCACTTATGGTCCTATAGCTTAGTTAATTTAAAATCAAAAAGACACAGCCACCCCAAAGGTTGGGACGGTTCTTTTTACTGGAATCTCTTCTTCGGCACAAGTTAAATATCCCAGAGAGCAAATAATGGATAAAGAAGTTGCAGTACTTATGTACAACAGAATACCACTCAGCAATGAAATCTATGTCACCAGGCCCGTACCAGCATAATGAGTGGATTGAGGCACGATGATTCTAAGTGAAATAAGTCACACAGAAAAAGAAACATCATAATGTATCACTAATACACGGAATGTGAACTTGGCTACACTGGAACTGAATTACAAAACAGAACAGGGTCTCAAGTTTAGAAAACTAACTTATGCTTGCTTAAGGGGGAAGGTGAGTTGGGGTGCTGCATTAAACCAGAGTTTGAAATTAGCACAGATACCGTTCCATAAGCCAAATATGGAATAGACAAGACCTACCCCTTGCTCAACGAAATGGATTCAACAATGAGGTATCACCTCACACCTGGTAGAATAGGCATCATAGAAAATCTACAAGCAAAAAATGCTGGAAAGGGTGTGGAGAAAAGGAACCCTCTTCCACTATTGTTGGGAATATAAATTGATACAGTCACTATGGAGAACAATATGGAATTTCTTAAGAAACTAACAATAGAATTACCATATGATACAGCAATCCCAGTACTGGACATATACCCAGACAAAACCATAAATCAAAAAGAGACATTCACCGCAATGTTCATTGCATCACTATTTACAATATCGAGGTAATGGAAGCAACCTAAATGCCCACAGACAGACGAATGCATAAAGCCGTGGTACATATATAAAATGGAATATTACTAAGCCATGAAAAGGAATGAAATTGGGTCATTTGTAGAGACGTCGATGCATCTAGAGACTGTCGTACAGAGTGAAGTAAGTCAGAAAGAGAAAAACAAATCTTGTATATTCATGCATATATGTGGAACCTAGAAAACCTGTACAGATTAACCATTTTGCAAGGCATAAATAGAGCAACAGATGTAGACAACAAACGTATGGACAACAAGGGGGGAAAGCTGTTGGGGGGGGTGGTGGGAGGAGTTGAGAGACTGGGATTGGCATGTATACATTTATATGTATAAAATAGATAACCAATAAGAACCTGCTGTATAAAAATATAAAATAAAATTCAAAATTAAAAAGAAATAAAATTTAAAAAATAGAAAAAACAATTATTCCCTTCACATACATGTATTTATATGAATAAATTATTTCCATGCTTATATCTGTAAATACAAAAAAGAGGAATAAAATCTACCTTGAACCCAAAACGAAAAAGAGAAAAAAAACACAGAACCCACCAGTTCCACAGAGGAAAACCGTATCAGGGCACTTGCTCCAGTTGTAAACAATTCTGAAGTTGGTCAGTGGTGGGGAATCGTCTCCCATTCAGCCAGCAGCCCCCACGCAACAAGCGTCCTCATTGCAAAGCTGGGGCACCGTGCCGAGGCATCTGTGAGTAAACGTGAGCTGAGCCCCAGGCCAGTTGCTGCTGAACTATTCCCACCCATCCCAGGTAAAACACCTGAATATATACAAGGACTTGAAAGCCTAGAGGGAGGGCCATAGAGCCACACGAGTGACAGCATGCCGGCCGACTTGGTGCCTGCAGGCCAGCCAGGATGGTCCTGGCCCTGGGTGCTCTTCTGGAAGATTTCCATTTCCCTGCCTGAGATACCCGTCCTGTCCCTGCCCCCACTGCTTTTTTCCTTCCTCACCTCTGCCCAGGGAGAAATTCCAGCAGCAGGTATGGGTGACACATCTTCTTCTTTAGCAGGTGGCAGCCTGGCAACTGCTGCAGAAAGTCCAGCAGAGCCCCACTCACACTGGGCCACCCACAAAGCCGTGGCCTCTCACTCCCTCCCACCAGCCCAGCCCCGAGACTGCTGACAGGGCAGAGAAAATGGCGTCAGGCACGGCTGCAGGGGCTCTTGCTGCCTGGAGTGGTATTTATAGTGATCTCAACCCAGGCACACCTGGGGAGGGCTGGCCGGCACGGTAAGGCTGCCCAGGTCAGCCAATCATCACCCCTCAGGGGCTCACAGTTGCAGAAAATGGAACTTGCTGAACCGGCCAGGTCCAAGGAACAGGTGTGGGCTCCTGAGAGTCAGGATAGACAAGGGGCTGCAGCTTTGGCTTGTTTTCTAATCATTTTATCTGGCCCATGAGTGGGAGACAACTTCAAGAAAACCCTCTCCTAATGAGAGGAACCCAGGAGTCAGGGAGAGGAGGGGTGGGTGGTGGTTGGAGACAGAGGCCTGGTGCCCCGGGTGCAGTGGAAGTCTCTGGAAGACCAGGTGGAGGGAGGCCTCACGGAGTGATGCCCAGGGTCACAGACCTGTCGCAGCTGCTGTTTGTTAGTTCAAGTCCTGCTCTGAGGTGCTCTGTGTCAGCTCTGAGCGACAGGTGAGCTGGGGGTGCTCTGCAATGAGGGCTATGTGCACGGTTCCTGTGTGCCCAGCCCTGCCACAGTACCTGCAAGGGTAGCTCTGTATCCTGGGAGGGGCCTGACCACGAGAGCCCTGTGGGCTGGGGTGGGGGTGGGGTACCTGCCCAGGTGAGCTCCATATTCTGGGATTGGTCTGACCACGAGAGCCCCATGGGCTGCTGGGGACCTGGTAAAGGATGTCAGGACAGTCAGTGAAGCCACCGAGGATATACCTCCAGTTGCTCCTAATTCCTACACCCTGCTGGTCATTCTACCAACCACCAGGACATGGTATTCTGTATTAGTCTTCAATGATGCCTTCTTTTGTATTCCATTAGTCCCAGAGTCACAAGAAATTTTGGCTTGTGAGTGGCAGGACTCAACATACAACTAAAACAATACTTCCGGGCCGTCTGGCCCCAAGGGTGCAAAAATTCCCACACCATCTTTGGGGAAAGCTTAGCTGAAGACCTAAAAGTTCTACCTCTGGAAAAGGAAACCCTCCTTCAATATGCAGACGACATTCTGATCGCCAGCCCTACTAAGGAGGCCTCTGAACTACCAAGCCAATAAAGGATAGAAGTTGTCCAAGAAAAAGCTCAAATATCACAGACTGCCGTGACCTGCCTGGGCTTCATTCTCACAGAAGGTTGGAGAAGTCCATCCCAGGAAAGGGAAGAAACCATTTTCAGCCTTACCCCTTTCTAAAACTAGAAGACAGCTTAGGGGTTCCTGGGGAGGCCAGGGTTTGCTGCTTCTGGATCCCTAACTACAGTCTACTAGCTGGGCCTCTATATGAAACACTGAAAGGAAAAGATGATGATCCTTTTGAATAGAATCCACAAGTGGCCTTTCAAGAATGGAAAGAGCAGTCAATTCAGACCCTTGCCCTGGAACTCCCTAATTTAGCTAAACCCTTTGACCTTTACATTCCCGGTGAAAGGTGAATCGCCATTGGAGAATTAGTGCAAAACCTGGGACCACTTGAAATGGAACAATGCAAGAATGCCATCCAGGTAGGATAAACTATGGTCACCAAGGGGCTTGGCCCACTGCCACATCTGGCCAAGATACTGGCGGTATCTAAAAACCTGGAAATCAGCAGCCCAAAAGGCCACCTCCCTCCTAAGGGAAAAGGACCCCACGTGGTGATCCTAACCACCAACCATGCCCTGAAGTTGCAGGGTTCGCTCCGTGGGCACACCGACCTCGAGTGAGGAGGCCCTCCAACTCCAACATCCAGAGAGATAACCGGGGGCAACAGGGCACCATGACGACTCGTGTGAACATCACTTGACCTGGAGTTTCTCTCATAAAACAACAAGAGTGTGTCCCAAAAGAGTAGACTACTGCTTGCAGGACTTACTGCACCCAGAGGGGAGCTAATAATCTTGGCGGGGGAACCGTATATCACACTGTCACCATAGAAAAGCCTACAGACACCGTGATGATGGTGGCCAGTAAGACCGGCTGGACTCTTGTTTACTTCCAAAGGCTGTTGACTCAGTGGCCATCACGGTCCTTGATCACCACTGACCCTGGACTGTCTGGGAGTTGAGCGGGCAGGGCTCTGACACCTGGTGCTGTTTGTACGTTAATTCAGGGGCCTAATTGAAGAAAGCGCAGACTACTGGTCAGAGCATCTAGGCTGGCAGAAACGGTCGGCCTAAGGTGGCCGAACAAATGTGGGGCGGGGTGAAACCGGCCCCCACAGCGTCTCTGCACATCTCTTTCCTGGACCCTTAAAGGTCATTAGAATCTATAACACTTCCAATGCTGGTGCTCAGGTGGACGAGCAGGGAGGCAGGGGGCCTGGGGACAATCAACGTCACCTGGAGGCTGCTGGGGAGAAGCTCTGACCCTCGCCCCAGGGTATGAGGGCTCCCAACTCAGCACTCAGCAGTTACAGAAGAAGGGTCTGCACCCTCAGCACTCCAAGAATGAGGAACGGGACAAAAGGCAGAGGGGGGGTTTGTCCCCAGCAAAGCCCATTAAAAATCCCTGGGAGATAAAAATAGAATCTGGGCAATAAAGTCAAGTCTAACCTTTTTTATCCTTTGTGCTTTGTCTAATTTCACGTGCTCCTAGGGTCCCGCATGCAGAGGTTCCACACCCGGCACTTCAGACCAGATTTCCTAGTGCAGAATGGCTGGGTCGACACCTCAGCTCCTGGGGCCCAGTGCAGACTCCGTGATATAGAGCCTGAGCTACAGCCAACCCGGCCCTCGAGAGCTCCGCCCCCTCCCTCCCACTGACTCTGACAGGATCTCTACACAGCAGCCCAGCCCACAGCCCACGGGGTAGTACATGCTCTCACCTCTCCATTCTCTGATCAAAATATAAAGTTTCCTTTGCTTGTGAACCAAACTCAGTCTCGATCTGTTGGCCCCAATGACACTGGGCAGGGGGACACTTGTTGGGGTCCACTCTGGAGGATCAGTAACAGAAATTGAGACTATTGTAACCTCAATGAACAGATGTGTGAGCCAAAGTGTAGTTAACATAGAACAGTGTATAAGGCTCGGGTAAAATAAGATGTTTCTAACACTTCCATTGGATATTTCCATCACTTTATTATAAGCAAGTTCAGTGAAAAGGTTTGTCTTATTTGTCAGCTCAATATTAGAGAAATGAAGTGATTTCTTTCCAAGGATGTACATCTAATAATCTTGGTTAAACCTTCAATCTTGTTTTAAATGCTTTTCCATTGAAAATGATACCTCTCTTTCAGCTCCCCCATTTCTGAGAAGTATAAAATCTTATAATTTATTATTACCAAAGGGGAAAGGTGGGAGGAGGGATAAATTAACAGTTTGGGATGAACACATACACACTGCTATGTATAAAATAGATCATCAACAAGGAACTACTGTAT
This sequence comes from Lagenorhynchus albirostris, assembly GCF_949774975.1. Classification (NCBI taxonomy): domain Eukaryota; kingdom Metazoa; phylum Chordata; class Mammalia; order Artiodactyla; family Delphinidae; genus Lagenorhynchus; species Lagenorhynchus albirostris. The sequence continues at coordinate 1,062,513 of NW_026783590.1, read as the reverse complement.
AGCACAGGGAACTACACTCAACATTTTGCAATAACCTATAAGGGGAAATAATCTGAAAAAGAATAGATATTTTTATTGACATCATCTATCAATGACAGTTAAAGTGTAACCTAAGGGAAGCTGGTGGTGAGTGCTTCTGACCCTGAAGACTTCAATCATCTAAAGTTTGGACTCTGCCTACTTCCCAAGGCCCTTAATGAACATATGTGTAGCCGTAGCTTAAAAAATTCCCCAGTTTGGGTTTCGGGGAGACACTGATTTTGAAAAAGCCCTGGTGTTCTCCTTACATGAATGGGACTCTTCCTACTGCTAAAACATGTCTGTCACACCCAGAGGATGGTATACCGTCTGATCGGGAAGAGTTTGGAAAAGGCATCTCATCTCCTCATCTCCTGGTGCTCGGGTTCACCCCTCCAGCGTCTTTACTAACAGTCTCCCCACTTGGAGATGTCAGCACTGTCAACATCCTGTTGCGTACAGTTTGGAATTTGTCCAGAGGATGAAGCGGAAGGATGAGGAACAATGAGAGACAAGTCCTACGTGTTCAGACAGGCACATGTCACTCTAATTTCCAATCAGGAAGACGAATTGACCAAAGGCTAGGGTTGCCCATGGAAACAGTATAGGGCTTGAGGAAATCCCGCTGCTTTGTGGCCAGTTCCCATAAACACAAGTTGAACAATAGAACTCAGGGGCAGTAAAATTCACAAAACTGCAGAGTTGAAAATATCCATCACTGAAAAATGTCTTGAGGAAAGTCAGAGAAAAGGACTTGTAAGCAAGGGAGAATGGCAGGAAAGGGATTTGAGGAGGTAGAAAGGACTCGCCATTAAGCACAAGAAAAGGAGCTGAACATTGCCAACATTGCAGTTGGCCAAAAAGGGTGTATGCGTTTTTTTGTGTATATATTCAAGAAAAGAGCGTACACCTTTTTAGCCACCCAAACAGGTGGGCACTGGAAGTCAATACTACAAAAGACATCACTTTGCATCAGTCAGAAGAGCCATCCTCATAAAGCGTAAACAACAGAAATGCAGGACAGGGCAAGGAGAAGAGGGAGCCCTGTGAGACTTATAGTGGAAATGTATATTGCCAACGGCCATTCTGGAGAAGTGTATTGTGTTTACTAAAGCATCTAAACAATGAGCTACAGAGCATAGGGCACTTGCACTCATGGGCGTATATCTTGGGAAAAACAAAACTCGAGAGGACACAGGCACCCCAATGTTTACCCCCTCTCTGTTTAAAAGATCCTCGACGAGGATATAACTTAAATGTCTCTGGAGGGAAAAAATGGATAGAGATGTGGTACTTAGGTAGAGTGGAATATTATTCAGCCTGGAAATCAATGAAATATGGCCAGCTGTAACAACTCCGGAGGAGTTACGTATGATCATTCTAAGTGACAGAATTCAAAAAGAAAAAGACACATATCATAAGATATCACTTAAAGGTGGAATCCAAAATGGCTACACATGAAATAAATTACAAAACAAAAACATAGTCAAATATGTAGAAAACACGCATAAGGCTGCTAAACGGGAAAGGTGGGGAGGGGTGAGGCATCATCCAGGAGGTTGAAATTAGCAAAGATACCATTCCAAATACCAAACTGATAATCAACAAGGCCTACACGGTAGCTAAAAGAACTGCACTCAGCACACTCAAGTCACCGGAAAAGAATATATACGACTGGTAAGAATCTGAAAAAGAATTTATTGATGTCTCTCTGTACGTGAATCAAGTGGATGTACAGCAGCAAGAAACAGAGCTTTGAAAATCAGCTGTAACCAATATAGTAATAAATTGAAAAAAATAAACGACAGAGAGACAGAGAAAACCTCTTACAACTTTTCCTCAGGGACGGTGATGCAACATGGATTGAACACATCTAGACCCACAGCAGGATGAGACATAAGGCTGGAAACTGTTTGCGCTAAGAGAAATGTGAGGTTGGGTGAGGAAATGCACACCCTTTAAAGTAATACTACCTGGTACCCATTCAATGGGTCCCAAATCTGCAGGTTCAAGGGATCTTCCTACAGCTAAAACATGCATGGAAAACCCAGAGGACTGTACACCATGTGATGCACCTCATTTATCCTCTCCTGGTGCTCCTGTTCACCATTCCAGCCACGTTACTTAGAAGCTCCCCACTTGGAGAATCAGCACATTTAAACTTCGTTTCACACATTTTGCAAATTGTGAGGAGGATGAACGGGAAGAGGGGGAACCAATGAGAGAAGAGTTGTAGGGGTTTGGACGGGCACATATCACTCTAATTTCCCATTAAGAATAAGAATTAAAAAAAGGCTCAGCCTGCCTCGCCGGAGCCAAAATAGGGCCTGAAGCAATCCTGCGGGTTTGAGGCCAGCTCACAAAAGAGCAACTTAAAACATGGAGCTCAGGGTCACTGCAATTCACAAACCTGCAGAGTTATAAATGAAAACTAACGTCCAAAAATATGTTGAGGTAAGGCAAAGAAGAGGATCTGAATGCAAGACAGAATTGCAAGAAACAGATTTCAAGAGATAGATTGGACTCGTCTTTAACGCACATGAAAAGCGGCAGAATTTCGACAATGATGCAGTTGGCCCAAAAGGGCGTATGCGATTTTTCCTGATTATATCCAGGAAAAAACGCATACGCACTTTATGGGCAACGAAGCAAGCAAGCAATGCAAATGTGCACAACAAAGAAGTCTCATTTCCCACCGGTCAAAAGGGCCATCCTAAAAAATTGTAAAAACCAGAAATGCAGGACAGGCCATGGAGAACAGGGAGCCTTTATACGCTGATGGGCAGTGTGTGAACTGCCGAGAGCCACTCTGGAGAAGTGTATGGTGGTTCCTAAATCATCTAAAAACAGAGCTACAGAGCATAGGACACTTCCAATCATGGGAGTATATCTAGGGAAGTCTAAAAATCAACAAGACACAAGCACACCACAGTTTAGGGCTACTCTGTTTACAAGAACCTCAACTTCAGTACACCTTAAATATCCCAGGAAAGAGAACAATGGATAAAGAAGATGTGGTACTTATGTACAATGGAATATCTCTTCACCATGAAATCAATGTAATAAGGCTAGTAGAAGGATAAAGAGTGGATTTAGGTCCGATAATACTACTTGAAATAAGTCAAACAGAAAAAGAAACATATCATAAGATATCACTTATAGAGGGAGGGTAAATATGGCTGCACAAGAAATGAATTACAGAACAGAACAGTGTCTCACATTTAGAAAACACACTTATGTCAGCTTAAGGGGAAAGGAGAGGTGGGGTGATGCATAAAACCAGAGTTTGAAATTAGCACAGATACCGTTCAAGAAACCAAATAGGTATTAGACAAGATCTACACCTTGCTCAATGAACTGGCCTCAACACACCCTATACACCGCAGAGAAATATATCTGAGTAATAAGAATCTTAAAACCCATGTATTGATATATCTCCATAAGGGAATCAAGTGTGTGCAGAGTGGCACAAACACAGCAGTGAAAATGAGCTAAACCCCATTATAGAAATAAATGTTAAAAACAAAATGCAGAAACAATGAAAGAGAGAAAAATTCTTACAAAATTCGCTCAGGGGCTGTGATGCAACCTGGATTGACCACATATAAACCCACAGCTGGATAAGACATAAGGCTGGACACTTGGGGCTGAGAGGATTGGTGAGCTTCGGTGAGCAACTGCCGAAAGTTTAATGCAATACTTCATGCTACTCATTCCAAGGGTCCCAACACTCCAGGTTGAAGGGAATCTTCCTACAGCTAAACCATGCTTGGGAAACCCAGCGACTGATCGGGAAAGGTTTCTAAAACGCACCACATTTTTCCTCTCCTGGGGCTCCGGATCGACATTCCAGCCGCTTTACTAACAACATCCCCACATGGAGAGTCAATGCCTTTAAGTTCTGGTATCGCACAGTCTTCAGTTAGTGCGGAGGATGAATGGGAATAGGGGGAACCAGTGAGAAACTAGCTGTAGCGGTTTCAATGGGCACATGTCACTCTAATTTCACATCAGTAAGAAGAATGAACCAAAGGCACAGCAAGGTGCCCCAGAAGAAGAATAGGGCTTCAAGGAATCCTGTGGTTATGGGGCAAGATCACAAAACTAAGAGCTGAAAAATGGAGCTAAGGGCCACTGCAATTCAAAAACCTGACTTACCTAAAAAGGGCGTATGTGTTTTTCCCTGAATATATTCAGGAAAAAACGCATACGCCCTTTTTGGCCAACCAAGCAAGCTTGCAAAGGAAATCTGCACTACAATGAAGTCTCAATTCCCCCTGGTCAAAAGGGCCATCTGAAAAAAGTGTAAAATCCATAAAGGAATGACAGGCCATGGAGAACTGGGAGCCATCTTATGCTGATGGGCAGGATGTAAATTGCCAACAGCCACTCGGGAGAAGTGTATGGTGTTTCCTGAAACATCTAAAAAACAAAGCAACAGAGCCTAGGGCACTTCCACTTATGGTACTATAGTTTAGGGCAATTAAAATCAAAAAGACACAGCCACCCCAAAGTTTGGGATGGCTCTGTTTACAAGAACCTCATATACGGTACAAGTTCAATATCGCAGAAAGTGAAAAATGGATAAAGAAGTTGTGGTACTTACGTACAATGCAATATCACTCAGCAATGAAATCTATGTCATCAGGCCCGTAGCAGCATAATGAGTGGACTAAGTACGATGAATCTAACTGAAATAAGTCACACAGAAAAAGAAACATCATAAGGTATCACTAATACATGGAATGTAAACTTGGCTACACAGGAACTGAATTCCAAAACAGAACAGGGTTTCAAATTTAGAAAACCAACTTATGCTTGCTTAAGAGGAAAGGTGAGTTGGGGTGCTGCATAAAACCAGAGATTGAAATGAGCACAGATAAAGTTCCTTAAGCCAAATATGGAATAGACAAGAGCTACTCCTTGCTCAACGAAATGGACTCAACACCCCATATTAAATGCCTAAGAGTGTACCTGACTAGGAAGTATCTTAAAACCTATGGATTGCTATGTCTCCGAAAGAGAATCAAGCGTGTGTACAGGGGCATAAACGCAGCAGTGATAGGATTGGAGAGGTTCGGTGAGCAAATGAAGACCCTTTGAAGTCATATTGCATGGCACCCATTCCACGGGTCTCAACTCTCCAGGTTTAAGGGATTCTTCCTTCAGCTAAAACATGCATGTGGAACCCAGAGTATGATCAACCGTGTGATCGGGAGACGTGTTCCAATATGTGTCAGTTTTCGTCCCCTGGTACTCGGGTGCAACATTCCAGACGCTTTACTAACACTCTCCCGACTTGGAGAGTCAGTGCCTTTAACCTCCTGTTTGGCCCAGTTTGCAATTTCTGCGGAAGATGAACAGGAATAGGGGAACCAATGAGAGACTAGCTGGAGGTGTCTGGACGGGCAAATTTAACTCTCATTTCCCACCAGGAAGAGGAATTAACCAAAGGCTCAGCGTGCCGTGCCGGAACCAGATTAGGGCCTGAAGCAATCCTGCGGTGTTGCGGCCAGCTCATGAGAAAGCGAGTTGAAGAAAGGAGGTAGGGGCACTGTAATTCACAAACCTGCCGAGTTATAAATGACAGCTATCGTCCAAAAATATACTGAAGTAAGGCTGCCAAGAGGACTTGAAAGCGGGGCAGAATTGCAGGAAACCGATTTCAGGAGGTAGACTGGAATTGCATTTAAAGCATAGGAAAAGAGGCAGAACGTCCACAATGATGCACTTGGCCAAAAAGTGCGTATGCGTTTTTTCCTGAAAATATTCAGGAAAAAACGCATACGCCCTTTTTGGCCAACCAAGGAAGCTTGCAAAGGAAATCTGCACTACAATGAAGTCTCACTTCCCCCCGGTCAAAAGGGCCATCTGAAAAAAGTGTAAAATCCAGAAAGGCAGGACAGGCCATGGAGAACTGGGAGCCTTGTTATGCTGATGGGCGGGATGTAAATTGCCAACAGCCACTCAGGAGAAGTGTATGGTGTTTCCTGAAACATCTAAAAAACAAAGCAACAGAGCCTAGGGCACTTCCACTTATGGTCCTATAGCTTAGAGAAATTAAAATCAAAAAGACACAGCCACCCCAAAGTTTGGGACGGCTCTGTTTACAAGAACCTGGTTTATGGTACAAGTTCAATATCGCAGAAAGTGAAAAATGGATAAAGAATTTGTGGTACTTACGTACAATGCAGTATCACTCAGCAATGAAATCTATGTCATCAGGCCCGTAGCAGCATAATGAGTGGATTCAGGTACGATGATTCTAACTGAAATAAGTCACACAGAAAAATAAATATCATAAGATATCACTAATACACGGAATGTAAACTTGGCTACAGAGGAACTGAATTCCAAAACAGAACAGGGTCTCAAATTTAGAAACCCAACTTATGCTTGCTTAAGGGGAAAGGTGAGTTGGGGTGCTGCATAAAACCAGAGATTGAAATGAGCACAGATAAAGTTCCTTAAGCCAAATATGGAATAGACAAGAGCTACTCCTTGCTCAAGGAAATGGACTCAACACACCATATTAAACGCCTAAGAATGTACCTGACTAGGAAGTATCTTAAAACCTATGGATTGCTATGTCTCTGAAAGAGAATCAAGCGTGTGTACAGGGGCATAAACGCAGCAGTGATAGGATTGGAGAGGTTCGGTGAGCAAATGAAGACCCTTTGAAGTCATATTGCATGGTACCCATTCCACGGGTCTCAACTCTCCAGGTTCAAGGGATTCTTCCTTCAGCTAAAACATGCATGTGGAACCCAGAGTATGATCAACCGTGTGATCGGGAGACGTGTTCCAATATGTGTCAGTTTTCGTCCCCTGGTACTCGGGTGCAACATTCCAGACGCTTTACTAACACTCTCCCGACTTGGAGAGTCAGTGCCTGTAACCTCCTGTTTGGCCCAGTTTGCAATTTCTGCGGAAGATGAACAGGAATAGGGAGAACCAATGAGAGACTAGCTGGAGGTGTCTGGACGGGCAAATTTAACTCTCATTTCCCACCAGGAAGAGGAATTAACCAAAGGCTCAGCGTGCCGTGCCGGAACCAGATTAGGGCCTGAAGCCATCCTGCGGTGTTGCGGCCAGCTCACGAGAAAGCGAGTTGAAGAAAGGATCTCAGGGACACAGAAATTCACAAACCTGCAGAGTTATAAATGACAGCTATCGTCCAAAAATATACTGAAGTAAGGCTGCCAAGAGGACTTGAAAGCGGGGCAGAATTGCAGGAAACCGATTTCAGGAGGTAGACTGGAATAGCATTTACAGCATAGGAAAAGAGGCAGAACGTCCACAATGATGCACTTGGCCAAAAAGGGCGTATGCGTTTTTTCCTGAATATATTCAGGAAAAAACGCATACGCCCTTTTTGGCCAACCAAGCAAGCTTGCAAAGGAAATCTGCACTACAATGAAGTCTCACTTCCCCCCGGTCAAAAGGGCCATCTGAAAAAAGTGTAAAATCCAGAAAGGCAGGACAGGCCATGGAGAACTGGGAGCCTTGTTATGCTGATGGGCGGGATGTAAATTGCCAACAGCCGCTCGGGAGAAGTGTATGGTGTTTCCTGAAACATCTAAAAAACAAAGCAACAGAGCCTAGGGCACTTCCACTTATGGTCCTATAGCTTAGGGAAATTAAAATCAAAAAGACACAGCCACCCCAAAGATTGGGACGGCTCTGTTTACAAGAACCTGGTTTACGGTACAAGTTCAATATCGCAGAAAGTGAAAAATGGATAAAGAAGTTGTGGTACTTACGTACAATGCAGTATCACTCAACAAGGAAATCTAAGTCATCAGGCCCGTAGCAGCATAATGAGTGGATTCAGGTACGATGATTCTAACTGAAATAAGTCACACAGAAAAAGAAACATCATAAGATATCACTAATACACGGAATGTAAACGTGGCTACACAGGAACTGAATTCCAAAACAGAACAGGGTCTCAAATTTAGAAACCCAACTTATGCTTGCTTAAGGGGAAAGGTGAGTTGGGGTGCTGCATAAAACCAGAGATTGAAATGAGCACAGATAAAGTTCCTTAAGCCAAATATGGAATAGACAAGAGCTACTCCTTGCTCAACGAAATGGACTCAACACCCCATATTAAACGCCTAAGAATGTACCTGACTAGGAAGTATCTTAAAACCTATGGATTGCTATGTCTCTGAAAGAGAATCAAGCGTGTGTACAGGGGCATAAAGGCAGCAGTGATAGAACTGGAGAGGTTCGGTGAGCAAATGAAGACCCTTTGAAGTCATATTGCAAGGTACCCATTCCACGGGTCTCAACTCTCCAGGTTTAAGGGATTCTTCCTTCAGCTAAAACATGCATGTGGAACCCAGAGTATGATCAACCGTGTGATCGGGAGATGTGTTCCAATATGTGTCAGTTTTCGTCCCCTGGTACTCGGGTGCAACATTCCAGATGCTTTACTAACACTCTCCCGACTTGGAGAGTCAGTGCCTTTAACCTCCTGTTTGGCCCAGTTTGCAATTTCTGCGGAAGATGAACAGGAATAGGGAGAACCAATGACAGACTAGCTGGAGGTGTCTGGACGGGCAAATTTAACTCTCATTTCCCACCAGGAAGAGGAATTAACCAAAGGCTCAACGTGCCGTGCTGGAACCAGATTAGGGCCTGAAGCCATCCTGCGGTGTTGCGGCCAGCTCACGAGAAAGCGAGTTGAAGAAAGGAGCTCAGGGGCACTGTAATTCACAAACCTGCAGAGTTATAAATGACAGCTATCGTCCAAAAATATACTGAAGTAAGGCTGCCAAGAGGACTTGAAAGCGGGGCAGAATTGCAGGAAACCGATTTCAGGAGGTAGACTGGAATTGCATTTAAAGCATAGGAAAAGAGGCAGAACGTCCACAATGATGCACTTGGCCAAAAAGGGCGTATGCGTTTTTTCCTGAATATATTCAGGAAAAAACGCATACGCCCTTTTTGGCCAACCAAGCAAGCTTGCAAAGGAAATCTGCACTACAATGAAGTCTCACTTCCCCCCGGTCAAAAGGGCCATCTGAAAAAAGTGTAAAATCCAGAAAGGCAGGACAGGCCATGGAGAACTGGGAGCCTTGTTATGCTGATGGGCGGGATGTAAATTGCCAACAGCCACTCGGGGGAAGTGTATGGTGTTTCCTGAAACATCTAAAAAACAAAGCAACAGAGCCTAGGGCACTTCCACTTATGGTCCTATAGCTTAGGGAAATTAAAATCAAAAAGACACAGCCACCCCAAAAATTGGGAAGGCTCTGTTTACAAGAACCTGGTTTACGGTACAAGTTCAATATCGCAGAAAGTGAAAAATGGATAAAGAAGTTGTGGTACTTACGTACAATGCAATATCACTCAGCAATGAAATCTATGTCATCAGGCCCGTAGCAGCATAATGAGTGGATTCAGGTACGATGATTCTAACTGAAATATGTCACACAGAAAAAGAAACATCATAAGATATCACTAATACACGGAATGTAAACTTGGCTACATAGGAACTGAATTACAAAACAGAACATGGTCTCAAATTTAGAAAACCAACTTATGCTTCCTTAAGGGGAAAGGTGAGTTGGGGTGCTGCATAAAACCAGAGATTGAAATGAGCACAGATAAATTTCCTTAAGCCAAATATGGAATAGACAAGAGCTACTCCTTGCTCAACGAAACGGACTCATCACCCCATATTAAACACCTAAGAATGTACCTGACTAGTAAGTAGCTTAAAACCTAAGGAATGCTATGTCTCCGAAAGAGAATCAAGCATGTGTACAGGGGCATAAACGCAGCAGTGATAGGATTGTAGAGTTTCGGTGAGCAAATGAAGACCCTTTGAAGTCATATTGCATGGTACCCATTCCACGGGTCTCAACTCTCCAGGTTTAAGGGATTCTTCCTTCAGCTAAAACATGCATGTGGAACCCAGAGTATGATCAACCGTGTGATCGGCAGACGTGTTCCAATATGTCTCAGTTTTCATCCTCTGGTACTCGGGTGCAACATTCCAGACGCTTTACTAACACTCTCCCGACTTGGAGAGTCAGTGCCTTTAACCTCCTGTTTGGCCCAGTTTGCAATTTCTACAGAACATGAACACGAATAGGGAGGACCAATGAGAGACTAGCTGGAGGTGTCTGGACGGGCAAATTTAACTCTCATTTCCCACCAGGAAGAGGAATTAACCAAAGGCTCAGCATGCCGTGCCAGAACCAGATTAGGGCCTGAAGCCATCCTGCGGTGTTGCGGCCAGCTCACGAGAAAGCGAGTTGAAGAAAGGAGCTCAGGGGCACTGTAATTCACAAACCTGCAGAGTTATAAATGACAGCTATCGTCCAAAAATATACTGAAGTAAGGCTGCCAAGAGGACTTGAAAGCGGGGCAGAATTGCAGGAAACCGATTTCAGGAAGTAGACTGGAATTGCATTTAAAGCATAGGAAAAGAGGCAGAACGTCCACAATGATGCACTTGGCGAAAAAGGGCGTATGCGTTTTTTCCTGAATATATTCAGGAAAAAACACATAAGCCCTTTTTGGCCAACCAAGCAAGCTTGCAAAGGAAATCTGCACTACAATGAAGTCTCACTTCCGCCCGGTCAAAAGGGCCATCTGAAAAAAGTGTAAAATCCAGAAAGGCAGGACAGGCCATGGAGAACTGGGAGCTTTGTTATGCTGATGGGCGGGATGTAAATTGCCAACAGCCACTCGGGAGAAGTGTATGGTGTTTCCTGAAACATCTAAAAAACAAAGCAACAGAGCCTAGGGCACTTCCACTTATGGTCCTATAGCTTAGGGAAATTAAAATCAAAAAGACAGAGCCACCCAAAAGGTTGGGACGGCTCTGTTTACAAGAAACTCATTTACGGTACAAGTTCAATATCGCAGAAGTTAAAAATGGATAAAGAAGTTGTGGTACTTACGTACAATGCAATATCACTCAGCAATGAAATCTATGTCATCAGGCTCGTAGCAGCATAATGAGTGGATTCAGGTACGATGATTCTAACTGAAATAAGTCTCACAGAAAAAGAAACATCATAAGATATCACTAACACACGGAATGTAAACTTGGCTACATAGGAACAGAATTACAAAACAGAACAGGGTCTCAAATTGAGAAAACCAACTTATGCTTCCTTAAGGGGAAAGGTGAGTTGGGGTGCTGCATAAAACCATAGATTGAAATGAGCACAGATAAAGTTCCTTAAGCCAAATATGGAATAGACAAGAGCTACTCCTTGCTCAAGGAAACGGACTCAACACCCCATATTAAACGCCTAAGAGTGTACCTGACTAGGAAGTATCTTAAAACCTATGGACTGCTATGTCTCCGAAACAGAATCAAGCGTGTGTACAGGGGCATAAACGCAGCAGTGATAGGATTGGAGAGGTTCGGTGAGCAAATGAAGACCCTTTGAAGTCATATTGCATGGTACCCATTCCACGGGTCTCAACTCTCCAGGTTTAAGGGATTCTTCCTTCAGCTAAAACATGCATGTGGAACCCAGAGTATGATCAACCGTGTGATCGGGAGACGTGTTCCAATATGTCTCAGTTTTCATCCTCTGGTACTCGGGTGCAACATTCCAGATGCTTTACTAACACTCTCCCGACTTGGAGAGTCAGTGCCTTTAACCTCCTGTTTGGCCCAGTTTGCAATTTCTGCGGAAGATGAACAGGAATAGGGAGAACCAATGAGAAACTAGCTGGAGGGGTCTGGACGGGCAAATTTAACTCTCATTTCCCACCAGGAAGAGGAATTAACCAAAGGCTCAGCGTGCCGCGCCGGGACCAGATTAGGGCCTGAAGCCATCCTGTGGTGTTGCGGCCAGCTCACGAGAAAGTGAGTTGAAGAAAGGAGCTCAGGGGCACTGTAATTCACAAACCTGCAGAGTTATAAATGACAGCTATCGTCCAAAAATATACTGAAGTAAGGCTGCCAAGAGGACTTGAAAGCGGGGCAGAATTGCAGGAAACCGATTTTAGGAGGTAGACTGGAATTGCATTTAAAGCATAGGAAAAGAGGCAGAACGTCCACAATGATGCACTTGGACAAAAAGGGCGTATGCGTTTTTTCCTGAATATATTCAGGAAAAAACGCATATGCCCTTTTTGGCCAACCAAGCAAGCTTGCAAAGGAAATCTGCACTACAATGAAGTCTCACTTCCCCCCGGTCAAAAGGGCCATCTGAAAAAAGTGTAAAATCCAGAAAGGCAGGACAGGCCATGGAGAACTGGGAGCCTTGTTATGCTGATGGGCGGGATGTAAATTGCCAACAGCCACTCGGGAGAAGTGTATGGTGTTTCCTGAAACATCTAAAAAACAAAGCAACAGAGCCTAGGGCACTTCCACTTATGGTCCTATAGCTTAGAGAAATTAAAATCAAAAAGACACAGCCACACCAAAGTTTGGGACGGCTCTGTTTACAAGAACCTGGTTTACAGTACAAGTTCAATATCGCAGAAAGTGAAAAATGGATAAAGAAATTGTGGTACTTACGTACAATGCAGTATCACTCAGCAATGAAATCTATGTCATCAGGCCCGTAGCAGCACATAATGAGTGGATTCAGGTACGATGATTCTAACTGAAATAAGTCACACAGAAAAAGAAACATCATAAGATATCACTAATACACGGAATGTAAACGTGGCTACACAGGAACTGAATTCCAAAACAGAACAGAGTCTCAAATTTAGAAACCCAACTTATGCTTGCTTAAGGGGAAAGGTGAGTTGGGGTGCTGCATAAAACCAGAGATTGAAATGAGCACAGATAAAGTTCCTTAAGCCAAATATGGAATAGACAAGAGCTACTCCTTGCTCAACGAAATGGACTCAACACACCATATTAAACGCCTAAGAATGTACCTGACTAGGAAGTATCTTAAAACCTATGGATTGCTATGTCTCCGAAAGAGAATCAAGCGTGTGTACAGGGGCATAAACGCAGCAGTGATAGGACTGGAGAGGTTCGGTGAGCAAATGAAGACCCTTTGAAGTCATATTGCATGGTACCCATTCCACGGGTCTCAACTCTCCAGGTTTAAGGGATTCTTCCTTCAGCTAAAACATGCATGTGGAACCCAGAGTATGATCAACCATGTGATCGGGAGACGTGTTCCAATATGTGTCAGTTTTCGTCCCCTGGTACTCGGGTGCAACATTCCAGACGCTTTACTAACACTCTCCCGACTTGGAGAGTCAGTGCCTTTAACCTCCTGTTTGGCCCAGTTTGCAATTTCTGCGGAAGATGAACAGGAATAGGGAGAACCAATGACAGACTAGATGGAGGTGTCTGGATGGGCAAATTTAACTCTCATTTCGCACCAGGAAGAGGAATTAACCAAAGGCTCAGCGTGCCGTGCCGGAACCAGATTAGGGCCTGAAGCAATCCTGCGGTGTTGCGGCCAGCTCAGGAGAAAGCGAGTTGAAGAAAGCAGCTCAGGGGCACTGTAATTCACAAACCTGCAGAGTTATAAATGACAGCTATCGTCCAAAAATATACCTAAGTAAGGCTGCCAAGAGGACTTGAAAGCGGGGCAGAATTGCAGGAAACCGATTTCAGGAGGTAGACTGGAATAGCATTTACAGCATAGGAAAAGAGGCAGAACGTCCACAATGATGCACTTGGCCAAAAAGGGCGTATGCGTTTTTTCCTGAATATATTCAGGAAAAAACGCATACGCCCTTTTTGGCCAACCAAGCAAGCTTGCAAAGGAAATCTGCACTACAATGAAGTCTCACTTCCCCCCGGTCAAAAGGGCCATCTGAAAAAAGTGTAAAATCCAGAAAGGCAGGACAGGCCATGGAGAACTGGGAGCCTTGTTATGCTGATGGGCGGGATGTAAATTGCCAACAGCCACTCGGGAGAAGTGTATGGTGTTTCCTGAAACATCTAAAAAACAAAGCAACAGAGCCTAGGGCACTTCCACTTATGGTCCTATAGCTTAGGGAAATTAAAATCAAAAAGACACAGCCACCCCAAAGGTTGGGACGGCTCTGTTTACAAGAACCTGGTTTACGGTACAAGTTCAATATCGCAGAAAGTGAAAAATGGATAAAGAAGTTGTGGTACTTACGTACAATGCAGTATCACTCAGCAATGAAATCTATGTCATCAGGACCGTAGCAGCATAATGAGTGGATTCAGGTATGATGATTCTAACTGAAATAAGTCACACAGAAAAAGAAACATCATAAGATATCACTAATACACGGAATGTAAACTTGGCTACAGAGGAACTGAATTCCAAAACAGAACAGGGTCTCAAATTTAGAAACCCAACTTATGCTTGCTTAAGGGGAAAGGTGAGTTGGGGTGCTGCATAAAACCAGAGATTGAAATGAGCACAGATAAAGTTCCTTAAGCAAAATATGGAATAGACAAGATCTACTCCTTGCTCAAGGAAATGGACTCAACACACCATATTAAATGCCTAAGAATGTACCTGACTAGGAAGTATCTTAAAACCTATGGATTGCTATGTCTCCGAAAGAGAATCAAGCGTGTGTACAGGGGCATAAACGCAGCAGTGATAGGATTGGAGAGGTTCGGTGAGCAAATGAAGACCCTTTGAAGTCATATTGCATGGTACCCATTCCACGGGTCTCAACTCTCCAGGTTTAAGGTATTCTTCCTTCAGCTAAAACATGCATGTGGAACCCAGAGTATGATCAACCGTGTGATCGGGAGACGTGTTCCAATATGTGTCAGTTTTCGTCCCCTGGTTCTCGGGTGCAACATTCCAGACGCTTTACTAACACTCTCCTGACTTGGAGAGTCAGTGCCTTTAACCTCCTGTTTGGCCCAGTTTGCAATTTCTGTGGAAGATGAACAGGAATAGGGAGAACCAATGAGAGACTAGCTGGACGTGTCTGGACGGGCAAATTTAACTCTCATTTCCCACCAGGAAGAGGAATTAACCAAAGGCTCAGCGTGCCGTGCCGGAACCAGATTAGGGCCTGAAGAAATCCTGTGGTGTTGCGGCCAGCTCACGAGAAAGCGAGTTGAAGAAAGGAGCTCAGGGGCACAGAAATTCACAAACCTGCAGAGTTATAAATGACAGTTATCGTCCAAAAATATACTGAAGTAAGGCTGCCAAGAGGACTTGAAAGCGGGGCAGAATTGCAGGAAACCGATTTCAGGAGGTAGACTGGAATAGCATTTACAGCATGGGAAAAGAGGCAGAACGTCCACAATGATGCACTTGGCCAAAAAGGGCGTATGCGTTTTTTCCTGAATATATTCAGGAAAAAACGCATACGCCCTTTTTGGCCAACCAAGCAAGCTTGCAAAGGAAATCTGCACTACAATGAAGTCTCACTTCCCCCCGGTCAAAAGGGCCATCTGAAAAAAGTGTAAAATCCAGAAAGGCAGGACAGGCCATGGAGAAGTGGGAGCCTTGTTATGCTGATGGGCGGGATGTAAATTGCCAACAGCCACTCGGGAGAAGTGTATGGTGTTTCCTGAAACATCTAAAAAACAAAGCAACAGAGCTTAGGGCACTTCCACTTATGGTCCTATAGCTTAGGGAAATTAAAATCAAAAAGACAGAGCCACCCAAAAGGTTGGGACGGCTCTGTTTACAAGAAACTCATTTACGGTACAAGTTCAATATCGCAGAAGTTAAAAATGGATAAAGAAGTTGTGGTACTTACGTACAATGCAATATCACTCAGCAATGAAATCTATGTCATCAGGCCTGTAGCAGCATAATGAGTGGATTCAGGTACGATGATTCTAACTGAAATAAGTCTCACAGAAAAAGAAACATCATAAGATATCACTAACACACGGAATGTAAACTTGGCTACATAGGAACTGAATTACAAAACAGAACAGGGTCTCAAATTTCGAAAACCAACTTATGCTTGCTTAAGGGGAAAGGTGAGTTGGGGTGCTGCATAAAACCAGAGATTGAAATGAGCACAGATAAAGTTCCTTAAGCCAAATATGGAATAGACAAGAGCTACTCCTTGCTCAAGGAAACGGACTCAACACCCCATATTAAACGCCTAAGAGTGTACCTGACTAGGAAGTATCTTAAAACCTATGGACTGCTATGTCTCCGAAAGAGAATCAAGCGTGTGTACAGGGGCATAAACGCAGCAGTGATAGGATTGGAGAGGTTCGGTGAGCAAATGAAGACCCTTTGAAGTCATATTGCATGGTACCCATTCCACGGGTCTCAACTCTCCAGGTTTAAGGGATTCTTCCTTCAGCTAAAACATGCATGTGGAACCCAGAGTATGATCAACCGTGTGATCGGGAGACGTGTTCCAATATGTCTCAGTTTTCATCCTCTGGTACTCGGGTGCAACATTCCAGATGCTTTACTAACACTCTCCCGACTTGGAGAGTCAGTGCCTTTAACCTCCTGTTTGGCCCAGTTTGCAATTTCTGCGGAAGATGAACAGGAATAGGGAGAACCAATGAGAGACTAGCTGGAGGGGTCTGGACGGGCAAATTTAACTCTCATTTCCCACCAGGAAGAGGAATTAACCAAAGGCTTAGCGTGCCGCGCCGGAACCAGATTAGGGCCTGAAGCCATCCTGTGGTGTTGCGGCCAGCTCACGAGAAAGGGAGTTGAAGAAAGGAGCTCAGGGGCACTGTAATTCACAAACCTGCAGAGTTATAAATGACAGCTATCGTCCAAAAATATACTGAAGTAAGGCTGCCAAGAGGACTTGAAAGCGGGGCAGAATTGCAGGAAACCGATTTCAGGAGGTAGACTGGAATTGCATTTAAAGCATAGGAAAAGAGGCAGAACGTCCACAATGATGCACTTGGCCAAAAAGGGCGTATGCGTTTTTTCCTGAATATATTCAGGAAAAAACGCATACGCCCTTTTTGGCCAACCAAGCAAGCTTGCAAAGGAAATCTGCACTACAATGAAGTCTCACATCCCCCCGGTCAAAAGGGCCATCTGAAAAAAGTGTAAAATCCAGAAAGGCAGGACAGGCCATGGAGAACTGGGAGCCTTGTTATGCTGATGGGCGGGATGTAAATTGCCAACAGCCACTCGGGAGAAGTGTATGGTGTTTCCTGAAACATCTAAAAAACAAAGCAACAGAGCCTAGGGCACTTCCACTTATGGTCCTATAGCTTAGAGAAATTAAAATCAAAAAGACACAGCCACACCAAAGGTTGGGACGGCTCTGTTTACAAGAAACTCATTTACGGTACAAGTTCAATATCCCAGAAAGTGAAAAATGGATAAGAAGTTGTGGTACTTACGTACAATGCAATATCACTCACAATGAAATCTATGTCATCAGGCCCGTAGCAGCATAATGAGTGGATTCAGGTACGATGATTCTAACTGAAATAAGTCTCACAGAAAAAGAAACATCATAAGATATCACTAACACACGGAATGTAAACTTGGATACATAGGAACTGAATTCCAAAACAGAACAGGGTCTCAAATTTAGAAACCCAACTTATGCTTCCTTAAGGGGAAAGGTGAGTTTGGGTGCTGCATAAAACCAGAGATTGAAATGAGCACAGATAAAGTTCCTTAAGCCAAATATGGAATAGACAAGAGCTACTCCTTGCTCAAGGAAACGGACTCAACACCCCATATTAAACGCCTAAGAGTGTACCTGACTAGGAAGTATCTTAAAACCTATGGACTGCTATGTCTCCGAAAGAGAATCAAGCGTGTGTACAGGGGCATAAACGCAGCAGTGATAGGATTGGAGAGGTTCGGTGAGCAAATGAAGACCCTTTGAAGTCATATTGCATGGTACCCATTCCACGGGTCTCAACTCTCCAGGTTTAAGGGATTCTTCCTTCAGCTAAAACATGCATGTGGAACCCAGAGTATGATCAACCGTGTGATCGGGAGACGTGTTCCAATATGTCTCAGTTTTCATCCTCTGGTACTCGGGTGCAACATTCCAGATGCTTTACTAACACTCTCCCGACTTGGAGAGTCAGTGCCTTTAACCTCCTGTTTGGCCCAGTTTGCAATTTCTGCGGAAGATGAACAGGAATAGGGAGAACCAATGAGAGACTAGCTGGAGGGGTCTGGACGGGCAAATTTAACTCTCATTTCCCACCAGGAAGAGGAATTAACCAAAGGCTTAGCGTGCCGCGCCGGAACCAGATTAGGGCCTGAAGCCATCCTGTGGTGTTGCGGCCAGCTCACGAGAAAGGGAGTTGAAGAAAGGAGCTCAGGGGCACTGTAATTCACAAACCTGCAGAGTTATAAATGACAGCTATCGTCCAAAAATATACTGAAGTAAGGCTGCCAAGAGGACTTGAAAGCGGGGCAGAATTGCAGGAAACCGATTTCAGGAGGTAGACTGGAATTGCATTTAAAGCATAGGAAAAGAGGCAGAACGTCCACAATGATGCACTTGGCCAAAAAGGGCGTATGCGTTTTTTCCTGAATATATTCAGGAAAAAACGCATACGCCCTTTTTGGCCAACCAAGCAAGCTTGCAAAGGAAATCTGCACTACAATGAAGTCTCACATCCCCCCGGTCAAAAGGGCCATCTGAAAAAAGTGTAAAATCCAGAAAGGCAGGACAGGCCATGGAGAACTGGGAGCCTTGTTATGCTGATGGGCGGGATGTCAATTGCCAACAGCCACTCGGGAAAAGTGTATGGTGTTTCCTGAAACATCTAAAAAACAAAGCAACAGAGCCTAGGGCACTTCCACTTATGGTCCTATAGCTTAGAGAAATTAAAATCAAAAAGACACAGCCACACCAAAGGTTGGGACGGCTCTGTTTACAAGAAACTCATTTACGGTACAAGTTCAATATCGCAGAATGTGAAAAATGGATAAGAAGTTGTGGTACTTACGTACAATGCAGTATCACTCAACAAGGAAATCTAAGTCATCAGGCCCGTAGCAGCATAATGAGTGGACTAAGTACGATAAATCTAACTGAAATAAGTCACACAGAAAAAGAAACATCATAAGGTATCACTAATACATGGAATGTAAACTTGGCTACACAGGAACTGAATTCCAAAACAGAACAGGGTCTCAAATTTAGAAAACCAACTTATGCTTGCTTAAGGGGAAAGGTGAGTTGGGGTGCTGCATAAAACCAGAGATTGAAATGAGCACAGATAAAGTTCCTTAAGCCAAATATGGAATAGACAAGAGCTACTCCTTGCTCAACGAAATGGACTCAACACCCCATATTAAACGCCTAAGAATGTACCTGACTAGGAAGTATCTTAAAACCTATGGACTGCTATGTCTCCAAAAGAGAATCAAGCGTGTGTACAGGGGCATAAACGCAGCAGTGATAGGATTGGAGAGGTTCGGTGAGCAAATGAAGACCCTTTGAAGTCATATTGCATGGTACCCATTCCACGGGTCTCAACTCTCCAGGTTTAAGGTATTCTTCCTTCAGCTAAAACATGCATGTGGAACCCAGAGTATGATCAACCGTGTGATCGGGAGACGTGTTCCAATATGTGTCAGTTTTCGTCCCCTGGTACTCGGGTGCAACATTCCAGATGCTTTACTAACACTCTCCCGACTTGGAGAGTCAGTGCCTTTAACCTCCTGTTTGGCCCAGTTTGCAATTTCTGCGGAAGATGAACAGGAATAGGGGAACCAATGAGAGACTAGCTGGAGGTGTCTGGACGGGCAAATTTAACTCTCATTTCCCACCAGGAAGAGGAATTAACCAAAGGCTCAGCGTGCCGTGCCGGAACCAGATTAAGGCCTGAAGCCATCCTGTGGTGTTGCGGCCAGCTCACGAGAAAGCGAGTTGAAGAAAGGAGCTCAGGGGCACTGTAATTCACAAACCTGCTGAGTTATAAATGACAGCTATCGTCCAAAAATATACTGAAGTAAGGCTGCCAAGAGGACTTGAAAGCGGGGCAGAATTGCAGGAAACCTATTTCAGGAGGTAGACTGGAATTGCATTTAAAGCATAGGAAGAGGCAGAACGTCCACAATGATGCACTTGGCCAAAAAGGGCGTATGCGTTTTTTCCTGAATATATTCAGGAAAAAACGCATACGCCCTTTTTGGCCAACCAAGCAAGCTTGCAAAGGAAATCTGCACTACAATGAAGTCTCACTTCCCCCCGGTCAAAAGGGCCATCTGAAAAAAGTGTAAAATCCAGAAAGGCAGGACAGGCCATGGAGAACTGGGAGCCTTGTTATGCTGATGGGCGGGATGTAAATTGCCAACAGCCACTCAGGAGAAGTGTATGGTGTTTCCTGAAACATCTAAAAAACAAAGCAACAGAGCCTAGGGCACTTCCACTTATGGTCCTATAGCTTAGGGAAATTAAAATCAAAAAGACACAGCCACCCCAAAGGTTGGGACGGCTCTGTTTACAAGAACCTGGTTTACAGTACAAGTTCAATATCGCAGAAAGTGAAAAATGGATAAAGAAATTGTGGTACTTACGTACAATGCAGTATCACTCAGCAATGAAATCTATGTCATCAGGCCCGCAGCAGCATAATGAGTGGATTCAGGTATGATGATTCTAACTGAAATAAGTCACACAGGAAAAGAAACATCATAAGATATCACTAATACACGGAATGTAAACTTGGCTACATAGGAACTGAATTCCAAAACAGAACAGGGTCTCAAATTTAGAAACCCAACTTATGCTTGCTTAAGGGGAAAGGTGAGTTGGGGTGCTGCATAAAACCAGAGATTGAAATGAGCACAGATAAAGTTCCTTAAGCCAAATATGGAATAGACAAGAGCTACTCCTTGCTCAACGAAATGGACTCAACACCCCATATTAAATGCCTAAGAATGTACCTGACTAGGAAGTATCTTAAAACCTATGGATTGCTATGTCTCCGAAAGAGAATCAAGCGTGTGTACAGGGGCATAAAGGCAGCAGTGATAGGACTGGAGAGGTTCGGTGAGCAAATGAAGACCCTTTGAAGTCATATTGTATGGTACCCATTCCACGGGTCTCAACTCTCCAGGTTTAAGGTATTCTTCCTTCAGCTAAAACATGCATGTGGAACCCAGAGTATGATCAACCGTGTGATCGGGAGACGTGTTCCAATATGTGTCAGTTTTCGTCCCCTGGTACTCGGGTGCAACATTCCAGACGCTTTACTAACACTCTCCCGACTTGGAGAGTCAGTGCCTTTAACCTCCTGTTTGGCCCAGTTTGCAATTTCTGCGGAAGATGAACAGGAATAGGGAGAACCAATGAGAGACTAGCTGGAGGGGTCTGGACGGGCAAATTTAACTCTCATTACCCACCAGGAAGAGGAATTAACCAAAGGCTCAGCGTGCCGTGCCGGAACCAGATTAGGGCCTGAAGCCATCCTGCGGTGTTGCGGCCAGCTCACGAGAAAGCGAGTTGAAGAAAGGAGCTCAGGGGCACAGAAATTCACAAACCTGCCGAGTTATAAATGACAGCTATCGTCCAAAAATATACTGAAGTAAGGCTGCCAAGAGGACTTGAAAGCGGGGCAGAATTGCAGGAAACCGATTTCAGGAGGTAGACTGGAATAGCATTTACAGCATAGGAAAAGAGGCAGAACGTCCACAATGATGCACTTGGCCAAAAAGGGCGTATGCGTTTTTTCCTGAATATATTCAGGAAAAAACGCATACGCCCTTTTTGGCCAACCAAGCAAGCTTGCCAAGGAAATCTGCACTACAATGAAGTCTCACTTCCCCCCGGTCAAAAGGGCCATCTGAAAAAAGTGTAAAATCCAGAAAGGCAGGACAGGCCATGGAGAACTGGGAGCCTTGTTATGCTGATGGGCGGGATGTCAATTGCCAACAGCCACTCGGGAGAAGTGTATGGTGTTTCCTGAAACATCTAAAAAACAAAGCAACAGAGCCTAGGGCACTTCCACTTATGGTCCTATAGCTTAGGGAAATTAACATCAAAAAGACACAGCCACCCCAAAGGTTGGGACGGCTCTGTTTACAAGAACCTGGTTTACGGTACAAGTTCAATATCGCAGAAAGTGAAAAATGGATAAAGAAATTGTGGTACTTACGTACAATGCAGTATCACTCAGCAATGAAATCTATGTCATCAGGCCCGTAGCAGCACATAATGAGTGGATGCAGGTACGATGATTCTAACTGAAATAAGTCACACAGAAAAAGAAACATCATAAGATATCACTAATACACGGAATGTAAACGTGGCTACACAGGAACTGAATTCCAAAACAGAACAGGGTCTCAAATTTAGAAACCCAACTTATGCTTGCTTAAGGGGAAAGGTGAGTTGGGGTGCTGCATAAAACCAGAGATTGAAATGAGCACAGATAAAGTTCCTTAAGCCAAATATGGAATAGACAAGAGCTACTCCTTGCTCAACGAAATGGACTCAACACCCCATATTAAACGCCTAAGAATGTACCTGACTAGGAAGTATCTTAAAACCTATGGATTGCTATGTCTCCGAAAGAGAATCAAGCGTGTGTACAGGGGCATAAACGCAGCAGTGATAGGACTGGAGAGGTTCGGTGAGCAAATGAAGACCCTTTGAAGTCATATTGCATGGTACCCATTCCACGGGTCTCAACTCTCCAGGTTTAAGGTATTCTTCCTTCAGCTAAAACATGCATGTGGAACCCAGAGTATGATCAACCGTGTGATCGGGAGACGTGTTCCAATATGTGTCAGTTTTCGTCCCCTGGTACTCGGGTGCAACATTCCAGACGCTTTACTAACACTCTCCCGACTTGGAGAGTCAGTGCCTTTAACCTCCTGTTTGGCCCAGTTTGCAATTTCTGCGGAAGATGAACAGGAATAGGGAGAACCAATGACAGACTAGATGGAGGTGTCTGGATGGGCAAATTTAACTCTCATTTCGCACCAGGAAGAGGAATTAACCAAAGGCTCAGCGTGCCGTGCCGGAACCAGATTAGGGCCTGAAGCCATCCTGCGGTGTTGCGGCCAGCTCACGAGAAAGCGAGTTGAAGAAAGGAGCTCAGGGGCACTGTAATTCACAAACCTGCAGAGTTATAAATGACAGCTATCGTCCAAAAATATACTGAAGTAAGGCTGCCAAGAGGACTTGAAAGCGGGGCAGAATTGCAGGAAACCGATTTCAGGAGGTAGACTGGAATTGCATTTAAAGCATAGGAAAAGAGGCAGAACGTCCACAATGATGCACTTGGCCAAAAAGGGCGTATGCGTTTTTTCCTGAATATATTCAGGAAAAAACGCATACGCCCTTTTTGGCCAACCAAGCAAGCTTGCAAAGGAAATCTGCACTACAATGAAGTCTAACTTCCCCCCGGTCAAAAGGGCCATCTGAAAAAAGTGTAAAATCCAGAAAGGCAGGACAGGCCATGGAGAACTGGGAGCCTTGTTATGCTGATGGGCGGGATGTAAATTGCCAACAGCCTCTTGGGAGAAGTGTATGGTGTTTCCTGAAACATCTAAAAAACAAAGCAACAGAGCCTAGGGCACTTCCACTTACGGTCCTATAGCTTAGGGAAATTAAAATCAAAAAGACACAGCCACCCCAAAGATTGGGACGGCTCTGTTTACAAGAACCTCGTTTACGGTACAAGTTCAATATCGCAGAAAGTGAAAAATGGATAAAGAAGTTGTGGTACTTACGTACAATGCAGTATCACTCAACAAGGAAATCTAAGTCATCAGGCCCGTAGCAGCATAATGAGTGGATTCAGGTACGATGATTCTAACTGAAATAAGTCACACAGAAAAAGAAACATCATAAGATATCACTAATACACGGAATGTAAACGTGGCTACACAGGAACTGAATTCCAAAACAGAACAGGGTCTCAAATTTAGAAACCCAACTTATGCTTGCTTAAGGGGAAAGGTGAGTTGGGGTGCTGCATAAAACCAGAGATTGAAATGAGCACAGATAAAGTTCCTTAAGCCAAATATGGAATAGACAAGAGCTACTCCTTGCTCAACGAAATGGACTCAACACCCCATATTAAACGCCTAAGAATGTACCTGACTAGGAAGTATCTTAAAACCTATGGATTGCTATGTCTCTGAAAGAGAATCAAGCGTGTGTACAGGGGCATAAACGCAGCAGTGATAGGACTGGAGAGGTTCGGTGAGCAAATGAAGACCCTTTGAAGTCATATTGCAAGGTACCCATTCCACGGGTCTCAACTCTCCAGGTTTAAGGGATTCTTCCTTCAGCTAAAACATGCATGTGGAACCCAGAGTATGATCAACCGTGTGATCGGGAGACGTGTTCCAATATGTGTCAGTTTTCGTCCCCTGGTACTCGGGTGCAACATTCCAGACGCTTTACTAACACTCTCCCGACTTGGAGAGTCAGTGCCTTTAACATCCTGTTTGGCCCAGTTTGCAATTTCTGCGGAAGATGAACAGGAATAGGGAGAACCAATGACAGACTAGCTGGAGGTGTCTGCACGGGCAAATTTAACTCTCATTTCCCACCAGGAAGAGGAATTAACCAAAGGCTCAGCGAGCCGTGCCGGAACCAGATTAGGGCCTGAAGCCGTCCTGCGGTGTTGCGGCCAGCTCACGAGAAAGCGAGTTGAAGAAATGAGCTCAGGGGCACTGTAATTCACAAACCTGCCGAGTTATAAATGACAGCTATCGTCCAAAAATATACTGAAGTAAGGCTGCCAAGAGGACTTGAAAGCGGGGCAGAATTGCAGGAAACCGATTTCAGGAGGTAGACTGGAATTGCATTTAAAGCATAGGAAAAGAGGCAGAACGTCCACAATGATGCACTTGGCCAAAAAGGGCGTATGCGTTTTTTCCTGAATATATTCAGGAAAAAACGCATACGCCCTTTTTGGCCAACCAAGGAAGCTTGCAAAGGAAATCTGCACTACAATGAAGTCTCACTTCCCCCCGGTCAAAAGGGCCATCTGAAAAAAGTGTAAAATCCAGAAAGGCAGGACAGGCCATGGAGAACTGGGAGCCTTGTTATGCTGATGGGCGGGATGTAAATTGCCAACAGCCACTCGGGAGAAGTGTATGGTGTTTCCTGAAACATCTAAAAAACAAAGCAACAGAGCCTAGGGCACTTCCACTTATGGTCCTATAGCTTAGGAAAATTAAAATCAAAAAGACACAGCCACCCCAAAGGTTGGGACGGCTCTGTTTACAAGAACCTGGTTTACGGTACAAGTTCAATATCGCAGAAAGTGAAAAATGGATAAAGAAGTTGTGGTACTTACGTACAATTCAGTATCACTCAGCAATGAAATCTATGTCATCAGGCCCGTAGCAGCATAATGAGTGGATTCAGGTATGATGATTCTAACTGAAATAAGTCACACAGAAAAAGAAACATCATAAGATATCACTAATACACGGAATGTAAACTTGACTACAGAGGAACTGAATTCCAAAACAGAACAGGGTCTCAAATTTAGAAACCCAACTTATGCTTGCTTAAGGGGAAAGGTGAGTTGGGGTGCTGCATAAAACCAGAGATTGAAATGAGCACAGATAAAGTTCCTTAAGCCAAATATGGAATAGACAAGAGCTACTCCTTGCTCAACGAAATGG
Organism: Lagenorhynchus albirostris; assembly: GCF_949774975.1. Classification (NCBI taxonomy): domain Eukaryota; kingdom Metazoa; phylum Chordata; class Mammalia; order Artiodactyla; family Delphinidae; genus Lagenorhynchus; species Lagenorhynchus albirostris. The sequence goes on along the minus strand of NW_026783590.1, from coordinate 1,037,023 downwards.
ACTCAACACCCCATATTAAACGCCTAAGAATGTACCTGACTAGGAAGTATCTTAAAACCTATGGATTGCTATGTCTCCGAAAGAGAATCAAGCGTGTGTACAGGGGCATAAACGCAGCAATGATAGGATTAGAGAGGTTCGGTGAGCAAATGAAGACCCTTTGAAGTCATATTGCATGGTACCCATTCCACGGGTCTCAACTCTCCAGGTTTAAGGTATTCTTCCTTCAGCTAAAACATGCATGTGGAACCCAGAGTATGATCAACCGTGTGATCGGGAGACGTGTTCCAATATGTGTCAGTTTTCGTCCCCTGGTACTCGGGTGCAACATTCCAGACGCTTTACTAACACTCTCCCGACTTGGAGAGTCAGTGCCTTTAACCTCCTGTTTGGCCCAGTTTGCAATTTCTGCGGAAGATGAACAGGAATTGGGAGAACCAATGAGAGACTAGCTGGAGGTGTCTGGACGGGCAAATTTAACTCTCATTTCCCACCAGGAAGAGGAATTAACCAAAGGCTCAGCGTGCCGTGCCGGAAACAGATTAGGGCCTGAAGCCATCCTGCGGTGTTGCGGGCAGCTCACGAGAAAGCGAGTTGAAGAAAGGAGCTCAGGGGCACTGTAATTCACAAACCTGCAGAGTTATAAATGACAGCTATCGTCCAAAAATATACTGAAGTAAGGCTGCCAAGAGGACTTGAAAGCGGGGCAGAATTGCAGGAAACCGATTTCAGGAGGTAGACTGGAATTGCATTTAAAGCATAGGAAAAGAGGCAGAACGTCCACAATGATGCACTTGGCCAAAAAGGGCGTATGCGTTTTTTCCTGAATATATTCAGGAAAAAACGCATACGCCCTTTTTGGCCAACCAAGCAAGCTTGCAAAGGAAATCTGCACTACAATGAAGTCTCACTTCCCCCCGGTCAAAAGGGCCATCTGAAAAAAGTGTAAAATCCAGAAAGGCAGGACAGGCCATGGAGAACTGGGAGCCTTGTTATGCTGATGGGCGGGATGTAAATTGCCAACAGCCACTCGGGAGAAGTGTATGGTGTTTCCTGAAACATCTAAAAAACAAAGCAACAGAGCCTAGGGCACTTCCACTTATGGTCCTATAGCTTAGGGAAATTAAAATAAAAAGACAGAGCCACCCCAAAGGTTGGGACGGCTCTGTTTACAAGAACCTGGTTTACGGTACAAGTTCAATATCGCAGAAAGTGAAAAATGGATAAAGAAGTTGTGGTACTTACGTACAATGCAATATCACTCAGCAAGGAAATCTATGTCATCAGGCCCGTAGCAGCATAATGAGTGGATTCAGGTATGATGATTCTAACTGAAATAAGTCACACAGAAAAAGAAACATCATAAGATATCACTAATACACGGAATGTAAACTTGGCTACACAGGAACTGAATTACAAAACAGAACAGGGTCTCAAATTTAGAAACCTAACTTATGCTTGCTTAAGGGGAAAGGTGAGTTGGGGTGCTGCATAAAACCAGAGATTGAAATGAGCACAGAAAAAGTTCCTTAAGTCAAATATGGAATAGACAAGAGCTACTCCTTCCTCAACGAAATGGACTCAACACCCCATATTAAACGCCTAAGAATGTACCTGACTAGGAAGTATCTTAAAACCAATTGATTGCTATGTCTCCGAAAGAGAATCAAGCGTGTGTACAGGGGCATAAACGCAGCAGTGATAGGACTGGAGAGGTTCGGTGAGCAAATGAAGACCCTTTGAAGTCATATTGCATGGAACCCATTCCACGGGTCTCAACTCTCAAGGTTTAAGGTATTCTTCCTTCAGCTAAAACATGCATGTGGAACCCAGAGTATGATCAACCGTGTGATCGGGAGACGTGTTCCAATATGTCTCAGTTTTCGTTCCCTGGTACTCGGGTGCAACATTCCAGACGCTTTACTAACACTCTCCCGACTTGGAGAGTCAGTGCCTTTAACCTCCTGTTTGGCCCAGTTTGCAATTTCTGCGGAAGATGAACAGGAATAGGGAGAACCAATGAGAGACTAGCTGGAGGTGTCTGGACGGGCAAATTTAACTCTCATTTCCCACCAGGAAGAGGAATTAACCAAAGGCTCAGCGAGCCATGCCGGAACCAGATTAGGGCCGGAAGCCATCCTGCGTTGTTGCGGCCAGCTCACGAGAAAGCGAGTTGAAGAAAGGAGTTCAGGGGCACTGTAATTCACAAACCTGCAGAGTTATATATGACAGCTATCGTCCAAAAATATACTGAAGTAAGGCTGCCAAGAGGAGTTGAAAGCGGGGCAGAATTGCAGGAAACCGATTTCACGAGGTAGACTGGAATTGCATTTAAAGCATAGGAAAAGAGGCAGAACGTCCACAATGATGCACTTGGCCAAAAAGGGCGTATGCGTTTTTTCCTGAATATATTCAGGAAAAAACGCATACGCCCTTTTTGGCCAACCAAGCAAGCTTGCAAAGGAAATCTGTACTACAATGAAGTCTCACTTCCCCCCGGTCAAAAGGGCCATCTGAAAAAAGTGTAAAATCCAGAAAGGCAGGACAGGCCATGGAGAACTGGGAGCCTTGTTATGCTGATGGGCGGGATGTAAATTGCCAACAGCCACTGGGGAGAAGTGTATGGTGTTTCCTGAAACATCTAAAAAACAAAGCAACAGAGCCTAGGGCACTTCCACTTATGGTCCTATAGCTTAGGGAAATTAAAATCAAAAAGACAGAGCCGCCCCAAAGGTTGGGAAGGCTCTGTTTACAAGAAACTCATTTACGGTACAAGTTTAATATCGCAGAAAGTGAAAAATGGATAAAGAAGTTGTGGTACTTACGTACAATGCAATATCACTCAGCAAGGAAATCTATGTCATCAGGCCCGTAGCAGCATAATGAGTGGATTCAAGTATGATGATTCTAACTGAAATAAGTCACACAGAAAAAGAAACATCATAAGATATCACTAATACACGGAATGTAAACTTGGCTACACAGGAACTGAATTACAAAACAGAACAGGGTCTCAAATTTAGAAACCCAACTTATGCTTGCTTAAGGGGAAAGGTGAGTTGGGGTGCTGCATAAAACCAGAGATTGAAATGAGCACAGATAAAGTTCCTTAAGCCAAATATGGAATAGACAAGAGCTACTCCTTGCTCAACGAAATGGACTCAACACCCCATATTAAACGCCTAAGAATGTACCTGACTAGGAAGTATCTTAAAACCTATGGATTGCTATGTCTCCGAAAGAGAATCAAGCGTGTGTACAGGGGCATAAACGCAGCAGTGATAGGATTGGAGAGGTTCGGTGAGCAAATGAAGACCCTTTGAAGTCATATTGCATGGTACCCATTCCACGGGTCTCAACTCTCCAGGTTTAAGGTATTCTTCCTTCAGCTAAAACATGCATGTGGAACCCAGAGTATGATCAACCGTGTGATCGGGAGACGTGTTCCAATATGTGTCAGTTTTCGTCCCCTGGTACTCGGGTGCAACATTCCAGACGCTTTACTAACACTCTCCCGACTTGGAGAGTCAGTGCCTTTAACCTCCTCTTTGGCCCAGTTTGCAATTTCTGCGGAAGATGAACAGGAATAGGGAGAACCAATGACAGACTAGCTGGAGGGGTCTGGACGGGCAAATTTAACTCTCATTTCGCACCAGGAAGAGGAATTAACCAAAGGCTCAGCGTGCCGTGCCGGAACCAGATTAGGGCCTGAAGCCATCCTGCGGTGTTGCGGCCAGCTCACGAGAAAGCGAGTTGAAGAAAGGAGCTCAGGGGCACTGTAATTCACAAACCTGCAGAGTTATAAATGACAGCTATCGTCCAAAAATATACTGAAGTAAGGCTGCCAAGAGGACTTGAAAATGGGGCAGAATTGCAGGAAATCGATTTCAGGAGGTAGACTGGAATTGCATTTAAAGCATAGGAAAAGAGGCAGAACGTCCACAATGATGCACTTGGCCAAAAAGGGCGTATGCGTTTTTTCCTGAATATATTCAGGAAAAAACGCATACGCCCTTTTTGGCCAACCAAGCAAGCTTGCAAAGGAAATCTGCACTACAGTGAAGTCTCACTTCCCCCCGGTCAAAAGGGCCATCTGAAAAAAGTGTAAAATCCAGAAAGGCAGGACAGGCCATGGAGACCTGGGAGCCTTGTTATGCTGATGGGCGGGATGTCAATTGCCAACAGCCACTGGGGAGAAGTGTATGGTGTTTCCTGAAACATCTAAAAAACAAAGAAACAGAGCTTAGGGCACTTCCACTTATGGTCCTATAGCTTAGGGAAATTAAAATCAAAAAGACACAGCCACCCAAAAGGTTGGGACGGCTCTGTTTACAAGAACCTGGTTTACGGTACAAGTTCAATATCGCAGAAAGTGAAAAATGGATAAAGAAGTTGTGGTTCTTACGTACAATGCAATATCACTCAGCAAGGAAATCTATGTCATCAGGCCCGTAGCAGCATAATGAGTGGATTCAGGTACGAAGATTCTAACTGAAATAAGTCTCACAGAAAAAGAAACATCATAAGATATCACTAATACACGGAATGTAAACTTGGCTACACAGGAACTGAATTACAAAACAGAACAGGGTCTCAAATTTAGAAACCCAACTTATGCTTGCTTAAGGGGAAAGGTGAGTTGGGGTGCTGCATAAAACCAGAGATTGAAATGAGCACAGATAAAGTTCCTTAAGCCAAATATGGAATAGACAAGAGCTACTCCTTGCTCAACGAAATGGACTCAACACCCCATATTAAACGCCTAAGAATGTACCTGACTAGGAAGTATCTTAAAACCTATGGATTGCTATGTCTCCGAAAGAGAATCAAGCGTGTGTACAGGGGCATAAACGCAGCAGTGATAGGACTGGAGAGGTTCGGTGAGCAAATGAAGACCCTTTGAAGTCATATTGCATGGTACCCATTCCACGGGTCTCAACTCTCCAGGTTTAAGGGATTCTTCCTTCAGCTAAAACATGCATGTGGAACCCAGAGTATGATCAACCGTGTGATCGGGAGACGTGTTCCAATATGTGTCAGTTTTCGTCCCCTGGTACTCGGGTGCAACATTCCAGACGCTTTACTAACACTCTCCCGACTTGGAGAGTCAGTGCCTTTAACCTCCTGTTTGGTCCAGTTTGCAATTTCTGCGGAAGATGAACAGGAATAGGGAGAACCACTGAGAGACTAGCTGGAGGTGTCTGGACGGGCAAATTTAACTCTCATTTCCCACCAGGAAGAGGAATTAACCAAAAGCTCAGCGTGCCGTGCCGGAACCAGATTAGGGCCTGAAGCCATCCTGCGGTGTTGCGGCCAGCTCACGAGAAAGCGAGTTGAAGAAAGGAGCTCAGGGGCACTGTAATTCACAAACCTGCAGAGTTATAAATGACAGCTATCGTCCAAAAATATACTGAAGTAAGGCTGCCAAGAGGACTTGAAAGTGGGGCAGAATTGCAGGAAACCGATTTCAGGAGGTAGACTGGAATTGCATTTAAAGCATAGGAAAAGAGGCAGAACGTCCACAATGATGCACTTGGCCAAAAAGGGCGTATGCGTTTTTTCCTGAATATATTCAGGAAAAAACGCATACGCCCTTTTTGGCCAACCAAGCAAGCTTGCAAAGGAAATCTGCACTACAAGGAAGTCTCACTTCCCCCCGGTCAAAAGGGCCATCTGAAAAAAGTGTAAAATCCAGAAAGGCAGGACAGGCCATGGAGAACTGGGAGCCTTGCTATGCTGATGGGCGGGATGTAAATTGCCAACAGCCACTCGGGAGAAGTGTATGGTGTTTCCTGAAACATCTAAAAAACAAAGCAACAGAGCCTAGGGCACTTCCACTTATGGTTCTATAGCTTAGGGAAATTAAAATCAAAAAGACACAGCCACCCCAAAGGTTGGGACGGCTCTGTTTACAAGAACCTGGTTTACGGTCCAAGTTCAATATCACAGAAAGTGAAAAATGGATAAAGAAGTTGTGGTACTTACGTACAATGCAATATCACTCAGCAATGAAATCTATGTCATCAGGCCTGTAGCAGCATAATGAGTGGATTCAGGTATGATGATTCTAACTGAAATAAGTCACACAGAAAAAGAAACATCATAAGATATCACTAATACACGGAATGTAAACTTGGCTACACAGGAACTGAATTACAAAACAGAACAGGGTCTCAAATTTAGAAACCCAACTTATGCTTGCTTAAGGGGAAAGGTGAGTTGGGGTGCTGCATAAAACCAGAGATTGAAATGAGCACAGATAAAGTTCCTTAAGCCAAATATGGAATAGACAAGAGCTACTCCTTGCTCAACGAAATGGACTCAACACCCCATATTAAACGCCTAAGAATGTACCTGACTAGGAAGTATCTTAAAACCTATGGATTGCTATGTCTCCGAAAGAGAATCAAGCGTGTGTACAGGGGCATAAACGCAGCAGTGATAGGATTAGAGAGGTTCGGTGAGCAAATGAAGACCCTTTGAAGTCATATTGCATGATACCCATTCCACGGGTCTCAACTCTCCAGGTTTAAGGTATTCTTCCTTCAGCTAAAACATGCATGTGGAACCCAGAGTATGATCAACCGTGTGATCGGGAGACGTGTTCCAATATGTGTCAGTTTTCGTCCCCTGGTACTCGGGTGCAACATTCCAGACGCTTTACTAACACTCTCCCGACTTGGAGAGTCAGTGCCTTTAACCTCCTGTTTGGCCCAGTTTGCAATTTCTGCGGAAGATGAACAGGAATTGGGAGAACCAATGAGAGACTAGCTGGAGGTGTCTGGACGGGCAAATTTAACTCTCATTTCCCACCAGGAAGAGGAATTAACCAAAGGCTCAGCGTGCCGTGCCGGAACCAGATTAGGGCCTGAAGCAATCCTGCGGTGTTGCGGCCAGCTCACGAGAAAGCGAGTTGAAGAAAGGAGCTCAGGGGCACAGAAATTCACAAACCTGCAGAGTTATAAATGACAGCTATCGTCCAAAAATATACTGAAGTAAGGCTGCCAAGAGGACTTGAAAGCGGGGCAGAATTGCAGGAAACTGATTTCAGGAGGTAGACTGGAATTGCATTTAAGGCATAGGAAAAGAGGCAGAACGTCCACAATGATGCACTTGGCCAAAAAGGGCGTATGCGTTTTTTCCTGAATATATTCAGGAAAAAACGCATACGCCCTTTTTGGCCAACAAAGCAAGCTTGCAAAGGAAATCTGCACTACAATGAAGTCTCACTTCCCCCTGGTCAAAAGCGCCATCTGAAAAAAGTGTAAAATCCAGAAAGGCAGGACAGGCCATGGAGAACTGGGAGCCTTGTTATGCTGATGGGCGGGATGTAAATTGCCAACAGCCACTCGGGAGAAGTGTATGGTGTTTCCTGAAACATCTAAAAAACAAAGCTACAGAGCCTAGGGCACTTCCACTTATGGTCCTATAGCTTAGGGAAATTAAAATCAAAAAGACAGAGCCAACCAAAACGTTGGGACGGCTCTGTTTACAAGAACCTGGTTTACGGTACAAGTTCAATATCGCAGAAAGTGAAAAATGGATAAAGAAGTTGTGGTACTTACGTACAATGCAATATCACTCAGCAAGGAAATCTATGTCAACAGGCCCATAGCAGCATAATGAGTGGATTCAGGTACGATGATTCTAACTGAAATAAGTCACACAGAAAAAGAAACATCATAAGATATCACTAATACACGGAATGTAAACTTGGCTACAGAGGAACTGAATTACAAAACAGAACAGGGTCTCAAATTTAGAAACCCAACTTATGCTTGCTTAAGGGGAAAGGTGAGTTGGGGTGCTGCATAAAACCAGAGATTGAAATGAGCACAGATAAAGTTCCTTAAGCCAAATATGGAATAGACAAGAGCTACTCCTTGCTCAACGAAATGGACTCAACACCCCATATTAAACGCCTAAGAATGTACCTGACTAGGAAGTATCTTAAAACCTATGGATTGCTATGTCTCCGAAAGAGAATCAAGCGTGCGTACAGGGGCATAAACGCAGCAGTGATAGGACTGGAGAGGTTCGGTGAGCAAATGAAGACCCTTTGAAGTCATATTGCATGGTACCCATTCCACGGGTCTCAACTCTCCAGCTTTAAGGGATTCTTCCTTCAGCTAAAACATGCATGTGGAACCCAGAGTATGATCAACCGTGTGATCGGGAGACGTGTTCCAATATGTGTCAGTTTTCGTCCCCTGGTACTCGGTTGCAACATTCTAGACGCTTTACTAACACTCTCCCGACTTGGAGAGTCAGTGCCTTTAACCTCCTGTTTGGCCCAGTTTGCAATTTCTGCGGAAGATGAACAGGAATAGGGAGAACCAATGAGAGACTAGCTGGAGGGGTCTGGACGGGCAAATTTAACTCTCATTTCGCACCAGGAAGAGGAATTAACCAAAGGCTCAGCGTGCCGTGCCGGAACCAGATTAGGGCCTGAAGCCATCCTGCGGTGTTGCGGCCAGCTCACGAGAAAGCGAGTTGAAGAAAGGAGCTCAGGGGCACTGTAATTCACAAACCTGCAGAGTTATAAATGACAGCTATCGTCCAAAAATATACTGAAGTAAGGCTGCCAAGAGGACTTGAAAATGGGGCAGAATTGCAGGAAATCGATTTCAGGAGGTAGACTGGAATTGCATTTAAAGCATAGGAAAAGAGGCAGAACGTCCACAATGATGCACTTGGCCAAAAAGGGCGTATGCGTTTTTTCCTGAATATATTCAGGAAAAAACGCATACGCCCTTTTTGGCCAACCAAGCAAGCTTGCAAAGGAAATCTGCACTACAGTGAAGTCTCACTTCCCCCCGGTCAAAAGGGCCATCTGAAAAAAGTGTAAAATCCAGAAAGGCAGGACAGGCCATGGAGACCTGGGAGCCTTGTTATGCTGATGGGCGGGATGTAAATTGCCAACAGCCACTGGGGAGAAGTGTATGGTGTTTCCTGAAACATCTAAAAAACAAAGAAACAGAGCTTAGGGCACTTCCACTTATGGTCCTATAGCTTAGGGAAATTAAAATAAAAAAGACAGAGCCACCCAAAATAGTTGGGACGGCTCTGTTTACAAGAAACTCATTTTCGGTACAAGTTCAATATCGCAGAAAGTGAAAAATGGATAAAGAAATTGTGGTACTTACGTACAATGCAATATCACTCAGCAAGGAAATCTATGTCATCAGGCCCGTAGCAGCATAATGAGTGGATTCAGGTACGAAGATTCTAACTGAAATAAGTCTCACAGAAAAAGAAACATCATAAGATATCACTAATACACGGAATGTAAACTTGGCTACACAGGAACTGAATTACAAAACAGAACAGGGTCTCAAATTTAGAAACCCAACTTATGCTTGCTTAAGGGGAAAGGTGAGTTGGGGTGCTGCATAAAACCAGAGATTGAAATGAGCACAGATAAAGTTCCTTAAGCCAAATATGGAATAGACAAGAGCTACTCCTTGCTCAACGAAATGGACTCAACACCCCATATTAAACGCCTAAGAATGTACCTGACTAGGAAGTATCTTAAAACCTATGGATTGCTATGTCTCCGAAAGAGAATCAAGCGTGTGTACAGGGGCATAAACGCAGCAGTGATAGGACTGGAGAGGTTCGGTGAGCAAATGAAGACCCTTTGAAGTCATATTGCATGGTACCCATTCCACGGGTCTCAACTCTCCAGGTTTAAGGGATTCTTCCTTCAGCTAAAACATGCATGTGGAACCCAGAGTATGATCAACCGTGTGATCGGGAGATGTGTTCCAAAATGTGTCAGTTTTCGTCCCCTGGTATTCGGGTGCAACATTCCAGACGCTTTACTAACACTCTCCCGACTTGGAGAGTCAGTGCCTTTAACCTCCTGTTTGGTCCAGTTTGCAATTTCTGCGGAAGATGAACAGGAATAGGGAGAACCAATGAGAGAGTAGGTGGAGGTGTCTGGACGGGCAAATTTAACTCTCATTTCCCACCAGTAAGAGGAATTAACCAAAGGCTCAGCGTGCCGTGCCGGAACCAGATTAGGGCCTGAAGCCATCCTGCAGCGTTGCGGCCTGCTCACGAGAAAGCGAGTTGAAGAAAGGAGCTCAGGGGCACTCTAATTCACAAACCTGCAGAGTTATAAATGACAGCTATCGTCCAAAAATATACTGAAGTAAGGCTGCCAAGAGGACTTGAAAGTGGGGCAGAATTGCAGGAAACCGATTTCAGGAGGTAGACTGGAATTGCATTTAAAGCATAGGAAAAGAGGCAGAACGTCCACAATGATGCACTTGGCCAAAAAGGGCGTATGCGTTTTTTCCTGAATATATTCAGGAAAAAACGCATACGCCCTTTTTGGCCAACCAAGCAAGCTTGCAAAGGAAATCTGCACTACAATGAAGTCTCACTTCCCCCCGGTCAAAAGGGCCATCTGAAAAAAGTGTAAAATCCAGAAAGGCAGGACAGGCCATGGAGACCTGGGAGCCTTGTTATGCTGATGGGCGGGATGTAAATTGCCAACAGCCACTGGGGAGAAGTGTATGGTGTTTCCTGAAATATCTAAAAAACAAAGAAACAGAGCTTAGGGCACTTCCACTTATGGTCCTATAGCTTAGGGAAATTAAAATAAAAAAGACAGAGCCACCCAAAATAGTTGGGACGGCTCTGTTTACAAGAAACTCATTTTCGGTACAAGTTCAATATCGCAGAAAGTGAAAAATGGATAAAGAAGTTGTGGTACTTACGTACAATGCAATATCACTCAGCAAGGAAATCTATGTCATCAGGCCCGTAGCAGCATAATGAGTGGATTCAGGTACGAAGATTCTAACTGAAATAAGTCTCACAGAAAAAGAAACATCATGAGATATCACTAATACACGGAATGTAAACTTGGCTACACAGGAACTGAATTACAAAACAGAACAGGGTCTCAAATTTAGAAACCCAACTTATGCTTGCTTAAGGGGAAAGGTGAGTTGGGGTGCTGCATAAAACCAGAGATTGAAATGAGCACAGATAAAATTCCTTAAGCCAAATATGGAATAGAAAAGAGCTACTCCTTGCTCAACGAAATGGACTCAACACCCCATATTAAACGCCTAAGAATGTACCTGACTAGGAAGTATCTTAAAACCTATGGATTGCTATGTCTCCGAAAGAGAATCAAGCGTGTGTACAGGGGCATAAACGCAGCAGTGATAGGACTGGAGAGGATCGGTGAGCAAATGAAGACCCTTTGAAGTCATATTGCATGGTACCCATTCCACGGGTCTCAACTCTCCAGGTTTAAGGGATTCTTCCTTCAGCTAAAACATGCATGTGGAACCCAGAGTATGATCAACCGTGTGATCGGGAGACGTGTTCCAATATGTGTCAGTTTTCGTCCCCTGGTACTCGGGTGCAACATTCCAGACGCTTTACTAACACTCTCCCGACTTGGAGAGTCAGTGCCTTTAACCTCCTGTTTGGTCCAGTTTGCAATTTCTGCGGAAGATGAACAGGAATAGGGAGAACCAATGAGAGACTAGCTGGAGGTGTCTGGACGGGCAAATTTAACTCTCATTTCCCATCAGGAAGAGGAATTAACCAAAGGCTCAGCATGCCATGCCAGAACCAGATTAGGGCCTGAAGCCATCCTGCGGTGTTGCGGCCAGCTCACGAGAAAGCGAGTTGAAGAAAGGAGCTCAGGGGCACAGAAATTCACAAACCTGCAGAGTTATAAATGACAGCTATCGTCCAAAAATATACTGAAGTAAGGCTGCCAAGAGGACTTGAAAGCGGGGCAGAATTGCAGGAAACCGATTTCAGGAGGTAGACTGGAATTGCATTAAAAGCATAGGAAAAGAGGCAGAACGTCCACAATGATGCACTGGGCCAAAAAGGGCGTATGCGTTTTTTCCTGAATATATTCAGGAAAAAATGCATACGCCCTTTTTGGCCAACCAAGCAAGCTTGCAAAGGAAATCTGCACTACAATGAAGTCTCACTTCCCCCCGGTCAAAAGGGCCATCTGAAAAAAGTGTAAAATCCAGAAAGGCAGGACAGGCCATGGAGAACTGGGAGCCTTGTTATGCTGATGGGCGGGATGTAAATTGCCAACAGCCACTCGGGAGAAGTGTATGGTGTTTCCTGAAACATCTAAAAAACAAAGCAACAGAGCCTAGGGCACTTCCACTTATGGTCCTATAGCTTAGGGAAATTAAAATCAAAAACACACAGCCACCCAAAAGGTTGGGACGGCTCTGTTTACAAGAACCTGGTTTATGGTACAAGTTCAATATCGCAGAAAGTGAAAAATGGATAAAGAAGTTGTGGTACTTACGTACAATGCAGTATCACTCAGCAAGGAAATCTATGTCATCAGGCCCGTAGCAGCATAATGAGTGGATTCAGGTATGATGATTCTAACTGAAATAAGTCACACAGAAAAAGAAACATCATAAGATATCACTAATACACGGAATGTAAACTTGGCTACACAGGAACTGAATTACAAAACAGAACAGGGTCTCAAATTTAGAAACCCAACTTATGCTTGCTTAAGGGGAAAGGTGAGTTGGGGTGCTGCATAAAACCAGAGATTGAAATGAGCACAGATAAAGTTCCTTAAGCCAAATATGGAATAGACAAGAGCTACTCCTTGCTCAACGAAATGGACTCAACACCCCATATTAAACGCCTAAGAATGTACCTGACTAGGAAGTATCTTAAAACCTATGGATTGCTATGTCTCCGAAAGAGAATCAAGCGTGTGTACAGGGGCATAAAAGCAGCAGTGATAGGACTGGAGAGGTTCGGTGAGCAAATGAAGACCCTTTGAAGTCATATTGCATGGTACCCATTCCACGGGTCTCAACTCTCCAGGTTTAAGGGATTCTTCCTTCAGCTAAAACATGCATGTGGAACCCAGAGTATGATCAACCGTGTGATCGGGAGATGTGTTCCAATATGTGTCAGTTTTCGTCCCCTGGTACTCGGGTGCAACATTCCAGACGCTTTACTAACACTCTCCCGACTTGGAGAGTCAGTGCCTTTAACCTCCTGTTTGGCCCAGTTTGCAATTTCTGCGGAAGATGAACAGGAATAGGGAGAACCAATGAGAGAGTAGGTGGAGGTGTCTGGACGGGCAAATTTAACTCTCATTTCCCACCAGTAAGAGGAATTAACCAAAGGCTCAGCGTGCCGTGCCGGAACCAGATTAGGGCCTGAAGCCATCCTGCGGTGTTGCGGCCAGCTCACGAGAAAGCGAGTTGAAGAAAGGAGCTCAGGGGCACTGTAATTCACAAACCTGCAGAGTTATAAATGACAGCTATCGTCCAAAAATATACTGAAGTAAGGCTGCCAAGAGGACTTGAAAGTGGGGCAGAATTGCAGGAAACCGATTTCAGGAGGTAGACTGGTATTGCATTTAAAGCATAGGAAAAGAGGCAGAACGTCCACAATGATGCACTTGGCCAAAAAGGGCGTATGCGTTTTTTCCTGAATATATTCAGGAAAAAACGCATACGCCCTTTTTGGCCAACCAAGCAAGCTTGCAAAGGAAATCTGCACTACAAGGAAGTCTCACTTCCCCCCGGTCAAAAGGGCCATCTGAAAAAAGTGTAAAATCCAGAAAGGCAGGACAGGCCATGGAGAACTGGGAGCCTTGCTATGCTGATGGGCGGGATGTAAATTGCCAACAGCCACTCGGGAGAAGTGTATGGTGTTTCCTGAAACATCTAAAAAACAAAGCAACAGAGCTTAGGGCACTTCCACTTATGGTTCTATAGCTTAGGGAAATTAAAATCAAAAAGACACAGCCACCCCAAAGGTTGGGACGGCTCTGTTTACAAGAACCTGGTTTACGGTCCAAGTTCAATATCACAGAAAGTGAAAAATGGATAAAGAAGTTCTGGTACTTACGTACAATGCAATATCACTCAGCAATGAAATCTATGTCATCAGGCCTGTAGCAGCATAATGAGTGGATTCAGGTATGATGATTCTAACTGAAATAAGTCACACAGAAAAAGAAACATCATAAGATATCACTAATACACGGAATGTAAACTTGGCTACACAGGAACTGAATTACAAAACAGAACAGGGTCTCAAATTTAGAAACCCAACTTATGCTTGCTTAAGGGGAAAGGTGAGTTGGGGTGCTGCATAAAACCAGAGATTGAAATGAGCACAGATAAAGTTCCTTAAGCCAAATATGGAATAGACAAGAGCTACTCCTTGCTCAACGAAATGGACTCAACACCCCATATTAAACGCCTAAGAATGTACCTGACTAGGAAGTATCTTAAAACCTATGGATTGCTATGTCTCCGAAAGAGAATCAAGCGTGTGTACAGGGGCATAAACGCAGCAGTGATAGGATTAGAGAGGTTCGGTGAGCAAATGAAGACCCTTTGAAGTCATATTGCATGGTACCCATTCCACGGGTCTCAACTCTCCAGGTTTAAGGTATTCTTCCTTCAGCTAAAACATGCATGTGGAACCCAGAGTATGATCAACCGTGTGATCGGGAGACGTGTTCCAATATGTGTCAGTTTTCGTCCCCTGGTACTCGGGTGCAACATTCCAGACGCTTTACTAACACTCTCCCGACTTGGAGAGTCAGTGCCTTTAACCTCCTGTTTGGCCCAGTTTGCAATTTCTGCGGAAGATGAACAGGAATTGGGAGAACCAATGAGAGACTAGCTGGAGGTGTCTGGACGGGCAAATTTAACTCTCATTTCCCACCAGGAAGAGGAATTAACCAAAGGCTCAGCGTGCCGTGCCGGAACCAGATTAGGGCCTGAAGCCATCCTGCGGTGTTGCGGCCAGCTCACGAGAAAGCGAGTTGAAGAAAGGAGCTCAGGGGCACAGAAATTCACAAACCTGCAGAGTTATAAATGACAGCTATCGTCCAAAAATATACTGAAGTAAGGCTGCCAAGAGGACTTGAAAGCGGGGCAGAATTGCAGGAAACTGATTTCAGGAGGTAGACTGGAATTGCATTTAAGGCATAGGAAAAGAGGCAGAACGTCCACAATGATGCACTTGGCCAAAAAGGGCGTATGCGTTTTTTCCTGAATATATTCAGGAAAAAACGCATACGCCCTTTTTGGCCAACAAAGCAAGCTTGCAAAGGAAATCTGCACTACAATGAAGTCTCACTTCCCCCTGGTCAAAAGCGCCATCTGAAAAAAGTGTAAAATCCAGAAAGGCAGGACAGGCCATGGAGAACTGGGAGCCTTGTTATGCTGATGGGCGGGATGTAAATTGCCAACAGCCACTCGGGAGAAGTGTATGGTGTTTCCTGAAACATCTAAAAAACAAAGCTACAGAGCCTAGGGCACTTCCACTTATGGTCCTATAGCTTAGGGAAATTAAAATCAAAAAGACAGAGCCAACCAAAACGTTGGGACGGCTCTGTTTACAAGAACCTGGTTTACGGTACAAGTTCAATATCGCAGAAAGTGAAAAATGGATAAAGAAGTTGTGGTACTTACGTACAATGCAATATCACTCAGCAAGGAAATCTATGTCAACAGGCCCATAGCAGCATAATGAGTGGATTCAGGTACGATGATTCTAACTGAAATAAGTCACACAGAAAAAGAAACATCATAAGATATCACTAATACACGGAATGTAAACTTGGCTACAGAGGAACTGAATTACAAAACAGAACAGGGTCTCAAATTTAGAAACCCAACTTATGCTTGCTTAAGGGGAAAGGTGAGTTGGGGTGCTGCATAAAACCAGAGATTGAAATGAGCACAGATAAAGTTCCTTAAGCCAAATATGGAATAGACAAGAGCTACTCCTTGCTCAAGGAAATGGACTCAACACCCCATATTAAACGCCTAAGAATGTACCTGACTAGGAAGTATCTTAAAACCTATGGATTGCTATGTCTCCGAAAGAGAATCAAGCGTGCGTACAGGGGCATAAACGCAGCAGTGATAGGACTGGAGAGGTTCGGTGAGCAAATGAAGACCCTTTGAAGTCATATTGCATGGTACCCATTCCACGGGTCTCAACTCTCCAGCTTTAAGGGATTCTTCCTTCAGCTAAAACATGCATGTGGAACCCAGAGTATGATCAACTGTGTGATCGGGAGACGTGTTCCAATATGTGTCAGTTTTCGTCCCCTGGTACTCGGTTGCAACATTCTAGACGCTTTACTAACACTCTCCCGACTTGGAGAGTCAGTGCCTTTAACCTCCTGTTTGGCCCAGTTTGCAATTTCTGCGGAAGATGAACAGGAATTGGGAGAACCAATGAGAGACTAGCTGGAGGTGTCTGGACGGGCAAATTTAACTCTCATTTCCCACCAGGAAGAGGAATTAACCAAAGGCTCAGCGTGCCGTGCCGGAACCAGATTAGGGCCTGAAGCCATCCTGCGGTGTTGCGGCCAGCTCACGAGAAAGCGAGTTGAAGAAAGGAGCTCAGGGGCACAGAAATTCACAAACCTGCAGAGTTATAAATGACAGCTATCGTCCAAAAATATACTGAAGTAAGGCTGCCAAGAGGACTTGAAAGCGGGGCAGAATTGCAGGAAACTGATTTCAGGAGGTAGACTGGAATTGCATTTAAGGCATAGGAAAAGAGGCAGAACGTCCACAATGATGCACTTGGCCAAAAAGGGCGTATGCGTTTTTTCCTGAATATATTCAGGAAAAAACGCATACGCCCTTTTTGGCCAACAAAGCAAGCTTGCAAAGGAAATCTGCACTACAATGAAGTCTCACTTCCCCCTGGTCAAAAGCGCCATCTGAAAAAAGTGTAAAATCCAGAAAGGCAGGACAGGCCATGGAGAACTGGGAGCCTTGTTATGCTGATGGGCGGGATGTAAATTGCCAACAGCCACTCGGGAGAAGTGTATGGTGTTTCCTGAAACATCTAAAAAACAAAGCTACAGAGCCTAGGGCACTTCCACTTATGGTCCTATAGCTTAGGGAAATTAAAATCAAAAAGACAGAGCCAACCAAAACGTTGGGTCGGCTCTGTTTACAAGAACCTGGTTTACGGTACAAGTTCAATATCGCAGAAAGTGAAAAATGGATAAAGAAGTTGTGGTACTTACGTACAATGCAATATCACTCAGCAAGGAAATCTATGTCAACAGGCCCATAGCAGCATAATGAGTGGATTCAGGTACGATGATTCTAACTGAAATAAGTCACACAGAAAAAGAAACATCATAAGATATCACTAATACACGGAATGTAAACTTGGCTACAGAGGAACTGAATTACAAAACAGAACAGGGTCTCAAATTTAGAAACCCAACTTATGCTTGCTTAAGGGGAAAGGTGAGTTGGGGTGCTGCATAAAACCAGAGATTGAAATGAGCACAGATAAAGTTCCTTAAGCCAAATATGGAATAGACAAGAGCTACTCCTTGCTCAAGGAAATGGACTCAACACCCCATATTAAACGCCTAAGAATGTACCTGACTAGGAAGTATCTTAAAACCTATGGATTGCTATGTCTCCGAAAGAGAATCAAGCGTGCGTACAGGGGCATAAACGCAGCAGTGATAGGACTGGAGAGGTTCGGTGAGCAAATGAAGACCCTTTGAAGTCATATTGCATGGTACCCATTCCACGGGTCTCAACTCTCCAGCTTTAAGGGATTCTTCCTTCAGCTAAAACATGCATGTGGAACCCAGAGTATGATCAACCGTGTGATCGGGAGACGTGTTCCAATATGTGTCAGTTTTCGTCCCCTGGTACTCGGTTGCAACATTCTAGACGCTTTACTAACACTCTCCCGACTTGGAGAGTCAGTGCCTTTAACCTCCTGTTTGGCCCAGTTTGCAATTTCTGCGGAAGATGAACAGGAATAGGGAGAACCAATGAGAGACTAGCTGGAGGGGTCTGGACGGGCAAATTTAACTCTCATTTCGCACCAGGAAGAGGAATTAACCAAAGGCTCAGCGTGCCGTGCCGGAACCAGATTAGGGCCTGAAGCCATCCTGCGGTGTTGCGGCCAGCTCACGAGAAAGCGAGTTGAAGAAAGGAGCTCAGGGGCACTGTAATTCACAAACCTGCAGAGTTATAAATGACAGCTATCGTCCAAAAATATACTGAAGTAAGGCTGCCAAGAGGACTTGAAAATGGGGCAGAATTGCAGGAAATCGATTTCAGGAGGTAGACTGGAATTGCATTTAAAGCATAGGAAAAGAGGCAGAACGTCCACAATGATGCACTTGGCCAAAAAGGGCGTATGCGTTTTTTCCTGAATATATTCAGGAAAAAACGCATACGCCCTTTTTGGCCAACCAAGCAAGCTTGCAAAGGAAATCTGCACTACAGTGAAGTCTCACTTCCCCCCGGTCAAAAGGGCCATCTGAAAAAAGTGTAAAATCCAGAAAGGCAGGACAGGCCATGGAGACCTGGGAGCCTTGTTATGCTGATGGGCGGGATGTAAATTGCCAACAGCCACTGGGGAGAAGTGTATGGTGTTTCCTGAAACATCTAAAAAACAAAGAAACAGAGCTTAGGGCACTTCCACTTATGGTCCTATAGCTTAGGGAAATTAAAATAAAAAAGACAGAGCCACCCAAAATAGTTGGGACGGCTCTGTTTACAAGAAACTCATTTTCGGTACAAGTTCAATATCGCAGAAAGTGAAAAATGGATAAAGAAATTGTGGTACTTACGTACAATGCAATATCACTCAGCAAGGAAATCTATGTCATCAGGCCCGTAGCAGCATAATGAGTGGATTCAGGTACGAAGATTCTAACTGAAATAAGTCTCACAGAAAAAGAAACATCATAAGATATCACTAATACACGGAATGTAAACTTGGCTACACAGGAACTGAATTACAAAACAGAACAGGGTCTCAAATTTAGAAACCCAACTTATGCTTGCTTAAGGGGAAAGGTGAGTTGGGGTGCTGCATAAAACCAGAGATTGAAATGAGCACAGATAAAGTTCCTTAAGCCAAATATGGAATAGACAAGAGCTACTCCTTGCTCAACGAAATGGACTCAACACCCCATATTAAACGCCTAAGAATGTACCTGACTAGGAAGTATCTTAAAACCTATGGATTGCTATGTCTCCGAAAGAGAATCAAGCGTGTGTACAGGGGCATAAACGCAGCAGTGATAGGACTGGAGAGGTTCGGTGAGCAAATGAAGACCCTTTGAAGTCATATTGCATGGTACCCATTCCACGGGTCTCAACTCTCCAGGTTTAAGGGATTCTTCCTTCAGCTAAAACATGCATGTGGAACCCAGAGTATGATCAACCGTGTGATCGGGAGATGTGTTCCAATATGTGTCAGTTTTCGTCCCCTGGTACTCGGGTGCAACATTCCAGACGCTTTACTAACACTCTCCCGACTTGGAGAGTCAGTGCCTTTAACCTCCTGTTTGGTCCAGTTTGCAATTTCTGCGGAAGATGAACAGGAATAGGGAGAACCAATGAGAGAGTAGGTGGAGGTGTCTGGACGGGCAAATTTAACTCTCATTTCCCACCAGTAAGAGGAATTAACCAAAGGCTCAGCGTGCCGTGCCGGAACCAGATTAGGGCCTGAAGCCATCCTGCAGCGTTGCGGCCTGCTCACGAGAAAGCGAGTTGAAGAAAGGAGCTCAGGGGCACTCTAATTCACAAACCTGCAGAGTTATAAATGACAGCTATCGTCCAAAAATATACTGAAGTAAGGCTGCCAAGAGGACTTGAAAGTGGGGCAGAATTGCAGGAAACCGATTTCAGGAGGTAGACTGGAATTGCATTTAAAGCATAGGAAAAGAGGCAGAACGTCCACAATGATGCACTTGGCCAAAAAGGGCGTATGCGTTTTTTCCTGAATATATTCAGGAAAAAACGCATACGCCCTTTTTGGCCAACCAAGCAAGCTTGCAAAGGAAATCTGCACTACAATGAAGTCTCACTTCCCCCCGGTCAAAAGGGCCATCTGAAAAAAGTGTAAAATCCAGAAAGGCAGGACAGGCCATGGAGACCTGGGAGCCTTGTTATGCTGATGGGCGGGATGTAAATTGCCAACAGCCACTGGGGAGAAGTGTATGGTGTTTCCTGAAACATCTAAAAAACAAAGAAACAGAGCTTAGGGCACTTCCACTTATGGTCCTATAGCTTAGGGAAATTAAAATAAAAAAGACAGAGCCACCCAAAATAGTTGGGACGGCTCTGTTTACAAGAAACTCATTTTCGGTACAAGTTCAATATCGCAGAAAGTGAAAAATGGATAAAGAAGTTGTGGTACTTACGTACAATGCAATATCACTCAGCAAGGAAATCTATGTCATCAGGCCCGTAGCAGCATAATGAGTGGATTCAGGTACGAAGATTCTAACTGAAATAAGTCTCACAGAAAAAGAAACATCATAAGATATCACTAATACACGGAATGTAAACTTGGCTACACAGGAACTGAATTACAAAAACAGAACAGGGTCTCAAATTTAGAAACCCAACTTATGCTTGCTTAAGGGGAAAGGTGAGTTGGGGTGCTGCATAAAACCAGAGATTGAAATGAGCACAGATAAAGTTCCTTAAGCCAAATATGGAATAGAAAAGAGCTACTCCTTGCTCAACGAAATGGACTCAACACCCCATATTAAACGCCTAAGAATGTACCTGACTAGGAAGTATCTTAAAACCTATGGATTGCTATGTCTCCGAAAGAGAATCAAGCGTGTGTACAGGGGCATAAACGCAGCAGTGATAGGACTGGAGAGGATCGGTGAGCAAATGAAGACCCTTTGAAGTCATATTGCATGGTACCCATTCCACGGGTCTCAACTCTCCAGGTTTAAGGGATTCTTCCTTCAGCTAAAACATGCATGTGGAACCCAGAGTATGATCAACCGTGTGATCGGGAGACGTGTTCCAATATGTGTCAGTTTTCGTCCCCTGGTACTCGGGTGCAACATTCCAGACGCTTTACTAACACTCTCCCGACTTGGAGAGTCAGTGCCTTTAACCTCCTGTTTGGTCCAGTTTGCAATTTCTGCGGAAGATGAACAGGAATAGGGAGAACCAATGAGAGACTAGCTGGAGGTGTCTGGACGGGCAAATTTAACTCTCATTTCCCATCAGGAAGAGGAATTAACCAAAGGCTCAGCATGCCATGCCGGAACCAGATTAGGGCCTGAAGCCATCCTGCGGTGTTGCGGCCAGCTCACGAGAAAGCGAGTTGAAGAAAGGAGCTCAGGGGCACAGAAATTCACAAACCTGCAGAGTTATAAATGACAGCTATCGTCCAAAAATATACTGAAGTAAGGCTGCCAAGAGGACTTGAAAGTGGGGCAGAATTGCAGGAAACCGATTTCAGGAGGTAGACTGGAATTGCATTTAAAGCATAGGAAAAGAGGCAGAACGTCCACAATGATGCACTTGGCCAAAAAGGGCGTATGCGTTTTTTCCTGAATATATTCAGGAAAAAACGCATACGCCCTTTTTGGCCAACCAAGCAAGCTTGCAAAGGATATCTGCACTACAATGAAGTCTCACTTCCCCCCGGTCAAAAGGGCCATCTGAAAAAAGTGTAAAATCCAGAAAGGCAGGACAGGCCATGGAGAACTGGGAGCCTTGCTATGATGATGGGCGGGATGTAAATTGCCAACAGCCACTCGGGAGAAGTGTATGGTGTTTCCTGAAACATCTAAAAAACAAAGCAACAGAGCCTAGGGCACTTCCACTTATGGTCCTATAGCTTAGGGAAATTAAAATCAAAAAGACACAGCCACCCCAAAGGTTGGGACGGCTCTGTTTACAAGAACCTGGTTTACGGTACAAGTTCAATATCGCAGAAAGTGAAAAATGGATAAAGAAGTTGTGGTACTTACGTACAATGCAGTATCACTCAGCAAGGAAATCTATGTCATCAGGCCCGTAGCAGCATAATGAGTGGATTCAGGTATGATGATTCTAACTGAAATAAGTCACACAGAAAAAGAAACATCATAAGATATCACTAATACACGGAATGTAAACGTGGCTACACAGGAACTGAATTACAAAACAGAACAGGGTCTCAAATTTAGAAAACCAACTTATGCTTGCTTAACGGGAAAGGTGAGTTGGGGTGCTGCATAAAACCAGAGATTGAAATGAGCACAGATAAAGTTCCTTAAGCCAAATATGGAATAGACAACAGCTACTCCTTGCTCAACGAAACGGACTCAACACCCCATATTAAACACCTAAGAATGTACCTGACTAGTAAGTAGCTTAAAACCTAAGGAATGCTATGTCTCCGAAAGGGAATCAAGCGTGTGTCCAGGGGCATAAATGCACCAGTGATAGGATTGGAGAGTTTCGGTGAGCAAATGAAGACCCTTTGAAGTCATATTGCATGGTACCCATTCCACGGGTCTCAACTCTCCAGGTTTAAGGGATTCTTCCTTCAGCTAAAACATGCATGTGGAACCCAGAGTATGATCAACCGTGTGATCGGGAGATGTGTTCCAATATGTGTCAGTTTTCGTCCCCTGGTACTCGGGTGCAACATTCCAGACGCTTTACTAACACTCTCCCGACTTGGAGAGTCAGTGCCTTTAACCTCCTGTTTGGTTCAGTTTGCAATTTCTGCGGAAGATGAACAGGAATAGGGAGAACCAATGAGAGACTAGCTGGAGGTGTCTGGACGGGCAAATTTAACTCTCATTTCCCACCAGGAAGAGGAATTAACCAAAAGCTCAGCGTGCCGTGCCGGAACCAGATTAGGGCCTGAAGCCATCCTGCGGTGTTGCGGGCAGCTCACGAGAAAGCGAGTTGAAGAAAGGAGCTCAGGGGCACTGTAATTCACAAACCTGCAGAGTTATAAATGACAGCTATCGTCCAAAAATATACTGAAGTAAGGCTGCCAAGAGGACTTGAAAGCGGGGCAGAATTGCAGGAAACCGATTTCAGGAGGTAGACTGGAATTGCATTTAAAGCATAGGAAAAGAGGCAGAACGTCCACAATGATGCACTTGGCCAAAAAGGGCGTATGCGTTTTTTCCTGAATATATTCAGGAAAAAACGCATACGCCCTTTTTGGCCAACCAAGCAAGCTTGCAAAGGAAATCTGCACTACAATGAAGTCTCACTTCCCCCCGGTCAAAAGGGCCATCTGAAAAAAGTGTAAAATCCAGAAAGGCAGGACAGGCCATGGAGAACTGGGAGCCTTGTTATGCTGATGGGCGGGATGTAAATTGCCAACAGCCACTCGGGAGAAGTGTATGGTGTTTCCTGAAACATCTAAAAAACAAAGTAACAGAGCCTAGGGCACTTCCACTTATGGTCCTATAGCTTAGGGAAATTAAAATCAAAAAGACACAGCCACCCAAAAGGTTGGGACGGCTCTGTTTACAAGAACCTGGTTTACGGTACAAGTTCAATATCGCAGAAAGTGAAAAATGGATAAAGAAGTTGTGGTACTTACGTACAATGCAATATCACTCAGCAAGGAAATCTATGTCATCAGGCCCGTAGCAGCATAATGAGTGGATTCAGGTATGATGATTCTAACTGAAATAAGTCACACAGAAAAAGAAACATCATAAGATATCACTAATACACGGAATGTAAACTTGGCTACACAGGAACTGAATTACAAAACAGAACAGGGTCTCAAATTTAGAAACCCAACTTATGCTTGCTTAAGGGGAAAGGTGAGTTGGGGTGCTGCATAAAACCAGAGATTGAAATGAGCACAGATAAAGTTCCTTAAGCCAAATATGGAATAGACAAGAGCTACTCCTTGCTCAACGAAATGGACTCAACACCCCATATTAAACGCCTAAGAATGTACCTGACTAGGAAGTATCTTAAAACCTATGGATTGCTATGTCTCCGAAAGAGAATCAAGCGTGTGTACAGGGGCATAAAAGCAGCAGTGATAGGACTGGAGAGGTTCGGTGAGCAAATGAAGACCCTTTGAAGTCATATTGCATGGTACCCATTCCACAGGTCTCAACTTTCCAGGTTTAAGGGATTCTTCCTTCAGCTAAAACATGCATGTGGAACCCAGAGTATGATCAACCATGTGAGCGGGAGACGTGTTCCAATATGTGTCAGTTTTCGTCCCCTGGTACTCGGGTGCAACATTCCAGACGCTTTACGAACACTCTCCCGACTTGGAGAGTCAGTGCCTTTAACCTCCTGTTTGGCCCAGTTTGCAATTTCTGCGGAAGATGAACAGGAATAGGGAGAACCAATGAGAGACTAGCTGGAGGTGTCTGGACGGGCAAATTTAACTCTCATTTCCCACCAGGAAGAGGAATTAACCAAAGGCTCAGCGTGCCGTGCCGGAACCAGATTAGGGCCTGAAGCCATCCTGCGGTGTTGCGGCCAGCTCACGAGAAAGCGAGTTGAAGAAAGGAGCTCAGGGGCACTGTAATTCACAAACCTGCAGAGTTATAAATGACAGCTATCGTCCAAAAATATACTGAAGTAAGGCTGCCAAGAGGACTTGAAAGCATTGCAGAATTACAGGAAACCGATTTCAGGAGGTAGACTGGAATTGCATTAAAAGCATAGGAAAAGAGGCAGAACATCCACAATGATGCACTTGGCCAAAATATATTCAGGAAAAAACGCATACGCCCTTTTTGGCCAACCAAGCAAGCTTGCAAAGGAAATCTGCACTACAATGAAGTCTCACTTCCCCCCGGTCAAAAGGGCCATCTGAATAAAGTGTAAAATCCAGAAAGGCAGGACAGGCCATGGAGAACTGGGAGCCTTGTTATGCTGATGGGCGGGATGTCAATTGCCAACAGCCACTCGGGAGAAGTGTATGGTGTTTCCTGAAACATCTAAAAAACAAAGCAACAGAGCCTAGGGCACTTCCACTTATGGTCCTATAGCTTAGTTAATTTAAAATAAAAAAGACACAGCCACCCCAAAAGTTGGGACGGTTCTTTTTACTGGAATCTCTTCTACGGCACAAGTTAAATATCCCAGAGAGCAAATAATGGATAAAGAAGTTGCGGTACTTATGTACAACAGAATACCACTCAGCAATGAAATCTATGTCACCAGGCCCGTACCAGCATAATGAGTGGATTGAGGCACGATGATTCTAAGTGAAATAAGTCACACAGAAAAAGAAACATCATAAGGTATCACTAATACACGGAATGTGAACTTGGCTACACATGAACTGAATTACAAAACAGAACAGGGTCTCAAGTTTAGAAAACTAACTTATGCTTGCTTAAGGGGGAAGGTGAGTTGGGGTGCTGCATTAAACCAGAGTTTGAAATTAGCACAGATACCGTTCCATAAGCCAAATATGGAATAGACAAGACCTACCCCTTGCTCCACGAAATGGATTCAACAATGAGGTATCACCTCACACCTGGTAGAATAGGCATCATAGAAAATCTACAAGCAAAAAATGCTGGAAAGGGTGTGGAGAAAAGGAACCCTCTTCCACTATTGTTGGGAATATAAATTGATACAGTCACTATGGAGAACAATATGGAATTTCTTAAGAAACTAACAATAGAATTACCATATGATACAGCAATCCCAGTACTGGACATATACCCAGACAAAACCATAAATCAAAAAGAGACATTCACCGCAATGTTCATGGCATCACTATTTACAATATCGAGGTAATGGAAGCAACCTAAATGCCCACAGACAGACGAATGCATAAAGCCGTGGTACATATATAAAATGGAATATTACTAAGCCATGAAAAGGAATGAAATTGGGTCATTTGTAGAGACGTCGATGCATCTAGAGACTGTCATACAGAGTGAAGTAAGTCAGAAAGAGAAAAACAAATCTTGTATATTCATGCATATATGTGGAACCTAGAAAACCTGTACAGATTAACCATTTTGCAAGGCATAAATAGAGCAACAGATGTAGACAACAAACGTATGGACAACAAGGGGGGAAAGCTGTTGGGGGGGGGTGGTGGGAGGAGTTGAGAGACTGGGATTGGCATGTATACATTTATATGTATAAAATAGATAACCAATAAGAACCTGCTGTATAAAAATATAAAATAAAATTCAAAATTAAAAAGAAATAAAATTTAAAAAATAGAAAAAACAATTATTCCCTTCACATACATGTATTTATATGAATAAATTATTTCCATGCTTATATCTGTAAATACAAAAAAGAGGAATAAAATCTACCTTGAACCCAAAACGAAAAAGAGAAAAAAAACACAGAACCCACCAGTTCCACAGAGGAAAACCGTATCAGGGCACTTGCTCCAGTTGTAAACAATTCTGAAGTTGGTCAGTGGTGGGGAATCGTCTCCCATTCAGCCAGCAGCCCCCCACGCAACAAGCGTCCTCATTGCAAAGCTGGGGCACCGTGCCGAGGCATCTGTGAGTAAACGTGAGCTGAGCCCCAGGCCAGTTGCTGCTGAACTATTCCCACCCATCCCAGGTAAAACACCTGAATATATACAAGGACTTGAAAGCCTAGAGGGAGGGCCATAGAGCCACACGAGTGACAGCATGCCGGCCGACTTGGTGCCTGCAGGCCAGCCAGGATGGTCCTGGCCCTGGGTGCTCTTCTGGAAGATTTCCATTTCCCTGCCTGAGATACCCGTCCTGTCCCTGCCCCCACTGCTTTTTTCCTTCCTCACCTCTGCCCAGGGAGAAATTCCAGCAGCAGGTATGGGTGACACATCTTCTTCTTTAGCAGGTGGCAGCCTGGCAACTGCTGCAGAAAGTCCAGCAGAGCCCCACTCACACTGGGCCACCCACAAAGCCGTGGCCTCTCACTCCCTCCCACCAGCCCAGCCCCGAGACTGCTGACAGGGCAGAGAAAATGGCGTCAGGCACGGCTGCAGGGGCTCTTGCTGCCTGGAGTGGTATTTATAGTGATCTCAACCCAGGCACACCTGGGGAGGGCTGGCCGGCACGGTAAGGCTGCCCAGGTCAGCCAATCATCACCCCTCAGGGGCTCACAGTTGCAGAAAATGGAACTTGCTGAACCGGCCAGGTCCAAGGAACAGGTGTGGGCTCCTGAGAGACAGGATAGACAAGGGGCTGCAGCTTTGGCTTGTTTTCTAATCATTTTATCTGGCCCATGAGTGGGAGACAACTTCAAGAAAACCCTCTCCTAATGAGAGGAACCCAGGAGTCAGGGAGAGGAGGGGTGGGTGGTGGTTGGAGACAGAGGCCTGGTGCCCCGGGTGCAGTGGAAGTCTCTGGAAGACCAGGTGGAGGGAGGCCTCACGGAGTGATGCCCAGGGTCACAGACCTGTCACAGCTGCTGTTTGTTAGTTCAAGTCCTGCTCTGGGGTGCTCTGTGTCAGCTCTGAGCGACAGGTGAGCTGGGGGTGCTCTGCAATGAGGGCTATGTGCACGGTTCCTGTGTGCCCAGCCCTGCCACGGTACCTGCAAGGGTAGCTCTGTATCCTGGGAGGGGCCTGACCACGAGAGCCCTGTGGGCTGGGGTGGGGGTGGGGTACCTGCCCAGGTGAGCTCCATATTCTGGGATTGGTCTGACCACGAGAGCCCCATGGGCTGCTGGGGACCTGGTAAAGGATGTCAGGACAGTCAGTGAAGCCACCGAGGATATACCTCCAGTTGCTCCTAATTCCTACACCCTGCTGGTCATTCTACCAACCACCAGGACATGGTATTCTGTATTAGTCTTCAATGATGCCTTCTTTTGTATTCCATTAGTCCCAGAGTCACAAGAAATTTTGGCTTGTGAGTGGCAGGACTCAACATACAACTAAAACAATACTTCCGGGCCGTCTGGCCCCAAGGGTGCAAAAATTCCCACACCATCTTTGGGGAAAGCTTAGCTAAAGACCTAAAAGTTCTACCTCTGGAAAAGGAAACCCTCCTTCAATATGCAGACGACATTCTGATCGCCAGCCCTACTAAGGAGGCCTCTGAACTACCAAGCCAATAAAGGATAGAAGTTGTCCAAGAAAAAGCTCAAATATCACAGACTGCCGTGACCTGCCTGGGCTTCATTCTCACAGAAGGTTGGAGAAGTCCATCCCAGGAAAGGGAAGAAACCATTTTCAGCCTTACCCCTTTCTAAAACTAGAAGACAGCTTAGGGGTTCCTGGGGAGGCCAGGGTTTGCTGCTTCTGGATCCCTAACTACAGTCTACTAGCTGGGCCTCTATATGAAACACTGAAAGGAAAAGATGATGATCCTTTTGAATAGAATCCAGAAGTGGCCTTTCAAGAATGGAAAGAGCAGTCAATTCAGACCCTTGCCCTGGAACTCCCTAATTTAGCTAAACCCTTTGACCTTTACATTCCCGGTGAAAGGTGAATCGCCATTGGAGAATTAGTGCAAAACCTGGGACCACTTGAAATGGAACAATGCAAGAATGCCATCCAGGTAGGATAAACTATGGTCACCAAGGGGCTTGGCCCACTGCCACATCTGGCCAAGATACTGGCGGTATCTAAAAACCTGGAAATCAGCAGCCCAAAAGGCCACCTCCCTCCTAAGGGGAAAGGACCCCACGTGGTGATCCTAACCACCAACCATGCCCTGAAGTTGCAGGGTTCGCTCCGTGGGCACACCGACCTCGAGTGAGGAGGCCCTCCAACTCCAACATCCAGAGAGATAGCCGGGGGCAACAGGGCACCATGACGACTCGTGTGAACATCACTTGACCTGGAGTTTCTCTCATAAAACAACAAGAGTGTGTCCCAAAAGAGTAGACTACTGCTTGCAGGACTTACTGCACCCAGAGGGGAGCTAATAATCTTGGCGGGGGAACCGTATATCACACTGTCACCATAGAAAAGCCTACAGACACCGTGATGATGGTGGCCAGTAAGACCGGCTGGACTCTTGTTTACTTCAAAAGGCTGTTGACTCAGTGGCCATCATGGTCCTTGATCACCACTGACCCTGGACTGTCTGGGAGTTGAGCGGGCAGGGCTCTGACACCTGGTGCTGTTTGTACGTTAATTCAGGGGCCTAATTGAAGAAAGCGCAGACTACTGGTCAGAGCATCTAGGCTGGCAGAAACGGTCGGCTAAGGTGGCCGAACAAATGTGGGGCGGGGTGAAACCGGCCCCCACAGCGTCTCTGCACATCTCTTTCCTGGACCCTTAAAGGTCATTAGAATCTATAACACTTCCAATGCTGGTGCTCATGTGGACGAGCAGGGAGGCAGGGGGCCTGGGGACAATCAACGTCACCTGGAGGCTGCTGGGGAGAAGCTCTGACCCTCGCCCCAGGGTATGAGGGCTCCCAACTCAGCACTCAGCAGTTACAGAAGAAGGGTCTGCACCCTCAGCACTCCAAGAATGAGGAACGGGACAAAAGGCAGAGGGGGGGTTTGTCCCCAGCAAAGCCCATTAAAAATCCCTGGGAGATAAAAATAGAATCTGGGCAATAAAGTCAAGTCTAACCTTTTTTATCCTTTGTGCTTTGTCTAATTTCACGTGCTCCTAGGGTCCCGCATGCAGAGGTTCCACACCCGGCACTTCAGACCAGATTTCCTAGTGCAGAATGGCTGGGTCGACACCTCAGCTCCTGGGGCCCAGTGCAGACTCCGCGATATAGAGCCTGAGCTACAGCCAACCCGGCCCTCGAGAGCTCCGCCCCCTCCCTCCCACTGACTCTGACGGGATCTCTACACAGCAGCCCAGCCCACAGCCCACGGGGTAGTACATGCTCTCACCTCTCCATTCTCTGATCAAAATATAAAGTTTCCTTTGCTTGTGAACCAAACTCAGTCTCGATCTGTTGGCCCCAATGACACTGGGCAGGGGGACACTTGTTGGGGTCCACTCTGGAGGATCAGTAACAGAAATTGAGACTATTGTAACCTCAATGAACAGATGTGTGAGCCAAAGTGTAGTTAACATAGAACAGTGTATAAGGCTCGGGTAAAATAAGATGTTTCTAACACTTCCATTGGATATTTCCATCACTTTATTATAAGCAAGTTCAGTGAAAAGGTTTGTCTTATTTGTCAGCTCAATATTAGAGAAATGAAGTGATTTCTTTCCAAGGATGTACATCTAATAATCTTGGTTAAACCTTCAATCTTGTTTTAAATGCTTTTCCATTGAAAATGATACCTCTCTTTCAGCTCCCCCATTTCTGAGAAGTATAAAATCTTATAATTTATTATTACCAAAGGGGAAAGGTGGGAGGAGGGATAAATTAACAGTTTGGGATTAACACATACACACTGCTATGTATAAAATAGATCATCAACAAGGAACTACTGTATAGCACAGGGAACTACACTCAACATTTTGCAATAACCTATAAGGGGAAATAATCTGAAAAAGAATAGATATTTTTATTGACATCATCTATCAATGACAGTTAAAGTGTAACCTAAGGGAAGCTGGTGGTGAGTGCTTCTGACCCTGAAGACTTCAATCATCTAAAGTTTGGACTCTGCCTACTTCCCAAGGCCCTTAATGAACATATGTGTAGCCGTAGCTTAAAAAATTCCCCAGTTTGGGTTTCGGGGAGACACTGATTTTGAAAAAGCCCTGGTGTTCTCCTTACATGAATGGGACTCTTCCTACTGCTAAAACATGTCTGTCACACCCAGAGGATGGTATACCGTCTGATCGGGAAGAGTTTGGAAAAGGCATCTCATCTCCTCATCTCCTGGTGCTCGGGTTCACCCCTCCAGCGTCTTTACTAACAGTCTCCCCACTTGGAGATGTCAGCACTGTCAACATCCTGTTGCGTACAGTTTGGAATTTGTCCAGAGGATGAAGCGGAAGGATGAGGAACAATGAGAGACAAGTCCTACGTGTTCAGACAGGCACATGTCACTCTAATTTCCAATCAGGAAGACGAATTGACCAAAGGCTAGGGTTGCCCATGGAAACAGTATAGGGCTTGAGGAAATCCCGCTGCTTTGTGGCCAGTTCCCATAAACACAAGTTGAACAATAGAACTCAGGGGCAGTAAAATTCACAAAACTGCAGAGTTGAAAATATCCATCACTGAAAAATGTCTTGAGGAAAGTCAGAGAAAAGGACTTGTAAGCAAGGGAGAATGGCAGGAAAGGGATTTGAGGAGGTAGAAAGGACTCGCCGTTAAGCACAAGAAAAGGAGCTGAACATTGCCAACATTGCAGTTGGCCAAAAAGGGTGTATGCGTTTTTTTGTGTATATATTCAAGAAAAGAGCGTACACCTTTTTAGCCAACCAAACAGGTGGGCACTGGAAGTCAATACTACAAAAGACATCACTTCGCATCAGTCAGAAGAGCCATCCTCATAAAGCGTAAACAACAGAAATGCAGGACAGGGCAAGGAGAAGAGGGAGCCCTGTGAGACTTATAGTGGAAATGTATATTGCCAACGGCCATTCTGGAGAAGTGTATTGTGTTTACTAAAGCATCTAAACAATGAGCTACAGAGCATAGGGCACTTGCACTCATGGGCGTATATCTTGGGAAAAACAAAAATCGAGAGGACACAGGCACCCCAATGTTTACCCCCTCTCTGTTTAAAAGATCCTCGACTAGGATATAACTTAAATGTCTCTGGAGGGAAAAAATGGATAGAGATGTGGTACTTAGGTAGAGTGGAATATTATTCAGCCTGGAAATCAATGAAATATGGCCAGCTGTAACAACTCCGGAGGAGTTACGTATGATCATTCTAAGTGACAGAATTCAAAAAGAAGAAGACACATATCATAAGATATCACTTAAAGGTGGAATCCAAAATGGCTACACATGAAATAAATTACAAAACAAAAACATAGTCAAATATGTAGAAAACACGCATAAGGCTGCTAAACGGGAAAGGTGGGGAGGGGTGAGGCATCATCCAGGAGGTTGAAATTAGCAAAGATACCATTCCAAATACCAAACTGATAATCAACAAGGCCTACACGGTAGCTAAAAGAACTGCACTCAGCACACTCAAGTCACCGGAAAAGAATATATACGACTGGTAAGAATCTGAAAAAGAATTTATTGATGTCTCTCTGTACGTGAATCAAGTGGATGTACAGCAGCAAGAAACAGAGCTTTGAAAATCAGCTGTAACCAATATAGTAATAAATTGAAAAAAATAAACGACAGAGAGACAGAGAAAACCTCTTACAACTTTTCCTCAGGGACGGTGATGCAACATGGATTGAACACATCTAGACCCACAGCAGGATGAGACATAAGGCTGGAAACTGTTTGCGCTAAGAGAAATGTGAGGTTGGGTGAGGAAATGCACACCCTTTAAAGTAATACTACCTGGTACCCATTCAATGGGTCCCAAATCTGCAGGTTCAAGGGATCTTCCTACAGCTAAAACATGCATGGAAAACCCAGAGGACTGTACACCATGTGATCGGGAGATGTGTCTAAAATGCACCTTATTTATCCTCTCCTGGTGCTCCTGTTCACCATTCCAGCCACGTTACTTAGAAGCTCCCCACTTGGAGAATCAGCACATTTAAACTTCTGTTTCACACATTTTGCAAATTGTGAGGAGGATGAACGGGAAGAGGGGGAACCAATGAGAGAAGAGTTGTAGGGGTTTGGACGGGCACATATCACTCTAATTTCCCATTAAGAATAAGAATTAAAAAAAGGCTCAGCCTGCCTCGCCGGAGCCAAAATAGGGCCTGAAGCAATCCTGCGCGTTTGAGGCCAGCTCACAAAAGAGCAACTTAAAACATGGAGCTCAGGGTCACTGCAATTCACAAACCTGCAGAGTTATAAATGAAAACTAACGTCCAAAAATATGTTGAGGTAAGGCAAAGAAGAGGATCTGAATGCAAGACAGAATTGCAAGAAACAGATTTCAAGAGATAGATTGGACTCGTCTTTAACGCACATGAAAAGCGGCAGAATTTCGACAATGATGCAGTTGGCCCAAAAGGGCGTATGCGATTTTTCCTGATTATATCCAGGAAAAAACGCATACGCACTTTATGGGCAACGAAGCAAGCAAGCAATGCAAATGTGCACAACAAAGAAGTCTCATTTCCCACCGGTCAAAAGGGCCATCCTAAAAAATTGTAAAAACCAGAAATGCAGGACAGGCCATGGAGAACAGGGAGCCTTTATACGCTGATGGGCAGTGTGTGAACTGCCGAGAGCCACTCTGGAGAAGTGTATGGTGGTTCCTAAATCATCTAAAAACAGAGCTACAGAGCATAGGACACTTCCAATCATGGGAGTATATCTAGGGAAGTCTAAAAATCAACAGGACACAAGCACACCACAGTTTAGGGCTACTCTGTTTACAAGAACCTCAACTTCAGTACACCTTAAATATCCCAGGAAAGAGAACAATGGATAAAGAAGATGTGGTACTTATGTACAATGGAATATCTCTTCACCATGAAATCAATGTAATAAGGCTAGTAGAAGGATAAAGAGTGGATTTAGGTCCGATAATACTACTTGAAATAAGTCAAACAGAAAAAGAAACATATCATAAGATATCACTTATAGAGGGAGGGTAAATATGCCTGCACAAGAAATGAATTACAGAACAGAACAGTGTCTCACATTTAGAAAACACACTTATGTCAGCTTAAGGGGAAAGGAGAGGTTGGGTGATGCATAAAACCAGAGTTTGAAATTAGCACAGATACCGTTCAAGAAACCAAATAGGTATTAGACAAGATCTACACCTTGCTCAATGAACTGGCCTCAACACACCCTATACACCGCAGAGAAATATATCTGAGTAATAAGAATCTTAAAACCCATGTATTGATATATCTCCATAAGGGAATCAAGTGTGTGCAGAGCGGCACAAACACAGCA
This sequence comes from Lagenorhynchus albirostris, assembly GCF_949774975.1. Taxonomy (NCBI): domain Eukaryota; kingdom Metazoa; phylum Chordata; class Mammalia; order Artiodactyla; family Delphinidae; genus Lagenorhynchus; species Lagenorhynchus albirostris. The sequence continues at coordinate 1,003,374 of NW_026783590.1, read as the reverse complement.
GTGAAAATGAGCTAAACCCCATTATAGAAATAAATTTTAAAAACAAAACGCAGAAACAATGAAAGAGAGAAAAATTCTTACAAAATTCGCTCAGGGGCTGTGATGCAACCTGGATTGACCACATATAAACCCACAGCTGGATAAGACATAAGGCTGGACACTTGGGGCTGAGAGGATTGGTGAGCTTCGGTGAGCAACTGCCGAAAGTTTAATGCAATACTTCATGCTACTCATTCCAAGGGTCCCAACACTCCAGGTTGAAGGGAATCTTCCTACAGCTAAACCATGCTTGGGAAACCCAACGACTGGTATACCATATGATCGGGAAAGGTTTCTAAAACGCACCACATTTTTCCTCTCCTGGGGCTCCGGATCGACATTCCAGCCGCTTTACTAACAACATCCCCACATGGAGAGTCAATGCCTTTAAGTTCTGGTATCGCACAGTCTTCAGTTAGTGCGGAGGATGAATGGGAATAGGGGGAACCAGTGAGAAACTAGCTGTAGCGGTTTCAATGGGCACATGTCACTCTAATTTCACATCAGTAAGAAGAATGAACCAAAGGCACAGCAAGGTGCCCCAGAAGAAGAATAGGGCTTCAAGGAATCCTGTGGTTATGGGGCAAGATCACAAAACTAAGAGCTGAAAAATGGAGCTAGGGGCCACGCAATTCAAGAACCTGACTTGCCCAAAAAGGGCGTATGTGTTTCTTCCTGAATATATTCAGGAAAAAACGCATACGCCCTTTTTGGCCAACCAAGCAAGCTTGCAAAGGAAATCTGCACTACAATGAAGTCTCAATTCCCCCCGGTCAAAAGGGCCATCTGAAAAAAGTGTAAAATCCATAAAGGCATGACAGGCCATGGAGAACTGGGAGCCATCTTATGCTGATGGGCAGGATGTAAATTGCCAACAGCCACTCGGGAGAAGTGTATGGTGTTTCCTGAAACATCTAAAAAACAAAGCAACAGAGCCTAGGGCACTTCCACTTATGGTACTATAGTTTAGGGCAATTAAAATCAAAAAGACACAGCCACCCCAAAGTTTGGGATGGCTCTGTTTACAAGAACCTCATATACGGTACAAGTTCAATATCGCAGAAAGTGAAAAATGGATAAAGAAGTTGTGGTACTTACGTACAATGCAGTATCACTCAGCAATGAAATCTATGTCATCAGGCCCGTAGCAGCATAATGAGTGGATTCAGGTATGATGATTCTAACTGAAATAAGTCACACAGAAAAAGAAACATCATAAGATATCACTAATACACGGAATGTAAACTTGGCTACACAGGAACTGAATTCCAAAACAGAACAGGGTCTCAAATTTAGAAAACCAACTTATGCTTGCTTAAGGCGAAAGGTGAGTTGGGGTACTGCATAAAACCAGAGATTGAAATGAGCACAGATATAAATACTTAAGCCAAATATGGAATAGACAAGAGCTACTCCTTGCTCAACGAAATGGACTCAACACCCCATATTCAACGCCTAGGAATATACCTGACTAGTAAGAATCATAAAACCTATGGATTTATATATCTCTGTAAGAGAATCAAGAGTGTGTACAGCGGCATTAAAGCAGTGAAAATCAGGTAAATCCCATAATAAAAATAAATTTCTTAAACAAAACACAATGACAGTGAAATAGAGAGAAATACTTAAGTAATTCATTCAAGGCTTCTGATGCAACCTGCATTTACCACATCTACACCCAGAGCTGGGTGACACATAAGGCTGGACACTTGGGGCTCATAAGATTGGTGAGGTTCGGTGAGCAAATGAAACGTTTGAAGTCATATTGCATGGTACCCATTCCACGGGTCTCAACTCTCCAGGTTTAAGGTATTCTTCCTTCAGCTAAAACATGCATGTGGAACCCAGAGTATGATCAACCATGTGATCGAGAAACATGTTCAAATAGGTCTCACTTTTCGTTCCCTGGTACTCGGGTGCAACATGCCAGACGCTTTACTAACACTCTCCCGACTTGGAGAGTCAGTGCCTTTAACCTCCTGTTTGGCCCAGTTTGCAATTTCTGCGGAAGATGAACAGGAATAGGGAGAACCAATGACAGACTAGCTGGAGGTGTCTGGACGGGCAAATTTAACTCTCATTTCCCACCAGGAAGAGGAATTAACCAAAGGCTCAGCATGCCGTGCCGGAACCAGATTAGGGCCTGAAGCCATCCTGCGGTGTTGCGGCCAGCTCACGAGAAAGCGAGTTGAAGAAAGGAGCTCAGGGGCACTGTAATTCACAAACCTGCAGAGTTATAAATGACAGCTATCGTCCAAAAATATACTGAAGTAAGGCTGCCAAGAGGACTTGAAAGCGGGGCAGTTGCAGGAAACCGATTTCAGGAGGTAGACTAGAATTGCATTTAAAGCATAGGAAAAGAGGCAGAACGTCCACAATGATGCACTTGGCCAAAAAGGGCGTATGCGTTTTTTCCTGAATATATTCAGGAAAAAACGCATACGCCCTTTTTGGCCAACCAAGCAAGCTTGCAAAGGAAATCTGCACTACAATGAAGTCTCACTTCCCCCCGGTCAAAAGGGCCATCTGAAAAAAGTGTAAAATCCAGAAAGGCAGGACAGGCCATGGAGAACTGGGAGCCTTGTTATGCTGATGGGCGGGATGTCAATTGCCAACAGCCACTCGGGAGAAGTGTATGGTGTTTCCTGAAACACCTAAAAAACAAAGCAACAGAGCCTAGGGCACTTCCACTTATGGTCCTATAGCTTAGTTAATTTAAAATCAAAAAGACACAGCCACCCCAAAGGTTGGGACGGTTCTGTTTACTGGAATCTCTTCTACGGCACAAGTTAAATATCCCAGAGAGCAAATAATGGATAAAGAAGTTGCGGTACTTATGTACAACAGAATACCACTCAGCAATGAAATCTATGTCACCAGGCCCGTACCAGCATAATGAGTGGATTGAGGCACGATGATTCTAACTGAAATAAGTCACACAGAAAAAGAAACATCATAAGGTATCACTAATACACGGAATGTGAACTTGGCTACACATGAACTGAATTACAAAACAGAACAGGGTCTCAAGTTTAGAAAACTAACTTATGCTTGCTTAAGGGGGAAGGTGAGTTGCGGTGCTGCATTAAACCAGAGTTTGAAATTAGCACAGATACCGTTCCATAAGCCAAATATGGAATAGACAAGACCTACCCCTTGCTCAACGAAATGGATTCAACAATGAGGTATCACCTCACACCTGGTTGAATAGGCATCATAGAAAATCTACAAGCAAAAAATGCTGGAAAGGGTGTGGAGATAAGGAACCCTCTTCCACTATTGTTGGGAATATAAATTGATACAGTCACTATGGAGAACAATATGGAATTTCTTAAGAAACTAACAATAGAATTACCATATGATACAGCAATCCCAGTACTGGACATATACCCAGACAAAACCATAAATCAAAAAGAGACATTCACCGCAATGTTCATTGCATCACTATTTACAATATCGAGGTAATGGAAGCAACCTAAATGCCCACAGACAGACGAATGCATAAAGCCGTGGTACATATATAAAATGGAATATTACTAAGCCATGAAAAGGAATGAAATTGGGTCATTTGTAGAGACGTCGATGCATCTAGAGACTGTCATACAGAGTGAAGTAAGTCAGAAAGAGAAAAACAAATCTTGTATATTCATGCATATATGTGGAACCTAGAAAACCTGTACAGATTAACCATTTTGCGAGGCATAAATAGAGCAACAGATGTAGACAACAAACGTATGGACAACAAGGGGGGAAAGCTGTTGGGGGGGGTGGTGGGACGAGTTGAGAGACTGGGATTGGCATGTATACATTTATATGTATAAAATAGATAACCAATAAGAACCTGCTGTATAAAAATATAAAATAAAATTCAAAATTAAAAAGAAATAAAATTTAAACAATAGAAAAATCAATTATTCCCTTCACATACATGTATTTATATGAATAAATTATTTCCATGCTTATATCTGTAAATACAAAAAAGAGGAATAAAATGTACCTTGAACCCAAAACGAAAAAGAGAAAGAAAACACAGAACCCACCAGTTCCACAGAGGAAAACCGTATCAGGGCACTTGCTCCAGTTGTAAACAATTCTGAAGTTGGTCAGTGGTGGGGAATCGTCTCCCATTCAGCCAGCAGCCCCCACGCAACAAGCGTCCTCATTGCAAAGCTGGGGCACCGTGCCGAGGCATCTGTGAGTAAACGTGAGCTGAGCCCCAGGCCAGTTGCTGCTGAACTATTCCCACCCATCCCAGGTAAAACACCTGAATATAGACAAGGACTTGAAAGCCTAGAGGGAGGGCCATAGAGCCACACGAGTGACAGCATGCCGGCCGACTTGGTGCCTGCAGGCCAGCCAGGATGGTCCTGGCCCTGGGTGCTCTTCTGGAAGATTTCCATTTCCCTGCCTGAGATACCCGTCCTGTCCCTGCCCCCACTGCTTTTTTCCTTCCTCACCTCTGCCCAGGGAGAAATTCCAGCAGCAGGTATGGGTGACACATCTTCTTCTTTAGCAGGTGGCAGCCTGGCAACTGCTGCAGAAAGTCCAGCAGAGCCCCACTCACACTGGGCCACCCACAAAGCCGTGGCCTCTCACTCCCTCCCACCAGCCCAGCCCCGAGACTGCTGACAGGGCAGAGAAAATGGCGTCAGGCACGGCTGCAGGGGCTCTTGCTGCCTGGAGTGGTATTTATAGTGATCTCAACCCAGGCACACCTGGGGAGGGCTGGCCGGCACGGTAAGGCTGCCCAGGTCAGCCAATCATCACCCCTCAGGGGCTCACAGTTGCAGAAAATGGAACTTGCTGAACCGGCCAGGTCCAAGGAACAGGTGTGGGCTCCTGAGAGTCAGGATAGACAAGGGGCTGCAGCTTTGGCTTGTTTTCTAATCATTTTATCTGGCCCATGAGTGGGAGACAACTTCAAGAAAACCCTCTCCTAATGAGAGGAACCCAGGAGTCAGGGAGAGGAGGGGTGGGTGGTGGTTGGAGACAGAGGCCTGGTGCCCCGGGTGCAGTGGAAGTCTCTGGAAGACCAGGTGGAGGGAGGCCTCACGGAGTGATGCCCAGGGTCACAGACCTGTCACAGCTGCTGTTTGTTAGTTCAAGTCCTGCTCTGGGGTGCTCTGTGTCAGCTCTGAGTGACAGGTGAGCTGGGGGTGCTCTGCAATGAGGGCTATGTGCACGGTTCCTGTGTGCCCAGCCCTGCCACAGTACCTGCAAGGGTAGCTCTGTATCCTGGGAGGGGCCTGACCACGAGAGCCCTGTGGGCTGGGGTGGGGGTGGGGTACCTGCCCAGGTGAGCTCCATATTCTGGGATTGGTCTGACCACGAGAGCCCCATGGGCTGCTGGGGACCTGGTAAAGGATGTCAGGACAGTCAGTGAAGCCACCGAGGATATACCTCCAGTTGCTCCTAATTCCTACACCCTGCTGGTCATTCTACCAACCACCAGGACATGGTATTCTGTATTAGTCTTCAATGATGCCTTCTTTTGTATTCCATTAGTCCCAGAGTCACAAGAAATTTTGGCTTGTGAGTGGCAGGACTCAACATACAACTAAAACAATACTTCCGGGCCGTCTGGCCCCAAGGGTGCAAAAATTCCCACACCATCTTTGGGGAAAGCTTAGCTAAAGACCTAAAAGTTCTACCTCTGGAAAAGGAAACCCTCCTTCAATATGCAGACGACATTCTGATCGCCAGCCCTACTAAGGAGGCCTCTGAACTACCAAGCCAATAAAGGATAGAAGTTGTCCAAGAAAAAGCTCAAATATCACAGACTGCCGTGACCTGCCTGGGCTTCATTCTCACAGAAGGTTGGAGAAGTCCATCCCAGGAAAGGGAAGAAACCATTTTCAGCCTTACCCCTTTCTAAAACTAGAAGACAGCTTAGGGGTTCCTGGGGAGGCCAGGGTTTGCTGCTTCTGGATCCCTAACTACAGTCTACTAGCTGGGCCTCTATATGAAACACTGAAAGGAAAAGATGATGATCCTTTTGAATAGAATCCAGAAGTGGCCTTTCAAGAATGGAAAGAGCAGTCAATTCAGACCCTTGCCCTGGAACTCCCTAATTTAGCTAAACCCTTTGACCTTTACATTCCCGGTGAAAGGTGAATCGCCATTGGAGAATTAGTGCAAAACCTGGGACCACTTGAAATGGAACAATGCAAGAATGCCATCCAGGTAGGATAAACTATGGTCACCAAGGGGCTTGGCCCACTGCCACATCTGGCCAAGATACTGGCGGTATCTAAAAACCTGGAAATCAGCAGCCCAAAAGGCCACCTCCCTCCTAAGGGGAAAGGACCCCACGTGGTGATCCTAACCACCAACCATGCCCTGAAGTTGCAGGGTTCGCTCCGTGGGCACACCGACCTCGAGTGAGGAGGCCCTCCAACTCCAACATCCAGAGAGATAGCCGGGGGCAACAGGGCACCATGACGACTCGTGTGAACATCACTTGACCTGGAGTTTCTCTCATAAAACAACAAGAGTGTGTCCCAAAAGAGTAGACTACTGCTTGCAGGACTTACTGCATCCAGAGGGGAGCTAATAATCTTGGCGGGGGAACCGTATATCACACTGTCACCATAGAAAAGCCTACAGACACCGTGATGATGGTGGCCAGTAAGACCGGCTGGACTCTTGTTTACTTCAAAAGGCTGTTGACTCAGTGGCCATCATGGTCCTTGATCACCACTGACCCTGGACTGTCTGGGAGTTGAGCGGGCAGGGCTCTGACACCTGGTGCTGTTTGTACGTTAATTCAGGGGCCTAATTGAAGAAAGCGCAGACTACTGGTCAGAGCATCTAGGCTGGCAGAAACGGTCGGCTAAGGTGGCCGAACAAATGTGGGGCGGGGTGAAACCGGCCCCCACAGCGTCTCTGCACATCTCTTTCCTGGACCCTTAAAGGTCATTAGAATCTATAACACTTCCAATGCTGCTGCTCAGGTGGACGAGCAGGGAGGCAGGGGGCCTGGGGACAATCAACGTCACCTGGAGGCTGCTGGGGAGAAGCTCTGACCCTCGCCCCAGGGTATGAGGGCTCCCAACTCAGCACTCAGCAGTTACAGAAGAAGGGTCTGCACCCTCAGCACTCCAAGAATGAGGAACGGGACAAAAGGCAGAGGGGGGGTTTGTCCCCAGCAAAGCCCATTAAAAATCCCTGGGAGATAAAAATAGAATCTGGGCAATAAAGTCAAGTCTAACCTTTTTTATCCTTTGTGCTTTGTCTAATTTCACGTGCTCCTAGGGTCCCGCATGCAGAGGTTCCACACCCGGCACTTCAGACCAGATTTCCTAGTGCAGAATGGCTGGGTCGACACCTCAGCTCCTGGGGCCCAGTGCAGACTCCGCGATATAGAGCCTGAGCTACAGCCAACCCGGCCCTCGAGAGCTCCGCCCCCTCCCTCCCACTGACTCTGACAGGATCTCTACACAGCAGCCCAGCCCACAGCCCACGGGGTAGTACATGCTCTCACCTCTCCATTCTCTGATCAAAATATAAAGTTTCCTTTGCTTGTGAACCAAACTCAGTCTCGATCTGTTGGCCCCAATGACACTGGGCAGGGGGACACTTGTTGGGGTCCACTCTGGAGGATCAGTAACAGAAATTGAGACTATTGTAACCTCAATGAACAGATGTGTGAGCCAAAGTGTAGTTAACATAGAACAGTGTATAAGGCTCGGGTAAAATAAGATGTTTCTAACACTTCCATTGGATATTTCCATCACTTTATTATAAGCAAGTTCAGTGAAAAGGTTTGTCTTATTTGTCAGCTCAATATTAGAGAAATGAAGTGATTTCTTTCCAAGGATGTACATCTAATAATCTTGGTTAAACCTTCAATCTTGTTTTAAATGCTTTTCCATTGAAAATGATACCTCTCTTTCAGCTCCCCCATTTCTGAGAAGTATAAAATCTTATAATTTATTATTACCAAAGGGGAAAGGTGGGAGGAGGGATAAATTAACAGTTTGGGATTAACACATACACACTGCTATGTATAAAATAGATCATCAACAAGGAACTACTGTATAGCACAGGGAACTACACTCAACATTTTGCAATAACCTATAAGGGGAAATAATCTGAAAAAGAATAGATATTTTTATTGACATCATCTATCAATGACAGTTAAAGTGTAACCTAAGGGAAGCTGGTGGTGAGTGCTTCTGACCCTGAAGACTTCAATCATCTAAAGTTTGGACTCTGCCTACTTCCCAAGGCCCTTAATGAACATATGTGTAGCCGTAGCTTAAAAAATTCCCCAGTTTGGGTTTCGGGGAGACACTGATCTTGAAAAAGCCCTGGTGTTCTCCTTACATGAATGGGACTCTTCCTACTGCTAAAACATGTCTGTCACACCCAGAGGATGGTATACCGTCTGATCGGGAAGAGTTTGGAAAAGGCATCTCATCTCCTCATCTCCTGGTGCTCGGGTTCACCCCTCCAGCGTCTTTACTAACAGTCTCCCCACTTGGAGATGTCAGCACTGTCAACATCCTGTTGCGTACAGTTTGGAATTTGTCCAGAGGATGAAGCGGAAGGATGAGGAACAATGAGAGACAAGTCCTACGTGTTCAGACAGGCACATGTCACTCTAATTTCCAATCAGGAAGACGAATTGACCAAAGGCTAGGTTTGCCCATGGAAACAGTATAGGGCTTGAGGAAATCCCGCTGCTTTGTGGCCAGTTCCCATAAACACAAGTTGAACAATAGAACTCAGGGGCAGTAAAATTCACAAAACTGCAGAGTTGAAAATATCCATCACTGAAAAATGTCTTGAGGAAAGTCAGAGAAAAGGACTTGTAAGCAAGGGAGAATGGCAGGAAAGGGATTTGAGGAGGTAGAAAGGACTCGCCGTTAAGCACAAGAAAAGGAGCTGAACATTGCCAACATTGCAGTTGGCCAAAAAGGGTGTATGCGTTTTTTTGTGTATATATTCAAGAAAAGAGCGTACACCTTTTTAGCCAACCAAACAGGTGGGCACTGGAAGTCAATACTACAAAAGACATCACTTCGCATCAGTCAGAAGAGCCATCCTCATAAAGCGTAAACAACAGAAATGCAGGACAGGGCAAGGAGAAGAGGGAGCCCTGTGAGACTTATAGTGGAAATGTATATTGCCAACGGCCATTCTGGAGAAGTGTATTGTGTTTACTAAAGCATCTAAACAATGAGCTACAGAGCATAGGGCACTTGCACTCATGGGCGTATATCTTGGGAAAAACAAAAATCGAGAGGACACAGGCACCCCAATGTTTACCCCCTCTCTGTTTAAAAGATCCTCGACTAGGATATAACTTAAATGTCTCTGGAGGGAAAAAATGGATAGAGATGTTGTACTTAGGTAGAGTGGAATATTATTCAGCCTGGAAATCAATGAAATATGGCCAGCTGTAACAACTCCGGAGGAGTTACGTATGATCATTCTAAGTGACAGAATTCAAAAAGAAGAAGACACATATCATAAGATATCACTTAAAGGTGGAATCCAAAATGGCTACACATGAAATAAATTACAAAACAAAAACATAGTCAAATATGTAGAAAACACGCATAAGGCTGCTAAACGGGAAAGGTGGGGAGGGGTGAGGCATCATCCAGGAGGTTGAAATTAGCAAAGATACCATTCCAAATACCAAACTGATAATCAACAAGGCCTACACGGTAGCTAAAAGAACTGCACTCAGCACACTCAAGTCACCGGAAAAGAATATATACGACTGGTAAGAATCTGAAAAAGAATTTATTGATGTCTCTCTGTACGTGAATCAAGTGGATGTACAGCAGCAAGAAACAGAGCTTTGAAAATCAGCTGTAACCAATATAGTAATAAATTGAAAAAAATAAACGACAGAGAGACAGAGAAAACCTCTTACAACTTTTCCTCAGGGACGGTGATGCAACATGGATTGAACACATCTAGACCCACAGCAGGATGAGACATAAGGCTGGAAACTGCGCTAAGAGAAATGTGAGGTTGGGTGAGGAAATGCACACCCTTTAAAGTAATACTACCTGGTACCCATTCAATGGGTCCCAAATCTGCAGGTTCAAGGGATCTTCCTACAGCTAAAACATGCATGGAAAACCCAGAGGACTGTACACCATGTGATCGGGAGATGTGTCTAAAATGCACCTCATTTATCCTCTCCTGGTGCTCCTGTTCACCATTCCAGCCACGTTACTTAGAAGCTCCCCACTTGGAGAATCAGCACATTTAAACTTCTGTTTCACACATTTTGCAAATTGTGAGGAGGATGAACGGGAAGAGGAGGAACCAATGAGAGAAGAGTTGTAGGGGTTTGGACGGGCACATATCACTCTAATTTCCCATTAAGAATAAGAATTAAAAAAAGGCTCAGCCTGCCTCGCCGGAGCCAAAATAGGGCCTGAAGCAATCCTGCGGGTTTGAGGCCAGCTCACAAAAGAGCAACTTAAAACATGGAGCTCAGGGTCACTGCAATTCACAAACCTGCAGAGTTATAAATGAAAACTAACGTCCAAAAATATGTTGAGGTAAGGCAAAGAAGAGGATCTGAATGCAAGACAGAATTGCAAGAAACAGATTTCAAGAGATAGATTGGACTCGTCTTTAACGCACATGAAAAGCGGCAGAATTTCGACAATGATGCAGTTGGCCCAAAAGGGCGTATGCGATTTTTCCTGATTATATCCAGGAAAAAACGCATACGCACTTTATGGGCAACGAAGCAAGCAAGCAATGCAAATGTGCACAACAAAGAAGTCTCATTTCCCACCGGTCAAAAGGGCCATCCTAAAAAATTGTAAAAACCAGAAATGCAGGACAGGCCATGGAGAACAGGGAGCCTTTATACGCTGATGGGCAGTGTGTGAACTGCCGAGAGCCACTCTGGAGAAGTGTATGGTGGTTCCTAAATCATCTAAAAACAGAGCTACAGAGCATAGGACACTTCCAATCATGGGAGTATATCTAGGGAAGTCTAAAAATCAACAAGACATAAGCACACCACAGTTTAGGGCTACTCTGTTTACAAGAACCTCAACTTCAGTACACCTTAAATATCCCAGGAAAGAGAACAATGGATAAAGAAGATGTGGTACTTATGTACAATGGAATATCTCTTCACCATGAAATCAATGTAATAAGGCTAGTAGAAGGATAAAGAGTGGATTTAGGTCCGATAATACTACTTGAAATAAGTCAAACAGAAAAAGAAACATATCATAAGATATCACTTATAGAGGGAGGGTAAATATGGCTGCACAAGAAATGAATTACAGAACAGAACAGTGTCTCACATTTAGAAAACACACTTATGTCAGCTTAAGGGGAAAGGAGAGGTGGGGTGATGCATAAAACCAGAGTTTGAAATTAGCACAGATACCGTTCAAGAAACCAAATAGGTATTAGACAAGATCTACACCTTGCTCAATGAACTGGCCTCAACACACCCTATACACCGCAGAGAAATATATCTGAGTAATAAGAATCTTAAAACCCATGTATTGATATATCTCCATAAGGGAATCAAGTGTGTGCAGAGCGGCACAAACACAGCAGTGAAAATGAGCTAAACCCCATTATAGAAATAAATTTTAAAAACAAAACGCAGAAACAATGAAAGAGAGAAAAATTCTTACAAAATTCGCTCAGGGGCTGTGATGCAACCTGGATTGACCACATATAAACCCACAGCTGGATAAGACATAAGGCTGGACACTTGGGGCTGAGAGGATGGTGAGCTTCGGTGAGCAACTGCCGAAAGTTTAATGCAATACTTCATGCTACTCATTCCAAGGGTCCCAACACTCCAGGTTGAAGGGAATCTTCCTACAGCTAAACCATGCTTGGGAAACCCAGCGACTGGTATACCATATGATCGGGAAAGGTTTCTAAAACGCACCACATTTTTCCTCTCCTGGGGCTCCGGATCGACATTCCAGCCACTTTACTAACAACATCCCCACATGGAGAGTCAATGCCTTTAAGTTCTGGTATCGCACAGTCTTCAGTTAGTGCGGAGGATGAATGGGAATAGGGGGAACCAGTGAGAAACTAGCTGTAGCGGTTTCAATGGGCACATGTCACTCTAATTTCACATCAGTAAGAAGAATGAACCAAAGGCACAGCAAGGTGCCCCAGAAGAAGAATAGGGCTTCAAGGAATCCTGTGGTTATGGGGCAAGATCACAAAACTAAGAGCTGAAAAATGGAGCTAGGGGCCACGCAATTCAAGAACCTGACTTGCCCAAAAAGGGCGTATGTGTTTCTTCCTGAATATATTCAGGAAAAAACGCATACGCCCTTTTTGGCCAACCAAGCAAGCTTGCAAAGGAAATCTGCACTACAATGAAGTCTCAATTCCCCCCGGTCAAAAGGGCCATCTGAAAAAAGTGTAAAATCCATAAAGGCATGACAGGCCATGGAGAACTGGGAGCCATCTTATGCTGATGGGCAGGATGTAAATTGCCAACAGCCACTCAGGAGAAGTGTATGGTGTTTCCTGAAACATCTAAAAAACAAAGCAACAGAGCCTAGGGCACTTCCACTTATGGTACTATAGTTTAGGGCAATTAAAATCAAAAAGACACAGCCACCCCAAAGTTTGGGATGGCTCTGTTTACAAGAACCTCATATACGGTACAAGTTCAATATCGCAGAAAGTGAAAAATGGATAAAGAAGTTGTGGTACTTACGTACAATGCAGTATCACTCAGCAAGGAAATCTATGTCATCAGGCCCGTAGCAGCATAATGAGTGGATTCAGGTATGATGATTCTAACTGAAATAAGTCACACAGAAAAAGAAACATCATAAGATATCACTAATACACGGAATGTAAACTTGGCTACACAGGAACTGAATTCCAAAACAGAACAGGGTCTCAAATTTAGAAAACCAACTTATGCTTGCTTAAGGCGAAAGGTGAGTTGGGGTACTGCATAAAACCAGAGATTGAAATGAGCACAGATATAAATACTTAAGCCAAATATGGAATAGACAAGAGCTACTCCTTGCTCAACGAAATGGACTCAACACCCCATATTAAATGCCTAAGAGTGTACCTGACTAGGAAGTATCTTAAAACCTATGGATTGCTATGTCTCCGAAAGAGAATCAAGCATGTACCCATTCCACGGGTCTCAACTCTCCAGGTTTAAGGGATTCTTCCTTCAGCTAAAACATGCATTTGGAACCCAGAGTATGATCAACCGTGTGATCGGGAGACGTGTTCCAATATGTGTCAGTTTTTGTCCCCTGGTACTCGGGTGCAACATTCCAGACGCTTTACTAACACTCTCCCGACTTGGAGAGTCAGTGCCTTTAACCTCCTGTTTGGCCCAGTTTGCAATTTCTGCGGAAGATGAACAGGAATAGGGAGAGCCAATGACAGACTAGCTGGAGGTGTCTGGACGGGCAAATTTAACTCTCATTTCCCACCAGGAAGAGGAATTAACCAAAGGCTCAGCGTGCCGTGCCGAAACCAGATTAGGGCCTGAAGCCATCCTGCGGTGTTGCGGCCAGCTCACGAGAAAGCGAGTTGAAGAAAGGAGCTCAGGGGCACTGTAATTCACAAACCTGCAGAGTTATAAATGACAGCTATCGTCCAAAAATATACTGAAGTAAGGCTGCCAAGAGGACTTGAAAGCGGGGCAGAATTGCAGGAAACCGATTTCAGGAGGTAGACTGGAATTGCATTTAAAGCATAGGAAAAGAGGCAGAACGTCCACAATGATGCACTTGGCCAAAAAGGGCGTATGCGTTTTTTCCTGAATATATTCAGGAAAAAACGCATACGCCCTTTTTGGCCAACCAAGCAAGCTGGGAAAGGAAATCTGCACTACAATGAAGTCTCACTTCCCCCCGGTCTAAAGGGCCATCTGAAAAAAGTGTAAAATCCAGAAAGGCAGGACAGGCCATGGAGAACTGGGAGCCTTGTTATGCTGATGGGCGGGATGTCAATTGCCAACAGCCACTCGGGAGAAGTGTATGGTGTTTCCTGAAACACCTAAAAAACAAAGCAACAGAGCCTAGGGCACTTCCACTTATGGTCCCATAGCTTAGGGAAATTAAAATCAAAAAGACACAGCCACCCCAAAAGTTGGGACGGCTCTGTTTACAAGAACCTGGTTTACGGTACAAGTTCAATATTGCAGAAAGTGAAAAATGGATAAAGAAGTTGTGGTACTTACGTACAATGCAATATCACTCAGCAATGAAATCTATGTCACCAGGCCCGTACCAGCATAATGAGTGGATTGAGGCACGATGATTCTAACTGAAATAAGTCACACAAAAAAAGAAACATTGTAAGGTATCACTAATACACGGAATGTGAACTTGGCTACACATGAACTGAATTACAAAACAGAACAGGGTCTCAAGTTTAGAAAACTAACTTATGCTTGCTTAAGGGGGAAGGTGAGTTGCGGTGCTGCATTAAACCAGAGTTTGAAATTAGCACAGATACCGTTCCATAAGCCAAATATGGAATAGACAAGACCTACCCCTTGCTCAACGAAATGGATTCAACAATGAGGTATCACCTCACACCTGGTTGAATAGGCATCATAGAAAATCTACAAGCAAAAAATGCTGGAAAGGGTGTGGAGATAAGGAACCCTCTTCCACTATTGTTGGGAATATAAATTGATACAGTCACTATGGAGAACAATATGGAATTTCTTAAGAAACTAACAATAGAATTACCATATGATACAGCAATCCCAGTACTGGACATATACCCAGACAAAACCATAAATCAAAAAGAGACATTCACCGCAATGTTCATTGCATCACTATTTACAATATCGAGGTAATGGAAGCAACCTAAATGCCCACAGACAGACGAATGCATAAAGCCGTGGTACATATATAAAATGGAATATTACTAAGCCATGAAAAGGAATGAAATTGGGTCATTTGTAGAGACGTCGATGCATCTAGAGACTGTCATACAGAGTGAAGTAAGTCAGAAAGAGAAAAACAAATCTTGTATATTCATGCATATATGTGGAACCTAGAAAACCTGTACAGATTAACCATTTTGCAAGGCATAAATAGAGCAACAGATGTAGACAACAAACGTATGGACAACAAGGGGGGAAAGCTGTTGGGGGGGGTGGTGGGAGGAGTTGAGAGACTGGGATTGGCATGTATACATTTATATGTATAAAATAGATAACCAATAAGAACCTGCTGTATAAAAATATAAAATAAAATTCAAAATTAAAAAGAAATAAAATTTAAACAATAGAAAAATCAATTATTCCCTTCACATACATGTATTTATATGAATAAATTATTTCCATGCTTATATCTGTAAATACAAAAAAGAGGAATAAAATGTACCTTGAACCCAAAACGAAAAAGAGAAAGAAAACACAGAACCCACCAGTTCCACAGAGGAAAACCGTATCAGGGCACTTGCTCCAGTTGTAAACAATTCTGAAGTTGGTCAGTGGTGGGGAATCGTCTCCCATTCAGCCAGCAGCCCCCACGCAACAAGCGTCCTCATTGCAAAGCTGGGGCACCGTGCCGAGGCATCTGTGAGTAAACGTGAGCTGAGCCCCAGGCCAGTTGCTGCTGAACTATTCCCACCCATCCCAGGTAAAACACCTGAATATATACAAGGACTTGAAAGCCTAGAGGGAGGGCCATAGAGCCACACGAGTGACAGCATGCCGGCCGACTTGGTGCCTGCAGGCCAGCCAGGATGGTCCTGGCCCTGGGTGCTCTTCTGGAAGATGTCCATTTCCCTGCCTGAGATACCCGTCCTGTCCCTGCCCCCACTGCTTTTTTCCTTCCTCACCTCTGCCCAGGGAGAAATTCCAGCAGCAGGTATGGGTGACACATCTTCTTCTTTAGCAGGTGGCAGCCTGGCAACTGCTGCAGAAAGTCCAGCAGAGCCCCACTCACACTGGGCCACCCACAAAGCCGTGGCCTCTCACTCCCTCCCACCAGCCCAGCCCCGAGACTGCTGACAGGGCAGAGAAAATGGCGTCAGGCACGGCTGCAGGGGCTCTTGCTGCCTGGAGTGGTATTTATAGTGATCTCAACCCAGGCACACCTGGGGAGGGCTGGCCGGCACGGTAAGGCTGCCCAGGTCAGCCAATCATCACCCCTCAGGGGCTCACAGTTGCAGAAAATGGAACTTGCTGAACCGGCCAGGTCCAAGGAACAGGTGTGGGCTCCTGAGAGTCAGGATAGACAAGGGGCTGCAGCTTTGGCTTGTTTTCTAATCATTTTATCTGGCCCATGAGTGGGAGACAACTTCAAGAAAACCCTCTCCTAATGAGAGGAACCCAGGAGTCAGGGAGAGGAGGGGTGGGTGGTGGTTGGAGACAGAGGCCTGGTGCCCCGGGTGCAGTGGAAGTCTCTGGAAGACCAGGTGGAGGGAGGCCTCACGGAGTGATGCCCAGGGTCACAGACCTGTCGCAGCTGCTGTTTGTTAGTTCAAGTCCTGCTCTGAGGTGCTCTGTGTCAGCTCTGAGCGACAGGTGAGCTGGGGGTGCTCTGCAATGAGGGCTATGTGCACGGTTCCTGTGTGCCCAGCCCTGCCACGGTACCTGCAAGGGTAGCTCTGTATCCTGGGAGGGGCCTGACCACGAGAGCCCTGTGGGCTGGGGTGGGGGTGGGGTACCTGCCCAGGTGAGCTCCATATTCTGGGATTGGTCTGACCACGAGAGCCCCATGGGCTGCTGGGGACCTGGTAAAGGATGTCAGGACAGTCAGTGAAGCCACCGAGGATATACCTCCAGTTGCTCCTAATTCCTACACCCTGCTGGTCATTCTACCAACCACCAGGACATGGTATTCTGTATTAGTCTTCAATGATGCCTTCTTTTGTATTCCATTAGTCCCAGAGTCACAAGAAATTTTGGCTTGTGAGTGGCAGGACTCAACATACAACTAAAACAATACTTCCGGGCCGTCTGGCCCCAAGGGTGCAAAAATTCCCACCCCATCTTTGGGGAAAGCTTAGCTAAAGACCTAAAAGTTCTACCTCTGGAAAAGGAAACCCTCCTTCAATATGCAGACGACATTCTGATCGCCAGCCCTACTAAGGAGGCCTCTGAACTACCAAGCCAATAAAGGATAGAAGTTGTCCAAGAAAAAGCTCAAATATCACAGACTGCCGTGACCTGCCTGGGCTTCATTCTCACAGAAGGTTGGAGAAGTCCATCCCAGGAAAGGGAAGAAACCATTTTCAGCCTTACCCCTTTCTAAAACTAGAAGACAGCTTAGGGGTTCCTGGGGAGGCCAGGGTTTGCTGCTTCTGGATCCCTAACTACAGTCTACTAGCTGGGCCTCTATATGAAACACTGAAAGGAAAAGATGATGATCCTTTTGAATAGAATCCAGAAGTGGCCTTTCAAGAATGGAAAGAGCAGTCAATTCAGACCCTTGCCCTGGAACTCCCTAATTTAGCTAAACCCTTTGACCTTTACATTCCCGGTGAAAGGTGAATCGCCATTGGAGAATTAGTGCAAAACCTGGGACCACTTGAAATGGAACAATGCAAGAATGCCATCCAGGTAGGATAAACTATGGTCACCAAGGGGCTTGGCCCACTGCCACATCTGGCCAAGATACTGGCGGTATCTAAAAACCTGGAAATCAGCAGCCCAAAAGGCCACCTCCCTCCTAAGGGGAAAGGACCCCACGTGGTGATCCTAACCACCAACCATGCCCTGAAGTTGCAGGGTTCGCTCCGTGGGCACACCGACCTCGAGTGAGGAGGCCCTCCAACTCCAACATCCAGAGAGATAGCCGGGGGCAACAGGGCACCATGACGACTCGTGTGAACATCACTTGACCTGGACTTTCTCTCATAAAACAACAAGAGTGTGTCCCAAAAGAGTAGACTACTGCTTGCCGGACTTACTGCACCCAGAGGGGAGCTAATAATCTTGGCGGGGGAACCGTATATCACACTGTCACCATAGAAAAGCCTACAGACACCGTGATGATGGTGGCCAGTAAGACCGGCTGGACTCTTGTTTACTTCAAAAGGCTGTTGACTCAGTGGCCATCATGGTCCTTGATCACCACTGACCCTGGACTGTCTGGGAGTTGAGCGGGCAGGGCTCTGACACCTGGTGCTGTTTGTACGTTAATTCAGGGGCCTAATTGAAGAAAGCGCAGACTACTGGTCAGAGCATCTAGGCTGGCAGAAACGGTCGGCTAAGGTGGCCGAACAAATGTGGGGCGGGGTGAAACCGGCCCCCACAGCGTCTCTGCACATCTCTTTCCTGGACCCTTAAAGGTCATTAGAATCTATAACACTTCCAATGCTGCTGCTCAGGTGGACGAGCAGGGAGGCAGGGGGCCTGGGGACAATCAACGTCACCTGGAGGCTGCTGGGGAGAAGCTCTGACCCTCGCCCCAGGGTATGAGGGCTCCCAACTCAGCACTCAGCAGTTACAGAAGAAGGGTCTGCACCCTCAGCACTCCAAGAATGAGGAACGGGACAAAAGGCAGAGGGGGGGTTTGTCCCCAGCAAAGCCCATTAAAAATCCCTGGGAGATAAAAATAGAATCTGGGCAATAAAGTCAAGTCTAACCTTTTTTATCCTTTGTGCTTTGTCTAATTTCACGTGCTCCTAGGGTCCCGCATGCAGAGGTTCCACACCCGGCACTTCAGACCAGATTTCCTAGTGCAGAATGGCTGGGTCGACACCTCAGCTCCTGGGGCCCAGTGCAGACTCCGCGATATAGAGCCTGAGCTACAGCCAACCCGGCCCTCGAGAGCTCCGCCCCCTCCCTCCCACTGACTCTGACAGGATCTCTACACAGCAGCCCAGCCCACAGCCCACGGGGTAGTACATGCTCTCACCTCTCCATTCTCTGATCAAAATATAAAGTTTCCTTTGCTTGTGAACCAAACTCAGTCTCGATCTGTTGGCCCCAATGACACTGGGCAGGGGGACACTTGTTGGGGTCCACTCTGGAGGATCAGTAACAGAAATTGAGACTATTGTAACCTCAATGAACAGATGTGTGAGCCAAAGTGTAGTTAACATAGAACAGTGTATAAGGCTCGGGTAAAATAAGATGTTTCTAACACTTCCATTGGATATTTCCATCACTTTATTATAAGCAAGTTCAGTGAAAAGGTTTGTCTTATTTGTCAGCTCAATATTAGAGAAATGAAGTGATTTCTTTCCAAGGATGTACATCTAATAATCTTGGTTAAACCTTCAATCTTGTTTTAAATGCTTTTCCATTGAAAATGATACCTCTCTTTCAGCTCCCCCATTTCTGAGAAGTATAAAATCTTATAATTTATTATTACCAAAGGGGAAAGGTGGGAGGAGGGATAAATTAACAGTTTGGGATTAACACATACACACTGCTATGTATAAAATAGATCATCAACAAGGAACTACTGTATAGCACAGGGAACTACACTCAACATTTTGCAATAACCTATAAGGGGAAATAATCTGAAAAAGAATAGATATTTTTATTGACATCATCTATCAATGACAGTTAAAGTGTAACCTAAGGGAAGCTGGTGGTGAGTGCTTCTGACCCTGAAGACTTCAATCATCTAAAGTTTGGACTCTGCCTACTTCCCAAGGCCCTTAATGAACATATGTGTAGCCGTAGCTTAAAAAATTCCCCAGTTTGGGTTTCGGGGAGACACTGATCTTGAAAAAGCCCTGGTGTTCTCCTTACATGAATGGGACTCTTCCTACTGCTAAAACATGTCTGTCACACCCAGAGGATGGTATACCGTCTGATCGGGAAGAGTTTGGAAAAGGCATCTCATCTCCTCATCTCCTGGTGCTCGGGTTCACCCCTCCAGCGTCTTTACTAACAGTCTCCCCACTTGGAGATGTCAGCACTGTCAACATCCTGTTGCGTACAGTTTGGAATTTGTCCAGAGGATGAAGCGGAAGGATGAGGAACAATGAGAGACAAGTCCTACGTGTTCAGACAGGCACATGTCACTCTAATTTCCAATCAGGAAGACGAATTGACCAAAGGCTAGGTTTGCCCATGGAAACAGTATAGGGCTTGAGGAAATCCCGCTGCTTTGTGGCCAGTTCCCATAAACACAAGTTGAACAATAGAACTCAGGGGCAGTAAAATTCACAAAACTGCAGAGTTGAAAATATCCATCACTGAAAAATGTCTTGAGGAAAGTCAGAGAAAAGGACTTGTAAGCAAGGGAGAATGGCAGGAAAGGGATTTGAGGAGGTAGAAAGGACTCGCCGTTAAGCACAAGAAAAGGAGCTGAACATTGCCAACATTGCAGTTGGCCAAAAAGGGTGTATGCGTTTTTTTGTGTATATATTCAAGAAAAGAGCGTACACCTTTTTAGCCAACCAAACAGGTGGGCACTGGAAGTCAATACTACAAAAGACATCACTTCGCATCAGTCAGAAGAGCCATCCTCATAAAGCGTAAACAACAGAAATGCAGGACAGGGCAAGGAGAAGAGGGAGCCCTGTGAGACTTATAGTGGAAATGTATATTGCCAACGGCCATTCTGGAGAAGTGTATTGTGTTTACTAAAGCATCTAAACAATGAGCTACAGAGCATAGGGCACTTGCACTCATGGGCGTATATCTTGGGAAAAACAAAAATCGAGAGGACACAGGCACCCCAATGTTTACCCCCTCTCTGTTTAAAAGATCCTCGACTAGGATATAACTTAAATGTCTCTGGAGGGAAAAAATGGATAGAGATGTTGTACTTAGGTAGAGTGGAATATTATTCAGCCTGGAAATCAATGAAATATGGCCAGCTGTAACAACTCCGGAGGAGTTACGTATGATCATTCTAAGTGACAGAATTCAAAAAGAAGAAGACACATATCATAAGATATCACTTAAAGGTGGAATCCAAAATGGCTACACATGAAATAAATTACAAAACAAAAACATAGTCAAATATGTAGAAAACACGCATAAGGCTGCTAAACGGGAAAGGTGGGGAGGGGTGAGGCATCATCCAGGAGGTTGAAATTAGCAAAGATACCATTCCAAATACCAAACTGATAATCAACAAGGCCTACACGGTAGCTAAAAGAACTGCACTCAGCACACTCAAGTCACCGGAAAAGAATATATACGACTGGTAAGAATCTGAAAAAGAATTTATTGATGTCTCTCTGTACGTGAATCAAGTGGATGTACAGCAGCAAGAAACAGAGCTTTGAAAATCAGCTGTAACCAATATAGTAATAAATTGAAAAAAATAAACGACAGAGAGACAGAGAAAACCTCTTACAACTTTTCCTCAGGGACGGTGATGCAACATGGATTGAACACATCTAGACCCACAGCAGGATGAGACATAAGGCTGGAAACTGCGCTAAGAGAAATGTGAGGTTGGGTGAGGAAATGCACACCCTTTAAAGTAATACTACCTGGTACCCATTCAATGGGTCCCAAATCTGCAGGTTCAAGGGATCTTCCTACAGCTAAAACATGCATGGAAAACCCAGAGGACTGTACACCATGTGATCGGGAGATGTGTCTAAAATGCACCTCATTTATCCTCTCCTGGTGCTCCTGTTCACCATTCCAGCCACGTTACTTAGAAGCTCCCCACTTGGAGAATCAGCACATTTAAACTTCTGTTTCACACATTTTGCAAATTGTGAGGAGGATGAACGGGAAGAGGAGGAACCAATGAGAGAAGAGTTGTAGGGGTTTGGACGGGCACATATCACTCTAATTTCCCATTAAGAATAAGAATTAAAAAAAGGCTCAGCCTGCCTCGCCGGAGCCAAAATAGGGCCTGAAGCAATCCTGCGGGTTTGAGGCCAGCTCACAAAAGAGCAACTTAAAACATGGAGCTCAGGGTCACTGCAATTCACAAACCTGCAGAGTTATAAATGAAAACTAACGTCCAAAAATATGTTGAGGTAAGGCAAAGAAGAGGATCTGAATGCAAGACAGAATTGCAAGAAACAGATTTCAAGAGATAGATTGGACTCGTCTTTAACGCACATGAAAAGCGGCAGAATTTCGACAATGATGCAGTTGGCCCAAAAGGGCGTATGCGATTTTTCCTGATTATATCCAGGAAAAAACGCATACGCACTTTATGGGCAACGAAGCAAGCAAGCAATGCAAATGTGCACAACAAAGAAGTCTCATTTCCCACCGGTCAAAAGGGCCATCCTAAAAAATTGTAAAAACCAGAAATGCAGGACAGGCCATGGAGAACAGGGAGCCTTTATACGCTGATGGGCAGTGTGTGAACTGCCGAGAGCCACTCTGGAGAAGTGTATGGTGGTTCCTAAATCATCTAAAAACAGAGCTACAGAGCATAGGACACTTCCAATCATGGGAGTATATCTAGGGAAGTCTAAAAATCAACAAGACATAAGCACACCACAGTTTAGGGCTACTCTGTTTACAAGAACCTCAACTTCAGTACACCTTAAATATCCCAGGAAAGAGAACAATGGATAAAGAAGATGTGGTACTTATGTACAATGGAATATCTCTTCACCATGAAATCAATGTAATAAGGCTAGTAGAAGGATAAAGAGTGGATTTAGGTCCGATAATACTACTTGAAATAAGTCAAACAGAAAAAGAAACATATCATAAGATATCACTTATAGAGGGAGGGTAAATATGGCTGCACAAGAAATGAATTACAGAACAGAACAGTGTCTCACATTTAGAAAACACACTTATGTCAGCTTAAGGGGAAAGGAGAGGTGGGGTGATGCATAAAACCAGAGTTTGAAATTAGCACAGATACCGTTCAAGAAACCAAATAGGTATTAGACAAGATCTACACCTTGCTCAATGAACTGGCCTCAACACACCCTATACACCGCAGAGAAATATATCTGAGTAATAAGAATCTTAAAACCCATGTATTGATATATCTCCATAAGGGAATCAAGTGTGTGCAGAGCGGCACAAACACAGCAGTGAAAATGAGCTAAACCCCATTATAGAAATAAATTTTAAAAACAAAACGCAGAAACAATGAAAGAGAGAAAAATTCTTACAAAATTCGCTCAGGGGCTGTGATGCAACCTGGATTGACCACATATAAACCCACAGCTGGATAAGACATAAGGCTGGACACTTGGGGCTGAGAGGATGGTGAGCTTCGGTGAGCAACTGCCGAAAGTTTAATGCAATACTTCATGCTACTCATTCCAAGGGTCCCAACACTCCAGGTTGAAGGGAATCTTCCTACAGCTAAACCATGCTTGGGAAACCCAGCGACTGGTATACCATATGATCGGGAAAGGTTTCTAAAACGCACCACATTTTTCCTCTCCTGGGGCTCCGGATCGACATTCCAGCCACTTTACTAACAACATCCCCACATGGAGAGTCAATGCCTTTAAGTTCTGGTATCGCACAGTCTTCAGTTAGTGCGGAGGATGAATGGGAATAGGGGGAACCAGTGAGAAACTAGCTGTAGCGGTTTCAATGGGCACATGTCACTCTAATTTCACATCAGTAAGAAGAATGAACCAAAGGCACAGCAAGGTGCCCCAGAAGAAGAATAGGGCTTCAAGGAATCCTGTGGTTATGGGGCAAGATCACAAAACTAAGAGCTGAAAAATGGAGCTAGGGGCCACGCAATTCAAGAACCTGACTTGCCCAAAAAGGGCGTATGTGTTTCTTCCTGAATATATTCAGGAAAAAACGCATACGCCCTTTTTGGCCAACCAAGCAAGCTTGCAAAGGAAATCTGCACTACAATGAAGTCTCAATTCCCCCCGGTCAAAAGGGCCATCTGAAAAAAGTGTAAAATCCATAAAGGCATGACAGGCCATGGAGAACTGGGAGCCATCTTATGCTGATGGGCAGGATGTAAATTGCCAACAGCCACTCAGGAGAAGTGTATGGTGTTTCCTGAAACATCTAAAAAACAAAGCAACAGAGCCTAGGGCACTTCCACTTATGGTACTATAGTTTAGGGCAATTAAAATCAAAAAGACACAGCCACCCCAAAGTTTGGGATGGCTCTGTTTACAAGAACCTCATATACGGTACAAGTTCAATATCGCAGAAAGTGAAAAATGGATAAAGAAGTTGTGGTACTTACGTACAATGCAGTATCACTCAGCAAGGAAATCTATGTCATCAGGCCCGTAGCAGCATAATGAGTGGATTCAGGTATGATGATTCTAACTGAAATAAGTCACACAGAAAAAGAAACATCATAAGATATCACTAATACACGGAATGTAAACTTGGCTACACAGGAACTGAATTCCAAAACAGAACAGGGTCTCAAATTTAGAAAACCAACTTATGCTTGCTTAAGGCGAAAGGTGAGTTGGGGTACTGCATAAAACCAGAGATTGAAATGAGCACAGATATAAATACTTAAGCCAAATATGGAATAGACAAGAGCTACTCCTTGCTCAACGAAATGGACTCAACACCCCATATTAAATGCCTAAGAGTGTACCTGACTAGGAAGTATCTTAAAACCTATGGATTGCTATGTCTCCGAAAGAGAATCAAGCATGTACCCATTCCACGGGTCTCAACTCTCCAGGTTTAAGGGATTCTTCCTTCAGCTAAAACATGCATTTGGAACCCAGAGTATGATCAACCGTGTGATCGGGAGACGTGTTCCAATATGTGTCAGTTTTTGTCCCCTGGTACTCGGGTGCAACATTCCAGACGCTTTACTAACACTCTCCCGACTTGGAGAGTCAGTGCCTTTAACCTCCTGTTTGGCCCAGTTTGCAATTTCTGCGGAAGATGAACAGGAATAGGGAGAGCCAATGACAGACTAGCTGGAGGTGTCTGGACGGGCAAATTTAACTCTCATTTCCCACCAGGAAGAGGAATTAACCAAAGGCTCAGCGTGCCGTGCCGAAACCAGATTAGGGCCTGAAGCCATCCTGCGGTGTTGCGGCCAGCTCACGAGAAAGCGAGTTGAAGAAAGGAGCTCAGGGGCACTGTAATTCACAAACCTGCAGAGTTATAAATGACAGCTATCGTCCAAAAATATACTGAAGTAAGGCTGCCAAGAGGACTTGAAAGCGGGGCAGAATTGCAGGAAACCGATTTCAGGAGGTAGACTGGAATTGCATTTAAAGCATAGGAAAAGAGGCAGAACGTCCACAATGATGCACTTGGCCAAAAAGGGCGTATGCGTTTTTTCCTGAATATATTCAGGAAAAAACGCATACGCCCTTTTTGGCCAACCAAGCAAGCTGGGAAAGGAAATCTGCACTACAATGAAGTCTCACTTCCCCCCGGTCTAAAGGGCCATCTGAAAAAAGTGTAAAATCCAGAAAGGCAGGACAGGCCATGGAGAACTGGGAGCCTTGTTATGCTGATGGGCGGGATGTCAATTGCCAACAGCCACTCGGGAGAAGTGTATGGTGTTTCCTGAAACACCTAAAAAACAAAGCAACAGAGCCTAGGGCACTTCCACTTATGGTCCCATAGCTTAGGGAAATTAAAATCAAAAAGACACAGCCACCCCAAAAGTTGGGACGGCTCTGTTTACAAGAACCTGGTTTACGGTACAAGTTCAATATTGCAGAAAGTGAAAAATGGATAAAGAAGTTGTGGTACTTACGTACAATGCAATATCACTCAGCAATGAAATCTATGTCACCAGGCCCGTACCAGCATAATGAGTGGATTGAGGCACGATGATTCTAACTGAAATAAGTCACACAAAAAAAGAAACATTGTAAGGTATCACTAATACACGGAATGTGAACTTGGCTACACATGAACTGAATTACAAAACAGAACAGGGTCTCAAGTTTAGAAAACTAACTTATGCTTGCTTAAGGGGGAAGGTGAGTTGCGGTGCTGCATTAAACCAGAGTTTGAAATTAGCACAGATACCGTTCCATAAGCCAAATATGGAATAGACAAGACCTACCCCTTGCTCAACGAAATGGATTCAACAATGAGGTATCACCTCACACCTGGTTGAATAGGCATCATAGAAAATCTACAAGCAAAAAATGCTGGAAAGGGTGTGGAGATAAGGAACCCTCTTCCACTATTGTTGGGAATATAAATTGATACAGTCACTATGGAGAACAATATGGAATTTCTTAAGAAACTAACAATAGAATTACCATATGATACAGCAATCCCAGTACTGGACATATACCCAGACAAAACCATAAATCAAAAAGAGACATTCACCGCAATGTTCATTGCATCACTATTTACAATATCGAGGTAATGGAAGCAACCTAAATGCCCACAGACAGACGAATGCATAAAGCCGTGGTACATATATAAAATGGAATATTACTAAGCCATGAAAAGGAATGAAATTGGGTCATTTGTAGAGACGTCGATGCATCTAGAGACTGTCATACAGAGTGAAGTAAGTCAGAAAGAGAAAAACAAATCTTGTATATTCATGCATATATGTGGAACCTAGAAAACCTGTACAGATTAACCATTTTGCAAGGCATAAATAGAGCAACAGATGTAGACAACAAACGTATGGACAACAAGGGGGGAAAGCTGTTGGGGGGGGTGGTGGGAGGAGTTGAGAGACTGGGATTGGCATGTATACATTTATATGTATAAAATAGATAACCAATAAGAACCTGCTGTATAAAAATATAAAATAAAATTCAAAATTAAAAAGAAATAAAATTTAAACAATAGAAAAATCAATTATTCCCTTCACATACATGTATTTATATGAATAAATTATTTCCATGCTTATATCTGTAAATACAAAAAAGAGGAATAAAATGTACCTTGAACCCAAAACGAAAAAGAGAAAGAAAACACAGAACCCACCAGTTCCACAGAGGAAAACCGTATCAGGGCACTTGCTCCAGTTGTAAACAATTCTGAAGTTGGTCAGTGGTGGGGAATCGTCTCCCATTCAGCCAGCAGCCCCCACGCAACAAGCGTCCTCATTGCAAAGCTGGGGCACCGTGCCGAGGCATCTGTGAGTAAACGTGAGCTGAGCCCCAGGCCAGTTGCTGCTGAACTATTCCCACCCATCCCAGGTAAAACACCTGAATATAGACAAGGACTTGAAAGCCTAGAGGGAGGGCCATAGAGCCACACGAGTGACAGCATGCCGGCCGACTTGGTGCCTGCAGGCCAGCCAGGATGGTCCTGGCCCTGGGTGCTCTTCTGGAAGATTTCCATTTCCCTGCCTGAGATACCCGTCCTGTCCCTGCCCCCACTGCTTTTTTCCTTCCTCACCTCTGCCCAGGGAGAAATTCCAGCAGCAGGTATGGGTGACACATCTTCTTCTTTAGCAGGTGGCAGCCTGGCAACTGCTGCAGAAAGTCCAGCAGAGCCCCACTCACACTGGGCCACCCACAAAGCCGTGGCCTCTCACTCCCTCCCACCAGCCCAGCCCCGAGACTGCTGACAGGGCAGAGAAAATGGCGTCAGGCACGGCTGCAGGGGCTCTTGCTGCCTGGAGTGGTATTTATAGTGATCTCAACCCAGGCACACCTGGGGAGGGCTGGCCGGCACGGTAAGGCTGCCCAGGTCAGCCAATCATCACCCCTCAGGGGCTCACAGTTGCAGAAAATGGAACTTGCTGAACCGGCCAGGTCCAAGGAACAGGTGTGGGCTCCTGAGAGTCAGGATAGACAAGGGGCTGCAGCTTTGGCTTGTTTTCTAATCATTTTATCTGGCCCATGAGTGGGAGACAACTTCAAGAAAACCCTCTCCTAATGAGAGGAACCCAGGAGTCAGGGAGAGGAGGGGTGGGTGGTGGTTGGAGACAGAGGCCTGGTGCCCCGGGTGCAGTGGAAGTCTCTGGAAGACCAGGTGGAGGGAGGCCTCACGGAGTGATGCCCAGGGTCACAGACCTGTCGCAGCTGCTGTTTGTTAGTTCAAGTCCTGCTCTGAGGTGCTCTGTGTCAGCTCTGAGCGACAGGTGAGCTGGGGGTGCTCTGCAATGAGGGCTATGTGCACGGTTCCTGTGTGCCCAGCCCTGCCACGGTACCTGCAAGGGTAGCTCTGTATCCTGGGAGGGGCCTGACCACGAGAGCCCTGTGGGCTGGGGTGGGGGTGGGGTACCTGCCCAGGTGAGCTCCATATTCTGGGATTGGTCTGACCACGAGAGCCCCATGGGCTGCTGGGGACCTGGTAAAGGATGTCAGGACAGTCAGTGAAGCCACCGAGGATATACCTCCAGTTGCTCCTAATTCCTACACCCTGCTGGTCATTCTACCAACCACCAGGACATGGTATTCTGTATTAGTCTTCAATGATGCCTTCTTTTGTATTCCATTAGTCCCAGAGTCACAAGAAATTTTGGCTTGTGAGTGGCAGGACTCAACATACAACTAAAACAATACTTCCGGGCCGTCTGGCCCCAAGGGTGCAAAAATTCCCACCCCATCTTTGGGGAAAGCTTAGCTAAAGACCTAAAAGTTCTACCTCTGGAAAAGGAAACCCTCCTTCAATATGCAGACGACATTCTGATCGCCAGCCCTACTAAGGAGGCCTCTGAACTACCAAGCCAATAAAGGATAGAAGTTGTCCAAGAAAAAGCTCAAATATCACAGACTGCCGTGACCTGCCTGGGCTTCATTCTCACAGAAGGTTGGAGAAGTCCATCCCAGGAAAGGGAAGAAACCATTTTCAGCCTTACCCCTTTCTAAAACTAGAAGACAGCTTAGGGGTTCCTGGGGAGGCCAGGGTTTGCTGCTTCTGGATCCCTAACTACAGTCTACTAGCTGGGCCTCTATATGAAACACTGAAAGGAAAAGATGATGATCCTTTTGAATAGAATCCAGAAGTGGCCTTTCAAGAATGGAAAGAGCAGTCAATTCAGACCCTTGCCCTGGAACTCCCTAATTTAGCTAAACCCTTTGACCTTTACATTCCCGGTGAAAGGTGAATCGCCATTGGAGAATTAGTGCAAAACCTGGGACCACTTGAAATGGAACAATGCAAGAATGCCATCCAGGTAGGATAAACTATGGTCACCAAGGGGCTTGGCCCACTGCCACATCTGGCCAAGATACTGGCGGTATCTAAAAACCTGGAAATCAGCAGCCCAAAAGGCCACCTCCCTCCTAAGGGGAAAGGACCCCACGTGGTGATCCTAACCACCAACCATGCCCTGAAGTTGCAGGGTTCGCTCCGTGGGCACACCGACCTCGAGTGAGGAGGCCCTCCAACTCCAACATCCAGAGAGATAGCCGGGGGCAACAGGGCACCATGACGACTCGTGTGAACA
The DNA here is from genome assembly GCF_949774975.1 of Lagenorhynchus albirostris. Classification (NCBI taxonomy): domain Eukaryota; kingdom Metazoa; phylum Chordata; class Mammalia; order Artiodactyla; family Delphinidae; genus Lagenorhynchus; species Lagenorhynchus albirostris. The sequence goes on along the minus strand of NW_026783590.1, from coordinate 974,179 downwards.
TCACTTGACCTGGAGTTTCTCTCATAAAACAACAAGAGTGTGTCCCAAAAGAGTAGACTACTGCTTGCCGGACTTACTGCACCCAGAGGGGAGCTAATAATCTTGGCGGGGGAACCGTATATCACACTGTCACCATAGAAAAGCCTACAGACACCGTGATGATGGTGGCCAGTAAGACCGGCTGGACTCTTGTTTACTTCAAAAGGCTGTTGACTCAGTGGCCATCATGGTCCTTGATCACCACTGACCCTGGACTGTCTGGGAGTTGAGCGGGCAGGGCTCTGACACCTGGTGCTGTTTGTACGTTAATTCAGGGGCCTAATTGAAGAAAGCGCAGACTACTGGTCAGAGCATCTAGGCTGGCAGAAACGGTCGGCTAAGGTGGCCGAACAAATGTGGGGCGGGGTGAAACCGGCCCCCACAGCGTCTCTGCACATCTCTTTCCTGGACCCTTAAAGGTCATTAGAATCTATAACACTTCCAATGCTGCTGCTCAGGTGGACGAGCAGGGAGGCAGGGGGCCTGGGGACAATCAACGTCACCTGGAGGCTGCTGGGGAGAAGCTCTGACCCTCGCCCCAGGGTATGAGGGCTCCCAACTCAGCACTCAGCAGTTACAGAAGAAGGGTCTGCACCCTCAGCACTCCAAGAATGAGGAACGGGACAAAAGGCAGAGGGGGGGTTTGTCCCCAGCAAAGCCCATTAAAAATCCCTGGGAGATAAAAATAGAATCTGGGCAATAAAGTCAAGTCTAACCTTTTTTATCCTTTGTGCTTTGTCTAATTTCACGTGCTCCTAGGGTCCCGCATGCAGAGGTTCCACACCCGGCACTTCAGACCAGATTTCCTAGTGCAGAATGGCTGGGTCGACACCTCAGCTCCTGGGGCCCAGTGCAGACTCCGCGATATAGAGCCTGAGCTACAGCCAACCCGGCCCTCGAGAGCTCCGCCCCCTCCCTCCCACTGACTCTGACAGGATCTCTACACAGCAGCCCAGCCCACAGCCCACGGGGTAGTACATGCTCTCACCTCTCCATTCTCTGATCAAAATATAAAGTTTCCTTTGCTTGTGAACCAAACTCAGTCTCGATCTGTTGGCCCCAATGACACTGGGCAGGGGGACACTTGTTGGGGTCCACTCTGGAGGATCAGTAACAGAAATTGAGACTATTGTAACCTCAATGAACAGATGTGTGAGCCAAAGTGTAGTTAACATAGAACAGTGTATAAGGCTCGGGTAAAATAAGATGTTTCTAACACTTCCATTGGATATTTCCATCACTTTATTATAAGCAAGTTCAGTGAAAAGGTTTGTCTTATTTGTCAGCTCAATATTAGAGAAATGAAGTGATTTCTTTCCAAGGATGTACATCTAATAATCTTGGTTAAACCTTCAATCTTGTTTTAAATGCTTTTCCATTGAAAATGATACCTCTCTTTCAGCTCCCCCATTTCTGAGAAGTATAAAATCTTATAATTTATTATTACCAAAGGGGAAAGGTGGGAGGAGGGATAAATTAACAGTTTGGGATTAACACATACACACTGCTATGTATAAAATAGATCATCAACAAGGAACCACTGTATAGCACAGGGAACTACACTCAACATTTTGCAATAACCTATAAGGGGAAATAATCTGAAAAAGAATAGATATTTTTATTGACATCATCTATCAATGACAGTTAAAGTGTAACCTAAGGGAAGCTGGTGGTGAGTGCTTCTGACCCTGAAGACTTCAATCATCTAAAGTTTGGACTCTGCCTACTTCCCAAGGCCCTTAATGAACATATGTGTAGCCGTAGCTTAAAAAATTCCCCAGTTTGGGTTTCGGGGAGACACTGATTTTGAAAAAGCCCTGGTGTTCTCCTTACATGAATGGGACTCTTCCTACTGCTAAAACATGTCTGTCACACCCAGAGGATGGTATACCGTCTGATCGGGAAGAGTTTGGAAAAGGCATCTCATCTCCTCATCTCCTGGTGCTCGGGTTCACCCCTCCAGCGTCTTTACTAACAGTCTCCCCACTTGGAGATGTCAGCACTGTCAACATCCTGTTGCGTACAGTTTGGAATTTGTCCAGAGGATGAAGCGGAAGGATGAGGAACAATGAGAGGCAAGTCCTACGTGTTCAGACAGGCACATGTCACTCTAATTTCCAATCAGGAAGACGAATTGACCAAAGGCTAGGGTTGCCCATGGAAACAGTATAGGGCTTGAGGAAATCCCGCTGCTTTGTGGCCAGTTCCCATAAACACAAGTTGAACAATAGAACTCAGGGGCAGTAAAATTCACAAAACTGCAGAGTTGAAAATATCCATCACTGAAAAATGTCTTGAGGAAAGTCAGAGAAAAGGACTTGTAAGCAAGGGAGAATGGCAGGAAAGGGATTTGAGGAGGTAGAAAGGACTCGCCGTTAAGCACAAGAAAAGGAGCTGAACATTGCCAACATTGCAGTTGGCCAAAAAGGGTGTATGCGTTTTTTTGTGTATATATTCAAGAAAAGAGCGTACACCTTTTTAGCCAACCAAACAGGTGGGCACTGGAAGTCAATACTACAAAAGACATCACTTCGCATCAGTCAGAAGAGCCATCCTCATAAAGCGTAAACAACAGAAATGCAGGACAGGGCAAGGAGAAGAGGGAGCCCTGTGAGACTTATAGTGGAAATGTATATTGCCAACGGCCATTCTGGAGAAGTGTATTGTGTTTACTAAAGCATCTAAACAATGAGCTACAGAGCATAGGGCACTTGCACTCATGGGCGTATATCTTGGGAAAAACAAAACTCGAGAGGACACAGGCACCCCAATGTTTACCCCCTCTCTGTTTAAAAGATCCTCGACTAGGATATAACTTAAATGTCTCTGGAGGGAAAAAAATGGATAGAGATGTGGTACTTAGGTAGAGTGGAATATTATTCAGCCTGGAAATCAATGAAATATGGCCAGCTGTAACAACTCCGGAGGAGTTACGTATGATCATTCTAAGTGACAGAATTCAAAAAGAAGAAGACACATATCATAAGATATCACTTAAAGGTGGAATCCAAAATGGCTACACATGAAATAAATTACAAAACAAAAACATAGTCAAATATGTAGAAAACACGCATAAGGCTGCTAAACGGGAAAGGTGGGGAGGGGTGAGGCATCATCCAGGAGGTTGAAATTAGCAAAGATACCATTCCAAATACCAAACTGATAATCAACAAGGCCTACACGGTAGCTAAAAGAACTGCACTCAGCACACTCAAGTCACCGGAAAAGAATATATACGACTGGTAAGAATCTGAAAAAGAATTTATTGATGTCTCTCTGTACGTGAATCAAGTGGATGTACAGCAGCAAGAAACAGAGCTTTGAAAATCAGCTGTAACCAATATAGTAATAAATTGAAAAAAATAAACGACAGAGAGACAGAGAAAACCTCTTACAACTTTTCCTCAGGGACGGTGATGCAACATGGATTGAACACATCTAGACCCACAGCAGGATGAGACATAAGGCTGGAAACTGCGCTAAGAGAAATGTGAGGTTGGGTGAGGAAATGCACACCCTTTAAAGTAATACTACCTGGTACCCATTCAATGGGTCCCAAATCTGCAGGTTCAAGGGATCTTCCTACAGCTAAAACATGCATGGAAAACCCAGAGGACTGTACACCATGTGATCGGGAGATGTGTCTAAAATGCACCTCATTTATCCTCTCCTGGTGCTCCTGTTCACCATTCCAGCCACGTTACTTAGAAGCTCCCCACTTGGAGAATTAGCACATTTAAACTTCTGTTTCACACATTTTGCAAATTGTGAGGAGGATGAACGGGAAGAGGGGGAACCAATGAGAGAAGAGTTGTAGGGGTTTGGACGGGCACATATCACTCTAATTTCCCATTAAGAATAAGAATTAAAAAAAGGCTCAGCCTGCCTCGCCGGAGCCAAAATAGGGCCTGAAGCAATCCTGCGGGTTTGAGGCCAGCTCACAAAAGAGCAACTTAAAACATGGAGCTCAGGGTCACTGCAATTCACAAACCTGCAGAGTTATAAATGAAAACTAACGTCCAAAAATATGTTGAGGTAAGGCAAAGAAGAGGATCTGAATGCAAGACAGAATTGCAAGAAACAGATTTCAAGAGATAGATTGGACTCGTCTTTAACGCACATGAAAAGCGGCAGAATTTCGACAATGATGCAGTTGGCCCAAAAGGGCGTATGCGATTTTTCCTGATTATATCCAGGAAAAAACGCATACGCACTTTATGGGCAACGAAGCAAGCAAGCAATGCAAATGTGCACAACAAAGAAGTCTCATTTCCCACCGGTCAAAAGGGCCATCCTAAAAAATTGTAAAAACCAGAAATGCAGGACAGGCCATGGAGAACAGGGAGCCTTTATACGCTGATGGGCAGTGTGTGAACTGCCGAGAGCCACTCTGGAGAAGTGTATGGTGGTTCCTAAATCATCTAAAAACAGAGCTACAGAGCATAGGACACTTCCAATCATGGGAGTATATCTAGGGAAGTCTAAAAATCAACAGGACACAAGCACACCACAGTTTAGGGCTACTCTGTTTACAAGAACCTCAACTTCAGTACACCTTAAATATCCCAGGAAAGAGAACAATGGATAAAGAAGATGTGGTACTTATGTACAATGGAATATCTCTTCACCATGAAATCAATGTAATAAGGCTAGTAGAAGGATAAAGAGTGGATTTAGGTCCGATAATACTACTTGAAATAAGTCAAACAGAAAAAGAAACATATCATAAGATATCACTTATAGAGGGAGGGTAAATATGCCTGCACAAGAAATGAATTACAGAACAGAACAGTGTCTCACATTTAGAAAACACACTTATGTCAGCTTAAGGGGAAAGGAGAGGTGGGGTGATGCATAAAACCAGAGTTTGAAATTAGCACAGATACCGTTCAAGAAACCAAATAGGTATTAGACAAGATCTACACCTTGCTCAATGAACTGGCCTCAACACACCCTATACACCGCAGAGAAATATATCTGAGTAATAAGAATCTTAAAACCCATGTATTGATATATCTCCATAAGGGAATCAAGTGTGTGCAGAGCGGCACAAACACAGCAGTGAAAATGAGCTAAACCCCATTATAGAAATAAATTTTAAAAACAAAACGCAGAAACAATGAAAGAGAGAAAAATTCTTACAAAATTCGCTCAGGGGCTGTGATGCAACCTGGATTGACCACATATAAACCCACAGCTGGATAAGACATAAGGCTGGACACTTGGGGCTGAGAGGATTGGTGAGCTTCGGTGAGCAACTGCCGAAAGTTTAATGCAATACTTCATGCTACTCATTCCAAGGGTCCCAACACTCCAGGTTGAAGGGAATCTTCCTACAGCTAAACCATGCTTGGGAAACCCAGCGACTGGTATACCATATGATCGGGAAAGGTTTCTAAAACGCACCACATTTTTCCTCTCCTGGGGCTCCGGATCGACATTCCAGCCGCTTTACTAACAACATCCCCACATGGAGAGTCAATGCCTTTAAGTTCTGGTATCGCACAGTCTTCAGTTAGTGCGGAGGATGAATGGGAATAGGGGGAACCAGTGAGAAACTAGCTGTAGCGGTTTCAATGGGCACATGTCACTCTAATTTCACATCAGTAAGAAGAATGAACCAAAGGCACAGCAAGGTGCCCCAGAAGAAGAATAGGGCTTCAAGGAATCCTGTGGTTATGGGGCAAGATCACAAAACTAAGAGCTGAAAAATGGAGCTAGGGGCCACGCAATTCAAGAACCTGACTTGCCCAAAAAGGGCGTATGTGTTTCTTCCTGAATATATTCAGGAAAAAACGCATACGCCCTTTTTGGCCAACCAAGCAAGCTTGCAAAGGAAATCTGCACTACAATGAAGTCTCAATTCCCCCTGGTCAAAAGGGCCATCTGAAAAAAGTGTAAAATCCATAAAGGCATGACAGGCCATGGAGAACTGGGAGCCATCTTATGCTGATGGGCAGGATGTAAATTGCCAACAGCCACTCGGGAGAAGTGTATGGTGTTTCCTGAAACATCTAAAAAACAAAGCAACAGAGCCTAGGGCACTTCCACTTATGGTACTATAGTTTAGGGCAATTAAAATCAAAAAGACACAGCCACCCCAAAGTTTGGGATGGCTCTGTTTACAAGAACCTCATATACGGTACAAGTTCAATATCGCAGAAAGTGAAAAATGGATAAAGAAGTTGTGGTACTTACGTACAATGCAGTATCACTCAGCAATGAAATCTATGTCATCAGGCCCGTAGCAGCATAATGAGTGGATTCAGGTATGATGATTCTAACTGAAATAAGTCACACAGAAAAAGAAACATCATAAGATATCACTAATACACGGAATGTAAACTTGGCTACACAGGAACTGAATTCCAAAACAGAACAGGGTCTCAAATTTAGAAACCCAACTTATGCTTGCTTAAGGCGAAAGGTGAGTTGGGGTACTGCATAAAACCAGAGATTGAAATGAGCACAGATATAAATACTTAAGCCAAATATGGAATAGACAAGAGCTACTCCTTGCTCAACGAAATGGACTCAACACCCCATATTAAATGCCTAAGAGTGTACCTGACTAGGAAGTATCTTAAAACCTATGGATTGCTATGTCTCCGAAAGAGAATCAAGCATGTACCCATTCCACGGGTCTCAACTCTCCAGGTTTAAGGGATTCTTCCTTCAGCTAAAACATGCATTTGGAACCCAGAGTATGATCAACCGTGTGATCGGGAGACGTGTTCCAATATGTGTCAGTTTTCGTCCCCTGGTACTCGGGTGCAACATTCCAGACGCTTTACTAACACTCTCCCGACTTGGAGAGTCAGTGCCTTTAACCTCCTGTTTGGCCCAGTTTGCAATTTCTGCGGAAGATGAACAGGAATAGGGAGAGCCAATGACAGACTAGCTGGAGGTGTCTGGACGGGCAAATTTAACTCTCATTTCCCACCAGGAAGAGGAATTAACCAAAGGCTCAGCGTGCCGTGCCGAAACCAGATTAGGGCCTGAAGCCATCCTGCGGTGTTGCGGCCAGCTCACGAGAAAGCGAGTTGAAGAAAGGAGCTCAGGGGCACTGTAATTCACAAACCTGCAGAGTTATAAATGACAGCTATCGTCCAAAAATATACTGAAGTAAGGCTGCCAAGAGGACTTGAAAGCGGGGCAGAATTGCAGGAAACCGATTTCAGGAGGTAGACTGGAATTGCATTTAAAGCATAGGAAAAGAGGCAGAACGTCCACAATGATGCACTTGGCCAAAAAGGGCGTATGCGTTTTTTCCTGAATATATTCAGGAAAAAACGCATACGCCCTTTTTGGCCAACCAAGCAAGCTGGGAAAGGAAATCTGCACTACAATGAAGTCTCACTTCCCCCCGGTCAAAAGGGCCATCTGAAAAAAGTGTAAAATCCAGAAAGGCAGGACAGGCCATGGAGAACTGGGAGCCTTGTTATGCTGATGGGCGGGATGTCAATTGCCAACAGCCACTCGGGAGAAGTGTATGGTGTTTCCTGAAACATCTAAAAAACAAAGCAACAGAGCCTAGGGCACTTCCACTTATGGTCCTATAGCTTAGGGAAATTAAAATCAAAAAGACACAGCCACCCCAAAAGTTGGGACGGCTCTGTTTACAAGAACCTGGTTTACAGTACAAGTTCAATATTGCAGAAAGTGAAAAATGGATAAAGAAGTTGTGGTACTTACGTACAATGCAATATCACTCAGCAATGAAATCTATGTCATCAGGCCCGTAGCAGCATAATGAGTGGACTAAGTACGATGAATCTAACTGAAATAAGTCACACAAAAAAAGAAACATCATAAGGTATCACTAATACACGGAATGTAAACTTGGCTACATAGGAACTGAATTCCAAAACAGAACAGGGTCTCAAATTTAGAAACCCAACTTATGCTTGCTTAAGGGGAAAGGTGAGTTGGGGTGCTGCATAAAACCGGAGATTGAAATGAGCACAGATAAAGTTCCTTAAGCCAAATATGGAATAAACAAGAGCTACTCCTTGCTCAACAAAATGGACTCAACACCCCATATTCAACGCCTAGGAATATACCTGACTAGTAAGAATCATAAAACCTATGGATTTATATATCTCTGTAAGAGAATCAAGAGTGTGTACAGCGGCATTAAAGCAGTGAAAATCAGGTAAATCCCATAATAAAAATAAATTTCTTAAACAAAACACAATGACAGTGAAATAGAGAGAAATACTTAAGTAATTCATTCAAGGCTTCTGATGCAACCTGCATTTACCACATCTACACCCAGAGCTGGGTGACACATAAGGCTGGACACTTGGGGCTCATAAGATTGGTGAGGTTCGGTGAGCAAATGAAGACCTTTGAAGTCATATTGCATGGTACCCATTCCACGGGTCTCAACTCTCCAGGTTTAAGGTATTCTTCCTTCAGCTAAAACATGCATGTGGAACCCAGAGTATGATCAACCATGTGATCGAGAAACATGTTCAAATAGGTCTCACTTTTCGTTCCCTGGTACTCGGGTGCAACATGCCAGACGCTTTACTAACACTCTCCCGACTTGGAGAGTCAGTGCCTTTAACCTCCTGTTTGGCCCAGTTTGCAATTTCTGCGGAAGATGAACAGGAATAGGGAGAACCAATGACAGACTAGCTGGAGGTGTCTGGACGGGCAAATTTAACTCTCATTTCCCACCAGGAAGAGGAATTAACCAAAGGCTCAGCGTGCCATGCCGGAACCAGATTAGGGCCTGAAGCCATCCTGCGGTGTTGCGGCCAGCTCACGAGAAAGCGAGTTGAAGAAAGGAGCTCAGGGGCACTGTAATTCACAAACCTGCAGAGTTATAAATGACAGCTATCGTCCAAAAATATACTGAAGTAAGGCTGCCAAGAGGACTTGAAAGCGGGGCAGTTGCAGGAAACCGATTTCAGGAGGTAGACTAGAATTGCATTTAAAGCATAGGAAAAGAGGCAGAACGTCCACAATGATGCACTTGGCCAAAAAGGGCGTATGCGTTTTTTCCTGAATATATTCAGGAAAAAACGCATACGCCCTTTTTGGCCAACCAAGCAAGCTTGCAAAGGAAATCTGCACTACAATGAAGTCTCACTTCCCCCCGGTCAAAAGGGCCATCTGAAAAAAGTGTAAAATCCAGAAAGGCAGGACAGGCCATGGAGAACTGGGAGCCTTGTTATGCTGATGGGCGGGATGTCAATTGCCAACAGCCACTCGGGAGAAGTGTATGGTGTTTCCTGAAACACCTAAAAAACAAAGCAACAGAGCCTAGGGCACTTCCACTTATGGTCCTATAGCTTAGTTAATTTAAAATCAAAAAGACACAGCCACCCCAAAGGTTGGGACGGTTCTGTTTACTGGAATCTCTTCTACGGCACAAGTTAAATATCCCAGAGAGCAAATAATGGATAAAGAAGTTGCGGTACTTATGTACAACAGAATACCACTCAGCAATGAAATCTATGTCACCAGGCCCGTACCAGCATAATGAGTGGATTGAGGCACGATGATTCTAACTGAAATAAGTCACACAGAAAAAGAAACATCATAAGGTATCACTAATACACGGAATGTGAACTTGGCTACACATGAACTGAATTACAAAACAGAACAGGGTCTCAAGTTTAGAAAACTAACTTATGCTTGCTTAAGGGGGAAGGTGAGTTGCGGTGCTGCATTAAACCAGAGTTTGAAATTAGCACAGATACCGTTCCATAAGCCAAATATGGAATAGACAAGACCTACCCCTTGCTCAACGAAATGGATTCAACAATGAGGTATCACCTCACACCTGGTTGAATAGGCATCATAGAAAATCTACAAGCAAAAAATGCTGGAAAGGGTGTGGAGATAAGGAACCCTCTTCCACTATTGTTGGGAATATAAATTGATACAGTCACTATGGAGAACAATATGGAATTTCTTAAGAAACTAACAATAGAATTACCATATGATACAGCAATCCCAGTACTGGACATATACCCAGACAAAACCATAAATCAAAAAGAGACATTCACCGCAATGTTCATTGCATCACTATTTACAATATCGAGGTAATGGAAGCAACCTAAATGCCCACAGACAGACGAATGCATAAAGCCGTGGTACATATATAAAATGGAATATTACTAAGCCATGAAAAGGAATGAAATTGGGTCATTTGTAGAGACGTCGATGCATCTAGAGACTGTCATACAGAGTGAAGTAAGTCAGAAAGAGAAAAACAAATCTTGTATATTCATGCATATATGTGGAACCTAGAAAACCTGTACAGATTAACCATTTTGCGAGGCATAAATAGAGCAACAGATGTAGACAACAAACGTATGGACAACAAGGGGGGAAAGCTGTTGGGGGGGGGGGTGGGACGAGTTGAGAGACTGGGATTGGCATGTATACATTTATATGTATAAAATAGATAACCAATAAGAACCTGCTGTATAAAAATATAAAATAAAATTCAAAATTAAAAAGAAATAAAATTTAAACAATAGAAAAATCAATTATTCCCTTCACATACATGTATTTATATGAATAAATTATTTCCATGTTTATATCTGTAAATACAAAAAAGAGGAATAAAATCTACCTTGAACCCAAAACGAAAAAGAGAAAGAAAACACAGAACCCACCAGTTCCACAGAGGAAAACCGTATCAGGGCACTTGCTCCAGTTGTAAACAATTCTGAAGTTGGTCAGTGGTGGGGAATCGTCTCCCATTCAGCCAGCAGCCCCCACGCAACAAGCGTCCTCATTGCAAAGCTGGGGCACCGTGCCGAGGCATCTGTGAGTAAACGTGAGCTGAGCCCCAGGCCAGTTGCTGCTGAACTATTCCCACCCATCCCAGGTAAAACACCTGAATATATACAAGGACTTGAAAGCCTAGAGGGAGGGCCATAGAGCCACACGAGTGACAGCATGCCGGCCGACTTGGTGCCTGCAGGCCAGCCAGGATGGTCCTGGCCCTGGGTGCTCTTCTGGAAGATTTCCATTTCCCTGCCTGAGATACCCGTCCTGTCCCTGCCCCCACTGCTTTTTTCCTTCCTCACCTCTGCCCAGGGAGAAATTCCAGCAGCAGGTATGGGTGACACATCTTCTTCTTTAGCAGGTGGCAGCCTGGCAACTGCTGCAGAAAGTCCAGCAGAGCCCCACTCACACTGGGCCACCCACAAAGCCGTGGCCTCTCACTCCCTCCCACCAGCCCAGCCCCGAGACTGCTGACAGGGCAGAGAAAATGGCGTCAGGCACGGCTGCAGGGGCTCTTGCTGCCTGGAGTGGTATTTATAGTGATCTCAACCCAGGCACACCTGGGGAGGGCTGGCCGGCACGGTAAGGCTGCCCAGGTCAGCCAATCATCACCCCTCAGGGGCTCACAGTTGCAGAAAATGGAACTTGCTGAACCGGCCAGGTCCAAGGAACAGGTGTGGGCTCCTGAGAGTCAGGATAGACAAGGGGCTGCAGCTTTGGCTTGTTTTCTAATCATTTTATCTGGCCCATGAGTGGGAGACAACTTCAAGAAAACCCTCTCCTAATGAGAGGAACCCAGGAGTCAGGGAGAGGAGGGGTGGGTGGTGGTTGGAGACAGAGGCCTGGTGCCCCGGGTGCAGTGGAAGTCTCTGGAAGACCAGGTGGAGGGAGGCCTCACGGAGTGATGCCCAGGGTCACAGACCTGTCACAGCTGCTGTTTGTTAGTTCAAGTCCTGCTCTGGGGTGCTCTGTGTCAGCTCTGAGTGACAGGTGAGCTGGGGGTGCTCTGCAATGAGGGCTATGTGCACGGTTCCTGTGTGCCCAGCCCTGCCACAGTACCTGCAAGGGTAGCTCTGTATCCTGGGAGGGGCCTGACCACGAGAGCCCTGTGGGCTGGGGTGGGGGTGGGGTACCTGCCCAGGTGAGCTCCATATTCTGGGATTGGTCTGACCACGAGAGCCCCATGGGCTGCTGGGGACCTGGTAAAGGATGTCAGGACAGTCAGTGAAGCCACCGAGGATATACCTCCAGTTGCTCCTAATTCCTACACCCTGCTGGTCATTCTACCAACCACCAGGACATGGTATTCTGTATTAGTCTTCAATGATGCCTTCTTTTGTATTCCATTAGTCCCAGAGTCACAAGAAATTTTGGCTTGTGAGTGGCAGGACTCAACATACAACTAAAACAATACTTCCGGGCCGTCTGGTCCCAAGGGTGCAAAAATTCCCACACCATCTTTGGGGAAAGCTTAGCTAAAGACCTAAAAGTTCTACCTCTGGAAAAGGAAACCCTCCTTCAATATGCAGACGACATTCTGATCGCCAGCCCTACTAAGGAGGCCTCTGAACTACCAAGCCAATAAAGGATAGAAGTTGTCCAAGAAAAAGCTCAAATATCACAGACTGCCGTGACCTGCCTGGGCTTCATTCTCACAGAAGGTTGGAGAAGTCCATCCCAGGAAAGGGAAGAAACCATTTTCAGCCTTACCCCTTTCTAAAACTAGAAGACAGCTTAGGGGTTCCTGGGGAGGCCAGGGTTTGCTGCTTCTGGATCCCTAACTACAGTCTACTAGCTGGGCCTCTATATGAAACACTGAAAGGAAAAGATGATGATCCTTTTGAATAGAATCCAGAAGTGGCCTTTCAAGAATGGAAAGAGCAGTCAATTCAGACCCTTGCCCTGGAACTCCCTAATTTAGCTAAACCCTTTGACCTTTACATTCCCGGTGAAAGGTGAATCGCCATTGGAGAATTAGTGCAAAACCTGGGACCACTTGAAATGGAACAATGCAAGAATGCCATCCAGGTAGGATAAACTATGGTCACCAAGGGGCTTGGCCCACTGCCACATCTGGCCAAGATACTGGCGGTATCTAAAAACCTGGAAATCAGCAGCCCAAAAGGCCACCTCCCTCCTAAGGGGAAAGGACCCCACGTGGTGATCCTAACCACCAACCATGCCCTGAAGTTGCAGGGTTCGCTCCGTGGGCACACCGACCTCGAGTGAGGAGGCCCTCCAACTCCAACATCCAGAGAGATAGCCGGGGGCAACAGGGCACCATGACGACTCGTGTGAACATCACTTGACCTGGAGTTTCTCTCATAAAACAACAAGAGTGTGTCCCAAAAGAGTAGACTACTGCTTGCAGGACTTACTGCACCCAGAGGGGAGCTAATAATCTTGGCGGGGGAACCGTATATCACACTGTCACCATAGAAAAGCCTACAGACACCGTGATGATGGTGGCCAGTAAGACCGGCTGGACTCTTGTTTACTTCAAAAGGCTGTTGACTCAGTGGCCATCATGGTCCTTGATCACCACTGACCCTGGACTGTCTGGGAGTTGAGCGGGCAGGGCTCTGACACCTGGTGCTGTTTGTACGTTAATTCAGGGGCCTAATTGAAGAAAGCGCAGACTACTGGTCAGAGCATCTAGGCTGGCAGAAACGGTCGGCTAAGGTGGCCGAACAAATGTGGGGCGGGGTGAAACCGGCCCCCACAGCGTCTCTGCACATCTCTTTCCTGGACCCTTAAAGGTCATTAGAATCTATAACACTTCCAATGCTGCTGCTCAGGTGGACGAGCAGGGAGGCAGGGGGCCTGGGGACAATCAACGTCACCTGGAGGCTGCTGGGGAGAAGCTCTGACCCTCGCCCCAGGGTATGAGGGCTCCCAACTCAGCACTCAGCAGTTACAGAAGAAGGGTCTGCACCCTCAGCACTCCAAGAATGAGGAACGGGACAAAAGGCAGAGGGGGGGTTTGTCCCCAGCAAAGCCCATTAAAAATCCCTGGGAGATAAAAATAGAATCTGGGCAATAAAGTCAAGTCTAACCTTTTTTATCCTTTGTGCTTTGTCTAATTTCACGTGCTCCTAGGGTCCCGCATGCAGAGGTTCCACACCCGGCACTTCAGACCAGATTTCCTAGTGCAGAATGGCTGGGTCGACACCTCAGCTCCTGGGGCCCAGTGCAGACTCCGCGATATAGAGCCTGAGCTACAGCCAACCCGGCCCTCGAGAGCTCCGCCCCCTCCCTCCCACTGACTCTGACAGGATCTCTACACAGCAGCCCAGCCCACAGCCCACGGGGTAGTACATGCTCTCACCTCTCCATTCTCTGATCAAAATATAAAGTTTCCTTTGCTTGTGAACCAAACTCAGTCTCGATCTGTTGGCCCCAATGACACTGGGCAGGGGGACACTTGTTGGGGTCCACTCTGGAGGATCAGTAACAGAAATTGAGACTATTGTAACCTCAATGAACAGATGTGTGAGCCAAAGTGTAGTTAACATAGAACAGTGTATAAGGCTCGGGTAAAATAAGATGTTTCTAACACTTCCATTGGATATTTCCATCACTTTATTATAAGCAAGTTCAGTGAAAAGGTTTGTCTTATTTGTCAGCTCAATATTAGAGAAATGAAGTGATTTCTTTCCAAGGATGTACATCTAATAATCTTGGTTAAACCTTCAATCTTGTTTTAAATGCTTTTCCATTGAAAATGATACCTCTCTTTCAGCTCCCCCATTTCTGAGAAGTATAAAATCTTATAATTTATTATTACCAAAGGGGAAAGGTGGGAGGAGGGATAAATTAACAGTTTGGGATTAACACATACACACTGCTATGTATAAAATAGATCATCAACAAGGAACTACTGTATAGCACAGGGAACTACACTCAACATTTTGCAATAACCTATAAGGGGAAATAATCTGAAAAAGAATAGATATTTTTATTGACATCATCTATCAATGACAGTTAAAGTGTAACCTAAGGGAAGCTGGTGGTGAGTGCTTCTGACCCTGAAGACTTCAATCATCTAAAGTTTGGACTCTGCCTACTTCCCAAGGCCCTTAATGAACATATGTGTAGCCGTAGCTTAAAAAATTCCCCAGTTTGGGTTTCGGGGAGACACTGATCTTGAAAAAGCCCTGGTGTTCTCCTTACATGAATGGGACTCTTCCTACTGCTAAAACATGTCTGTCACACCCAGAGGATGGTATACCGTCTGATCGGGAAGAGTTTGGAAAAGGCATCTCATCTCCTCATCTCCTGGTGCTCGGGTTCACCCCTCCAGCGTCTTTACTAACAGTCTCCCCACTTGGAGATGTCAGCACTGTCAACATCCTGTTGCGTACAGTTTGGAATTTGTCCAGAGGATGAAGCGGAAGGATGAGGAACAATGAGAGACAAGTCCTACGTGTTCAGACAGGCACATGTCACTCTAATTTCCAATCAGGAAGACGAATTGACCAAAGGCTAGGTTTGCCCATGGAAACAGTATAGGGCTTGAGGAAATCCCGCTGCTTTGTGGCCAGTTCCCATAAACACAAGTTGAACAATAGAACTCAGGGGCAGTAAAATTCACAAAACTGCAGAGTTGAAAATATCCATCACTGAAAAATGTCTTGAGGAAAGTCAGAGAAAAGGACTTGTAAGCAAGGGAGAATGGCAGGAAAGGGATTTGAGGAGGTAGAAAGGACTCGCCGTTAAGCACAAGAAAAGGAGCTGAACATTGCCAACATTGCAGTTGGCCAAAAAGGGTGTATGCGTTTTTTTGTGTATATATTCAAGAAAAGAGCGTACACCTTTTTAGCCAACCAAACAGGTGGGCACTGGAAGTCAATACTACAAAAGACATCACTTCGCATCAGTCAGAAGAGCCATCCTCATAAAGCGTAAACAACAGAAATGCAGGACAGGGCAAGGAGAAGAGGGAGCCCTGTGAGACTTATAGTGGAAATGTATATTGCCAACGGCCATTCTGGAGAAGTGTATTGTGTTTACTAAAGCATCTAAACAATGAGCTACAGAGCATAGGGCACTTGCACTCATGGGCGTATATCTTGGGAAAAACAAAAATCGAGAGGACACAGGCACCCCAATGTTTACCCCCTCTCTGTTTAAAAGATCCTCGACTAGGATATAACTTAAATGTCTCTGGAGGGAAAAAATGGATAGAGATGTGGTACTTAGGTAGAGTGGAATATTATTCAGCCTGGAAATCAATGAAATATGGCCAGCTGTAACAACTCCGGAGGAGTTACGTATGATCATTCTAAGTGACAGAATTCAAAAAGAAGAAGACACATATCATAAGATATCACTTAAAGGTGGAATCCAAAATGGCTACACATGAAATAAATTACAAAACAAAAACATAGTCAAATATGTAGAAAACACGCATAAGGCTGCTAAACGGGAAAGGTGGGGAGGGGTGAGGCATCATCCAGGAGGTTGAAATTAGCAAAGATACCATTCCAAATACCAAACTGATAATCAACAAGGCCTACACGGTAGCTAAAAGAACTGCACTCAGCACACTCAAGTCACCGGAAAAGAATATATACGACTGGTAAGAATCTGAAAAAGAATTTATTGATGTCTCTCTGTACGTGAATCAAGTGGATGTACAGCAGCAAGAAACAGAGCTTTGAAAATCAGCTGTAACCAATATAGTAATAAATTGAAAAAAATAAACGACAGAGAGACAGAGAAAACCTCTTACAACTTTTCCTCAGGGACGGTGATGCAACATGGATTGAACACATCTAGACCCACAGCAGGATGAGACATAAGGCTGGAAACTGCGCTAAGAGAAATGTGAGGTTGGGTGAGGAAATGCACACCCTTTAAAGTAATACTACCTGGTACCCATTCAATGGGTCCCAAATCTGCAGGTTCAAGGGATCTTCCTACAGCTAAAACATGCATGGAAAACCCAGAGGACTGTACACCATGTGATCGGGAGATGTGTCTAAAATGCACCTCATTTATCCTCTCCTGGTGCTCCTGTTCACCATTCCAGCCACGTTACTTAGAAGCTCCCCACTTGGAGAATCAGCACATTTAAACTTCTGTTTCACACATTTTGCAAATTGTGAGGAGGATGAACGGGAAGAGGAGGAACCAATGAGAGAAGAGTTGTAGGGGTTTGGACGGGCACATATCACTCTAATTTCCCATTAAGAATAAGAATTAAAAAAAGGCTCAGCCTGCCTCGCCGGAGCCAAAATAGGGCCTGAAGCAATCCTGCGGGTTTGAGGCCAGCTCACAAAAGAGCAACTTAAAACATGGAGCTCAGGGTCACTGCAATTCACAAACCTGCAGAGTTATAAATGAAAACTAACGTCCAAAAATATGTTGAGGTAAGGCAAAGAAGAGGATCTGAATGCAAGACAGAATTGCAAGAAACAGATTTCAAGAGATAGATTGGACTCGTCTTTAACGCACATGAAAAGCGGCAGAATTTCGACAATGATGCAGTTGGCCCAAAAGGGCGTATGCGATTTTTCCTGATTATATCCAGGAAAAAACGCATACGCACTTTATGGGCAACGAAGCAAGCAAGCAATGCAAATGTGCACAACAAAGAAGTCTCATTTCCCACCGGTCAAAAGGGCCATCCTAAAAAATTGTAAAAACCAGAAATGCAGGACAGGCCATGGAGAACAGGGAGCCTTTATACGCTGATGGGCAGTGTGTGAACTGCCGAGAGCCACTCTGGAGAAGTGTATGGTGGTTCCTAAATCATCTAAAAACAGAGCTACAGAGCATAGGACACTTCCAATCATGGGAGTATATCTAGGGAAGTCTAAAAATCAACAAGACATAAGCACACCACAGTTTAGGGCTACTCTGTTTACAAGAACCTCAACTTCAGTACACCTTAAATATCCCAGGAAAGAGAACAATGGATAAAGAAGATGTGGTACTTATGTACAATGGAATATCTCTTCACCATGAAATCAATGTAATAAGGCTAGTAGAAGGATAAAGAGTGGATTTAGGTCCGATAATACTACTTGAAATAAGTCAAACAGAAAAAGAAACATATCATAAGATATCACTTATAGAGGGAGGGTAAATATGGCTGCACAAGAAATGAATTACAGAACAGAACAGTGTCTCACATTTAGAAAACACACTTATGTCAGCTTAAGGGGAAAGGAGAGGTGGGGTGATGCATAAAACCAGAGTTTGAAATTAGCACAGATACCGTTCAAGAAACCAAATAGGTATTAGACAAGATCTACACCTTGCTCAATGAACTGGCCTCAACACACCCTATACACCGCAGAGAAATATATCTGAGTAATAAGAATCTTAAAACCCATGTATTGATATATCTCCATAAGGGAATCAAGTGTGTGCAGAGCGGCACAAACACAGCAGTGAAAATGAGCTAAACCCCATTATAGAAATAAATTTTAAAAACAAAACGCAGAAACAATGAAAGAGAGAAAAATTCTTACAAAATTCGCTCAGGGGCTGTGATGCAACCTGGATTGACCACATATAAACCCACAGCTGGATAAGACATAAGGCTGGACACTTGGGGCTGAGAGGATGGTGAGCTTCGGTGAGCAACTGCCGAAAGTTTAATGCAATACTTCATGCTACTCATTCCAAGGGTCCCAACATTCCAGGTTGAAGGGAATCTTCCTACAGCTAAACCATGCTTGGGAAACCCAGCGACTGGTATACCATATGATCGGGAAAGGTTTCTAAAACGCACCACATTTTTCCTCTCCTGGGGCTCCGGATCGACATTCCAGCCACTTTACTAACAACATCCCCACATGGAGAGTCAATGCCTTTAAGTTCTGGTATCGCACAGTCTTCAGTTAGTGCGGAGGATGAATGGGAATAGGGGGAACCAGTGAGAAACTAGCTGTAGCGGTTTCAATGGGCACATGTCACTCTAATTTCACATCAGTAAGAAGAATGAACCAAAGGCACAGCAAGGTGCCCCAGAAGAAGAATAGGGCTTCAAGGAATCCTGTGGTTATGGGGCAAGATCACAAAACTAAGAGCTGAAAAATGGAGCTAGGGGCCACGCAATTCAAGAACCTGACTTGCCCAAAAAGGGCGTATGTGTTTCTTCCTGAATATATTCAGGAAAAAACGCATACGCCCTTTTTGGCCAACCAAGCAAGCTTGCAAAGGAAATCTGCACTACAATGAAGTCTCAATTCCCCCCGGTCAAAAGGGCCATCTGAAAAAAGTGTAAAATCCATAAAGGCATGACAGGCCATGGAGAACTGGGAGCCATCTTATGCTGATGGGCAGGATGTAAATTGCCAACAGCCACTCAGGAGAAGTGTATGGTGTTTCCTGAAACATCTAAAAAACAAAGCAACAGAGCCTAGGGCACTTCCACTTATGGTACTATAGTTTAGGGCAATTAAAATCAAAAAGACACAGCCACCCCAAAGTTTGGGATGGCTCTGTTTACAAGAACCTCATATACGGTACAAGTTCAATATCGCAGAAAGTGAAAAATGGATAAAGAAGTTGTGGTACTTACGTACAATGCAGTATCACTCAGCAAGGAAATCTATGTCATCAGGCCCGTAGCAGCATAATGAGTGGATTCAGGTATGATGATTCTAACTGAAATAAGTCACACAGAAAAAGAAACATCATAAGATATCACTAATACACGGAATGTAAACTTGGCTACACAGGAACTGAATTCCAAAACAGAACAGGGTCTCAAATTTAGAAAACCAACTTATGCTTGCTTAAGGCGAAAGGTGAGTTGGGGTACTGCATAAAACCAGAGATTGAAATGAGCACAGATATAAATACTTAAGCCAAATATGGAATAGACAAGAGCTACTCCTTGCTCAACGAAATGGACTCAACACCCCATATTAAATGCCTAAGAGTGTACCTGACTAGGAAGTATCTTAAAACCTATGGATTGCTATGTCTCCGAAAGAGAATCAAGCATGTACCCATTCCACGGGTCTCAACTCTCCAGGTTTAAGGGATTCTTCCTTCAGCTAAAACATGCATTTGGAACCCAGAGTATGATCAACCGTGTGATCGGGAGACGTGTTCCAATATGTGTCAGTTTTTGTCCCCTGGTACTCGGGTGCAACATTCCAGACGCTTTACTAACACTCTCCCGACTTGGAGAGTCAGTGCCTTTAACCTCCTGTTTGGCCCAGTTTGCAATTTCTGCGGAAGATGAACAGGAATAGGGAGAGCCAATGACAGACTAGCTGGAGGTGTCTGGACGGGCAAATTTAACTCTCATTTCCCACCAGGAAGAGGAATTAACCAAAGGCTCAGCGTGCCGTGCCGAAACCAGATTAGGGCCTGAAGCCATCCTGCGGTGTTGCGGCCAGCTCACGAGAAAGCGAGTTGAAGAAAGGAGCTCAGGGGCACTGTAATTCACAAACCTGCAGAGTTATAAATGACAGCTATCGTCCAAAAATATACTGAAGTAAGGCTGCCAAGAGGACTTGAAAGCGGGGCAGAATTGCAGGAAACCGATTTCAGGAGGTAGACTGGAATTGCATTTAAAGCATAGGAAAAGAGGCAGAACGTCCACAATGATGCACTTGGCCAAAAAGGGCGTATGCGTTTTTTCCTGAATATATTCAGGAAAAAACGCATACGCCCTTTTTGGCCAACCAAGCAAGCTGGGAAAGGAAATCTGCACTACAATGAAGTCTCACTTCCCCCCGGTCTAAAGGGCCATCTGAAAAAAGTGTAAAATCCAGAAAGGCAGGACAGGCCATGGAGAACTGGGAGCCTTGTTATGCTGATGGGCGGGATGTCAATTGCCAACAGCCACTCGGGAGAAGTGTATGGTGTTTCCTGAAACACCTAAAAAACAAAGCAACAGAGCCTAGGGCACTTCCACTTATGGTCCCATAGCTTAGGGAAATTAAAATCAAAAAGACACAGCCACCCCAAAAGTTGGGACGGCTCTGTTTACAAGAACCTGGTTTACGGTACAAGTTCAATATTGCAGAAAGTGAAAAATGGATAAAGAAGTTGTGGTACTTACGTACAATGCAATATCACTCAGCAATGAAATCTATGTCACCAGGCCCGTACCAGCATAATGAGTGGATTGAGGCACGATGATTCTAACTGAAATAAGTCACACAAAAAAAGAAACATTGTAAGGTATCACTAATACACGGAATGTGAACTTGGCTACACATGAACTGAATTACAAAACAGAACAGGGTCTCAAGTTTAGAAAACTAACTTATGCTTGCTTAAGGGGGAAGGTGAGTTGCGGTGCTGCATTAAACCAGAGTTTGAAATTAGCACAGATACCGTTCCATAAGCCAAATATGGAATAGACAAGACCTACCCCTTGCTCAACGAAATGGATTCAACAATGAGGTATCACCTCACACCTGGTTGAATAGGCATCATAGAAAATCTACAAGCAAAAAATGCTGGAAAGGGTGTGGAGATAAGGAACCCTCTTCCACTATTGTTGGGAATATAAATTGATACAGTCACTATGGAGAACAATATGGAATTTCTTAAGAAACTAACAATAGAATTACCATATGATACAGCAATCCCAGTACTGGACATATACCCAGACAAAACCATAAATCAAAAAGAGACATTCACCGCAATGTTCATTGCATCACTATTTACAATATCGAGGTAATGGAAGCAACCTAAATGCCCACAGACAGACGAATGCATAAAGCCGTGGTACATATATAAAATGGAATATTACTAAGCCATGAAAAGGAATGAAATTGGGTCATTTGTAGAGACGTCGATGCATCTAGAGACTGTCATACAGAGTGAAGTAAGTCAGAAAGAGAAAAACAAATCTTGTATATTCATGCATATATGTGGAACCTAGAAAACCTGTACAGATTAACCATTTTGCAAGGCATAAATAGAGCAACAGATGTAGACAACAAACGTATGGACAACAAGGGGGGAAAGCTGTTGGGGGGGGTGGTGGGAGGAGTTGAGAGACTGGGATTGGCATGTATACATTTATATGTATAAAATAGATAACCAATAAGAACCTGCTGTATAAAAATATAAAATAAAATTCAAAATTAAAAAGAAATAAAATTTAAACAATAGAAAAATCAATTATTCCCTTCACATACATGTATTTATATGAATAAATTATTTCCATGCTTATATCTGTAAATACAAAAAAGAGGAATAAAATGTACCTTGAACCCAAAACGAAAAAGAGAAAGAAAACACAGAACCCACCAGTTCCACAGAGGAAAACCGTATCAGGGCACTTGCTCCAGTTGTAAACAATTCTGAAGTTGGTCAGTGGTGGGGAATCGTCTCCCATTCAGCCAGCAGCCCCCACGCAACAAGCGTCCTCATTGCAAAGCTGGGGCACCGTGCCGAGGCATCTGTGAGTAAACGTGAGCTGAGCCCCAGGCCAGTTGCTGCTGAACTATTCCCACCCATCCCAGGTAAAACACCTGAATATATACAAGGACTTGAAAGCCTAGAGGGAGGGCCATAGAGCCACACGAGTGACAGCATGCCGGCCGACTTGGTGCCTGCAGGCCAGCCAGGATGGTCCTGGCCCTGGGTGCTCTTCTGGAAGATTTCCATTTCCCTGCCTGAGATACCCGTCCTGTCCCTGCCCCCACTGCTTTTTTCCTTCCTCACCTCTGCCCAGGGAGAAATTCCAGCAGCAGGTATGGGTGACACATCTTCTTCTTTAGCAGGTGGCAGCCTGGCAACTGCTGCAGAAAGTCCAGCAGAGCCCCACTCACACTGGGCCACCCACAAAGCCGTGGCCTCTCACTCCCTCCCACCAGCCCAGCCCCGAGACTGCTGACAGGGCAGAGAAAATGGCGTCAGGCACGGCTGCAGGGGCTCTTGCTGCCTGGAGTGGTATTTATAGTGATCTCAACCCAGGCACACCTGGGGAGGGCTGGCCGGCACGGTAAGGCTGCCCAGGTCAGCCAATCATCACCCCTCAGGGGCTCACAGTTGCAGAAAATGGAACTTGCTGAACCGGCCAGGTCCAAGGAACAGGTGTGGGCTCCTGAGAGTCAGGATAGACAAGGGGCTGCAGCTTTGGCTTGTTTTCTAATCATTTTATCTGGCCCATGAGTGGGAGACAACTTCAAGAAAACCCTCTCCTAATGAGAGGAACCCAGGAGTCAGGGAGAGGAGGGGTGGGTGGTGGTTGGAGACAGAGGCCTGGTGCCCCGGGTGCAGTGGAAGTCTCTGGAAGACCAGGTGGAGGGAGGCCTCACGGAGTGATGCCCAGGGTCACAGACCTGTCGCAGCTGCTGTTTGTTAGTTCAAGTCCTGCTCTGAGGTGCTCTGTGTCAGCTCTGAGCGACAGGTGAGCTGGGGGTGCTCTGCAATGAGGGCTATGTGCACGGTTCCTGTGTGCCCAGCCCTGCCACGGTACCTGCAAGGGTAGCTCTGTATCCTGGGAGGGGCCTGACCACGAGAGCCCTGTGGGCTGGGGTGGGGGTGGGGTACCTGCCCAGGTGAGCTCCATATTCTGGGATTGGTCTGACCACGAGAGCCCCATGGGCTGC
This sequence comes from Lagenorhynchus albirostris, assembly GCF_949774975.1. Lineage (NCBI taxonomy): Eukaryota > Metazoa > Chordata > Mammalia > Artiodactyla > Delphinidae > Lagenorhynchus > Lagenorhynchus albirostris. The sequence goes on along the minus strand of NW_026783590.1, from coordinate 950,846 downwards.
TGGGGACCTGGTAAAGGATGTCAGGACAGTCAGTGAAGCCACCGAGGATATACCTCCAGTTGCTCCTAATTCCTACACCCTGCTGGTCATTCTACCAACCACCAGGACATGGTATTCTGTATTAGTCTTCAATGATGCCTTCTTTTGTATTCCATTAGTCCCAGAGTCACAAGAAATTTTGGCTTGTGAGTGGCAGGACTCAACATACAACTAAAACAATACTTCCGGGCCGTCTGGCCCCAAGGGTGCAAAAATTCCCACACCATCTTTGGGGAAAGCTTAGCTAAAGACCTAAAAGTTCTACCTCTGGAAAAGGAAACCCTCCTTCAATATGCAGACGACATTCTGATCGCCAGCCCTACTAAGGAGGCCTCTGAACTACCAAGCCAATAAAGGATAGAAGTTGTCCAAGAAAAAGCTCAAATATCACAGACTGCCGTGACCTGCCTGGGCTTCATTCTCACAGAAGGTTGGAGAAGTCCATCCCAGGAAAGGGAAGAAACCATTTTCAGCCTTACCCCTTTCTAAAACTAGAAGACAGCTTAGGGGTTCCTGGGGAGGCCAGGGTTTGCTGCTTCTGGATCCCTAACTACAGTCTACTAGCTGGGCCTCTATATGAAACACTGAAAGGAAAAGATGATGATCCTTTTGAATAGAATCCAGAAGTGGCCTTTCAAGAATGGAAAGAGCAGTCAATTCAGACCCTTGCCCTGGAACTCCCTAATTTAGCTAAACCCTTTGACCTTTACATTCCCGGTGAAAGGTGAATCGCCATTGGAGAATTAGTGCAAAACCTGGGACCACTTGAAATGGAACAATGCAAGAATGCCATCCAGGTAGGATAAACTATGGTCACCAAGGGGCTTGGCCCACTGCCACATCTGGCCAAGATACTGGCGGTATCTAAAAACCTGGAAATCAGCAGCCCAAAAGGCCACCTCCCTCCTAAGGGGAAAGGACCCCACGTGGTGATCCTAACCACCAACCATGCCCTGAAGTTGCAGGGTTCGCTCCGTGGGCACACCGACCTCGAGTGAGGAGGCCCTCCAACTCCAACATCCAGAGAGATAACCGGGGGCAACAGGGCACCATGACGACTCGTGTGAACATCACTTGACCTGGACTTTCTCTCATAAAACAACAAGAGTGTGTCCCAAAAGAGTAGACTACTGCTTGCCGGACTTACTGCACCCAGAGGGGAGCTAATAATCTTGGCGGGGGAACCGTATATCACACTGTCACCATAGAAAAGCCTACAGACACCGTGATGATGGTGGCCAGTAAGACCGGCTGGACTCTTGTTTACTTCAAAAGGCTGTTGACTCAGTGGCCATCATGGTCCTTGATCACCACTGACCCTGGACTGTCTGGGAGTTGAGCGGGCAGGGCTCTGACACCTGGTGCTGTTTGTACGTTAATTCAGGGGCCTAATTGAAGAAAGCGCAGACTACTGGTCAGAGCATCTAGGCTGGCAGAAACGGTCGGCCTAAGGTGGCCGAACAAATGTGGGGCGGGGTGAAACCGGCCCCCACAGCGTCTCTGCACATCTCTTTCCTGGACCCTTAAAGGTCATTAGAATCTATAACACTTCCAATGCTGCTGCTCAGGTGGACGAGCAGGGAGGCAGGGGGCCTGGGGACAATCAACGTCACCTGGAGGCTGCTGGGGAGAAGCTCTGACCCTCGCCCCAGGGTATGAGGGCTCCCAACTCAGCACTCAGCAGTTACAGAAGAAGGGTCTGCACCCTCAGCACTCCAAGAATGAGGAACGGGACAAAAGGCAGAGGGGGGGTTTGTCCCCAGCAAAGCCCATTAAAAATCCCTGGGAGATAAAAATAGAATCTGGGCAATAAAGTCAAGTCTAACCTTTTTTATCCTTTGTGCTTTGTCTAATTTCACGTGCTCCTAGGGTCCCGCATGCAGAGGTTCCACACCCGGCACTTCAGACCAGATTTCCTAGTGCAGAATGGCTGGGTCGACACCTCAGCTCCTGGGGCCCAGTGCAGACTCCGCGATATAGAGCCTGAGCTACAGCCAACCCGGCCCTCGAGAGCTCCGCCCCCTCCCTCCCACTGACTCTGACAGGATCTCTACACAGCAGCCCAGCCCACAGCCCACGGGGTAGTACATGCTCTCACCTCTCCATTCTCTGATCAAAATATAAAGTTTCCTTTGCTTGTGAACCAAACTCAGTCTCGATCTGTTGGCCCCAATGACACTGGGCAGGGGGACACTTGTTGGGGTCCACTCTGGAGGATCAGTAACAGAAATTGAGACTATTGTAACCTCAATGAACAGATGTGTGAGCCAAAGTGTAGTTAACATAGAACAGTGTATAAGGCTCGGGTAAAATAAGATGTTTCTAACACTTCCATTGGATATTTCCATCACTTTATTATAAGCAAGTTCAGTGAAAAGGTTTGTCTTATTTGTCAGCTCAATATTAGAGAAATGAAGTGATTTCTTTCCAAGGATGTACATCTAATAATCTTGGTTAAACCTTCAATCTTGTTTTAAATGCTTTTCCATTGAAAATGATACCTCTCTTTCAGCTCCCCCATTTCTGAGAAGTATAAAATCTTATAATTTATTATTACCAAAGGGGAAAGGTGGGAGGAGGGATAAATTAACAGTTTGGGATTAACACATACACACTGCTATGTATAAAATAGATCATCAACAAGGAACTACTGTATAGCACAGGGAACTACACTCAACATTTTGCAATAACCTATAAGGGGAAATAATCTGAAAAAGAATAGATATTTTTATTGACATCATCTATCAATGACAGTTAAAGTGTAACCTAAGGGAAGCTGGTGGTGAGTGCTTCTGACCCTGAAGACTTCAATCATCTAAAGTTTGGACTCTGCCTACTTCCCAAGGCCCTTAATGAACATATGTGTAGCCGTAGCTTAAAAAATTCCCCAGTTTGGGTTTCGGGGAGACACTGATTTTGAAAAAGCCCTGGTGTTCTCCTTACATGAATGGGACTCTTCCTACTGCTAAAACATGTCTGTCACACCCAGAGGATGGTATACCGTCTGATCGGGAAGAGTTTGGAAAAGGCATCTCATCTCCTCATCTCCTGGTGCTCGGGTTCACCCCTCCAGCGTCTTTACTAACAGTCTCCCCACTTGGAGATGTCAGCACTGTCAACATCCTGTTGCGTACAGTTTGGAATTTGTCCAGAGGATGAAGCGGAAGGATGAGGAACAATGAGAGGCAAGTCCTAAGTGTTCAGACAGGCACATGTCACTCTAATTTCCAATCAGGAAGACGAATTGACCAAAGGCTAGGGTTGCCCATGGAAACAGTATAGGGCTTGAGGAAATCCCGCTGCTTTGTGGCCAGTTCCCATAAACACAAGTTGAACAATAGAACTCAGGGGCAGTAAAATTCACAAAACTGCAGAGTTGAAAATATCCATCACTGAAAAATGTCTTGAGGAAAGTCAGAGAAAAGGACTTGTAAGCAAGGGAGAATGGCAGGAAAGGGATTTGAGGAGGTAGAAAGGACTCGCCGTTAAGCACAAGAAAAGGAGCTGAACATTGCCAACATTGCAGTTGGCCAAAAAGGGTGTATGCGTTTTTTTGTGTATATATTCAAGAAAAGAGCGTACACCTTTTTAGCCAACCAAACAGGTGGGCACTGGAAGTCAATACTACAAAAGACATCACTTCGCATCAGTCAGAAGAGCCATCCTCATAAAGCGTAAACAACAGAAATGCAGGACAGGGCAAGGAGAAGAGGGAGCCCTGTGAGACTTATAGTGGAAATGTATATTGCCAACGGCCATTCTGGAGAAGTGTATTGTGTTTACTAAAGCATCTAAACAATGAGCTACAGAGCATAGGGCACTTGCACTCATGGGCGTATATCTTGGGAAAAACAAAAATCGAGAGGACACAGGCACCCCAATGTTTACCCCCTCTCTGTTTAAAAGATCCTCGACTAGGATATAACTTAAATGTCTCTGGAGGGAAAAAATGGATAGAGATGTGGTACTTAGGTAGAGTGGAATATTATTCAGCCTGGAAATCAATGAAATATGGCCAGCTGTAACAACTCCGGAGGAGTTACGTATGATCATTCTAAGTGACAGAATTCAAAAAGAAAAAGACACATATCATAAGATATCACTTAAAGGTGGAATCCAAAATGGCTACACATGAAATAAATTACAAAACAAAAACATAGTCAAATATGTAGAAAACACGCATAAGGCTGCTAAACGGGAAAGGTGGGGAGGGGTGAGGCATCATCCAGGAGGTTGAAATTAGCAAAGATACCATTCCAAATACCAAACTGATAATCAACAAGGCCTACACGGTAGCTAAAAGAACTGCACTCAGCACACTCAAGTCACCGGAAAAGAATATATACGACTGGTAAGAATCTGAAAAAGAATTTATTGATGTCTCTCTGTACGTGAATCAAGTGGATGTACAGCAGCAAGAAACAGAGCTTTGAAAATCAGCTGTAACCAATATAGTAATAAATTGAAAAAAATAAACGACAGAGAGACAGAGAAAACCTCTTACAACTTTTCCTCAGGGACGGTGATGCAACATGGATTGAACACATCTAGACCCACAGCAGGATGAGACATAAGGCTGGAAACTGTTTGCGCTAAGAGAAATGTGAGGTTGGGTGAGGAAATGCACACCCTTTAAAGTAATACTACCTGGTACCCATTCAATGGGTCCCAAATCTGCAGGTTCAAGGGATCTTCCTACAGCTAAAACATGCATGGAAAACCCAGAGGACTGTACACCATGTGATCGGGAGATGTGTCTAAAATGCACCTCATTTATCCTCTCCTGGTGCTCCTGTTCACCATTCCAGCCACGTTACTTAGAAGCTCCCCACTTGGAGAATCAGCACATTTAAACTTCTGTTTCACACATTTTGCAAATTGTGAGGAGGATGAACGGGAAGAGGGGGAACCAATGAGAGAAGAGTTGTAGGGGTTTGGACGGGCACATATCACTCTAATTTCCCATTAAGAATAAGAATTAAAAAAAGGCTCAGCCTGCCTCGCCGGAGCCAAAATAGGGCCTGAAGCAATCCTGCGGGTTTGAGGCCAGCTCACAAAAGAGCAACTTAAAACATGGAGCTCAGGGTCACTGCAATTCACAAACCTGCAGAGTTATAAATGAAAACTAACGTCCAAAAATATGTTGAGGTAAGGCAAAGAAGAGGATCTGAATGCAAGACAGAATTGCAAGAAACAGATTTCAAGAGATAGATTGGACTCGTCTTTAACGCACATGAAAAGCGGCAGAATTTCGACAATGATGCAGTTGGCCCAAAAGGGCGTATGCGATTTTTCCTGATTATATCCAGGAAAAAACGCATACGCACTTTATGGGCAACGAAGCAAGCAAGCAATGCAAATGTGCACAACAAAGAAGTCTCATTTCCCACCGGTCAAAAGGGCCATCCTAAAAAATTGTAAAAACCAGAAATGCAGGACAGGCCATGGAGAACAGGGAGCCTTTATACGCTGATGGGCAGTGTGTGAACTGCCGAGAGCCACTCTGGAGAAGTGTATGGTGGTTCCTAAATCATCTAAAAACAGAGCTACAGAGCATAGGACACTTCCAATCATGGGAGTATATCTAGGGAAGTCTAAAAATCAACAGGACACAAGCACACCACAGTTTAGGGCTACTCTGTTTACAAGAACCTCAACTTCAGTACACCTTAAATATCCCAGGAAAGAGAACAATGGATAAAGAAGATGTGGTACTTATGTACAATGGAATATCTCTTCACCATGAAATCAATGTAATAAGGCTAGTAGAAGGATAAAGAGTGGATTTAGGTCCGATAATACTACTTGAAATAAGTCAAACAGAAAAAGAAACATATCATAAGATATCACTTATAGAGGGAGGGTAAATATGCCTGCACAAGAAATGAATTACAGAACAGAACAGTGTCTCACATTTAGAAAACACACTTATGTCAGCTTAAGGGGAAAGGAGAGGTGGGGTGATGCATAAAACCAGAGTTTGAAATTAGCACAGATACCGTTCAAGAAACCAAATAGGTATTAGACAAGATCTACACCTTGCTCAATGAACTGGCCTCAACACACCCTATACACCGCAGAGAAATATATCTGAGTAATAAGAATCTTAAAACCCATGTATTGATATATCTCCATAAGGGAATCAAGTGTGTGCAGAGCGGCACAAACACAGCAGTGAAAATGAGCTAAACCCCATTATAGAAATAAATTTTAAAAACAAAACGCAGAAACAATGAAAGAGAGAAAAATTCTTACAAAATTCGCTCAGGGGCTGTGATGCAACCTGGATTGACCACATATAAACCCACAGCTGGATAAGACATAAGGCTGGACACTTGGGGCTGAGAGGATTGGTGAGCTTCGGTGAGCAACTGCCGAAAGTTTAATGCAATACTTCATGCTACTCATTCCAAGGGTCCCAACACTCCAGGTTGAAGGGAATCTTCCTACAGCTAAACCATGCTTGGGAAACCCAGCGACTGGTATACCATATGATCGGGAAAGGTTTCTAAAACGCACCACATTTTTCCTCTCCTGGGGCTCCGGATCGACATTCCAGCCGCTTTACTAACAACATCCCCACATGGAGAGTCAATGCCTTTAAGTTCTGGTATCGCACAGTCTTCAGTTAGTGCGGAGGATGAATGGGAATAGGGGGAACCAGTGAGAAACTAGCTGTAGCGGTTTCAATGGGCACATGTCACTCTAATTTCACATCAGTAAGAAGAATGAACCAAAGGCACAGCAAGGTGCCCCAGAAGAAGAATAGGGCTTCAAGGAATCCTGTGGTTATGGGGCAAGATCACAAAACTAAGAGCTGAAAAATGGAGCTAAGGGCCACTGCAATTCAAAAACCTGACTTGCACAAAAAGGGCGTATGTGTTTTCTCCTGAATATATTCAGGAAAAAACGCATACGCCCTTTTTGGCCAACCAAGCAAGCTTGCAAAGGAAATCTGCACTACAATGAAGTCTCAATTCCCCCTGGTCAAAAGGGCCATCTGAAAAAAGTGTAAAATCCATAAAGGCATGACAGGCCATGGAGAACTGGGAGCCATCTTATGCTGATGGGCAGGATGTAAATTGCCAACAGCCACTCGGGAGAAGTGTTTGGTGTTTCCTGAAACATCTAAAAAACAAAGCAACAGAGCCTAGGGCACTTCCAATTATTGTCCTATAGCTTAGGGCAATTAAAATCAAAAAGACACAGCCACCCCAAAAGTTGGGACGGCTCTGTTTATAAGAACCTGGTTTACGATACAAGTTCAATATCGCAGAAAGTGAAAAATGGATAAAGAAGTTGTGGTACTTACGTACAATGCAATATCACTCAGCAATGAAATCTATGTCATCAGGCCCGTAGCAGCATAATGAGTGGATTCAGGTATGATGATTCTAACTGAAATAAGTCACACAGAAAAAGAAACATCATAGGATATCACTAATACACGGAATGTAAACTTGGCTACACATGAACTGAATTACAAAACAGAACAGGGTCTCAAGTTTAGAAAACTAACTTATGCTTGCTTAAGGGGGAAGGTGAGTTGGGGTGCTGCATTAAACCAGAGTTTGAAATTAGCACAGATACCGTTCCATAAGCCAAATATGGAATAGACAAGACCTACCCCTTGCTCAACGAAATGGATTCAACAATGAGGTATCACCTCACACCTGGTAGAATAGGCATCATAGAAAATCTACAAGCAAAAAATGCTGGAAAGGGTGTGGAGAAAAGGAACCCTCTTCCACTATTGTTGGGAATATAAATTGATACAGTCACTATGGAGAACAATATGGAATTTCTTAAGAAACTAACAATAGAATTACCATATGATACAGCAATCCCAGTACTGGACATATACCCAGACAAAACCATAAATCAAAAAGAGACATTCACCGCAATGTTCATTGCATCACTATTTACAATATCGAGGTAATGGAAGCAACCTAAATGCCCACAGACAGACGAATGCATAAAGCCGTGGTACATATATAAAATGGAATATTACTAAGCCATGAAAAGGAATGAAATTGGGTCATTTGTAGAGACGTCGATGCATCTAGAGACTGTCATACAGAGTGAAGTAAGTCAGAAAGAGAAAAACAAATCTTGTATATTCATGCATATATGTGGAACCTAGAAAACCTGTACAGATTAACCATTTTGCAAGGCATAAATAGAGCAACAGATGTAGACAACAAACGTATGGACAACAAGGGGGGAAAGCTGTTGGGGGGGGTGGTGGGAGGAGTTGAGAGACTGGGATTGGCATGTATACATTTATATGTATAAAATAGATAACCAATAAGAACCTGCTGTATAAAAATATAAAATAAAATTCAAAATTAAAAAGAAATAAAATTTAAACAATAGAAAAATCAATTATTCCCTTCACATACATGTATTTATATGAATAAATTATTTCCATGCTTATATCTGTAAATACAAAAAAGAGGAATAAAATCTACCTTGAACCCAAAACGAAAAAGAGAAAAAAAACACAGAACCCACCAGTTCCACAGAGGAAAACCGTATCAGGGCACTTGCTCCAGTTGTAAACAATTCTGAAGTTGGTCAGTGGTGGGGAATCGTCTCCCATTCAGCCAGCAGCCCCCACGCAACAAGCGTCCTCATTGCAAAGCTGGGGCACCGTGCCGAGGCATCTGTGAGTAAACGTGAGCTGAGCCCCAGGCCAGTTGCTGCTGAACTATTCCCACGCATCCCAGGTAAAACACCTGAATATATACAAGGACTTGAAAGCCTAGAGGGAGGGCCATAGAGCCACACGAGTGACAGCATGCCGGCCGACTTGGTGCCTGCAGGCCAGCCAGGATGGTCCTGGCCCTGGGTGCTCTTCTGGAAGATTTCCATTTCCCTGCCTGAGATACCCGTCCTGTCCCTGCCCCCACTGCTTTTTTCCTTCCTCACCTCTGCCCAGGGAGAAATTCCAGCAGCAGGTATGGGTGACACATCTTCTTCTTTAGCAGGTGGCAGCCTGGCAACTGCTGCAGAAAGTCCAGCAGAGCCCCACTCACACTGGGCCACCCACAAAGCCTTGGCCTCTCACTCCCTCCCACCAGCCCAGCCCCGAGACTGCTGACAGGGCAGAGAAAATGGCGTCAGGCACGGCTGCAGGGGCTCTTGCTGCCTGGAGTGGTATTTATAGTGATCTCAACCCAGGCACACCTGGGGAGGGCTGGCCGGCACGGTAAGGCTGCCCAGGTCAGCCAATCATCACCCCTCAGGGGCTCACAGTTGCAGAAAATGGAACTTGCTGAACCGGCCAGGTCCAAGGAACAGGTGTGGGCTCCTGAGAGTCAGGATAGACAAGGGGCTGCAGCTTTGGCTTGTTTTCTAATCATTTTATCTGGCCCATGAGTGGGAGACAACTTCAAGAAAACCCTCTCCTAATGAGAGGAACCCAGGAGTCAGGGAGAGGAGGGGTGGGTGGTGGTTGGAGACAGAGGCCTGGTGCCCCGGGTGCAGTGGAAGTCTCTGGAAGACCAGGTGGAGGGAGGCCTCACGGAGTGATGCCCAGGGTCACAGACCTGTCGCAGCTGCTGTTTGTTAGTTCAAGTCCTGCTCTGAGGTGCTCTGTGTCAGCTCTGAGCGACAGGTGAGCTGGGGGTGCTCTGCAATGAGGGCTATGTGCACGGTTCCTGTGTGCCCAGCCCTGCCACAGTACCTGCAAGGGTAGCTCTGTATCCTGGGAGGGGCCTGACCACGAGAGCCCTGTGGGCTGGGGTGGGGGTGGGGTACCTGCCCAGGTGAGCTCCATATTCTGGGATTGGTCTGACCACGAGAGCCCCATGGGCTGCTGGGGACCTGGTAAAGGATGTCAGGACAGTCAGTGAAGCCACCGAGGATATACCTCCAGTTGCTCCTAATTCCTACACCCTGCTGGTCATTCTACCAACCACCAGGACATGGTATTCTGTATTAGTCTTCAATGATGCCTTCTTTTGTATTCCATTAGTCCCAGAGTCACAAGAAATTTTGGCTTGTGAGTGGCAGGACTCAACATACAACTAAAACAATACTTCCGGGCCGTCTGGCCCCAAGGGTGCAAAAATTCCCACACCATCTTTGGGGAAAGCTTAGCTAAAGACCTAAAAGTTCTACCTCTGGAAAAGGAAACCCTCCTTCAATATGCAGACGACATTCTGATCGCCAGCCCTACTAAGGAGGCCTCTGAACTACCAAGCCAATAAAGGATAGAAGTTGTCCAAGAAAAAGCTCAAATATCACAGACTGCCGTGACCTGCCTGGGCTTCATTCTCACAGAAGGTTGGAGAAGTCCATCCCAGGAAAGGGAAGAAACCATTTTCAGCCTTACCCCTTTCTAAAACTAGAAGACAGCTTAGGGGTTCCTGGGGAGGCCAGGGTTTGCTGCTTCTGGATCCCTAACTACAGTCTACTAGCTGGGCCTCTATATGAAACACTGAAAGGAAAAGATGATGATCCTTTTGAATAGAATCCAGAAGTGGCCTTTCAAGAATGGAAAGAGCAGTCAATTCAGACCCTTGCCCTGGAACTCCCTAATTTAGCTAAACCCTTTGACCTTTACATTCCCGGTGAAAGGTGAATCGCCATTGGAGAATTAGTGCAAAACCTGGGACCACTTGAAATGGAACAATGCAAGAATGCCATCCAGGTAGGATAAACTATGGTCACCAAGGGGCTTGGCCCACTGCCACATCTGGCCAAGATACTGGCGGTATCTAAAAACCTGGAAATCAGCAGCCCAAAAGGCCACCTCCCTCCTAAGGGGAAAGGACCCCACGTGGTGATCCTAACCACCAACCATGCCCTGAAGTTGCAGGGTTCGCTCCGTGGGCACACCGACCTCGAGTGAGGAGGCCCTCCAACTCCAACATCCAGAGAGATAACCGGGGGCAACAGGGCACCATGACGACTCGTGTGAACATCACTTGACCTGGAGTTTCTCTCATAAAACAACAAGAGTGTGTCCCAAAAGAGTAGACTACTGCTTGCCGGACTTACTGCACCCAGAGGGGAGCTAATAATCTTGGCGGGGGAACCGTATATCACACTGTCACCATAGAAAAGCCTACAGACACCGTGATGATGGTGGCCAGTAAGACCGGCTGGACTCTTGTTTACTTCAAAAGGCTGTTGACTCAGTGGCCATCATGGTCCTTGATCACCACTGACCCTGGACTGTCTGGGAGTTGAGCGGGCAGGGCTCTGACACCTGGTGCTGTTTGTACGTTAATTCAGGGGCCTAATTGAAGAAAGCGCAGACTACTGGTCAGAGCATCTAGGCTGGCAGAAACGGTCGGCCTAAGGTGGCCGAACAAATGTGGGGCGGGGTGAAACCGGCCCCCACAGCGTCTCTGCACATCTCTTTCCTGGACCCTTAAAGGTCATTAGAATCTATAACACTTCCAATGCTGCTGCTCAGGTGGACGAGCAGGGAGGCAGGGGGCCTGGGGACAATCAACGTCACCTGGAGGCTGCTGGGGAGAAGCTCTGACCCTCGCCCCAGGGTATGAGGGCTCCCAACTCAGCACTCAGCAGTTACAGAAGAAGGGTCTGCACCCTCAGCACTCCAAGAATGAGGAACGGGACAAAAGGCAGAGGGGGGGTTTGTCCCCAGCAAAGCCCATTAAAAATCCCTGGGAGATAAAAATAGAATCTGGGCAATAAAGTCAAGTCTAACCTTTTTTATCCTTTGTGCTTTGTCTAATTTCACGTGCTCCTAGGGTCCCGCATGCAGAGGTTCCACACCCGGCACTTCAGACCAGATTTCCTAGTGCAGAATGGCTGGGTCGACACCTCAGCTCCTGGGGCCCAGTGCAGACTCCGCGATATAGAGCCTGAGCTACAGCCAACCCGGCCCTCGAGAGCTCCGCCCCCTCCCTCCCACTGACTCTGACAGGATCTCTACACAGCAGCCCAGCCCACAGCCCACGGGGTAGTACATGCTCTCACCTCTCCATTCTCTGATCAAAATATAAAGTTTCCTTTGCTTGTGAACCAAACTCAGTCTCGATCTGTTGGCCCCAATGACACTGGGCAGGGGGACACTTGTTGGGGTCCACTCTGGAGGATCAGTAACAGAAATTGAGACTATTGTAACCTCAATGAACAGATGTGTGAGCCAAAGTGTAGTTAACATAGAACAGTGTATAAGGCTCGGGTAAAATAAGATGTTTCTAACACTTCCATTGGATATTTCCATCACTTTATTATAAGCAAGTTCAGTGAAAAGGTTTGTCTTATTTGTCAGCTCAATATTAGAGAAATGAAGTGATTTCTTTCCAAGGATGTACATCTAATAATCTTGGTTAAACCTTCAATCTTGTTTTAAATGCTTTTCCATTGAAAATGATACCTCTCTTTCAGCTCCCCCATTTCTGAGAAGTATAAAATCTTATAATTTATTATTACCAAAGGGGAAAGGTGGGAGGAGGGATAAATTAACAGTTTGGGATTAACACATACACACTGCTATGTATAAAATAGATCATCAACAAGGAACTACTGTATAGCACAGGGAACTACACTCAACATTTTGCAATAACCTATAAGGGGAAATAATCTGAAAAAGAATAGATATTTTTATTGACATCATCTATCAATGACAGTTAAAGTGTAACCTAAGGGAAGCTGGTGGTGAGTGCTTCTGACCCTGAAGACTTCAATCATCTAAAGTTTGGACTCTGCCTACTTCCCAAGGCCCTTAATGAACATATGTGTAGCCGTAGCTTAAAAAATTCCCCAGTTTGGGTTTCGGGGAGACACTGATTTTGAAAAAGCCCTGGTGTTCTCCTTACATGAATGGGACTCTTCCTACTGCTAAAACATGTCTGTCACACCCAGAGGATGGTATACCGTCTGATCGGGAAGAGTTTGGAAAAGGCATCTCATCTCCTCATCTCCTGGTGCTCGGGTTCACCCCTCCAGCGTCTTTACTAACAGTCTCCCCACTTGGAGATGTCAGCACTGTCAACATCCTGTTGCGTACAGTTTGGAATTTGTCCAGAGGATGAAGCGGAAGGATGAGGAACAATGAGAGACAAGTCCTACGTGTTCAGACAGGCACATGTCACTCTAATTTCCAATCAGGAAGACGAATTGACCAAAGGCTAGGGTTGCCCATGGAAATAGTATAGGGCTTGAGGAAATCCCGCTGCTTTGTGGCCAGTTCCCATAAACACAAGTTGAACAATAGAACTCAGGGGCAGTAAAATTCACAAAACTGCAGAGTTGAAAATATCCATCACTGAAAAATGTCTTGAGGAAAGTCAGAGAAAAGGACTTGTAAGCAAGGGAGAATGGCAGGAAAGGGATTTGAGGAGGTAGAAAGGACTCGCCGTTAAGCACAAGAAAAGGAGCTGAACATTGCCAACATTGCAGTTGGCCAAAAAGGGTGTATGCGTTTTTTTGTGTATATATTCAAGAAAAGAGCGTACACCTTTTTAGCCAACCAAACAGGTGGGCACTGGAAGTCAATACTACAAAAGACATCACTTCGCATCAGTCAGAAGAGCCATCCTCATAAAGCGTAAACAACAGAAATGCAGGACAGGGCAAGGAGAAGAGGGAGCCCTGTGAGACTTATAGTGGAAATGTATATTGCCAACGGCCATTCTGGAGAAGTGTATTGTGTTTACTAAAGCATCTAAACAATGAGCTACAGAGCATAGGGCACTTGCACTCATGGGCGTATATCTTGGGAAAAACAAAAATCGAGAGGACACAGGCACCCCAATGTTTACCCCCTCTCTGTTTAAAAGATCCTCGACTAGGATATAACTTAAATGTCTCTGGAGGGAAAAAATGGATAGAGATGTGGTACTTAGGTAGAGTGGAATATTATTCAGCCTGGAAATCAATGAAATATGGCCAGCTGTAACAACTCCGGAGGAGTTACGTATGATCATTCTAAGTGACAGAATTCAAAAAGAAAAAGACACATATCATAAGATATCACTTAAAGTTGGAATCCAAAATGGCTACACATGAAATAAATTACAAAACAAAAACATAGTCAAATATGTAGAAAACACGCATAAGGCTGCTAAACGGGAAAGGTGGGGAGGGGTGAGGCATCATCCAGGAGGTTGAAATTAGCAAAGATACCATTCCAAATACCAAACTGATAATCAACAAGGCCTACACGGTAGCTAAAAGAACTGCACTCAGCACACTCAAGTCACCGGAAAAGAATATATACGACTGGTAAGAATCTGAAAAAGAATTTATTGATGTCTCTCTGTACGTGAATCAAGTGGATGTACAGCAGCAAGAAACAGAGCTTTGAAAATCAGCTGTAACCAATATAGTAATAAATTGAAAAAAATAAACGACAGAGAGACAGAGAAAACCTCTTACAACTTTTCCTCAGGGACGGTGATGCAACATGGATTGAACACATCTAGACCCACAGCAGGATGAGACATAAGGCTGGAAACTGTTTGCGCTAAGAGAAATGTGAGGTTGGGTGAGGAAATGCACACCCTTTAAAGTAATACTACCTGGTACCCATTCAATGGGTCCCAAATCTGCAGGTTCAAGGGATCTTCCTACAGCTAAAACATGCATGGAAAACCCAGAGGACTGTACACCATGTGATCGGGAGATGTGTCTAAAATGCACCTCATTTATCCTCTCCTGGTGCTCCTGTTCACCATTCCAGCCACGTTACTTAGAAGCTCCCCACTTGGAGAATCAGCACATTTAAACTTCTGTTTCACACATTTTGCAAATTGTGAGGAGGATGAACGGGAAGAGGGGGAACCAATGAGAGAAGAGTTGTAGGGGTTTGGACGGGCACATATCACTCTAATTTCCCATTAAGAATAAGAATTAAAAAAAGGCTCAGCCTGCCTCGCCGGAGCCAAAATAGGGCCTGAAGCAATCCTGCGCGTTTGAGGCCAGCTCACAAAAGAGCAACTTAAAACATGGAGCTCAGGGTCACTGCAATTCACAAACCTGCAGAGTTATAAATGAAAACTAACGTCCAAAAATATGTTGAGGTAAGGCAAAGAAGAGGATCTGAATGCAAGACAGAATTGCAAGAAACAGATTTCAAGAGATAGATTGGACTCGTCTTTAACGCACATGAAAAGCGGCAGAATTTCGACAATGATGCAGTTGGCCCAAAAGGGCGTATGCGATTTTTCCTGATTATATCCAGGAAAAAACGCATACGCACTTTATGGGCAACGAAGCAAGCAAGCAATGCAAATGTGCACAACAAAGAAGTCTCATTTCCCACCGGTCAAAAGGGCCATCCTAAAAAATTGTAAAAACCAGAAATGCAGGACAGGCCATGGAGAACAGGGAGCCTTTATACGCTGATGGGCAGTGTGTGAACTGCCGAGAGCCACTCTGGAGAAGTGTATGGTGGTTCCTAAATCATCTAAAAACAGAGCTACAGAGCATAGGACACTTCCAATCATGGGAGTATATCTAGGGAAGTCTAAAAATCAACAAGACATAAGCACACCACAGTTTAGGGCTACTCTGTTTACAAGAACCTCAACTTCAGTACACCTTAAATATCCCAGGAAAGAGAACAATGGATAAAGAAGATGTGGTACTTATGTACAATGGAATATCTCTTCACCATGAAATCAATGTAATAAGGCTAGTAGAAGGATAAAGAGTGGATTTAGGTCCGATAATACTACTTGAAATAAGTCAAACAGAAAAAGAAACATATCATAAGATATCACTTATAGAGGGAGGGTAAATATGGCTGCACAAGAAATGAATTACAGAACAGAACAGTGTCTCACATTTAGAAAACACACTTATGTCAGCTTAAGGGGAAAGGAGAGGTGGGGTGATGCATAAAACCAGAGTTTGAAATTAGCACAGATACCGTTCAAGAAACCAAATAGGTATTAGACAAGATCTACACCTTGCTCAATGAACTGGCCTCAACACACCCTATACACCGCAGAGAAATATATCTGAGTAATAAGAATCTTAAAACCCATGTATTGATATATCTCCATAAGGGAATCAAGTGTGTGCAGAGCGGCACAAACACAGCAGTGAAAATGAGCTAAACCCCATTATAGAAATAAATTTTAAAAACAAAACGCAGAAACAATGAAAGAGAGAAAAATTCTTACAAAATTCGCTCAGGGGCTGTGATGCAACCTGGATTGACCACATATAAACCCACAGCTGGATAAGACATAAGGCTGGACACTTGGGGCTGAGAGGATGGTGAGCTTCGGTGAGCAACTGCCGAAAGTTTAATGCAATACTTCATGCTACTCATTCCAAGGGTCCCAACATTCCAGGTTGAAGGGAATCTTCCTACAGCTAAACCATGCTTGGGAAACCCAGCGACTGGTATACCATATGATCGGGAAAGGTTTCTAAAACGCACCACATTTTTCCTCTCCTGGGGCTCCGGATCGACATTCCAGCCACTTTACTAACAACATCCCCACATGGAGAGTCAATGCCTTTAAGTTCTGGTATCGCACAGTCTTCAGTTAGTGCGGAGGATGAATGGGAATAGGGGGAACCAGTGAGAAACTAGCTGTAGCGGTTTCAATGGGCACATGTCACTCTAATTTCACATCAGTAAGAAGAATGAACCAAAGGCACAGCAAGGTGCCCCAGAAGAAGAATAGGGCTTCAAGGAATCCTGTGGTTATGGGGCAAGATCACAAAACTAAGAGCTGAAAAATGGAGCTAGGGGCCACGCAATTCAAGAACCTGACTTGCCCAAAAAGGGCGTATGTGTTTCTTCCTGAATATATTCAGGAAAAAACGCATACGCCCTTTTTGGCCAACCAAGCAAGCTTGCAAAGGAAATCTGCACTACAATGAAGTCTCAATTCCCCCCGGTCAAAAGGGCCATCTGAAAAAAGTGTAAAATCCATAAAGGCATGACAGGCCATGGAGAACTGGGAGCCATCTTATGCTGATGGGCAGGATGTAAATTGCCAACAGCCACTCAGGAGAAGTGTATGGTGTTTCCTGAAACATCTAAAAAACAAAGCAACAGAGCCTAGGGCACTTCCACTTATGGTACTATAGTTTAGGGCAATTAAAATCAAAAAGACACAGCCACCCCAAAGTTTGGGATGGCTCTGTTTACAAGAACCTCATATACGGTACAAGTTCAATATCGCAGAAAGTGAAAAATGGATAAAGAAGTTGTGGTACTTACGTACAATGCAGTATCACTCAGCAAGGAAATCTATGTCATCAGGCCCGTAGCAGCATAATGAGTGGATTCAGGTATGATGATTCTAACTGAAATAAGTCACACAGAAAAAGAAACATCATAAGATATCACTAATACACGGAATGTAAACTTGGCTACACAGGAACTGAATTCCAAAACAGAACAGGGTCTCAAATTTAGAAAACCAACTTATGCTTGCTTAAGGCGAAAGGTGAGTTGGGGTACTGCATAAAACCAGAGATTGAAATGAGCACAGATATAAATACTTAAGCCAAATATGGAATAGACAAGAGCTACTCCTTGCTCAACGAAATGGACTCAACACCCCATATTAAATGCCTAAGAGTGTACCTGACTAGGAAGTATCTTAAAACCTATGGATTGCTATGTCTCCGAAAGAGAATCAAGCATGTACCCATTCCACGGGTCTCAACTCTCCAGGTTTAAGGGATTCTTCCTTCAGCTAAAACATGCATTTGGAACCCAGAGTATGATCAACCGTGTGATCGGGAGACGTGTTCCAATATGTGTCAGTTTTTGTCCCCTGGTACTCGGGTGCAACATTCCAGACGCTTTACTAACACTCTCCCGACTTGGAGAGTCAGTGCCTTTAACCTCCTGTTTGGCCCAGTTTGCAATTTCTGCGGAAGATGAACAGGAATAGGGAGAGCCAATGACAGACTAGCTGGAGGTGTCTGGACGGGCAAATTTAACTCTCATTTCCCACCAGGAAGAGGAATTAACCAAAGGCTCAGCGTGCCGTGCCGAAACCAGATTAGGGCCTGAAGCCATCCTGCGGTGTTGCGGCCAGCTCACGAGAAAGCGAGTTGAAGAAAGGAGCTCAGGGGCACTGTAATTCACAAACCTGCAGAGTTATAAATGACAGCTATCGTCCAAAAATATACTGAAGTAAGGCTGCCAAGAGGACTTGAAAGCGGGGCAGAATTGCAGGAAACCGATTTCAGGAGGTAGACTGGAATTGCATTTAAAGCATAGGAAAAGAGGCAGAACGTCCACAATGATGCACTTGGCCAAAAAGGGCGTATGCGTTTTTTCCTGAATATATTCAGGAAAAAACGCATACGCCCTTTTTGGCCAACCAAGCAAGCTGGGAAAGGAAATCTGCACTACAATGAAGTCTCACTTCCCCCCGGTCTAAAGGGCCATCTGAAAAAAGTGTAAAATCCAGAAAGGCAGGACAGGCCATGGAGAACTGGGAGCCTTGTTATGCTGATGGGCGGGATGTCAATTGCCAACAGCCACTCGGGAGAAGTGTATGGTGTTTCCTGAAACACCTAAAAAACAAAGCAACAGAGCCTAGGGCACTTCCACTTATGGTCCCATAGCTTAGGGAAATTAAAATCAAAAAGACACAGCCACCCCAAAAGTTGGGACGGCTCTGTTTACAAGAACCTGGTTTACGGTACAAGTTCAATATTGCAGAAAGTGAAAAATGGATAAAGAAGTTGTGGTACTTACGTACAATGCAATATCACTCAGCAATGAAATCTATGTCACCAGGCCCGTACCAGCATAATGAGTGGATTGAGGCACGATGATTCTAACTGAAATAAGTCACACAAAAAAAGAAACATTGTAAGGTATCACTAATACACGGAATGTGAACTTGGCTACACATGAACTGAATTACAAAACAGAACAGGGTCTCAAGTTTAGAAAACTAACTTATGCTTGCTTAAGGGGGAAGGTGAGTTGCGGTGCTGCATTAAACCAGAGTTTGAAATTAGCACAGATACCGTTCCATAAGCCAAATATGGAATAGACAAGACCTACCCCTTGCTCAACGAAATGGATTCAACAATGAGGTATCACCTCACACCTGGTTGAATAGGCATCATAGAAAATCTACAAGCAAAAAATGCTGGAAAGGGTGTGGAGATAAGGAACCCTCTTCCACTATTGTTGGGAATATAAATTGATACAGTCACTATGGAGAACAATATGGAATTTCTTAAGAAACTAACAATAGAATTACCATATGATACAGCAATCCCAGTACTGGACATATACCCAGACAAAACCATAAATCAAAAAGAGACATTCACCGCAATGTTCATTGCATCACTATTTACAATATCGAGGTAATGGAAGCAACCTAAATGCCCACAGACAGACGAATGCATAAAGCCGTGGTACATATATAAAATGGAATATTACTAAGCCATGAAAAGGAATGAAATTGGGTCATTTGTAGAGACGTCGATGCATCTAGAGACTGTCATACAGAGTGAAGTAAGTCAGAAAGAGAAAAACAAATCTTGTATATTCATGCATATATGTGGAACCTAGAAAACCTGTACAGATTAACCATTTTGCAAGGCATAAATAGAGCAACAGATGTAGACAACAAACGTATGGACAACAAGGGGGGAAAGCTGTTGGGGGGGGTGGTGGGAGGAGTTGAGAGACTGGGATTGGCATGTATACATTTATATGTATAAAATAGATAACCAATAAGAACCTGCTGTATAAAAATATAAAATAAAATTCAAAATTAAAAAGAAATAAAATTTAAACAATAGAAAAATCAATTATTCCCTTCACATACATGTATTTATATGAATAAATTATTTCCATGCTTATATCTGTAAATACAAAAAAGAGGAATAAAATGTACCTTGAACCCAAAACGAAAAAGAGAAAGAAAACACAGAACCCACCAGTTCCACAGAGGAAAACCGTATCAGGGCACTTGCTCCAGTTGTAAACAATTCTGAAGTTGGTCAGTGGTGGGGAATCGTCTCCCATTCAGCCAGCAGCCCCCACGCAACAAGCGTCCTCATTGCAAAGCTGGGGCACCGTGCCGAGGCATCTGTGAGTAAACGTGAGCTGAGCCCCAGGCCAGTTGCTGCTGAACTATTCCCACCCATCCCAGGTAAAACACCTGAATATATACAAGGACTTGAAAGCCTAGAGGGAGGGCCATAGAGCCACACGAGTGACAGCATGCCGGCCGACTTGGTGCCTGCAGGCCAGCCAGGATGGTCCTGGCCCTGGGTGCTCTTCTGGAAGATTTCCATTTCCCTGCCTGAGATACCCGTCCTGTCCCTGCCCCCACTGCTTTTTTCCTTCCTCACCTCTGCCCAGGGAGAAATTCCAGCAGCAGGTATGGGTGACACATCTTCTTCTTTAGCAGGTGGCAGCCTGGCAACTGCTGCAGAAAGTCCAGCAGAGCCCCACTCACACTGGGCCACCCACAAAGCCGTGGCCTCTCACTCCCTCCCACCAGCCCAGCCCCGAGACTGCTGACAGGGCAGAGAAAATGGCGTCAGGCACGGCTGCAGGGGCTCTTGCTGCCTGGAGTGGTATTTATAGTGATCTCAACCCAGGCACACCTGGGGAGGGCTGGCCGGCACGGTAAGGCTGCCCAGGTCAGCCAATCATCACCCCTCAGGGGCTCACAGTTGCAGAAAATGGAACTTGCTGAACCGGCCAGGTCCAAGGAACAGGTGTGGGCTCCTGAGAGTCAGGATAGACAAGGGGCTGCAGCTTTGGCTTGTTTTCTAATCATTTTATCTGGCCCATGAGTGGGAGACAACTTCAAGAAAACCCTCTCCTAATGAGAGGAACCCAGGAGTCAGGGAGAGGAGGGGTGGGTGGTGGTTGGAGACAGAGGCCTGGTGCCCCGGGTGCAGTGGAAGTCTCTGGAAGACCAGGTGGAGGGAGGCCTCACGGAGTGATGCCCAGGGTCACAGACCTGTCGCAGCTGCTGTTTGTTAGTTCAAGTCCTGCTCTGAGGTGCTCTGTGTCAGCTCTGAGCGACAGGTGAGCTGGGGGTGCTCTGCAATGAGGGCTATGTGCACGGTTCCTGTGTGCCCAGCCCTGCCACGGTACCTGCAAGGGTAGCTCTGTATCCTGGGAGGGGCCTGACCACGAGAGCCCTGTGGGCTGGGGTGGGGGTGGGGTACCTGCCCAGGTGAGCTCCATATTCTGGGATTGGTCTGACCACGAGAGCCCCATGGGCTGCTGGGGACCTGGTAAAGGATGTCAGGACAGTCAGTGAAGCCACCGAGGATATACCTCCAGTTGCTCCTAATTCCTACACCCTGCTGGTCATTCTACCAACCACCAGGACATGGTATTCTGTATTAGTCTTCAATGATGCCTTCTTTTGTATTCCATTAGTCCCAGAGTCACAAGAAATTTTGGCTTGTGAGTGGCAGGACTCAACATACAACTAAAACAATACTTCCGGGCCGTCTGGCCCCAAGGGTGCAAAAATTCCCACACCATCTTTGGGGAAAGCTTAGCTAAAGACCTAAAAGTTCTACCTCTGGAAAAGGAAACCCTCCTTCAATATGCAGACGACATTCTGATCGCCAGCCCTACTAAGGAGGCCTCTGAACTACCAAGCCAATAAAGGATAGAAGTTGTCCAAGAAAAAGCTCAAATATCACAGACTGCCGTGACCTGCCTGGGCTTCATTCTCACAGAAGGTTGGAGAAGTCCATCCCAGGAAAGGGAAGAAACCATTTTCAGCCTTACCCCTTTCTAAAACTAGAAGACAGCTTAGGGGTTCCTGGGGAGGCCAGGGTTTGCTGCTTCTGGATCCCTAACTACAGTCTACTAGCTGGGCCTCTATATGAAACACTGAAAGGAAAAGATGATGATCCTTTTGAATAGAATCCAGAAGTGGCCTTTCAAGAATGGAAAGAGCAGTCAATTCAGACCCTTGCCCTGGAACTCCCTAATTTAGCTAAACCCTTTGACCTTTACATTCCCGGTGAAAGGTGAATCGCCATTGGAGAATTAGTGCAAAACCTGGGACCACTTGAAATGGAACAATGCAAGAATGCCATCCAGGTAGGATAAACTATGGTCACCAAGGGGCTTGGCCCACTGCCACATCTGGCCAAGATACTGGCGGTATCTAAAAACCTGGAAATCAGCAGCCCAAAAGGCCACCTCCCTCCTAAGGGGAAAGGACCCCACGTGGTGATCCTAACCACCAACCATGCCCTGAAGTTGCAGGGTTCGCTCCGTGGGCACACCGACCTCGAGTGAGGAGGCCCTCCAACTCCAACATCCAGAGAGATAACCGGGGGCAACAGGGCACCATGACGACTCGTGTGAACATCACTTGACCTGGACTTTCTCTCATAAAACAACAAGAGTGTGTCCCAAAAGAGTAGACTACTGCTTGCCGGACTTACTGCACCCAGAGGGGAGCTAATAATCTTGGCGGGGGAACCGTATATCACACTGTCACCATAGAAAAGCCTACAGACACCGTGATGATGGTGGCCAGTAAGACCGGCTGGACTCTTGTTTACTTCAAAAGGCTGTTGACTCAGTGGCCATCATGGTCCTTGATCACCACTGACCCTGGACTGTCTGGGAGTTGAGCGGGCAGGGCTCTGACACCTGGTGCTGTTTGTACGTTAATTCAGGGGCCTAATTGAAGAAAGCGCAGACTACTGGTCAGAGCATCTAGGCTGGCAGAAACGGTCGGCCTAAGGTGGCCGAACAAATGTGGGGCGGGGTGAAACCGGCCCCCACAGCGTCTCTGCACATCTCTTTCCTGGACCCTTAAAGGTCATTAGAATCTATAACACTTCCAATGCTGCTGCTCAGGTGGACGAGCAGGGAGGCAGGGGGCCTGGGGACAATCAACGTCACCTGGAGGCTGCTGGGGAGAAGCTCTGACCCTCGCCCCAGGGTATGAGGGCTCCCAACTCAGCACTCAGCAGTTACAGAAGAAGGGTCTGCACCCTCAGCACTCCAAGAATGAGGAACGGGACAAAAGGCAGAGGGGGGGTTTGTCCCCAGCAAAGCCCATTAAAAATCCCTGGGAGATAAAAATAGAATCTGGGCAATAAAGTCAAGTCTAACCTTTTTTATCCTTTGTGCTTTGTCTAATTTCACGTGCTCCTAGGGTCCCGCATGCAGAGGTTCCACACCCGGCACTTCAGACCAGATTTCCTAGTGCAGAATGGCTGGGTCGACACCTCAGCTCCTGGGGCCCAGTGCAGACTCCGCGATATAGAGCCTGAGCTACAGCCAACCCGGCCCTCGAGAGCTCCGCCCCCTCCCTCCCACTGACTCTGACAGGATCTCTACACAGCAGCCCAGCCCACAGCCCACGGGGTAGTACATGCTCTCACCTCTCCATTCTCTGATCAAAATATAAAGTTTCCTTTGCTTGTGAACCAAACTCAGTCTCGATCTGTTGGCCCCAATGACACTGGGCAGGGGGACACTTGTTGGGGTCCACTCTGGAGGATCAGTAACAGAAATTGAGACTATTGTAACCTCAATGAACAGATGTGTGAGCCAAAGTGTAGTTAACATAGAACAGTGTATAAGGCTCGGGTAAAATAAGATGTTTCTAACACTTCCATTGGATATTTCCATCACTTTATTATAAGCAAGTTCAGTGAAAAGGTTTGTCTTATTTGTCAGCTCAATATTAGAGAAATGAAGTGATTTCTTTCCAAGGATGTACATCTAATAATCTTGGTTAAACCTTCAATCTTGTTTTAAATGCTTTTCCATTGAAAATGATACCTCTCTTTCAGCTCCCCCATTTCTGAGAAGTATAAAATCTTATAATTTATTATTACCAAAGGGGAAAGGTGGGAGGAGGGATAAATTAACAGTTTGGGATTAACACATACACACTGCTATGTATAAAATAGATCATCAACAAGGAACTACTGTATAGCACAGGGAACTACACTCAACATTTTGCAATAACCTATAAGGGGAAATAATCTGAAAAAGAATAGATATTTTTATTGACATCATCTATCAATGACAGTTAAAGTGTAACCTAAGGGAAGCTGGTGGTGAGTGCTTCTGACCCTGAAGACTTCAATCATCTAAAGTTTGGACTCTGCCTACTTCCCAAGGCCCTTAATGAACATATGTGTAGCCGTAGCTTAAAAAATTCCCCAGTTTGGGTTTCGGGGAGACACTGATTTTGAAAAAGCCCTGGTGTTCTCCTTACATGAATGGGACTCTTCCTACTGCTAAAACATGTCTGTCACACCCAGAGGATGGTATACCGTCTGATCGGGAAGAGTTTGGAAAAGGCATCTCATCTCCTCATCTCCTGGTGCTCGGGTTCACCCCTCCAGCGTCTTTACTAACAGTCTCCCCACTTGGAGATGTCAGCACTGTCAACATCCTGTTGCGTACAGTTTGGAATTTGTCCAGAGGATGAAGCGGAAGGATGAGGAACAATGAGAGGCAAGTCCTAAGTGTTCAGACAGGCACATGTCACTCTAATTTCCAATCAGGAAGACGAATTGACCAAAGGCTAGGGTTGCCCATGGAAACAGTATAGGGCTTGAGGAAATCCCGCTGCTTTGTGGCCAGTTCCCATAAACACAAGTTGAACAATAGAACTCAGGGGCAGTAAAATTCACAAAACTGCAGAGTTGAAAATATCCATCACTGAAAAATGTCTTGAGGAAAGTCAGAGAAAAGGACTTGTAAGCAAGGGAGAATGGCAGGAAAGGGATTTGAGGAGGTAGAAAGGACTCGCCGTTAAGCACAAGAAAAGGAGCTGAACATTGCCAACATTGCAGTTGGCCAAAAAGGGTGTATGCGTTTTTTTGTGTATATATTCAAGAAAAGAGCGTACACCTTTTTAGCCAACCAAACAGGTGGGCACTGGAAGTCAATACTACAAAAGACATCACTTCGCATCAGTCAGAAGAGCCATCCTCATAAAGCGTAAACAACAGAAATGCAGGACAGGGCAAGGAGAAGAGGGAGCCCTGTGAGACTTATAGTGGAAATGTATATTGCCAACGGCCATTCTGGAGAAGTGTATTGTGTTTACTAAAGCATCTAAACAATGAGCTACAGAGCATAGGGCACTTGCACTCATGGGCGTATATCTTGGGAAAAACAAAAATCGAGAGGACACAGGCACCCCAATGTTTACCCCCTCTCTGTTTAAAAGATCCTCGACTAGGATATAACTTAAATGTCTCTGGAGGGAAAAAATGGATAGAGATGTGGTACTTAGGTAGAGTGGAATATTATTCAGCCTGGAAATCAATGAAATATGGCCAGCTGTAACAACTCCGGAGGAGTTACGTATGATCATTCTAAGTGACAGAATTCAAAAAGAAGAAGACACATATCATAAGATATCACTTAAAGGTGGAATCCAAAATGGCTACACATGAAATAAATTACAAAACAAAAACATAGTCAAATATGTAGAAAACACGCATAAGGCTGCTAAACGGGAAAGGTGGGGAGGGGTGAGGCATCATCCAGGAGGTTGAAATTAGCAAAGATACCATTCCAAATACCAAACTGATAATCAACAAGGCCTACACGGTAGCTAAAAGAACTGCACTCAGCACACTCAAGTCACCGGAAAAGAATATATACGACTGGTAAGAATCTGAAAAAGAATTTATTGATGTCTCTCTGTACGTGAATCAAGTGGATGTACAGCAGCAAGAAACAGAGCTTTGAAAATCAGCTGTAACCAATATAGTAATAAATTGAAAAAAATAAACGACAGAGAGACAGAGAAAACCTCTTACAACTTTTCCTCAGGGACGGTGATGCAACATGGATTGAACACATCTAGACCCACAGCAGGATGAGACATAAGGCTGGAAACTGTTTGCGCTAAGAGAAATGTGAGGTTGGGTGAGGAAATGCACACCCTTTAAAGTAATACTACCTGGTACCCATTCAATGGGTCCCAAATCTGCAGGTTCAAGGGATCTTCCTACAGCTAAAACATGCATGGAAAACCCAGAGGACTGTACACCATGTGATCAGGAGATGTGTCTAAAATGCACCTCATTTATCCTCTCCTGGTGCTCCTGTTCACCATTCCAGCCACGTTACTTAGAAGCTCCCCACTTGGAGAATCAGCACATTTAAACTTCTGTTTCACACATTTTGCAAATTGTGAGGAGGATGAACGGGAAGAGGGGGAACCAATGAGAGAAGAGTTGTAGGGGTTTGGACGGGCACATATCACTCTAATTTCCCATTAAGAATAAGAATTAAAAAAAGGCTCAGCCTGCCTCGCCGGAGCCAAAATAGGGCCTGAAGCAATCCTGCGGGTTTGAGGCCAGCTCACAAAAGAGCAACTTAAAACATGGAGCTCAGGGTCACTGCAATTCACAAACCTGCAGAGTTATAAATGAAAACTAACGTCCAAAAATATGTTGAGGTAAGGCAAAGAAGAGGATCTGAATGCAAGACAGAATTGCAAGAAACAGATTTCAAGAGATAGATTGGACTCGTCTTTAACGCACATGAAAAGCGGCAGAATTTCGACAATGATGCAGTTGGCCCAAAAGGGCGTATGCGATTTTTCCTGATTATATCCAGGAAAAAACGCATACGCACTTTATGGGCAACGAAGCAAGCAAGCAATGCAAATGTGCACAACAAAGAAGTCTCATTTCCCACCGGTCAAAAGGGCCATCCTAAAAAATTGTAAAAACCAGAAATGCAGGACAGGCCATGGAGAACAGGGAGCCTTTATACGCTGATGGGCAGTGTGTGAACTGCCGAGAGCCACTCTGGAGAAGTGTATGGTGGTTCCTAAATCATCTAAAAACAGAGCTACAGAGCATAGGACACTTCCAATCATGGGAGTATATCTAGGGAAGTCTAAAAATCAACAGGACACAAGCACACCACAGTTTAGGGCTACTCTGTTTACAAGAACCTCAACTTCAGTACACCTTAAATATCCCAGGAAAGAGAACAATGGATAAAGAAGATGTGGTACTTATGTACAATGGAATATCTCTTCACCATGAAATCAATGTAATAAGGCTAGTAGAAGGATAAAGAGTGGATTTAGGTCCGATAATACTACTTGAAATAAGTCAAACAGAAAAAGAAACATATCATAAGATATCACTTATAGAGGGAGGGTAAATATGGCTGCACAAGAAATGAATTACAGAACAGAACAGTGTCTCACATTTAGAAAACACACTTATGTCAGCTTAAGGGGAAAGGAGAGGTGGGGTGATGCATAAAACCAGAGTTTGAAATTAGCACAGATACCGTTCAAGAAACCAAATAGGTATTAGACAAGATCTACACCTTGCTCAATGAACTGGCCTCAACACACCCTATACACCGCAGAGAAATATATCTGAGTAATAAGAATCTTAAAACCCATGTATTGATATATCTCCATAAGGGAATCAAGTGTGTGCAGAGCGGCACAAACACAGCAGTGAAAATGAGCTAAACCCCATTATAGAAATAAATTTTAAAAACAAAACGCAGAAACAATGAAAGAGAGAAAAATTCTTACAAAATTCGCTCAGGGGCTGTGATGCAACCTGGATTGACCACATATAAACCCACAGCTGGATAAGACATAAGGCTGGACACTTGGGGCTGAGAGGATTGGTGAGCTTCGGTGAGCAACTGCCGAAAGTTTAATGCAATACTTCATGCTACTCATTCCAAGGGTCCCAACACTCCAGGTTGAAGGGAATCTTCCTACAGCTAAACCATGCTTGGGAAACCCAGCGACTGGTATACCATATGATCGGGAAAGGTTTCTAAAACGCACCACATTTTTCCTCTCCTGGGGCTCCGGATCGACATTCCAGCCGCTTTACTAACAACATCCCCACATGGAGAGTCAATGCCTTTAAGTTCTGGTATCGCACAGTCTTCAGTTAGTGCGGAGGATGAATGGGAATAGGGGGAACCAGTGAGAAACTAGCTGTAGCGGTTTCAATGGGCACATGTCACTCTAATTTCACATCAGTAAGAAGAATGAACCAAAGGCACAGCAAGGTGCCCCAGAAGAAGAATAGGGCTTCAAGGAATCCTGTGGTTATGGGGCAAGATCACAAAACTAAGAGCTGAAAAATGGAGCTAAGGGCCACTGCAATTCAAAAACCTGACTTGCCCAAAAAGGGCGTATGTGTTT
This sequence comes from Lagenorhynchus albirostris, assembly GCF_949774975.1. Taxonomy (NCBI): domain Eukaryota; kingdom Metazoa; phylum Chordata; class Mammalia; order Artiodactyla; family Delphinidae; genus Lagenorhynchus; species Lagenorhynchus albirostris. The sequence goes on along the minus strand of NW_026783590.1, from coordinate 922,707 downwards.
TCTCCTGAATATATTCAGGAAAAAACGCATACGCCCTTTTTGGCCAACCAAGCAAGCTTGCAAAGGAAATCTGCACTACAATGAAGTCTCAATTCCCCCTGGTCAAAAGGGCCATCTGAAAAAAGTGTAAAATCCATAAAGGCATGACAGGCCATGGAGAACTGGGAGCCATCTTATGCTGATGGGCAGGATGTAAATTGCCAACAGCCACTCGGGAGAAGTGTTTGGTGTTTCCTGAAACATCTAAAAAACAAAGCAACAGAGCCTAGGGCACTTCCAATTATTGTCCTATAGCTTAGGGCAATTAAAATCAAAAAGACACAGCCACCCCAAAAGTTGGGACGGCTCTGTTTATAAGAACCTGGTTTACGATACAAGTTCAATATCGCAGAAAGTGAAAAATGGATAAAGAAGTTGTGGTACTTACGTACAATGCAATATCACTCAGCAATGAAATCTATGTCATCAGGCCCGTAGCAGCATAATGAGTGGATTCAGGTATGATGATTCTAACTGAAATAAGTCACACAGAAAAAGAAACATCATAAGGTATAACTAATACACGGAATGTAAACTTGGCTACACAGGAAGTGAATTCCAAAACAGAACAGGGTCTCAAATTTAGAAAACCAACTTATGCTTGCTTAAGGGGAAAGGTGAGTTGGGGTGCTGCATAAAACCAGAGATTGAAATGAGCACAGATAAAGTTCCTTAAGCCAAATATGGAATAGACAAGAGCTACTACTTGCTCAACGAAATGGACTCAACACCCCATATTCAACGCCTAGGAATATACCTGACTAGTAAGAATCATAAAACCTATGGATTATATATCTCTGTAAGAGAATCAAGAGTGTGTACAGCGGCATTAAAGCAGTGAAAATCAGGTAAATCCCATAATAAAAATAAATTTCTTAAACAAAACACAATGACAGTGAAATAGAGAGAAATACTTAAGTAATCATTCAAGGCTTCTGATGCAACCTGCATTTACCACAACTACACCCAGAGCTGGGTGACAAATAAGGCTGGACACTTGGGGCTCATAAGATTGGTGAGGTTCGGTGAGCAAATGAAGACCTTTGAAGTCATATTGCATGGTACCCATTCCATGGGTCTCAATTCTCCAGGTTAAGGGATACTTCCTTCAGCTAAAACATGCATGTGGAACCCATAGTATGATCCACCATGTGATCGAGAAACATGTTCAAATGTGTCTCACTTTTCGTTCCCTGGTACTCGGGTGCAACATGCCAGATGCTTTACTAACACTCTCCCGACATGGAGAGTCAGTGCCTTTAACCTCCTGTTTGGCCCAGTTTGCAATTTCTGTGGAAGATGAGCAGGAATAGGGAGAACCATTGAGAGACTAGCTGGAGGTGTCTGGACGGGCAAATTTAACTCTCATTTCCCACCAGGAAGAGCAATTAACCAAAGGCTCAGCGTGCCGTGCCGGAACCAGATTAGGGCCTGAAGCCATCCTGCGGTGTTGCGGCCAGCTCACGAGAAAGCGAGTTGAAGAAAGGAGCTCAGGGGCACTGTAATTCACAAACCTGCAGAGTTATAAATGACAGCTATCGTCCAAAAATATACTGAAGTAAGGCTGCCAAGAGGACTTGAAAGCGGGGCAGAATTGCAGGAAACCGATTTCAGGAGGTAGACTGGAATTGCATTGAAAGCATAGGAAAAGAGGCAGAACGTCCACAATGATGCACTTGGCCAAAAAGTGCGTATGCGTTTTTTCCTGAATATATTCAGGAAAAAACGCATACGCCCTTTTTGGCCAACCAAGCAAGCTTGCAAAGGAAATCTGCACTACAATGAAGTCTCACTTCCCCCCGGTCAAAAGGGCCATCTGAAAAAAGTGTAAAATCCAGAAAGGCAGGACAGGCCATGGAGAACTGGGAGCCTTGTTATGCTGATGGGCGGGATGTAAATTGCCAACAGCCACTCGGGAGAAGTGTATGGTGTTTCCTGAAACATCTAAAAAACAAAGCAACAGAGCCTAGGGCACTTCCACTTATGGTCCTATAGCTTAGGGAAATTAAAATCAAAAAGACACAGCCACCCCAAAGGTTGGGACAGCTCTGTTTACAAAAACCTCATATACGGTACAAGTTCTATATCGCAGAAAGTGAAAAATGGATAAAGAAGTTGTGGTACTTACGTACAATGCAATATCACACAGCAATGAAATCTATGTCATCAGGCCCGTAGCAGCATAATGAGTGGATTCAGGTATGATGATTCTAACTGAAATAAGTCACACAGAAAAAGAAACATCATAAGATATCACTAATACACGGAATGTAAACTTGGCTACACAGGAACTGAATTCCAAAACAGAACAGGGTCTCAAATTTAGAAAACCAACTTATGCTTGCTTAATGGGAAAGGTGAGTTGGGGTGCTGCATAAAACCAGAGATTGAAATGAGCACAGATAAAGTTCCTTAAGCCAAATATGGAATAGACAAGAGCTACTCCTTGCTCAACGAAATGGACTCAACACCCCATATTCAACGCCTAGGAATATACCTGACTAGTAAGAATCATAAAACCTATGGATTTATATATCTCTGTAAGAGAATCAAGAGTGTGTACAGCGGCATTAAAGCAGTGAAAATCAGGTAAATCCCATAATAAAAATAAATTTCTTAAACAAAACACAATGACAGTGAAATAGAGAGAAATACTTAAGTAATTCATTCAAGGCTTCTGATGCAACCTGCATTTACCACATCTACACCCAGAGCTGGGTGACACATAAGGCTGGACACTTGGGGCTCTTAAGATTGGTGAGGTATGGTGAGCAAATGAAGACCTTTGAAGTCATATTGCATGGTACCCATTCCATGGGTCTCAACTCTCCAGGTTTAAGGGATACTTCCTTCAGCTAAAACATGCATGTGGAACCCAGAGTATGATCCACCATGTGATCGAGAAACATGTTCAAATGTGTCTCACTTTTCGTTCCCTGGTACTCGGGTGCAACATGCCAGACGCTTTACTAACACTCTCCCGACTTGGAGAGTCAGTGCCTTTAACCTCCTGTTTGGCCCAGTTTGGAATTTCTGCGGAAGATGAACAGGAATAGGGAGAACCAATGACAGACTAGCTGGAGGTGTCTGGACGGGCAAATTTAACTCTCATTTCCCACCAGGAAGAGGAATTAACCAAAGGCTCAGCGTGCCCAGCCGGAACCAGATTAGGGCCTGAAGCCATCCTGCGGTGTTGCGGCCAGCTCACGAGAAAGCGAGTTGAAGAAAGGAGCTCAGGGGCACTGTAATTCACAAACCTGCAGAGTTATAAATGACAGCTATCGTCCAAAAATATACTGAAGTAAGGCTGCCAAGAGGACTTGAAAGCGGGGCAGAATTGCAGGAAACCGATTTCAGGAGGTAGACTGGAATTGCATTTAAAGCATAGGAAAAGAGGCAGAACGTCCACAATGATGCACTTGGCCAAAAAGGGCGTATGCGTTTTTTCCTGAATATATTCAGGAAAAAACGCATACGCCCTTTTTGGCCAACCAAGCAAGCTTGCAAAGGAAATCTGCACTACAGTGAAGTCTCACTTCCCCCCGGTCAAAAGGGCCATCTGAAAAAAGTGTAAAATCCAGAAAGGCAGGACAGGCCATGGAGAACTGGGAGCCTTGTTATGCTGATGGGCGGGATGTAAATTGCCAACAGCCACTCGGGAGAACTGTATGGTGTTTCCTGAAACATCTAAAAAACAAAGCAACAGAGCCTAGGGCACTTCCACTTATGGTCCTATAGCTTAGGGAAATTAAAATAAAAAAGACACAGCCACCCCAAAGGTTGGGACGGTTCTTTTTAGTGGAATCTCTTCTACGGCACAAGTTAAATATCCCAGAGAGCAAATAATGGATTAAGAAGTTGCGGTACTTATGTACAACAGAATACCACTCAGCAATGAAATCTATGTCACCAGGCCCGTACCAGCATAATGAGTGGATTGAGGCACGATGATTCTAACTGAAATAAGTCACACAGAAAAAGAAACATCATAAGGTATCACTAATACACGGAATGTGAACTTGGCTACACATGAACTGAATTACAAAACAGAACAGGGTCTCAAGTTTAGAAAACTAACTTATGCTTGCTTAAGGGGGAAGGTGAGTTGGGGTGCTGCATTAAACCAGAGTTTGAAATTAGCACAGATACCGTTCCATAAGCCAAATATGGAATAGACAAGACCTACCCCTTGCTCAACGAAATGGATTCAACAATGAGGTATCACCTCACACCTGGTAGAATAGGCATCATAGAAAATCTACAAGCAAAAAATGCTGGAAAGGGTGTGGAGATAAGGAACCCTCTTCCACTATTGTTGGGAATATAAATTGATACAGTCACTATGGAGAACAATATGGAATTTCTTAAGAAACTAACAATAGAATTACCATATGATACAGCAATCCCAGTACTGGACATATACCCAGACAAAACCATAAATCAAAAAGAGACATTCACCGCAATGTTCATTGCATCACTATTTACAATATCGAGGTAATGGAAGCAACCTAAATGCCCACAGACAGACGAATGCATAAAGCCGTGGTACATATATAAAATGGAATATTACTAAGCCATGAAAAGGAATGAAATTGGGTCATTTGTAGAGACGTCGATGCATCTAGAGACTGTCATACAGAGTGAAGTAAGTCAGAAAGAGAAAAACAAATCTTGTATATTCATGCATATATGTGGAACCTAGAAAACCTGTACAGATTAACCATTTTGCAAGGCATAAATAGAGCAACAGATGTAGACAACAAACGTATGGACAACAAGGGGGGAAAGCTGTTGGGGGGGGTGGTGGGAGGAGTTGAGAGACTGGGATTGGCATGTATACATTTATATGTATAAAATAGATAACCAATAAGAACCTGCTGTATAAAAATATAAAATAAAATTCAAAATTAAAAAGAAATAAAATTTAAACAATAGAAAAATCAATTATTCCCTTCACATACATGTATTTATATGAATAAATTATTTCCATGCTTATATCTGTAAATACAAAAAAGAGGAATAAAATCTACCTTGAACCCAAAACGAAAAAGAGAAAAAAAACACAGAACCCACCAGTTCCACAGAGGAAAACCGTATCAGGGCACTTGCTCCAGTTGTAAACAATTCTGAAGTTGGTCAGTGGTGGGGAATCGTCTCCCATTCAGCCAGCAGCCCCCACGCAACAAGCGTCCTCATTGCAAAGCTGGGGCACCGTGCCGAGGCATCTGTGAGTAAACGTGAGCTGAGCCCCAGGCCAGTTGCTGCTGAACTATTCCCACGCATCCCAGGTAAAACACCTGAATATATACAAGGACTTGAAAGCCTAGAGGGAGGGCCATAGAGCCACACGAGTGACAGCATGCCGGCCGACTTGGTGCCTGCAGGCCAGCCAGGATGGTCCTGGCCCTGGGTGCTCTTCTGGAAGATGTCCATTTCCCTGCCTGAGATACCCGTCCTGTCCCTGCCCCCACTGCTTTTTTCCTTCCTCACCTCTGCCCAGGGAGAAATTCCAGCAGCAGGTATGGGTGACACATCTTCTTCTTTAGCAGGTGGCAGCCTGGCAACTGCTGCAGAAAGTCCAGCAGAGCCCCACTCACACTGGGCCACCCACAAAGCCTTGGCCTCTCACTCCCTCCCACCAGCCCAGCCCCGAGACTGCTGACAGGGCAGAGAAAATGGCGTCAGGCACGGCTGCAGGGGCTCTTGCTGCCTGGAGTGGTATTTATAGTGATCTCAACCCAGGCACACCTGGGGAGGGCTGGCCGGCACGGTAAGGCTGCCCAGGTCAGCCAATCATCACCCCTCAGGGGCTCACAGTTGCAGAAAATGGAACTTGCTGAACCGGCCAGGTCCAAGGAACAGGTGTGGGCTCCTGAGAGTCAGGATAGACAAGGGGCTGCAGCTTTGGCTTGTTTTCTAATCATTTTATCTGGCCCATGAGTGGGAGACAACTTCAAGAAAACCCTCTCCTAATGAGAGGAACCCAGGAGTCAGGGAGAGGAGGGGTGGGTGGTGGTTGGAGACAGAGGCCTGGTGCCCCGGGTGCAGTGGAAGTCTCTGGAAGACCAGGTGGAGGGAGGCCTCACGGAGTGATGCCCAGGGTCACAGACCTGTCGCAGCTGCTGTTTGTTAGTTCAAGTCCTGCTCTGAGGTGCTCTGTGTCAGCTCTGAGCGACAGGTGAGCTGGGGGTGCTCTGCAATGAGGGCTATGTGCACGGTTCCTGTGTGCCCAGCCCTGCCACAGTACCTGCAAGGGTAGCTCTGTATCCTGGGAGGGGCCTGACCACGAGAGCCCTGTGGGCTGGGGTGGGGGTGGGGTACCTGCCCAGGTGAGCTCCATATTCTGGGATTGGTCTGACCACGAGAGCCCCATGGGCTGCTGGGGACCTGGTAAAGGATGTCAGGACAGTCAGTGAAGCCACCGAGGATATACCTCCAGTTGCTCCTAATTCCTACACCCTGCTGGTCATTCTACCAACCACCAGGACATGGTATTCTGTATTAGTCTTCAATGATGCCTTCTTTTGTATTCCATTAGTCCCAGAGTCACAAGAAATTTTGGCTTGTGAGTGGCAGGACTCAACATACAACTAAAACAATACTTCCGGGCCGTCTGGCCCCAAGGGTGCAAAAATTCCCACACCATCTTTGGGGAAAGCTTAGCTAAAGACCTAAAAGTTCTACCTCTGGAAAAGGAAACCCTCCTTCAATATGCAGACGACATTCTGATCGCCAGCCCTACTAAGGAGGCCTCTGAACTACCAAGCCAATAAAGGATAGAAGTTGTCCAAGAAAAAGCTCAAATATCACAGACTGCCGTGACCTGCCTGGGCTTCATTCTCACAGAAGGTTGGAGAAGTCCATCCCAGGAAAGGGAAGAAACCATTTTCAGCCTTACCCCTTTCTAAAACTAGAAGACAGCTTAGGGGTTCCTGGGGAGGCCAGGGTTTGCTGCTTCTGGATCCCTAACTACAGTCTACTAGCTGGGCCTCTATATGAAACACTGAAAGGAAAAGATGATGATCCTTTTGAATAGAATCCAGAAGTGGCCTTTCAAGAATGGAAAGAGCAGTCAATTCAGACCCTTGCCCTGGAACTCCCTAATTTAGCTAAACCCTTTGACCTTTACATTCCCGGTGAAAGGTGAATCGCCATTGGAGAATTAGTGCAAAACCTGGGACCACTTGAAATGGAACAATGCAAGAATGCCATCCAGGTAGGATAAACTATGGTCACCAAGGGGCTTGGCCCACTGCCACATCTGGCCAAGATACTGGCGGTATCTAAAAACCTGGAAATCAGCAGCCCAAAAGGCCACCTCCCTCCTAAGGGGAAAGGACCCCACGTGGTGATCCTAACCACCAACCATGCCCTGAAGTTGCAGGGTTCGCTCCGTGGGCACACCGACCTCGAGTGAGGAGGCCCTCCAACTCCAACATCCAGAGAGATAGCCGGGGGCAACAGGGCACCATGACGACTCGTGTGAACATCACTTGACCTGGAGTTTCTCTCATAAAACAACAAGAGTGTGTCCCAAAAGAGTAGACTACTGCTTGCCGGACTTACTGCACCCAGAGGGGAGCTAATAATCTTGGCGGGGGAACCGTATATCACACTGTCACCATAGAAAAGCCTACAGACACCGTGATGATGGTGGCCAGTAAGACCGGCTGGACTCTTGTTTACTTCAAAAGGCTGTTGACTCAGTGGCCATCATGGTCCTTGATCACCACTGACCCTGGACTGTCTGGGAGTTGAGCGGGCAGGGCTCTGACACCTGGTGCTGTTTGTACGTTAATTCAGGGGCCTAATTGAAGAAAGCGCAGACTACTGGTCAGAGCATCTAGGCTGGCAGAAACGGTCGGCCTAAGGTGGCCGAACAAATGTGGGGCGGGGTGAAACCGGCCCCCACAGCGTCTCTGCACATCTCTTTCCTGGACCCTTAAAGGTCATTAGAATCTATAACACTTCCAATGCTGCTGCTCAGGTGGACGAGCAGGGAGGCAGGGGGCCTGGGGACAATCAACGTCACCTGGAGGCTGCTGGGGAGAAGCTCTGACCCTCGCCCCAGGGTATGAGGGCTCCCAACTCAGCACTCAGCAGTTACAGAAGAAGGGTCTGCACCCTCAGCACTCCAAGAATGAGGAACGGGACAAAAGGCAGAGGGGGGGTTTGTCCCCAGCAAAGCCCATTAAAAATCCCTGGGAGATAAAAATAGAATCTGGGCAATAAAGTCAAGTCTAACCTTTCTTATCCTTTGTGCTTTGTCTAATTTCACGTGCTCCTAGGGTCCCGCATGCAGAGGTTCCACACCCGGCACTTCAGACCAGATTTCCTAGTGCAGAATGGCTGGGTCGACACCTCAGCTCCTGGGGCCCAGTGCAGACTCCGCGATATAGAGCCTGAGCTACAGCCAACCCGGCCCTCGAGAGCTCCGCCCCCTCCCTCCCACTGACTCTGACAGGATCTCTACACAGCAGCCCAGCCCACAGCCCACGGGGTAGTACATGCTCTCACCTCTCCATTCTCTGATCAAAATATAAAGTTTCCTTTGCTTGTGAACCAAACTCAGTCTCGATCTGTTGGCCCCAATGACACTGGGCAGGGGGACACTTGTTGGGGTCCACTCTGGAGGATCAGTAACAGAAATTGAGACTATTGTAACCTCAATGAACAGATGTGTGAGCCAAAGTGTAGTTAACATAGAACAGTGTATAAGGCTCGGGTAAAATAAGATGTTTCTAACACTTCCATTGGATATTTCCATCACTTTATTATAAGCAAGTTCAGTGAAAAGGTTTGTCTTATTTGTCAGCTCAATATTAGAGAAATGAAGTGATTTCTTTCCAAGGATGTACATCTAATAATCTTGGTTAAACCTTCAATCTTGTTTTAAATGCTTTTCCATTGAAAATGATACCTCTCTTTCAGCTCCCCCATTTCTGAGAAGTATAAAATCTTATAATTTATTATTACCAAAGGGGAAAGGTGGGAGGAGGGATAAATTAACAGTTTGGGATTAACACATACACACTGCTATGTATAAAATAGATCATCAACAAGGAACTACTGTATAGCACAGGGAACTACACTCAACATTTTGCAATAACCTATAAGGGGAAATAATCTGAAAAAGAATAGATATTTTTATTGACATCATCTATCAATGACAGTTAAAGTGTAACCTAAGGGAAGCTGGTGGTGAGTGCTTCTGACCCTGAAGACTTCAATCATCTAAAGTTTGGACTCTGCCTACTTCCCAAGGCCCTTAATGAACATATGTGTAGCCGTAGCTTAAAAAATTCCCCAGTTTGGGTTTCGGGGAGACACTGATTTTGAAAAAGCCCTGGTGTTCTCCTTACATGAATGGGACTCTTCCTACTGCTAAAACATGTCTGTCACACCCAGAGGATGGTATACCGTCTGATCGGGAAGAGTTTGGAAAAGGCATCTCATCTCCTCATCTCCTGGTGCTCGGGTTCACCCCTCCAGCGTCTTTACTAACAGTCTCCCCACTTGGAGATGTCAGCACTGTCAACATCCTGTCGCGTACAGTTTGGAATTTGTCCAGAGGATGAAGCGGAAGGATGAGGAACAATGAGAGACAAGTCCTACGTGTTCAGACAGGCACATGTCACTCTAATTTCCAATCAGGAAGACGAATTGACCAAAGGCTAGGGTTGCCCATGGAAATAGTATAGGGCTTGAGGAAATCCCGCTGCTTTGTGGCCAGTTCCCATAAACACAAGTTGAACAATAGAACTCAGGGGCAGTAAAATTCACAAAACTGCAGAGTTGAAAATATCCATCACTGAAAAATGTCTTGAGGAAAGTCAGAGAAAAGGACTTGTAAGCAAGGGAGAATGGCAGGAAAGGGATTTGAGGAGGTAGAAAGGACTCGCCGTTAAGCACAAGAAAAGGAGCTGAACATTGCCAACATTGCAGTTGGCCAAAAAGGGTGTATGCGTTTTTTTGTGTATATATTCAAGAAAAGAGCGTACACCTTTTTAGCCAACCAAACAGGTGGACACTGGAAGTCAATACTACAAAAGACATCACTTCGCATCAGTCAGAAGAGCCATCCTCATAAAGCGTAAACAACAGAAATGCAGGACAGGGCAAGGAGAAGAGGGAGCCCTGTGAGACTTATAGTGGAAATGTATATTGCCAACGGCCATTCTGGAGAAGTGTATTGTGTTTACTAAAGCATCTAAACAATGAGCTACAGAGCATAGGGCACTTGCACTCATGGGCGTATATCTTGGGAAAAACAAAAATCGAGAGGACACAGGCACCCCAATGTTTACCCCCTCTCTGTTTAAAAGATCCTCGACTAGGATATAACTTAAATGTCTCTGGAGGGAAAAAATGGATAGAGATGTGGTACTTAGGTAGAGTGGAATATTATTCAGCCTGGAAATCAATGAAATATGGCCAGCTGTAACAACTCCGGAGGAGTTACGTATGATCATTCTAAGTGACAGAATTCAAAAAGAAAAAGACACATATCATAAGATATCACTTAAAGGTGGAATCCAAAATGGCTACACATGAAATAAATTACAAAACAAAAACATAGTCAAATATGTAGAAAACACGCATAAGGCTGCTAAACGGGAAAGGTGGGGAGGGGTGAGGCATCATCCAGGAGGTTGAAATTAGCAAAGATACCATTCCAAATACCAAACTGATAATCAACAAGGCCTACACGGTAGCTAAAAGAACTGCACTCAGCACACTCAAGTCACCGGAAAAGAATATATACGACTGGTAAGAATCTGAAAAAGAATTTATTGATGTCTCTCTGTACGTGAATCAAGTGGATGTACAGCAGCAAGAAACAGAGCTTTGAAAATCAGCTGTAACCAATATAGTAATAAATTGAAAAAAATAAACGACAGAGAGACAGAGAAAACCTCTTACAACTTTTCCTCAGGGACGGTGATGCAACATGGATTGAACACATCTAGACCCACAGCAGGATGAGACATAAGGCTGGAAACTGTTTGCGCTAAGAGAAATGTGAGGTTGGGTGAGGAAATGCACACCCTTTAAAGTAATACTACCTGGTACCCATTCAATGGGTCCCAAATCTGCAGGTTCAAGGGATCTTCCTACAGCTAAAACATGCATGGAAAACCCAGAGGACTGTACACCATGTGATCGGGAGATGTGTCTAAAATGCACCTCATTTATCCTCTCCTGGTGCTCCTGTTCACCATTCCAGCCACGTTACTTAGAAGCTCCCCACTTGGAGAATCAGCACATTTAAACTTCTGTTTCACACATTTTGCAAATTGTGAGGAGGATGAACGGGAAGAGGGGGAACCAATGAGAGAAGAGTTGTAGGGGTTTGGACGGGCACATATCACTCTAATTTCCCATTAAGAATAAGAATTAAAAAAAGGCTCAGCCTGCCTCGCCGGAGCCAAAATAGGGCCTGAAGCAATCCTGCGGGTTTGAGGCCAGCTCACAAAAGAGCAACTTAAAACATGGAGCTCAGGGTCACTGCAATTCACAAACCTGCAGAGTTATAAATGAAAACTAACGTCCAAAAATATGTTGAGGTAAGGCAAAGAAGAGGATCTGAATGCAAGACAGAATTGCAAGAAACAGATTTCAAGAGATAGATTGGACTCGTCTTTAACGCACATGAAAAGCGGCAGAATTTCGACAATGATGCAGTTGGCCCAAAAGGGCGTATGCGATTTTTCCTGATTATATCCAGGAAAAAACGCATACACACTTTATGGGCAACGAAGCAAGCAAGCAATGCAAATGTGCACAACAAAGAAGTCTCATTTCCCACCGGTCAAAAGGGCCATCCTAAAAAATTGTAAAATCCAGAAATGCAGGACAGGCCATGGAGAACAGGGAGCCTTTATACGCTGATGGGCAGTGTGTGAACTGCCGAGAGCCACTCTGGAGAAGTGTATGGTGGTTCCTAAATCATCTAAAAACAGAGCTACAGAGCATAGGACACTTCCAATCATGGGAGTATATCTAGGGAAGTCTAAAAATCAACAGGACACAAGCACACCACAGTTTAGGGCTACTCTGTTTACAAGAACCTCAACTTCAGTACACCTTAAATATCCCAGGAAAGAGAACAATGGATAAAGAAGATGTGGTACTTATGTACAATGGAATATCTCTTCACCATGAAATCAATGTAATAAGGCTAGTAGAAGGATAAAGAGTGGATTTAGGTCCGATAATACTACTTGAAATAAGTCAAACAGAAAAAGAAACATATCATAAGATATCACTTATAGAGGGAGGGTAAATATGCCTGCACAAGAAATGAATTACAGAACAGAACAGTGTCTCACATTTAGAAAACACACTTATGTCAGCTTAAGGGGAAAGGAGAGGTGGGGTGATGCATAAAACCAGAGTTTGAAATTAGCACAGATACCGTTCAAGAAACCAAATAGGTATTAGACAAGATCTACACCTTGCTCAATGAACTGGCCTCAACACACCCTATACACCGCAGAGAAATATATCTGAGTAATAAGAATCTTAAAACCCATGTATTGATATATCTCCATAAGGGAATCAAGTGTGTGCAGAGCGGCACAAACACAGCAGTGAAAATGAGCTAAACCCCATTATAGAAATAAATTTTAAAAACAAAACGCAGAAACAATGAAAGAGAGAAAAATTCTTACAAAATTCGCTCAGGGGCTGTGATGCAACCTGGATTGACCACATATAAACCCACAGCTGGATAAGACATAAGGCTGGACACTTGGGGCTGAGAGGATTGGTGAGCTTCGGTGAGCAACTGCCGAAAGTTTAATGCAATACTTCATGCTACTCATTCCAAGGGTCCCAACACTCCAGGTTGAAGGGAATCTTCCTACAGCTAAACCATGCTTGGGAAACCCAGCGACTGGTATACCATATGATCGGGAAAGGTTTCTAAAACGCACCACATTTTTCCTCTCCTGGGGCTCCGGATCAACATTCCAGCCGCTTTACTAACAACATCCCCACATGGAGAGTCAATGCCTTTAAGTTCTGGTATCGCACAGTCTTCAGTTAGTGCGGAGGATGAATGGGAATAGGGGGAACCAGTGAGAAACTAGCTGTAGCGGTTTCAATGGGCACATGTCACTCTAATTTCACATCAGTAAGAAGAATGAACCAAAGGCACAGCAAGGTGCCCCAGAAGAAGAATAGGGCTTCAAGGAATCCTGTGGTTATGGGGCAAGATCACAAAACTAAGAGCTGAAAAATGGAGCTAAGGGCCACTGCAATTCAAAAACCTGACTTGCCCAAAAAGGGCGTATGTGTTTTCTCCTGAATATATTCAGGAAAAAACGCATACGCCCTTTTTGGCCAACCAAGCAAGCTTGCAAAGGAAATCTGCACTACAATGAAGTCTCAATTCCCCCTGGTCAAAAGGGCCATCTGAAAAAAGTGTAAAATCCATAAAGGCATGACAGGCCATGGAGAACTGGGAGCCATCTTATGCTGATGGGCAGGATGTAAATTGCCAACAGCCACTCGGGAGAAGTGTTTGGTGTTTCCTGAAACATCTAAAAAACAAAGCAACAGAGCCTAGGGCACTTCCAATTATTGTCCTATAGCTTAGGGCAATTAAAATCAAAAAGACACAGCCACCCCAAAAGTTGGGACGGCTCTGTTTATAAGAACCTGGTTTACGATACAAGTTCAATATCGCAGAAAGTGAAAAATGGATAAAGAAGTTGTGGTACTTACGTACAATGCAATATCACTCAGCAATGAAATCTATGTCATCAGGCCCGTAGCAGCATAATGAGTGGATTCAGGTATGATGATTCTAACTGAAATAAGTCACACAGAAAAAGAAACATCATAGGATATCACTAATACACGGAATGTAAACTTGGCTACACATGAACTGAATTACAAAACAGAACAGGGTCTCAAGTTTAGAAAACTAACTTATGCTTGCTTAAGGGGGAAGGTGAGTTGGAGTGCTGCATTAAACCAGAGTTTGAAATTAGCACAGATACCGTTCCATAAGCCAAATATGGAATAGACAAGACCTACCCCTTGCTCAACGAAATGGATTCAACAATGAGGTATCACCTCACACCTGGTAGAATAGGCATCATAGAAAATCTACAAGCAAAAAATGCTGGAAAGGGTGTGGAGAAAAGGAACCCTCTTCCACTATTGTTGGGAATATAAATTGATACAGTCACTATGGAGAACAATATGGAATTTCTTAAGAAACTAACAATAGAATTACCATATGATACAGCAATCCCAGTACTGGACATATACCCAGACAAAACCATAAATCAAAAAGAGACATTCACCGCAATGTTCATTGCATCACTATTTACAATATCGAGGTAATGGAAGCAACCTAAATGCCCACAGACAGACGAATGCATAAAGCCGTGGTACATATATAAAATGGAATATTACTAAGCCATGAAAAGGAATGAAATTGGGTCATTTGTAGAGACGTCGATGCATCTAGAGACTGTCATACAGAGTGAAGTAAGTCAGAAAGAGAAAAACAAATCTTGTATATTCATGCATATATGTGGAACCTAGAAAACCTGTACAGATTAACCATTTTGCAAGGCATAAATAGAGCAACAGATGTAGACAACAAACGTATGGACAACAAGGGGGGAAAGCTGTTGGGGGGGGTGGTGGGAGGAGTTGAGAGACTGGGATTGGCATGTATACATTTATATGTATAAAATAGATAACCAATAAGAACCTGCTGTATAAAAATATAAAATAAAATTCAAAATTAAAAAGAAATAAAATTTAAACAATAGAAAAATCAATTATTCCCTTCACATACATGTATTTATATGAATAAATTATTTCCATGCTTATATCTGTAAATACAAAAAAGAGGAATAAAATCTACCTTGAACCCAAAACGAAAAAGAGAAAAAAAACACAGAACCCACCAGTTCCACAGAGGAAAACCGTATCAGGGCACTTGCTCCAGTTGTAAACAATTCTGAAGTTGGTCAGTGGTGGGGAATCGTCTCCCATTCAGCCAGCAGCCCCCACGCAACAAGCGTCCTCATTGCAAAGCTGGGGCACCGTGCCGAGGCATCTGTGAGTAAACGTGAGCTGAGCCCCAGGCCAGTTGCTGCTGAACTATTCCCACGCATCCCAGGTAAAACACCTGAATATATACAAGGACTTGAAAGCCTAGAGGGAGGGCCATAGAGCCACACGAGTGACAGCATGCCGGCCGACTTGGTGCCTGCAGGCCAGCCAGGATGGTCCTGGCCCTGGGTGCTCTTCTGGAAGATGTCCATTTCCCTGCCTGAGATACCCGTCCTGTCCCTGCCCCCACTGCTTTTTTCCTTCCTCACCTCTGCCCAGGGAGAAATTCCAGCAGCAGGTATGGGTGACACATCTTCTTCTTTAGCAGGTGGCAGCCTGGCAACTGCTGCAGAAAGTCCAGCAGAGCCCCATTCACACTGGGCCACCCACAAAGCCTTGGCCTCTCACTCCCTCCCACCAGCCCAGCCCCGAGACTGCTGACAGGGCAGAGAAAATGGCGTCAGGCACGGCTGCAGGGGCTCTTGCTGCCTGGAGTGGTATTTATAGTGATCTCAACCCAGGCACACCTGGGGAGGGCTGGCCGGCACGGTAAGGCTGCCCAGGTCAGCCAATCATCACCCCTCAGGGGCTCACAGTTGCAGAAAATGGAACTTGCTGAACCGGCCAGGTCCAAGGAACAGGTGTGGGCTCCTGAGAGTCAGGATAGACAAGGGGCTGCAGCTTTGGCTTGTTTTCTAATCATTTTATCTGGCCCATGAGTGGGAGACAACTTCAAGAAAACCCTCTCCTAATGAGAGGAACCCAGGAGTCAGGGAGAGGAGGGGTGGGTGGTGGTTGGAGACAGAGGCCTGGTGCCCCGGGTGCAGTGGAAGTCTCTGGAAGACCAGGTGGAGGGAGGCCTCACGGAGTGATGCCCAGGGTCACAGACCTGTCGCAGCTGCTGTTTGTTAGTTCAAGTCCTGCTCTGAGGTGCTCTGTGTCAGCTCTGAGCGACAGGTGAGCTGGGGGTGCTCTGCAATGAGGGCTATGTGCACGGTTCCTGTGTGCCCAGCCCTGCCACAGTACCTGCAAGGGTAGCTCTGTATCCTGGGAGGGGCCTGACCACGAGAGCCCTGTGGGCTGGGGTGGGGGTGGGGTACCTGCCCAGGTGAGCTCCATATTCTGGGATTGGTCTGACCACGAGAGCCCCATGGGCTGCTGGGGACCTGGTAAAGGATGTCAGGACAGTCAGTGAAGCCACCGAGGATATACCTCCAGTTGCTCCTAATTCCTACACCCTGCTGGTCATTCTACCAACCACCAGGACATGGTATTCTGTATTAGTCTTCAATGATGCCTTCTTTTGTATTCCATTAGTCCCAGAGTCACAAGAAATTTTGGCTTGTGAGTGGCAGGACTCAACATACAACTAAAACAATACTTCCGGGCCGTCTGGCCCCAAGGGTGCAAAAATTCCCACACCATCTTTGGGGAAAGCTTAGCTAAAGACCTAAAAGTTCTACCTCTGGAAAAGGAAACCCTCCTTCAATATGCAGACGACATTCTGATCGCCAGCCCTACTAAGGAGGCCTCTGAACTACCAAGCCAATAAAGGATAGAAGTTGTCCAAGAAAAAGCTCAAATATCACAGACTGCCGTGACCTGCCTGGGCTTCATTCTCACAGAAGGTTGGAGAAGTCCATCCCAGGAAAGGGAAGAAACCATTTTCAGCCTTACCCCTTTCTAAAACTAGAAGACAGCTTAGGGGTTCCTGGGGAGGCCAGGGTTTGCTGCTTCTGGATCCCTAACTACAGTCTACTAGCTGGGCCTCTATATGAAACACTGAAAGGAAAAGATGATGATCCTTTTGAATAGAATCCAGAAGTGGCCTTTCAAGAATGGAAAGAGCAGTCAATTCAGACCCTTGCCCTGGAACTCCCTAATTTAGCTAAACCCTTTGACCTTTACATTCCCGGTGAAAGGTGAATCGCCATTGGAGAATTAGTGCAAAACCTGGGACCACTTGAAATGGAACAATGCAAGAATGCCATCCAGGTAGGATAAACTATGGTCACCAAGGGGCTTGGCCCACTGCCACATCTGGCCAAGATACTGGCGGTATCTAAAAACCTGGAAATCAGCAGCCCAAAAGGCCACCTCCCTCCTAAGGGGAAAGGACCCCACGTGGTGATCCTAACCACCAACCATGCCCTGAAGTTGCAGGGTTCGCTCCGTGGGCACACCGACCTCGAGTGAGGAGGCCCTCCAACTCCAACATCCAGAGAGATAACCGGGGGCAACAGGGCACCATGACGACTCGTGTGAACATCACTTGACCTGGAGTTTCTCTCATAAAACAACAAGAGTGTGTCCCAAAAGAGTAGACTACTGCTTGCCGGACTTACTGCACCCAGAGGGGAGCTAATAATCTTGGCGGGGGAACCGTATATCACACTGTCACCATAGAAAAGCCTACAGACACCGTGATGATGGTGGCCAGTAAGACCGGCTGGACTCTTGTTTACTTCAAAAGGCTGTTGACTCAGTGGCCATCATGGTCCTTGATCACCACTGACCCTGGACTGTCTGGGAGTTGAGCGGGCAGGGCTCTGACACCTGGTGCTGTTTGTACGTTAATTCAGGGGCCTAATTGAAGAAAGCGCAGACTACTGGTCAGAGCATCTAGGCTGGCAGAAACGGTCGGCCTAAGGTGGCCGAACAAATGTGGGGCGGGGTGAAACCGGCCCCCACAGCGTCTCTGCACATCTCTTTCCTGGACCCTTAAAGGTCATTAGAATCTATAACACTTCCAATGCTGCTGCTCAGGTGGACGAGCAGGGAGGCAGGGGGCCTGGGGACAATCAACGTCACCTGGAGGCTGCTGGGGAGAAGCTCTGACCCTCGCCCCAGGGTATGAGGGCTCCCAACTCAGCACTCAGCAGTTACAGAAGAAGGGTCTGCACCCTCAGCACTCCAAGAATGAGGAACGGGACAAAAGGCAGAGGGGGGGTTTGTCCCCAGCAAAGCCCATTAAAAATCCCTGGGAGATAAAAATAGAATCTGGGCAATAAAGTCAAGTCTAACCTTTTTTATCCTTTGTGCTTTGTCTAATTTCACGTGCTCCTAGGGTCCCGCATGCAGAGGTTCCACACCCGGCACTTCAGACCAGATTTCCTAGTGCAGAATGGCTGGGTCGACACCTCAGCTCCTGGGGCCCAGTGCAGACTCCGCGATATAGAGCCTGAGCTACAGCCAACCCGGCCCTCGAGAGCTCCGCCCCCTCCCTCCCACTGACTCTGACAGGATCTCTACACAGCAGCCCAGCCCACAGCCCACGGGGTAGTACATGCTCTCACCTCTCCATTCTCTGATCAAAATATAAAGTTTCCTTTGCTTGTGAACCAAACTCAGTCTCGATCTGTTGGCCCCAATGACACTGGGCAGGGGGACACTTGTTGGGGTCCACTCTGGAGGATCAGTAACAGAAATTGAGACTATTGTAACCTCAATGAACAGATGTGTGAGCCAAAGTGTAGTTAACATAGAACAGTGTATAAGGCTCGGGTAAAATAAGATGTTTCTAACACTTCCATTGGATATTTCCATCACTTTATTATAAGCAAGTTCAGTGAAAAGGTTTGTCTTATTTGTCAGCTCAATATTAGAGAAATGAAGTGATTTCTTTCCAAGGATGTACATCTAATAATCTTGGTTAAACCTTCAATCTTGTTTTAAATGCTTTTCCATTGAAAATGATACCTCTCTTTCAGCTCCCCCATTTCTGAGAAGTATAAAATCTTATAATTTATTATTACCAAAGGGGAAAGGTGGGAGGAGGGATAAATTAACAGTTTGGGATTAACACATACACACTGCTATGTATAAAATAGATCATCAACAAGGAACTACTGTATAGCACAGGGAACTACACTCAACATTTTGCAATAACCTATAAGGGGAAATAATCTGAAAAAGAATAGATATTTTTATTGACATCATCTATCAATGACAGTTAAAGTGTAACCTAAGGGAAGCTGGTGGTGAGTGCTTCTGACCCTGAAGACTTCAATCATCTAAAGTTTGGACTCTGCCTACTTCCCAAGGCCCTTAATGAACATATGTGTAGCCGTAGCTTAAAAAATTCCCCAGTTTGGGTTTCGGGGAGACACTGATTTTGAAAAAGCCCTGGTGTTCTCCTTACATGAATGGGACTCTTCCTACTGCTAAAACATGTCTGTCACACCCAGAGGATGGTATACCGTCTGATCGGGAAGAGTTTGGAAAAGGCATCTCATCTCCTCATCTCCTGGTGCTCGGGTTCACCCCTCCAGCGTCTTTACTAACAGTCTCCCCACTTGGAGATGTCAGCACTGTCAACATCCTGTTGCGTACAGTTTGGAATTTGTCCAGAGGATGAAGCGGAAGGATGAGGAACAATGAGAGACAAGTCCTACGTGTTCAGACAGGCACATGTCACTCTAATTTCCAATCAGGAAGACGAATTGACCAAAGGCTAGGGTTGCCCATGGAAACAGTATAGGGCTTGAGGAAATCCCGCTGCTTTGTGGCCAGTTCCCATAAACACAAGTTGAACAATAGAACTCAGGGGCAGTAAAATTCACAAAACTGCAGAGTTGAAAATATCCATCACTGAAAAATGTCTTGAGGAAAGTCAGAGAAAAGGACTTGTAAGCAAGGGAGAATGGCAGGAAAGGGATTTGAGGAGGTAGAAAGGACTCGCCGTTAAGCACAAGAAAAGGAGCTGAACATTGCCAACATTGCAGTTGGCCAAAAAGGGTGTATGCGTTTTTTTGTGTATATATTCAAGAAAAGAGCGTACACCTTTTTAGCCAACCAAACAGGTGGACACTGGAAGTCAATACTACAAAAGACATCACTTCGCATCAGTCAGAAGAGCCATCCTCATAAAGCGTAAACAACAGAAATGCAGGACAGGGCAAGGAGAAGAGGGAGCCCTGTGAGACTTATAGTGGAAATGTATATTGCCAACGGCCATTCTGGAGAAGTGTATTGTGTTTACTAAAGCATCTAAACAATGAGCTACAGAGCATAGGGCACTTGCACTCATGGGCGTATATCTTGGGAAAAACAAAAATCGAGAGGACACAGGCACCCCAATGTTTACCCCCTCTCTGTTTAAAAGATCCTCGACTAGGATATAACTTAAATGTCTCTGGAGGGAAAAAATGGATAGAGATGTGGTACTTAGGTAGAGTGGAATATTATTCAGCCTGGAAATCAATGAAATATGGCCAGCTGTAACAACTCCGGAGGAGTTACGTATGATCATTCTAAGTGACAGAATTCAAAAAGAAAAAGACACATATCATAAGATATCACTTAAAGGTGGAATCCAAAATGGCTACACATGAAATAAATTACAAAACAAAAACATAGTCAAATATGTAGAAAACACGCATAAGGCTGCTAAACGGGAAAGGTGGGGAGGGGTGAGGCATCATCCAGGAGGTTGAAATTAGCAAAGATACCATTCCAAATACCAAACTGATAATCAACAAGGCCTACACGGTAGCTAAAAGAACTGCACTCAGCACACTCAAGTCACCGGAAAAGAATATATACGACTGGTAAGAATCTGAAAAAGAATTTATTGATGTCTCTCTGTACGTGAATCAAGTGGATGTACAGCAGCAAGAAACAGAGCTTTGAAAATCAGCTGTAACCAATATAGTAATAAATTGAAAAAAATAAACGACAGAGAGACAGAGAAAACCTCTTACAACTTTTCCTCAGGGACGGTGATGCAACATGGATTGAACACATCTAGACCCACAGCAGGATGAGACATAAGGCTGGAAACTGTTTGCGCTAAGAGAAATGTGAGGTTGGGTGAGGAAATGCACACCCTTTAAAGTAATACTACCTGGTACCCATTCAATGGGTCCCAAATCTGCAGGTTCAAGGGATCTTCCTACAGCTAAAACATGCATGGAAAACCCAGAGGACTGTACACCATGTGATCAGGAGATGTGTCTAAAATGCACCTCATTTATCCTCTCCTGGTGCTCCTGTTCACCATTCCAGCCACGTTACTTAGAAGCTCCCCACTTGGAGAATCAGCACATTTAAACTTCTGTTTCACACATTTTGCAAATTGTGAGGAGGATGAACGGGAAGAGGGGGAACCAATGAGAGAAGAGTTGTAGGGGTTTGGACGGGCACATATCACTCTAATTTCCCATTAAGAATAAGAATTAAAAAAAGGCTCAGCCTGCCTCGCCGGAGCCAAAATAGGGCCTGAAGCAATCCTGCGGGTTTGAGGCCAGCTCACAAAAGAGCAACTTAAAACATGGAGCTCAGGGTCACTGCAATTCACAAACCTGCAGAGTTATAAATGAAAACTAACGTCCAAAAATATGTTGAGGTAAGGCAAAGAAGAGGATCTGAATGCAAGACAGAATTGCAAGAAACAGATTTCAAGAGATAGATTGGACTCGTCTTTAACGCACATGAAAAGCGGCAGAATTTCGACAATGATGCAGTTGGCCCAAAAGGGCGTATGCGATTTTTCCTGATTATATCCAGGAAAAAACGCATACGCACTTTATGGGCAACGAAGCAAGCAAGCAATGCAAATGTGCACAACAAAGAAGTCTCATTTCCCACCGGTCAAAAGGGCCATCCTAAAAAATTGTAAAAACCAGAAATGCAGGACAGGCCATGGAGAACAGGGAGCCTTTATACGCTGATGGGCAGTGTGTGAACTGCCGAGAGCCACTCTGGAGAAGTGTATGGTGGTTCCTAAATCATCTAAAAACAGAGCTACAGAGCATAGGACACTTCCAATCATGGGAGTATATCTAGGGAAGTCTAAAAATCAACAGGACACAAGCACACCACAGTTTAGGGCTACTCTGTTTACAAGAACCTCAACTTCAGTACACCTTAAATATCCCAGGAAAGAGAACAATGGATAAAGAAGATGTGGTACTTATGTACAATGGAATATCTCTTCACCATGAAATCAATGTAATAAGGCTAGTAGAAGGATAAAGAGTGGATTTAGGTCCGATAATACTACTTGAAATAAGTCAAACAGAAAAAGAAACATATCATAAGATATCACTTATAGAGGGAGGGTAAATATGCCTGCACAAGAAATGAATTACAGAACAGAACAGTGTCTCACATTTAGAAAACACACTTATGTCAGCTTAAGGGGAAAGGAGAGGTGGGGTGATGCATAAAACCAGAGTTTGAAATTAGCACAGATACCGTTCAAGAAACCAAATAGGTATTAGACAAGATCTACACCTTGCTCAATGAACTGGCCTCAACACACCCTATACACCGCAGAGAAATATATCTGAGTAATAAGAATCTTAAAACCCATGTATTGATATATCTCCATAAGGGAATCAAGTGTGTGCAGAGCGGCACAAACACAGCAGTGAAAATGAGCTAAACCCCATTATAGAAATAAATTTTAAAAACAAAACGCAGAAACAATGAAAGAGAGAAAAATTCTTACAAAATTCGCTCAGGGGCTGTGATGCAACCTGGATTGACCACATATAAACCCACAGCTGGATAAGACATAAGGCTGGACACTTGGGGCTGAGAGGATTGGTGAGCTTCGGTGAGCAACTGCCGAAAGTTTAATGCAATACTTCATGCTACTCATTCCAAGGGTCCCAACACTCCAGGTTGAAGGGAATCTTCCTACAGCTAAACCATGCTTGGGAAACCCAGCGACTGGTATACCATATGATCGGGAAAGGTTTCTAAAACGCACCACATTTTTCCTCTCCTGGGGCTCCGGATCGACATTCCAGCCGCTTTACTAACAACATCCCCACATGGAGAGTCAATGCCTTTAAGTTCTGGTATCGCACAGTCTTCAGTTAGTGCGGAGGATGAATGGGAATAGGGGGAACCAGTGAGAAACTAGCTGTAGCGGTTTCAATGGGCACATGTCACTCTAATTTCACATCAGTAAGAAGAATGAACCAAAGGC
The DNA here is from genome assembly GCF_949774975.1 of Lagenorhynchus albirostris. NCBI lineage: Eukaryota > Metazoa > Chordata > Mammalia > Artiodactyla > Delphinidae > Lagenorhynchus > Lagenorhynchus albirostris. The sequence continues at coordinate 899,648 of NW_026783590.1, read as the reverse complement.
ACAGCAAGGTGCCCCAGAAGAAGAATAGGGCTTCAAGGAATCCTGTGGTTATGGGGCAAGATCACAAAACTAAGAGCTGAAAAATGGAGCTAAGGGCCACTGCAATTCAAAAACCTGACTTGCCCAAAAAGGGCGTATGTGTTTTCTCCTGAATATATTCAGGAAAAAACGCATACGCCCTTTTTGGCCAACCAAGCAAGCTTGCAAAGGAAATCTGCACTACAATGAAGTCTCAATTCCCCCTGGTCAAAAGGGCCATCTGAAAAAAGTGTAAAATCCATAAAGGCATGACAGGCCATGGAGAACTGGGAGCCATCTTATGCTGATGGGCAGGATGTAAATTGCCAACAGCCACTCGGGAGAAGTGTTTGGTGTTTCCTGAAACATCTAAAAAACAAAGCAACAGAGCCTAGGGCACTTCCAATTATTGTCCTATAGCTTAGGGCAATTAAAATCAAAAAGACACAGCCACCCCAAAAGTTGGGACGGCTCTGTTTATAAGAACCTGGTTTACGATACAAGTTCAATATCGCAGAAAGTGAAAAATGGATAAAGAAGTTGTGGTACATACGTACAATGCAATATCACTCAGCAATGAAATCTATGTCATCAGGCCCGTAGCAGCATAATGAGTGGATTCAGGTATGATGATTCTAACTGAAATAAGTCACACAGAAAAAGAAACATCATAAGGTATAACTAATACACGGAATGTAAACTTGGCTACACAGGAAGTGAATTCCAAAACAGAACAGGGTCTCAAATTTAGAAAACCAACTTATGCTTGCTTAAGGGGAAAGGTGAGTTGGGGTGCTGCATAAAACCAGAGATTGAAATGAGCACAGATAAAGTTCCTTAAGCCAAATATGGAATAGACAAGAGCTACTACTTGCTCAACGAAATGGACTCAACACCCCATATTCAACGCCTAGGAATATACCTGACTAGTAAGAATCATAAAACCTATGGATTATATATCTCTGTAAGAGAATCAAGAGTGTGTACAGCGGCATTAAAGCAGTGAAAATCAGGTAAATCCCATAATAAAAATAAATTTCTTAAACAAAACACAATGACAGTGAAATAGAGAGAAATACTTAAGTAATCATTCAAGGCTTCTGATGCAACCTGCATTTACCACAACTACACCCAGAGCTGGGTGACAAATAAGGCTGGACACTTGGGGCTCATAAGATTGGTGAGGTTCGGTGAGCAAATGAAGACCTTTGAAGTCATATTGCATGGTACCCATTCCATGGGTCTCAATTCTCCAGGTTAAGGGATACTTCCTTCAGCTAAAACATGCATGTGGAACCCATAGTATGATCCACCATGTGATCGAGAAACATGTTCAAATGTGTCTCACTTTTCGTTCCCTGGTACTCGGGTGCAACATGCCAGATGCTTTACTAACACTCTCCCGACATGGAGAGTCAGTGCCTTTAACCTCCTGTTTGGCCCAGTTTGCAATTTCTGTGGAAGATGAGCAGGAATAGGGAGAACCATTGAGAGACTAGCTGGAGGTGTCTGGACGGGCAAATTTAACTCTCATTTCCCACCAGGAAGAGCAATTAACCAAAGGCTCAGCGTGCCGTGCCGGAACCAGATTAGGGCCTGAAGCCGTCCTGCGGTGTTGCGGCCAGCTCACGAGAAAGCGAGTTGAAGAAAGGAGCTCAGGGGCACTGTAATTCACAAACCTGCAGAGTTATAAATGACAGCTATCGTCCAAAAATATACTGAAGTAAGGCTGCCAAGAGGACTTGAAAGCGGGGCAGAATTGCAGGAAACCGATTTCAGGAGGTAGACTGGAATTGCATTGAAAGCATAGGAAAAGAGGCAGAACGTCCACAATGATGCACTTGGCCAAAAAGGGCGTATGCGTTTTTTCCTGAATATATTCAGGAAAAAACGCATACGCCCTTTTTGGCCAACCAAGCAAGCTTGCAAAGGAAATCTGCACTACAATGAAGTCTCACTTCCCCCCGGTCAAAAGGGCCATCTGAAAAAAGTGTAAAATCCAGAAAGGCAGGACAGGCCATGGAGAACTGGGAGCCTTGTTATGCTGATCGGCGGGATGTAAATTGCCAACAGCCACTCGGGAGAAGTGTATGGTGTTTCCTGAAACATCTAAAAAACAAAGCAACAGAGCCTAGGGCACTTCCACTTATGGTCCTATAGCTTAGGGAAATTAAAATCAAAAAGACACAGCCACCCCAAAGGTTGGGACAGCTCTGTTTACAAGAACCTCATATACGGTACAAGTTCTATATCGCAGAAAGTGAAAAATGGATAAAGAAGTTGTGGTACTTACGTACAATGCAATATCACACAGCAATGAAATCTATGTCATCAGGCCCGTAGCAGCATAATGAGTGGATTCAGGTATGATGATTCTAACTGAAATAAGTCACACAGAAAAAGAAACATCATAAGATATCACTAATACACGGAATGTAAACTTGGCTACACAGGAACTGAATTCCAAAACAGAACAGGGTCTCAAATTTAGAAAACCAACTTATGCTTGCTTAATGGGAAAGGTGAGTTGGGGTGCTGCATAAAACCAGAGATTGAAATGAGCACAGATAAAGTTCCTTAAGCCAAATATGGAATAGACAAGAGCTACTCCTTGCTCAACGAAATGGACTCAACACCCCATCTTCAACGCCTAGGAATATACCTGACTAGTAAGAATCATAAAACCTATGGATTTATATATCTCTGTAAGAGAATCAAGAGTGTGTACAGCGGCATTAAAGCAGTGAAAATCAGGTAAATCCCATAATAAAAATAAATTTCTTAAACAAAACACAATGACAGTGAAATAGAGAGAAATACTTAAGTAATTCATTCAAGGCTTCTGATGCAACCTGCATTTACCACATCTACACCCAGAGCTGGGTGACACATAAGGCTGGACACTTGGGGCTCTTAAGATTGGTGAGGTATGGTGAGCAAATGAAGACCTTTGAAGTCATATTGCATGGTACCCATTCCATGGGTCTCAACTCTCCAGGTTTAAGGGATACTTCCTTCAGCTAAAACATGCATGTGGAACCCAGAGTATGATCCACCATGTGATCGAGAAACATGTTCAAATGTGTCTCACTTTTCGTTCCCTGGTACTCGGGTGCAACATGCCAGACGCTTTACTAACACTCTCCCGACTTGGAGAGTCAGTGCCTTTAACCTCCTGTTTGGCCCAGTTTGGAATTTCTGCGGAAGATGAACAGGAATAGGGAGAACCAATGACAGACTAGCTGGAGGTGTCTGGACGGGCAAATTTAACTCTCATTTCCCACCAGGAAGAGGAATTAACCAAAGGCTCAGCATGCCCAGCCGGAACCAGATTAGGGCCTGAAGCCATCCTGCGGTGTTGCGGCCAGCTCACGAGAAAGCGAGTTGAAGAAAGGAGCTCAGGGGCACTGTAATTCACAAACCTGCAGAGTTATAAATGACAGCTATCGTCCAAAAATATACTGAAGTAAGGCTGCCAAGAGGACTTGAAAGCGGGGCAGAATTGCAGGAAACCGATTTCAGGAGGTAGACTGGAATTGCATTTAAAGCATAGGAAAAGAGGCAGAACGTCCACAATGATGCACTTGGCCAAAAAGGGCGTATGCGTTTTTTCCTGAATATATTCAGGAAAAAACGCATACGCCCTTTTTGGCCAACCAAGCAAGCTTGCAAAGGAAATCTGCACTACAGTGAAGTCTCACTTCCCCCCGGTCAAAAGGGCCATCTGAAAAAAGTGTAAAATCCAGAAAGGCAGGACAGGCCATGGAGAACTGGGAGCCTTGTTATGCTGATGGGCGGGATGTAAATTGCCAACAGCCACTCGGGAGAAGTGTATGGTGTTTCCTGAAACATCTAAAAAACAAAGCAACAGAGCCTAGGGCACTTCCACTTATGGTCCTATAGCTTAGGGAAATTAAAATAAAAAAGACACAGCCACCCCAAAGGTTGGGACGGTTCTTTTTAGTGGAATCTCTTCTACGGCACAAGTTAAATATCCCAGAGAGCAAATAATGGATTAAGAAGTTGCGGTACTTATGTACAACAGAATACCACTCAGCAATGAAATCTATGTCACCAGGCCCGTACCAGCATAATGAGTGGATTGAGGCACGATGATTCTAACTGAAATAAGTCACACAGAAAAAGAAACATCATAAGGTATCACTAATACACGGAATGTGAACTTGGCTACACATGAACTGAATTACAAAACAGAACAGGGTCTCAAGTTTAGAAAACTAACTTATGCTTGCTTAAGGGGGAAGGTGAGTTGGGGTGCTGCATTAAACCAGAGTTTGAAATTAGCACAGATACCGTTCCATAAGCCAAATATGGAATAGACAAGACCTACCCCTTGCTCAACGAAATGGATTCAACAATGAGGTATCACCTCACACCTGGTAGAATAGGCATCATAGAAAATCTACAAGCAAAAAATGCTGGAAAGGGTGTGGAGATAAGGAACCCTCTTCCACTATTGTTGGGAATATAAATTGATACAGTCACTATGGAGAACAATATGGAATTTCTTAAGAAACTAACAATAGAATTACCATATGATACAGCAATCCCAGTACTGGACATATACCCAGACAAAACCATAAATCAAAAAGAGACATTCACCGCAATGTTCATTGCATCACTATTTACAATATCGAGGTAATGGAAGCAACCTAAATGCCCACAGACAGACGAATGCATAAAGCCGTGGTACATATATAAAATGGAATATTACTAAGCCATGAAAAGGAATGAAATTGGGTCATTTGTAGAGACGTCGATGCATCTAGAGACTGTCATACAGAGTGAAGTAAGTCAGAAAGAGAAAAACAAATCTTGTATATTCATGCATATATGTGGAACCTAGAAAACCTGTACAGATTAACCATTTTGCGAGGCATAAATAGAGCAACAGATGTAGACAACAAACGTATGGACAACAAGGGGGGAAAGCTGTTGGGGGGGGTGGTGGGAGGAGTTGAGAGACTGGGATTGGCATGTATACATTTATATGTATAAAATAGATAACCAATAAGAACCTGCTGTATAAAAATATAAAATAAAATTCAAAATTAAAAAGAAATAAAATTTAAACAATAGAAAAATCAATTATTCCCTTCACATACATGTATTTATATGAATAAATTATTTCCATGCTTATATCTGTAAATACAAAAAAGAGGAATAAAATCTACCTTGAACCCAAAACGAAAAAGAGAAAAAAAACACAGAACCCACCAGTTCCACAGAGGAAAACCGTATCAGGGCACTTGCTCCAGTTGTAAACAATTCTGAAGTTGGTCAGTGGTGGGGAATCGTCTCCCATTCAGCCAGCAGCCCCCACGCAACAAGCGTCCTCATTGCAAAGCTGGGGCACCGTGCCGAGGCATCTGTGAGTAAACGTGAGCTGAGCCCCAGGCCAGTTGCTGCTGAACTATTCCCACGCATCCCAGGTAAAACACCTGAATATATACAAGGACTTGAAAGCCTAGAGGGAGGGCCATAGAGCCACACGAGTGACAGCATGCCGGCCGACTTGGTGCCTGCAGGCCAGCCAGGATGGTCCTGGCCCTGGGTGCTCTTCTGGAAGATTTCCATTTCCCTGCCTGAGATACCCGTCCTGTCCCTGCCCCCACTGCTTTTTTCCTTCCTCACCTCTGCCCAGGGAGAAATTCCAGCAGCAGGTATGGGTGACACATCTTCTTCTTTAGCAGGTGGCAGCCTGGCAACTGCTGCAGAAAGTCCAGCAGAGCCCCACTCACACTGGGCCACCCACAAAGCCTTGGCCTCTCACTCCCTCCCACCAGCCCAGCCCCGAGACTGCTGACAGGGCAGAGAAAATGGCGTCAGGCACGGCTGCAGGGGCTCTTGCTGCCTGGAGTGGTATTTATAGTGATCTCAACCCAGGCACACCTGGGGAGGGCTGGCCGGCACGGTAAGGCTGCCCAGGTCAGCCAATCATCACCCCTCAGGGGCTCACAGTTGCAGAAAATGGAACTTGCTGAACCGGCCAGGTCCAAGGAACAGGTGTGGGCTCCTGAGAGTCAGGATAGACAAGGGGCTGCAGCTTTGGCTTGTTTTCTAATCATTTTATCTGGCCCATGAGTGGGAGACAACTTCAAGAAAACCCTCTCCTAATGAGAGGAACCCAGGAGTCAGGGAGAGGAGGGGTGGGTGGTGGTTGGAGACAGAGGCCTGGTGCCCCGGGTGCAGTGGAAGTCTCTGGAAGACCAGGTGGAGGGAGGCCTCACGGAGTGATGCCCAGGGTCACAGACCTGTCGCAGCTGCTGTTTGTTAGTTCAAGTCCTGCTCTGAGGTGCTCTGTGTCAGCTCTGAGCGACAGGTGAGCTGGGGGTGCTCTGCAATGAGGGCTATGTGCACGGTTCCTGTGTGCCCAGCCCTGCCACAGTACCTGCAAGGGTAGCTCTGTATCCTGGGAGGGGCCTGACCACGAGAGCCCTGTGGGCTGGGGTGGGGGTGGGGTACCTGCCCAGGTGAGCTCCATATTCTGGGATTGGTCTGACCACGAGAGCCCCATGGGCTGCTGGGGACCTGGTAAAGGATGTCAGGACAGTCAGTGAAGCCACCGAGGATATACCTCCAGTTGCTCCTAATTCCTACACCCTGCTGGTCATTCTACCAACCACCAGGACATGGTATTCTGTATTAGTCTTCAATGATGCCTTCTTTTGTATTCCATTAGTCCCAGAGTCACAAGAAATTTTGGCTTGTGAGTGGCAGGACTCAACATACAACTAAAACAATACTTCCGGGCCGTCTGGCCCCAAGGGTGCAAAAATTCCCACACCATCTTTGGGGAAAGCTTAGCTAAAGACCTAAAAGTTCTACCTCTGGAAAAGGAAACCCTCCTTCAATATGCAGACGACATTCTGATCGCCAGCCCTACTAAGGAGGCCTCTGAACTACCAAGCCAATAAAGGATAGAAGTTGTCCAAGAAAAAGCTCAAATATCACAGACTGCCGTGACCTGCCTGGGCTTCATTCTCACAGAAGGTTGGAGAAGTCCATCCCAGGAAAGGGAAGAAACCATTTTCAGCCTTACCCCTTTCTAAAACTAGAAGACAGCTTAGGGGTTCCTGGGGAGGCCAGGGTTTGCTGCTTCTGGATCCCTAACTACAGTCTACTAGCTGGGCCTCTATATGAAACACTGAAAGGAAAAGATGATGATCCTTTTGAATAGAATCCAGAAGTGGCCTTTCAAGAATGGAAAGAGCAGTCAATTCAGACCCTTGCCCTGGAACTCCCTAATTTAGCTAAACCCTTTGACCTTTACATTCCCGGTGAAAGGTGAATCGCCATTGGAGAATTAGTGCAAAACCTGGGACCACTTGAAATGGAACAATGCAAGAATGCCATCCAGGTAGGATAAACTATGGTCACCAAGGGGCTTGGCCCACTGCCACATCTGGCCAAGATACTGGCGGTATCTAAAAACCTGGAAATCAGCAGCCCAAAAGGCCACCTCCCTCCTAAGGGGAAAGGACCCCACGTGGTGATCCTAACCACCAACCATGCCCTGAAGTTGCAGGGTTCGCTCCGTGGGCACACCGACCTCGAGTGAGGAGGCCCTCCAACTCCAACATCCAGAGAGATAGCCGGGGGCAACAGGGCACCATGACGACTCGTGTGAACATCACTTGACCTGGAGTTTCTCTCATAAAACAACAAGAGTGTGTCCCAAAAGAGTAGACTACTGCTTGCCGGACTTACTGCACCCAGAGGGGAGCTAATAATCTTGGCGGGGGAACCGTATATCACACTGTCACCATAGAAAAGCCTACAGACACCGTGATGATGGTGGCCAGTAAGACCGGCTGGACTCTTGTTTACTTCAAAAGGCTGTTGACTCAGTGGCCATCATGGTCCTTGATCACCACTGACCCTGGACTGTCTGGGAGTTGAGCGGGCAGGGCTCTGACACCTGGTGCTGTTTGTACGTTAATTCAGGGGCCTAATTGAAGAAAGCGCAGACTACTGGTCAGAGCATCTAGGCTGGCAGAAACGGTCGGCCTAAGGTGGCCGAACAAATGTGGGGCGGGGTGAAACCGGCCCCCACAGCGTCTCTGCACATCTCTTTCCTGGACCCTTAAAGGTCATTAGAATCTATAACACTTCCAATGCTGCTGCTCAGGTGGACGAGCAGGGAGGCAGGGGGCCTGGGGACAATCAACGTCACCTGGAGGCTGCTGGGGAGAAGCTCTGACCCTCGCCCCAGGGTATGAGGGCTCCCAACTCAGCACTCAGCAGTTACAGAAGAAGGGTCTGCACCCTCAGCACTCCAAGAATGAGGAACGGGACAAAAGGCAGAGGGGGGGTTTGTCCCCAGCAAAGCCCATTAAAAATCCCTGGGAGATAAAAATAGAATCTGGGCAATAAAGTCAAGTCTAACCTTTCTTATCCTTTGTGCTTTGTCTAATTTCACGTGCTCCTAGGGTCCCGCATGCAGAGGTTCCACACCCGGCACTTCAGACCAGATTTCCTAGTGCAGAATGGCTGGGTCGACACCTCAGCTCCTGGGGCCCAGTGCAGACTCCGCGATATAGAGCCTGAGCTACAGCCAACCCGGCCCTCGAGAGCTCCGCCCCCTCCCTCCCACTGACTCTGACAGGATCTCTACACAGCAGCCCAGCCCACAGCCCACGGGGTAGTACATGCTCTCACCTCTCCATTCTCTGATCAAAATATAAAGTTTCCTTTGCTTGTGAACCAAACTCAGTCTCGATCTGTTGGCCCCAATGACACTGGGCAGGGGGACACTTGTTGGGGTCCACTCTGGAGGATCAGTAACAGAAATTGAGACTATTGTAACCTCAATGAACAGATGTGTGAGCCAAAGTGTAGTTAACATAGAACAGTGTATAAGGCTCGGGTAAAATAAGATGTTTCTAACACTTCCATTGGATATTTCCATCACTTTATTATAAGCAAGTTCAGTGAAAAGGTTTGTCTTATTTGTCAGCTCAATATTAGAGAAATGAAGTGATTTCTTTCCAAGGATGTACATCTAATAATCTTGGTTAAACCTTCAATCTTGTTTTAAATGCTTTTCCATTGAAAATGATACCTCTCTTTCAGCTCCCCCATTTCTGAGAAGTATAAAATCTTATAATTTATTATTACCAAAGGGGAAAGGTGGGAGGAGGGATAAATTAACAGTTTGGGATTAACACATACACACTGCTATGTATAAAATAGATCATCAACAAGGAACTACTGTATAGCACAGGGAACTACACTCAACATTTTGCAATAACCTATAAGGGGAAATAATCTGAAAAAGAATAGATATTTTTATTGACATCATCTATCAATGACAGTTAAAGTGTAACCTAAGGGAAGCTGGTGGTGAGTGCTTCTGACCCTGAAGACTTCAATCATCTAAAGTTTGGACTCTGCCTACTTCCCAAGGCCCTTAATGAACATATGTGTAGCCGTAGCTTAAAAAATTCCCCAGTTTGGGTTTCGGGGAGACACTGATTTTGAAAAAGCCCTGGTGTTCTCCTTACATGAATGGGACTCTTCCTACTGCTAAAACATGTCTGTCACACCCAGAGGATGGTATACCGTCTGATCGGGAAGAGTTTGGAAAAGGCATCTCATCTCCTCATCTCCTGGTGCTCGGGTTCACCCCTCCAGCGTCTTTACTAACAGTCTCCCCACTTGGAGATGTCAGCACTGTCAACATCCTGTTGCGTACAGTTTGGAATTTGTCCAGAGGATGAAGCGGAAGGATGAGGAACAATGAGAGACAAGTCCTACGTGTTCAGACAGGCACATGTCACTCTAATTTCCAATCAGGAAGACGAATTGACCAAAGGCTAGGGTTGCCCATGGAAATAGTATAGGGCTTGAGGAAATCCCGCTGCTTTGTGGCCAGTTCCCATAAACACAAGTTGAACAATAGAACTCAGGGGCAGTAAAATTCACAAAACTGCAGAGTTGAAAATATCCATCACTGAAAAATGTCTTGAGGAAAGTCAGAGAAAAGGACTTGTAAGCAAGGGAGAATGGCAGGAAAGGGATTTGAGGAGGTAGAAAGGACTCGCCGTTAAGCACAAGAAAAGGAGCTGAACATTGCCAACATTGCAGTTGGCCAAAAAGGGTGTATGCGTTTTTTTGTGTATATATTCAAGAAAAGAGCGTACACCTTTTTAGCCAACCAAACAGGTGGACACTGGAAGTCAATACTACAAAAGACATCACTTCGCATCAGTCAGAAGAGCCATCCTCATAAAGCGTAAACAACAGAAATGCAGGACAGGGCAAGGAGAAGAGGGAGCCCTGTGAGACTTATAGTGGAAATGTATATTGCCAACGGCCATTCTGGAGAAGTGTATTGTGTTTACTAAAGCATCTAAACAATGAGCTACAGAGCATAGGGCACTTGCACTCATGGGCGTATATCTTGGGAAAAACAAAAATCGAGAGGACACAGGCACCCCAATGTTTACCCCCTCTCTGTTTAAAAGATCCTCGACTAGGATATAACTTAAATGTCTCTGGAGGGAAAAAATGGATAGAGATGTGGTACTTAGGTAGAGTGGAATATTATTCAGCCTGGAAATCAATGAAATATGGCCAGCTGTAACAACTCCGGAGGAGTTACGTATGATCATTCTAAGTGACAGAATTCAAAAAGAAAAAGACACATATCATAAGATATCACTTAAAGGTGGAATCCAAAATGGCTACACATGAAATAAATTACAAAACAAAAACATAGTCAAATATGTAGAAAACACGCATAAGGCTGCTAAACGGGAAAGGTGGGGAGGGGTGAGGCATCATCCAGGAGGTTGAAATTAGCAAAGATACCATTCCAAATACCAAACTGATAATCAACAAGGCCTACACGGTAGCTAAAAGAACTGCACTCAGCACACTCAAGTCACCGGAAAAGAATATATACGACTGGTAAGAATCTGAAAAAGAATTTATTGATGTCTCTCTGTACGTGAATCAAGTGGATGTACAGCAGCAAGAAACAGAGCTTTGAAAATCAGCTGTAACCAATATAGTAATAAATTGAAAAAAATAAACGACAGAGAGACAGAGAAAACCTCTTACAACTTTTCCTCAGGGACGGTGATGCAACATGGATTGAACACATCTAGACCCACAGCAGGATGAGACATAAGGCTGGAAACTGTTTGCGCTAAGAGAAATGTGAGGTTGGGTGAGGAAATGCACACCCTTTAAAGTAATACTACCTGGTACCCATTCAATGGGTCCCAAATCTGCAGGTTCAAGGGATCTTCCTACAGCTAAAACATGCATGGAAAACCCAGAGGACTGTACACCATGTGATCAGGAGATGTGTCTAAAATGCACCTCATTTATCCTCTCCTGGTGCTCCTGTTCACCATTCCAGCCACGTTACTTAGAAGCTCCCCACTTGGAGAATCAGCACATTTAAACTTCTGTTTCACACATTTTGCAAATTGTGAGGAGGATGAACGGGAAGAGGGGGAACCAATGAGAGAAGAGTTGTAGGGGTTTGGACGGGCACATATCACTCTAATTTCCCATTAAGAATAAGAATTAAAAAAAGGCTCAGCCTGCCTCGCCGGAGCCAAAATAGGGCCTGAAGCAATCCTGCGGGTTTGAGGCCAGCTCACAAAAGAGCAACTTAAAACATGGAGCTCAGGGTCACTGCAATTCACAAACCTGCAGAGTTATAAATGAAAACTAACGTCCAAAAATATGTTGAGGTAAGGCAAAGAAGAGGATCTGAATGCAAGACAGAATTGCAAGAAACAGATTTCAAGAGATAGATTGGACTCGTCTTTAACGCACATGAAAAGCGGCAGAATTTCGACAATGATGCAGTTGGCCCAAAAGGGCGTATGCGATTTTTCCTGATTATATCCAGGAAAAAACGCATACGCACTTTATGGGCAACGAAGCAAGCAAGCAATGCAAATGTGCACAACAAAGAAGTCTCATTTCCCACCGGTCAAAAGGGCCATCCTAAAAAATTGTAAAAACCAGAAATGCAGGACAGGCCATGGAGAACAGGGAGCCTTTATACGCTGATGGGCAGTGTGTGAACTGCCGAGAGCCACTCTGGAGAAGTGTATGGTGGTTCCTAAATCATCTAAAAACAGAGCTACAGAGCATAGGACACTTCCAATCATGGGAGTATATCTAGGGAAGTCTAAAAATCAACAGGACACAAGCACACCACAGTTTAGGGCTACTCTGTTTACAAGAACCTCAACTTCAGTACACCTTAAATATCCCAGGAAAGAGAACAATGGATAAAGAAGATGTGGTACTTATGTACAATGGAATATCTCTTCACCATGAAATCAATGTAATAAGGCTAGTAGAAGGATAAAGAGTGGATTTAGGTCCGATAATACTACTTGAAATAAGTCAAACAGAAAAAGAAACATATCATAAGATATCACTTATAGAGGGAGGGTAAATATGCCTGCACAAGAAATGAATTACAGAACAGAACAGTGTCTCACATTTAGAAAACACACTTATGTCAGCTTAAGGGGAAAGGAGAGGTGGGGTGATGCATAAAACCAGAGTTTGAAATTAGCACAGATACCGTTCAAGAAACCAAATAGGTATTAGACAAGATCTACACCTTGCTCAATGAACTGGCCTCAACACACCCTATACACCGCAGAGAAATATATCTGAGTAATAAGAATCTTAAAACCCATGTATTGATATATCTCCATAAGGGAATCAAGTGTGTGCAGAGCGGCACAAACACAGCAGTGAAAATGAGCTAAACCCCATTATAGAAATAAATTTTAAAAACAAAACGCAGAAACAATGAAAGAGAGAAAAATTCTTACAAAATTCGCTCAGGGGCTGTGATGCAACCTGGATTGACCACATATAAACCCACAGCTGGATAAGACATAAGGCTGGACACTTGGGGCTGAGAGGATTGGTGAGCTTCGGTGAGCAACTGCCGAAAGTTTAATGCAATACTTCATGCTACTCATTCCAAGGGTCCCAACACTCCAGGTTGAAGGGAATCTTCCTACAGCTAAACCATGCTTGGGAAACCCAGCGACTGGTATACCATATGATCGGGAAAGGTTTCTAAAACGCACCACATTTTTCCTCTCCTGGGGCTCCGGATCGACATTCCAGCCGCTTTACTAACAACATCCCCACATGGAGAGTCAATGCCTTTAAGTTCTGGTATCGCACAGTCTTCAGTTAGTGCGGAGGATGAATGGGAATAGGGGGAACCAGTGAGAAACTAGCTGTAGCGGTTTCAATGGGCACATGTCACTCTAATTTCACATCAGTAAGAAGAATGAACCAAAGGCACAGCAAGGTGCCCCAGAAGAAGAATAGGGCTTCAAGGAATCCTGTGGTTATGGGGCAAGATCACAAAACTAAGAGCTGAAAAATGGAGCTAAGGGCCACTGCAATTCAAAAACCTGACTTGCCCAAAAAGGGCGTATGTGTTTTCTCCTGAATATATTCAGGAAAAAACGCATACGCCCTTTTTGGCCAACCAAGCAAGCTTGCAAAGGAAATCTGCACTACAATGAAGTCTCAATTCCCCCTGGTCAAAAGGGCCATCTGAAAAAAGTGTAAAATCCATAAAGGCATGACAGGCCATGGAGAACTGGGAGCCATCTTATGCTGATGGGCAGGATGTAAATTGCCAACAGCCACTCGGGAGAAGTGTTTGGTGTTTCCTGAAACATCTAAAAAACAAAGCAACAGAGCCTAGGGCACTTCCAATTATTGTCCTATAGCTTAGGGCAATTAAAATCAAAAAGACACAGCCACCCCAAAAGTTGGGACGGCTCTGTTTATAAGAACCTGGTTTACGATACAAGTTCAATATCGCAGAAAGTGAAAAATGGATAAAGAAGTTGTGGTACTTACGTACAATGCAATATCACTCAGCAATGAAATCTATGTCATCAGGCCCGTAGCAGCATAATGAGTGGATTCAGGTATGATGATTCTAACTGAAATAAGTCACACAGAAAAAGAAACATCATAGGATATCACTAATACACGGAATGTAAACTTGGCTACACATGAACTGAATTACAAAACAGAACAGGGTCTCAAGTTTAGAAAACTAACTTATGCTTGCTTAAGGGGGAAGGTGAGTTGCGGTGCTGCATTAAACCAGAGTTTGAAATTAGCACAGATACCGTTCCATAAGCCAAATATGGAATAGACAAGACCTACCCCTTGCTCAACGAAATGGATTCAACAATGAGGTATCACCTCACACCTGGTAGAATAGGCATCATAGAAAATCTACAAGCAAAAAATGCTGGAAAGGGTGTGGAGAAAAGGAACCCTCTTCCACTATTGTTGGGAATATAAATTGATACAGTCACTATGGAGAACAATATGGAATTTCTTAAGAAACTAACAATAGAATTACCATATGATACAGCAATCCCAGTACTGGACATATACCCAGACAAAACCATAAATCAAAAAGAGACATTCACCGCAATGTTCATTGCATCACTATTTACAATATCGAGGTAATGGAAGCAACCTAAATGCCCACAGACAGACGAATGCATAAAGCCGTGGTACATATATAAAATGGAATATTACTAAGCCATGAAAAGGAATGAAATTGGGTCATTTGTAGAGACGTCGATGCATCTAGAGACTGTCATACAGAGTGAAGTAAGTCAGAAAGAGAAAAACAAATCTTGTATATTCATGCATATATGTGGAACCTAGAAAACCTGTACAGATTAACCATTTTGCAAGGCATAAATAGAGCAACAGATGTAGACAACAAACGTATGGACAACAAGGGGGGAAAGCTGTTGGGGGGGGTGGTGGGAGGAGTTGAGAGACTGGGATTGGCATGTATACATTTATATGTATAAAATAGATAACCAATAAGAACCTGCTGTATAAAAATATAAAATAAAATTCAAAATTAAAAAGAAATAAAATTTAAACAATAGAAAAATCAATTATTCCCTTCACATACATGTATTTATATGAATAAATTATTTCCATGCTTATATCTGTAAATACAAAAAAGAGGAATAAAATCTACCTTGAACCCAAAACGAAAAAGAGAAAAAAAACACAGAACCCACCAGTTCCACAGAGGAAAACCGTATCAGGGCACTTGCTCCAGTTGTAAACAATTCTGAAGTTGGTCAGTGGTGGGGAATCGTCTCCCATTCAGCCAGCAGCCCCCACGCAACAAGCGTCCTCATTGCAAAGCTGGGGCACCGTGCCGAGGCATCTGTGAGTAAACGTGAGCTGAGCCCCAGGCCAGTTGCTGCTGAACTATTCCCACGCATCCCAGGTAAAACACCTGAATATATACAAGGACTTGAAAGCCTAGAGGGAGGGCCATAGAGCCACACGAGTGACAGCATGCCGGCCGACTTGGTGCCTGCAGGCCAGCCAGGATGGTCCTGGCCCTGGGTGCTCTTCTGGAAGATTTCCATTTCCCTGCCTGAGATACCCGTCCTGTCCCTGCCCCCACTGCTTTTTTCCTTCCTCACCTCTGCCCAGGGAGAAATTCCAGCAGCAGGTATGGGTGACACATCTTCTTCTTTAGCAGGTGGCAGCCTGGCAACTGCTGCAGAAAGTCCAGCAGAGCCCCATTCACACTGGGCCACCCACAAAGCCTTGGCCTCTCACTCCCTCCCACCAGCCCAGCCCCGAGACTGCTGACAGGGCAGAGAAAATGGCGTCAGGCACGGCTGCAGGGGCTCTTGCTGCCTGGAGTGGTATTTATAGTGATCTCAACCCAGGCACACCTGGGGAGGGCTGGCCGGCACGGTAAGGCTGCCCAGGTCAGCCAATCATCACCCCTCAGGGGCTCACAGTTGCAGAAAATGGAACTTGCTGAACCGGCCAGGTCCAAGGAACAGGTGTGGGCTCCTGAGAGTCAGGATAGACAAGGGGCTGCAGCTTTGGCTTGTTTTCTAATCATTTTATCTGGCCCATGAGTGGGAGACAACTTCAAGAAAACCCTCTCCTAATGAGAGGAACCCAGGAGTCAGGGAGAGGAGGGGTGGGTGGTGGTTGGAGACAGAGGCCTGGTGCCCCGGGTGCAGTGGAAGTCTCTGGAAGACCAGGTGGAGGGAGGCCTCACGGAGTGATGCCCAGGGTCACAGACCTGTCGCAGCTGCTGTTTGTTAGTTCAAGTCCTGCTCTGAGGTGCTCTGTGTCAGCTCTGAGCGACAGGTGAGCTGGGGGTGCTCTGCAATGAGGGCTATGTGCACGGTTCCTGTGTGCCCAGCCCTGCCACAGTACCTGCAAGGGTAGCTCTGTATCCTGGGAGGGGCCTGACCACGAGAGCCCTGTGGGCTGGGGTGGGGGTGGGGTACCTGCCCAGGTGAGCTCCATATTCTGGGATTGGTCTGACCACGAGAGCCCCATGGGCTGCTGGGGACCTGGTAAAGGATGTCAGGACAGTCAGTGAAGCCACCGAGGATATACCTCCAGTTGCTCCTAATTCCTACACCCTGCTGGTCATTCTACCAACCACCAGGACATGGTATTCTGTATTAGTCTTCAATGATGCCTTCTTTTGTATTCCATTAGTCCCAGAGTCACAAGAAATTTTGGCTTGTGAGTGGCAGGACTCAACATACAACTAAAACAATACTTCCGGGCCGTCTGGCCCCAAGGGTGCAAAAATTCCCACACCATCTTTGGGGAAAGCTTAGCTAAAGACCTAAAAGTTCTACCTCTGGAAAAGGAAACCCTCCTTCAATATGCAGACGACATTCTGATCGCCAGCCCTACTAAGGAGGCCTCTGAACTACCAAGCCAATAAAGGATAGAAGTTGTCCAAGAAAAAGCTCAAATATCACAGACTGCCGTGACCTGCCTGGGCTTCATTCTCACAGAAGGTTGGAGAAGTCCATCCCAGGAAAGGGAAGAAACCATTTTCAGCCTTACCCCTTTCTAAAACTAGAAGACAGCTTAGGGGTTCCTGGGGAGGCCAGGGTTTGCTGCTTCTGGATCCCTAACTACAGTCTACTAGCTGGGCCTCTATATGAAACACTGAAAGGAAAAGATGATGATCCTTTTGAATAGAATCCAGAAGTGGCCTTTCAAGAATGGAAAGAGCAGTCAATTCAGACCCTTGCCCTGGAACTCCCTAATTTAGCTAAACCCTTTGACCTTTACATTCCCGGTGAAAGGTGAATCGCCATTGGAGAATTAGTGCAAAACCTGGGACCACTTGAAATGGAACAATGCAAGAATGCCATCCAGGTAGGATAAACTATGGTCACCAAGGGGCTTGGCCCACTGCCACATCTGGCCAAGATACTGGCGGTATCTAAAAACCTGGAAATCAGCAGCCCAAAAGGCCACCTCCCTCCTAAGGGGAAAGGACCCCACGTGGTGATCCTAACCACCAACCATGCCCTGAAGTTGCAGGGTTCGCTCCGTGGGCACACCGACCTCGAGTGAGGAGGCCCTCCAACTCCAACATCCAGAGAGATAGCCGGGGGCAACAGGGCACCATGACGACTCGTGTGAACATCACTTGACCTGGAGTTTCTCTCATAAAACAACAAGAGTGTGTCCCAAAAGAGTAGACTACTGCTTGCCGGACTTACTGCACCCAGAGGGGAGCTAATAATCTTGGCGGGGGAACCGTATATCACACTGTCACCATAGAAAAGCCTACAGACACCGTGATGATGGTGGCCAGTAAGACCGGCTGGACTCTTGTTTACTTCAAAAGGCTGTTGACTCAGTGGCCATCATGGTCCTTGATCACCACTGACCCTGGACTGTCTGGGAGTTGAGCGGGCAGGGCTCTGACACCTGGTGCTGTTTGTACGTTAATTCAGGGGCCTAATTGAAGAAAGCGCAGACTACTGGTCAGAGCATCTAGGCTGGCAGAAACGGTCGGCCTAAGGTGGCCGAACAAATGTGGGGCGGGGTGAAACCGGCCCCCACAGCGTCTCTGCACATCTCTTTCCTGGACCCTTAAAGGTCATTAGAATCTATAACACTTCCAATGCTGCTGCTCAGGTGGACGAGCAGGGAGGCAGGGGGCCTGGGGACAATCAACGTCACCTGGAGGCTGCTGGGGAGAAGCTCTGACCCTCGCCCCAGGGTATGAGGGCTCCCAACTCAGCACTCAGCAGTTACAGAAGAAGGGTCTGCACCCTCAGCACTCCAAGAATGAGGAACGGGACAAAAGGCAGAGGGGGGGTTTGTCCCCAGCAAAGCCCATTAAAAATCCCTGGGAGATAAAAATAGAATCTGGGCAATAAAGTCAAGTCTAACCTTTCTTATCCTTTGTGCTTTGTCTAATTTCACGTGCTCCTAGGGTCCCGCATGCAGAGGTTCCACACCCGGCACTTCAGACCAGATTTCCTAGTGCAGAATGGCTGGGTCGACACCTCAGCTCCTGGGGCCCAGTGCAGACTCCGCGATATAGAGCCTGAGCTACAGCCAACCCGGCCCTCGAGAGCTCCGCCCCCTCCCTCCCACTGACTCTGACAGGATCTCTACACAGCAGCCCAGCCCACAGCCCACGGGGTAGTACATGCTCTCACCTCTCCATTCTCTGATCAAAATATAAAGTTTCCTTTGCTTGTGAACCAAACTCAGTCTTGATCTGTTGGCCCCAATGACACTGGGCAGGGGGACACTTGTTGGGGTCCACTCTGGAGGATCAGTAACAGAAATTGAGACTATTGTAACCTCAATGAACAGATGTGTGAGCCAAAGTGTAGTTAACATAGAACAGTGTATAAGGCTCGGGTAAAATAAGATGTTTCTAACACTTCCATTGGATATTTCCATCACTTTATTATAAGCAAGTTCAGTGAAAAGGTTTGTCTTATTTGTCAGCTCAATATTAGAGAAATGAAGTGATTTCTTTCCAAGGATGTACATCTAATAATCTTGGTTAAACCTTCAATCTTGTTTTAAATGCTTTTCCATTGAAAATGATACCTCTCTTTCAGCTCCCCCATTTCTGAGAAGTATAAAATCTTATAATTTATTATTACCAAAGGGGAAAGGTGGGAGGAGGGATAAATTAACAGTTTGGGATTAACACATACACACTGCTATGTATAAAATAGATCATCAACAAGGAACTACTGTATAGCACAGGGAACTACACTCAACATTTTGCAATAACCTATAAGGGGAAATAATCTGAAAAAGAATAGATATTTTTATTGACATCATCTATCAATGACAGTTAAAGTGTAACCTAAGGGAAGCTGGTGGTGAGTGCTTCTGACCCTGAAGACTTCAATCATCTAAAGTTTGGACTCTGCCTACTTCCCAAGGCCCTTAATGAACATATGTGTAGCCGTAGCTTAAAAAATTCCCCAGTTTGGGTTTCGGGGAGACACTGATTTTGAAAAAGCCCTGGTGTTCTCCTTACATGAATGGGACTCTTCCTACTGCTAAAACATGTCTGTCACACCCAGAGGATGGTATACCGTCTGATCGGGAAGAGTTTGGAAAAGGCATCTCATCTCCTCATCTCCTGGTGCTCGGGTTCACCCCTCCAGCGTCTTTACTAACAGTCTCCCCACTTGGAGATGTCAGCACTGTCAACATCCTGTTGCGTACAGTTTGGAATTTGTCCAGAGGATGAAGCGGAAGGATGAGGAACAATGAGAGACAAGTCCTACGTGTTCAGACAGGCACATGTCACTCTAATTTCCAATCAGGAAGACGAATTGACCAAAGGCTAGGGTTGCCCATGGAAATAGTATAGGGCTTGAGGAAATCCCGCTGCTTTGTGGCCAGTTCCCATAAACACAAGTTGAACAATAGAACTCAGGGGCAGTAAAATTCACAAAACTGCAGAGTTGAAAATATCCATCACTGAAAAATGTCTTGAGGAAAGTCAGAGAAAAGGACTTGTAAGCAAGGGAGAATGGCAGGAAAGGGATTTGAGGAGGTAGAAAGGACTCGCCGTTAAGCACAAGAAAAGGAGCTGAACATTGCCAACATTGCAGTTGGCCAAAAAGGGTGTATGCGTTTTTTTGTGTATATATTCAAGAAAAGAGCGTACACCTTTTTAGCCAACCAAACAGGTGGACACTGGAAGTCAATACTACAAAAGACATCACTTCGCATCAGTCAGAAGAGCCATCCTCATAAAGCGTAAACAACAGAAATGCAGGACAGGGCAAGGAGAAGAGGGAGCCCTGTGAGACTTATAGTGGAAATGTATATTGCCAACGGCCATTCTGGAGAAGTGTATTGTGTTTACTAAAGCATCTAAACAATGAGCTACAGAGCATAGGGCACTTGCACTCATGGGCGTATATCTTGGGAAAAACAAAAATCGAGAGGACACAGGCACCCCAATGTTTACCCCCTCTCTGTTTAAAAGATCCTCGACTAGGATATAACTTAAATGTCTCTGGAGGGAAAAAATGGATAGAGATGTGGTACTTAGGTAGAGTGGAATATTATTCAGCCTGGAAATCAATGAAATATGGCCAGCTGTAACAACTCCGGAGGAGTTACGTATGATCATTCTAAGTGACAGAATTCAAAAAGAAAAAGACACATATCATAAGATATCACTTAAAGTTGGAATCCAAAATGGCTACACATGAAATAAATTACAAAACAAAAACATAGTCAAATATGTAGAAAACACGCATAAGGCTGCTAAACGGGAAAGGTGGGGAGGGGTGAGGCATCATCCAGGAGGTTGAAATTAGCAAAGATACCATTCCAAATACCAAACTGATAATCAACAAGGCCTACACGGTAGCTAAAAGAACTGCACTCAGCACACTCAAGTCACCGGAAAAGAATATATACGACTGGTAAGAATCTGAAAAAGAATTTATTGATGTCTCTCTGTACGTGAATCAAGTGGATGTACAGCAGCAAGAAACAGAGCTTTGAAAATCAGCTGTAACCAATATAGTAATAAATTGAAAAAAATAAACGACAGAGAGACAGAGAAAACCTCTTACAACTTTTCCTCAGGGACGGTGATGCAACATGGATTGAACACATCTAGACCCACAGCAGGATGAGACATAAGGCTGGAAACTGTTTGCGCTAAGAGAAATGTGAGGTTGGGTGAGGAAATGCACACCCTTTAAAGTAATACTACCTGGTACCCATTCAATGGGTCCCAAATCTGCAGGTTCAAGGGATCTTCCTACAGCTAAAACATGCATGGAAAACCCAGAGGACTGTACACCATGTGATCGGGAGATGTGTCTAAAATGCACCTCATTTATCCTCTCCTGGTGCTCCTGTTCACCATTCCAGCCACGTTACTTAGAAGCTCCCCACTTGGAGAATCAGCACATTTAAACTTCTGTTTCACACATTTTGCAAATTGTGAGGAGGATGAACGGGAAGAGGGGGAACCAATGAGAGAAGAGTTGTAGGGGTTTGGACGGGCACATATCACTCTAATTTCCCATTAAGAATAAGAATTAAAAAAAGGCTCAGCCTGCCTCGCCGGAGCCAAAATAGGGCCTGAAGCAATCCTGCGGGTTTGAGGCCAGCTCACAAAAGAGCAACTTAAAACATGGAGCTCAGGGTCACTGCAATTCACAAACCTGCAGAGTTATAAATGAAAACTAACGTCCAAAAATATGTTGAGGTAAGGCAAAGAAGAGGATCTGAATGCAAGACAGAATTGCAAGAAACAGATTTCAAGAGATAGATTGGACTCGTCTTTAACGCACATGAAAAGCGGCAGAATTTCGACAATGATGCAGTTGGCCCAAAAGGGCGTATGCGATTTTTCCTGATTATATCCAGGAAAAAACGCATACGCACTTTATGGGCAACGAAGCAAGCAAGCAATGCAAATGTGCACAACAAAGAAGTCTCATTTCCCACCGGTCAAAAGGGCCATCCTAAAAAATTGTAAAAACCAGAAATGCAGGACAGGCCATGGAGAACAGGGAGCCTTTATACGCTGATGGGCAGTGTGTGAACTGCCGAGAGCCACTCTGGAGAAGTGTATGGTGGTTCCTAAATCATCTAAAAACAGAGCTACAGAGCATAGGACACTTCCAATCATGGGAGTATATCTAGGGAAGTCTAAAAATCAACAGGACACAAGCACACCACAGTTTAGGGCTACTCTGTTTACAAGAACCTCAACTTCAGTACACCTTAAATATCCCAGGAAAGAGAACAATGGATAAAGAAGATGTGGTACTTATGTACAATGGAATATCTCTTCACCATGAAATCAATGTAATAAGGCTAGTAGAAGGATAAAGAGTGGATTTAGGTCCGATAATACTACTTGAAATAAGTCAAACAGAAAAAGAAACATATCATAAGATATCACTTATAGAGGGAGGGTAAATATGCCTGCACAAGAAATGAATTACAGAACAGAACAGTGTCTCACATTTAGAAAACACACTTATGTCAGCTTAAGGGGAAAGGAGAGGTGGGGTGATGCATAAAACCAGAGTTTGAAATTAGCACAGATACCGTTCAAGAAACCAAATAGGTATTAGACAAGATCTACACCTTGCTCAATGAACTGGCCTCAACACACCCTATACACCGCAGAGAAATATATCTGAGTAATAAGAATCTTAAAACCCATGTATTGATATATCTCCATAAGGGAATCAAGTGTGTGCAGAGCGGCACAAACACAGCAGTGAAAATGAGCTAAACCCCATTATAGAAATAAATTTTAAAAACAAAACGCAGAAACAATGAAAGAGAGAAAAATTCTTACAAAATTCGCTCAGGGGCTGTGATGCAACCTGGATTGACCACATATAAACCCACAGCTGGATAAGACATAAGGCTGGACACTTGGGGCTGAGAGGATTGGTGAGCTTCGGTGAGCAACTGCCGAAAGTTTAATGCAATACTTCATGCTACTCATTCCAAGGGTCCCAACACTCCAGGTTGAAGGGAATCTTCCTACAGCTAAACCATGCTTGGGAAACCCAGCGACTGGTATACCATATGATCGGGAAAGGTTTCTAAAACGCACCACATTTTTCCTCTCCTGGGGCTCCGGATCGACATTCCAGCCGCTTTACTAACAACATCCCCACATGGAGAGTCAATGCCTTTAAGTTCTGGTATCGCACAGTCTTCAGTTAGTGCGGAGGATGAATGGGAATAGGGGGAACCAGTGAGAAACTAGCTGTAGCGGTTTCAATGGGCACATGTCACTCTAATTTCACATCAGTAAGAAGAATGAACCAAAGGCACAGCAAGGTGCCCCAGAAGAAGAATAGGGCTTCAAGGAATCCTGTGGTTATGGGGCAAGATCACAAAACTAAGAGCTGAAAAATGGAGCTAAGGGCCACTGCAATTCAAAAACCTGACTTGCACAAAAAGGGCGTATGTGTTTTCTCCTGAATATATTCAGGAAAAAACGCATACGCCCTTTTTGGCCAACCAAGCAAGCTTGCAAAGGAAATCTGCACTACAATGAAGTCTCAATTCCCCCTGGTCAAAAGGGCCATCTGAAAAAAGTGTAAAATCCATAAAGGCATGACAGGCCATGGAGAACTGGGAGCCATCTTATGCTGATGGGCAGGATGTAAATTGCCAACAGCCACTCGGGAGAAGTGTTTGGTGTTTCCTGAAACATCTAAAAAACAAAGCAACAGAGCCTAGGGCACTTCCAATTATTGTCCTATAGCTTAGGGCAATTAAAATCAAAAAGACACAGCCACCCCAAAAGTTGGGACGGCTCTGTTTATAAGAACCTGGTTTACGATACAAGTTCAATATCGCAGAAAGTGAAAAATGGATAAAGAAGTTGTGGTACTTACGTACAATGCAATATCACTCAGCAATGAAATCTATGTCATCAGGCCCGTAGCAGCATAATGAGTGGATTCAGGTATGATGATTCTAACTGAAATAAGTCACACAGAAAAAGAAACATCATAGGATATCACTAATACACGGAATGTAAACTTGGCTACACATGAACTGAATTACAAAACAGAACAGGGTCTCAAGTTTAGAAAACTAACTTATGCTTGCTTAAGGGGGAAGGTGAGTTGGGGTGCTGCATTAAACCAGAGTTTGAAATTAGCACAGATACCGTTCCATAAGCCAAATATGGAATAGACAAGACCTACCCCTTGCTCAACGAAATGGATTCAACAATGAGGTATCACCTCACACCTGGTAGAATAGGCATCATAGAAAATCTACAAGCAAAAAATGCTGGAAAGGGTGTGGAGAAAAGGAACCCTCTTCCACTATTGTTGGGAATATAAATTGATACAGTCACTATGGAGAACAATATGGAATTTCTTAAGAAACTAACAATAGAATTACCATATGATACAGCAATCCCAGTACTGGACATATACCCAGACAAAACCATAAATCAAAAAGAGACATTCACCGCAATGTTCATTGCATCACTATTTACAATATCGAGGTAATGGAAGCAACCTAAATGCCCACAGACAGACGAATGCATAAAGCCGTGGTACATATATAAAATGGAATATTACTAAGCCATGAAAAGGAATGAAATTGGGTCATTTGTAGAGACGTCGATGCATCTAGAGACTGTCATACAGAGTGAAGTAAGTCAGAAAGAGAAAAACAAATCTTGTATATTCATGCATATATGTGGAACCTAGAAAACCTGTACAGATTAACCATTTTGCAAGGCATAAATAGAGCAACAGATGTAGACAACAAACGTATGGACAACAAGGGGGGAAAGCTGTTGGGGGGGGTGGTGGGAGGAGTTGAGAGACTGGGATTGGCATGTATACATTTATATGTATAAAATAGATAACCAATAAGAACCTGCTGTATAAAAATATAAAATAAAATTCAAAATTAAAAAGAAATAAAATTTAAACAATAGAAAAATCAATTATTCCCTTCACATACATGTATTTATATGAATAAATTATTTCCATGCTTATATCTGTAAATACAAAAAAGAGGAATAAAATCTACCTTGAACCCAAAACGAAAAAGAGAAAAAAAACACAGAACCCACCAGTTCCACAGAGGAAAACCGTATCAGGGCACTTGCTCCAGTTGTAAACAATTCTGAAGTTGGTCAGTGGTGGGGAATCGTCTCCCATTCAGCCAGCAGCCCCCACGCAACAAGCGTCCTCATTGCAAAGCTGGGGCACCGTGCCGAGGCATCTGTGAGTAAACGTGAGCTGAGCCCCAGGCCAGTTGCTGCTGAACTATTCCCACGCATCCCAGGTAAAACACCTGAATATATACAAGGACTTGAAAGCCTAGAGGGAGGGCCATAGAGCCACACGAGTGACAGCATGCCGGCCGACTTGGTGCCTGCAGGCCAGCCAGGATGGTCCTGGCCCTGGGTGCTCTTCTGGAAGATTTCCATTTCCCTGCCTGAGATACCCGTCCTGTCCCTGCCCCCACTGCTTTTTTCCTTCCTCACCTCTGCCCAGGGAGAAATTCCAGCAGCAGGTATGGGTGACACATCTTCTTCTTTAGCAGGTGGCAGCCTGGCAACTGCTGCAGAAAGTCCAGCAGAGCCCCACTCACACTGGGCCACCCACAAAGCCTTGGCCTCTCACTCCCTCCCACCAGCCCAGCCCCGAGACTGCTGACAGGGCAGAGAAAATGGCGTCAGGCACGGCTGCAGGGGCTCTTGCTGCCTGGAGTGGTATTTATAGTGATCTCAACCCAGGCACACCTGGGGAGGGCTGGCCGGCACGGTAAGGCTGCCCAGGTCAGCCAATCATCACCCCTCAGGGGCTCACAGTTGCAGAAAATGGAACTTGCTGAACCGGCCAGGTCCAAGGAACAGGTGTGGGCTCCTGAGAGTCAGGATAGACAAGGGGCTGCAGCTTTGGCTTGTTTTCTAATCATTTTATCTGGCCCATGAGTGGGAGACAACTTCAAGAAAACCCTCTCCTAATGAGAGGAACCCAGGAGTCAGGGAGAGGAGGGGTGGGTGGTGGTTGGAGACAGAGGCCTGGTGCCCCGGGTGCAGTGGAAGTCTCTGGAAGACCAGGTGGAGGGAGGCCTCACGGAGTGATGCCCAGGGTCACAGACCTGTCGCAGCTGCTGTTTGTTAGTTCAAGTCCTGCTCTGAGGTGCTCTGTGTCAGCTCTGAGCGACAGGTGAGCTGGGGGTGCTCTGCAATGAGGGCTATGTGCACGGTTCCTGTGTGCCCAGCCCTGCCACAGTACCTGCAAGGGTAGCTCTGTATCCTGGGAGGGGCCTGACCACGAGAGCCCTGTGGGCTGGGGTGGGGGTGGGGTACCTGCCCAGGTGAGCTCCATATTCTGGGATTGGTCTGACCACGAGAGCCCCATGGGCTGCTGGGGACCTGGTAAAGGATGTCAGGACAGTCAGTGAAGCCACCGAGGATATACCTCCAGTTGCTCCTAATTCCTACACCCTGCTGGTCATTCTACCAACCACCAGGACATGGTATTCTGTATTAGTCTTCAATGATGCCTTCTTTTGTATTCCATTAGTCCCAGAGTCACAAGAAATTTTGGCTTGTGAGTGGCAGGACTCAACATACAACTAAAACAATACTTCCGGGCCGTCTGGCCCCAAGGGTGCAAAAATTCCCACACCATCTTTGGGGAAAGCTTAGCTAAAGACCTAAAAGTTCTACCTCTGGAAAAGGAAACCCTCCTTCAATATGCAGACGACATTCTGATCGCCAGCCCTACTAAGGAGGCCTCTGAACTACCAAGCCAATAAAGGATAGAAGTTGTCCAAGAAAAAGCTCAAATATCACAGACTGCCGTGACCTGCCTGGGCTTCATTCTCACAGAAGGTTGGAGAAGTCCATCCCAGGAAAGGGAAGAAACCATTTTCAGCCTTACCCCTTTCTAAAACTAGAAGACAGCTTAGGGGTTCCTGGGGAGGCCAGGGTTTGCTGCTTCTGGATCCCTAACTACAGTCTACTAGCTGGGCCTCTATATGAAACACTGAAAGGAAAAGATGATGATCCTTTTGAATAGAATCCAGAAGTGGCCTTTCAAGAATGGAAAGAGCAGTCAATTCAGACCCTTGCCCTGGAACTCCCTAATTTAGCTAAACCCTTTGACCTTTACATTCCCGGTGAAAGGTGAATCGCCATTGGAGAATTAGTGCAAAACCTGGGACCACTTGAAATGGAACAATGCAAGAATGCCATCCAGGTAGGATAAACTATGGTCACCAAGGGGCTTGGCCCACTGCCACATCTGGCCAAGATACTGGCGGTATCTAAAAACCTGGAAATCAGCAGCCCAAAAGGCCACCTCCCTCCTAAGGGGAAAGGACCCCACGTGGTGATCCTAACCACCAACCATGCCCTGAAGTTGCAGGGTTCGCTCCGTGGGCACACCGACCTCGAGTGAGGAGGCCCTCCAACTCCAACATCCAGAGAGATAACCGGGGGCAACAGGGCACCATGACGACTCGTGTGAACATCACTTGACCTGGAGTTTCTCTCATAAAACAACAAGAGTGTGTCCCAAAAGAGTAGACTACTGCTTGCCGGACTTACTGCACCCAGAGGGGAGCTAATAATCTTGGCGGGGGAACCGTATATCACACTGTCACCATAGAAAAGCCTACAGACACCGTGATGATGGTGGCCAGTAAGACCGGCTGGACTCTTGTTTACTTCAAAAGGCTGTTGACTCAGTGGCCATCATGGTCCTTGATCACCACTGACCCTGGACTGTCTGGGAGTTGAGCGGGCAGGGCTCTGACACCTGGTGCTGTTTGTACGTTAATTCAGGGGCCTAATTGAAGAAAGCGCAGACTACTGGTCAGAGCATCTAGGCTGGCAGAAACGGTCGGCCTAAGGTGGCCGAACAAATGTGGGGCGGGGTGAAACCGGCCCCCACAGCGTCTCTGCACATCTCTTTCCTGGACCCTTAAAGGTCATTAGAATCTATAACACTTCCAATGCTGCTGCTCAGGTGGACGAGCAGGGAGGCAGGGGGCCTGGGGACAATCAACGTCACCTGGAGGCTGCTGGGGAGAAGCTCTGACCCTCGCCCCAGGGTATGAGGGCTCCCAACTCAGCACTCAGCAGTTACAGAAGAAGGGTCTGCACCCTCAGCACTCCAAGAATGAGGAACGGGACAAAAGGCAGAGGGGGGGTTTGTCCCCAGCAAAGCCCATTAAAAATCCCTGGGAGATAAAAATAGAATCTGGGCAATAAAGTCAAGTCTAACCTTTTTTATCCTTTGTGCTTTGTCTAATTTCACGTGCTCCTAGGGTCCCGCATGCAGAGGTTCCACACCCGGCACTTCAGACCAGATTTCCTAGTGCAGAATGGCTGGGTCGACACCTCAGCTCCTGGGGCCCAGTGCAGACTCCGCGATATAGAGCCTGAGCTACAGCCAACCCGGCCCTCGAGAGCTCCGCCCCCTCCCTCCCACTGACTCTGACAGGATCTCTACACAGCAGCCCAGCCCACAGCCCACGGGGTAGTACATGCTCTCACCTCTCCATTCTCTGATCAAAATATAAAGTTTCCTTTGCTTGTGAACCAAACTCAGTCTCGATCTGTTGGCCCCAATGACACTGGGCAGGGGGACACTTGTTGGGGTCCACTCTGGAGGATCAGTAACAGAAATTGAGACTATTGTAACCTCAATGAACAGATGTGTGAGCCAAAGTGTAGTTAACATAGAACAGTGTATAAGGCTCGGGTAAAATAAGATGTTTCTAACACTTCCATTGGATATTTCCATCACTTTATTATAAGCAAGTTCAGTGAAAAGGTTTGTCTTATTTGTCAGCTCAATATTAGAGAAATGAAGTGATTTCTTTCCAAGGATGTACATCTAATAATCTTGGTTAAACCTTCAATCTTGTTTTAAATGCTTTTCCATTGAAAATGATACCTCTCTTTCAGCTCCCCCATTTCTGAGAAGTATAAAATCTTATAATTTATTATTACCAAAGGGGAAAGGTGGGAGGAGGGATAAATTAACAGTTTGGGATTAACACATACACACTGCTATGTATAAAATAGATCATCAACAAGGAACTACTGTATAGCACAGGGAACTACACTCAACATTTTGCAATAACCTATAAGGGGAAATAATCTGAAAAAGAATAGATATTTTTATTGACATCATCTATCAATGACAGTTAAAGTGTAACCTAAGGGAAGCTGGTGGTGAGTGCTTCTGACCCTGAAGACTTCAATCATCTAAAGTTTGGACTCTGCCTACTTCCCAAGGCCCTTAATGAACATATGTGTAGCCGTAGCTTAAAAAATTCCCCAGTTTGGGTTTCGGGGAGACACTGATTTTGAAAAAGCCCTGGTGTTCTCCTTACATGAATGGGACTCTTCCTACTGCTAAAACATGTCTGTCACACCCAGAGGATGGTATACCGTCTGATCGGGAAGAGTTTGGAAAAGGCATCTCATCTCCTCATCTCCTGGTGCTCGGGTTCACCCCTCCAGCGTCTTTACTAACAGTCTCCCCACTTGGAGATGTCAGCACTGTCAACATCCTGTTGCGTACAGTTTGGAATTTGTCCAGAGGATGAAGCGGAAGGATGAGGAACAATGAGAGACAAGTCCTACGTGTTCAGACAGGCACATGTCACTCTAATTTCCAATCAGGAAGACGAATTGACCAAAGGCTAGGGTTGCCCATGGAAATAGTATAGGGCTTGAGGAAATCCCGCTGCTTTGTGGCCAGTTCCCATAAACACAAGTTGAACAATAGAACTCAGGGGCAGTAAAATTCACAAAACTGCAGAGTTGAAAATATCCATCACTGAAAAATGTCTTGAGGAAAGTCAGAGAAAAGGACTTGTAAGCAAGGGAGAATGGCAGGAAAGGGATTTGAGGAGGTAGAAAGGACTCGCCGTTAAGCACAAGAAAAGGAGCTGAACATTGCCAACATTGCAGTTGGCCAAAAAGGGTGTATGCGTTTTTTTGTGTATATATTCAAGAAAAGAGCGTACACCTTTTTAGCCAACCAAACAGGTGGGCACTGGAAGTCAATACTACAAAAGACATCACTTCGCATCAGTCAGAAGAGCCATCCTCATAAAGCGTAAACAACAGAAATGCAGGACAGGGCAAGGAGAAGAGGGAGCCCTGTGAGACTTATAGTGGAAATGTATATTGCCAACGGCCATTCTGGAGAAGTGTATTGTGTTTACTAAAGCATCTAAACAATGAGCTACAGAGCATAGGGCACTTGCACTCATGGGCGTATATCTTGGGAAAAACAAAAATCGAGAGGACACAGGCACCCCAATGTTTACCCCCTCTCTGTTTAAAAGATCCTCGACTAGGATATAACTTAAATGTCTCTGGAGGGAAAAAATGGATAGAGATGTGGTACTTAGGTAGAGTGGAATATTATTCAGCCTGGAAATCAATGAAATATGGCCAGCTGTAACAACTCCGGAGGAGTTACGTATGATCATTCTAAGTGACAGAATTCAAAAAGAAAAAGACACATATCATAAGATATCACTTAAAGGTGGAATCCAAAATGGCTACACATGAAATAAATTACAAAACAAAAACATAGTCAAATATGTAGAAAACACGCATAAGGCTGCTAAACGGGAAAGGTGGGGAGGGGTGAGGCATCATCCAGGAGGTTGAAATTAGCAAAGATACCATTCCAAATACCAAACTGATAATCAACAAGGCCTACACGGTAGCTAAAAGAACTGCACTCAGCACACTCAAGTCACCGGAAAAGAATATATACGACTGGTAAGAATCTGAAAAAGAATTTATTGATGTCTCTCTGTACGTGAATCAAGTGGATGTACAGCAGCAAGAAACAGAGCTTTGAAAATCAGCTGTAACCAATATAGTAATAAATTGAAAAAAATAAACGACAGAGAGACAGAGAAAACCTCTTACAACTTTTCCTCAGGGACGGTGATGCAACATGGATTGAACACATCTAGACCCACAGCAGGATGAGACATAAGGCTGGAAACTGTTTGCGCTAAGAGAAATGTGAGGTTGGGTGAGGAAATGTACACCCTTTAAAGTAATACTACCTGGTACCCATTCAATGGGTCCCAAATCTGCAGGTTCAAGGGATCTTCCTACAGCTAAAACATGCATGGAAAACCCAGAGGACTGTACACCATGTGATCGGGAGATGTGTCTAAAATGCACCTCATTTATCCTCTCCTGGTGCTCCTGTTCACCATTCCAGCCACGTTACTTAGAAGCTCCCCACTTGGAGAATCAGCACATTTAAACTTCTGTTTCACACATTTTGCAAATTGTGAGGAGG
This sequence comes from Lagenorhynchus albirostris, assembly GCF_949774975.1. NCBI lineage: Eukaryota > Metazoa > Chordata > Mammalia > Artiodactyla > Delphinidae > Lagenorhynchus > Lagenorhynchus albirostris. The sequence continues at coordinate 868,437 of NW_026783590.1, read as the reverse complement.
ATGAACGGGAAGAAGGGGAACCAATGAGAGAAGAGTTGTAGGGGTTTGGACGGGCACATATCACTCTAATTTCCCATTAAGAATAAGAATTAAAAAAAGGCTCAGCCTGCCTCGCCGGAGCCAAAATAGGGCCTGAAGCAATCCTGCGCGTTTGAGGCCAGCTCACAAAAGAGCAACTTAAAACATGGAGCTCAGGGTCACTGCAATTCACAAACCTGCAGAGTTATAAATGAAAACTAACGTCCAAAAATATGTTGAGGTAAGGCAAAGAAGAGGATCTGAATGCAAGACAGAATTGCAAGAAACAGATTTCAAGAGATAGATTGGACTCGTCTTTAACGCACATGAAAAGCGGCAGAATTTCGACAATGATGCAGTTGGCCCAAAAGGGCGTATGCGATTTTTCCTGATTATATCCAGGAAAAAACGCATACGCACTTTATGGGCAACGAAGCAAGCAAGCAATGCAAATGTGCACAACAAAGAAGTCTCATTTCCCACCGGTCAAAAGGGCCATCCTAAAAAATTGTAAAATCCAGAAATGCAGGACAGGCCATGGAGAACAGGGAGCCTTTATACGCTGATGGGCAGTGTGTGAACTGCCGAGAGCCACTCTGGAGAAGTGTATGGTGGTTCCTAAATCATCTAAAAACAGAGCTACAGAGCATAGGACACTTCCAATCATGGGAGTATATCTAGGGAAGTCTAAAAATCAACAGGACACAAGCACACCACAGTTTAGGGCTACTCTGTTTACAAGAACCTCAACTTCAGTACACCTTAAATATCCCAGGAAAGAGAACAATGGATAAAGAAGATGTGGTACTTATGTACAATGGAATATCTCTTCACCATGAAATCAATGTAATAAGGCTAGTAGAAGGATAAAGAGTGGATTTAGGTCCAATAATACTACTTGAAATAAGTCAAACAGAAAAAGAAACATATCATAAGATATCACTTATAGAGGGAGGGTAAATATGGCTGCACAAGAAATGAATTACAGAACAGAACAGTGTCTCACATTTAGAAAACACACTTATGTCAGCTTAAGGGGAAAGGAGAGGTGGGGTGATGCATAAAACCAGAGTTTGAAATTAGCACAGATACCGTTCAAGAAACCAAATAGGTATTAGACAAGATCTACACCTTGCTCAATGAACTGGCCTCAACACACCCTATACACCGCAGAGAAATATATCTGAGTAATAAGAATCTTAAAACCCATGTATTGATATATCTCCATAAGGGAATCAAGTGTGTGCAGAGCGGCACAAACACAGCAGTGAAAATGAGCTAAACCCCATTATAGAAATAAATTTTAAAAACAAAACGCAGAAACAATGAAAGAGAGAAAAATTCTTACAAAATTCGCTCAGGGGCTGTGATGCAACCTGGATTGACCACATATAAACCCACAGCTGGATAAGACATAAGGCTGGACACTTGGGGCTGAGAGGATTGGTGAGCTTCGGTGAGCAACTGCCGAAAGTTTAATGCAATACTTCATGCTACTCATTCCAAGGGTCCCAACACTCCAGGTTGAAGGGAATCTTCCTACAGCTAAACCATGCTTGGGAAACCCAGCGACTGGTATACCATATGATCGGGAAAGGTTTCTAAAACGCACCACATTTTTCCTCTCCTGGGGCTCCGGATCGACATTCCAGCCGCTTTACTAACAACATCCCCACATGGAGAGTCAATGCCTTTAAGTTCTGGTATCGCACAGTCTTCAGTTAGTGCGGAGGATGAATGGGAATAGGGGGAACCAGTGAGAAACTAGCTGTAGCGGTTTCAATGGGCACATGTCACTCTAATTTCACATCAGTAAGAAGAATGAACCAAAGGCACAGCAAGGTGCCCCAGAAGAAGAATAGGGCTTCAAGGAATCCTGTGGTTATGGGGCAAGATCACAAAACTAAGAGCTGAAAAATGGAGCTAAGGGCCACTGCAATTCAAAAACCTGACTTGCCCAAAAAGGGCGTATGTGTTTTCTCCTGAATATATTCAGGAAAAAACGCATACGCCCTTTTTGGCCAACCAAGCAAGCTTGCAAAGGAAATCTGCACTACAATGAAGTCTCAATTCCCCCTGGTCAAAAGGGCCATCTGAAAAAAGTGTAAAATCCATAAAGGCATGACAGGCCATGGAGAACTGGGAGCCATCTTATGCTGATGGGCAGGATGTAAATTGCCAACAGCCACTCTGGAGAAGTGTTTGGTGTTTCCTGAAACATCTAAAAAACAAAGCAACAGAGCCTAGGGCACTTCCACTTATGGTACTATAGTTTAGGGCAATTAAAATCAAAAAGACACAGCCACCCCAAAGTTTGGGATGGCTCTGTTTACAAGAACCTGGTTTACGGTACAAGTTCAATATCGCAGAAAGTGAAAAATGGATAAAGAAGTTGTGGTACTTACGTACAATGCAATATCACTCAGCAATGAAATCTATGTCATCAGGCCCGTAGCAGCATAATGAGTGGACTAAGTACGATGAATCTAACTGAAATAAGTCACACAGAAAAAGAAACATCATAAGATATCACTAATACACGGAATGTAAACTTGGCTACATAGGAACTGAATTCCAAAACAGGGTCTCAAATTTAGAAAACCAACTTATGCTTGCTTAAGGGGAAAGGTGAGTTGGGGTGCTGCATAAAACCAGAGATTGAAATGAGCACAGATAAAGTTCCTTAAGCCAAATATGGAATAGACAAGAGCTACTCCTTGCTCAACGAAATGGACTCAACACCCCATATTCAACGCCTAGGAATATACCTGACTAGTAAGAATCATAAAACCTATGGATTTATATATCTCTGTAAGAGAATCAAGAGTGTGTACAGCGGCATTAAAGCAGTGAAAATCAGGTAAATCCCATAATAAAAATAAATTTCTTAAACAAAACACAATGACAGTGAAATAGAGAGAAATACTTAAGTAATTCATTCAAGGCTTCTGATGCAACCTGCATTTACCACATCTACACCCAGAGCTGGGTGACACATAAGGCTGGACACTTGGGGCTCTTAAGATTGGTGAGGTATGGTGAGCAAATGAAGACCTTTGAAGTCATATTGCATGGTACCCATTCCATGGGTCTCAACTCTCCAGGTTTAAGGGATACTTCCTTCAGCTAAAACATGCATGTGGAACCCAGAGTATGATCCACCATGTGATCGAGAAACATGTTCAAATGTGTCTCACTTTTCGTTCCCTGGTACTCGGGTGCAACATGCCAGACGCTTTACTAACACTCTCCCGACTTGGAGAGTCAGTGCCTTTAACCTCCTGTTTGGCCCAGTTTGGAATTTCTGCGGAAGATGAACAGGAATAGGGAGAACCAATGACAGACTAGCTGGAGGTGTCTGGACGGGCAAATTTAACTCTCATTTCCCACCAGGAAGAGGAATTAACCAAAGGCTCAGCGTGCCCAGCCGGAACCAGATTAGGGCCTGAAGCCATCCTGCGGTGTTGCGGCCAGCTCACGAGAAAGCGAGTTGAAGAAAGGAGCTCAGGGGCACTGTAATTCACAAACCTGCAGAGTTATAAATGACAGCTATCGTCCAAAAATATACTGAAGTAAGGCTGCCAAGAGGACTTGAAAGCGGGGCAGAATTGCAGGAAACCGATTTCAGGAGGTAGACTGGAATTGCATTTAAAGCATAGGAAAAGAGGCAGAACGTCCACAATGATGCACTTGGCCAAAAAGGGCGTATGCGTTTTTTCCTGAATATATTCAGGAAAAAACGCATACGCCCTTTTTGGCCAACCAAGCAAGCTTGCAAAGGAAATCTGCACTACAGTGAAGTCTCACTTCCCCCCGGTCAAAAGGGCCATCTGAAAAAAGTGTAAAATCCAGAAAGGCAGGACAGGCCATGGAGAACTGGGAGCCTTGTTATGCTGATGGGCGGGATGTAAATTGCCAACAGCCACTCGGGAGAAGTGTATGGTGTTTCCTGAAACATCTAAAAAACAAAGCAACAGAGCCTAGGGCACTTCCACTTATGGTCCTATAGCTTAGGGAAATTAAAATAAAAAAGACACAGCCACCCCAAAGGTTGGGACGGTTCTTTTTAGTGGAATCTCTTCTACGGCACAAGTTAAATATCCCAGAGAGCAAATAATGGATTAAGAAGTTGCGGTACTTATGTACAACAGAATACCACTCAGCAATGAAATCTATGTCACCAGGCCCGTACCAGCATAATGAGTGGATTGAGGCACGATGATTCTAACTGAAATAAGTCACACAGAAAAAGAAACATCATAAGGTATCACTAATACACGGAATGTGAACTTGGCTACACATGAACTGAATTACAAAACAGAACAGGGTCTCAAGTTTAGAAAACTAACTTATGCTTGCTTAAGGGGGAAGGTGAGTTGGGGTGCTGCATTAAACCAGAGTTTGAAATTAGCACAGATACCGTTCCATAAGCCAAATATGGAATAGACAAGACCTACCCCTTGCTCAACGAAATGGATTCAACAATGAGGTATCACCTCACACCTGGTAGAATAGGCATCATAGAAAATCTACAAGCAAAAAATGCTGGAAAGGGTGTGGAGAAAAGGAACCCTCTTCCACTATTGTTGGGAATATAAATTGATACAGTCACTATGGAGAACAATATGGAATTTCTTAAGAAACTAACAATAGAATTACCATATGATACAGCAATCCCAGTACTGGACATATACCCAGACAAAACCATAAATCAAAAAGAGACATTCACCGCAATGTTCATTGCATCACTATTTACAATATCGAGGTAATGGAAGCAACCTAAATGCCCACAGACAGACGAATGCATAAAGCCGTGGTACATATATAAAATGGAATATTACTAAGCCATGAAAAGGAATGAAATTGGGTCATTTGTAGAGACGTCGATGCATCTAGAGACTGTCATACAGAGTGAAGTAAGTCAGAAAGAGAAAAACAAATCTTGTATATTCATGCATATATGTGGAACCTAGAAAACCTGTACAGATTAACCATTTTGCAAGGCATAAATAGAGCAACAGATGTAGACAACAAACGTATGGACAACAAGGGGGGAAAGCTGTTGGGGGGGGTGGTGGGAGGAGTTGAGAGACTGGGATTGGCATGTATACATTTATATGTATAAAATAGATAACCAATAAGAACCTGCTGTATAAAAATATAAAATAAAATTCAAAATTAAAAAGAAATAAAATTTAAACAATAGAAAAATCAATTATTCCCTTCACATACATGTATTTATATGAATAAATTATTTCCATGCTTATATCTGTAAATACAAAAAAGAGGAATAAAATCTACCTTGAACCCAAAACGAAAAAGAGAAAAAAAACACAGAACCCACCAGTTCCACAGAGGAAAACCGTATCAGGGCACTTGCTCCAGTTGTAAACAATTCTGAAGTTGGTCAGTGGTGGGGAATCGTCTCCCATTCAGCCAGCAGCCCCCACGCAACAAGCGTCCTCATTGCAAAGCTGGGGCACCGTGCCGAGGCATCTGTGAGTAAACGTGAGCTGAGCCCCAGGCCAGTTGCTGCTGAACTATTCCCACGCATCCCAGGTAAAACACCTGAATATATACAAGGACTTGAAAGCCTAGAGGGAGGGCCATAGAGCCACACGAGTGACAGCATGCCGGCCGACTTGGTGCCTGCAGGCCAGCCAGGATGGTCCTGGCCCTGGGTGCTCTTCTGGAAGATGTCCATTTCCCTGCCTGAGATACCCGTCCTGTCCCTGCCCCCACTGCTTTTTTCCTTCCTCACCTCTGCCCAGGGAGAAATTCCAGCAGCAGGTATGGGTGACACATCTTCTTCTTTAGCAGGTGGCAGCCTGGCAACTGCTGCAGAAAGTCCAGCAGAGCCCCACTCACACTGGGCCACCCACAAAGCCTTGGCCTCTCACTCCCTCCCACCAGCCCAGCCCCGAGACTGCTGACAGGGCAGAGAAAATGGCGTCAGGCACGGCTGCAGGGGCTCTTGCTGCCTGGAGTGGTATTTATAGTGATCTCAACCCAGGCACACCTGGGGAGGGCTGGCCGGCACGGTAAGGCTGCCCAGGTCAGCCAATCATCACCCCTCAGGGGCTCACAGTTGCAGAAAATGGAACTTGCTGAACCGGCCAGGTCCAAGGAACAGGTGTGGGCTCCTGAGAGTCAGGATAGACAAGGGGCTGCAGCTTTGGCTTGTTTTCTAATCATTTTATCTGGCCCATGAGTGGGAGACAACTTCAAGAAAACCCTCTCCTAATGAGAGGAACCCAGGAGTCAGGGAGAGGAGGGGTGGGTGGTGGTTGGAGACAGAGGCCTGGTGCCCCGGGTGCAGTGGAAGTCTCTGGAAGACCAGGTGGAGGGAGGCCTCACGGAGTGATGCCCAGGGTCACAGACCTGTCGCAGCTGCTGTTTGTTAGTTCAAGTCCTGCTCTGAGGTGCTCTGTGTCAGCTCTGAGCGACAGGTGAGCTGGGGGTGCTCTGCAATGAGGGCTATGTGCACGGTTCCTGTGTGCCCAGCCCTGCCACAGTACCTGCAAGGGTAGCTCTGTATCCTGGGAGGGGCCTGACCACGAGAGCCCTGTGGGCTGGGGTGGGGGTGGGGTACCTGCCCAGGTGAGCTCCATATTCTGGGATTGGTCTGACCACGAGAGCCCCATGGGCTGCTGGGGACCTGGTAAAGGATGTCAGGACAGTCAGTGAAGCCACCGAGGATATACCTCCAGTTGCTCCTAATTCCTACACCCTGCTGGTCATTCTACCAACCACCAGGACATGGTATTCTGTATTAGTCTTCAATGATGCCTTCTTTTGTATTCCATTAGTCCCAGAGTCACAAGAAATTTTGGCTTGTGAGTGGCAGGACTCAACATACAACTAAAACAATACTTCCGGGCCGTCTGGCCCCAAGGGTGCAAAAATTCCCACACCATCTTTGGGGAAAGCTTAGCTAAAGACCTAAAAGTTCTACCTCTGGAAAAGGAAACCCTCCTTCAATATGCAGACGACATTCTGATCGCCAGCCCTACTAAGGAGGCCTCTGAACTACCAAGCCAATAAAGGATAGAAGTTGTCCAAGAAAAAGCTCAAATATCACAGACTGCCGTGACCTGCCTGGGCTTCATTCTCACAGAAGGTTGGAGAAGTCCATCCCAGGAAAGGGAAGAAACCATTTTCAGCCTTACCCCTTTCTAAAACTAGAAGACAGCTTAGGGGTTCCTGGGGAGGCCAGGGTTTGCTGCTTCTGGATCCCTAACTACAGTCTACTAGCTGGGCCTCTATATGAAACACTGAAAGGAAAAGATGATGATCCTTTTGAATAGAATCCAGAAGTGGCCTTTCAAGAATGGAAAGAGCAGTCAATTCAGACCCTTGCCCTGGAACTCCCTAATTTAGCTAAACCCTTTGACCTTTACATTCCCGGTGAAAGGTGAATCGCCATTGGAGAATTAGTGCAAAACCTGGGACCACTTGAAATGGAACAATGCAAGAATGCCATCCAGGTAGGATAAACTATGGTCACCAAGGGGCTTGGCCCACTGCCACATCTGGCCAAGATACTGGCGGTATCTAAAAACCTGGAAATCAGCAGCCCAAAAGGCCACCTCCCTCCTAAGGGGAAAGGACCCCACGTGGTGATCCTAACCACCAACCATGCCCTGAAGTTGCAGGGTTCGCTCCGTGGGCACACCGACCTCGAGTGAGGAGGCCCTCCAACTCCAACATCCAGAGAGATAGCCGGGGGCAACAGGGCACCATGACGACTCGTGTGAACATCACTTGACCTGGAGTTTCTCTCATAAAACAACAAGAGTGTGTCCCAAAAGAGTAGACTACTGCTTGCAGGACTTACTGCACCCAGAGGGGAGCTAATAATCTTGGCGGGGGAACCGTATATCACACTGTCACCATAGAAAAGCCTACAGACACCGTGATGATGGTGGCCAGTAAGACCGGCTGGACTCTTGTTTACTTCAAAAGGCTGTTGACTCAGTGGCCATCATGGTCCTTGATCACCACTGACCCTGGACTGTCTGGGAGTTGAGCGGGCAGGGCTCTGACACCTGGTGCTGTTTGTACGTTAATTCAGGGGCCTAATTGAAGAAAGCGCAGACTACTGGTCAGAGCATCTAGGCTGGCAGAAACGGTCGGCTAAGGTGGCCGAACAAATGTGGGGCGGGGTGAAACCGGCCCCCACAGCGTCTCTGCACATCTCTTTCCTGGACCCTTAAAGGTCATTAGAATCTATAACACTTCCAATGCTGCTGCTCAGGTGGACGAGCAGGGAGGCAGGGGGCCTGGGGACAATCAACGTCACCTGGAGGCTGCTGGGGAGAAGCTCTGACCCTCGCCCCAGGGTATGAGGGCTCCCAACTCAGCACTCAGCAGTTACAGAAGAAGGGTCTGCACCCTCAGCACTCCAAGAATGAGGAACGGGACAAAAGGCAGAGGGGGGGTTTGTCCCCAGCAAAGCCCATTAAAAATCCCTGGGAGATAAAAATAGAATCTGGGCAATAAAGTCAAGTCTAACCTTTTTTATCCTTTGTGCTTTGTCTAATTTCACGTGCTCCTAGGGTCCCGCATGCAGAGGTTCCACACCCGGCACTTCAGACCAGATTTCCTAGTGCAGAATGGCTGGGTCGACACCTCAGCTCCTGGGGCCCAGTGCAGACTCCGCGATATAGAGCCTGAGCTACAGCCAACCCGGCCCTCGAGAGCTCCGCCCCCTCCCTCCCACTGACTCTGACAGGATCTCTACACAGCAGCCCAGCCCACAGCCCACGGGGTAGTACATGCTCTCACCTCTCCATTCTCTGATCAAAATATAAAGTTTCCTTTGCTTGTGAACCAAACTCAGTCTCGATCTGTTGGCCCCAATGACACTGGGCAGGGGGACACTTGTTGGGGTCCACTCTGGAGGATCAGTAACAGAAATTGAGACTATTGTAACCTCAATGAACAGATGTGTGAGCCAAAGTGTAGTTAACATAGAACAGTGTATAAGGCTCGGGTAAAATAAGATGTTTCTAACACTTCCATTGGATATTTCCATCACTTTATTATAAGCAAGTTCAGTGAAAAGGTTTGTCTTATTTGTCAGCTCAATATTAGAGAAATGAAGTGATTTCTTTCCAAGGATGTACATCTAATAATCTTGGTTAAACCTTCAATCTTGTTTTAAATGCTTTTCCATTGAAAATGATACCTCTCTTTCAGCTCCCCCATTTCTGAGAAGTATAAAATCTTATAATTTATTATTACCAAAGGGGAAAGGTGGGAGGAGGGATAAATTAACAGTTTGGGATTAACACATACACACTGCTATGTATAAAATAGATCATCAACAAGGAACCACTGTATAGCACAGGGAACTACACTCAACATTTTGCAATAACCTATAAGGGGAAATAATCTGAAAAAGAATAGATATTTTTATTGACATCATCTATCAATGACAGTTAAAGTGTAACCTAAGGGAAGCTGGTGGTGAGTGCTTCTGACCCTGAAGACTTCAATCATCTAAAGTTTGGACTCTGCCTACTTCCCAAGGCCCTTAATGAACATATGTGTAGCCGTAGCTTAAAAAATTCCCCAGTTTGGGTTTCGGGGAGACACTGATTTTGAAAAAGCCCTGGTGTTCTCCTTACATGAATGGGACTCTTCCTACTGCTAAAACATGTCTGTCACACCCAGAGGATGGTATACCGTCTGATCGGGAAGAGTTTGGAAAAGGCATCTCATCTCCTCATCTCCTGGTGCTCGGGTTCACCCCTCCAGCGTCTTTACTAACAGTCTCCCCACTTGGAGATGTCAGCACTGTCAACATCCTGTCGCGTACAGTTTGGAATTTGTCCAGAGGATGAAGCGGAAGGATGAGGAACAATGAGAGACAAGTCCTACGTGTTCAGACAGGCACATGTCACTCTAATTTCCAATCAGGAAGACGAATTGACCAAAGGCTAGGGTTGCCCATGGAAATAGTATAGGGCTTGAGGAAATCCCGCTGCTTTGTGGCCAGTTCCCATAAACACAAGTTGAACAATAGAACTCAGGGGCAGTAAAATTCACAAAACTGCAGAGTTGAAAATATCCATCACTGAAAAATGTCTTGAGGAAAGTCAGAGAAAAGGACTTGTAAGCAAGGGAGAATGGCAGGAAAGGGATTTGAGGAGGTAGAAAGGACTCGCCGTTAAGCACAAGAAAAGGAGCTGAACATTGCCAACATTGCAGTTGGCCAAAAAGGGTGTATGCGTTTTTTTGTGTATATATTCAAGAAAAGAGCGTACACCTTTTTAGCCAACCAAACAGGTGGACACTGGAAGTCAATACTACAAAAGACATCACTTCGCATCAGTCAGAAGAGCCATCCTCATAAAGCGTAAACAACAGAAATGCAGGACAGGGCAAGGAGAAGAGGGAGCCCTGTGAGACTTATAGTGGAAATGTATATTGCCAACGGCCATTCTGGAGAAGTGTATTGTGTTTACTAAAGCATCTAAACAATGAGCTACAGAGCATAGGGCACTTGCACTCATGGGCGTATATCTTGGGAAAAACAAAAATCGAGAGGACACAGGCACCCCAATGTTTACCCCCTCTCTGTTTAAAAGATCCTCGACTAGGATATAACTTAAATGTCTCTGGAGGGAAAAAATGGATAGAGATGTGGTACTTAGGTAGAGTGGAATATTATTCAGCCTGGAAATCAATGAAATATGGCCAGCTGTAACAACTCCGGAGGAGTTACGTATGATCATTCTAAGTGACAGAATTCAAAAAGAAGAAGACACATATCATAAGATATCACTTAAAGGTGGAATCCAAAATGGCTACACATGAAATAAATTACAAAACAAAAACATAGTCAAATATGTAGAAAACACGCATAAGGCTGCTAAACGGGAAAGGTGGGGAGGGGTGAGGCATCATCCAGGAGGTTGAAATTAGCAAAGATACCATTCCAAATACCAAACTGATAATCAACAAGGCCTACACGGTAGCTAAAAGAACTGCACTCAGCACACTCAAGTCACCGGAAAAGAATATATACGACTGGTAAGAATCTGAAAAAGAATTTATTGATGTCTCTCTGTACGTGAATCAAGTGGATGTACAGCAGCAAGAAACAGAGCTTTGAAAATCAGCTGTAACCAATATAGTAATAAATTGAAAAAAATAAACGACAGAGAGACAGAGAAAACCTCTTACAACTTTTCCTCAGGGACGGTGATGCAACATGGATTGAACACATCTAGACCCACAGCAGGATGAGACATAAGGCTGGAAACTGTTTGCGCTAAGAGAAATGTGAGGTTGGGTGAGGAAATGCACACCCTTTAAAGTAATACTACCTGGTACCCATTCAATGGGTCCCAAATCTGCAGGTTCAAGGGATCTTCCTACAGCTAAAACATGCATGGAAAACCCAGAGGACTGTACACCATGTGATCGGGAGATGTGTCTAAAATGCACCTCATTTATCCTCTCCTGGTGCTCCTGTTCACCATTCCAGCCACGTTACTTAGAAGCTCCCCACTTGGAGAATCAGCACATTTAAACTTCTGTTTCACACATTTTGCAAATTGTGAGGAGGATGAACGGGAAGAAGGGGAACCAATGAGAGAAGAGTTGTAGGGGTTTGGACGGGCACATATCACTCTAATTTCCCATTAAGAATAAGAATTAAAAAAAGGCTCAGCCTGCCTCGCCGGAGCCAAAATAGGGCCTGAAGCAATCCTGCGCGTTTGAGGCCAGCTCACAAAAGAGCAACTTAAAACATGGAGCTCAGGGTCACTGCAATTCACAAACCTGCAGAGTTATAAATGAAAACTAACGTCCAAAAATATGTTGAGGTAAGGCAAAGAAGAGGATCTGAATGCAAGACAGAATTGCAAGAAACAGATTTCAAGAGATAGATTGGACTCGTCTTTAACGCACATGAAAAGCGGCAGAATTTCGACAATGATGCAGTTGGCCCAAAAGGGCGTATGCGATTTTTCCTGATTATATCCAGGAAAAAACGCATACGCACTTTATGGGCAACGAAGCAAGCAAGCAATGCAAATGTGCACAACAAAGAAGTCTCATTTCCCACCGGTCAAAAGGGCCATCCTAAAAAATTGTAAAATCCAGAAATGCAGGACAGGCCATGGAGAACAGGGAGCCTTTATACGCTGATGGGCAGTGTGTGAACTGCCGAGAGCCACTCTGGAGAAGTGTATGGTGGTTCCTAAATCATCTAAAAACAGAGCTACAGAGCATAGGACACTTCCAATCATGGGAGTATATCTAGGGAAGTCTAAAAATCAACAAGACACAAGCACACCACAGTTTAGGGCTACTCTGTTTACAAGAACCTCAACTTCAGTACACCTTAAATATCCCAGGAAAGAGAACAATGGATAAAGAAGATGTGGTACTTATGTACAATGGAATATCTCTTCACCATGAAATCAATGTAATAAGGCTAGTAGAAGGATAAAGAGTGGATTTAGGTCCGATAATACTACTTGAAATAAGTCAAACAGAAAAAGAAACATATCATAAGATATCACTTATAGAGGGAGGGTAAATATGGCTGCACAAGAAATGAATTACAGAACAGAACAGTGTCTCACATTTAGAAAACACACTTATGTCAGCTTAAGGGGAAAGGAGAGGTGGGGTGATGCATAAAACCAGAGTTTGAAATTAGCACAGATACCGTTCAAGAAACCAAATAGGTATTAGACAAGATCTACACCTTGCTCAATGAACTGGCCTCAACACACCCTATACACCGCAGAGAAATATATCTGAGTAATAAGAATCTTAAAACCCATGTATTGATATATCTCCATAAGGGAATCAAGTGTGTGCAGAGCGGCACAAACACAGCAGTGAAAATGAGCTAAACCCCATTATAGAAATAAATTTTAAAAACAAAACGCAGAAACAATGAAAGAGAGAAAAATTCTTACAAAATTCGCTCAGGGGCTGTGATGCAACCTGGATTGACCACATATAAACCCACAGCTGGATAAGACATAAGGCTGGACACTTGGGGCTGAGAGGATTGGTGAGCTTCGGTGAGCAACTGCCGAAAGTTTAATGCAATACTTCATGCTACTCATTCCAAGGGTCCCAACACTCCAGGTTGAAGGGAATCTTCCTACAGCTAAACCATGCTTGGGAAACCCAGCGACTGGTATACCATATGATCGGGAAAGGTTTCTAAAACGCACCACATTTTTCCTCTCCTGGGGCTCCGGATCGACATTCCAGCCGCTTTACTAACAACATCCCCACATGGAGAGTCAATGCCTTTAAGTTCTGGTATCGCACAGTCTTCAGTTAGTGCGGAGGATGAATGGGAATAGGGGGAACCAGTGAGAAACTAGCTGTAGCGGTTTCAATGGACACATGTCACTCTAATTTCACATCAGTAAGAAGAATGAACCAAAGGCACAGCAAGGTGCCCCAGAAGAAGAATAGGGCTTCAAGGAATCCTGTGGTTATGGGGCAAGATCACAAAACTAAGAGCTGAAAAATGGAGCTAAGGGCCACTGCAATTCAAAAACCTGACTTGCCCAAAAAGGGCGTATGTGTTTTCTCCTGAATATATTCAGGAAAAAACGCATACGCCCTTTTTGGCCAACCAAGCAAGCTTGCAAAGGAAATCTGCACTACAATGAAGTCTCAATTCCCCCTGGTCAAAAGGGCCATCTGAAAAAAGTGTAAAATCCATAAAGGCATGACAGGCCATGGAGAACTGGGAGCCATCTTATGCTGATGGGCAGGATGTAAATTGCCAACAGCCACTCGGGAGAAGTGTTTGGTGTTTCCTGAAACATCTAAAAAACAAAGCAACAGAGCCTAGGGCACTTCCACTTATGGTACTATAGTTTAGGGCAATTAAAATCAAAAAGACACAGCCACCCCAAAGTTTGGGATGGCTCTGTTTACAAGAACCTGGTTTACGGTACAAGTTCAATATCGCAGAAAGTGAAAAATGGATAAAGAAGTTGTGGTACTTACGTACAATGCAATATCACTCAGCAAGGAAATCTATGTCATCAGGCCCGTAGCAGCATAATGAGTGGACTAAGTACGATGAATCTAACTGAAATAAGTCACACAGAAAAAGAAACATCATAAGATATCACTAATACACGGAATGTAAACTTGGCTACACAGGAACTGAATTCCAAAACAGAACAGGGTCTCAAATTTAGAAAACCAACTTATGCTTGCTTAAGGGGAAAGGTGAGTTGGGGTGCTGCATAAAACCAGAGATTGAAATGAGCACAGATAAAGTTCCTTAAGCCAAATATGGAATAGACAAGAGCTACTCCTTGCTCAACGAAATGGACTCAACACCCCATATTCAACGCCTAGGAATATACCTGACTAGTAAGAATCATAAAACCTATGGATTTATATATCTCTGTAAGAGAATCAAGAGTGTGTACAGCGGCATTAAAGCAGTGAAAATCAGGTAAATCCCATAATAAAAATAAATTTCTTAAACAAAACACAATGACAGTGAAATAGAGAGAAATACTTAAGTAATTCATTCAAGGCTTCTGATGCAACCTGCATTTACCACATCTACACCCAGAGCTGGGTGACACATAAGGCTGGACACTTGGGGCTCTTAAGATTGGTGAGGTATGGTGAGCAAATGAAGACCTTTGAAGTCATATTGCATGGTACCCATTCCATGGGTCTCAACTCTCCAGGTTTAAGGGATACTTCCTTCAGCTAAAACATGCATGTGGAACCCAGAGTATGATCCACCATGTGATCGAGAAACATGTTCAAATGTGTCTCACTTTTCGTTCCCTGGTACTCGGGTGCAACATGCCAGACGCTTTACTAACACTCTCCCGACTTGGAGAGTCAGTGCCTTTAACCTCCTGTTTGGCCCAGTTTGGAATTTCTGCGGAAGATGAACAGGAATAGGGAGAACCAATGACAGACTAGCTGGAGGTGTCTGGACGGGCAAATTTAACTCTCATTTCCCACCAGGAAGAGGAATTAACCAAAGGCTCAGCGTGCCCAGCCGGAACCAGATTAGGGCCTGAAGCCATCCTGCGGTGTTGCGGCCAGCTCACGAGAAAGCGAGTTGAAGAAAGGAGCTCAGGGGCACTGTAATTCACAAACCTGCAGAGTTATAAATGACAGCTATCGTCCAAAAATATACTGAAGTAAGGCTGCCAAGAGGACTTGAAAGCGGGGCAGAATTGCAGGAAACCGATTTCAGGAGGTAGACTGGAATTGCATTTAAAGCATAGGAAAAGAGGCAGAACGTCCACAATGATGCACTTGGCCAAAAAGGGCGTATGCGTTTTTTCCTGAATATATTCAGGAAAAAACGCATACGCCCTTTTTGGCCAACCAAGCAAGCTTGCAAAGGAAATCTGCACTACAGTGAAGTCTCACTTCCCCCCGGTCAAAAGGGCCATCTGAAAAAAGTGTAAAATCCAGAAAGGCAGGACAGGCCATGGAGAACTGGGAGCCTTGTTATGCTGATGGGCGGGATGTAAATTGCCAACAGCCACTCGGGAGAAGTGTATGGTGTTTCCTGAAACATCTAAAAAACAAAGCAACAGAGCCTAGGGCACTTCCACTTATGGTCCTATAGCTTAGGGAAATTAAAATAAAAAAGACACAGCCACCCCAAAGGTTGGGACGGTTCTTTTTAGTGGAATCTCTTCTACGGCACAAGTTAAATATCCCAGAGAGCAAATAATGGATTAAGAAGTTGCGGTACTTATGTACAACAGAATACCACTCAGCAATGAAATCTATGTCACCAGGCCCGTACCAGCATAATGAGTGGATTGAGGCACGATGATTCTAACTGAAATAAGTCACACAGAAAAAGAAACATCATAAGGTATCACTAATACACGGAATGTGAACTTGGCTACACATGAACTGAATTACAAAACAGAACAGGGTCTCAAGTTTAGAAAACTAACTTATGCTTGCTTAAGGGGGAAGGTGAGTTGGGGTGCTGCATTAAACCAGAGTTTGAAATTAGCACAGATACCGTTCCATAAGCCAAATATGGAATAGACAAGACCTACCCCTTGCTCAACGAAATGGATTCAACAATGAGGTATCACCTCACACCTGGTAGAATAGGCATCATAGAAAATCTACAAGCAAAAAATGCTGGAAAGGGTGTGGAGATAAGGAACCCTCTTCCACTATTGTTGGGAATATAAATTGATACAGTCACTATGGAGAACAATATGGAATTTCTTAAGAAACTAACAATAGAATTACCATATGATACAGCAATC
This sequence comes from Lagenorhynchus albirostris, assembly GCF_949774975.1. Taxonomy (NCBI): domain Eukaryota; kingdom Metazoa; phylum Chordata; class Mammalia; order Artiodactyla; family Delphinidae; genus Lagenorhynchus; species Lagenorhynchus albirostris. The sequence continues at coordinate 852,142 of NW_026783590.1, read as the reverse complement.
CCAGTACTGGACATATACCCAGACAAAACCATAAATCAAAAAGAGACATTCACCGCAATGTTCATTGCATCACTATTTACAATATCGAGGTAATGGAAGCAACCTAAATGCCCACAGACAGACGAATGCATAAAGCCGTGGTACATATATAAAATGGAATATTACTAAGCCATGAAAAGGAATGAAATTGGGTCATTTGTAGAGACGTCGATGCATCTAGAGACTGTCATACAGAGTGAAGTAAGTCAGAAAGAGAAAAACAAATCTTGTATATTCATGCATATATGTGGAACCTAGAAAACCTGTACAGATTAACCATTTTGCAAGGCATAAATAGAGCAACAGATGTAGACAACAAACGTATGGACAACAAGGGGGGAAAGCTGTTGGGGGGGGTGGTGGGAGGAGTTGAGAGACTGGGATTGGCATGTATACATTTATATGTATAAAATAGATAACCAATAAGAACCTGCTGTATAAAAATATAAAATAAAATTCAAAATTAAAAAGAAATAAAATTTAAACAATAGAAAAATCAATTATTCCCTTCACATACATGTATTTATATGAATAAATTATTTCCATGCTTATATCTGTAAATACAAAAAAGAGGAATAAAATCTACCTTGAACCCAAAACGAAAAAGAGAAAAAAAACACAGAACCCACCAGTTCCACAGAGGAAAACCGTATCAGGGCACTTGCTCCAGTTGTAAACAATTCTGAAGTTGGTCAGTGGTGGGGAATCGTCTCCCATTCAGCCAGCAGCCCCCACGCAACAAGCGTCCTCATTGCAAAGCTGGGGCACCGTGCCGAGGCATCTGTGAGTAAACGTGAGCTGAGCCCCAGGCCAGTTGCTGCTGAACTATTCCCACGCATCCCAGGTAAAACACCTGAATATATACAAGGACTTGAAAGCCTAGAGGGAGGGCCATAGAGCCACACGAGTGACAGCATGCCGGCCGACTTGGTGCCTGCAGGCCAGCCAGGATGGTCCTGGCCCTGGGTGCTCTTCTGGAAGATGTCCATTTCCCTGCCTGAGATACCCGTCCTGTCCCTGCCCCCACTGCTTTTTTCCTTCCTCACCTCTGCCCAGGGAGAAATTCCAGCAGCAGGTATGGGTGACACATCTTCTTCTTTAGCAGGTGGCAGCCTGGCAACTGCTGCAGAAAGTCCAGCAGAGCCCCACTCACACTGGGCCACCCACAAAGCCTTGGCCTCTCACTCCCTCCCACCAGCCCAGCCCCGAGACTGCTGACAGGGCAGAGAAAATGGCGTCAGGCACGGCTGCAGGGGCTCTTGCTGCCTGGAGTGGTATTTATAGTGATCTCAACCCAGGCACACCTGGGGAGGGCTGGCCGACGGTAAGGCTGCCCAGGTCAGCCAATCATCACCCCTCAGGGGCTCACAGTTGCAGAAAATGGAACTTGCTGAACCGGCCAGGTCCAAGGAACAGGTGTGGGCTCCTGAGAGTCAGGATAGACAAGGGGCTGCAGCTTTGGCTTGTTTTCTAATCATTTTATCTGGCCCATGAGTGGGAGACAACTTCAAGAAAACCCTCTCCTAATGAGAGGAACCCAGGAGTCAGGGAGAGGAGGGGTGGGTGGTGGTTGGAGACAGAGGCCTGGTGCCCCGGGTGCAGTGGAAGTCTCTGGAAGACCAGGTGGAGGGAGGCCTCACGGAGTGATGCCCAGGGTCACAGACCTGTCGCAGCTGCTGTTTGTTAGTTCAAGTCCTGCTCTGAGGTGCTCTGTGTCAGCTCTGAGCGACAGGTGAGCTGGGGGTGCTCTGCAATGAGGGCTATGTGCACGGTTCCTGTGTGCCCAGCCCTGCCACAGTACCTGCAAGGGTAGCTCTGTATCCTGGGAGGGGCCTGACCACGAGAGCCCTGTGGGCTGGGGTGGGGGTGGGGTACCTGCCCAGGTGAGCTCCATATTCTGGGATTGGTCTGACCACGAGAGCCCCATGGGCTGCTGGGGACCTGGTAAAGGATGTCAGGACAGTCAGTGAAGCCACCGAGGATATACCTCCAGTTGCTCCTAATTCCTACACCCTGCTGGTCATTCTACCAACCACCAGGACATGGTATTCTGTATTAGTCTTCAATGATGCCTTCTTTTGTATTCCATTAGTCCCAGAGTCACAAGAAATTTTGGCTTGTGAGTGGCAGGACTCAACATACAACTAAAACAATACTTCCGGGCCGTCTGGCCCCAAGGGTGCAAAAATTCCCACCCCATCTTTGGGGAAAGCTTAGCTAAAGACCTAAAAGTTCTACCTCTGGAAAAGGAAACCCTCCTTCAATATGCAGACGACATTCTGATCGCCAGCCCTACTAAGGAGGCCTCTGAACTACCAAGCCAATAAAGGATAGAAGTTGTCCAAGAAAAAGCTCAAATATCACAGACTGCCGTGACCTGCCTGGGCTTCATTCTCACAGAAGGTTGGAGAAGTCCATCCCAGGAAAGGGAAGAAACCATTTTCAGCCTTACCCCTTTCTAAAACTAGAAGACAGCTTAGGGGTTCCTGGGGAGGCCAGGGTTTGCTGCTTCTGGATCCCTAACTACAGTCTACTAGCTGGGCCTCTATATGAAACACTGAAAGGAAAAGATGATGATCCTTTTGAATAGAATCCAGAAGTGGCCTTTCAAGAATGGAAAGAGCAGTCAATTCAGACCCTTGCCCTGGAACTCCCTAATTTAGCTAAACCCTTTGACCTTTACATTCCCGGTGAAAGGTGAATCGCCATTGGAGAATTAGTGCAAAACCTGGGACCACTTGAAATGGAACAATGCAAGAATGCCATCCAGGTAGGATAAACTATGGTCACCAAGGGGCTTGGCCCACTGCCACATCTGGCCAAGATACTGGCGGTATCTAAAAACCTGGAAATCAGCAGCCCAAAAGGCCACCTCCCTCCTAAGGGGAAAGGACCCCACGTGGTGATCCTAACCACCAACCATGCCCTGAAGTTGCAGGGTTCGCTCCGTGGGCACACCGACCTCGAGTGAGGAGGCCCTCCAACTCCAACATCCAGAGAGATAGCCGGGGGCAACAGGGCACCATGACGACTCGTGTGAACATCACTTGACCTGGACTTTCTCTCATAAAACAACAAGAGTGTGTCCCAAAAGAGTAGACTACTGCTTGCCGGACTTACTGCACCCAGAGGGGAGCTAATAATCTTGGCGGGGGAACCGTATATCACACTGTCACCATAGAAAAGCCTACAGACACCGTGATGATGGTGGCCAGTAAGACCGGCTGGACTCTTGTTTACTTCAAAAGGCTGTTGACTCAGTGGCCATCATGGTCCTTGATCACCACTGACCCTGGACTGTCTGGGAGTTGAGCGGGCAGGGCTCTGACACCTGGTGCTGTTTGTACGTTAATTCAGGGGCCTAATTGAAGAAAGCGCAGACTACTGGTCAGAGCATCTAGGCTGGCAGAAACGGTCGGCCTAAGGTGGCCGAACAAATGTGGGGCGGGGTGAAACCGGCCCCCACAGCGTCTCTGCACATCTCTTTCCTGGACCCTTAAAGGTCATTAGAATCTATAACACTTCCAATGCTGCTGCTCAGGTGGACGAGCAGGGAGGCAGGGGGCCTGGGGACAATCAACGTCACCTGGAGGCTGCTGGGGAGAAGCTCTGACCCTCGCCCCAGGGTATGAGGGCTCCCAACTCAGCACTCAGCAGTTACAGAAGAAGGGTCTGCACCCTCAGCACTCCAAGAATGAGGAACGGGACAAAAGGCAGAGGGGGGGTTTGTCCCCAGCAAAGCCCATTAAAAATCCCTGGGAGATAAAAATAGAATCTGGGCAATAAAGTCAAGTCTAACCTTTTTTATCCTTTGTGCTTTGTCTAATTTCACGTGCTCCTAGGGTCCCGCATGCAGAGGTTCCACACCCGGCACTTCAGACCAGATTTCCTAGTGCAGAATGGCTGGGTCGACACCTCAGCTCCTGGGGCCCAGTGCAGACTCCGCGATATAGAGCCTGAGCTACAGCCAACCCGGCCCTCGAGAGCTCCGCCCCCTCCCTCCCACTGACTCTGACAGGATCTCTACACAGCAGCCCAGCCCACAGCCCACGGGGTAGTACATGCTCTCACCTCTCCATTCTCTGATCAAAATATAAAGTTTCCTTTGCTTGTGAACCAAACTCAGTCTCGATCTGTTGGCCCCAATGACACTGGGCAGGGGGACACTTGTTGGGGTCCACTCTGGAGGATCAGTAACAGAAATTGAGACTATTGTAACCTCAATGAACAGATGTGTGAGCCAAAGTGTAGTTAACATAGAACAGTGTATAAGGCTCGGGTAAAATAAGATGTTTCTAACACTTCCATTGGATATTTCCATCACTTTATTATAAGCAAGTTCAGTGAAAAGGTTTGTCTTATTTGTCAGCTCAATATTAGAGAAATGAAGTGATTTCTTTCCAAGGATGTACATCTAATAATCTTGGTTAAACCTTCAATCTTGTTTTAAATGCTTTTCCATTGAAAATGATACCTCTCTTTCAGCTCCCCCATTTCTGAGAAGTATAAAATCTTATAATTTATTATTACCAAAGGGGAAAGGTGGGAGGAGGGATAAATTAACAGTTTGGGATTAACACATACACACTGCTATGTATAAAATAGATCATCAACAAGGAACCACTGTATAGCACAGGGAACTACACTCAACATTTTGCAATAACCTATAAGGGGAAATAATCTGAAAAAGAATAGATATTTTTATTGACATCATCTATCAATGACAGTTAAAGTGTAACCTAAGGGAAGCTGGTGGTGAGTGCTTCTGACCCTGAAGACTTCAATCATCTAAAGTTTGGACTCTGCCTACTTCCCAAGGCCCTTAATGAACATATGTGTAGCCGTAGCTTAAAAAATTCCCCAGTTTGGGTTTCGGGGAGACACTGATTTTGAAAAAGCCCTGGTGTTCTCCTTACATGAATGGGACTCTTCCTACTGCTAAAACATGTCTGTCACACCCAGAGGATGGTATACCGTCTGATCGGGAAGAGTTTGGAAAAGGCATCTCATCTCCTCATCTCCTGGTGCTCGGGTTCACCCCTCCAGCGTCTTTACTAACAGTCTCCCCACTTGGAGATGTCAGCACTGTCAACATCCTGTCGCGTACAGTTTGGAATTTGTCCAGAGGATGAAGCGGAAGGATGAGGAACAATGAGAGACAAGTCCTACGTGTTCAGACAGGCACATGTCACTCTAATTTCCAATCAGGAAGACGAATTGACCAAAGGCTAGGGTTGCCCATGGAAATAGTATAGGGCTTGAGGAAATCCCGCTGCTTTGTGGCCAGTTCCCATAAACACAAGTTGAACAATAGAACTCAGGGGCAGTAAAATTCACAAAACTGCAGAGTTGAAAATATCCATCACTGAAAAATGTCTTGAGGAAAGTCAGAGAAAAGGACTTGTAAGCAAGGGAGAATGGCAGGAAAGGGATTTGAGGAGGTAGAAAGGACTCGCCGTTAAGCACAAGAAAAGGAGCTGAACATTGCCAACATTGCAGTTGGCCAAAAAGGGTGTATGCGTTTTTTTGTGTATATATTCAAGAAAAGAGCGTACACCTTTTTAGCCAACCAAACAGGTGGACACTGGAAGTCAATACTACAAAAGACATCACTTCGCATCAGTCAGAAGAGCCATCCTCATAAAGCGTAAACAACAGAAATGCAGGACAGGGCAAGGAGAAGAGGGAGCCCTGTGAGACTTATAGTGGAAATGTATATTGCCAACGGCCATTCTGGAGAAGTGTATTGTGTTTACTAAAGCATCTAAACAATGAGCTACAGAGCATAGGGCACTTGCACTCATGGGCGTATATCTTGGGAAAAACAAAAATCGAGAGGACACAGGCACCCCAATGTTTACCCCCTCTCTGTTTAAAAGATCCTCGACTAGGATATAACTTAAATGTCTCTGGAGGGAAAAAATGGATAGAGATGTGGTACTTAGGTAGAGTGGAATATTATTCAGCCTGGAAATCAATGAAATATGGCCAGCTGTAACAACTCCGGAGGAGTTACGTATGATCATTCTAAGTGACAGAATTCAAAAAGAAGAAGACACATATCATAAGATATCACTTAAAGGTGGAATCCAAAATGGCTACACATGAAATAAATTACAAAACAAAAACATAGTCAAATATGTAGAAAACACGCATAAGGCTGCTAAACGGGAAAGGTGGGGAGGGGTGAGGCATCATCCAGGAGGTTGAAATTAGCAAAGATACCATTCCAAATACCAAACTGATAATCAACAAGGCCTACACGGTAGCTAAAAGAACTGCACTCAGCACACTCAAGTCACCGGAAAAGAATATATACGACTGGTAAGAATCTGAAAAAGAATTTATTGATGTCTCTCTGTACGTGAATCAAGTGGATGTACAGCAGCAAGAAACAGAGCTTTGAAAATCAGCTGTAACCAATATAGTAATAAATTGAAAAAAATAAACGACAGAGAGACAGAGAAAACCTCTTACAACTTTTCCTCAGGGACGGTGATGCAACATGGATTGAACACATCTAGACCCACAGCAGGATGAGACATAAGGCTGGAAACTGTTTGCGCTAAGAGAAATGTGAGGTTGGGTGAGGAAATGCACACCCTTTAAAGTAATACTACCTGGTACCCATTCAATGGGTCCCAAATCTGCAGGTTCAAGGGATCTTCCTACAGCTAAAACATGCATGGAAAACCCAGAGGACTGTACACCATGTGATCGGGAGATGTGTCTAAAATGCACCTCATTTATCCTCTCCTGGTGCTCCTGTTCACCATTCCAGCCACGTTACTTAGAAGCTCCCCACTTGGAGAATCAGCACATTTAAACTTCTGTTTCACACATTTTGCAAATTGTGAGGAGGATGAACGGGAAGAAGGGGAACCAATGAGAGAAGAGTTGTAGGGGTTTGGACGGGCACATATCACTCTAATTTCCCATTAAGAATAAGAATTAAAAAAAGGCTCAGCCTGCCTCGCCGGAGCCAAAATAGGGCCTGAAGCAATCCTGCGCGTTTGAGGCCAGCTCACAAAAGAGCAACTTAAAACATGGAGCTCAGGGTCACTGCAATTCACAAACCTGCAGAGTTATAAATGAAAACTAACGTCCAAAAATATGTTGAGGTAAGGCAAAGAAGAGGATCTGAATGCAAGACAGAATTGCAAGAAACAGATTTCAAGAGATAGATTGGACTCGTCTTTAACGCACATGAAAAGCGGCAGAATTTCGACAATGATGCAGTTGGCCCAAAAGGGCGTATGCGATTTTTCCTGATTATATCCAGGAAAAAACGCATACGCACTTTATGGGCAACGAAGCAAGCAAGCAATGCAAATGTGCACAACAAAGAAGTCTCATTTCCCACCGGTCAAAAGGGCCATCCTAAAAAATTGTAAAATCCAGAAATGCAGGACAGGCCATGGAGAACAGGGAGCCTTTATACGCTGATGGGCAGTGTGTGAACTGCCGAGAGCCACTCTGGAGAAGTGTATGGTGGTTCCTAAATCATCTAAAAACAGAGCTACAGAGCATAGGACACTTCCAATCATGGGAGTATATCTAGGGAAGTCTAAAAATCAACAAGACACAAGCACACCACAGTTTAGGGCTACTCTGTTTACAAGAACCTCAACTTCAGTACACCTTAAATATCCCAGGAAAGAGAACAATGGATAAAGAAGATGTGGTACTTATGTACAATGGAATATCTCTTCACCATGAAATCAATGTAATAAGGCTAGTAGAAGGATAAAGAGTGGATTTAGGTCCGATAATACTACTTGAAATAAGTCAAACAGAAAAAGAAACATATCATAAGATATCACTTATAGAGGGAGGGTAAATATGGCTGCACAAGAAATGAATTACAGAACAGAACAGTGTCTCACATTTAGAAAACACACTTATGTCAGCTTAAGGGGAAAGGAGAGGTGGGGTGATGCATAAAACCAGAGTTTGAAATTAGCACAGATACCGTTCAAGAAACCAAATAGGTATTAGACAAGATCTACACCTTGCTCAATGAACTGGCCTCAACACACCCTATACACCGCAGAGAAATATATCTGAGTAATAAGAATCTTAAAACCCATGTATTGATATATCTCCATAAGGGAATCAAGTGTGTGCAGAGCGGCACAAACACAGCAGTGAAAATGAGCTAAACCCCATTATAGAAATAAATTTTAAAAACAAAACGCAGAAACAATGAAAGAGAGAAAAATTCTTACAAAATTCGCTCAGGGGCTGTGATGCAACCTGGATTGACCACATATAAACCCACAGCTGGATAAGACATAAGGCTGGACACTTGGGGCTGAGAGGATTGGTGAGCTTCGGTGAGCAACTGCCGAAAGTTTAATGCAATACTTCATGCTACTCATTCCAAGGGTCCCAACACTCCAGGTTGAAGGGAATCTTCCTACAGCTAAACCATGCTTGGGAAACCCAGCGACTGGTATACCATATGATCGGGAAAGGTTTCTAAAACGCACCACATTTTTCCTCTCCTGGGGCTCCGGATCGACATTCCAGCCGCTTTACTAACAACATCCCCACATGGAGAGTCAATGCCTTTAAGTTCTGGTATCGCACAGTCTTCAGTTAGTGCGGAGGATGAATGGGAATAGGGGGAACCAGTGAGAAACTAGCTGTAGCGGTTTCAATGGACACATGTCACTCTAATTTCACATCAGTAAGAAGAATGAACCAAAGGCACAGCAAGGTGCCCCAGAAGAAGAATAGGGCTTCAAGGAATCCTGTGGTTATGGGGCAAGATCACAAAACTAAGAGCTGAAAAATGGAGCTAAGGGCCACTGCAATTCAAAAACCTGACTTGCCCAAAAAGGGCGTATGTGTTTTCTCCTGAATATATTCAGGAAAAAACGCATACGCCCTTTTTGGCCAACCAAGCAAGCTTGCAAAGGAAATCTGCACTACAATGAAGTCTCAATTCCCCCTGGTCAAAAGGGCCATCTGAAAAAAGTGTAAAATCCATAAAGGCATGACAGGCCATGGAGAACTGGGAGCCATCTTATGCTGATGGGCAGGATGTAAATTGCCAACAGCCACTCGGGAGAAGTGTTTGGTGTTTCCTGAAACATCTAAAAAACAAAGCAACAGAGCCTAGGGCACTTCCACTTATGGTACTATAGTTTAGGGCAATTAAAATCAAAAAGACACAGCCACCCCAAAGTTTGGGATGGCTCTGTTTACAAGAACCTGGTTTACGGTACAAGTTCAATATCGCAGAAAGTGAAAAATGGATAAAGAAGTTGTGGTACTTACGTACAATGCAATATCACTCAGCAAGGAAATCTATGTCATCAGGCCCGTAGCAGCATAATGAGTGGACTAAGTACGATGAATCTAACTGAAATAAGTCACACAGAAAAAGAAACATCATAAGATATCACTAATACACGGAATGTAAACTTGGCTACACAGGAACTGAATTCCAAAACAGAACAGGGTCTCAAATTTAGAAAACCAACTTATGCTTGCTTAAGGGGAAAGGTGAGTTGGGGTGCTGCATAAAACCAGAGATTGAAATGAGCACAGATAAAGTTCCTTAAGCCAAATATGGAATAGACAAGAGCTACTCCTTGCTCAACGAAATGGACTCAACACCCCATATTCAACGCCTAGGAATATACCTGACTAGTAAGAATCATAAAACCTATGGATTTATATATCTCTGTAAGAGAATCAAGAGTGTGTACAGCGGCATTAAAGCAGTGAAAATCAGGTAAATCCCATAATAAAAATAAATTTCTTAAACAAAACACAATGACAGTGAAATAGAGAGAAATACTTAAGTAATTCATTCAAGGCTTCTGATGCAACCTGCATTTACCACATCTACACCCAGAGCTGGGTGACACATAAGGCTGGACACTTGGGGCTCTTAAGATTGGTGAGGTATGGTGAGCAAATGAAGACCTTTGAAGTCATATTGCATGGTACCCATTCCATGGGTCTCAACTCTCCAGGTTTAAGGGATACTTCCTTCAGCTAAAACATGCATGTGGAACCCAGAGTATGATCCACCATGTGATCGAGAAACATGTTCAAATGTGTCTCACTTTTCGTTCCCTGGTACTCGGGTGCAACATGCCAGACGCTTTACTAACACTCTCCCGACTTGGAGAGTCAGTGCCTTTAACCTCCTGTTTGGCCCAGTTTGGAATTTCTGCGGAAGATGAACAGGAATAGGGAGAACCAATGACAGACTAGCTGGAGGTGTCTGGACGGGCAAATTTAACTCTCATTTCCCACCAGGAAGAGGAATTAACCAAAGGCTCAGCGTGCCCAGCCGGAACCAGATTAGGGCCTGAAGCCATCCTGCGGTGTTGCGGCCAGCTCACGAGAAAGCGAGTTGAAGAAAGGAGCTCAGGGGCACTGTAATTCACAAACCTGCAGAGTTATAAATGACAGCTATCGTCCAAAAATATACTGAAGTAAGGCTGCCAAGAGGACTTGAAAGCGGGGCAGAATTGCAGGAAACCGATTTCAGGAGGTAGACTGGAATTGCATTTAAAGCATAGGAAAAGAGGCAGAACGTCCACAATGATGCACTTGGCCAAAAAGGGCGTATGCGTTTTTTCCTGAATATATTCAGGAAAAAACGCATACGCCCTTTTTGGCCAACCAAGCAAGCTTGCAAAGGAAATCTGCACTACAGTGAAGTCTCACTTCCCCCCGGTCAAAAGGGCCATCTGAAAAAAGTGTAAAATCCAGAAAGGCAGGACAGGCCATGGAGAACTGGGAGCCTTGTTATGCTGATGGGCGGGATGTAAATTGCCAACAGCCACTCGGGAGAAGTGTATGGTGTTTCCTGAAACATCTAAAAAACAAAGCAACAGAGCCTAGGGCACTTCCACTTATGGTCCTATAGCTTAGGGAAATTAAAATAAAAAAGACACAGCCACCCCAAAGGTTGGGACGGTTCTTTTTAGTGGAATCTCTTCTACGGCACAAGTTAAATATCCCAGAGAGCAAATAATGGATTAAGAAGTTGCGGTACTTATGTACAACAGAATACCACTCAGCAATGAAATCTATGTCACCAGGCCCGTACCAGCATAATGAGTGGATTGAGGCACGATGATTCTAACTGAAATAAGTCACACAGAAAAAGAAACATCATAAGGTATCACTAATACACGGAATGTGAACTTGGCTACACATGAACTGAATTACAAAACAGAACAGGGTCTCAAGTTTAGAAAACTAACTTATGCTTGCTTAAGGGGGAAGGTGAGTTGGGGTGCTGCATTAAACCAGAGTTTGAAATTAGCACAGATACCGTTCCATAAGCCAAATATGGAATAGACAAGACCTACCCCTTGCTCAACGAAATGGATTCAACAATGAGGTATCACCTCACACCTGGTAGAATAGGCATCATAGAAAATCTACAAGCAAAAAATGCTGGAAAGGGTGTGGAGATAAGGAACCCTCTTCCACTATTGTTGGGAATATAAATTGATACAGTCACTATGGAGAACAATATGGAATTTCTTAAGAAACTAACAATAGAATTACCATATGATACAGCAATCCCAGTACTGGACATATACCCAGACAAAACCATAAATCAAAAAGAGACATTCACCGCAATGTTCATTGCATCACTATTTACAATATCGAGGTAATGGAAGCAACCTAAATGCCCACAGACAGACGAATGCATAAAGCCGTGGTACATATATAAAATGGAATATTACTAAGCCATGAAAAGGAATGAAATTGGGTCATTTGTAGAGACGTCGATGCATCTAGAGACTGTCATACAGAGTGAAGTAAGTCAGAAAGAGAAAAACAAATCTTGTATATTCATGCATATATGTGGAACCTAGAAAACCTGTACAGATTAACCATTTTGCAAGGCATAAATAGAGCAACAGATGTAGACAACAAACGTATGGACAACAAGGGGGGAAAGCTGTTGGGGGGGGTGGTGGGAGGAGTTGAGAGACTGGGATTGGCATGTATACATTTATATGTATAAAATAGATAACCAATAAGAACCTGCTGTATAAAAATATAAAATAAAATTCAAAATTAAAAAGAAATAAAATTTAAACAATAGAAAAATCAATTATTCCCTTCACATACATGTATTTATATGAATAAATTATTTCCATGCTTATATCTGTAAATACAAAAAAGAGGAATAAAATCTACCTTGAACCCAAAACGAAAAAGAGAAAAAAAACACAGAACCCACCAGTTCCACAGAGGAAAACCGTATCAGGGCACTTGCTCCAGTTGTAAACAATTCTGAAGTTGGTCAGTGGTGGGGAATCGTCTCCCATTCAGCCAGCAGCCCCCACGCAACAAGCGTCCTCATTGCAAAGCTGGGGCACCGTGCCGAGGCATCTGTGAGTAAACGTGAGCTGAGCCCCAGGCCAGTTGCTGCTGAACTATTCCCACGCATCCCAGGTAAAACACCTGAATATATACAAGGACTTGAAAGCCTAGAGGGAGGGCCATAGAGCCACACGAGTGACAGCATGCCGGCCGACTTGGTGCCTGCAGGCCAGCCAGGATGGTCCTGGCCCTGGGTGCTCTTCTGGAAGATGTCCATTTCCCTGCCTGAGATACCCGTCCTGTCCCTGCCCCCACTGCTTTTTTCCTTCCTCACCTCTGCCCAGGGAGAAATTCCAGCAGCAGGTATGGGTGACACATCTTCTTCTTTAGCAGGTGGCAGCCTGGCAACTGCTGCAGAAAGTCCAGCAGAGCCCCACTCACACTGGGCCACCCACAAAGCCTTGGCCTCTCACTCCCTCCCACCAGCCCAGCCCCGAGACTGCTGACAGGGCAGAGAAAATGGCGTCAGGCACGGCTGCAGGGGCTCTTGCTGCCTGGAGTGGTATTTATAGTGATCTCAACCCAGGCACACCTGGGGAGGGCTGGCCGACGGTAAGGCTGCCCAGGTCAGCCAATCATCACCCCTCAGGGGCTCACAGTTGCAGAAAATGGAACTTGCTGAACCGGCCAGGTCCAAGGAACAGGTGTGGGCTCCTGAGAGTCAGGATAGACAAGGGGCTGCAGCTTTGGCTTGTTTTCTAATCATTTTATCTGGCCCATGAGTGGGAGACAACTTCAAGAAAACCCTCTCCTAATGAGAGGAACCCAGGAGTCAGGGAGAGGAGGGGTGGGTGGTGGTTGGAGACAGAGGCCTGGTGCCCCGGGTGCAGTGGAAGTCTCTGGAAGACCAGGTGGAGGGAGGCCTCACGGAGTGATGCCCAGGGTCACAGACCTGTCGCAGCTGCTGTTTGTTAGTTCAAGTCCTGCTCTGAGGTGCTCTGTGTCAGCTCTGAGCGACAGGTGAGCTGGGGGTGCTCTGCAATGAGGGCTATGTGCACGGTTCCTGTGTGCCCAGCCCTGCCACAGTACCTGCAAGGGTAGCTCTGTATCCTGGGAGGGGCCTGACCACGAGAGCCCTGTGGGCTGGGGTGGGGGTGGGGTACCTGCCCAGGTGAGCTCCATATTCTGGGATTGGTCTGACCACGAGAGCCCCATGGGCTGCTGGGGACCTGGTAAAGGATGTCAGGACAGTCAGTGAAGCCACCGAGGATATACCTCCAGTTGCTCCTAATTCCTACACCCTGCTGGTCATTCTACCAACCACCAGGACATGGTATTCTGTATTAGTCTTCAATGATGCCTTCTTTTGTATTCCATTAGTCCCAGAGTCACAAGAAATTTTGGCTTGTGAGTGGCAGGACTCAACATACAACTAAAACAATACTTCCGGGCCGTCTGGCCCCAAGGGTGCAAAAATTCCCACCCCATCTTTGGGGAAAGCTTAGCTAAAGACCTAAAAGTTCTACCTCTGGAAAAGGAAACCCTCCTTCAATATGCAGACGACATTCTGATCGCCAGCCCTACTAAGGAGGCCTCTGAACTACCAAGCCAATAAAGGATAGAAGTTGTCCAAGAAAAAGCTCAAATATCACAGACTGCCGTGACCTGCCTGGGCTTCATTCTCACAGAAGGTTGGAGAAGTCCATCCCAGGAAAGGGAAGAAACCATTTTCAGCCTTACCCCTTTCTAAAACTAGAAGACAGCTTAGGGGTTCCTGGGGAGGCCAGGGTTTGCTGCTTCTGGATCCCTAACTACAGTCTACTAGCTGGGCCTCTATATGAAACACTGAAAGGAAAAGATGATGATCCTTTTGAATAGAATCCAGAAGTGGCCTTTCAAGAATGGAAAGAGCAGTCAATTCAGACCCTTGCCCTGGAACTCCCTAATTTAGCTAAACCCTTTGACCTTTACATTCCCGGTGAAAGGTGAATCGCCATTGGAGAATTAGTGCAAAACCTGGGACCACTTGAAATGGAACAATGCAAGAATGCCATCCAGGTAGGATAAACTATGGTCACCAAGGGGCTTGGCCCACTGCCACATCTGGCCAAGATACTGGCGGTATCTAAAAACCTGGAAATCAGCAGCCCAAAAGGCCACCTCCCTCCTAAGGGGAAAGGACCCCACGTGGTGATCCTAACCACCAACCATGCCCTGAAGTTGCAGGGTTCGCTCCGTGGGCACACCGACCTCGAGTGAGGAGGCCCTCCAACTCCAACATCCAGAGAGATAACCGGGGGCAACAGGGCACCATGACGACTCGTGTGAACATCACTTGACCTGGAGTTTCTCTCATAAAACAACAAGAGTGTGTCCCAAAAGAGTAGACTACTGCTTGCCGGACTTACTGCACCCAGAGGGGAGCTAATAATCTTGGCGGGGGAACCGTATATCACACTGTCACCATAGAAAAGCCTACAGACACCGTGATGATGGTGGCCAGTAAGACCGGCTGGACTCTTGTTTACTTCAAAAGGCTGTTGACTCAGTGGCCATCATGGTCCTTGATCACCACTGACCCTGGACTGTCTGGGAGTTGAGCGGGCAGGGCTCTGACACCTGGTGCTGTTTGTACGTTAATTCAGGGGCCTAATTGAAGAAAGCGCAGACTACTGGTCAGAGCATCTAGGCTGGCAGAAACGGTCGGCCTAAGGTGGCCGAACAAATGTGGGGCGGGGTGAAACCGGCCCCCACAGCGTCTCTGCACATCTCTTTCCTGGACCCTTAAAGGTCATTAGAATCTATAACACTTCCAATGCTGCTGCTCAGGTGGACGAGCAGGGAGGCAGGGGGCCTGGGGACAATCAACGTCACCTGGAGGCTGCTGGGGAGAAGCTCTGACCCTCGCCCCAGGGTATGAGGGCTCCCAACTCAGCACTCAGCAGTTACAGAAGAAGGGTCTGCACCCTCAGCACTCCAAGAATGAGGAACGGGACAAAAGGCAGAGGGGGGGTTTGTCCCCAGCAAAGCCCATTAAAAATCCCTGGGAGATAAAAATAGAATCTGGGCAATAAAGTCAAGTCTAACCTTTTTTATCCTTTGTGCTTTGTCTAATTTCACGTGCTCCTAGGGTCCCGCATGCAGAGGTTCCACACCCGGCACTTCAGACCAGATTTCCTAGTGCAGAATGGCTGGGTCGACACCTCAGCTCCTGGGGCCCAGTGCAGACTCCGCGATATAGAGCCTGAGCTACAGCCAACCCGGCCCTCGAGAGCTCCGCCCCCTCCCTCCCACTGACTCTGACAGGATCTCTACACAGCAGCCCAGCCCACAGCCCACGGGGTAGTACATGCTCTCACCTCTCCATTCTCTGATCAAAATATAAAGTTTCCTTTGCTTGTGAACCAAACTCAGTCTCGATCTGTTGGCCCCAATGACACTGGGCAGGGGGACACTTGTTGGGGTCCACTCTGGAGGATCAGTAACAGAAATTGAGACTATTGTAACCTCAATGAACAGATGTGTGAGCCAAAGTGTAGTTAACATAGAACAGTGTATAAGGCTCGGGTAAAATAAGATGTTTCTAACACTTCCATTGGATATTTCCATCACTTTATTATAAGCAAGTTCAGTGAAAAGGTTTGTCTTATTTGTCAGCTCAATATTAGAGAAATGAAGTGATTTCTTTCCAAGGATGTACATCTAATAATCTTGGTTAAACCTTCAATCTTGTTTTAAATGCTTTTCCATTGAAAATGATACCTCTCTTTCAGCTCCCCCATTTCTGAGAAGTATAAAATCTTATAATTTATTATTACCAAAGGGGAAAGGTGGGAGGAGGGATAAATTAACAGTTTGGGATTAACACATACACACTGCTATGTATAAAATAGATCATCAACAAGGAACCACTGTATAGCACAGGGAACTACACTCAACATTTTGCAATAACCTATAAGGGGAAATAATCTGAAAAAGAATAGATATTTTTATTGACATCATCTATCAATGACAGTTAAAGTGTAACCTAAGGGAAGCTGGTGGTGAGTGCTTCTGACCCTGAAGACTTCAATCATCTAAAGTTTGGACTCTGCCTACTTCCCAAGGCCCTTAATGAACATATGTGTAGCCGTAGCTTAAAAAATTCCCCAGTTTGGGTTTCGGGGAGACACTGATTTTGAAAAAGCCCTGGTGTTCTCCTTACATGAATGGGACTCTTCCTACTGCTAAAACATGTCTGTCACACCCAGAGGATGGTATACCGTCTGATCGGGAAGAGTTTGGAAAAGGCATCTCATCTCCTCATCTCCTGGTGCTCGGGTTCACCCCTCCAGCGTCTTTACTAACAGTCTCCCCACTTGGAGATGTCAGCACTGTCAACATCCTGTCGCGTACAGTTTGGAATTTGTCCAGAGGATGAAGCGGAAGGATGAGGAACAATGAGAGACAAGTCCTACGTGTTCAGACAGGCACATGTCACTCTAATTTCCAATCAGGAAGACGAATTGACCAAAGGCTAGGGTTGCCCATGGAAATAGTATAGGGCTTGAGGAAATCCCGCTGCTTTGTGGCCAGTTCCCATAAACACAAGTTGAACAATAGAACTCAGGGGCAGTAAAATTCACAAAACTGCAGAGTTGAAAATATCCATCACTGAAAAATGTCTTGAGGAAAGTCAGAGAAAAGGACTTGTAAGCAAGGGAGAATGGCAGGAAAGGGATTTGAGGAGGTAGAAAGGACTCGCCGTTAAGCACAAGAAAAGGAGCTGAACATTGCCAACATTGCAGTTGGCCAAAAAGGGTGTATGCGTTTTTTTGTGTATATATTCAAGAAAAGAGCGTACACCTTTTTAGCCAACCAAACAGGTGGACACTGGAAGTCAATACTACAAAAGACATCACTTCGCATCAGTCAGAAGAGCCATCCTCATAAAGCGTAAACAACAGAAATGCAGGACAGGGCAAGGAGAAGAGGGAGCCCTGTGAGACTTATAGTGGAAATGTATATTGCCAACGGCCATTCTGGAGAAGTGTATTGTGTTTACTAAAGCATCTAAACAATGAGCTACAGAGCATAGGGCACTTGCACTCATGGGCGTATATCTTGGGAAAAACAAAAATCGAGAGGACACAGGCACCCCAATGTTTACCCCCTCTCTGTTTAAAAGATCCTCGACTAGGATATAACTTAAATGTCTCTGGAGGGAAAAAATGGATAGAGATGTGGTACTTAGGTAGAGTGGAATATTATTCAGCCTGGAAATCAATGAAATATGGCCAGCTGTAACAACTCCGGAGGAGTTACGTATGATCATTCTAAGTGACAGAATTCAAAAAGAAGAAGACACATATCATAAGATATCACTTAAAGGTGGAATCCAAAATGGCTACACATGAAATAAATTACAAAACAAAAACATAGTCAAATATGTAGAAAACACGCATAAGGCTGCTAAACGGGAAAGGTGGGGAGGGGTGAGGCATCATCCAGGAGGTTGAAATTAGCAAAGATACCATTCCAAATACCAAACTGATAATCAACAAGGCCTACACGGTAGCTAAAAGAACTGCACTCAGCACACTCAAGTCACCGGAAAAGAATATATACGACTGGTAAGAATCTGAAAAAGAATTTATTGATGTCTCTCTGTACGTGAATCAAGTGGATGTACAGCAGCAAGAAACAGAGCTTTGAAAATCAGCTGTAACCAATATAGTAATAAATTGAAAAAAATAAACGACAGAGAGACAGAGAAAACCTCTTACAACTTTTCCTCAGGGACGGTGATGCAACATGGATTGAACACATCTAGACCCACAGCAGGATGAGACATAAGGCTGGAAACTGTTTGCGCTAAGAGAAATGTGAGGTTGGGTGAGGAAATGCACACCCTTTAAAGTAATACTACCTGGTACCCATTCAATGGGTCCCAAATCTGCAGGTTCAAGGGATCTTCCTACAGCTAAAACATGCATGGAAAACCCAGAGGACTGTACACCATGTGATCGGGAGATGTGTCTAAAATGCACCTCATTTATCCTCTCCTGGTGCTCCTGTTCACCATTCCAGCCACGTTACTTAGAAGCTCCCCACTTGGAGAATCAGCACATTTAAACTTCTGTTTCACACATTTTGCAAATTGTGAGGAGGATGAACGGGAAGAAGGGGAACCAATGAGAGAAGAGTTGTAGGGGTTTGGACGGGCACATATCACTCTAATTTCCCATTAAGAATAAGAATTAAAAAAAGGCTCAGCCTGCCTCGCCGGAGCCAAAATAGGGCCTGAAGCAATCCTGCGCGTTTGAGGCCAGCTCACAAAAGAGCAACTTAAAACATGGAGCTCAGGGTCACTGCAATTCACAAACCTGCAGAGTTATAAATGAAAACTAACGTCCAAAAATATGTTGAGGTAAGGCAAAGAAGAGGATCTGAATGCAAGACAGAATTGCAAGAAACAGATTTCAAGAGATAGATTGGACTCGTCTTTAACGCACATGAAAAGCGGCAGAATTTCGACAATGATGCAGTTGGCCCAAAAGGGCGTATGCGATTTTTCCTGATTATATCCAGGAAAAAACGCATACGCACTTTATGGGCAACGAAGCAAGCAAGCAATGCAAATGTGCACAACAAAGAAGTCTCATTTCCCACCGGTCAAAAGGGCCATCCTAAAAAATTGTAAAATCCAGAAATGCAGGACAGGCCATGGAGAACAGGGAGCCTTTATACGCTGATGGGCAGTGTGTGAACTGCCGAGAGCCACTCTGGAGAAGTGTATGGTGGTTCCTAAATCATCTAAAAACAGAGCTACAGAGCATAGGACACTTCCAATCATGGGAGTATATCTAGGGAAGTCTAAAAATCAACAAGACACAAGCACACCACAGTTTAGGGCTACTCTGTTTACAAGAACCTCAACTTCAGTACACCTTAAATATCCCAGGAAAGAGAACAATGGATAAAGAAGATGTGGTACTTATGTACAATGGAATATCTCTTCACCATGAAATCAATGTAATAAGGCTAGTAGAAGGATAAAGAGTGGATTTAGGTCCGATAATACTACTTGAAATAAGTCAAACAGAAAAAGAAACATATCATAAGATATCACTTATAGAGGGAGGGTAAATATGGCTGCACAAGAAATGAATTACAGAACAGAACAGTGTCTCACATTTAGAAAACACACTTATGTCAGCTTAAGGGGAAAGGAGAGGTGGGGTGATGCATAAAACCAGAGTTTGAAATTAGCACAGATACCGTTCAAGAAACCAAATAGGTATTAGACAAGATCTACACCTTGCTCAATGAACTGGCCTCAACACACCCTATACACCGCAGAGAAATATATCTGAGTAATAAGAATCTTAAAACCCATGTATTGATATATCTCCATAAGGGAATCAAGTGTGTGCAGAGCGGCACAAACACAGCAGTGAAAATGAGCTAAACCCCATTATAGAAATAAATTTTAAAAACAAAACGCAGAAACAATGAAAGAGAGAAAAATTCTTACAAAATTCGCTCAGGGGCTGTGATGCAACCTGGATTGACCACATATAAACCCACAGCTGGATAAGACATAAGGCTGGACACTTGGGGCTGAGAGGATTGGTGAGCTTCGGTGAGCAACTGCCGAAAGTTTAATGCAATACTTCATGCTACTCATTCCAAGGGTCCCAACACTCCAGGTTGAAGGGAATCTTCCTACAGCTAAACCATGCTTGGGAAACCCAGCGACTGGTATACCATATGATCGGGAAAGGTTTCTAAAACGCACCACATTTTTCCTCTCCTGGGGCTCCGGATCGACATTCCAGCCGCTTTACTAACAACATCCCCACATGGAGAGTCAATGCCTTTAAGTTCTGGTATCGCACAGTCTTCAGTTAGTGCGGAGGATGAATGGGAATAGGGGGAACCAGTGAGAAACTAGCTGTAGCGGTTTCAATGGACACATGTCACTCTAATTTCACATCAGTAAGAAGAATGAACCAAAGGCACAGCAAGGTGCCCCAGAAGAAGAATAGGGCTTCAAGGAATCCTGTGGTTATGGGGCAAGATCACAAAACTAAGAGCTGAAAAATGGAGCTAAGGGCCACTGCAATTCAAAAACCTGACTTGCCCAAAAAGGGCGTATGTGTTTTCTCCTGAATATATTCAGGAAAAAACGCATACGCCCTTTTTGGCCAACCAAGCAAGCTTGCAAAGGAAATCTGCACTACAATGAAGTCTCAATTCCCCCTGGTCAAAAGGGCCATCTGAAAAAAGTGTAAAATCCATAAAGGCATGACAGGCCATGGAGAACTGGGAGCCATCTTATGCTGATGGGCAGGATGTAAATTGCCAACAGCCACTCTGGAGAAGTGTTTGGTGTTTCCTGAAACATCTAAAAAACAAAGCAACAGAGCCTAGGGCACTTCCACTTATGGTACTATAGTTTAGGGCAATTAAAATCAAAAAGACACAGCCACCCCAAAGTTTGGGATGGCTCTGTTTACAAGAACCTGGTTTACGGTACAAGTTCAATATCGCAGAAAGTGAAAAATGGATAAAGAAGTTGTGGTACTTACGTACAATGCAATATCACTCAGCAAGGAAATCTATGTCATCAGGCCCGTAGCAGCATAATGAGTGGACTAAGTACGATGAATCTAACTGAAATAAGTCACACAGAAAAAGAAACATCATAAGATATCACTAATACACGGAATGTAAACTTGGCTACATAGGAACTGAATTCCAAAACAGAACAGGGTCTCAAATTTAGAAAACCAACTTATGCTTGCTTAAGGGGAAAGGTGAGTTGGGGTGCTGCATAAAACCAGAGATTGAAATGAGCACAGATAAAGTTCCTTAAGCCAAATATGGAATAGACAAGAGCTACTCCTTGCTCAACGAAATGGACTCAACACCCCATATTCAACGCCTAGGAATATACCTGACTAGTAAGAATCATAAAACCTATGGATTTATATATCTCTGTAAGAGAATCAAGAGTGTGTACAGCGGCATTAAAGCAGTGAAAATCAGGTAAATCCCATAATAAAAATAAATTTCTTAAACAAAACACAATGACAGTGAAATAGAGAGAAATACTTAAGTAATTCATTCAAGGCTTCTGATGCAACCTGCATTTACCACATCTACACCCAGAGCTGGGTGACACATAAGGCTGGACACTTGGGGCTCTTAAGATTGGTGAGGTATGGTGAGCAAATGAAGACCTTTGAAGTCATATTGCATGGTACCCATTCCATGGGTCTCAACTCTCCAGGTTTAAGGGATACTTCCTTCAGCTAAAACATGCATGTGGAACCCAGAGTATGATCCACCATGTGATCGAGAAACATGTTCAAATGTGTCTCACTTTTCGTTCCCTGGTACTCGGGTGCAACATGCCAGACGCTTTACTAACACTCTCCCGACTTGGAGAGTCAGTGCCTTTAACCTCCTGTTTGGCCCAGTTTGGAATTTCTGCGGAAGATGAACAGGAATAGGGAGAACCAATGACAGACTAGCTGGAGGTGTCTGGACGGGCAAATTTAACTCTCATTTCCCACCAGGAAGAGGAATTAACCAAAGGCTCAGCGTGCCCAGCCGGAACCAGATTAGGGCCTGAAGCCATCCTGCGGTGTTGCGGCCAGCTCACGAGAAAGCGAGTTGAAGAAAGGAGCTCAGGGGCACTGTAATTCACAAACCTGCAGAGTTATAAATGACAGCTATCGTCCAAAAATATACTGAAGTAAGGCTGCCAAGAGGACTTGAAAGCGGGGCAGAATTGCAGGAAACCGATTTCAGGAGGTAGACTGGAATTGCATTTAAAGCATAGGAAAAGAGGCAGAACGTCCACAATGATGCACTTGGCCAAAAAGGGCGTATGCGTTTTTTCCTGAATATATTCAGGAAAAAACGCATACGCCCTTTTTGGCCAACCAAGCAAGCTTGCAAAGGAAATCTGCACTACAGTGAAGTCTCACTTCCCCCCGGTCAAAAGGGCCATCTGAAAAAAGTGTAAAATCCAGAAAGGCAGGACAGGCCATGGAGAACTGGGAGCCTTGTTATGCTGATGGGCGGGATGTAAATTGCCAACAGCCACTCGGGAGAAGTGTATGGTGTTTCCTGAAACATCTAAAAAACAAAGCAACAGAGCCTAGGGCACTTCCACTTATGGTCCTATAGCTTAGGGAAATTAAAATAAAAAAGACACAGCCACCCCAAAGGTTGGGACGGTTCTTTTTAGTGGAATCTCTTCTACGGCACAAGTTAAATATCCCAGAGAGCAAATAATGGATTAAGAAGTTGCGGTACTTATGTACAACAGAATACCACTCAGCAATGAAATCTATGTCACCAGGCCCGTACCAGCATAATGAGTGGATTGAGGCACGATGATTCTAACTGAAATAAGTCACACAGAAAAAGAAACATCATAAGGTATCACTAATACACGGAATGTGAACTTGGCTACACATGAACTGAATTACAAAACAGAACAGGGTCTCAAGTTTAGAAAACTAACTTATGCTTGCTTAAGGGGGAAGGTGAGTTGGGGTGCTGCATTAAACCAGAGTTTGAAATTAGCACAGATACCGTTCCATAAGCCAAATATGGAATAGACAAGACCTACCCCTTGCTCAACGAAATGGATTCAACAATGAGGTATCACCTCACACCTGGTAGAATAGGCATCATAGAAAATCTACAAGCAAAAAATGCTGGAAAGGGTGTGGAGAAAAGGAACCCTCTTCCACTATTGTTGGGAATATAAATTGATACAGTCACTATGGAGAACAATATGGAATTTCTTAAGAAACTAACAATAGAATTACCATATGATACAGCAATCCCAGTACTGGACATATACCCAGACAAAACCATAAATCAAAAAGAGACATTCACCGCAATGTTCATTGCATCACTATTTACAATATCGAGGTAATGGAAGCAACCTAAATGCCCACAGACAGACGAATGCATAAAGCCGTGGTACATATATAAAATGGAATATTACTAAGCCATGAAAAGGAATGAAATTGGGTCATTTGTAGAGACGTCGATGCATCTAGAGACTGTCATACAGAGTGAAGTAAGTCAGAAAGAGAAAAACAAATCTTGTATATTCATGCATATATGTGGAACCTAGAAAACCTGTACAGATTAACCATTTTGCAAGGCATAAATAGAGCAACAGATGTAGACAACAAACGTATGGACAACAAGGGGGGAAAGCTGTTGGGGGGGGTGGTGGGAGGAGTTGAGAGACTGGGATTGGCATGTATACATTTATATGTATAAAATAGATAACCAATAAGAACCTGCTGTATAAAAATATAAAATAAAATTCAAAATTAAAAAGAAATAAAATTTAAACAATAGAAAAATCAATTATTCCCTTCACATACATGTATTTATATGAATAAATTATTTCCATGCTTATATCTGTAAATACAAAAAAGAGGAATAAAATCTACCTTGAACCCAAAACGAAAAAGAGAAAAAAAACACAGAACCCACCAGTTCCACAGAGGAAAACCGTATCAGGGCACTTGCTCCAGTTGTAAACAATTCTGAAGTTGGTCAGTGGTGGGGAATCGTCTCCCATTCAGCCAGCAGCCCCCACGCAACAAGCGTCCTCATTGCAAAGCTGGGGCACCGTGCCGAGGCATCTGTGAGTAAACGTGAGCTGAGCCCCAGGCCAGTTGCTGCTGAACTATTCCCACGCATCCCAGGTAAAACACCTGAATATATACAAGGACTTGAAAGCCTAGAGGGAGGGCCATAGAGCCACACGAGTGACAGCATGCCGGCCGACTTGGTGCCTGCAGGCCAGCCAGGATGGTCCTGGCCCTGGGTGCTCTTCTGGAAGATGTCCATTTCCCTGCCTGAGATACCCGTCCTGTCCCTGCCCCCACTGCTTTTTTCCTTCCTCACCTCTGCCCAGGGAGAAATTCCAGCAGCAGGTATGGGTGACACATCTTCTTCTTTAGCAGGTGGTAGCCTGGCAACTGCTGCAGAAAGTCCAGCAGAGCCCCACTCACACTGGGCCACCCACAAAGCCTTGGCCTCTCACTCCCTCCCACCAGCCCAGCCCCGAGACTGCTGACAGGGCAGAGAAAATGGCGTCAGGCACGGCTGCAGGGGCTCTTGCTGCCTGGAGTGGTATTTATAGTGATCTCAACCCAGGCACACCTGGGGAGGGCTGGCCGGCACGGTAAGGCTGCCCAGGTCAGCCAATCATCACCCCTCAGGGGCTCACAGTTGCAGAAAATGGAACTTGCTGAACCGGCCAGGTCCAAGGAACAGGTGTGGGCTCCTGAGAGTCAGGATAGACAAGGGGCTGCAGCTTTGGCTTGTTTTCTAATCATTTTATCTGGCCCATGAGTGGGAGACAACTTCAAGAAAACCCTCTCCTAATGAGAGGAACCCAGGAGTCAGGGAGAGGAGGGGTGGGTGGTGGTTGGAGACAGAGGCCTGGTGCCCCGGGTGCAGTGGAAGTCTCTGGAAGACCAGGTGGAGGGAGGCCTCACGGAGTGATGCCCAGGGTCACAGACCTGTCGCAGCTGCTGTTTGTTAGTTCAAGTCCTGCTCTGAGGTGCTCTGTGTCAGCTCTGAGCGACAGGTGAGCTGGGGGTGCTCTGCAATGAGGGCTATGTGCACGGTTCCTGTGTGCCCAGCCCTGCCACAGTACCTGCAAGGGTAGCTCTGTATCCTGGGAGGGGCCTGACCACGAGAGCCCTGTGGGCTGGGGTGGGGGTGGGGTACCTGCCCAGGTGAGCTCCATATTCTGGGAT
The DNA here is from genome assembly GCF_949774975.1 of Lagenorhynchus albirostris. NCBI lineage: Eukaryota > Metazoa > Chordata > Mammalia > Artiodactyla > Delphinidae > Lagenorhynchus > Lagenorhynchus albirostris. Next base: position 826,997 of record NW_026783590.1, on the reverse strand, counting down.
TGGTCTGACCACGAGAGCCCCATGGGCTGCTGGGGACCTGGTAAAGGATGTCAGGACAGTCAGTGAAGCCACCGAGGATATACCTCCAGTTGCTCCTAATTCCTACACCCTGCTGGTCATTCTACCAACCACCAGGACATGGTATTCTGTATTAGTCTTCAATGATGCCTTCTTTTGTATTCCATTAGTCCCAGAGTCACAAGAAATTTTGGCTTGTGAGTGGCAGGACTCAACATACAACTAAAACAATACTTCCGGGCCGTCTGGCCCCAAGGGTGCAAAAATTCCCACACCATCTTTGGGGAAAGCTTAGCTAAAGACCTAAAAGTTCTACCTCTGGAAAAGGAAACCCTCCTTCAATATGCAGACGACATTCTGATCGCCAGCCCTACTAAGGAGGCCTCTGAACTACCAAGCCAATAAAGGATAGAAGTTGTCCAAGAAAAAGCTCAAATATCACAGACTGCCGTGACCTGCCTGGGCTTCATTCTCACAGAAGGTTGGAGAAGTCCATCCCAGGAAAGGGAAGAAACCATTTTCAGCCTTACCCCTTTCTAAAACTAGAAGACAGCTTAGGGGTTCCTGGGGAGGCCAGGGTTTGCTGCTTCTGGATCCCTAACTACAGTCTACTAGCTGGGCCTCTATATGAAACACTGAAAGGAAAAGATGATGATCCTTTTGAATAGAATCCAGAAGTGGCCTTTCAAGAATGGAAAGAGCAGTCAATTCAGACCCTTGCCCTGGAACTCCCTAATTTAGCTAAACCCTTTGACCTTTACATTCCCGGTGAAAGGTGAATCGCCATTGGAGAATTAGTGCAAAACCTGGGACCACTTGAAATGGAACAATGCAAGAATGCCATCCAGGTAGGATAAACTATGGTCACCAAGGGGCTTGGCCCACTGCCACATCTGGCCAAGATACTGGCGGTATCTAAAAACCTGGAAATCAGCAGCCCAAAAGGCCACCTCCCTCCTAAGGGGAAAGGACCCCACGTGGTGATCCTAACCACCAACCATGCCCTGAAGTTGCAGGGTTCGCTCCGTGGGCACACCGACCTCGAGTGAGGAGGCCCTCCAACTCCAACATCCAGAGAGATAGCCGGGGGCAACAGGGCACCATGACGACTCGTGTGAACATCACTTGACCTGGAGTTTCTCTCATAAAACAACAAGAGTGTGTCCCAAAAGAGTAGACTACTGCTTGCCGGACTTACTGCACCCAGAGGGGAGCTAATAATCTTGGCGGGGGAACCGTATATCACACTGTCACCATAGAAAAGCCTACAGACACCGTGATGATGGTGGCCAGTAAGACCGGCTGGACTCTTGTTTACTTCAAAAGGCTGTTGACTCAGTGGCCATCATGGTCCTTGATCACCACTGACCCTGGACTGTCTGGGAGTTGAGCGGGCAGGGCTCTGACACCTGGTGCTGTTTGTACGTTAATTCAGGGGCCTAATTGAAGAAAGCGCAGACTACTGGTCAGAGCATCTAGGCTGGCAGAAACGGTCGGCCTAAGGTGGCCGAACAAATGTGGGGCGGGGTGAAACCGGCCCCCACAGCGTCTCTGCACATCTCTTTCCTGGACCCTTAAAGGTCATTAGAATCTATAACACTTCCAATGCTGCTGCTCAGGTGGACGAGCAGGGAGGCAGGGGGCCTGGGGACAATCAACGTCACCTGGAGGCTGCTGGGGAGAAGCTCTGACCCTCGCCCCAGGGTATGAGGGCTCCCAACTCAGCACTCAGCAGTTACAGAAGAAGGGTCTGCACCCTCAGCACTCCAAGAATGAGGAACGGGACAAAAGGCAGAGGGGGGGTTTGTCCCCAGCAAAGCCCATTAAAAATCCCTGGGAGATAAAAATAGAATCTGGGCAATAAAGTCAAGTCTAACCTTTTTTATCCTTTGTGCTTTGTCTAATTTCACGTGCTCCTAGGGTCCCGCATGCAGAGGTTCCACACCCGGCACTTCAGACCAGATTTCCTAGTGCAGAATGGCTGGGTCGACACCTCAGCTCCTGGGGCCCAGTGCAGACTCCGCGATATAGAGCCTGAGCTACAGCCAACCCGGCCCTCGAGAGCTCCGCCCCCTCCCTCCCACTGACTCTGACAGGATCTCTACACAGCAGCCCAGCCCACAGCCCACGGGGTAGTACATGCTCTCACCTCTCCATTCTCTGATCAAAATATAAAGTTTCCTTTGCTTGTGAACCAAACTCAGTCTCGATCTGTTGGCCCCAATGACACTGGGCAGGGGGACACTTGTTGGGGTCCACTCTGGAGGATCAGTAACAGAAATTGAGACTATTGTAACCTCAATGAACAGATGTGTGAGCCAAAGTGTAGTTAACATAGAACAGTGTATAAGGCTCGGGTAAAATAAGATGTTTCTAACACTTCCATTGGATATTTCCATCACTTTATTATAAGCAAGTTCAGTGAAAAGGTTTGTCTTATTTGTCAGCTCAATATTAGAGAAATGAAGTGATTTCTTTCCAAGGATGTACATCTAATAATCTTGGTTAAACCTTCAATCTTGTTTTAAATGCTTTTCCATTGAAAATGATACCTCTCTTTCAGCTCCCCCATTTCTGAGAAGTATAAAATCTTATAATTTATTATTACCAAAGGGGAAAGGTGGGAGGAGGGATAAATTAACAGTTTGGGATTAACACATACACACTGCTATGTATAAAATAGATCATCAACAAGGAACCACTGTATAGCACAGGGAACTACACTCAACATTTTGCAATAACCTATAAGGGGAAATAATCTGAAAAAGAATAGATATTTTTATTGACATCATCTATCAATGACAGTTAAAGTGTAACCTAAGGGAAGCTGGTGGTGAGTGCTTCTGACCCTGAAGACTTCAATCATCTAAAGTTTGGACTCTGCCTACTTCCCAAGGCCCTTAATGAACATATGTGTAGCCGTAGCTTAAAAAATTCCCCAGTTTGGGTTTCGGGGAGACACTGATTTTGAAAAAGCCCTGGTGTTCTCCTTACATGAATGGGACTCTTCCTACTGCTAAAACATGTCTGTCACACCCAGAGGATGGTATACCGTCTGATCGGGAAGAGTTTGGAAAAGGCATCTCATCTCCTCATCTCCTGGTGCTCGGGTTCACCCCTCCAGCGTCTTTACTAACAGTCTCCCCACTTGGAGATGTCAGCACTGTCAACATCCTGTCGCGTACAGTTTGGAATTTGTCCAGAGGATGAAGCGGAAGGATGAGGAACAATGAGAGACAAGTCCTACGTGTTCAGACAGGCACATGTCACTCTAATTTCCAATCAGGAAGACGAATTGACCAAAGGCTAGGGTTGCCCATGGAAATAGTATAGGGCTTGAGGAAATCCCGCTGCTTTGTGGCCAGTTCCCATAAACACAAGTTGAACAATAGAACTCAGGGGCAGTAAAATTCACAAAACTGCAGAGTTGAAAATATCCATCACTGAAAAATGTCTTGAGGAAAGTCAGAGAAAAGGACTTGTAAGCAAGGGAGAATGGCAGGAAAGGGATTTGAGGAGGTAGAAAGGACTCGCCGTTAAGCACAAGAAAAGGAGCTGAACATTGCCAACATTGCAGTTGGCCAAAAAGGGTGTATGCGTTTTTTTGTGTATATATTCAAGAAAAGAGCGTACACCTTTTTAGCCAACCAAACAGGTGGACACTGGAAGTCAATACTACAAAAGACATCACTTCGCATCAGTCAGAAGAGCCATCCTCATAAAGCATAAACAACAGAAATGCAGGACAGGGCAAGGAGAAGAGGGAGCCCTGTGAGACTTATAGTGGAAATGTATATTGCCAACGGCCATTCTGGAGAAGTGTATTGTGTTTACTAAAGCATCTAAACAATGAGCTACAGAGCATAGGGCACTTGCACTCATGGGCGTATATCTTGGGAAAAACAAAAATCGAGAGGACACAGGCACCCCAATGTTTACCCCCTCTCTGTTTAAAAGATCCTCGACTAGGATATAACTTAAATGTCTCTGGAGGGAAAAAATGGATAGAGATGTGGTACTTAGGTAGAGTGGAATATTATTCAGCCTGGAAATCAATGAAATATGGCCAGCTGTAACAACTCCGGAGGAGTTACGTATGATCATTCTAAGTGACAGAATTCAAAAAGAAGAAGACACATATCATAAGATATCACTTAAAGGTGGAATCCAAAATGGCTACACATGAAATAAATTACAAAACAAAAACATAGTCAAATATGTAGAAAACACGCATAAGGCTGCTAAACGGGAAAGGTGGGGAGGGGTGAGGCATCATCCAGGAGGTTGAAATTAGCAAAGATACCATTCCAAATACCAAACTGATAATCAACAAGGCCTACACGGTAGCTAAAAGAACTGCACTCAGCACACTCAAGTCACCGGAAAAGAATATATACGACTGGTAAGAATCTGAAAAAGAATTTATTGATGTCTCTCTGTACGTGAATCAAGTGGATGTACAGCAGCAAGAAACAGAGCTTTGAAAATCAGCTGTAACCAATATAGTAATAAATTGAAAAAAATAAACGACAGAGAGACAGAGAAAACCTCTTACAACTTTTCCTCAGGGACGGTGATGCAACATGGATTGAACACATCTAGACCCACAGCAGGATGAGACATAAGGCTGGAAACTGTTTGCGCTAAGAGAAATGTGAGGTTGGGTGAGGAAATGCACACCCTTTAAAGTAATACTACCTGGTACCCATTCAATGGGTCCCAAATCTGCAGGTTCAAGGGATCTTCCTACAGCTAAAACATGCATGGAAAACCCAGAGGACTGTACACCATGTGATCGGGAGATGTGTCTAAAATGCACCTCATTCATCCTCTCCTGGTGCTCCTGTTCACCATTCCAGCCACGTTACTTAGAAGCTCCCCACTTGGAGAATCAGCACATTTAAACTTCTGTTTCACACATTTTGCAAATTGTGAGGAGGATGAACGGGAAGAAGGGGAACCAATGAGAGAAGAGTTGTAGGGGTTTGGACGGGCACATATCACTCTAATTTCCCATTAAGAATAAGAATTAAAAAAAGGCTCAGCCTGCCTCGCCGGAGCCAAAATAGGGCCTGAAGCAATCCTGCGCGTTTGAGGCCAGCTCACAAAAGAGCAACTTAAAACATGGAGCTCAGGGTCACTGCAATTCACAAACCTGCAGAGTTATAAATGAAAACTAACGTCCAAAAATATGTTGAGGTAAGGCAAAGAAGAGGATCTGAATGCAAGACAGAATTGCAAGAAACAGATTTCAAGAGATAGATTGGACTCGTCTTTAACGCACATGAAAAGCGGCAGAATTTCGACAATGATGCAGTTGGCCCAAAAGGGCGTATGCGATTTTTCCTGATTATATCCAGGAAAAAACGCATACGCACTTTATGGGCAACGAAGCAAGCAAGCAATGCAAATGTGCACAACAAAGAAGTCTCATTTCCCACCGGTCAAAAGGGCCATCCTAAAAAATTGTAAAATCCAGAAATGCAGGACAGGCCATGGAGAACAGGGAGCCTTTATACGCTGATGGGCAGTGTGTGAACTGCCGAGAGCCACTCTGGAGAAGTGTATGGTGGTTCCTAAATCATCTAAAAACAGAGCTACAGAGCATAGGACACTTCCAATCATGGGAGTATATCTAGGGAAGTCTAAAAATCAACAAGACACAAGCACACCACAGTTTAGGGCTACTCTGTTTACAAGAACCTCAACTTCAGTACACCTTAAATATCCCAGGAAAGAGAACAATGGATAAAGAAGATGTGGTACTTATGTACAATGGAATATCTCTTCACCATGAAATCAATGTAATAAGGCTAGTAGAAGGATAAAGAGTGGATTTAGGTCCGATAATACTACTTGAAATAAGTCAAACAGAAAAAGAAACATATCATAAGATATCACTTATAGAGGGAGGGTAAATATGGCTGCACAAGAAATGAATTACAGAACAGAACAGTGTCTCACATTTAGAAAACACACTTATGTCAGCTTAAGGGGAAAGGAGAGGTGGGGTGATGCATAAAACCAGAGTTTGAAATTAGCACAGATACCGTTCAAGAAACCAAATAGGTATTAGACAAGATCTACACCTTGCTCAATGAACTGGCCTCAACACACCCTATACACCGCAGAGAAATATATCTGAGTAATAAGAATCTTAAAACCCATGTATTGATATATCTCCATAAGGGAATCAAGTGTGTGCAGAGCGGCACAAACACAGCAGTGAAAATGAGCTAAACCCCATTATAGAAATAAATTTTAAAAACAAAACGCAGAAACAATGAAAGAGAGAAAAATTCTTACAAAATTCGCTCAGGGGCTGTGATGCAACCTGGATTGACCACATATAAACCCACAGCTGGATAAGACATAAGGCTGGACACTTGGAGCTGAGAGGATTGGTGAGCTTCGGTGAGCAACTGCCGAAAGTTTAATGCAATACTTCATGCTACTCATTCCAAGGGTCCCAACACTCCAGGTTGAAGGGAATCTTCCTACAGCTAAACCATGCTTGGGAAACCCAGCGACTGGTATACCATATGATCGGGAAAGGTTTCTAAAACGCACCACATTTTTCCTCTCCTGGGGCTCCGGATCGACATTCCAGCCGCTTTACTAACAACATCCCCACATGGAGAGTCAATGCCTTTAAGTTCTGGTATCGCACAGTCTTCAGTTAGTGCGGAGGATGAATAGGAATAGGGGGAACCAGTGAGAAACTAGCTGTAGCGGTTTCAATGGACACATGTCACTCTAATTTCACATCAGTAAGAAGAATGAACCAAAGGCACAGCAAGGTGCCCCAGAAGAAGAATAGGGCTTCAAGGAATCCTGTGGTTATGGGGCAAGATCACAAAACTAAGAGGTGAAAAATGGAGCTAAGGGCCACTGCAATTCAAAAACCTGACTTGCCCAAAAAGGGCGTATGTGTTTTCTCCTGAATATATTCAGGAAAAAACGCATACGCCCTTTTTGGCCAACCAAGCAAGCTTGCAAAGGAAATCTGCACTACAATGAAGTCTCACTTCCCCCTGGTCAAAAGGGCCATCTGAAAAAAGTGTAAAATCCAGAAAGGCAGGACAGGCCATGGAGAACTGGGAGCCTTGTTATGCTGATGGGAGGATGTAAATTGCCAACCGCCACTCGGGAGAAGTGTATGGTGTTTCCTGAAACATCTAAAAAACAAAGCAACAGAGCCTAGGGCACTTCCAATTATTGTCCTATAGCTTAGGGCAATTAAAATCAAAAAGACACAGCCAACCCAAAAGTTGGGACGGCTCTGTTTATAAGAACCTGGTTTACGATACAAGTTCAATATCGCAGAAAGTGAAAAATGGATAAAGAAGTTGTGGTACTTACGTACAATGCAATATCACTCAGCAATGAAATCTATGTCATCAGGCCCGTAGCAGCATAATGAGTGGATTCAGGTATGATGATTCTAACTGAAATAAGTCACACAGAAAAAGAAACATCATAGGATATCACTAATACACGGAATGTAAACTTGGCTACACATGAACTGAATTACAAAACAGAACAGGGTCTCAAGTTTAGAAAACTAACTTATGCTTGCTTAAGGGGGAAGGTGAGTTGGGGTGCTGCATTAAACCAGAGTTTGAAATTAGCACAGATACCGTTCCATAAGCCAAATATGGAATAGACAAGACCTACCCCTTGCTCAACGAAATGGATTCAACAATGAGGTATCACCTCACACCTGGTAGAATAGGCATCATAGAAAATCTACAAGCAAAAAATGCTGGAAAGGGTGTGGAGAAAAGGAACCCTCTTCCACTATTGTTGGGAATATAAATTGATACAGTCACTATGGAGAACAATATGGAATTTCTTAAGAAACTAACAATAGAATTACCATATGATACAGCAATCCCAGTACTGGACATATACCCAGACAAAACCATAAATCAAAAAGAGACATTCACCGCAATGTTCATTGCATCACTATTTACAATATCGAGGTAATGGAAGCAACCTAAATGCCCACAGACAGACGAATGCATAAAGCCGTGGTACATATATAAAATGGAATATTACTAAGCCATGAAAAGGAATGAAATTGGGTCATTTGTAGAGACGTCGATGCATCTAGAGACTGTCATACAGAGTGAAGTAAGTCAGAAAGAGAAAAACAAATCTTGTATATTCATGCATATATGTGGAACCTAGAAAACCTGTACAGATTAACCATTTTGCAAGGCATAAATAGAGCAACAGATGTAGACAACAAACGTATGGACAACAAGGGGGGAAAGCTGTTGGGGGGGGTGGTGGGAGGAGTTGAGAGACTGGGATTGGCATGTATACATTTATATGTATAAAATAGATAACCAATAAGAACCTGCTGTATAAAAATATAAAATAAAATTCAAAATTAAAAAGAAATAAAATTTAAACAATAGAAAAATCAATTATTCCCTTCACATACATGTATTTATATGAATAAATTATTTCCATGCTTATATCTGTAAATACAAAAAAGAGGAATAAAATCTACCTTGAACCCAAAACGAAAAAGAGAAAAAAAACACAGAACCCACCAGTTCCACAGAGGAAAACCGTATCAGGGCACTTGCTCCAGTTGTAAACAATTCTGAAGTTGGTCAGTGGTGGGGAATCGTCTCCCATTCAGCCAGCAGCCCCCACGCAACAAGCGTCCTCATTGCAAAGCTGGGGCACCGTGCCGAGGCATCTGTGAGTAAACGTGAGCTGAGCCCCAGGCCAGTTGCTGCTGAACTATTCCCACGCATCCCAGGTAAAACACCTGAATATATACAAGGACTTGAAAGCCTAGAGGGAGGGCCATAGAGCCACACGAGTGACAGCATGCCGGCCGACTTGGTGCCTGCAGGCCAGCCAGGATGGTCCTGGCCCTGGGTGCTCTTCTGGAAGATGTCCATTTCCCTGCCTGAGATACCCGTCCTGTCCCTGCCCCCACTGCTTTTTTCCTTCCTCACCTCTGCCCAGGGAGAAATTCCAGCAGCAGGTATGGGTGACACATCTTCTTCTTTAGCAGGTGGCAGCCTGGCAACTGCTGCAGAAAGTCCAGCAGAGCCCCACTCACACTGGGCCACCCACAAAGCCTTGGCCTCTCACTCCCTCCCACCAGCCCAGCCCCGAGACTGCTGACAGGGCAGAGAAAATGGCGTCAGGCACGGCTGCAGGGGCTCTTGCTGCCTGGAGTGGTATTTATAGTGATCTCAACCCAGGCACACCTGGGGAGGGCTGGCCGGCACGGTAAGGCTGCCCAGGTCAGCCAATCATCACCCCTCAGGGGCTCACAGTTGCAGAAAATGGAACTTGCTGAACCGGCCAGGTCCAAGGAACAGGTGTGGGCTCCTGAGAGTCAGGATAGACAAGGGGCTGCAGCTTTGGCTTGTTTTCTAATCATTTTATCTGGCCCATGAGTGGGAGACAACTTCAAGAAAACCCTCTCCTAATGAGAGGAACCCAGGAGTCAGGGAGAGGAGGGGTGGGTGGTGGTTGGAGACAGAGGCCTGGTGCCCCGGGTGCAGTGGAAGTCTCTGGAAGACCAGGTGGAGGGAGGCCTCACGGAGTGATGCCCAGGGTCACAGACCTGTCGCAGCTGCTGTTTGTTAGTTCAAGTCCTGCTCTGAGGTGCTCTGTGTCAGCTCTGAGCGACAGGTGAGCTGGGGGTGCTCTGCAATGAGGGCTATGTGCACGGTTCCTGTGTGCCCAGCCCTGCCACAGTACCTGCAAGGGTAGCTCTGTATCCTGGGAGGGGCCTGACCACGAGAGCCCTGTGGGCTGGGGTGGGGGTGGGGTACCTGCCCAGGTGAGCTCCATATTCTGGGATTGGTCTGACCACGAGAGCCCCATGGGCTGCTGGGGACCTGGTAAAGGATGTCAGGACAGTCAGTGAAGCCACCGAGGATATACCTCCAGTTGCTCCTAATTCCTACACCCTGCTGGTCATTCTACCAACCACCAGGACATGGTATTCTGTATTAGTCTTCAATGATGCCTTCTTTTGTATTCCATTAGTCCCAGAGTCACAAGAAATTTTGGCTTGTGAGTGGCAGGACTCAACATACAACTAAAACAATACTTCCGGGCCGTCTGGCCCCAAGGGTGCAAAAATTCCCACACCATCTTTGGGGAAAGCTTAGCTAAAGACCTAAAAGTTCTACCTCTGGAAAAGGAAACCCTCCTTCAATATGCAGACGACATTCTGATCGCCAGCCCTACTAAGGAGGCCTCTGAACTACCAAGCCAATAAAGGATAGAAGTTGTCCAAGAAAAAGCTCAAATATCACAGACTGCCGTGACCTGCCTGGGCTTCATTCTCACAGAAGGTTGGAGAAGTCCATCCCAGGAAAGGGAAGAAACCATTTTCAGCCTTACCCCTTTCTAAAACTAGAAGACAGCTTAGGGGTTCCTGGGGAGGCCAGGGTTTGCTGCTTCTGGATCCCTAACTACAGTCTACTAGCTGGGCCTCTATATGAAACACTGAAAGGAAAAGATGATGATCCTTTTGAATAGAATCCAGAAGTGGCCTTTCAAGAATGGAAAGAGCAGTCAATTCAGACCCTTGCCCTGGAACTCCCTAATTTAGCTAAACCCTTTGACCTTTACATTCCCGGTGAAAGGTGAATCGCCATTGGAGAATTAGTGCAAAACCTGGGACCACTTGAAATGGAACAATGCAAGAATGCCATCCAGGTAGGATAAACTATGGTCACCAAGGGGCTTGGCCCACTGCCACATCTGGCCAAGATACTGGCGGTATCTAAAAACCTGGAAATCAGCAGCCCAAAAGGCCACCTCCCTCCTAAGGGGAAAGGACCCCACGTGGTGATCCTAACCACCAACCATGCCCTGAAGTTGCAGGGTTCGCTCCGTGGGCACACCGACCTCGAGTGAGGAGGCCCTCCAACTCCAACATCCAGAGAGATAGCCGGGGGCAACAGGGCACCATGACGACTCGTGTGAACATCACTTGACCTGGAGTTTCTCTCATAAAACAACAAGAGTGTGTCCCAAAAGAGTAGACTACTGCTTGCCGGACTTACTGCACCCAGAGGGGAGCTAATAATCTTGGCGGGGGAACCGTATATCACACTGTCACCATAGAAAAGCCTACAGACACCGTGATGATGGTGGCCAGTAAGACCGGCTGGACTCTTGTTTACTTCAAAAGGCTGTTGACTCAGTGGCCATCATGGTCCTTGATCACCACTGACCCTGGACTGTCTGGGAGTTGAGCGGGCAGGGCTCTGACACCTGGTGCTGTTTGTACGTTAATTCAGGGGCCTAATTGAAGAAAGCGCAGACTACTGGTCAGAGCATCTAGGCTGGCAGAAACGGTCGGCCTAAGGTGGCCGAACAAATGTGGGGCGGGGTGAAACCGGCCCCCACAGCGTCTCTGCACATCTCTTTCCTGGACCCTTAAAGGTCATTAGAATCTATAACACTTCCAATGCTGCTGCTCAGGTGGACGAGCAGGGAGGCAGGGGGCCTGGGGACAATCAACGTCACCTGGAGGCTGCTGGGGAGAAGCTCTGACCCTCGCCCCAGGGTATGAGGGCTCCCAACTCAGCACTCAGCAGTTACAGAAGAAGGGTCTGCACCCTCAGCACTCCAAGAATGAGGAACGGGACAAAAGGCAGAGGGGGGGTTTGTCCCCAGCAAAGCCCATTAAAAATCCCTGGGAGATAAAAATAGAATCTGGGCAATAAAGTCAAGTCTAACCTTTTTTATCCTTTGTGCTTTGTCTAATTTCACGTGCTCCTAGGGTCCCGCATGCAGAGGTTCCACACCCGGCACTTCAGACCAGATTTCCTAGTGCAGAATGGCTGGGTCGACACCTCAGCTCCTGGGGCCCAGTGCAGACTCCGCGATATAGAGCCTGAGCTACAGCCAACCCGGCCCTCGAGAGCTCCGCCCCCTCCCTCCCACTGACTCTGACAGGATCTCTACACAGCAGCCCAGCCCACAGCCCACGGGGTAGTACATGCTCTCACCTCTCCATTCTCTGATCAAAATATAAAGTTTCCTTTGCTTGTGAACCAAACTCAGTCTCGATCTGTTGGCCCCAATGACACTGGGCAGGGGGACACTTGTTGGGGTCCACTCTGGAGGATCAGTAACAGAAATTGAGACTATTGTAACCTCAATGAACAGATGTGTGAGCCAAAGTGTAGTTAACATAGAACAGTGTATAAGGCTCGGGTAAAATAAGATGTTTCTAACACTTCCATTGGATATTTCCATCACTTTATTATAAGCAAGTTCAGTGAAAAGGTTTGTCTTATTTGTCAGCTCAATATTAGAGAAATGAAGTGATTTCTTTCCAAGGATGTACATCTAATAATCTTGGTTAAACCTTCAATCTTGTTTTAAATGCTTTTCCATTGAAAATGATACCTCTCTTTCAGCTCCCCCATTTCTGAGAAGTATAAAATCTTATAATTTATTATTACCAAAGGGGAAAGGTGGGAGGAGGGATAAATTAACAGTTTGGGATTAACACATACACACTGCTATGTATAAAATAGATCATCAACAAGGAACTACTGTATAGCACAGGGAACTACACTCAACATTTTGCAATAACCTATAAGGGGAAATAATCTGAAAAAGAATAGATATTTTTATTGACATCATCTATCAATGACAGTTAAAGTGTAACCTAAGGGAAGCTGGTGGTGAGTGCTTCTGACCCTGAAGACTTCAATCATCTAAAGTTTGGACTCTGCCTACTTCCCAAGGCCCTTAATGAACATATGTGTAGCCGTAGCTTAAAAAATTCCCCAGTTTGGGTTTCGGGGAGACACTGATTTTGAAAAAGCCCTGGTGTTCTCCTTACATGAATGGGACTCTTCCTACTGCTAAAACATGTCTGTCACACCCAGAGGATGGTATACCGTCTGATCGGGAAGAGTTTGGAAAAGGCATCTCATCTCCTCATCTCCTGGTGCTCGGGTTCACCCCTCCAGCGTCTTTACTAACAGTCTCCCCACTTGGAGATGTCAGCACTGTCAACATCCTGTTGCGTACAGTTTGGAATTTGTCCAGAGGATGAAGCGGAAGGATGAGGAACAATGAGAGACAAGTCCTACGTGTTCAGACAGGCACATGTCACTCTAATTTCCAATCAGGAAGACGAATTGACCAAAGGCTAGGGTTGCCCATGGAAACAGTATAGGGCTTGAGGAAATCCCGCTGCTTTGTGGCCAGTTCCCATAAACACAAGTTGAACAATAGAACTCAGGGGCAGTAAAATTCACAAAACTGCAGAGTTGAAAATATCCATCACTGAAAAATGTCTTGAGGAAAGTCAGAGAAAAGGACTTGTAAGCAAGGGAGAATGGCAGGAAAGGGATTTGAGGAGGTAGAAAGGACTCGCCGTTAAGCACAAGAAAAGGAGCTGAACATTGCCAACATTGCAGTTGGCCAAAAAGGGTGTATGCGTTTTTTTGTGTATATATTCAAGAAAAGAGCGTACACCTTTTTAGCCAACCAAACAGGTGGGCACTGGAAGTCAATACTACAAAAGACATCACTTCGCATCAGTCAGAAGAGCCATCCTCATAAAGCGTAAACAACAGAAATGCAGGACAGGGCAAGGAGAAGAGGGAGCCCTGTGAGACTTATAGTGGAAATGTATATTGCCAACGGCCATTCTGGAGAAGTGTATTGTGTTTACTAAAGCATCTAAACAATGAGCTACAGAGCATAGGGCACTTGCACTCATGGGCGTATATCTTGGGAAAAACAAAAATCGAGAGGACACAGGCACCCCAATGTTTACCCCCTCTCTGTTTAAAAGATCCTCGACTAGGATATAACTTAAATGTCTCTGGAGGGAAAAAATGGATAGAGATGTGGTACTTAGGTAGAGTGGAATATTATTCAGCCTGGAAATCAATGAAATATGGCCAGCTGTAACAACTCCGGAGGAGTTACGTATGATCATTCTAAGTGACAGAATTCAAAAAGAAGAAGACACATATCATAAGATATCACTTAAAGGTGGAATCCAAAATGGCTACACATGAAATAAATTACAAAACAAAAACATAGTCAAATATGTAGAAAACACGCATAAGGCTGCTAAACGGGAAAGGTGGGGAGGGGTGAGGCATCATCCAGGAGGTTGAAATTAGCAAAGATACCATTCCAAATACCAAACTGATAATCAACAAGGCCTACACGGTAGCTAAAAGAACTGCACTCAGCACACTCAAGTCACCGGAAAAGAATATATACGACTGGTAAGAATCTGAAAAAGAATTTATTGATGTCTCTCTGTACGTGAATCAAGTGGATGTACAGCAGCAAGAAACAGAGCTTTGAAAATCAGCTGTAACCAATATAGTAATAAATTGAAAAAAATAAACGACAGAGAGACAGAGAAAACCTCTTACAACTTTTCCTCAGGGACGGTGATGCAACATGGATTGAACACATCTAGACCCACAGCAGGATGAGACATAAGGCTGGAAACTGTTTGCGCTAAGAGAAATGTGAGGTTGGGTGAGGAAATGCACACCCTTTAAAGTAATACTACCTGGTACCCATTCAATGGGTCCCAAATCTGCAGGTTCAAGGGATCTTCCTACAGCTAAAACATGCATGGAAAACCCAGAGGACTGTACACCATGTGATCGGGAGATGTGTCTAAAATGCACCTCATTTATCCTCTCCTGGTGCTCCTGTTCACCATTCCAGCCACGTTACTTAGAAGCTCCCCACTTGGAGAATCAGCACATTTAAACTTCTGTTTCACACATTTTGCAAATTGTGAGGAGGATGAACGGGAAGAGGGGGAACCAATGAGAGAAGAGTTGTAGGGGTTTGGACGGGCACATATCACTCTAATTTCCCATTAAGAATAAGAATTAAAAAAAGGCTCAGCCTGCCTCGCCGGAGCCAAAATAGGGCCTGAAGCAATCCTGCGGGTTTGAGGCCAGCTCACAAAAGAGCAACTTAAAACATGGAGCTCAGGGTCACTGCAATTCACAAACCTGCAGAGTTATAAATGAAAACTAACGTCCAAAAATATGTTGAGGTAAGGCAAAGAAGAGGATCTGAATGCAAGACAGAATTGCAAGAAACAGATTTCAAGAGATAGATTGGACTCGTCTTTAACGCACATGAAAAGCGGCAGAATTTCGACAATGATGCAGTTGGCCCAAAAGGGCGTATGCGATTTTTCCTGATTATATCCAGGAAAAAACGCATACGCACTTTATGGGCAACGAAGCAAGCAAGCAATGCAAATGTGCACAACAAAGAAGTCTCATTTCCCACCGGTCAAAAGGGCCATCCTAAAAAATTGTAAAAACCAGAAATGCAGGACAGGCCATGGAGAACAGGGAGCCTTTATACGCTGATGGGCAGTGTGTGAACTGCCGAGAGCCACTCTGGAGAAGTGTATGGTGGTTCCTAAATCATCTAAAAACAGAGCTACAGAGCATAGGACACTTCCAATCATGGGAGTATATCTAGGGAAGTCTAAAAATCAACAGGACACAAGCACACCACAGTTTAGGGCTACTCTGTTTACAAGAACCTCAACTTCAGTACACCTTAAATATCCCAGGAAAGAGAACAATGGATAAAGAAGATGTGGTACTTATGTACAATGGAATATCTCTTCACCATGAAATCAATGTAATAAGGCTAGTAGAAGGATAAAGAGTGGATTTAGGTCCGATAATACTACTTGAAATAAGTCAAACAGAAAAAGAAACATATCATAAGATATCACTTATAGAGGGAGGGTAAATATGGCTGCACAAGAAATGAATTACAGAACAGAACAGTGTCTCACATTTAGAAAACACACTTATGTCAGCTTAAGGGGAAAGGAGAGGTGGGGTGATGCATAAAACCAGAGTTTGAAATTAGCACAGATACCGTTCAAGAAACCAAATAGGTATTAGACAAGATCTACACCTTGCTCAATGAACTGGCCTCAACACACCCTATACACCGCAGAGAAATATATCTGAGTAATAAGAATCTTAAAACCCATGTATTGATATATCTCCATAAGGGAATCAAGTGTGTGCAGAGCGGCACAAACACAGCAGTGAAAATGAGCTAAACCCCATTATAGAAATAAATTTTAAAAACAAAACGCAGAAACAATGAAAGAGAGAAAAATTCTTACAAAATTCGCTCAGGGGCTGTGATGCAACCTGGATTGACCACATATAAACCCACAGCTGGATAAGACATAAGGCTGGACACTTGGGGCTGAGAGGATTGGTGAGCTTCGGTGAGCAACTGCCGAAAGTTTAATGCAATACTTCATGCTACTCATTCCAAGGGTCCCAACACTCCAGGTTGAAGGGAATCTTCCTACAGCTAAACCATGCTTGGGAAACCCAGCGACTGGTATACCATATGATCGGGAAAGGTTTCTAAAACGCACCACATTTTTCCTCTCCTGGGGCTCCGGATCGACATTCCAGCCGCTTTACTAACAACATCCCCACATGGAGAGTCAATGCCTTTAAGTTCTGGTATCGCACAGTCTTCAGTTAGTGCGGAGGATGAATGGGAATAGGGGGAACCAGTGAGAAACTAGCTGTAGCGGTTTCAATGGGCACATGTCACTCTAATTTCACATTAGTAAGAAGAATGAACCAAAGGCACAGCAAGGTGCCCCAGAAGAAGAATAGGGCTTCAAGGAATCCTGTGGTTATGGGGCAAGATCACAAAACTAAGAGCTGAAAAATGGAGCTAAGGGCCACTGCAATTCAAAAACCTGACTTGCCCAAAAAGGGCGTATGCGTTTTTTCCTGAATATATTCAGGAAAAAACGCATACGCCCTTTTTGGCCAACCAAGCAAGCTTGCAAAGGAAATCTGCACTACAATGAAGTCTCACTTCCCCCCGGTCAAAAGGGCCATCTGAAAAAAGTGTAAAATCCAGAAAGGCAGGACAGGCCATGGAGAACTGGGAGCCTTGTTATGCTGATGGGCGGGATGTAAATTGCCAACAGCCACTCGGGAGAAGTGTATGGTGTTTCCTGAAACATCTAAAAAACAAAGCAACAGAGCCTAGGGCACTTCCACTTATGGTCCTATAGCTTAGGGAAATTAAAATCAAAAGACACAGCCACCCCAAAGGTTGGGACGGCTCTGTTTACAAGAACCTGGTTTACGGTACAAGTTCAATATCGCAGAAAGTGAAAAATGGATAAAGAAGTTGTGGTACTTACGTACAATGCAATATCACTCAGCAATGAAATCTATGTCATCAGGCCCGTAGCAGCATAATGAGTGGATTCAGGTATGATGATTCTAACTGAAATAAGTCACACAGAAAAAGAAAAATCATAGGATATCACTAATACATGGAATGTAAACTTGGCTACACAGGAACTGAATTCCAAAACAGAACAGGGTCTCAAATTTAGAAAACCAACTTATGCTTGCTTAAGGGGAAAGGTGAGTTGCGGTGCTACATAAAACCAGAGATTGAAATGAGCACAGATAAAGTTCCTTAAGCCAAATATGGAATAGACAAGAGCTACTCCTTGCTCAACGAAATGGACTCAACACCCCATATTCAACGCCTAGGAATATACCTGACTAGTAAGAATCATAAAACCTATGGATTTATATATCTCTGTAAGAGAATCAAGAGTGTGTACAGCGGCATTAAAGCAGTGAAAATCAGGTAAATCCCATAATAAAAATAAATTTCTTAAACAAAACACAATGACAGTGAAATAGAGAGAAATACTTAAGTAATTCATTCAAGGCTTCTGATGCAACCTGCATTTACCACATCTACACCCAGAGCTGGGTGACACATAAGGCTGGACACTTGGGGCTCATAAGATTGGTGAGGTTCGGTGAGCAAATGAAGACCTTTGAAGTCATATTGCATGGTACCCATTCCATGGGTCTCAAATCTCCAGGTTTAAGGAATACTTCCTTCAGCTAAAACATGCATGTGGAACCCAGAGTATGATCCACCATGTGATCGAGAAACATGTTCAAATGTGTCTCACTTTTCGTTCCCTGGTACTCGGGTGCAACATTCCAGACGCTTTACTAACACTCTCCCGACTTGGAGAGTCAGTGCCTTTAATCTCCTGTTTGGTCCAGTTTGCAATTTCTGCGGAAGATGAACAGGAATAGGGAGAACCAATGAGAGACTAGATGGAGGTGTCTGGACGGGCAAATTTAACTCTCATTTCCCACCAGGAAGAGGAATTAACCAAAGGCTCAGCGTGCCGTGCCGGAACCAGATTAGGGCCTGAAGCCATCCTGCGGTGTTGCGGCCAGCTCACGAGAAAGCGAGTTGAAGAAAGGAGCTCAGGGGCACTGTAATTCACAAACCTGCAGAGTTATAAATGACAGCTATCGTCCAAAAATATACTGAAGTAAGGCTGCCAAGAGGACTTCAAAGCGGGGCAGAATTGCAGGAAACCGATTTCAGGAGGTAGACTGGAATTGCATTGAAAGCATAGGAAAAGAGGCAGAACGTCCACAATGATGCACTTGGCCAAAAAGGACGTATGCGTTTTTTCCTGAATATATTCAGGAAAAAACGCATACGCCCTTTTTGGCCAACCAAGCAAGCTTGCAAAGGAAATCTGCACTACAATGAAGTCTCACTTCCCCCCGGTCAAAAGGGCCATCTGAGAAAAGTGTAAAATCCAGAAAGGCAGGACAGGCCATGGAGAACTGGGAGCCTTGTTATGCTGATGGGCGGGATGTAAATTGCCAACAGCCACTCGGGAGAAGTGTATGGTGTTTCCTGAAACATCTAAAAAACAAAGCAACAGAGCCTAGGGCACTTCCACTTATGGTCCTATAGCTTAGGGAAATTAAAATCAAAAAGACACAACCACCCCAAAGGTTGGGACGGCTCTGTTTACAAGAACCTGGTTTACAGTACAAGTTCAATATCGCAGAAAGTGAAAAATGGATAAAGAAGTTGTGGTACTTACGTACAATGCAATATCACTCAGCAATGAAATCTATGTCATCAGGCCCATAGCAGCATAATGAGTGGATTCAGGTACGATGATTCTAACTGAAATAAGTCACACAGAAAAAGAAACATCATAAGATATCACTAATACATGGAATGTAAACTTGGCTACACAGGAACTGAATTACAAAACAGAACAGGGTCTCAAATTTAGAAACCCAACTTATGCTTGCTTAAGGGGAAAGGTGAGTTGGGGTGCTGCATAAAACCAGAGATTGAAATGAGCACAGATAAAGTTCCTTAAGCCAAATATGGAATAGACAAGAGCTACTCCTTGCTCAACGAAATGGACTCAACACCCCATATTAAACGCCTAAGAATGTACCTGACTAGGAAGTATCTTAAAACCTATGGATTGCTATGTCTCCGAAAGAGAATCAAGTGTGTGTACAGGGGCATAAACGCAGCAGTGATAGGACTGCAGAGGTTCGGTGAGCAAATGAAGACCCTTTGAAGTCATATTGCATGGTACCCATTCCACGGGTCTCAACTCTCCAGGTTTAAGGGATTCTTCCTTCAGCTAAAACATGCATGTGGAACCCAGAGTATGATCAACCGTGTGATCGGGAGACGTGTTCCAATATGTGTCAGTTTTCGTCCCCTGGTACTCGGGTGCAACATTCCAGACGCTTTACTAACACTCTCCCGACTTGGAGAGTCAGTGCCTTTAACCTCCTGTTTGGCCCAGTTTGCAATTTCTGCGGAAGATGAACAGGAATAGGGAGAACCAATGACAGACTAGCTGGAGGTGTCTGGACGGGCAAATTTAACTCTCATTTCCCACCAGGAAGAGGAATTAACCAAAGGCTCAGCGTGCCGTGCCGGAACCAGATTAGGGCCTGAAGCCATCCTGCGGTGTTGTGGCCAGCTCACGAGAAAGCGAGTTGAAGAAAGGAGCTCAGGGGCACTGTAATTCACAAACCTGCAGAGTTATAAATGACAGCTATCGTCCAAAAATATACTGAAGTAAGGCTGCCAAGAGGACTTGAAAGCGGGGCAGAATTGCAGGAAACCAATTTCAGGAGGTAGACTGGAATTGCATTTAAAGCATAGGAAAAGAGGCAGAACGTCCACAATGATGCACTTGGCCAAAAAGGGCGTATGCGTTTTTTCCTGAATATAATCAGGAAAAAACGCATACGCCCTTTTTGGCCAACCAAGCAAGCTTGCAAAGGAAATCTGCACTACAATGAAGTCTCACTTCCCCCCGGTCAAAAGGGCCATCTGAAAAAAGTGTAAAGTCCAGAAAGGCAGGACAGGCCATGGAGAACTGGGAGCCTTGTTATGCTGATGGGCGGGATGTAAATTGCCAACAGCCACTTGGGAGAAGTGTATGGTGTTTCCTGAAACATCTAAAAAACAAAGCAACAGAGCCTAGGGCACTTCCACTTATGGTCCTATAGCTTAGGGAAATTAAAATCAAAAAGACACAGCCACCCCAAAGGTTGGGACGGCTCTGTTTACAAGAACCTGGTTTACGGTACAAGTTCAATATCGCAGAAAGTGAAAAATGGATAAAGAAGTTGTGGTACTTATGTACAATGCAATATCACTCAGCAATGATATCTATGTCATCAGGCCCGTAGCAGCATAATGAGTGGATTCAGGTATGATGATTCTAACTGAAATAAGTCACACAGAAAAAGAAACATCATAAGATATCACTAATACACGGAATGTAAACTTGGCTACACAGGAACTGAATTACAAAACAGAACAGGGTCTCAAATTTAGAAACCCAACTTATGCTTGCTTAAGGGGAAAGGTGAGTTGGGGTGCTGCATAAAACCAGAGATTGAAATGAGCACAGATAAAGTTCCTTAAGCCAAATATGGAATAGACAAGAGCTACTCCTTGCTCAACGAAATGGACTCAAGCCCCATATTAAACACCTAAGAATATACCTGACTAGGAAGTATCTTAAAACCTATGGATTGCTATGTCTCCAAAAGAGAATCAAGCGAGTGTGCAGGGGCATTAACGCAGCAGTGATAGGATTGGAGAGGTTCGGTGAGCAAATGGAGACTCTTTGAAGTCATATTGCATGGTACCCATTCCACGGGTCTCAACTCTCCAGGTTTAAGGTATTCTTCCTTCAGCTAAAACATGCATGTGGAACCCAGAGTATGATCAACCGTGTGAGCGGGAGACGTGTTCCAATACGTCTCAGTTTTCGTCCCCTGGTACTCGGGTGCAACATTCCAGACGCTTTACTAACACTCTCCCGACTTGGAGAGTCAGTGCCTTTAACCTCCTGTTTGGCCCAGTTTGCAATTTCTGCGGAAGATGAACAGGAATAGGGAGAACCAATGACAGACTAGCTGGAGGTGTCTGGACGGGCAAATTTAACTGTCATTTCCCACCAGGAAGAGGAATTAACCGAAGGCTCAGCGTGCCGTGCCGGAACCAGATTAGGGCCTGAAGCAATCCTGCGGTGTTGCGGCCAGCTCACGAGAAAGCGAGTTGAAGAAAGGAGCTCAGGGGCACTGTAATTCACAAACCTGCAGAGTTATAAATGACAGCTATCGTCCAAAAATATACTGAAGTAAGGCTGCCAAGAGGACTTGAAAGCGGGGCAGAATTGCAGGAAACCGATTTCAGGAGGTAGACTGGAATTGCATTTAAAGCATAGGAAAAGAGGCAGAACGTCCACAATGATGCACTTGGCCAAATAGGGCGTATGCGTTTTTTCCTGAATATATTCAGGAAAAAACGCATACGCCCTTTTTGGCCAACCAAGCAAGCTTGCAAAGGAAATCTGCACTACAATGAAGTCTCACATCCCCCCGGTCAAAAGGGCCATCTGAAAAAAGTGTAAAATCCAGAAAGGCAGGACAGGCCATGGAGAACTGGGAGCCTTGTTATGCTGATGGGTGGGATGTAAACTGCCAACAGCCACTTGGGAGAAGTGTATGGTGTTTCCTGAAACATCTAAAAAACAAAGCAACAGAGCCTAGGGCACTTCCACTTATGGTCCTATAGCTTAGGGAAATTAAAATCAAAAAGACACAGCCACCCCAAAGGTTGGGACGGCTATGTTTACAAGAACCTGGTTTACGGTACAAGTTCAATATCGCAGAAAGTGAAAAATGGATAAAGAAGTTGTGGTACTCACGTACAATGCAATATCACTCAGCAATGATATCTATGTCATCAGGCCCGTAGCAGCATAATGAGTGGATTCAGGTATGATGATTCTAACTGAAATAAGTCACACAGAAAAAGAAACATCATAAGATATCACTAATACACGGAATGTAAACTTGGCTACACAGGAACTGAATTCCAAAACAGAACAGGGTCTCAAATTTAGAAACCCAACTTATGCTTGCTTAAGGGGAAAGGTGAGTTGGGGTGCTGCATAAAACCAGAGATTGAAATGAGCACAGATAAACTTCCTTAAGCCAAATATGGAGTAGACAAGAGCTACTCCTGGCTCAACGAAATGGATTCAACACCCCATATTAAACACCTAAGAATATACCTGACTAGGAAGTATCTTAAAACCTATGGATTGCTATGTCTCCAAAAGAGAATCAAGCGTGTGTGCAGGGGCATAAACGCAGCAGTGATAGGATTGGAGAGGTTCGGTGAGCAAATGAAGACCCTTTGAAGTCATATTGCATGGTACCCATTCCACGGGTCTCAACTCTCCAGGTTTAAGGTATTCTTCCTTCAGCTAAAACATGCATGTGGAACCCAGAGTATGATCAACCGTGTGAGCGGGAGACGTGTTCCAATATGTCTCAGTTTTCGTCCCCTGGTACTCGGGTGCAACATTCCAGATGCTTTACTAACACTCTCCCGACTTGGAGAGTCAGTGCCTTTAACCTCCTCTTTGGCCCAGTTTGCAATTTCTGTGGAAGATGAACAGGAATAGGGAGAACCAATGACAGACTAGATGGAGGTGTCTGGATGGGCAAATTTAACTCTCATTTCGCACCAGGAAGAGGAATTAACCAAAGGCTCAGCGTGCCATGCCGGAACCAGATTAGGGCCTGAAGCCATCCTGCGGTGTTGCGGCCAGCTCACGAGAAAGCGAGTTGAAGAAAGGAGCTCAGGGGCACTGTAATTCACAAACCTGCAGAGTTATAAATGACAGCTATCGTCCAAAAATATACTGAAGTAAGGCTGCCAAGAGGACTTGAAAGCGGTGCAGAATTGCAGGAAACCGATTTCAGGAGGTAGACTGGAATTGCATTTAAAGCATAGGAAAAGAGGCAGAACGTCCACAATGATGCACTTGGCCAAAAAGGGCGTATGCGTTTTTTCCTGAATATATTCAGGAAAAAACGCATACGCCCTTTTTGGCCAACCAAGCAAGCTTGCAAAGGAAATCTGCACTACAATGAAGTCTCACTTCCCCCCGGTCAAAAGGGCCATCTGAAAAAAGTGTAAAATCCAGAAAGGCAGGACAGGCCATGGAGAACTGGGAGCCTTGTTATGCTGATGGGTGTGATGTAAATTGCCAACAGCCACTTGGGAGAAGTGTATGGTGTTTCCTGAAACATCTAAAAAACAAAGCAACAGAGCCTAGGGCACTTCCACTTATGGTCCTATAGCTTAGGGAAATTAAAATCAAAAAGACACAGCCACCCCAACGGTTGGGACGGCTCTGTTTACAAGAACCTGGTTTACGGTACAAGTTCAATATCGCAGAAAGTGAAAAATGGATAAAGAAGTTGTGGTACTCACGTACAATGCAATATCACTCAGCAATGATATCTATGTCATCAGGCCCGTAGCAGCATAATGAGTGGATTCAGGTATGATGATTCTAACTGAAATAAGTCACACAGAAAAAGAAACATCATAAGATATCACTAATACACGGAATGTAAACTTGGCTACACAGGAACTGAATTCCAAAACAGAACAGGGTCTCAAATTTAGAAACCCAACTTATGCTTGCTTAAGGGGAAAGGTGAGTTGGGGTGCTGCATAAAACCAGAGATTGAAATGAGCACAGATAAACTTCCTTAAGCCAAATATGGAATAGACAAGAGCTACTCCTGGCTCAACGAAATGGATTCAACACCCCATATTAAACACCTAAAAATATACCTAACTAGGAATTATCTTAAAACCTATGGATTGCTATGTCTCCAAAAGAGAATCAAGCGTGTGTGCAGGGGCATAAACGCAGCAGTGATAGGATTGGAGAGGTTCGGTGAGCAAATGAAGACCCTTTGAAGTCATATTGCATGGTACCCATTCCACGGGTCTCAACTCTCCAGGTTTAAGGTATTCTTCCTTCAGCTAAAACATGCATGTGGAACCCAGAGTATGATCAACCGTGTGAGCGGGAGACGTGTTCCAATATGTCTCAGTTTTCGTCCCCTGGTACTCGGGTGCAACATTCCAGACGCTTTACTAACACTCTCCCGACTTGGAGAGTCAGTGCCTTTAACCTCCTGTTTGGCCCAGTTTGCAATTTCTGCGGAAGATGAACAGGAATAGGGAGAACCAATGACAGACTAGATGGAGGTGTCTGGATGGGCAAATTTAACTCTCATTTCGCACCAGGAAGAGGAATTAACCGAAGGCTCAGCGTGCCATGCCGGAACCAGATTAGGGCCTGAAGCAATCCTGCGATGTTGCGGCCAGCTCACGAGAAAGCGAGTTGAAGAAAGGAGCTCAGGGGCACTGTAATTCACAAACCTGCAGAGTTATAAATGACAGCTATCGTCCAAAAATATACTGAAGTAAGGCTGCCAAGAGGACTTGAAAGCGGTGCAGAATTGCAGGAAACCGATTTCAGGAGGTAGACTGGAATTGCATTTAAAGCATAGGAAAAGAGGCAGAACGTCCACAATGATGCACTTGGCCAAAAAGGGCGTATGCGTTTTTTCCTGAATATAATCAGGAAAAAACGCATACGCCCTTTTTGGCCAACCAAGCAAGCTTGCAAAGGAAATCTGCACTACAATGAAGTCTCACTTCCCCCCGGTCAAAAGGGCCATCTGAAAAAAGTGTAAAATCCAGAAAGGCAGGACAGGCCATGGAGAACTGGGAGCCTTGTTATGCTGATGGGCGGGATGTAAATTGCCAACAGCCACTCGGGAGAAGTGTATGGTGTTTCCTGAAACATCTAAAAAACAAAGCAACAGAGCCTAGGGCGCTTCCACTTATGGTCCTATAGCTTAGGGAAATGAAAATCAAAAAGGCACAGCCACCCCAACGGTTGGGACGGCTCTGTTTACAAGAACCTGGTTTACGGTACAAGTTCAATATCGCAGAAAGTGAAAAATGGATAAAGAAGTTGTGGTACTTACGTACAATGCAATATCACTCAGCAATGAAATCTATGTCATCAGGCCCGTAGCAGCATAATGAGTGGATTCAGGTACGATGATTCTAACTGAAATAAGTCACACAGAAAAAGAAACATCATAAGATATCACTAATACACGGAATGTAAACTTGGCTACACAGGAACTGAATTACAAAACAGAACAGGGTCTCAAATTTAGAAACCCAACTTATGCTTGCTTAAGGGGAAAGGTGAGTTGGGGTACTGCATAAAACCAGAGATTGAAATGAGCACAGATAAAGTTCCTTAAGCCAAATATGGAATAGACAAGAGCTACTCCTTGCTCAACGAAATGGATTCAACACCCCATATTAAACGCCTAAGAATGTACCTGACTAGGAAGTATCTTAAAACCTATGGATTGCTATGTCTCCGAAAGAGAATCAAGCGTGTGTACAGGGGCATAAACGCAGCAGTGATAGGACTGGAGAGGTTCGGTGAGCAAATGAAGACCCTTTGAAATCATATTGCATGGTACCCATTCCACGGGTCTCAACTCTCCAGGTTTAAGGTATTCTTCCTTCAGCTAAAACATGCATGTGGAACCCAGAGTATGATCAACCGTGTGAGCGGGAGACGTGTTCCAATATGTCTCAGTTTTCGTCCCCTGGTACTCGGGTGCAACATTCCAGACGCTTTACTAACACTCTCCCGACTTGGAGAGTCAGTGCCTTTAACCTCCTGTTTGGCCCAGTTTGCAATTTCTGCGGAAGATGAACAGGAATAGGGAGAACCAATGACAGACTAGCTGGAGGTGTCTGGATGGGCAAATTTAACTCTCATTTCGCACCAGGAAGAGGAATTAACCAAAGGCTCAGCGTGCCGTGCCGGAACAAGATTAGGGCCTGAAGCCATCCTGCGGTGTTGCGGCCAGCTCACGAGAAAGCGAGTTGAAGAAAGGAGCTCAGGGGCACTGTAATTCACAAACCTGCAGAGTTATAAATGACAGCTATCGTCCAAAAATATACTGAAGTAAGGCTGCCAAGAGGACTTGAAAGCGGGGCAGAATTGCAGGAAACCGATTTCAGGAGGTAGACTGGAATTGCATTTAAAGCATAGGAAAAGAGGCAGAACGTCCACAATGATGCACTTGGCCAAAAAGGGCGTATGCGTTTTTTCCTGAATATATTCAGGAAAAAACGCATACGCCCGTTTTGGCCAACCAAGCAAGCTTGCAAAGGAAATCTGCACTACAATGAAGTCTCACTTCCCCCCGGTCAAAAGGGCCATCTGAAAAAAGTGTAAAATCCAGAAAGGCAGGACAGGCCATGGAGAACTGGGAGCCTTGTTATGCTGATGGGCGGGATGTCAATTGCCAACAGCCACTCGGGAGAAGTGTATGGTGTTTCCTGAAACATCTAAAAAACAAAGCAACAGAGCCTAGGGCGCTTCCACTTATGGTCCTATAGCTTAGGGAAATTAAAATCAAAAAGACACAGCCACCCCAACGGTTGGGACGGCTCTGTTTACAAGAACCTGGTTTACGGTACAAGTTCAATATCGCAGAAAGTGAAAAATGGATAAAGAAGTTGTGGTACTTACGTACAATGCAGTATCACTCAGCAATGAAATCTATGTCATCAGGCCCGTAGCAGCATAATGAGTGGATTCAGGTATGATGATTCTAACTGAAATAAGTCACACAGAAAAAGAAACATCATAAGATATCACTAATACACGGAATGTAAACTTGGCTACACAGGAACTGAATTACAAAACAGAACAGGGTCTCAAATTTAGAAACCCAACTTATGCTTGCTTAAGGGGAAAGGTGAGTTGGGGTGCTGCATAAAACCAGAGATTGAAATGAGCACAGATAAACTTCCTTAAGCCAAATATGGAATAGACAAGAGCTACTCCTTGCTCAACGAAATGGACTCAACACCCCATATTAAATGCCTAAGAATGTACCTGACTAGGAAGTATCTTAAAACCTATGGATTGCTATGTCTCCGAAAGAGAATCAAGTGTGTGTACAGGGGCATAAACGCAGCAGTGATAGGACTGCAGAGGTTCGGTGAGCAAATGAAGACCCTTTGAAGTCATATTGCATGGTACCCATTCCACGGGTCTCAACTCTCCAGGTTTAAGGGATTCTTCCTTCAGCTAAAACATGCATGTGGATCCCAGAGTATGATCAACCGTGTGATCGGGAGACGTGTTCCAATATGTGTCAGTTTTCGTCCCCTGGTACTCGGGTGCAACATTCCAGACGCTTTACTAACACTCTCCCGACTTGGAGAGTCAGTGCCTTTAACCTCCTGTTTGGCCCAGTTTGCAATTTCTGCGGAAGATGAACAGGAATAGGGAGAACCAATGACAGACTAGCTGGAGGTGTCTGGACCGGCAAATTTAACTCTCATTTCCCACCAGGAAGAGGAATTAACCAAAGGCTCAGCGTGCCGTGCCGGAACCAGATCAGGGCCTGAAGCCATCCTGCAGTGTTGTGGCCAGCTCACGAGAAAGCGAGTTGAAGAAAGGAGCTCAGGGGCACTGTAATTCACAAACCTGCAGAGTTATAAATGACAGCTATCGTCCAAAAATATACTGAAGTAAGGCTGCCAAGAGGACTTGAAAGCGGGGCAGAATTGCAGGAAACCAATTTCAGGAGGTAGACTGGAATTGCATTTAAAGCATAGGAAAAGAGGCAGAACGTCCACAATGATGCACTTGGCCAAAAAGGGCGTATGCGTTTTTTCCTGAATATAATCAGGAAAAAACGCATACGCCCTTTTTGGCCAACCAAGCAAGCTTGCAAAGGAAATCTGCACTACAATGAAGTCTCACTTCCCCCCGGTCAAAAGGGCCATCTGAAAAAAGTGTAAAGTCCAGAAAGGCAGGACAGGCCATGGAGAACTGGGAGCCTTGTTATGCTGATGGGCGGGATGTAAATTGCCAACAGCCACTTGGGAGAAGTGTATGGTGTTTCCTGAAACATCTAAAAAACAAAGCAACAGAGCCTAGGGCACTTCCACTTATGGTCCTATAGCTTAGGGAAATTAAAATCAAAAAGACACAGCCACCCCAAAGGTTGGGACGGCTCTGTTTACAAGAACCTGGTTTACGGTACAAGTTCAATATCGCAGAAAGTGAAAAATGGATAAAGAAGTTGTGGTACTTATGTACAATGCAATATCACTCAGCAATGATATCTATGTCATCAGGCCCGTAGCAGCATAATGAGTGGATTCAGGTATGATGATTCTAACTGAAATAAGTCACACAGAAAAAGAAACATCATAAGATATCACTAATACACGGAATGTAAACTTGGCTACACAGGAACTGAATTACAAAACAGAACAGGGTCTCAAATTTAGAAACCCAACTTATGCTTGCTTAAGGGGAAAGGTGAGTTGGGGTGCTGCATAAAACCAGAGATTGAAATGAGCACAGATAAAGTTCCTTAAGCCAAATATGGAATAGACAAGAGCTACTCCTTGCTCAACGAAATGGACTCAAGCCCCATATTAAACACCTAAGAATATACCTGACTAGGAAGTATCTTAAAACCTATGGATTGCTATGTCTCCAAAAGAGAATCAAGCGTGTGTGCAGGGGCATTAACGCAGCAGTGATAGGATTGGAGAGGTTCGGTGAGCAAATGGAGACCCTTTGAAGTCATATTGCATGGTACCCATTCCACGGGTCTCAACTCTCCAGGTTTAAGGTATTCTTCCTTCAGCTAAAACATGCATGTGGAACCCAGAGTATGATCAACCGTGTGAGCGGGAGACGTGTTCCAATATGTCTCAGTTTTCGTCCCCTGGTACTCGGGTGCAACATTCCAGACGCTTTACTAACACTCTCCCGACTTGGAGAGTCAGTGCCTTTAACCTCCTGTTTGGCCCAGTTTGCAATTTCTGCGGAAGATGAACAGGAATAGGGAGAACCAATGACAGACTAGCTGGAGGTGTCTGGACGGGCAAATTTAACTGTCATTTCCCACCAGGAAGAGGAATTAACCGAAGGCTCAGCGTGCCGTGCCGGAACCAGATTAGGGCCTGAAGCAATCCTGCGGTGTTGCGGCCAGCTCACGAGAAAGCGAGTTGAAGAAAGGAGCTCAGGGGCACTGTAATTCACAAACCTGCAGAGTTATAAATGACAGCTATCGTCCAAAAATATACTGAAGTAAGGCTGCCAAGAGGACTTGAAAGCGGGGCAGAATTGCAGGAAACCGATTTCAGGAGGTAGACTGGAATTGCATTTAAAGCATAGGAAAAGAGGCAGAACGTCCACAATGATGCACTTGGCCAAATAGGGCGTATGCGTTTTTTCCTGAATATATTCAGGAAAAAACGCATACGCCCTTTTTGGCCAACCAAGCAAGCTTGCAAAGGAAATCTGCACTACAATGAAGTCTCACATCCCCCCGGTCAAAAGGGCCATCTGAAAAAAGTGTAAACTCCAGAAAGGCAGGACAGGCCATGGAGAACTGGGAGCCTTGTTATGCTGATGGGTGGGATGTAAACTGCCAACAGCCACTTGGGAGAAGTGTATGGTGTTTCCTGAAACATCTAAAAAACAAAGCAACAGAGCCTAGGGCATTTCCACTTATGGTCCTATAGCTTAGGGAAATTAAAATCAAAAAGACACAGCCACCCCAAATGTTGGGACGGCTCTGTTTACAAGAACCTGGTTTACGGTACAAGTTCAATATCGCAGAAAGTGAAAAATGGATAAAGAAGTTGTGGTACTCACGTACAATGCAATATCACTCAGCAATGATATCTATGTCATCAGGCCCGTAGCAGCATAATGAGTGGATTCAGGTATGATGATTCTAACTGAAATAAGTCACACAGAAAAAGAAACATCATAAGATATCACTAATACACGGAATGTAAACTTGGCTACACAGGAATTGAATTACAAAACAGAACAGGGTCTCAAATTTAGAAACCCAACTTATGCTTGCTTAAGGGGAAAGGTGAGTTGGGGTGCTGCATAAAACCAGAGATTGAAATGAGCACAGATAAACTTCCTTAAGCCAAATATGGAATAGACAAGAGCTACTCCTGGCTCAACGAAATGGATTCAACACCCCATATTAAACACCTAAGAATATACCTGACTAGGAAGTATCTTAAAACCTATGGATTGCTATGTCTCCAAAAGAGAATCAAGCGTGTGTGCAGGGGCATAAACGCAGCAGTGATAGGATTGGAGAGGTTCGGTGAGCAAATGAAGACCCTTTGAAGTCATATTGCATGGTACCCATTCCACGGGTCTCAACTCTCCAGGTTTAAGGTATTCTTCCTTCAGCTAAAACATGCATGTGGAACCCAGAGTATGATCAACCGTGTGAGCGGGAGACGTGTTCCAATATGTCTCAGTTTTCGTCCCCTGGTACTCGGGTGCAACATTCCAGACGCTTTACTAACACTCTCCCGACTTGGAGAGTCAGTGCCTTTAACCTCCTGTTTGGCCCAGTTTGCAATTTCTGCGGAAGATGAACAGGAATAGGGAGAACCAATGACAGACTAGATGGAGGTGTCTGGTTGGGCAAATTTAACTCTCATTTCGCACCAGGAAGAGGAATTAACCGAAGGCTCAGCGTGCCATGCCGGAACCAGATTAGGGCCTGAAGCAATCCTGCGGTGTTGCGGCCAGCTCACGAGAAAGCGAGTTGAAGAAAGGAGCTCAGGGGCACTGTAATTCACAAACCTTCAGAGTTATAAATGACAGCTATCGTCCAAAAATATACTGAAGTAAGGCTGCCAAGAGGACTTGAAAGAGGGGCAGAATTGCAGGAAACCGATTTCAGGAGGTAGACTGGAATTGCATTTAAAGCATAGGAAAAGAGGCAGAACGTCCACAATGATGCACTTGGCCAAAAAGGGCGTATGCGTTTTTTCCTGAATATATTCAGGAAAAAACGCATACGCCCTTTTTGGCCAACCAAGCAAGCTTGCAAAGGAAATCTGCACTACAATGAAGTCTCACTTCCCCCCGGTCAAAAGGGCCATCTGAAAAAAGTGTAAAATCCAGAAAGGCAGGACAGGCCATGGAGAACTGGGAGCCTTGTTATGCTGATGGGTGGGATGTAAATTGCCAACAGCCACTTGGGAGAAGTGTATGGTGTTTCCTGAAACATCTAAAAAACAAAGCAACAGAGCCTAGGGCACTTCCACTTATGGTCCTATAGCTTAGGGAAATTAAAATCAAAAAGACACAGCCACCCCAAAGGTTGGGACGGCTCTGTTTACAAGAACCTGGTTTACGGTACAAGTTCAATATCGCAGAAAGTGAAAAATGGATAAAGAAGTTGTGGTACTCACGTACAATGCAATATCACTCAGCAATGATATCTATGTCATCAGGCCCGTAGCAGCATAATGAGTGGATTCAGGTATGATGATTCTAACTGAAATAAGTCACACAGAAAAAGAAACATCATAAGATATCACTAATACACGGAATGTAAACTTGGCTACACAGGAACTGAATTCCAAAACAGAACAGGGTCTCAAATTTAGAAACCCAACTTATGCTTGCTTAAGGGGAAAGGTGAGTTGGGGTGCTGCATAAAACCAGAGATTGAAATGAGCACAGATAAACTTCCTTAAGCCAAATATGGAATAGACAAGAGCTACTCCTGGCTCAACGAAATGGATTCAACACCCCATATTAAACACCTAAGAATATACCTGACTAGGAATTATCTTAAAACCTATGGATTGCTATGTCTCCAAAAGAGAATCAAGCGTGTGTGCAGGGGCATAAACGCAGCAGTGATAGGATTGGAGAGGTTCGGTGAGCAAATGAAGACCCTTTGAAGTCATATTGCATGGTACCCATTCCACGGGTCTCAACTCTCCAGGTTTAAGGTATTCTTCCTTCAGCTAAAACATGCATGTGGAACCCAGAGTATGATCAACCGTGTGAGCGGGAGACGTGTTCCAATATGTCTCAGTTTTCGTCCCCTGGTACTCGGGTGCAACATTCCAGACGCTTTACTAACACTCTCCCGACTTGGAGAGTCAGTGCCTTTAACCTCCTGTTTGGCCCAGTTTGCAATTTCTGCGGAAGATGAACAGGAATAGGGAGAACCAATGACAGACTAGATGGAGGTGTCTGGATGGGCAAATTTAACTCTCATTTCGCACCAGGAAGAGGAATTAACCGAAGGCTCAGCGTGCCATGCCGGAACCAGATTAGGGCCTGAAGCAATCCTGCGATGTTGCGGCCAGCTCACGAGAAAGCGAGTTGAAGAAAGGAGCTCAGGGGCACTGTAATTCACAAACCTGCAGAGTTATAAATGACAGCTATCGTCCAAAAATATACTGAAGTAAGGCTGCCAAGAGGACTTGAAAGCGGTGCAGAATTGCAGGAAACCGATTTCAGGAGGTAGACTGGAATTGCATTTAAAGCATAGGAAAAGAGGCAGAACGTCCACAATGATGCACTTGGCCAAAAAGGGCGTATGCGTTTTTTCCTGAATATATTCAGGAAAAAACGCATACGCCCTTTTTGGCCAACCAAGCAAGCTTGCAAAGGAAATCTGCACTACAATGAAGTCTCACTTCCCCCCGGTCAAAAGGGCCATCTGAAAAAAGTGTAAAATCCAGAAAGGCAGGACAGGCCATGGAGAACTGGGAGCCTTGTTATGCTGATGGGCGGGATGTAAATTGCCCACAGCCACTTGGGAGAAGTGTATGGTGTTTCCTGAAACATCTAAAAAACAAAGCAACAGAGCCTAGGGCGCTTCCACTTATGGTCCTATAGCTTAGGGAAATTAAAATCAAAAAGACACAGGCACCCCAATGGTTGGGACGGCTCTGTTTACAAGAACCTGGTTTACGGTACAAGTTCAATATCACAGAAAGTGAAAAATGGATAAAGAAGTTGTGGTACTTACGTACAATGCAGTATCACTCAGCAATGAAATCTATGTCATCAGGCCCGTAGCAGCATAATGAGTGGATTCAGGTATGATGATTCTAACTGAAATAAGTCACACAGAAAAAGAAACATCATAAGATATCACTAATACACGGAATGTAAACTTGGCTACACAGGAACTGAATTACAAAACAGAACAGGGTCTCAAATTTAGAAACCCAACTTATGCTTGCTTAAGGGGAAAGGTGAGTTGGGGTGCTGCATAAAACCAGAGATTGAAATGAGCACAGATAAAGTTCCTTAAGCCAAATATGGAATAGACAAGAGCTACTCCTTGCTCAACGAAATGGATTCAACACCCCGTATTAAACACCAAAGAATATACCTGACTAGGAAGTATCTTAAAACCTATGGATTGCTATGTCTCCGAAAGAGAATCAAGCGTGTGTGCAGGGGCATAAACGCAGCAGTGATAGGATTGGAGAGGTTCGGTGAGCAAATGAAGACCCTTTGAAGTCATATTGCATGGTACCCATTCCACGGGTCTCAACTCTCCAGGTTTAAGGTATTCTTCTTCAGCTAAAACATGCATGTGGAACCCAGAGTATGATCAACCGTGTGATCGGGAGACGCGTTCCAATATGTGTCAGTTTTCGTCCCCTGGTACTCGGGTGCAACATTCCAGACGCTTTACTAACACTCTCCCGACTTGGAGAGTCAGTGCCTTTAACCTCCTGTTTGGCCCAGTTTGCAATTTCTGCGGAAGATGAACAGGAATAGGGAGAACCAATGACAGACTAGCTGGAGGTGTCTGGACGGGCAAATTTAACTCTCATTTCGCACCAGGAAGAGGAATTAACCAAAGGCTCAGCATGCCGTGCCGGAACCAGATTAGGGCCTGAAGCAATCCTGCGGTGTTGCGGCCAGCTCACGAGAAAGCGAGTTGAAGAAAGGAGCTCAGGGGCACTGTAATTCACAAACCTGCAGAGTTAT
Source organism: Lagenorhynchus albirostris (assembly GCF_949774975.1). Lineage (NCBI taxonomy): Eukaryota > Metazoa > Chordata > Mammalia > Artiodactyla > Delphinidae > Lagenorhynchus > Lagenorhynchus albirostris. The sequence goes on along the minus strand of NW_026783590.1, from coordinate 792,820 downwards.
AAATGACAGCTATCGTCCAAAAATATACTGAAGTAAGGCTGCCAAGAGGACTTGAAAGCGGGGCAGAATTGCAGGAAACCGATTTCAGGAGGTAGACTGGAATTGCATTTAAAGCATAGGAAAAGAGGCAGAACGTCCACAATGATGCACTTGGCCAAAAAGGGCATATGCGTTTTTTCCTGAATATAATCAGGAAAAAACGCATACGCCCTTTTTGGCCAACCAAGCAAGCTTGCAAAGGAAATCTGCACTACAATGAAGTCTCACTTCCCCCCGGTCAAAAGGGCCATCTGAAAAAAGTGTAAAATCCAGAAAGGCAGGACAGGCCATGGAGAACTGGGAGCCTTGTTATGCTGATGGGCGGGATGTAAATTGCCAACAGCCACTCGGGAGAAGTGTATGGTGTTTCCTGAAACATCTAAAAAACAAAGCAACAGAGCCTAGGGCGCTTCCACTTATGGTCCTATAGCTTAGGGAAATGAAAATCAAAAAGGCACAGCCACCCCAACGGTTGGGACGGCTCTGTTTACAAGAACCTGGTTTACGGTACAAGTTCAATATCGCAGAAAGTGAAAAATGGATAAAGAAGTTGTGGTACTTACGTACAATGCAATATCACTCAGCAATGAAATCTATGTCATCAGGCCCGTAGCAGCATAATGAGTGGATTCAGGTACGATGATTCTAACTGAAATAAGTCACACAGAAAAAGAAACATCATAAGATATCACTAATACACGGAATGTAAACTTGGCTACACAGGAACTGAATTACAAAACAGAACAGGGTCTCAAATTTAGAAACCCAACTTATGCTTGCTTAAGGGGAAAGGTGAGTTGGGGTGCTGCATAAAACCAGAGATTGAAATGAGCACAGATAAAGTTCCTTAAGCCAAATATGGAATAGACAAGAGCTACTCCTTGCTCAACGAAATGGATTCAACACCCCATATTAAACGCCTAAGAATGTACCTGACTAGGAAGTATCTTAAAACCTATGGATTGCTATGTCTCCGAAAGAGAATCAAGCGTGTGTACAGGGGCATAAACGCAGCAGTGATAGGACTGGAGAGGTTCGGTGAGCAAATGAAGACCCTTTGAAATCATATTGCATGGTACCCATTCCACGGGTCTCAACTCTCCAGGTTTAAGGTATTCTTCCTTCAGCTAAAACATGCATGTGGAACCCAGAGTATGATCAACCGTGTGAGCGGGAGACGTGTTCCAATATGTCTCAGTTTTCGTCCCCTGGTACTCGGGTGCAACATTCCAGACGCTTTACTAACACTCTCCCGACTTGGAGAGTCAGTGCCTTTAACCTCCTGTTTGGCCCAGTTTGCAATTTCTGCGGAAGATGAACAGGAATAGGGAGAACCAATGACAGACTAGCTGGAGGTGTCTGGATGGGCAAATTTAACTCTCATTTCGCACCAGGAAGAGGAATTAACCAAAGGCTCAGCGTGCCGTGCCGGAACAAGATTAGGGCCTGAAGCCATCCTGCGGTGTTGCGGCCAGCTCACGAGAAAGCGAGTTGAAGAAAGGAGCTCAGGGGCACTGTAATTCACAAACCTGCAGAGTTATAAATGACAGCTATCGTCCAAAAATATACTGAAGTAAGGCTGCCAAGAGGACTTGAAAGCGGGGCAGAATTGCAGGAAACCGATTTCAGGAGGTAGACTGGAATTGCATTGAAAGCATAGGAAAAGAGGCAGAACGTCCACAATGATGCACTTGGCCAAAAAGGGCGTATGCGTTTTTTCCTGAATATATTCAGGAAAAAACGCATACGCCCTTTTTGGCCAACCAAGCAAGCTTGCAAAGGAAATCTGCACTACAATGAAGTCTCACATCCCCCCGGTCAAAAGGGCCATCTGAAAAAAGTGTAAAATCCAGAAAGGCAGGACAGGCCATGGAGAACTGGGAGCCTTGTTATGCTGATGGGTGGGATGTAAACTGCCAACAGCCACTTGGGAGAAGTGTATGGTGTTTCCTGAAACATCTAAAAAACAAAGCAACAGAGCCTAGGGCATTTCCACTTATGGTCCTATAGCTTAGGGAAATTAAAATCAAAAAGACACAGCCACCCCAAATGTTGGGACGGCTCTGTTTACAAGAACCTGGTTTACGGTACAAGTTCAATATCGCAGAAAGTGAAAAATGGATAAAGAAGTTGTGGTACTTACGTACAATGCAATATCACTCATCAATGATATCTATGTCATCAGGCCCGTAGCAGCATAATGAGTGGATTCAGGTATGATGATTCTAACTGAAATAAGTCACACAGAAAAAGAAACATCATAAGATATCACTAATACACGGAATGTAAACTTGGCTACACAGGAACTGAATTCCAAAACAGAACAGGGTCTCAAATTTAGAAACCCAACTTATGCTTGCTTAAGGGGAAAGGTGAGTTGGGGTGCTGCATAAAACCAGAGATTGAAATGAGCACAGATAAACTTCCTTAAGCCAAATATGGAATAGACAAGAGCTACTCCTGGCTCAACGAAATGGATTCAACACCCCATATTAAACACCTAAGAATATACCTGACTAGGAAGTATCTTAAAACCTATGGATTGCTATGTCTCCAAAAGAGAATCAAGCGTGTGTGCAGGGGCATAAACGCAGCAGTGATAGGATTGGAGAGGTTCGGTGAGCAAATGAAGACCCTTTGAAGTCATATTGCATGGTACCCATTCCACGGGTCTCAACTCTCCAGGTTTAAGGTATTCTTCCTTCAGCTAAAACATGCATGTGGAACCCAGAGTATGATCAACCGTGTGAGCGGGAGACGTGTTCCAATATGTCTCAGTTTTCGTCCCCTGGTACTCGGGTGCAACATTCCAGACGCTTTACTAACACTCTCCCGACTTGGAGAGTCAGTGCCTTTAACCTCCTGTTTGGCCCAGTTTGCAATTTCTGCGGAAGATGAACAGGAATAGGGAGAACCAATGACAGACTAGATGGAGGTGTCTGGTTGGGCAAATTTAACTCTCATTTCGCACCAGAAAGAGGAATTAACCGAAGGCTCAGCGTGCCATGCCGGAACCAGATTAGGGCCTGAAGCAATCCTGCGGTGTTGCGGCCAGCTCACGAGAAAGCGAGTTGAAGAAAGGAGCTCAGGGGCACTGTAATTCACAAACCTTCAGAGTTATAAATGACAGCTATCGTCCAAAAATATACTGAAGTAAGGCTGCCAAGAGGACTTGAAAGAGGGGCAGAATTGCAGGAAACCGATTTCAGGAGGTAGACTGGAATTGCATTTAAAGCATAGGAAAAGAGGCAGAACGTCCACAATGATGCACTTGGCCAAAAAGGGCGTATGCGTTTTTTCCTGAATATATTCAGGAAAAAACGCATACGCCCTTTTTGGCCAACCAAGCAAGCTTGCAAAGGAAATCTGCACTACAATGAAGTCTCACTTCCCCCCGGTCAAAAGGGCCATCTGAAAAAAGTGTAAAATCCAGAAAGGCAGGACAGGCCATGGAGAACTGGGAGCCTTGTTATGCTGATGGGTGGGATGTAAATTGCCAACAGCCACTTGGGAGAAGTGTATGGTGTTTCCTGAAACATCTAAAAAACAAAGCAACAGAGCCTAGGGCACTTCCACTTATGGTCCTATAGCTTAGGGAAATTAAAATCAAAAAGACACAGCCACCCCAAAGGTTGGGACGGCTCTGTTTACAAGAACCTGGTTTACGGTACAAGTTCAATATCGCAGAAAGTGAAAAATGGATAAAGAAGTTGTGGTACTCACGTACAATGCAATATCACTCAGCAATGATATCTATGTCATCAGGCCCGTAGCAGCATAATGAGTGGATTCAGGTATGATGATTCTAACTGAAATAAGTCACACAGAAAAAGAAACATCATAAGATATCACTAATACACGGAATGTAAACTTGGCTACACAGGAACTGAATTCCAAAACAGAACAGGGTCTCAAATTTAGAAACCCAACTTATGCTTGCTTAAGGGGAAAGGTGAGTTGGGGTGCTGCATAAAACCAGAGATTGAAATGAGCACAGATAAACTTCCTTAAGCCAAATATGGAGTAGACAAGAGCTACTCCTGGCTCAACGAAATGGATTCAACACCCCATATTAAACACCTAAGAATATACCTGACTAGGAAGTATCTTAAAACCTATGGATTGCTATGTCTCCAAAAGAGAATCAAGCGTGTGTGCAGGGGCATAAACGCAGCAGTGATAGGATTGGAGAGGTTCGGTGAGCAAATGAAGACCCTTTGAAGTCATATTGCATGGTACCCATTCCACGGGTCTCAACTCTCCAGGTTTAAGGTATTCTTCCTTCAGCTAAAACATGCATGTGGAACCCAGAGTATGATCAACCGTGTGAGCGGGAGACGTGTTCCAATATGTCTCAGTTTTCGTCCCCTGGTACTCGGGTGCAACATTCCAGACGCTTTACTAACACTCTCCCGACTTGGAGAGTCAGTGCCTTTAACCTCCTCTTTGGCCCAGTTTGCAATTTCTGTGGAAGATGAACAGGAATAGGGAGAACCAATGACAGACTAGATGGAGGTGTCTGGATGGGCAAATTTAACTCTCATTTCGCACCAGGAAGAGGAATTAACCAAAGGCTCAGCGTGCCATGCCGGAACCAGATTAGGGCCTGAAGCCATCCTGCGGTGTTGCGGCCAGCTCACGAGAAAGCGAGTTGAAGAAAGGAGCTCAGGGGCACTGTAATTCACAAACCTGCAGAGTTATAAATGACAGCTATCGTCCAAAAATATACTGAAGTAAGGCTGCCAAGAGGACTTGAAAGCGGGGCAGAATTGCAGGAAACCGATTTCAGGAGGTAGACTGGAATTGCATTTAAAGCATAGGAAAAGAGGCAGAACGTCCACAATGATGCACTTGGCCAAAAAGGGCGTATGCGTTTTTTCCTGAATATAATCAGGAAAAAACGCATACGCCCTTTTTGGCCAACCAAGCAAGCTTGCAAAGGAAATCTGCACTACAATGAAGTCTCACTTCCCCCCGGTCAAAAGGGCCATCTGAAAAAAGTGTAAAATCCAGAAAGGCAGGACAGGCCATGGAGAACTGGGAGCCTTGTTATGCTGATGGGCGGGATGTAAATTGCCAACAGCCACTCGGGAGAAGTGTATGGTGTTTCCTGAAACATCTAAAAAACAAAGCAACAGAGCCTAGGGCGCTTCCACTTATGGTCCTATAGCTTAGGGAAATGAAAATCAAAAAGACACAGCCACCCCAACGGTTGGGACGGCTCTGTTTACAAGAACCTGGTTTACGGTACAAGTTCAATATCGCAGAAAGTGAAAAATGGATAAAGAAGTTGTGGTACTTACGTACAATGCAATATCACTCAGCAATGAAATCTATGTCATCAGGCCCGTAGCAGCATAATGAGTGGATTCAGGTACGATGATTCTAACTGAAATAAGTCACACAGAAAAAGAAACATCATAAGATATCACTAATACACGGAATGTAAACTTGGCTACACAGGAACTGAATTACAAAACAGAACAGGGTCTCAAATTTAGAAACCCAACTTATGCTTGCTTAAGGGGAAAGGTGAGTTGGGGTGCTGCATAAAACCAGAGATTGAAATGAGCACAGATAAAGTTCCTTAAGCCAAATATGGAATAGACAAGAGCTACTCCTTGCTCAACGAAATGGACTCAACACCCCATATTAAACGCCTAAGAATGTACCTGACTAGGAAGTATCTTAAAACCTATGGATTGCTATGTCTCCGAAAGAGAATCAAGCGTGTGTACAGGGGCATAAACGCAGCAGTGATAGGACTGGAGAGGTTCGGTGAGCAAATGAAGACCCTTTGAAATCATATTGCATGGTACCCATTCCACGGGTCTCAACTCTCCAGGTTTAAGGTATTCTTCCTTCAGCTAAAACATGCATGTGGAACCCAGAGTATGATCAACCGTGTGATCGGGAGACGCGTTCCAACATGTGTCAGTTTTCGTCCCCTGGTACTCGGGTGCAACATTCCAGACGCTTTACTAACACTCTCCCGACTTGGAGAGTCAGTGCCTTTAACCTCCTGTTTGGCCCAGTTTGCAATTTCTGCGGAAGATGAACAGGAATAGGGAGAACCAATGACAGACTAGCTGGAGGTGTCTGGACGGGCAAATTTAACTCTCATTTCGCACCAGGAAGAGGAATTAACCAAAGGCTCAGCGTGCCGTGCCGGAACCAGATTAGGGCCTGAAGCCATCCTGCGGTGTTGTGGCCAGCTCACGAGAAAGCGAGTTGAAGAAAGGAGCTCAGGGGCACTGTAATTCACAAACCTGCAGAGTTATAAATGACAGCTATCGTCCAAAAATATACTGAAGTAAGGCTGCCAAGAGGACTTGAAAGCGGGGCAGAATTGCAGGAAACCGATTTCAGGAGGTAGACTGGAATTGCATTTAAAGCATAGGAAAAGAGGCAGAACGTCCACAATGATGCACTTGGCCAAAAAGGGCGTATGCGTTTTTTCCTGAATATATTCAGGAAAAAACGCATACGCCCTTTTTGGCCAACCAAGCAAGCTTGCAAAGGAAATCTGCACTACAATGAAGTCTCACTTCCCCCCGGTCAAAAGGGCCATCTGAAAAAAGTGTAAAATCCAGAAAGGCAGGACAGGCCATGGAGAACTGGGAGCCTTGTTATGCTGATGGGCGGGATGTCAATTGCCAACAGCCACTCGGGAGAAGTGTATGGTGTTTCCTGAAACATCTAAAAAACAAAGCAACAGAGCCTAGGGCACTTCCACTTATGGTCCTATAGCTTAGGGAAATTAAAATCAAAAAGACACAGCCACCCCAACGGTTGGGACGGCTCTGTTTACAAGAACCTGGTTTACGGTACAAGTTCAATATCGCAGAAAGTGAAAAATGGATAAAGAAGTTGTGGTACTTACGTACAATGCAGTATCACTCAGCAATGAAATCTATGTCATCAGGCCCGTAGCAGCATAATGAGTGGATTCAGGTATGATGATTCTAACTGAAATAAGTCACACAGAAAAAGAAACATCATAAGATATCACTAATACACGGAATGTAAACTTGGCTACACAGGAACTGAATTACAAAACAGAACAGGGTCTCAAATTTAGAAACCCAACTTATGCTTGCTTAAGGGGAAAGGTGAGTTGGGGTGCTGCATAAAACCAGAGATTGAAATGAGCACAGATAAAGTTCCTTAAGCCAAATATGGAATAGACAAGAGCTACTCCTTGCTCAACGAAATGGACTCAACACCCCATATTAAATGCCTAAGAATGTACCTGACTAGGAAGTATCTTAAAACCTATGGATTGCTATGTCTCCGAAAGGGAATCAAGCGTGTGTACAGGGGCATAAACGCAGCAGTGATATGACTGGAGAGGTTCGGTGAGCAAATGAAGACCCTTTGAAGTCATATTGCATGGTACCCATTCCACGGGTCTCAACTCTCCAGGTTTAAGGTATTCTTCCTTCAGCTAAAACATGCATGTGGAACCCAGAGTATGATCAACCGTGTGATCGGGAGACGTGTTCCAATATGTGTCAGTTTTCGTCCCCTGGTACTCGGGTGCAACATTCCAGATGCTTTACTATCACTCTCCCGACTTGGAGAGTCAGTGCCTTTAACCTCCTGATTGGCCCAGTTTGCAATTTCTACGGATGATGAACAGGAATAGGGAGAACCAATGACAGACTAGCTGGAGGTGTCTGGACGGGCAAATTTAACTCTCATTTCCCACCAGGAAGAGGAATTAACCAAAGGCTCAGCGTGCCGTGCCGGAACCAGATTAGGGCCTGAAGCCATCCTGCGGTGTTGCGGCCAGCTCACGAGAAAGCGAGTTGAAGAAAGGAGCTCAGGGGCCCTGTAACTCACAAACCTGCAGAGTTATAAATGACAGCTATCGTCCAAAAATATACTGAAGTAAGGCTGCCAAGAGGACTTGAAAGCGGGGCAGAATTGCAGGAAACCGATTTCAGGAGGTAGACTGGAATTGCATTTAAAGCATAGGAAAAGAGGCAGAACGTCCACAATGATGCACTTGGCCAAAAAGGGCGTATGCGTTTTTTCCTGAATATATTCAGGAAAAAACGCATACGCCCTTTTTGGCCAACCAAGCAAGCTTGCAAAGGAAATCTGCACTACAATGATGTCTCACTTCCCCCCGGTCAAAAGGGCCATCTGAAAAAGTGTAAAATCCAGAAAGGCAGGACAGGCCATGGAGAACTAGGAGCCTTGTTATGCTGATGGGCGGGATGTAAATTGCCAACAGCCACTCGGGAGAAGTGTATGGTGTTTCCTGAAACATCTAAAAAACAAAGCAACAGAGCCTAGGGCACTTCCACTTATGGTCCTATAGCTTAGGGAAATTAAAATCAAAAAGACACAGCCACCCCAAAGGTTGGGACGGCTCTGTTTACAAGAACCTGGTTTACGGTACAAGTTCAATATCGCAGAAAGTGAAAAATGATTAAAGAAGTTGTGGTACTTACGTACAATGCAGTATCACTCAGCAATGAAATCTATGTCATCAGGCCCGTAGCAGCATAATGAGTGGATTCAGGTATGATGATTCTAACTGAAATAAGTCACACAGAAAAAGAAACATCATAAGATATCACTAATACACGGAATGTAAACTTGGCTACACAGGAACTGAATTACAAAACAGAACAGGGTCACAAATTGAGAAACCCAACTTATGCTTGCTTAAGGGGAAAGGTGAGTTGGGGTAATGCATAAAACCAGAGATTGAAATGAGCACAGATAAAGTTCTTTAAGCCAAATATGGAATAGACAAGAGCTACTCCTTGCTCAACGAAATGGATTCAACACCCCGTATTAAACACCTAAGAATATACCTGACTAGGAAGTATCTTAAAACCTATGGATTGCTATGTCTCCTAAGGAGAATCAAGCATGTGTACAGGGGCATAAACGCAGCAGTGATAGGACTGGAGAGGTTCGGTGAGCAAATGAAGACCCTTTGATGTCATATTGCATGGTACCCATTCCACGGGTCTCAACTCTCCAGGTTTAAGGTATTCTTCCTTCAGCTAAAACATGCATGTGGAACCCAGAGTATGATCAACCGTGTGATCGGTAGACGTGTTCCAATATGTGTCAGTTTTCGTCCCCTGGTACTCGGGTGCAACATTCCAGACGCTTTACTAACACTCTCCCGACTTGGAGAGTCAGTGCCTTTAACCTCCTGTTTGGCCCAGTTTGCAATTTCTGCGGAAGATGAACAGGAATAGGGAGAACCAATGACAGACTAGCTGGAGGTGTCTGGACGGGCAAATTTAACTCTCATTTCCCACCAGGAAGAGGAATTAACCAAAGGCTCAGCGTGCCGTGCCGGAACCAGATTAGGGCCTGAAGCCATCCGGCGGTGTTGCGGCCATCTCACGAGAAAGCGAGTTGAAGAAACGAGCTCAGGGGCACTGTAATTCACAAACCTGCAGAGTTATAAATGACAGCTATCGTCCAAAAATATACTGAAGTAAGGCTGCCAAGAGGACTTGAAAGCGGGGCAGAATTGCAAGAAACCGATTTCAGGAGGTAGACTGGAATTGCATTTAAAGCATAGGAAAAGAGGCAGAACGTCCACAATGATGCACTTGGCCAAAAAGGGCATATGCGTTTTTTCCTGAATATATTCAGGAAAAAACGCATACGCCCTTTTTGGCCAACCAAGCAAGCTTGCAAAGGAAATCTGCACTACAATGAAGTCTCACTTCCCCCCGGTCAAAAGTGCCATCTGAAAAAAGTGTAAAATCCAGAAAGGCAGGACAGGCCATGGAGAACTGGGAGCCTTGTTATGCTGATGGGCGGGATGTCAATTGCCAACAGCCACTCGGGAGAAGTGTATGGTGTTTCCTGAAACATCTAAAAAACAAAGCAACAGAGCCTAGGGCACTTCCACTTATGGTCCTATAGCTTAGGGAAATTAAAATCAAAAAGACACAGCCACCCCAAAGGTTGGGACGGCTCTGTTTACAAGAACCTGGTTTACGGTACAAGTTCAATATCGCAGAAAGTGAAAAATGGATAAAGAAGTTGTGGTACTTACGTACAATGCAGTATCACTCAGCAATGAAATCTATGTCATCAGGCCGGTAGCAGCATAATGAGTGGATTCAGGTACGATGATTCTAACTGAAATAAGTCACACAGAAAAAGAAACATCATAAGATATCACTAATACACGGAATGTAACCTTGGCTACACAGGAACTGAATTACAAAACAGAACAGGGTCTCAAATTTAGAAAACCAACTTATGCTTGCTTAAGGGGAAAAGTGAGTTGGGGTGCTGCATAAAACCAGAGATTGAAATGAGCACAGATAAAGTTCCTTAAGCCAAATATGGAACAGACAACAGCTACTCCTTGCTCAACGAAACGGACTCATCACCCAATATTAAACACCTAAGAATGTACCTGACTAGGAAGTATCTTAAAACCTATGGACTGCTATGACTCCGAAAGAGAATCAAGCGTGTGTACAGGGGCATAAACGCAGCAGTGATAGGATTGGAGAGGTTCGGTGAGCAAATGAAGACCCTTTGAAGTCATATTGCATGGTACCCATTCCACGGGTCTCAACTTTCCAGGTTTAAGGTATTCTTCCTTCAGCTAAAACATGCATGTGGAACCCAGAGTATGATCAACCATGAGAGCGGGAGACGTGTTCAAATATGTCTCAGTTTCGTCCCCTGGTACTCGGGTGCAACATTCCAGATGCTTTACTAACACTCTCCCGACTTGGAGAGTCAGTGCCTATAACCTCCTGATTGGCCCAGTTTGCAATTTCTGCGGAAGATGAACAGGAATAGGGAGAACCAATGACAGACTAGCTGGAGGTGTCTGGACGGGCAAATTTAACTCTCATTTCCCACCAGGAAGAGGAATTAACCAAAGGCTCAGCGTGCCCAGCCGGAACCAGATTAGGGCCTGAAGCCATCCTGCGGTGTTGCGGCCAGCTCACGAGAAAGCGAGTTGAAGAAAGGAGCTCAGGGGCACTGTAATTCACAAACCTGCAGAGTTATAAATGACAGCTATCGTCCAAAAATATACTGAAGTAAGGCTGCCAAGAGGACTTGAAAGCGGGGCAGAATTGCAGGAAACCGATTTCAGGAGGTAGACTGGAATTGCATTTAAAGCATAGGAAAAGAGGCAGAACGTCCACAATGATGCACTTGGCCAAAAAGGGCGTATGCGTTTTTTCCTGAATATATTCAGGAAAAAACGCATACGCCCTTTTTGGCCAACCAAGCAAGCTTGCAAAGGAAATCTGCACTACAGTGAAGTCTCACTTCCCCCCGGTCAAAAGGGCCATCTGAAAAAAGTGTAAAATCCAGAAAGGCAGGACAGGCCATGGAGAAGTGGGAGCCTTGTTATGCTGATGGGCGGGATGTAAATTGCCAACAGCCACTCGGGAGAAGTGTATGGTGTTTCCTAAAACATCTAAAAAACAAAGCAACAGAGCCTAGGGCACTTCCACTTATGGTCCTATAGCTTAGGGAAATTAAAATAAAAAAGACACAGCCACCCCAAAGGTTGGGACGGTTCTTTTTACTGGAATCTCTTCTACGGCACAAGTTAAATATCCCAGAGAGCAAATAATGGATTAAGAAGTTGCGGTACTTATGTACAACAGAATACCACTCAGCAATGAAATCTATGTCACCAGGCCCGTACCAGCATAATGAGTGGATTGAGGCACGATGATTCTAACTGAAATAAGTCACACAGAAAAAGAAACATCATAAGGTATCACTAATACCCGGAATGTGAACTTGGCTACACATGAACTGAATTACAAAACAGAACAGGGTCTCAAGTTTAGAAAACTAACTTATGCTTGCTTAAGGGGGAAGGTGAGTTGGGGTGCTGCATTAAACCAGAGTTTGAAATTAGCACAGATACCGTTCCATAAGCCAAATATGGAATAGACAAGACCTACCCCTTGCTCAACGAAATGGATTCAACAATGAGGTATCACCTCACACCTGGTAGAATAGGCATCATAGAAAATCTACAAGCAAAAAATGCTGGAAAGGGTGTGGAGATAAGGAACCCTCTTCCACTATTGTTGGGAATATAAATTGATACAGTCACTATGGAGAACAATATGGAATTTCTTAAGAAACTAACAATAGAATTACCATATGATACAGCAATCCCAGTACTGGACATATACCCAGACAAAACCATAAATCAAAAAGAGACATTCACCGCAATGTTCATTGCATCACTATTTACAATATCGAGGTAATGGAAGCAACCTAAATGCCCACAGACAGACGAATGCATAAAGCCGTGGTACATATATAAAATGGAATATTACTAAGCCATGAAAAGGAATGAAATTGGGTCATTTGTAGAGACGTCGATGCATCTAGAGACTGTCATACAGAGTGAAGTAAGTCAGAAAGAGAAAAACAAATCTTGTATATTCATGCATATATGTGGAACCTAGAAAACCTGTACAGATTAACCATTTTGCAAGGCATAAATAGAGCAACAGATGTAGACAACAAACGTATGGACAACAAGGGGGGAAAGCTGTTGGGGGGGTGGTGGGAGGAGTTGAGAGACTGGGATTGGCATGTATACATTTATATGTATAAAATAGATAACCAATAAGAACCTGCTGTATAAAAATATAAAATAAAATTCAAAATTAAAAAGAAATAAAATTTAAACAATAGAAAAATCAATTATTCCCTTCACATACATGTATTTATATGAATAAATTATTTCCATGCTTATATCTGTAAATACAAAAAAGAGGAATAAAATCTACCTTGAACCCAAAACGAAAAAGAGAAAAAAAACACAGAACCCACCAGTTCCACAGAGGAAAACCGTATCAGGGCACTTGCTCCAGTTGTAAACAATTCTGAAGTTGGTCAGTGGTGGGGAATCGTCTCCCATTCAGCCAGCAGCCCCCACGCAACAAGCGTCCTCATTGCAAAGCTGGGGCACCGTGCCGAGGCATCTGTGAGTAAACGTGAGCTGAGCCCCAGGCCAGTTGCTGCTGAACTATTCCCACGCATCCCAGGTAAAACACCTGAATATATACAAGGACTTGAAAGCCTAGAGGGAGGGCCATAGAGCCACACGAGTGACAGCATGCCGGCCGACTTGGTGCCTGCAGGCCAGCCAGGATGGTCCTGGCCCTGGGTGCTCTTCTGGAAGATTTCCATTTCCCTGCCTGAGATACCCGTCCTGTCCCTGCCCCCACTGCTTTTTTCCTTCCTCACCTCTGCCCAGGGAGAAATTCCAGCAGCAGGTATGGGTGACACATCTTCTTCTTTAGCAGGTGGCAGCCTGGCAACTGCTGCAGAAAGTCCAGCAGAGCCCCACTCACACTGGGCCACCCACAAAGCCGTGGCCTCTCACTCCCTCCCACCAGCCCAGCCCCGAGACTGCTGACAGGGCAGAGAAAATGGCGTCAGGCACGGCTGCAGGGGCTCTTGCTGCCTGGAGTGGTATTTATAGTGATCTCAACCCAGGCACACCTGGGGAGGGCTGGCCGGCACGGTAAGGCTGCCCAGGTCAGCCAATCATCACCCCTCAGGGGCTCACAGTTGCAGAAAATGGAACTTGCTGAACCGGCCAGGTCCAAGGAACAGGTGTGGGCTCCTGAGAGTCAGGATAGACAAGGGGCTGCAGCTTTGGCTTGTTTTCTAATCATTTTATCTGGCCCATGAGTGGGAGACAACTTCAAGAAAACCCTCTCCTAATGAGAGGAACCCAGGAGTCAGGGAGAGGAGGGGTGGGTGGTGGTTGGAGACAGAGGCCTGGTGCCCCGGGTGCAGTGGAAGTCTCTGGAAGACCAGGTGGAGGGAGGCCTCACGGAGTGATGCCCAGGGTCACAGACCTGTCGCAGCTGCTGTTTGTTAGTTCAAGTCCTGCTCTGAGGTGCTCTGTGTCAGCTCTGAGCGACAGGTGAGCTGGGGGTGCTCTGCAATGAGGGCTATGTGCACGGTTCCTGTGTGCCCAGCCCTGCCACGGTACCTGCAAGGGTAGCTCTGTATCCTGGGAGGGGCCTGACCACGAGAGCCCTGTGGGCTGGGGTGGGGGTGGGGTACCTGCCCAGGTGAGCTCCATATTCTGGGATTGGTCTGACCACGAGAGCCCCATGGGCTGCTGGGGACCTGGTAAAGGATGTCAGGACAGTCAGTGAAGCCACCGAGGATATACCTCCAGTTGCTCCTAATTCCTACACCCTGCTGGTCATTCTACCAACCACCAGGACATGGTATTCTGTATTAGTCTTCAATGATGCCTTCTTTTGTATTCCATTAGTCCCAGAGTCACAAGAAATTTTGGCTTGTGAGTGGCAGGACTCAACATACAACTAAAACAATACTTCCGGGCCGTCTGGCCCCAAGGGTGCAAAAATTCCCACCCCATCTTTGGGGAAAGCTTAGCTAAAGACCTAAAAGTTCTACCTCTGGAAAAGGAAACCCTCCTTCAATATGCAGACGACATTCTGATCGCCAGCCCTACTAAGGAGGCCTCTGAACTACCAAGCCAATAAAGGATAGAAGTTGTCCAAGAAAAAGCTCAAATATCACAGACTGCCGTGACCTGCCTGGGCTTCATTCTCACAGAAGGTTGGAGAAGTCCATCCCAGGAAAGGGAAGAAACCATTTTCAGCCTTACCCCTTTCTAAAACTAGAAGACAGCTTAGGGGTTCCTGGGGAGGCCAGGGTTTGCTGCTTCTGGATCCCTAACTACAGTCTACTAGCTGGGCCTCTATATGAAACACTGAAAGGAAAAGATGATGATCCTTTTGAATAGAATCCAGAAGTGGCCTTTCAAGAATGGAAAGAGCAGTCAATTCAGACCCTTGCCCTGGAACTCCCTAATTTAGCTAAACCCTTTGACCTTTACATTCCCGGTGAAAGGTGAATCGCCATTGGAGAATTAGTGCAAAACCTGGGACCACTTGAAATGGAACAATGCAAGAATGCCATCCAGGTAGGATAAACTATGGTCACCAAGGGGCTTGGCCCACTGCCACATCTGGCCAAGATACTGGCGGTATCTAAAAACCTGGAAATCAGCAGCCCAAAAGGCCACCTCCCTCCTAAGGGGAAAGGACCCCACGTGGTGATCCTAACCACCAACCATGCCCTGAAGTTGCAGGGTTCGTTCCGTGGGCACACCGACCTCGAGTGAGGAGGCCCTCCAACTCCAACATCCAGAGAGATAGCCGGGGGCAACAGGGCACCATGACGACTCGTGTGAACATCACTTGACCTGGACTTTCTCTCATAAAACAACAAGAGTGTGTCCCAAAAGAGTAGACTACTGCTTGCCGGACTTACTGCACCCAGAGGGGAGCTAATAATCTTGGCGGGGGAACCGTATATCACACTGTCACCATAGAAAAGCCTACAGACACCGTGATGATGGTGGCCAGTAAGACCGGCTGGACTCTTGTTTACTTCAAAAGGCTGTTGACTCAGTGGCCATCATGGTCCTTGATCACCACTGACCCTGGACTGTCTGGGAGTTGAGCGGGCAGGGCTCTGACACCTGGTGCTGTTTGTACGTTAATTCAGGGGCCTAATTGAAGAAAGCGCAGACTACTGGTCAGAGCATCTAGGCTGGCAGAAACGGTCGGCCTAAGGTGGCCGAACAAATGTGGGGCGGGGTGAAACCGGCTCCCACAGCGTCTCTGCACATCTCTTTCCTGGACCCTTAAAGGTCATTAGAATCTATAACACTTCCAATGCTGCTGCTCAGGTGGACGAGCAGGGAGGCAGGGGGCCTGGGGACAATCAACGTCACCTGGAGGCTACTGGGGAGAAGCTCTGACCCTCGCCCCAGGGTATGAGGGCTCCCAACTCAGCACTCAGCAGTTACAGAAGAAGGGTCTGCACCCTCAGCACTCCAAGAATGAGGAACGGGACAAAAGGCAGAGGGGGGGTTTGTCCCCAGCAAAGCCCATTAAAAATCCCTGGGAGATAAAAATAGAATCTGGGCAATAAAGTCAAGTCTAACCTTTTTTATCCTTTGTGCTTTGTCTAATTTCACGTGCTCCTAGGGTCCCGCATGCAGAGGTTCCACACCCGGCACTTCAGACCAGATTTCCTAGTGCAGAATGGCTGGGTCGACACCTCAGCTCCTGGGGCCCAGTGCAGACTCCGCGATATAGAGCCTGAGCTACAGCCAACCCGGCCCTCGAGAGCTCCGCCCCCTCCCTCCCACTGACTCTGACAGGATCTCTACACAGCAGCCCAGCCCACAGCCCACGGGGTAGTACATGCTCTCACCTCTCCATTCTCTGATCAAAATATAAAGTTTCCTTTGCTTGTGAACCAAACTCAGTCTCGATCTGTTGGCCCCAATGACACTGGGCAGGGGGACACTTGTTGGGGTCCACTCTGGAGGATCAGTAACAGAAATTGAGACTATTGTAACCTCAATGAACAGATGTGTGAGCCAAAGTGTAGTTAACATAGAACAGTGTATAAGGCTCGGGTAAAATAAGATGTTTCTAACACTTCCATTGGATATTTCCATCACTTTATTATAAGCAAGTTCAGTGAAAAGGTTTGTCTTATTTGTCAGCTCAATATTAGAGAAATGAAGTGATTTCTTTCCAAGGATGTACATCTAATAATCTTGGTTAAACCTTCAATCTTGTTTTAAATGCTTTTCCATTGAAAATGATACCTCTCTTTCAGCTCCCCCATTTCTGAGAAGTATAAAATCTTATAATTTATTATTACCAAAGGGGAAAGGTGGGAGGAGGGATAAATTAACAGTTTGGGATTAACACATACACACTGCTATGTATAAAATAGATCATCAACAAGGAACTACTGTATAGCACAGGGAACTACACTCAACATTTTGCAATAACCTATAAGGGGAAATAATCTGAAAAAGAATAGATATTTTTATTGACATCATCTATCAATGACAGTTAAAGTGTAACCTAAGGGAAGCTGGTGGTGAGTGCTTCTGACCCTGAAGACTTCAATCATCTAAAGTTTGGACTCTGCCTACTTCCCAAGGCCCTTAATGAACATATGTGTAGCCGTAGCTTAAAAAATTCCCCAGTTTGGGTTTCGGGGAGACACTGATTTTGAAAAAGCCCTGGTGTTCTCCTTACATGAATGGGACTCTTCCTACTGCTAAAACATGTCTGTCACACCCAGAGGATGGTATACCGTCTGATCGGGAAGAGTTTGGAAAAGGCATCTCATCTCCTCATCTCCTGGTGCTCGGGTTCACCCCTCCAGCGTCTTTACTAACAGTCTCCCCACTTGGAGATGTCAGCACTGTCAACATCCTGTTGCGTACAGTTTGGAATTTGTCCAGAGGATGAAGCGGAAGGATGAGGAACAATGAGAGACAAGTCCTACGTGTTCAGACAGGCACATGTCACTCTAATTTCCAATCAGGAAGACGAATTGACCAAAGGCTAGGGTTGCCCATGGAAATAGTATAGGGCTTGAGGAAATCCCGCTGCTTTGTGGCCAGTTCCCATAAACACAAGTTGAACAATAGAACTCAGGGGCAGTAAAATTCACAAAACTGCAGAGTTGAAAATATCCATCACTGAAAAATGTCTTGAGGAAAGTCAGAGAAAAGGACTTGTAAGCAAGGGAGAATGGCAGGAAAGGGATTTGAGGAGGTAGAAAGGACTCGCCGTTAAGCACAAGAAAAGGAGCTGAACATTGCCAACATTGCAGTTGGCCAAAAAGGGTGTATGCGTTTTTTTGTGTATATATTCAAGAAAAGAGCGTACACCTTTTTAGCCAACCAAACAGGTGGACACTGGAAGTCAATACTACAAAAGACATCACTTCGCATCAGTCAGAAGAGCCATCCTCATAAAGCGTAAACAACAGAAATGCAGGACAGGGCAAGGAGAAGAGGGAGCCCTGTGAGACTTATAGTGGAAATGTATATTGCCAACGGCCATTCTGGAGAAGTGTATTGTGTTTACTAAAGCATCTAAACAATGAGCTACAGAGCATAGGGCACTTGCACTCATGGGCGTATATCTTGGGAAAAACAAAAATCGAGAGGACACAGGCACCCCAATGTTTACCCCCTCTCTGTTTAAAAGATCCTCGACTAGGATATAACTTAAATGTCTCTGGAGGGAAAAAATGGATAGAGATGTGGTACTTAGGTAGAGTGGAATATTATTCAGCCTGGAAATCAATGAAATATGGCCAGCTGTAACAACTCCGGAGGAGTTACGTATGATCATTCTAAGTGACAGAATTCAAAAAGAAGAAGGCACATATCATAAGATATCACTTAAAGGTGGAATCCAAAATGGCTACACATGAAATAAATTACAAAACAAAAACATAGTCAAATATGTAGAAAACACGCATAAGGCTGCTAAACGGGAAAGGTGGGGAGGGGTGAGGCATCATCCAGGAGGTTGAAATTAGCAAAGATACCATTCCAAATACCAAACTGATAATCAACAAGGCCTACACGGTAGCTAAAAGAACTGCACTCAGCACACTCAAGTCACCGGAAAAGAATATATACGACTGGTAAGAATCTGAAAAAGAATTTATTGATGTCTCTCTGTACGTGAATCAAGTGGATGTACAGCAGCAAGAAACAGAGCTTTGAAAATCAGCTGTAACCAATATAGTAATAAATTGAAAAAAATAAACGACAGAGAGACAGAGAAAACCTCTTACAACTTTTCCTCAGGGACGGTGATGCAACATGGATTGAACACATCTAGACCCACAGCAGGATGAGACATAAGGCTGGAAACTGTTTGCGCTAAGAGAAATGTGAGGTTGGGTGAGGAAATGCACACCCTTTAAAGTAATACTACCTGGTACCCATTCAATGGGTCCCAAATCTGCAGGTTCAAGGGATCTTCCTACAGCTAAAACATGCATGGAAAACCCAGAGGACTGTACACCATGTGATCGGGAGATGTGTCTAAAATGCACCTCATTTATCCTCTCCTGGTGCTCCTGTTCACCATTCCAGCCACGTTACTTAGAAGCTCCCCACTTGGAGAATCAGCACATTTAAACTTCTGTTTCACACATTTTGCAAATTGTGAGGAGGATGAACGGGAAGAGGGGGAACCAATGAGAGAAGAGTTGTAGGGGTTTGGACGGGCACATATCACTCTAATTTCCCATTAAGAATAAGAATTAAAAAAAGGCTCAGCCTGCCTCGCCGGAGCCAAAATAGGGCCTGAAGCAATCCTGCGCGTTTGAGGCCAGCTCACAAAAGAGCAACTTAAAACATGGAGCTCAGGGTCACTGCAATTCACAAACCTGCAGAGTTATAAATGAAAACTAACGTCCAAAAATATGTTGAGGTAAGGCAAAGAAGAGGATCTGAATGCAAGACAGAATTGCAAGAAACAGATTTCAAGAGATAGATTGGACTCGTCTTTAACGCACATGAAAAGCGGCAGAATTTCGACAATGATGCAGTTGGCCCAAAAGGGCGTATGCGATTTTTCCTGATTATATCCAGGAAAAAACGCATACGCACTTTATGGGCAACGAAGCAAGCAAGCAATGCAAATGTGCACAACAAAGAAGTCTCATTTCCCACCGGTCAAAAGGGCCATCCTAAAAAATTGTAAAAACCAGAAATGCAGGACAGGCCATGGAGAACAGGGAGCCTTTATACGCTGATGGGCAGTGTGTGAACTGCCGAGAGCCACTCTGGAGAAGTGTATGGTGGTTCCTAAATCATCTAAAAACAGAGCTACAGAGCATAGGACACTTCCAATCATGGGAGTATATCTAGGGAAGTCTAAAAATCAACAGGACACAAGCACACCACAGTTTAGGGCTACTCTGTTTACAAGAACCTCAACTTCAGTACACCTTAAATATCCCAGGAAAGAGAACAATGGATAAAGAAGATGTGGTACTTATGTACAATGGAATATCTCTTCACCATGAAATCAATGTAATAAGGCTAGTAGAAGGATAAAGAGTGGATTTAGGTCCGATAATACTACTTGAAATAAGTCAAACAGAAAAAGAAACATATCATAAGATATCACTTATAGAGGGAGGGTAAATATGCCTGCACAAGAAATGAATTACAGAACAGAACAGTGTCTCACATTTAGAAAACACACTTATGTCAGCTTAAGGGGAAAGGAGAGGTGGGGTGATGCATAAAACCAGAGTTTGAAATTAGCACAGATACCGTTCAAGAAACCAAATAGGTATTAGACAAGATCTACACCTTGCTCAATGAACTGGCCTCAACACACCCTATACACCGCAGAGAAATATATCTGAGTAATAAGAATCTTAAAACCCATGTATTGATATATCTCCATAAGGGAATCAAGTGTGTGCAGAGCGGCACAAACACAGCAGTGAAAATGAGCTAAACCCCATTATAGAAATAAATGTTAAAAACAAAACGCAGAAACAATGAAAGAGAGAAAAATTCTTACAAAATTCGCTCAGGGGCTGTGATGCAACCTGGATTGACCACATATAAACCCACAGCTGGATAAGACATAAGGCTGGACACTTGGGGCTGAGAGGATTGGTGAGCTTCGGTGAGCAACTGCCGAAAGTTTAATGCAATACTTCATGCTACTCATTCCAAGGGTCCCAACACTCCAGGTTGAAGGGAATCTTCCTACAGCTAAACCATGCTTGGGAAACCCAGCGACTGGTATACCATATGATCGGGAAAGGTTTCTAAAACGCACCACATTTTTCCTCTCCTGGGGCTCCGGATCGACATTCCAGCCGCTTTACTAACAACATCCCCACATGGAGAGTCAATGCCTTTAAGTTCTGGTATCGCACAGTCTTCAGTTAGTGCGGAGGATGAATGGGAATAGGGGGAACCAGTGAGAAACTAGCTGTAGCGGTTTCAATGGACACATGTCACTCTAATTTCACATCAGTAAGAAGAATGAACCAAAGGCACAGCAAGGTGCCCCAGAAGAAGAATAGGGCTTCAAGGAATCCTGTGGTTATGGGGCAAGATCACAAAACTAAGAGCTGAAAAATGGAGCTAAGGGCCACTGCAATTCAAAAACCTGACTTGCCCAAAAAGGGCGTATGTGTTTTCTCCTGAATATATTCAGGAAAAAACGCATACGCCCTTTTTGGCCAACCAAGCAAGCTTGCAAAGGAAATCTGCACTACAATGAAGTCTCAATTCCCCCTGGTCAAAAGGGCCATCTGAAAAAAGTGTAAAATCCATAAAGGCATGACAGGCCATGGAGAACTGGGAGCCATCTTATGCTGATGGGCAGGATGTAAATTGCCAACAGCCACTCTGGAGAAGTGTTTGGTGTTTCCTGAAACATCTAAAAAACAAAGCAACAGAGCCTAGGGCACTTCCACTTATGGTACTATAGTTTAGGGCAATTAAAATCAAAAAGACACAGCCACCCCAAAGTTTGGGATGGCTCTGTTTACAAGAACCTGGTTTACGGTACAAGTTCAATATCGCAGAAAGTGAAAAATGGATAAAGAAGTTGTGGTACTTACGTACAATGCAATATCACTCAGCAAGGAAATCTATGTCATCAGGCCCGTAGCAGCATAATGAGTGGACTAAGTACGATGAATCTAACTGAAATAAGTCACACAGAAAAAGAAACATCATAAGATATCACTAATACATGGAATGTAAACTTGGCTACATAGGAACTGAATTCCAAAACAGAACAGGGTCTCAAATTTAGAAAACCAACTTATGCTTGCTTAAGGGGAAAGGTGAGTTGGGGTGCTGCATAAAACCAGAGATTGAAATGAGCACAGATAAAGTTCCTTAAGCCAAATATGGAATAGACAAGAGCTACTCCTTGCTCAACGAAATGGACTCAACACCCCATATTCAACGCCTAGTAATATACCTGACTAGTAAGAATCATAAAACCTATGGATTTATATATCTCTGTAAGAGAATCAAGAGTGTGTACAGCGGCATTAAAGCAGTGAAAATCAGGTAAATCCCATAATAAAAATAAATTTCTTAAACAAAACACAATGACAGTGAAATAGAGAGAAATACTTAAGTAATTCATTCAAGGCTTCTGATGCAACCTGCATTTACCACATCTACACCCAGAGCTGGGTGACACATAAGGCTGGACACTTGGGGCTCTTAAGATTGGTGAGGTATGGTGAGCAAATGAAGACCTTTGAAGTCATATTGCATGGTACCCATTCCATGGGTCTCAACTCTCCAGGTTTAAGGGATACTTCCTTCAGCTAAAACATGCATGTGGAACCCAGAGTATGATCCACCATGTGATCGAGAAACATGTTCAAATGTGTCTCACTTTTCGTTCCCTGGTACTCGGGTGCAACATGCCAGACGCTTTACTAACACTCTCCCGACTTGGAGAGTCAGTGCCTTTAACCTCCTGTTTGGCCCAGTTTGGAATTTCTGCGGAAGATGAACAGGAATAGGGAGAACCAATGACAGACTAGCTGGAGGTGTCTGGACGGGCAAATTTAACTCTCATTTCCCACCAGGAAGAGGAATTAACCAAAGGCTCAGCGTGCCCAGCCGGAACCAGATTAGGGCCTGAAGCCATCCTGCGGTGTTGCGGCCAGCTCACGAGAAAGCGAGTTGAAGAAAGGAGCTCAGGGGCACTGTAATTCACAAACCTGCAGAGTTATAAATGACAGCTATCGTCCAAAAATATACTGCAGTAAGGCTGCCAAGAGGACTTGAAAGCGGGGCAGAATTGCAGGAAACCGATTTCAGGAGGTAGACTGGAATTGCATTTAAAGCATAGGAAAAGAGGCAGAACGTCCACAATGATGCACTTGGCCAAAAAGGGCGTATGCGTTTTTTCCTGAATATATTCAGGAAAAAACGCATACGCCCTTTTTGGCCAACCAAGCAAGCTTGCAAAGGAAATCTGCACTACAGTGAAGTCTCACTTCCCCCCGGTCAAAAGGGCCATCTGAAAAAAGTGTAAAATCCAGAAAGGCAGGACAGGCCATGGAGAACTGGGAGCCTTGTTATGCTGATGGGCGGGATGTAAATTGCCAACAGCCACTCGGGAGAAGTGTATGGTGTTTCCTGAAACATCTAAAAAACAAAGCAACAGAGCCTAGGGCACTTCCACTTATGGTCCTATAGCTTAGGGAAATTAAAATAAAAAAGACACAGCCACCCCAAAGGTTGGGACGGTTCTTTTTAGTGGAATCTCTTCTACGGCACAAGTTAAATATCCCAGAGAGCAAATAATGGATTAAGAAGTTGCGGTACTTATGTACAACAGAATACCACTCAGCAATGAAATCTATGTCACCAGGCCCGTACCAGCATAATGAGTGGATTGAGGCACGATGATTCTAACTGAAATAAGTCACACAGAAAAAGAAACATCATAAGGTATCACTAATACCCGGAATGTGAACTTGGCTACACATGAACTGAATTACAAAACAGAACAGGGTCTCAAGTTTAGAAAACTAACTTATGCTTGCTTAAGGGGGAAGGTGAGTTGGGGTGCTGCATTAAACCAGAGTTTGAAATTAGCACAGATACCGTTCCATAAGCCAAATATGGAATAGACAAGACCTACCCCTTGCTCAACGAAATGGATTCAACAATGAGGTATCACCTCACACCTGGTAGAATAGGCATCATAGAAAATCTACAAGCAAAAAATGCTGGAAAGGGTGTGGAGATAAGGAACCCTCTTCCACTATTGTTGGGAATATAAATTGATACAGTCACTATGGAGAACAATATGGAATTTCTTAAGAAACTAACAATAGAATTACCATATGATACAGCAATCCCAGTACTGGACATATACCCAGACAAAACCATAAATCAAAAAGAGACATTCACCGCAATGTTCATTGCATCACTATTTACAATATCGAGGTAATGGAAGCAACCTAAATGCCCACAGACAGACGAATGCATAAAGCCGTGGTACATATATAAAATGGAATATTACTAAGCCATGAAAAGGAATGAAATTGGGTCATTTGTAGAGACGTCGATGCATCTAGAGACTGTCATACAGAGTGAAGTAAGTCAGAAAGAGAAAAACAAATCTTGTATATTCATGCATATATGTGGAACCTAGAAAACCTGTACAGATTAACCATTTTGCAAGGCATAAATAGAGCAACAGATGTAGACAACAAACGTATGGACAACAAGGGGGGAAAGCTGTTGGGGGGGTGGTGGGAGGAGTTGAGAGACTGGGATTGGCATGTATACATTTATATGTATAAAATAGATAACCAATAAGAACCTGCTGTATAAAAATATAAAATAAAATTCAAAATTAAAAAGAAATAAAATTTAAACAATAGAAAAATCAATTATTCCCTTCACATACATGTATTTATATGAATAAATTATTTCCATGCTTATATCTGTAAATACAAAAAAGAGGAATAAAATGTACCTTGAACCCAAAACGAAAAAGAGAAAGAAAACACAGAACCCGCCAGTTCCACAGAGGAAAACCGTATCAGCGCACTTGCTCCAGTTGTAAACAATTCTGAAGTTGGTCAGTGGTGGGGAATCGTCTCCCATTCAGCCAGCAGCCCCCACGCAACAAGCGTCCTCATTGCAAAGCTGGGGCACCGTGCCGAGGCATCTGTGAGTAAACGTGAGCTGAGCCCCAGGCCAGTTGCTGCTGAACTATTCCCACCCATCCCAGGTAAAACACCTGAATATATACAAGGACTTGAAAGCCTAGAGGGAGGGCCATAGAGCCACACGAGTGACAGCATGCCGGCCGACTTGGTGCCTGCAGGCCAGCCAGGATGGTCCTGGCCCTGGGTGCTCTTCTGGAAGATGTCCATTTCCCTGCCTGAGATACCCGTCCTGTCCCTGCCCCCACTGCTTTTTTCCTTCCTCACCTCTGCCCAGGGAGAAATTCCAGCAGCAGGTATGGGTGACACATCTTCTTCTTTAGCAGGTGGCAGCCTGGCAACTGCTGCAGAAAGTCCAGCAGAGCCCCACTCACACTGGGCCACCCACAAAGCCGTGGCCTCTCACTCCCTCCCACCAGCCCAGCCCCGAGACTGCTGACAGGGCAGAGAAAATGGCGTCAGGCACAGCTGCAGGGGCTCTTGCTGCCTGGAGTGGTATTTATAGTGATCTCAACCCAGGCACACCTGGGGAGGGCTGGCCGGCACGGTAAGGCTGCCCAGGTCAGCCAATCATCACCCCTCAGGGGCTCACAGTTGCAGAAAATGGAACTTGCTGAACCGGCCAGGTCCAAGGAACAGGTGTGGGCTCCTGAGAGTCAGGATAGACAAGGGGCTGCAGCTTTGGCTTGTTTTCTAATCATTTTATCTGGCCCATGAGTGGGAGACAACTTCAAGAAAACCCTCTCCTAATGAGAGGAACCCAGGAGTCAGGGAGAGGAGGGGTGGGTGGTGGTTGGAGACAGAGGCCTGGTGCCCCGGGTGCAGTGGAAGTCTCTGGAAGACCAGGTGGAGGGAGGCCTCACGGAGTGATGCCCAGGGTCACAGACCTGTCGCAGCTGCTGTTTGTTAGTTCAAGTCCTGCTCTGAGGTGCTCTGTGTCAGCTCTGAGTGACAGGTGAGCTGGGGGTGCTCTGCAATGAGGGCTATGTGCACGGTTCCTGTGTGCCCAGCCCTGCCACGGTACCTGCAAGGGTAGCTCTGTATCCTGGGAGGGGCCTGACCACGAGAGCCCTGTGGGCTGGGGTGGGGGTGGGGTACCTGCCCAGGTGAGCTCCATATTCTGGGATTGGTCTGACCACGAGAGCCCCATGGGCTGCTGGGGACCTGGTAAAGGATGTCAGGACAGTCAGTGAAGCCACCGAGGATATACCTCCAGTTGCTCCTAATTCCTACACCCTGCTGGTCATTCTACCAACCACCAGGACATGGTATTCTGTATTAGTCTTCAATGATGCCTTCTTTTGTATTCCATTAGTCCCAGAGTCACAAGAAATTTTGGCTTGTGAGTGGCAGGACTCAACATACAACTAAAACAATACTTCCGGGCCGTCTGGCCCCAAGGGTGCAAAAATTCCCACCCCATCTTTGGGGAAAGCTTAGCTAAAGACCTAAAAGTTCTACCTCTGGAAAAGGAAACCCTCCTTCAATATGCAGACGACATTCTGATCGCCAGCCCTACTAAGGAGGCCTCTGAACTACCAAGCCAATAAAGGATAGAAGTTGTCCAAGAAAAAGCTCAAATATCACAGACTGCCGTGACCTGCCTGGGCTTCATTCTCACAGAAGGTTGGAGAAGTCCATCCCAGGAAAGGGAAGAAACCATTTTCAGCCTTACCCCTTTCTAAAACTAGAAGACAGCTTAGGGGTTCCTGGGGAGGCCAGGGTTTGCTGCTTCTGGATCCCTAACTACAGTCTACTAGCTGGGCCTCTATATGAAACACTGAAAGGAAAAGATGATGATCCTTTTGAATAGAATCCAGAAGTGGCCTTTCAAGAATGGAAAGAGCAGTCAATTCAGACCCTTGCCCTGGAACTCCCTAATTTAGCTAAACCCTTTGACCTTTACATTCCCGGTGAAAGGTGAATCGCCATTGGAGAATTAGTGCAAAACCTGGGACCACTTGAAATGGAACAATGCAAGAATGCCATCCAGGTAGGATAAACTATGGTCACCAAGGGGCTTGGCCCACTGCCACATCTGGCCAAGATACTGGCGGTATCTAAAAACCTGGAAATCAGCAGCCCAAAAGGCCACCTCCCTCCTAAGGGAAAAGGACCCCACGTGGTGATCCTAACCACCAACCATGCCCTGAAGTTGCAGGGTTCGCTCCGTGGGCACACCGACCTCGAGTGAGGAGGCCCTCCAACTCCAACATCCAGAGAGATAACCGGGGGCAACAGGGCACCATGACGACTCGTGTGAACATCACTTGACCTGGACTTTCTCTCATAAAACAACAAGAGTGTGTCCCAAAAGAGTAGACTACTGCTTGCCGGACTTACTGCACCCAGAGGGGAGCTAATAATCTTGGCGGGGGAACCGTATATCACACTGTCACCATAGAAAAGCCTACAGACACCATGATGATGGTGGCCAGTAAGACCGGCTGGACTCTTGTTTACTTCAAAAGGCTGTTGACTCAGTGGCCATCATGGTCCTTGATCACCACTGACCCTGGACTGTCTGGGAGTTGAGCGGGCAGGGCTCTGACACCTGGTGCTGTTTGTACGTTAATTCAGGGGCCTAATTGAAGAAAGCGCAGACTACTGGTCAGAGCATCTAGGCTGGCAGAAACGGTCGGCTAAGGTGGCCGAACAAATGTGGGGCGGGGTGAAACCGGCCCCCACAGCGTCTCTGCACATCTCTTTCCTGGACCCTTAAAGGTCATTAGAATCTATAACACTTCCAATGCTGCTGCTCAGGTGGACGAGCAGGGAGGCAGGGGGCCTGGGGACAATCAACGTCACCTGGAGGCTGCTGGGGAGAAGCTCTGACCCTCGCCCCAGGGTATGAGGGCTCCCAACTCAGCACTCAGCAGTTACAGAAGAAGGGTCTGCACCCTCAGCACTCCAAGAATGAGGAACGGGACAAAAGGCAGAGGGGGGGTTTGTCCCCAGCAAAGCCCATTAAAAATCCCTGGGAGATAAAAATAGAATCTGGGCAATAAAGTCAAGTCTAACCTTTTTTATCCTTTGTGCTTTGTCTAATTTCACGTGCTCCTAGGGTCCCGCATGCAGAGGTTCCACACCCGGCACTTCAGACCAGATTTCCTAGTGCAGAATGGCTGGGTCGACACCTCAGCTCCTGGGGCCCAGTGCAGACTCCGCGATATAGAGCCTGAGCTACAGCCAACCCGGCCCTCGAGAGCTCCGCCCCCTCCCTCCCACTGACTCTGACAGGATCTCTACACAGCAGCCCAGCCCACAGCCCACGGGGTAGTACATGCTCTCACCTCTCCATTCTCTGATCAAAATATAAAGTTTCCTTTGCTTGTGAACCAAACTCAGTCTCGATCTGTTGGCCCCAATGACACTGGGCAGGGGGACACTTGTTGGGGTCCACTCTGGAGGATCAGTAACAGAAATTGAGACTATTATAACCTCAATGAACAGATGTGTGAGCCAAAGTGTAGTTAACATAGAACAGTGTATAAGGCTCGGGTAAAATAAGATGTTTCTAACACTTCCATTGGATATTTCCATCACTTTATTATAAGCAAGTTCAGTGAAAAGGTTTGTCTTATTTGTCAGCTCAATATTAGAGAAATGAAGTGATTTCTTTCCAAGGATGTACATCTAATAATCTTGGTTAAACCTTCAATCTTGTTTTAAATGCTTTTCCATTGAAAATGATACCTCTCTTTCAGCTCCCCCATTTCTGAGAAGTATAAAATCTTATAATTTATTATTACCAAAGGGGAAAGGTGGGAGGAGGGATAAATTAACAGTTTGGGATTAACACATACACACTGCTATGTATAAAATAGATCATCAACAAGGAACTACTGTATAGCACAGGGAACTACACTCAACATTTTGCAATAACCTATAAGGGGAAATAATCTGAAAAAGAATAGATATTTTTATTGACATCATCTATCAATGACAGTTAAAGTGTAACCTAAGGGAAGCTGGTGGTGAGTGCTTCTGACCCTGAAGACTTCAATCATCTAAAGTTTGGACTCTGCCTACTTCCCAAGGCCCTTAATGAACATATGTGTAGCCGTAGCTTAAAAAATTCCCCAGTTTGGGTTTCGGGGAGACACTGATTTTGAAAAAGCCCTGGTGTTCTCCTTACATGAATGGGACTCTTCCTACTGCTAAAACATGTCTGTCACACCCAGAGGATGGTATACCGTCTGATCGGGAAGAGTTTGGAAAAGGCATCTCATCTCCTCATCTCCTGGTGCTCGGGTTCACCCCTCCAGCGTCTTTACTAACAGTCTCCCCACTTGGAGATGTCAGCACTGTCAACATCCTGTTGCGTACAGTTTGGAATTTGTCCAGAGGATGAAGCGGAAGGATGAGGAACAATGAGAGACAAGTCCTACGTGTTCAGACAGGCACATGTCACTCTAATTTCCAATCAGGAAGACGAATTGACCAAAGGCTAGGGTTGCCCATGGAAATAGTATAGGGCTTGAGGAAATCCCGCTGCTTTGTGGCCAGTTCCCATAAACACAAGTTGAACAATAGAACTCAGGGGCAGTAAAATTCACAAAACTGCAGAGTTGAAAATATCCATCACTGAAAAATGTCTTGAGGAAAGTCAGAGAAAAGGACTTGTAAGCAAGGGAGAATGGCAGGAAAGGGATTTGAGGAGGTAGAAAGGACTCGCCGTTAAGCACAAGAAAAGGAGCTGAACATTGCCAACATTGCAGTTGGCCAAAAAGGGTGTATGCGTTTTTTTGTGTATATATTCAAGAAAAGAGCGTACACCTTTTTAGCCAACCAAACAGGTGGACACTGGAAGTCAATACTACAAAAGACATCACTTCGCATCAGTCAGAAGAGCCATCCTCATAAAGCGTAAACAACAGAAATGCAGGACAGGGCAAGGAGAAGAGGGAGCCCTGTGAGACTTATAGTGGAAATGTATATTGCCAACGGCCATTCTGGAGAAGTGTATTGTGTTTACTAAAGCATCTAAACAATGAGCTACAGAGCATAGGGCACTTGCACTCATGGGCGTATATCTTGGGAAAAACAAAAATCGAGAGGACACAGGCACCCCAATGTTTACCCCCTCTCTGTTTAAAAGATCCTCGACTAGGATATAACTTAAATGTCTCTGGAGGGAAAAAATGGATAGAGATGTGGTACTTAGGTAGAGTGGAATATTATTCAGCCTGGAAATCAATGAAATATGGCCAGCTGTAACAACTCCGGAGGAGTTACGTATGATCATTCTAAGTGACAGAATTCAAAAAGAAGAAGACACATATCATAAGATATCACTTAAAGGTGGAATCCAAAATGGCTACACATGAAATAAATTACAAAACAAAAACATAGTCAAATATGTAGAAAACACGCATAAGGCTGCTAAACGGGAAAGGTGGGGAGGGGTGAGGCATCATCCAGGAGGTTGAAATTAGCAAAGATACCATTCCAAATACCAAACTGATAATCAACAAGGCCTACACGGTAGCTAAAAGAACTGCACTCAGCACACTCAAGTCACCGGAAAAGAATATATACGACTGGTAAGAATCTGAAAAAGAATTTATTGATGTCTCTCTGTACGTGAATCAAGTGGATGTACAGCAGCAAGAAACAGAGCTTTGAAAATCAGCTGTAACCAATATAGTAATAAATTGAAAAAAATAAACGACAGAGAGACAGAGAAAACCTCTTACAACTTTTCCTCAGGGACGGTGATGCAACATGGATTGAACACATCTAGACCCACAGCAGGATGAGACATAAGGCTGGAAACTGTTTGCGCTAAGAGAAATGTGAGGTTGGGTGAGGAAATGCACACCCTTTAAAGTAATACTACCTGGTACCCATTCAATGGGTCCCAAATCTGCAGGTTCAAGGGATCTTCCTACAGCTAAAACATGCATGGAAAACCCAGAGGACTGTACACCATGTGATCGGGAGATGTGTCTAAAATGCACCTCATTTATCCTCTCCTGGTGCTCCTGTTCACCATTCCAGCCACGTTACTTAGAAGCTCCCCACTTGGAGAATCAGCACATTTAAACTTCTGTTTCACACATTTTGCAAATTGTGAGGAGGATGAACGGGAAGAGGGGGAACCAATGAGAGAAGAGTTGTAGGGGTTTGGACGGGCACATATCACTCTAATTTCCCATTAAGAATAAGAATTAAAAAAAGGCTCAGCCTGCCTCGCCGGAGCCAAAATAGGGCCTGAAGCAATCCTGCGGGTTTGAGGCCAGCTCACAAAAGAGCAACTTAAAACATGGAGCTCAGGGTCACTGCAATTCACAAACCTGCAGAGTTATAAATGAAAACTAACGTCCAAAAATATGTTGAGGTAAGGCAAAGAAGAGGATCTGAATGCAAGACAGAATTGCAAGAAACAGATTTCAAGAGATAGATTGGACTCGTCTTTAACGCACATGAAAAGCGGCAGAATTTCGACAATGATGCAGTTGGCCCAAAAGGGCGTATGCGATTTTTCCTGATTATATCCAGGAAAAAACGCATACGCACTTTATGGGCAACGAAGCAAGCAAGCAATGCAAATGTGCACAACAAAGAAGTCTCATTTCCCACCGGTCAAAAGGGCCATCCTAAAAAATTGTAAAAACCAGAAATGCAGGACAGGCCATGGAGAACAGGGAGCCTTTATACGCTGATGGGCAGTGTGTGAACTGCCGAGAGCCACTCTGGAGAAGTGTATGGTGGTTCCTAAATCATCTAAAAACAGAGCTACAGAGCATAGGACACTTCCAATCATGGGAGTATATCTAGGGAAGTCTAAAAATCAACAGGACACAAGCACACCACAGTTTAGGGCTACTCTGTTTACAAGAACCTCAACTTCAGTACACCTTAAATATCCCAGGAAAGAGAACAATGGATAAAGAAGATGTGGTACTTATGTACAATGGAATATCTCTTCACCATGAAATCAATGTAATAAGGCTAGTAGAAGGATAAAGAGTGGATTTAGGTCCGATAATACTACTTGAAATAAGTCAAACAGAAAAAGAAACATATCATAAGATATCACTTATAGAGGGAGGGTAAATATGGCTGCACAAGAAATGAATTACAGAACAGAACAGTGTCTCACATTTAGAAAACACACTTATGTCAGCTTAAGGGGAAAGGAGAGGTGGGGTGATGCATAAAACCAGAGTTTGAAATTAGCACAGATACCGTTCAAGAAACCAAATAGGTATTAGACAAGATCTACACCTTGCTCAATGAACTGGCCTCAACACACCCTATACACCGCAGAGAAATATATCTGAGTAATAAGAATCTTAAAACCCATGTATTGATATATCTCCATAAGGGAATCAAGTGTGTGCAGAGCGGCACAAACACAGCAGTGAAAATGAGCTAAACCCCATTATAGAAATAAATTTTAAAAACAAA
This sequence comes from Lagenorhynchus albirostris, assembly GCF_949774975.1. Lineage (NCBI taxonomy): Eukaryota > Metazoa > Chordata > Mammalia > Artiodactyla > Delphinidae > Lagenorhynchus > Lagenorhynchus albirostris. The sequence goes on along the minus strand of NW_026783590.1, from coordinate 760,792 downwards.
ACGCAGAAACAATGAAAGAGAGAAAAATTCTTACAAAATTCGCTCAGGGGCTGTGATGCAACCTGGATTGACCACATATAAACCCACAGCTGGATAAGACATAAGGCTGGACACTTGGGGCTGAGAGGATTGGTGAGCTTCGGTGAGCAACTGCCGAAAGTTTAATGCAATACTTCATGCTACTCATTCCAAGGGTCCCAACACTCCAGGTTGAAGGGAATCTTCCTACAGCTAAACCATGCTTGGGAAACCCAGCGACTGGTATACCATATGATCGGGAAAGGTTTCTAAAACGCACCACATTTTTCCTCTCCTGGGGCTCCGGATCGACATTCCAGCCGCTTTACTAACAACATCCCCACATGGAGAGTCAATGCCTTTAAGTTCTGGTATCGCACAGTCTTCAGTTAGTGCGGAGGATGAATGGGAATAGGGGGAACCAGTGAGAAACTAGCTGTAGTGGTTTCAATGGGCACATGTCACTCTAATTTCACATCAGTAAGAAGAATGAACCAAAGGCACAGCAAGGTGCCCCAGAAGAAGAATAGGGCTTCAAGGAATCCTGTGGTTATGGGGCAAGATCACAAAACTAAGAGCTGAAAAATGGAGATAAGGGCCACTGCAATTCAAAAACCTGACTTGCCCAAAAAGGGCGTATGAGTTTTTTCCTGAATATATTCAGGAAAAAACGCATACGCCCTTTTTGGCCAACCAAGCAAGCTTGCAAAGGAAATCTGCACTACAATGAAGTCTCACTTCCCCCCGGTCAAAAGGGCCATCTGAAAAAAGTGTAAAATCCAGAAAGGCAGGACAGGCCATGGAGAACTGGGAGCCTTGTTATGCTGATGGGCGGGATGTAAATTGCCAACAGCCACTCGGGAGAAGTGTATGGTGTTTCCTGAAACATCTAAAAAACAAAGCAACAGAGCCTAGGGCACTTCCACTTATGGTCCTATAGCTTAGGGAAATTAAAATCAAAAAGACACAGCCACCCCAAAAGTTGGGACGGCTCTGTTTACAAGAACCTGGTTTACGGTACAAGTTCAATATCGCAGAAAGTGAAAAATGGATAAAGAAGTTGTGGTACTTACGTACAATGCAATATCACTCAGCAATGAAATCTATGTCATCAGGCCCGTAGCAGCATAATGAGTGGATTCAGGTATGATGATTCTAACTGAAATAAGTCACACAGAAAAAGAAAAATCATAGGATATCACTAATACACGGAATGTAAACTTGGCTACACAGGAACTGAATTCCAAAACAGAACAGGGTCTCAAATTTAGAAAACCAACTTATGCTTGCTTAAGGGGAAAGGTGAGTTGCGGTGCTACATAAAACCAGAGATTGAAATGAGCACAGATAAAGTTCCTTAAGCCAAATATGGAATAGACAAGAGCTACTCCTTGCTCAAAGAAATGGACTCAACACCCCATATTCAACGCCTAGGAATATACCTGACTAGTAAGAATCATAAAACCTATGGATTTATATATCTCTGTAAGAGAATCAAGAGTGTGTACAGCGGCATTAAAGCAGTGAAAATCAGGTAAATCCCATAATAATAATAAATTTCTTAAACAAAACACAATGACAGTGAAATAGAGAGAAATACTTAAGTAATTCATTCAAGGCTTCTGATGCAACCTGCATTTACCACATCTACACCCAGAGCTGGGTGACACATAAGGCTGGACACTTGGGGCTCATAAGATTGGTGAGGTTCGGTGAGCAAATGAAGACCTTTGAAGTCATATTGCATGGTACCCATTCCATGGGTCTCAACTCTCCAGGTTTAAGGAATACTTCCTTCAGCTAAAACATGCATGTGGAACCCAGAGTATGATCCACCATGTGATCGAGAAACATGTTCAAATGTGTCTCACTTTTCGTTCCCTGGTACTCGGGTGCAACATTCCAGACGCTTTACTAACACTCTCCCGACTTGGAGAGTCAGTGCCTTTAAACTCCTGTTTGGCCCAGTTTGCAATTTCTGCGGAAGATGAACAGGAATAGGGAGAACCAATGAGAGACTAGATGGAGGTGTCTGGACGGGCAAATTTAACTCTCATTTCCCACCAGGAAGAGGAATTAACCAAAGGCTCAGCGTGCCGTGCCGGAACCAGATTAGGGCCTGAAGCCATCCTGCGGTGTTGCGGCCAGCTCACGAGAAAGCGAGTTGAAGAAAGGAGCTCAGGGGCACTGTAATTCACAAACCTGCAGAGTTATAAATGACAGCTATCGTCCAAAAATATACTGAAGTAAGGCTGCCAAGAGGACTTGAAAGCGGGGCAGAATTGCAGGAAACCGATTTCAGGAGGTAGACTGGAATTGCATTGAAAGCATAGGAAAAGAGGCAGAACGTCCACAATGATGCACTTGGCCAAAAAGGACGTATGCGTTTTTTCCTGAATATATTCAGGAAAAAACGCATACGCCCTTTTTGGCCAACCAAGCAAGCTTGCAAAGGAAATCTGCACTACAATGAAGTCTCACTTCCCCCCGGTCAAAAGGGCCATCTGAAAAAAGTGTAAAATCCAGAAAGGCAGGACAGGCCATGGAGAACTGGGAGCCTTGTTATGCTGATGGGCGGGATGTAAATTGCCAACAGCCACTCGGGAGAAGTGTATGGTGTTTCCTGAAACATCTAAAAAACAAAGCAACAGAGCCTAGGGCGCTTCCACTTATGGTCCTATAGCTTAGGGAAATTAAAATCAAAAAGACACAGCCACCCCAACGGTTGGGACGGCTCTGTTTACAAGAACCTGGTTTACGGTACAAGTACAATATCGCAGAAAGTGAAAAATGGATAAAGAAGTTGTGGTACTTACGTACAATGCAGTATCACTCAGCAATGAAATCTATGTCATCAGGCCCGTAGCAGCATAATGAGTGGATTCAGGTACGATGATTCTAACTGAAATAAGTCACACAGAAAAAGAAACATCATAAGATATCACTAATACACGGAATGTAAACTTGGCTACACAGGAACTGAATTACAAAACAGAACAGGGTCTCAAATTTAGAAACCCAACTTATGCTTGCTTAAGGGGAAAGGTGAGTTGGGGTGCTGCATAAAACCAGAGATTGAAATGAGCACAGATAAAGTTCCTTAAGCCAAATATGGAATAGACAAGAGCTACTCCTTGCTCAACGAAATGGACTCAACACCCCATATTAAACGCCTAAGAATGTACCTGACTAGGAAGTATCTTAAAACCTATGGATTGCTATGTCTCCGAAAGAGAATCAAGCGTGTGTACAGGGGCATAAACGCAGCAGTGATAGGACTGGAGAGGTTCGGTGAGCAAATGAAGACCCTTTGAAGTCATATTGCATGGTACCCATTCCACGGGTCTCAACTCTCCAGGTTTAAGGTATTCTTCCTTCAGCTAAAACATGCATGTGGAACCCAGAGTATGATCAACCGTGTGATCGGGAGACGTGTTCCAATATGTGTCAGTTTTCGTCCCCTGGTACTCGGGTGCAACATTCCAGACGCTTTACTAACACTCTCCCGACTTGGAGAGTCAGTGCCTTTAACCTCCTGTTTGGCCCAGTTTGCAATTTCTGCGGAAGATGAACAGGAATAGGGAGAACCAATGACAGACTAGCTGGAGGTGTCTGGATGGGCAAATTTAACTCTCATTTCGCACCAGGAAGAGGAATTAACCAAAGGCTCAGCGTGCCGTGCCGGAACAAGATTAGGGCCTGAAGCCATCCTGCGGTGTTGCGGCCAGCTCACGAGAAAGCGAGTTGAAGAAAGGAGCTCAGGGGCACTGTAATTCACAAACCTGCAGAGTTATAAATGACAGCTATCGTCCAAAAATATACTGAAGTAAGGCTGCCAAGAGGACTTGAAAGCGGGGCAGAATTGCAGGAAACCGATTTCAGGAGGTAGACTGGAATTGCATTTAAAGCATAGGAAAAGAGGCAGAACGTCCACAATGATGCACTTGGCCAAAAAGGGCGTATGCGTTTTTTCCTGAATATATTCAGGAAAAAACGCATACGCCCTTTTTGGCCAACCAAGCAAGCTTGCAAAGGAAATCTGCACTACAATGAAGTCTCACTTCCCCCCGGTCAAAAGGGCCATCTGAAAAAAGTGTAAAATCCAGAAAGGCAGGACAGGCCATGGAGAACTGGGAGCCTTGTTATGCTGATGGGTGGGATGTAAATTGCCAACAGCCACTCGGGAGAAGTGTATGGTGTTTCCTGAAACATCTAAAAAACAAAGCAACAGAGCCTAGGGCGCTTCCACTTATGGTCCTATAGCTTAGGGAAATTAAAATCAAAAAGACACAGCCACCCCAATGGTTGGGACGGCTCTGTTTACAAGAACCTGGTTTACGGTACAAGTTCAATATCACAGAAAGTGAAAAATGGATAAAGAAGTTGTGGTACTTACGTACAATGCAGTATCACTCAGCAATGAAATCTATGTCATCAGGCCCGTAGCAGCATAATGAGTGGATTCAGGTATGATGATTCTAACTGAAATAAGTCACACAGAAAAAGAAACATCATAAGATATCACTAATACACGGAATGTAAACTTGGCTACACAGGAACTGAATTCCAAAACAGAACAGGGTCTCAAATTTAGAAACCCAACTTATGCTTGCTTAAGGGGAAAGGTGAGTTGGGGTGCTGCATAAAACCAGAGATTGAAATGAGCACAGATAAAGTTTTTTAAGCCAAATATGGAATAGACAAGAGCTACTCCTTGCTCAACGAAATGGATTCAACACCCCGTATTAAACACCAAAGAATATAGCTGACTAGGAAGTATCTTAAAACCTATGGATTGCTATGTCTCCGAAAGAGAATCAAGCGTGTGTACAGGGGCATAAACGCAGCAGTGATAGGATTGGAGAGGTTCGGTGAGCAAATGAAGACCCTTTGAAGTCATATTGCATGGTACCCATTCCACGGGTCTCAACTCTCCAGGTTTAAGGTATTCTTCCTTCAGCTAAAACATGCATGTGGAACCCAGAGTATGATCAACCGTGTGATCGGGAGACGTGTTCCAATATGTGTCAGTTTTCGTCCCCTGGTACTCGGGTGCAACATTCCAGACGCTTTACTAACACTCTCCCGACTTGGAGAGTCAGTGCCTTTAACCTCCTGTTTGGCCCAGTTTGCAATTTCTGCGGAAGATGAACAGGAATAGGGAGAACCAATGACAGACTAGCTGGAGGTGTCTGGACGGGCAAATTTAACTCTCATTTCCCACCAGGCAGAGGAATTAACCAAAGGCTCAGCGTGCCGTGCCGGAACCAGATTAGGGCCTGAAGCCATCCTGCGGTGTTGCGGCCAGCTCACGAGAAAGCGAGTTGAAGAAAGGAGCTCAGGGGCACTGTAATTCACAAACCTGCAGAGTTATAAATGACAGCTATCGTCCAAAAATATACTGAAGTAAGGCTGCCAAGAGGACTTGAAAGCGGGGCAGAATTGCAGGAAACCGATTTCAGGAGGTAGACTGGAATTGCATTTAAAGCATAGGAAAAGAGGCAGAACGTCCACAATGATGCACTTGGCCAAAAAGGGCGTATGCGTGTTTTCCTGAATATATTCAGAAAAAAACGCATACGCCCTTTTTGGCCAACCAAGCAAGCTTGCAAAGGAAATCTGCACTACAATGAAGTCTCACTTCCCCCCGGTCAAAAGGGCCATCTGAAAAAAGTGTAAAATCCAGAAAGGCAGGACAGGCCATGGAGAACTGGGAGCCTTGTTATGCTGATGGGCGGGATGTAAATTGCCAACAGCCACTCTGGAGAAGTGTATGGTGTTTCCTGAAAAATCTAAAAAACAAAGCAACAGAGCCTAGGGCACTTCCACTTATGGTCCTATAGCTTAGGGAAATTAAAATCAAAAAGACACAGCCACCCCAAAGGTTGGGACGGCTCTGTTTACAAGAACCTGGTTTACGGTACAAGTTCAATATCGCAGAAAGTGAAAAATGGATAAAGAAGTTGTGGTACTTACGTACAATGCAATATCACACAGCAATGAATTCTATGTCATCAGGCCCGTAGCAGCATAATGAGTGGATTCAGGTACGATGATTCTAACTGAAATAAGTCACACAGAAAAAGAAACATCATAAGATATCACTAATACACGGAATGTAAACTTGGCTACACAGGAACTGAATTACAAAACAGAACAGGGTCTCAAATTTAGAAACCCAACTTATGCTTGCTTAAGGGGAAAGGTGAGTTGGGGTGCTGCATAAAACCAGAGATTGAAATGAGCACAGATAAAGTTCCTTAAGCCAAATATGGAATAGACAAGAGCTACTCCTTGCTCAACGAAATGGACTCAACACCCCATATTAAACGCCTAAGAATGTACCTGACTAGGAAGTATCTTAAAACCTATGGATTGCTATGTCTCCGAAAGAGAATCAAGCGTGTGTACAGGGGCATAAACGCAGCAGTGATAGGACTGGAGAGGTTCGGTGAGCAAATGAAGACCCTTTGAAGTCATATTGCATGGTACCCATTCCACGGGTCTCAACTCTCCAGGTTTAAGGTATTCTTCCTTCAGCTAAAACATGCATGTGGAACCCAGAGTATGATCAACCGTGTGATCGGGAGACGTGTTCCAATATGTGTCAGTTTTCGTCCCCTGGTACTCGGGTGCAACATTCCAGATGCTTTACTAACACTCTCCCGACTTGGAGAGTCAGTGCCTTTAACCTCCTGATTGGCCCAGTTTGCAATTTCTGCGGAAGATGAACAGGAATAGGGAGAACCAATGACAGACTAGCTGGAGGTGTCTGGACGGGCAAATTTAACTCTCATTTCCCACCAGGAAGAGGAATTAACCAAAGGCTCAGCGTGCCGTGCCGGAACCAGATTAGGGCCTGAAGCCATCCTGCGGTGTTGCGGCCAGCTCACGAGAAAGCGAGTTGAAGAAAGGAGCTCAGGGGCCCTGTAATTCACAAACCTGCAGAGTTATAAATGACAGCTATCGTCCAAAAATATACTGAAGTAAGGCTGCCAAGAGGACTTGAAAGCGGGGCAGAATTGCAGGAATCCGATTTCAGGAGGTAGACTGGAATTGCATTTAAAGCATAGGAAAAGAGGCAGAACGTCCACAATGATGCACTTGGCCAAAAAGGGCGTATGCGTTTTTTCCTGAATATATTCAGGAAAAAACGCATACGCCCGTTTTGGCCAACCAAGCAAGCTTGCAAAGGAAATCTGCACTACAATGAAGTCTCACTTCCCCCCGGTCAAAAGGGCCATCTGAAAAAAGTGTAAAATCCAGAAAGGCAGGACAAGCCATGGAGAACTGGGAGCCTTGTTATGCTGATGGGCGGGATGTAAATTGCCAACAGCCACTCGGGAGAAGTGTATGGTGTTTCCTGAAACATCTAAAAAACAAAGCAACAGAGCCTAGGGCACTTCCACTTATGGTCCTATAGCTTAGGGAAATTAAAATCAAAAAGACACAGCCACCCCAAAGGTTGGGACGGCTCTGTTTACAAGAACCTGGTTTACGGTACAAGTTCAATATCGCAGAAAGTGAAAAATGGATAAAGAAGTTGTGGTACTTACGTACAATGCAGTATCACTCAGCAATGAAATCTATGTCATCAGGCCCGTAGCAGCATAATGAGTGGATTCAGGTATGATGATTCTAACTGAAATAAGTCACACAGAAAAAGAAACATCATAAGATATCACTAATACACGGAATGTAAACTTGGCTACACAGGAACTGAATTACAAAACAGAACAGGGTCACAAATTTAGAAACCCAACTTATGCTTGCTTAAGGGGAAAGGTGAGTTGGGGTAATGCATAAAACCAGAGATTGAAATGAGCACAGATAAAGTTCTTTAAGCCAAATATGGAATAGACAAGAGCTACTCCTTGCTCAACGAGATGGATTCAACACCCCGTATTAAACACCTAAGAATATACCTGACTAGGAAGTATCTTAAAACCTATGGATTGCTATGTCTCCTAAGGAGAATCAAGCATGTGCACAGGGGCATAAACGCAGCAGTGATAGGACTGGAGAGGTTCGGTGAGCAAATGAAGACCCTTTGATGTCATATTGCATGGTACCCATTCCACGGGTCTCAACTCTCCAGGTTTAAGGTATTCTTCCTTCAGCTAAAACATGCATGTGGAACCCAGAGTATGATCAACCGTGTGATCGGGAGACGTGTTCCAATATGTCTCAGTTTTCGTCCCCTGGTACTCGGGTGCAACATTCCAGACGCTTTACTAACACTCTCCCGACTTGGAGAGTCAGTGCCTTTAACCTCCTGTTTGGCCCAGTTTGCAATTTCTGCGGAAGATGAACAGGAATAGGGAGAACCAATGACAGACTAGCTGGAGGTGTCTGGACGGGCAAATTTAACTCTCATTTCCCACCAGGAAGAGGAATTAAACAGAGGCTCAGCGTGCCGTGCCGGAACCAGATTAGGGCCTGAAGCCATCCTGCGGTGTTGCGGCCAGCTCACGAGAAAGCGAGTTGAAGAAAGGAGCTCAGGGGCACTGTAATTCACAAACCTGCAGAGTTATAAATGACAGCTATCGTCCAAAAATATACTGAAGTAAGGCTGCCAAGAGGACTTGAAAGCGGGGCAGAATTGCAGGAAACCGATTTCAGGAGGTAGACTGGAATTGCATTTAAAGCATAGGAAAAGAGGCAGAACGTCCACAATGATGCACTTGGCCAAAAAGGGCGTATGCGTTTTTTCCTGAATATATTCAGGAAAAAACGCATACGCCCTTTTTGGCCAACCAAGCAAGCTTGCAAAGGAAATCTGCACTACAATGAAGTCTCACTTACCCCAGGTCAAAAGGGCCATCTGAAAAAAGTGTAAAATCCAGAAAGGCAGGACAGGCCATGGAGAACTGGGAGCCTTGTTATGCTGATGGGCGGGATGTAAATTGCCAACAGCCACTCGGGAGAAGTGTATGGTGTTTCCTGAAACATCTAAAAAACAAAGCAACAGAGCCTAGGGCACTTCCACTTATGGTCCTATAGCTTAGGGAAATTAAAATCAAAAAGACACAGCCACCCCAACGCTTGGGACGGCTCTGTTTACAAGAACCTGATTTATGGTACAAGTTCAATATCGCAGAAAGTGAAAAATGGATAAAGAAGTTGTGGTACTTACGTACAATGCAATATCACTCAGCAAGGAAATCTATGTCATCAGGCCCGTAGCAGCATAATGAGTGGATTCAGGTATGATGATTCTAACTGAAATAAGTCACACAGAAAAAGAAACATCATAAGATATCACTAATACACGGAATGTAAACTTGGCTACAAAGGAACTGAATTACAAAACAGAACAGTGTCTCAATTTAAGAAAACCAACTTATGCTTCCTTAAGGGGAAAGGTGAGTTGGGGTGCTGCATAAAACCAGAGATTGAAATGAGCACAGATAAAGTTCCTTAAGCCAAATATGGAATAGACAAGAGTTACTCGTTTCTCAACGAAATGGACTCAACACCCCATATTAAACGCCTAAGAATGTACCTGACTAGGAAGTATCTTAAAACCTATGGACTGCTATGACTCCGAAAGAGAATCAAGCGTGTGTACAGGGGCATAAACGCAGCAGTGATAGGATTGGAGAGGTTCGGTGAGCATATGAAGACCCTTTGAAGTCATATTGCATGGTATCCATTCCACGGGTCTCAACTTTCCAGGTTTCAGGTATTCTTCCTTCAGCTAAAACATGCATGTGGAACCCAGAGTATGATCAACCATGTGAGCGGGAGACGTGTTCAAATATGTCTCAGTTTTCGTCCCCTGGTACTCGGGTGCAACATTCCAGATGCTTTACTAACACTCTCCCGACTTGGAGAGTCAGTGCCTTTAACCTCCTGTTTGGCCCAGTTTGCAATTTCTGCGGAAGATGAACAGGAATAGGGAGAACCAATGACAGACTAGCTGGAGGTGTCTGGACGGGCAAATTTAACTCTCATTTCCCACCAGGAAGAGGAATTAAACAGAGGCTCAGCGTGCCGTGCCGGAACCAGATTAGGGCCTGAAGCCATCCTGCGGTGTTGCGGCCAGCTCACGAGAAAGCGAGTTGAAGAAAGGAGCTCAGGGGCACTGTAATTCACAAACCTGCAGAGTTATAAATGACAGCTATCGTCCAAAAATATACTGAAGTAAGGCTGCCAAGAGGACTTGAAAGCGGGGCAGAATTGCAGGAAACCGATTTCAGGAGGTAGACTGGAATTGCATTTAAAGCATAGGAAAAGAGGCAGAACGTCCACAATGATGCACTTGGCCAAAAAGGGCGTATGCGTTTTTTCCTGAATATATTCAGGAAAAAACGCATACGCCCTTTTTGGCCAACCAAGCAAGCTTGCAAAGAAAATCTGCACTACAATGAAGTCTCACTTCCCCCCGGTCAAAAGGGCCATCTGAAAAAAGTGTAAAATCCAGAAAGGCAGGACAGGCCATGGAGAAGTGGGAGCCTTGTTATGCTGATGGGCGGGATGTAAATTGCCAACAGCCACTCGGGAGAACTGTATGGTGTTTCCTGAAACATCTAAAAAACAAAGCAACAGAGCCTAGGGCACTTCCACTTATGGTCCTATAGCTTAGGGAAATTAAAATCAAAAAGACACAGCCACCCCAATGGTTGGGACGGCTCTGTTTACAAGAACCTGGTTTACGGTACAAGTTCAATATCGCAGAAAGTGAAAAATGGATAAAGAAGTTGTGGTACTTACGTACAATGCAATATCACTCAGCAAGGAAATCTATGTCATCAGGCCCGTAGCAGCATAATGAGTGGATTCAGGTATGATGATTCTAACTGAAATAAGTCACACAGAAAAAGAAACATCATAAGATATCACTAATACACGGAATGTAACCTTGGCTACACAGGAACTGAATTACAAAACAGAACAGGTCGCAAATTTAGAAACCCAACTTATGCTTGCTTAAGGGGAAAGGTGAGTTGGGGTGCTGCATAAAACCAGAGATTGAAATGAGCACAGATAAAGTTCCTTAAGCCAAATATGGAATAGACAAGAGCTACTCCTTGCTCAACGAAATGGACTCAACACCCCATATTAAACGCCTAAGAATGTACCTGACTAGGAAGTATCTTAAAACCTATGGATTGCTATGTCTCCGAAAGAGAATCAAGCGTGTGTACAGGGGCATAAACGCAGCAGTGATAGGACTGGAGAGGTTCGGTGAGCAAATGAAGACCCTTTGAAGTCATATTGCATGGTACCCATTCCATGGGTCTCAACTCTCCAGGTTTAAGGTATTCTTCCTTCAGCTAAAACATGCATGTGGAACCCAGAGTATGATCAACCGTGTGATCGGGAGACGTGTTCCAATATGTGTCAGTTTTCGTCCCCTGGTACTCGGGTGCAACATTCCAGATGCTTTACTAACACTCTCCCGACTTGGAGAGTCAGTGCCTTTAACCTCCTGATTGGCCCAGTTTGCAATTTCTGCGGAAGATGAACAGGAATAGGGAGAACCAATGACAGACTAGCTGGAGGTGTCTGGACGGGCAAATTTAACTCTCATTTCCCACCAGGAAGAGGAATTAACCAAAGGCTCAGCGTGCCGTGCCGGAACCAGATTAGGGCCTGAAGCCATCCTGCAGTGTTGCGGCCAGCTCACGAGAAAGCGAGTTGAAGAAAGGAGCTCAGGGGCCCTGTAATTCACAAACCTGCAGAGTTATAAATGACAGCTATCGTCCAAAAATATACTGAAGTAAGGCTGCCAAGAGGACTTGAAAGCGGGGCAGAATTGCAGGAAACCGATTTCAGGAGGTAGACTGGAATTGCATTTAAAGCATAGGAAAAGAGGCAGAACGTCCACAATGATGCACTTGGCCAAAAAGGGCGTATGCGTTTTTTCCTGAATATATTCAGGAAAAAACGCATACGCCCTTTTTGGCCAACCAAGCAAGCTTGCAAAGGAAATCTGCACTACAATGAAGTCTCACTTCCCCCCGGTCAAAAGGGCCATCTGAAAAAAGTGTAAAATCCAGAAAGGCAGGACAAGCCATGGAGAACTGGGAGCCTTGTTATGCTGATGGGCGGGATGTCAATTGCCAACAGCCACTCGGGAGAAGTGTATGGTGTTTCCTGAAACATCTAAAAAACAAAGCAACAGAGCCTAGGGCACTTCCACTTATGGTCCTATAGCTTAGGGAAATTAAAATCAAAAAGACACAGCCACCCCAAAGGTTGGGACGGCTCTGTTTACAAGAACCTGGTTTACGGTACAAGTTCAATATCGCAGAAAGTGAAAAATGGATAAAGAAGTTGTGGTACTTACGTACAATGCAGTATCACTCAGCAATGAAATCTATGTCATCAGGCCCGTAGCAGCATAATGAGTGGATTCAGGTATGATGATTCTAACTGAAATAAGTCACACAGGAAAAGAAACATCATAAGATATCACTAATACACGGAATGTAAACTTGGCTACACAGGAACTGAATTACAAAACAGAACAGGGTCACAAATTTAGAAACCCAACTTATGCTTGCTTAAGGGGAAAGGTGAGTTGGGGTAATGCATAAAACCAGAGATTGAAATGAGCACAGATAAAGTTCTTTAAGCCAAATATGGAATAGACAAGAGCTACTCCTTGCTCAACGAGATGGATTCAACACCCCGTATTAAACACCTAAGAATATACCTGACTAGGAAGTATCTTAAAACCTATGGATTGCTATGTCTCCTAAGGAGAATCAAGCATGTGCACAGGGGCATAAACGCAGCAGTGATAGGACTGGAGAGGTTCGGTGAGCAAATGAAGACCCTTTGATGTCATATTGCATGGTACCCATTCCACGGGTCTCAACTCTCCAGGTTTAAGGTATTCTTCCTTCAGCTAAAACATGCATGTGGAACCCAGAGTATGATCAACCGTGTGATCGGGAGACGTGTTCCAATATGTCTCAGTTTTCGTCCCCTGGTACTCGGGTGCAACATTCCAGACGCTTTACTAACACTCTCCCGACTTGGAGAGTCAGTGCCTTTAACCTCCTGTTTGGCCCAGTTTGCAATTTCTGCGGAAGATGAACAGGAATAGGGAGAACCAATGACAGACTAGCTGGAGGTGTCTGGACGGGCAAATTTAACTCTCATTTCCCACCAGGAAGAGGAATTAAACAGAGGCTCAGCGTGCCGTGCCGGAACCAGATTAGGGCCTGAAGCCATCCTGCGGTGTTGCGGCCAGCTCACGAGAAAGCGAGTTGAAGAAAGGAGCTCAGGGGCACTGTAATTCACAAACCTGCAGAGTTATAAATGACAGCTATCGTCCAAAAATATACTGAAGTAAGGCTGCCAAGAGGACTTGAAAGCGGGGCAGAATTGCAGGAAACCGATTTCAGGAGGTAGACTGGAATTGCATTTAAAGCATAGGAAAAGAGGCAGAACGTCCACAATGATGCACTTGGCCAAAAAGGGCGTATGCGTTTTTTCCTGAATATATTCAGGAAAAAACGCATACGCCCTTTTTGGCCAACCAAGCAAGCTTGCAAAGGAAATCTGCACTACAATGAAGTCTCACTTATCCCAGGTCAAAAGGGCCATCTGAAAAAAGTGTAAAATCCAGAAAGGCAGGACAGGCCATGGAGAACTGGGAGCCTTGTTATGCTGATGGGCGGGATGTAAATTGCCAACAGCCACTCGGGAGAAGTGTATGGTGTTTCCTGAAACATCTAAAAAACAAAGCAACAGAGCCTAGGGCACTTCCACTTATGGTCCTATAGCTTAGGGAAATTAAAATCAAAAAGACACAGCCACCCCAACGCTTGGGACGGCTCTGTTTACAAGAACCTGATTTATGGTACAAGTTCAATATCGCAGAAAGTGAAAAATGGATAAAGAAGTTGTGGTACTTACGTACAATGCAATATCACTCAGCAAGGAAATCTATGTCATCAGGCCCGTAGCAGCATAATGAGTGGATTCAGGTATGATGATTCTAACTGAAATAAGTCACACAGAAAAAGAAACATCATAAGATATCACTAATACACGGAATGTAAACTTGGCTACACAGGAACTGAATTACAAAACAGAACAGTGTCTCAATTTAAGAAAACCAACTTATGCTTCCTTAAGGGGAAAGGTGAGTTGGGGTGCTGCATAAAACCAGTGATTGAAATGAGCACAGATAAAGTTCCTTAAGCCAAATATGGAATAGACAAGAGTTACTCGTTTCTCAACGAAATGGACTCAACACCCCATATTAAACGCCTAAGAATGTACCTGACTAGGAAGTATCTTAAAACCTATGGACTGCTATGACTCCGAAAGAGAATCAAGCGTGTGTACAGGGGCATAAACGCAGCAGTGATAGGATTGGAGAGGTTCGGTGAGCATATGAAGACCCTTTGAAGTCATATTGCATGGTATCCATTCCACGGGTCTCAACTTTCCAGGTTTCAGGTATTCTTCCTTCAGCTAAAACATGCATGTGGAACCCAGAGTATGATCAACCATGTGAGCGGGAGACGTGTTCAAATATGTCTCAGTTTTCGTCCCCTGGTACTCGGGTGCAACATTCCAGATGCTTTACTAACACTCTCCCGACTTGGAGAGTCAGTGCCTTTAACCTCCTGTTTGGCCCAGTTTGCAATTTCTGCGGAAGATGAACAGGAATAGGGAGAACCAATGACAGACTAGCTGGAGGTGTCTGGACGGGCAAATTTAACTCTCATTTCCCACCAGGAAGAGGAATTAAACAGAGGCTCAGCGTGCCGTGCCGGAACCAGATTAGGGCCTGAAGCCATCCTGCGGTGTTGCGGCCAGCTCACGAGAAAGCGAGTTGAAGAAAGGAGCTCAGGGACACTGTAATTCACAAACCTGCAGAGTTATAAATGACAGCTATCGTCCAAAAATATACTGAAGTAAGGCTGCCAAGAGGACTTGAAAGCGGGGCAGAATTGCAGGAAACCGATTTCAGGAGGTAGACTGGAATTGCATTTAAAGCATAGGAAAAGAGGCAGAACGTCCACAATGATGCACTTGGCCAAAAAGGGCGTATGCGTTTTTTCCTGAATATATTCAGGAAAAAACGCATACGCCCTTTTTGGCCAACCAAGCAAGCTTGCAAAGAAAATCTGCACTACAATGAAGTCTCACTTCCCCCCGGTCAAAAGGGCCATCTGAAAAAAGTGTAAAATCCAGAAAGGCAGGACAGGCCATGGAGAAGTGGGAGCCTTGTTATGCTGATGGGCGGGATGTAAATTGCCAACAGCCACTCGGGAGAACTGTATGGTGTTTCCTGAAACATCTAAAAAACAAAGCAACAGAGCCTAGGGCACTTCCACTTATGGTCCTATAGCTTAGGGAAATTAAAATCAAAAAGACACAGCCACCCCAATGGTTGGGACGGCTCTGTTTACAAGAACCTGGTTTACGGTACAAGTTCAATATCGCAGAAAGTGAAAAATGGATAAAGAAGTTGTGGTACTTACGTACAATGCAATATCACTCAGCAAGGAAATCTATGTCATCAGGCCCGTAGCAGCATAATGAGTGGATTCAGGTATGATGATTCTAACTGAAATAAGTCACACAGAAAAAGAAACATCATAAGATATCACTAATACACGGAATGTAACCTTGGCTACACAGGAACTGAATTACAAAACAGAACAGGTCGCAAATTTAGAAACCCAACTTATGCTTGCTTAAGGGGAAAGGTGAGTTGGGGTGCTGCATAAAACCAGAGATTGAAATGAGCACAGATAAAGTTCCTTAAGCCAAATATGGAATAGACAAGAGCTACTCCTTGCTCATCGAAATGGACTCAACACCCCATATTAAACGCCTAAGAATGTACCTGACTAGGAAGTATCTTAAAACCTATGGATTGCTATGTCTCCGAAAGAGAATCAAGCGTGTGTACAGGGGCATAAACGCAGCAGTGATAGGACTGGAGAGGTTCGGTGAGCAAATGAAGACCCTTTGAAGTCATATTGCATGGTACCCATTCCACGGGTCTCAACTTTCCAGGTTTAAGGTATTCTTCCTTCAGCTAAAACATGCATGTGGAACCCAGAGTATGATCAACCGTGTGATCGGGAGACGTGTTCCAATATGTCTCAGTTTTCGTCCCCTGGTACTCGGGTGCAACATTCCAGACGCTTTACTAACACTCTCCCGACTTGGAGAGTCAGTGCCTTTAACCTCCTGTTTGGCCCAGTTTGCAATTTCTGCGGAAGATGAACAGGAATAGGGAGAACCAATGACAGACTAGCTGGAGCTGTCTGGACGGGCAAATTTAACTCTCATTTCCCACCAGGAAGAGGAAATAAACAAAGGCTCAGCGTGCTGTGCCGGGACCAGATTAGGGCCTGAAGCAATCCTGCGGTGTTGCGGCCAGCTCACGAGAAAGCGAGTTGAAGAAAGTAGCTCAGGGGCACTGTAATTCACAAACCTGCAGAGTTATAAATGACAGCTATCGTCCAAAAATATACTGAAGTAAGGCTGCCAAGAGGACTTGAAAGCGGTGCAGAATTGCAGGAATCCGATTTCAGGAGGTAGACTGGAATTGCATTTAAAGCATAGGAAAAGAGGCAGAACGTCCACAATGATGCACTTGGCCAAACAGGGCGTATGCGTTTTTTCCTGAATATATTCAGGAAAAAACGCATACGCCCTTTTTGGCCATCCAAGCAAGCTTGCAAAGGAAATCTGCACTACATTGAAGTCTCACTTCCCCCCGGTCAAAAGGGCCATCTGAAAAAAGTGTAAAATCCAGAAAGGCAGGACAGGCCATGGAGAACTGGGAGCCTTGTTATGCTGATGGGCGGGATGTAAATTGCCAACAGCCACTCGGGAGAAGTGTATGGTGTTTCCTGAAACATCTAAAAGACAAAGCAACAGAGCCTAGGGCACTTCCACTTATGGTCCTATAGCTTAGGGAAATTAAAATCAAAAAGACACAGCCACCCCAAAGGTTGGGACGGCTCTGTTTACAAGAACCTGGTTTACGGTACAAGTTCAATATCGCAGAAAGTGAAAAATGGATAAAGAATTTGTGGTACTTACGTACAATGCAATATCACTCAGCAAGGAAATCTATGTCATCAGGCCCGTAGCAGCATAATGAGTGGATTGAGGTATGATGATTCTAACTGAAATAAGTCACACAGAAAAAGAAACATCATAAGATATCACTAATACACGGAATGTAACCTTGGCTACACAGGAACTGAATTACAAAACACAACAGGGTCTCAAATTAAGAAAACCAACTTATGCTTCCTTAAGGGGAAAGGTGAGTTGGGGTAATGCATAAAACCAGAGATTGAAATGAGCACAGATAAAGTTCCTTAAGTCAAATATGGAATAGACAAGAGCTACTCCTTGCTCAACGAAATGGACTCAACACCCAATATTAAACGCCTAAGAATGTACCTGACTAGGAAGTATCTTAAAACCTATGGACTTCTATGTCTCCGAAAGAGAATCAAGCGTGTGTACAGGGGCATAAACGCAGCAGTGATAGGATTGGAGAGGTTCGGTGAGCAAATGAAGACCCTTTGAAGTCATATTGCATGGTACCCATTCCACGGGTCTCAACTTTCCAGGTTTAAGGTATTCTTCCTTCAGCTAAAACATGCATGTGGAACCCAGAGTATGATCAACCGTGTGATCGGGAGACGTGTTCCAATATGTCTCAGTTTTCGTCCCCTGGTACTCGGGTGCAACATTCCAGACGCTTTACTAACACTCTCCCGACTTGGAGAGTCAGTGCCTTTAACCTCCTGTTTGGCCCAGTTTGCAATTTCTGCGGAAGATGAACAGGAATAGGGAGAACCAATGACAGACTAGCTGGAGGTGTCTGGACGGGCAAATTTAACTCTCATTTCCCACCAGGAAGAGGAATTAACCAAAGGCTCAGCGTGCCGTGCCGGAACCAGATTAGGGCCTGAAACAATCCTGCGGTGTTGCGGACAGCTCACGAGAAAGCGAGTTGAAGAAAGGAGCTCAGGGGCACTGTAATTCACAAACCTGCAGAGTTATAAATGATAGCTGTCGTCCAAAAATATACTGAAGTAAGGCTGCCAAGAGGACTTGAAAGCAGGGCAGAATTGCAGGAAACCGATTTCAGGAGGTAGACTGGAATTGCATTTAAAGCATAGGAAAAGAGGCAGAACGTCCACAATGATGCACTTGGCCAAAAAGCGTGTATGCGTTTTTTCCTGAATATATTCAGGAAAAAACGCATACACCCTTTTTGGCCAACCAAGCAAGCTTGCAAAGGAAATCTGCACTACAATGAAGTCTCACTTCCCCCCGGTCAAAAGGGCCATCTGAAAAAAGTGTAAATCCAGAAAGGCAGGACAGGCCATGGAGAACTGGGAGCCTTGTTATGCTGATGGGTGGGATGTAAATTGCCAACAGCCACTCGGGAGAAGTGTATGGTGTTTCCTGAAACATCTAAAAAACAAAGCAACAGAGCCTAGGGCACTTCCACTTATGGTCCTATAGCTTAGGGAAATTAAAATCAAAAGGCACAGCCACCCCAAAGTTGGGGATGGCTCTGTTTACAAGAACCTCATATACGGTACAAGTTCAATATCGCAGAAAGTGAAAAATGGATAAAGAAGTTGTGGTACTTACGTACAATGCAGTATCACTCAGCAATGAAATCTATGTCATCAGGCCCGTAGCAACATAATGAGTGGATTCAGGTATGATGATTCTAACTGAAATAAGTCACACAGAAAAAGAAACATCATAAGATATCACTAATACACGGAATGTAAACTTGGCTACACAGGAACTGAATTACAAAACAGAACAGGGTCTCAAATTTAGAAACCCAACTTATGCTTGCTTAAGGGGAAAGGTGAGTTGGGGTGCTGCATAAAACCAGAGATTGAAATGAGCACAGATAAAGTTCCTTAAGCCAAATATGGAATAGACAAGAGCTACTCCTTGCTCAACGAAATGGACTCAACACCCCATATTAAATGCCTAAGAGTGTACCTGACTAGGAAGTATCTTAAAACCTATGGATTGCTATGTCTCTGAAAGAGAATCAAGCGTGTGTACAGGGGCATAAACGCAGCAGTGATAGGATTGGAGAGGTTCGGTGAGCAAATGAAGACCCTTTGAAGTCATATTGCATGGTACCCATTCCACGGGTCTCAACTCTCCAGGTTGAAGGTATTCTTCCTTCAGCTAAAACATGCATGTGGAACCCAGAGTATGATCAACCGTGTGATCGGGAGACGTGTTCCAATATGTGTCAGTTTTCGTCCCCTGGTACTCGGGTGCAACATTCCAGACGCTTTACTAACACTCTCCCGACTTGGAGAGTCAGTGCCTTTAACCTCCTGTTTGGCCCAGTTTGCAATTTCTGCGGAAGATGAACAGGAATAGGGAGAACCAATGACAGACTAGCTGGAGGTGTCTGGACGGGCAAATTTAACTCTCATTTCCCACCAGGAAGAGGAATTAACCAAAGGCTCAGCGTGCCGTGCCGGAACCAGATTAGGGCCTGAAGCCATCCTGCGGTGTTGCGGCCAGCTCACGAGAAAGCGAGTTGAAGAAAGGAGCTCAGGGGCACTGTAATTCACAAACCTGCAGAGTTATAAATGACAGCTATCGTCCAAAAATATACTGAAGTAAGGCTGCCAAGAGGACTTGAAAGCGGGGCAGAATTGCAGGAAACCGATTTCAGGAGGTAGACTGGAATTGCATTTAAAGCATAGGAAAAGAGGCAGAACGTCCACAATGATGCACTTGGCCAAAAAGGGCGTATGCGTTTTTTCCTGAATATATTCAGGAAAAAACGCATACGCCCTTTTTGGCCAACCAAGCAAGCTTGCAAAGGAAATCTGCACTACAATGAAGTCTCACTTCCCCCCGGTCAAAAGGGCCATCTGAAAAAAGTGTAAAATCCAGAAAGGCAGGACAGGCCATGGAGAACTGGGAGCCTTGTTATGCTGATGGGCGGGATGTAAATTGCCAACAGCCACTCGGGAGAAGTGTATGGTGTTTCCTGAAACATCTAAAAAACAAAGCAACAGAGCCTAGGGCGCTTCCACTTATGGTCCTATAGCTTAGGGAAATTAAAATCAAAAAGACACAGCCACCCCAACGGTTGGGACGGCTCTGTTTACAAGAACCTGGTTTACGGTACAAGTTCAATATCGCAGAAAGTGAAAAATGGATAAAGAAGTTGTGGTACTTACGTACAATGCAGTATCACTCAGCAATGAAATCTATGTCATCAGGCCCGTAGCAGCATAATGAGTGGATTCAGGTATGATGATTCTAACTGAAATAAGTCACACAGAAAAAGAAACATCATAAGATATCACTAATACACGGAATGTAAACTTGGCTACACAGGAACTGAATTCCAAAACAGAACAGGGTCTCAAATTTAGAAACCCAACTTATGCTTGCTTAAGGGGAAAGGTGAGTTGGGGTGCTGCATAAAACCAGAGATTGAAATGAGCACAGATAAAGTTCTTTAAGCCAAATATGGAATAGACAAGAGCTACTCCTTGCTCAACGAAATGGATTCAACACCCCGTATTAAACACCAAAGAATATACCTGACTAGGAAGTATCTTAAAACCTATGGATTGCTATGTCTCCGAAAGAGAATCAAGCGTGTGTACAGGGGCATAAACGCAGCAGTGATAGGATTGGAGAGGTTCGGTGAGCAAATGAAGACCCTTTGAAGTCATATTGCATGGTACCCATTCCACGGGTCTCAACTCTCCAGGTTTAAGGTATTCTTCCTTCAGCTAAAACATGCATGTGGAACCCAGAGTATGATCAACCGTGTGATCGGGAGACATGTTCCAATATGTGTCAGTTTTCGTCCCCTGGTACTCGGGTGCAACATTCCAGACGCTTTACTAACACTCTCCCGACTTGGAGAGTCAGTGCCTTTAACCTCCTGTTTGGCCCAGTTTGCAATTTCTGCGGAAGATGAACAGGAATAGGGAGAACCAATGACAGACTAGCTGGAGGTGTCTGGACGGGCAAATTTAACTCTCATTTTCCACCAGGAAGAGGAATTAACCAAAGGCTCAGCGTGCCGTGCCGGAAACAGATTAGGGCCTGAAGCCATCCTGCGGTGTTGCGGCCAGCTCACGAGAAAGCGAGTTGAAGAAAGCAGCTCAGGGGCACTGTAATTCACAAACCTGCAGAGTTATAAATGACAGCTATCGTCCAAAAATATACTGAAGTAAGGCTGCCAAGAGGACTTGAAAGCGGGGCAGAATTGCAGGAAACCGATTTCAGGAGGTAGACTGGAATTGCATTTAAAGCATAGGAAAAGAGGCAGAACGTCCACAATGATGCACTTGGCCAAAAAGGGCGTATGCGTTTTTTCCTGAATATATTCAGGAAAAAACGCATACGCCCTTTTTGGCCAACCAAGCAAGCTTGCAAAGGAAATCTGCACTACAATGAAGTCTCACTTCCCCCCGGTCAAAAGGGCCATCTGAAAAAAGTGTAAAATCCAGAAAGGCAGGACAGGCCATGGAGAACTGGGAGCCTTGTTATGCTGATGGGCGGGATGTAAATTGCCAACAGCCACTCGGGAGAAGTGTATGGTGTTTCCTGAAACATCTAAAAAACAAAGCAACAGAGCCTAGGGCACTTCCACTTATGGTCCTATAGCTTAGGGAAATTAAAATCAAAAAGACACAGCCACCCCAACGGTTGGGACGGCTCTGTTTACAAGAACCTGGTTTACGGTACAAGTTCAATATCGCAGAAAGTGAAAAATGGATAAAGAAGTTGTGGTACTTACGTACAATGCAATATCACACAGCAATGAATTCTATGTCATCAGGCCCGTAGCAGCATAATGAGTGGATTCAGGTACGATGATTCTAACTGAAATAAGTCACACAGAAAAAGAAACATCATAAGATATCACTAATACACGGAATGTAAACTTGGCTACACAGGAACTGAATTACAAAACAGAACAGGGTCTCAAATTTAGAAACCCAACTTATGCTTGCTTAAGGGGAAAGGTGAGTTGGGGTGCTGCATAAAACCAGAGATTGAAATGAGCACAGATAAAGTTCCTTAAGCCAAATATGGAATAGACAAGAGCTACTCCTTGCTCAACGAAATGGACTCAACACCCCATATTAAACGCCTAAGAATGTACCTGACTAGGAAGTATCTTAAAACCTATGGATTGCTATGTCTCCGAAAGAGAATCAAGCGTGTGTACAGGGGCATAAACGCAGCAGTGATAGGACTGGAGAGGTTCGGTGAGCAAATGAAGACCCTTTGAAGTCATATTGCATGGTACCCATTCCACGGGTCTCAACTCTCCAGGTTTAAGGTATTCTTCCTTCAGCTAAAACATGCATGTGGAACCCAGAGTATGATCAACCGTGTGATCGGGAGACGTGTTCCAATATGTGTCAGTTTTCGTCCCCTGGTACTCGGGTGCAACATTCCAGACGCTTTACTAACACTCTCCCGACTTGGAGAGTCAGTGCCTTTAATCTCCTGTTTGGCCCAGTTTGCAATTTCTGCGGAAGATGAACAGGAATAGGGAGAACCAATGACAGACTAGCTGGAGGTGTCTGGACGGGCAAATTTAACTCTCATTTCGCACCAGGAAGAGGAATTAAGCAAAGGCTCAGCGTGCCGTGCCGGAACAAGTTTAGGGCCTGAAGCAATCCTGCGGTGTTGCGGCCAGCTCACGAGAAAGCGAGTTGAAGAAAGGAGCTCAGGGGCACTGTAATTCACAAACCTGCAGAGTTATAAATGACAGCTATCGTCCAAAAATATACTGAAGTAAGGCTGCCAAGAGGACTTGAAAGCGGGGCAGAATTGCAGGAAACCGATTTCAGGAGGTAGACTGGAATTGCATTTAAAGCATAGGAAAAGAGGCAGAACGTCCACAATGATGCACTTGGCCAAAAAGGGCGTATGCGTTTTTTCCTGAATATATTCAGGAAAAAACGCATACGCCCTTTTTGGCCAACCAAGCAAGCTTGCAAAGGAAATCTGCACTACAATGAAGTCTCACTTCCCCCCGGTCAAAAGGGCCATCTGAAAAAAGTGTAAAATCCAGAAAGGCAGGACAGGCCATGGAGAACTGGGAGCCTTGTTATGCTGATGGGCGGGATGTAAATTGCCAACAGCCACTCGGGAGAAGTGTATGGTGTTTCCTGAAACATCTAAAAAACAAAGCAACAGAGCCTAGGGCACTTCCACTTATGGTCCTATAGCTTAGGGAAATTAAAATCAAAAGACACAGCCACCCCAAAGGTTGGGACGGCTCTGTTTACAAGAACCTGGTTTACGGTACAAGTTCAATATCGCAGAAAGTGAAAAATGGATAAAGAAGTTGTGGTACTTACGTACAATGCAGTATCACTCAGCAATGAAATCTATGTCATCAGGCCCGTAGCAGCATAATGAGTGGATTCAGGTATGATGATTCTAACTGAAATAAGTCACACAGAAAAAGAAACATCATAAGATATCACTAATACACGGAATGTAAACTTGGCTACACAGGAACTGAATTACAAAACAGAACAGGGTCTCAAATTTAGAAACCCAACTTATGCTTGCTTAAGGGGAAAGGTGAGTTGGGGTGCTGCATAAAACCAGAGATTGAAATGAGCACAGATAAAGTTCCTTAAGCCAAATATGGAATAGACAAGAGCTACTCCTTGCTCAAAGAAATGGACTCAACACCCCATATTAAACACCTAAGAATGTACCTGACTAGGAAGTATCTTAAAACCTATGGATTGTTATGTCTCCGAAAGAGAATCAAGCGTGTGTACAGGGGCATAAACGCAGCAGTGATAGGACTGGAGAGGTTCGGTGAGCAAATGAAGACCCTTTGAAGTCATATTGCATGGTACCCATTCCACGGGTCTCAACTCTCCAGGTTTAAGGTATTCTTCCTTCAGCTAAAACATGCATGTGGAACCCAGAGTATGATCAACCGTGTGATCGGGAGACGTGTTCCAATATGTGTCAGTTTTCGTCCCCTGGTACTCGGGTGCAACATTCCAGACGCTTTACTAACACTCTCCCGACTTGGAGAGTCAGTGCCTTTAACCTCCTGTTTGGCCCAGTTTGCAATTTCTGCGGAAGATGAACAGGAATAGGGAGAACCAATGACAGACTAGCTGGAGGTGTCTGGACGGGCAAATTTAACTCTCATTTCCCACCAGGAAGAGGAATTAAACAGAGGCTCAGCATGCCGTGCCGGAACCAGATTAGGGCCTGAAGCCATCCTGCGGTGTTGCGGCCAGCTCACGAGAAAGCGAGTTGAAGAAAGGAGCTCAGGGGCACTGTAATTCACAAACCTGCAGAGTTATAAATGACAGCTATCGTCCAAAAATATACTGAAGTAAGGCTGCCAAGAGGACTTGAAAGCGGGGCAGAATTGCAGGAAACCGATTTCAGGAGGTAGACTGGAATTGCATTTAAAGCATAGGAAAAGAGGCAGAACGTCCACAATGATGCACTTGGCCAAAAAGGGCGTATGCGTTTTTTCCTGAATATATTCAGGAAAAAACGCATACGCCCTTTTTGGCCAATCAAGCAAGCTTGCAAAGGAAATCTGCACTACAATGAAGTCTCACTTCCCCCCGGTCAAAAGGGCCATCTGAAAAAAGTGTAAAATCCAGAAAGGCAGGACAAGCCATGGAGAACTGGGAGCCTTGTCATGCTGATGGGCGGGATGTAAATTGCCAACAGCCACTCGGGAGAAGTGTATGGTGTTTCCTGAAACATCTAAAAAACAAAGCAACAGAGCCTAGGGCACTTCCACTTATGGTCCTATAGCTTAGGGAAATTAAAATCAAAAAGACACAGCCACCCCAAAGGTTGGGACGGCTCTGTTTACAAGAACCTGGTTTACGGTACAAGTTCAATATCGCAGAAAGTGAAAAATGGATAAAGAAGTTGTGGTACTTACGTACAATGCAATATCACTCAGCAAGGAAATCTATGTCATCAGGCCCGTAGCAGCATAATGAGTGGATTCAGGTATGATGATTCTAACTGAAATAAGTCACACAGAAAAAGAAACATCATAAGATATCATTAATACACGGAATGTAAACTTGGCTACACAGGAACTGAATTACAAAACAGAACAGGGTCTCAATTTAAGAAAACCAACTTATGCTTCCTTAAGGGGAAAGGTGAGTTGGGGTGCTGCATAAAACCAGAGATTGAAATGAGCACAGATAAAGTTCCTTAAGCCAAATATGGAATAGACAAGAGTTACTCGTTTCTCAACGAAATGGACTCAACACCCCATATTAAACGCCTAAGAATGTACCTGACTAGGAAGTATCTTAAAACCTATGGACTGCTATGACTCCGAAAGAGAATCAAGCGTGTGTACAGGGGCATAAACGCAGCAGTGATAGGATTGGAGAGGTTCGGTGAGCATATGAAGACCCTTTGAAGTCATATTGCATGGTATCCATTCCACGGGTCTCAACTTTCCAGGTTTCAGGTATTCTTCCTTCAGCTAAAACATGCATGTGGAACCCAGAGTATGATCAACCATGTGAGCGGGAGACGTGTTCAAATATGTCTCAGTTTTCGTCCCCTGGTACTCGGGTGCAACATTCCAGATGCTTTACTAACACTCTCCCGACTTGGAGAGTCAGTGCCTTTAACCTCCTGTTTGGCCCAGTTTGCAATTTCTGCAGAAGATGAACAGGAATAGGGAGAACCAATGACAGACTAGCTGGAGGTGTCTGGACGGGCAAATTTAACTCTAATTTCCCACCAGGAAGAGGAATTAAACAGAGGCTCAGCGTGCCGTGCCGGAACCAGATTAGGGCCTGAAGCCATCCTGCGGTGTTGCGGCCAGCTCACGAGAAAGCGAGTTGAAGAAAGGAGCTCAGGGGCACTGTAATTCACAAACCTTCAGAGTTATAAATGACAGCTATCGTCCAAAAATATACTGAAGTAAGGCTGCCAAGAGGACTTGAAAGCGGGGCAGAATTGCAGGAAACCGATTTCAGGAGGTAGACTGGAATTGCATTTAAAGCATAGGAAAAGAGGCAGAACGTCCACAATGATGCACTTGGCCAAAAAGGGCGTATGCGTTTTTTCCTGAATATATTCAGGAAAAAACGCATACGCCCTTTTTGGCCAACCAAGCAAGCTTGCAAAGGAAATCTGCACTACAATGAAGTCTCACTTCCCCCCGGTCAAAAGGGCCATCTGAAAAAAGTGTAAAATCCAGAAAGGCAGGACAGGCCATGGAGAAGTGGGAGCCTTGTTATGCTGATGGGCGGGATGTAAATTGCCAACAGCCACTGGGGAGAAGTGTATGGTGTTTCCTGAAACATCTAAAAAACAAAGCAACAGAGCCTAGGGCACTTCCACTTATGGTCCTATAGCTTAGGGAAATTAAAATCAAAAAGACACAGCCACCCCAAAGGTTGGGACGGCTCTGTTTACAAGAACCTGGTTTACGGTACAAGTTCAATATCGCAGAAAGTGAAAAATGGATAAAGAAGTTGTGGTACTTACGTACAATGCAATATCACTCAGCAAGGAAATCTATGTCATCAGGCCCGTAGCAGCATAATGAGTGGATTCAGGTATGATGATTCTAACTGAAATAAGTCACACAGAAAAAGAAACATCATAAGATATCACTAATACACGGAATGTAACCTTGGCTACACAGGAACTGAATTACAAAACAGAACAGGTCGCAAATTTAGAAACCCAACTTATGCTTGCTTAAGGGGAAAGGTGAGTTGGGGTGCTGCATAAAACCAGAGATTGAAATGAGCACAGATAAAGTTCCTTAAGCCAAATATGGAATAGACAAGAGCTACTCCTTGCTCATCGAAATGGACTCAACACCCCATATTAAACGCCTAAGAATGTACCTGACTAGGAAGTATCTTAAAACCTATGGATTGCTATGTCTCCGAAAGAGAATCAAGCGTGTGTACAGGGGCATAAACGCAGCAGTGATAGGACTGGAGAGGTTCGGTGAGCAAATGAAGACCCTTTGAAGTCATATTGCATGGTACCCATTCCACGGGTCTCAACTTTCCAGGTTTAAGGTATTCTTCCTTCAGCTAAAACATGCATGTGGAACCCAGAGTATGATCAACCGTGTGATCGGGAGACGTGTTCCAATATGTGTCAGTTTTCGTCCCCTGGTACTCGGGTGCAACATTCCAGACGCTTTACTAACACTCTCCCGACTTGGAGAGTCAGTGCCTTTAACCTCCTGTTTGGCCCAGTTTGCAATTTCTGCGGAAGATGAACAGGAATAGGGAGAACCAATGACAGACTAGCTGGAGCTGTCTGGACGGGCAAATTTAACTCTCATTTCCCACCAGGAAGAGGAAATAAACAAAGGCTCAGCGTGCTGTGCCGGGACCAGATTAGGGCCTGAAGCAATCCTGCGGTGTTGCGGCCAGCTCACGAGAAAGCGAGTTGAAGAAAGTAGCTCAGGGGCACTGTAATTCACAAACCTGCAGAGTTATAAATGACAGCTATCGTCCAAAAATATACTGAAGTAAGGCTGCCAAGAGGACTTGAAAGCGGTGCAGAATTGCAGGAATCCGATTTCAGGAGGTAGACTGGAATTGCATTTAAAGCATAGGAAAAGAGGCAGAACGTCCACAATGATGCACTTGGCCAAAAAGGGCGTATGCGTTTTTTCCTGAATATATTCAGGAAAAAACGCATACGCCCTTTTTGGCCAACCAAGCAAGCTTGCAAAGGAAATCTGCACTACATTGAAGTCTCACTTCCCCCCGGTCAAAAGGGCCATCTGAAAAAAGTGTAAAATCCAGAAAGGCAGGACAGGCCATGGAGAACTGGGAGCCTTGTTATGCTGATGGGCGGGATGTAAATTGCCAACAGCCACTCGGGAGAAGGGTATGGTGTTTCCTGAAACATCTAAAAAACAAAGCAACAGAGCCTAGGGCACTTCCACTTATGGTCCTATAGCTTAGGGAAATTAAAATCAAAAAGACACAGCCACCCCAAAGGTTGGGACGGCTCTGTTTACAAGAACCTGGTTTACGGTACAAGTTCAATATCGCAGAAAGTGAAAAATGGATAAAGAAGTTGTGGTACTTACGTACAATGCAATATCACTCAGCAAGGAAATCTATGTCATCAGGCCCGTAGCAGCATAATGAGTGGATTGAGGTATGATGATTCTAACTGAAATAAGTCACACAGAAAAAGAAACATCATAAGATATCACTAATACACGGAATGTAACCTTGGCTACACAGGAACTGAATTACAAAACACAACAGGGTCTCAAATTGAGAAAACCAACTTATGCTTCCTTAAGGGGAAAGGTGAGTTGGGGTAATGCATAAAACCAGAGATTGAAATGAGCACAGATAAAGTTCCTTAAGTCAAATATGGAATAGACAAGAGCTACTCCTTGCTCAACGAAATGGACTCAACACCCAATATTAAACGCCTAAGAATGTACCTGACTAGGAAGTATCTTAAAACCTATGGACTTCTATGTCTCCGAAAGAGAATCAAGCGTGTGTACAGGGGCATAAACGCAGCAGTGATAGGATTGGAGAGGTTCGGTGAGCAAATGAAGACCCTTTGAAGTCATATTGCATGGTACCCATTCCACGGGTCTCAACTTTCCAGGTTTAAGGTATTCTTCCTTCAGCTAAAACATGCATGTGGAACCCAGAGTATGATCAACCGTGTGATCGGGAGACGTGTTCCAATATGTCTCAGTTTTCGTCCCCTGGTACTCGGGTGCAACATTCCAGACGCTTTACTAACACTCTCCCGACTTGGAGAGTCAGTGCCTTTAACCTCCTGTTTGGCCCAGTTTGCAATTTCTGCGGAAGATGAACAGGAATAGGGAGAACCAATGACAGACTAGCTGGAGGTGTCTGGACGGGCAAATTTAACTCACATTTCCCACCAGGAAGAGGAATTAACCAAAGGCTCAGCGTGCCGTGCCGGGACCAGATTAGGGCCTGAAACAATCCTGCGGTGTTGCGGCCAGCTCACGAGAAAGCGAGTTGAAGAAAGGAGCTCAGGGGCACTGTAATTCACAAACCTGCAGAGTTATCAATGATAGATGTCGTCCAAAAATATACTGAAGTAAGGCTGCCAAGAGGACTTGAAAGCAGGGCAGAATTGCAGGAAACCGATTTCAGGAGGTAGACTGGAATTGCATTTAAAGCATAGGAAAAGAGGCA
This sequence comes from Lagenorhynchus albirostris, assembly GCF_949774975.1. Lineage (NCBI taxonomy): Eukaryota > Metazoa > Chordata > Mammalia > Artiodactyla > Delphinidae > Lagenorhynchus > Lagenorhynchus albirostris. The sequence goes on along the minus strand of NW_026783590.1, from coordinate 731,576 downwards.
GAACGTCCACAATGATGCACTTGGCCAAAAAGGGCGTATGCGTTTTTTCCTGAATATATTCAGGAAAAAACGCATACGCCCTTTTTGGCCAACCAAGCAAGCTTGCAAAGGAAATCTGCACTACAGTGAAGTCTCACTTCCCCCCGGTCAAAAGGGCCATCTGAAAAAAGTGTAAAATCCAGAAAGGCAGGACAGGCCATGGAGAACTGGGAGCCTTGTTATGCTGATGGGCGGGATGTAAATTGCCAACAGCCACTGGGGAGAAGTGTATGGTGTTTCCTGAAACATCTAAAAAACAAAGCAACAGAGCCTAGGGCACTTCCACTTATGGTCCTATAGCTTAGGGAAATTAAAATCAAAAAGGCACAGCCACCCCAAAGATTGAGACGGCTCTGTTTACAAGAACCTGGTTTACGGTACAAGTTCAATATCGCAGAAAGTGAAAAATGGATAAAGAAGTTGTGGTACTTACGTACAATGCAGTATCACTCAGCAATGAAATCTATGTCATCAGGCCCATAGCAGCATAATGAGTGGATTCAGGTATGATGATTCTAACTGAAATAAGTCACACAGGAAAAGAAACATCATAAGATATCACTAATACACGGAATGTAACCTTCGCTACACAGGAACTGAATTACAAAACAGAACAGGGTCTCAAATTTAGAAAACCAACTTATGCTTGCTTAAGGGGAAAGGTGAGTTGGGGTGCTGCATAAAACCAGAGATTGAAATGAGCACAGATAAAGTTCCTTAAGCCAAATATGGAATAGACAAGAGCTACTCCTTGCTCAACGAAATGGACTCAACACCCCATATTAAATGCCTAAGAGTGTACCTGACTAGGAATTATCTTAAAACCTATGGATTGCTATGTCTCTGAAAGAGAATCAAGTGTGTGTACAGGGGCATAAACGCAGCAGTGATAGGATTGGAGAGGTTCGGTGAGCAAATGAAGACCCTTTGAAGTCATATTGCATGGTACCCATTCCACGGGTCTCAACTCTCCAGGTTTAAGGTATTCTTCCTTCAGCTAAAACATGCATGTGGAACCCAGAGTATGATCAACCGTGTGATCGGGAGACGTGTTCCAATATGTCTCAGTTTTCGTCCCCTGGTACTCGGGTGCAACATTCCAGATGCTTTACTAACACTCTCCCGACTTGGAGAGTCAGTGCCTTTAACCTCCTGTTTGGCCCAGTTTGCAATTTCTGCAGAAGATGAACAGGAATAGGGAGAACCAATGACAGACTAGCTGGAGGTGTCTGGACGGGCAAATTTAACTCTAATTTCCCACCAGGAAGAGGAATTAAACAGAGGCTCAGCGTGCCGTGCCGGAACCAGATTAGGGCCTGAAGCCATCCTGCGGTGTTGCGGCCAGCTCACGAGAAAGCGAGTTGAAGAAAGGAGCTCAGGGGCACTGTAATTCACAAACCTGCAGAGTTATAAATGACAGCTATCGTCCAAAAATATACTGAAGTAAGGCTGCCAAGAGGACTTGAAAGCGGGGCAGAATTGCAGGAAACCGATTTCAGGAGGTAGACTGGAATTGCATTGAAAGCATAGGAAAAGAGGCAGAACGTCCACAATGATGCACTTGGCCAAAAAGGGCGTATGCGTTTTTTCCTGAATATATTCAGGAAAAAACGCATACGCCCTTTTTGGCCAACCAAGCAAGCTTGCAAAGGAAATCTGCACTACAATGAAGTCTCACTTCCCCCCGGTCAAAAGGGCCATCTGAAAAAAGTGTAAAATCCAGAAAGGCAGGACAGGCCATGGAGAAGTGGGAGCCTTGTTATGCTGATGGGCGGGATGTAAATTGCCAACAGCCACTGGGGAGAAGTGTATGGTGTTTCCTGAAACATCTAAAAAACAAAGCAACAGAGCCTAGGGCACTTCCACTTATGGTCCTATAGCTTAGGGAAATTAAAATCAAAAAGACACAGCCACCCCAAAGGTTGGGACGGCTCTGTTTACAAGAACCTGGTTTACGGTACAAGTTCAATATCGCAGAAAGTGAAAAATGGATAAAGAAGTTGTGGTACTTACGTACAATGCAATATCACTCAGCAAGGAAATCTATGTCATCAGGCCCGTAGCAGCATAATGAGTGGATTCAGGTATGATGATTCTAACTGAAATAAGTCACACAGAAAAAGAAACATCATAAGATATCACTAATACACGGAATGTAACCTTGGCTACACAGGAACTGAATTACAAAACAGAACAGGTCGCAAATTTAGAAACCCAACTTATGCTTGCTTAAGGGGAAAGGTGAGTTGGGGTGCTGCATAAAACCAGAGATTGAAATGAGCACAGATAAAGTTCCTTAAGCCAAATATGGAATAGACAAGAGCTACTCCTTGCTCATCGAAATGGACTCAACACCCCATATTAAACGCCTAAGAATGTACCTGACTAGGAAGTATCTTAAAACCTATGGATTGCTATGTCTCCGAAAGAGAATCAAGCGTGTGTACAGGGGCATAAACGCAGCAGTGATAGGACTGGAGAGGTTCGGTGAGCAAATGAAGACCCTTTGAAGTCATATTGCATGGTACCCATTCCACGGGTCTCAACTTTCCAGGTTTAAGGTATTCTTCCTTCAGCTAAAACATGCATGTGGAACCCAGAGTATGATCAACCGTGTGATCGGGAGACGTGTTCCAATATGTGTCAGTTTTCGTCCCCTGGTACTCGGGTGCAACATTCCAGACGCTTTACTAACACTCTCCCGACTTGGAGAGTCAGTGCCTTTAACCTCCTGTTTGGCCCAGTTTGCAATTTCTGCGGAAGATGAACAGGAATAGGGAGAACCAATGACAGACTAGCTGGAGCTGTCTGGACGGGCAAATTTAACTCTCATTTCCCACCAGGAAGAGGAAATAAACAAAGGCTCAGCGTGCTGTGCCGGGACCAGATTAGGGCCTGAAGCAATCCTGCGGTGTTGCGGCCAGCTCACGAGAAAGCGAGTTGAAGAAAGTAGCTCAGGAGCACTGTAATTCACAAACCTGCAGAGTTATAAATGACAGCTATCGTCCAAAAATATACTGAAGTAAGGCTGCCAAGAGGACTTGAAAGCGGTGCAGAATTGCAGGAATCCGATTTCAGGAGGTAGACTGGAATTGCATTTAAAGCATAGGAAAAGAGGCAGAACGTCCACAATGATGCACTTGGCCAAAAAGGGCGTATGCGTTTTTTCCTGAATATATTCAGGAAAAAACGCATACGCCCTTTTTGGCCAACCAAGCAAGCTTGCAAAGGAAATCTGCACTACATTGAAGTCTCACTTCCCCCCGGTCAAAAGGGCCATCTGAAAAAAGTGTAAAATCCAGAAAGGCAGGACAGGCCATGGAGAACTGGGAGCCTTGTTATGCTGATGGGCGGGATGTAAATTGCCAACAGCCACTCGGGAGAAGGGTATGGTGTTTCCTGAAACATCTAAAAAACAAAGCAACAGAGCCTAGGGCACTTCCACTTATGGTCCTATAGCTTAGGGAAATTAAAATCAAAAAGACACAGCCACCCCAAATGTTGGGACGGCTCTGTTTACAAGAACCTGGTTTACGGTACAAGTTCAATATCGCAGAAAGTGAAAAATGGATAAAGAAGTTGTGGTACTTACGTACAATGCAATATCACTCAGCAAGGAAATCTATGTCATCAGGCCCGTAGCAGCATAATGAGTGGATTGAGGTATGATGATTCTAACTGAAATAAGTCACACAGAAAAAGAAACATCATAAGATATCACTAATACACGGAATGTAACCTTGGGTACACAGGAACTGAATTACAAAACACAACAGGGTCTCAAATTGAGAAAACCAACTTATGCTTCCTTAAGGGGAAAGGTGAGTTGGGGTAATGCATAAAACCAGAGATTGAAATGAGCACAGATAAAGTTCCTTAAGTCAAATATGGAATAGACAAGAGCTACTCCTTGCTCAACGAAATGGACTCAACACCCAATATTAAACGCCTAAGAATGTACCTGACTAGGAAGTATCTTAAAACCTATGGACTTCTATGTCTCCGAAAGAGAATCAAGCGTGTGTACAGGGGCATAAACGCAGCAGTGATAGGATTGGAGAGGTTCGGTGAGCAAATGAAGACCCTTTGAAGTCATATTGCATGGTACCCATTCCACGGGTCTCAACTTTCCAGGTTTAAGGTATTCTTCCTTCAGCTAAAACATGCATGTGGAACCCAGAGTATGATCAACCGTGTGATCGGGAGACGTGTTCCAATATGTCTCAGTTTTCGTCCCCTGGTACTCGGGTGCAACATTCCAGACGCTTTACTAACACTCTCCTGACTTGGAGAGTCAGTGCCTTTAACCTCCTGTTTGGCCCAGTTTGCAATTTCTGCGGAAGATGAACAGGAATAGGGAGAACCAATGACAGACTAGCTGGAGGTGTCTGGACGGGCAAATTTAACTCACATTTCCCACCAGGAAGAGGAATTAACCAAAGGCTCAGCGTGCCGTGCCGGGACCAGATTAGGGCCTGAAACAATCCTGCGGTGTTGCGGCCAGCTCACGAGAAAGCGAGTTGAAGAAAGGAGCTCAGGGGCACTGTAATTCACAAACCTGCAGAGTTATCAATGATAGATGTCGTCCAAAAATATACTGAAGTAAGGCTGCCAAGAGGACTTGAAAGCAGGGCAGAATTGCAGGAAACCGATTTCAGGAGGTAGACTGGAATTGCATTTAAAGCATAGGAAAGGAGGCAGAACGTCCACAATGATGCACTTGGCCAAAAAGGGCGTATGCGTTTTTTCCTGAATATATTCAGGAAAAAACGCATACGCCCTTTTTGGCCAACCAAGCAAGCTTGCAAAGGAAATCTGCACTACAGTGAAGTCTCACTTCCCCCCGGTCAAAAGGGCCATCTGAAAAAAGTGTAAAATCCAGAAAGGCAGGACAGGCCATGGAGAACTGGGAGCCTTGTTATGCTGATGGGCGGGATGTAAATTGCCAACAGCCACTGGGGAGAAGTGTATGGTGTTTCCTGAAACATCTAAAAAACAAAGCAACAGAGCCTAGGGCACTTCCACTTATGGTCCTATAGCTTAGGGAAATTAAAATCAAAAAGGCACAGCCACCCCAAAGATTGAGACGGCTCTGTTTACAAGAACCTGGTTTACGGTACAAGTTCAATATCGCAGAAAGTGAAAAATGGATAAAGAAGTTGTGGTACTTACGTACAATGCAATATCACTCAGCAATGAAATCTATGTCATCAGGCCCATAGCAGCATAATGAGTGGATTCAGGTATGATGATTCTAACTGAAATAAGTCACACAGGAAAAGAAACATCATAAGATATCACTAATACACGGAATGTAACCTTCGCTACACAGGAACTGAATTACAAAACAGAACAGGGTCTCAAATTTAGAAAACCAACTTATGCTTGCTTAAGGGGAAAGGTGAGTTGGGGTGCTGCATAAAACCAGAGATTGAAATGAGCACAGATAAAGTTCCTTAAGCCAAATATGGAATAGACAAGAGCTACTCCTTGCTCAACGAAATGGACTCAACACCCCATATTAAATGCCTAAGAGTGTACCTGACTAGGAATTATCTTAAAACCTATGGATTGCTATGTCTCTGAAAGAGAATCAAGTGTGTGTACAGGGGCATAAACGCAGCAGTGATAGGATTGGAGAGGTTCGGTGAGCAAATGAAGACCCTTTGAAGTCATATTGCATGGTACCCATTCCACGGGTCTCAACTCTCCAGGTTTAAGGTATTCTTCCTTCAGCTAAAACATGCATGTGGAACCCAGAGTATGATCAACCGTGTGATCGGGAGACGTGTTCCAATATGTCTCAGTTTTCGTCCCCTGGTACTCGGGTGCAACATTCCAGACGCTTTACTAACACTCTCCCGACTTGGAGAGTCAGTGCCTTTAACCTCCTGTTTGGCCCAGTTTGCAATTTCTGCGGAAGATGAACAGGAATAGGGAGAACCAATGACAGACTAGCTGGAGGTGTCTGGACGGGCAAATTTAACTCTCATTTCCCACCAGGAAGAGGAATTAACCAAAGGCTCAGCGTGCCGTGCCGGAACCAGATTAGGGCCTGAAGCCATCCTGCGGTGTTGCGGCCAGCTCACGAGAAAGCGAGTTGAAGAAAGGAGCTCAGGGGCACTGTAATTCACAAACCTGCAGAGTTATAAATGACAGCTATCGTCCAAAAATATACTGAAGTAAGGCTGCCAAGAGGACTTGAAAGCGGGGCAGAATTGCAGGAAACCGATTTCAGGAGGTAGACTGGAATTGCATTTAAAGCATAGGAAAGGAGGCAGAACGTCCACAATGATGCACTTGGCCAAAAAGGGCGTATGCGTTTTTTCCTGAATATATTCAGGAAAAAACGCATACGCCCTTTTTGGCCAACCAAGCAAGCTTGCAAAGGAAATCTGCACTACAATGAAGTCTCACTTCCCCCGGTCAAAAGGGCCATCTGAAAAAAGTGTAAAATCCAGAAAGGCAGGCCAGGCCATGGAGAACTGGGAGCCTTGTTATGCTGATGGGCGGGATGTAAATTGCCAACAGCCACTCGGGAGAAGTGTATGGTGTTTCCTGAAACATCTAAAAAACAAAGCAACAGAGCCTAGGGCACTTCCACTTATGGTCCTATAGCTTAGGGAAATTAAAATCAAAAGACACAGCCACCCCAAAGGTTGGGACGGCTCTGTTTACAAGAACCTGGTTTACGGTACAAGTTCAATATCGCAGAAAGTGAAAAATGGATAAAGAAGTTGTGGTACTTACGTACAATGCAGTATCACTCAGCAATGAAATCTATGTCATCAGGCCCGTAGCAGCATAATGAGTGGATTCAGGTACGATGATTCTAACTGAAATAAGTCACACAGGAAAAGAAACATCATAAGATATCACTAATACACGGAATGTAAACTTGGCTACACAGGAACTGAATTCCAAAACAGAACAGGGTCTCAAATTTAGAAAACCAACTTATGCTTGCTTAAGGGGAAAGGTGAGTTGGGGTGCTGCATAAAACCAGAGATTGAAATGAGCACAGATAAAGTTCCTTAAGCCAAATATGGAATAGACAAGAGCTACTCCTTGCTCAACGAAATGGACTCAACACCCCATATTAAATGCCTAAGAGTGTACCTGACTAGGAAGTATCTTAAAACCTATGGATTGCTATGTCTCTGGAAGAGAATCAAGTGTGTGTACAGGGGCATAAACGCAGCAGTGATAGGATTGGAGAGGTTCGGTGAGCAAATGAAGACCCTTTGAAGTCATATTGCATGGTACCCATTCCACGGGTCTCAACTCTCCAGGTTTAAGGTATTCTTCCTTCAGCTAAAACATGCATGTGGAACCCAGAGTATGATCAACCGTGTGATCGGGAGACGTGTTCCAATATGTCTCAGTTTTCGTCCCCTGGTACTCGGGTGCAACATTCCAGACGCTTTACTAACACTCTCCCGTCTTGGAGAGTCAGTGCCTTTAACCTCCTGTTTGGCCCAGTTTGCAATTTCTGCGGAAGATGAACAGGAATAGGGAGAACCAATGAGAGACTAGCTGGAGGTGTCTGGACGGGCAAATTTAACTCTCATTTCCCACCAGGAAGAGGAATTAACCAAAGGCTCAGCGTGCCGTGCCGCAACCAGATTAGGGCCTGAAGCCATCCTGCGGTGTTGCGGCCAGCTCACGAGAAAGCGAGTTGAAGAAAGGAGCTCAGGGGCACTGTAATTCACAAACCTGCAGAGTTATAAATGACAGCTATCGTCCAAAAATATACTGAAGTAAGGCTGCCAAGAGGACTTGAAAGCGGGGCAGAATTGCAGGAAACCGATTTCAGGAGGTAGACTGGAATTGCATTTAAAGCATAGGAAAAGAGGCAGAACGTCCACAATGATGCACTTGGCCAAAAAGGGCGTATGCGTTTTTTCCTGAATATATTCAGGAAAAAACGCATTCGCCCTTTTTGGCCAACCAAGCAAGCTTGCAAAGGAAATCTGCACTACAATGAAGTCTCACTTGCCCCCGGTCAAAAGGGCCATCTGAAAAAAGTGTAAAATCCAGAAAGGCAGGACAGGCCATGGAGAACTGGGAGCCTTGTTATGCTGATGGGCGGGATGTAAATTGCCAACAGCCACTCGGGAGAAGTGTATGGTGTTTCCTGAAACATCTAAAAAACAAAGCAACAGAGCCTAGGGCACTTCCACTTATGGTCCTATAGCTTAGGGAAATTAAAATCAAAAGACACAGCCACCCCAAAGGTTGGGACGGCTCTGTTTACAAGAACCTGGTTTACGGTACAAGTTCAATATCGCAGAAAGTGAAAAATGGATAAAGAAGTTGTGGTACTTACGTACAATGCAGTATCACTCAGCAATGAAATCTATGTCATCAGGCCCGTAGCAGCATAATGAGTGGATTCAGGTACGATGATTCTAACTGAAATAATTCACACAGGAAAAGAAACATCATAAGATATCACTAATACACGGAATGTAAACTTGGCTACACAGGAACTGAATTACAAAACAGAACAGGGTCTCAAATTTAGAAACCCATCTTATGCTTGCTTAAGGGGAAAGGTGAGTTGGGGTGCTGCATAAAACCAGAGATTGAAATGAGCACAGATAAAGTTCCTTAAGCCAAATATGGAATAGACAAGAGCTACTCCTTGCTCAACGAAATGGACTCAACACCCCATATTAAATGCCTAAGAGTGTACCTGACTAGGAAGTATCTTAAAACCTATGGATTGCTATGTCTCTGAAAGAGAATCAAGTGTGTGTACAGGGGCATAAACGCAGCAGTGATAGGATTGGAGAGGTTCGGTGAGCAAATGAAGACCCTTTGAAGTCATATTGCATGGTACCCATTCCACGGGTCTCAACTCTCCAGGTTTAAGGTATTCTTCCTTCAGCTAAAACATGCATGTGGAACCCAGAGTATGATCAACCGTGTGATCGGGAGACGTGTTCCAATATGTCTCAGTTTTCGTCCCCTGGTACTCGGGTGCAACATTCCAGACGCTTTACTAACACTCTCCCGACTTGGAGAGTCAGTGCCTTTAACCTCCTGTTTGGCCCAGTTTGCAATTTCTGCGGAAGATGAACAGGAATAGGGAGAACCAATGACAGACTAGCTGGAGGTGTCTGGACGGGCAAATTTAACTCTCATTTCCCACCAGGAAGAGGAATTAACCAAAGGCTCAGCGTGCCGTGCCGGAACCAGATTAGGGCCTGAAGCCATCCTGCGGTGTTGCGGCCAGCTCACGAGAAAGCGAGTTGAAGAAAGGAGCTCAGGGGCACTGTCATTCACAAACCTGCAGAGTTATAAATGACAGCTATCGTCCAAAAATATACTGAAGTAAGGCTGCCAAGAGGACTTGAAAGTGGGGCAGAATTGCAGGAAACCGATTTCAGGAGGTAGACTGGAATTGCATTTAAAGCATAGGAAAAGAGGCAGAACGTCCACAATGATGCACTTGGCCAAAAAGGGCGTATGCGTTTTTTCCTGAATATATTCAGGAAAAAACGCATACGCCCTTTTTGGCCAACCAAGCAAGCTTGCAAAGGAAATCTGCACTACAATGAAGTCTCACTTCCCCCCGGTCAAAAGGGCCATCTGAAAAAAGTGTAAAATCCAGAAAGGCAGGCCAGGCCATGGAGAACTGGGAGCCTTGTTATGCTGATGGGCGGGATGTAAATTGCCAACAGCCACTCGGGAGAAGTGTATGGTGTTTCCTGAAACATCTAAAAAACAAAGCAACAGAGCCTAGGGCACTTCCACTTATGGTCCTATAGCTTAGGGAAATTAAAATCAAAAGACACAGCCACCCCAAAGGTTGGGACGGCTCTGTTTACAAGAACCTGGTTTACGGTACAAGTTCAATATCGCAGAAAGTGAAAAATGGATAAAGAAGTTGTGGTACTTACGTACAATGCAGTATCACTCAGCAATGAAATCTATGTCATCAGGCCCGTAGCAGCATAATGAGTGGATTCAGGTACGATGATTCTAACTGAAATAAGTCACACAGGAAAAGAAACATCATAAGATATCACTAATACACGGAATGTAAACTTGGCTACACAGGAACTGAATTACAAAACAGAACAGGGTCTCAAATTTAGAAAACCAACTTATGCTTGCTTAAGGGGAAAGGTGAGTTGGGGTGCTGCATAAAACCAGAGATTGAAATGAGCACAGATAAAGTTCCTTAAGCCAAATATGGAATAGACAAGAGCTACTCCTTGCTCAACGAAATGGACTCAACACCCCATATTAAATGCCTAAGAGTGTACCTGACTAGGAAGTATCTTAAAACCTATGGATTGCTATGTCTCTGAAAGAGAATCAAGTGTGTGTACAGGGGCATAAACGTAGCAGTGATAGGATTGGAGAGGTTCGGTGAGCAAATGAAGACCCTTTGAAGTCATATTGCATGGTACCCATTCCACGGGTCTCAACTCTCCAGGTTTAAGGTATTCTTCCTTCAGCTAAAACATGCATGTGGAACCCAGAGTATGATCAACCGTGTGATCGGGAGACGTGTTCCAATATGTCTCAGTTTTCGTCCCCTGGTACTCGGGTGCAACATTCCAGACGCTTTACTAACACTCTCCCGACTTGGAGAGTCAGTGCCTTTAACCTCCTGTTTGGCCCAGTTTGCAATTTCTGCGGAAGATGAACAGGAATAGGGAGTACCAATGACAGACTAGCTGGAGGTGTCTGGACGGGCAAATTTAACTCTCATTTCCCACCAGGAAGAGGAATTAACCAAAGGCTCAGCGTGCCGTGCCGGAACCAGATTAGGGCCTGAAGCCATCCTGCGGTGTTGCGGCCAGCTCACGAGAAAGCGAGTTGAAGAAAGGAGCTCAGGGGCACTGTAATTCACAAACCTGCAGAGTTATAAATGACAGCTATCGTCCAAAAATATACTGAAGTAAGGCTGCCAAGAGGACTTGAAAGCGGGGCAGAATTGCAGGAAACCGATTTCAGGAGGTAGACTGGAATTGCATTTAAAGCATAGGAAAAGAGGCAGAACGTCCACAATGATGCACTTGGCCAAAAAGGGCGTATGCGTTTTTTCCTGAATATATTCAGGAAAAAACGCATACGCCCTTTTTGGCCAACCAAGCAAGCTTGCAAAGGAAATCTGCACTACAATGAAGTCTCACTTCCCCCCGGTCAAAAGGGCCATCTGAAAAAAGTGTAAAATCCAGAAAGGCAGGACAGGCCATGGAGAACTGGGAGCCTTGTTATGCTGATGGGCGGGATGTAAATTGCCAACAGCCACTCGGGAGAAGTGTATGGTGTTTCCTGAAACATCTAAAAAACAAAGCAACAGAGCCTAGGGCACTTCCACTTATGGTCCTATAGCTTAGGGAAATTAAAATCAAAAGACACAGCCACCCCAAAGGTTGGGACGGCTCTGTTTACAAGAACCTGGTTTACGGTACAAGTTCAATATCGCAGAAAGTGAAAAATGGATAAAGAAGTTGTGGTACTTACGTACAATGCAATATCACTCAGCAATAAAATCTATGTCATCAGGCCCGTAGCAGCATAATGAGTGGATTCAGGTACGATGATTCTAACTGAAATAAGTCACACAGAAAATGAAACATCATAAGATATCACTAATAGACGGAATGTAAACTTGGCTACACAGGAACTGAATTACAAAACAGAACAGGGTCTCAAATTTAGAAAACCAACTTATGCTTGCTTAAGGGGAAAGGTGAGTTGGGGTGCTGCATAAAACCAGAGATTGAAATGAGCACAGATAAAGTTCCTTAAGCCAAATATGGAATAGACAAGAGCTACTCCTTGCTCAACGAAATGGACTCAACACCCCATATTAAATGCCTAAGAGTGTACCTGACTAGGAAGTATCTTAAAACCTATGGATTGCTATGTCTCTGAAAGAGAATCAAGTGTGTGTACAGGGGAATAAACGCAGCAGTGATAGGATTGGAGAGGTTCGGTGAGCAAATGAAGACCCTTTGAAGTCATATTGCATGGTACCCATTCCACGGGTCTCAACTCTCCAGGTTTAAGGTATTCTTCCTTCAGCTAAAACATGCATGTGGAACCCAGAGTATGATCAACCGTGTGATCGGGAGACGTGTTCCAATATGTCTCAGTTTTCGTCCCCTGGTACTCGGGTGCAACATTCCAGACGCTTTACTAACACTCTCCCGACTTGGAGAGTCAGTGCCTTTAACCTCCTGTTTGGCCCAGTTTGCAATTTCATCGGAAGATGAACAGGAATAGGGAGAACCAATGACAGACTAGCTGGAGGTGTCTGGACGGGCAAATTTAACTCTCATTTCCCACCAGGAAGAGGAATTAACCAAAGGCTCAGCGTGCCGTGCCAGAACCAGATTAGGGCCTGAAGCCATCCTGCGGGGTTGCGGCCAGCTCACGAGAAAGCGAGTTGAAGAAAGGAGCTCAGGGGCACTGTAATTCACAAACCTGCAGAGTTATAAATGACAGCTATCGTCCAAAAATATACTGAAGTAAGGCTGCCAAGAGGACTTGAAAGCGGGGCAGAATTGCAGGAAACCGATTTCAGGAGGTAGACTGGAATTGCATTTAAAGCATAGGAAAAGAGGCAGAACGTCCACAATGATGCACTTGGCCAAAAAGGGCGTATGCGTTTTTTCCTGAATATATTCAGGAAAAAACGCATTCGCCCTTTTTGGCCAACCAAGCAAGCTTGCAAAGGAAATCTGCACTACAGTGAAGTCTCACTTGCCCCCGGTCAAAAGGGCCATCTGAAAAAAGTGTAAAATCCAGAAAGGCAGGACAGGCCATGGAGAACTGGGAGCCTTGTTATGCTGATGGGCGGGATGTAAATTGCCAACAGCCACTCGGGAGAAGTGTATGGTGTTTCCTGAAACATCTAAAAAACAAAGCAACAGAGCCTAGGGCACTTCCACTTATGGTCCTATAGCTTAGGGAAATTAAAATCAAAAGACACAGCCACCCCAAAGGTTGGGACGGCTCTGTTTACAAGAACCTGGTTTACGGTACAAGTTCAATATCGCAGAAAGTGAAAAATGGATAAAGAAGTTGTGGTACTTACGTACAATGCAGTATCACTCAGCAATGAAATCTATGTCATCAGGCCCGTAGCAGCATAATGAGTGGATTCAGGTACGATGATTCTAACTGAAATAATTCACACAGGAAAAGAAACATCATAAGATATCACTAATACACGGAATGTAAACTTGGCTACACAGGAACTGAATTACAAAACAGAACAGGGTCTCAAATTTAGAAACCCATCTTATGCTTGCTTAAGGGGAAAGGTGAGTTGGGGTGCTGCATAAAACCAGAGATTGAAATGAGCACAGATAAAGTTCCTTAAGCCAAATATGGAATAGACAAGAGCTACTCCTTGCTCAACGAAATGGACTCAACACCCCATATTAAATGCCTAAGAGTGTACCTGACTAGGAAGTATCTTAAAACCTATGGATTGCTATGTCTCTGAAAGAGAATCAAGTGTGTGTACAGGGGCATAAACGCAGCAGTGATAGGATTGGAGAGGTTCGGTGAGCAAATGAAGACCCTTTGAAGTCATATTGCATGGTACCCATTCCACGGGTCTCAACTCTCCAGGTTTAAGGTATTCTTCCTTCAGCTAAAACATGCATGTGGAACCCAGAGTATGATCAACCGTGTGATCGGGAGACGTGTTCCAATATGTCTCAGTTTTCGTCCCCTGGTACTCGGGTGCAACATTCCAGACGCTTTACTAACACTCTCCCGACTTGGAGAGTCAGTGCCTTTAACCTCCTGTTTGGCCCAGTTTGCAATTTCTGCGGAAGATGAACAGGAATAGGGAGAACCAATGACAGACTAGCTGGAGGTGTCTGGACGGGCAAATTTAACTCTCATTTCCCACCAGGAAGAGGAATTAACCAAAGGCTCAGCGTGCCGTGCCGGAACCAGATTAGGGCCTGAAGCCATCCTGCGGTGTTGCGGCCAGCTCACGAGAAAGCGAGTTGAAGAAAGGAGCTCAGGGGCACTGTAATTCACAAACCTGCAGAGTTATAAATGACAGCTATCGTCCAAAAATATACTGAAGTAAGGCTGCCAAGAGGACTTGAAAGCGGGGCAGAATTGCAGGAAACCGATTTCAGGAGGTAGACTGGAATTGCATTTAAAGCATAGGAAAAGAGGCAGAACGTCCACAATGATGCACTTGGCCAAAAAGGGCGTATGCGTTTTTTCCTGAATATATTCAGGAAAAAACGCATACGCCCTTTTTGGCCAACCAAGCAAGCTTGCAAAGGAAATCTGCACTACAATGAAGTCTCACTTCCCCCCGGTCAAAAGGGCCATCTGAAAAAAGTGTAAAATCCAGAAAGGCAGGCCAGGCCATGGAGAACTGGGAGCCTTGTTATGCTGATGGGCGGGATGTAAATTGCCAACAGCCACTCGGGAGAAGTGTATGGTGTTTCCTGAAACATCTAAAAAACAAAGCAACAGAGCCTAGGGCACTTCCACTTATGGTCCTATAGCTTAGGGAAATTAAAATCAAAAGACACAGCCACCCCAAAGGTTGGGACGGCTCTGTTTACAAGAACCTGGTTTACGGTACAAGTTCAATATCGCAGAAAGTGAAAAATGGATAAAGAAGTTGTGGTACTTACGTACAATGCAGTATCACTCAGCAATGAAATCTATGTCATCAGGCCCGTAGCAGCATAATGAGTGGATTCAGGTACGATGATTCTAACTGAAATAAGTCACACAGGAAAAGAAACATCATAAGATATCACTAATACACGGAATGTAAACTTGGCTACACAGGAACTGAATTACAAAACAGAACAGGGTCTCAAATTTAGAAAACCAACTTATGCTTGCTTAAGGGGAAAGGTGAGTTGGGGTGCTGCATAAAACCAGAGATTGAAATGAGCACAGATAAAGTTCCTTAAGCCAAATATGGAATAGACAAGAGCTACTCCTTGCTCAACGAAATGGACTCAACACCCCATATTAAATGCCTAAGAGTGTACCTGACTAGGAAGTATCTTAAAACCTATGGATTGCTATGTCTCTGAAAGAGAATCAAGTGTGTGTACAGGGGCATAAACGTAGCAGTGATAGGATTGGAGAGGTTCGGTGAGCAAATGAAGACCCTTTGAAGTCATATTGCATGGTACCCATTCCACGGGTCTCAACTCTCCAGGTTTAAGGTATTCTTCCTTCAGCTAAAACATGCATGTGGAACCCAGAGTATGATCAACCGTGTGATCGGGAGACGTGTTCCAATATGTCTCAGTTTTCGTCCCCTGGTACTCGGGTGCAACATTCCAGACGCTTTACTAACACTCTCCCGACTTGGAGAGTCAGTGCCTTTAACCTCCTGTTTGGCCCAGTTTGCAATTTCTGCGGAAGATGAACAGGAATAGGGAGTACCAATGACAGACTAGCTGGAGGTGTCTGGACGGGCAAATTTAACTCTCATTTCCCACCAGGAAGAGGAATTAACCAAAGGCTCAGCGTGCCGTGCCGGAACCAGATTAGGGCCTGAAGCCATCCTGCGGTGTTGCGGCCAGCTCACGAGAAAGCGAGTTGAAGAAAGGAGCTCAGGGGCACTGTAATTCACAAACCTGCAGAGTTATAAATGACAGCTATCGTCCAAAAATATACTGAAGTAAGGCTGCCAAGAGGACTTGAAAGCGGGGCAGAATTGCAGGAAACCGATTTCAGGAGGTAGACTGGAATTGCATTTAAAGCATAGGAAAAGAGGCAGAACGTCCACAATGATGCACTTGGCCAAAAAGGGCGTATGCGTTTTTTCCTGAATATATTCAGGAAAAAACGCATACGCCCTTTTTGGCCAACCAAGCAAGCTTGCAAAGGAAATCTGCACTACAATGAAGTCTCACTTCCCCCCGGTCAAAAGGGCCATCTGAAAAAAGTGTAAAATCCAGAAAGGCAGGACAGGCCATGGAGAACTGGGAGCCTTGTTATGCTGATGGGCGGGATGTAAATTGCCAACAGCCACTCGGGAGAAGTGTATGGTGTTTCCTGAAACATCTAAAAAACAAAGCAACAGAGCCTAGGGCACTTCCACTTATGGTCCTATAGCTTAGGGAAATTAAAATCAAAAGACACAGCCACCCCAAAGGTTGGGACGGCTCTGTTTACAAGAACCTGGTTTACGGTACAAGTTCAATATCGCAGAAAGTGAAAAATGGATAAAGAAGTTGTGGTACTTACGTACAATGCAATATCACTCAGCAATAAAATCTATGTCATCAGGCCCGTAGCAGCATAATGAGTGGATTCAGGTACGATGATTCTAACTGAAATAAGTCACACAGAAAATGAAACATCATAAGATATCACTAATAGACGGAATGTAAACTTGGCTACACAGGAACTGAATTACAAAACAGAACAGGGTCTCAAATTTAGAAAACCAACTTATGCTTGCTTAAGGGGAAAGGTGAGTTGGGGTGCTGCATAAAACCAGAGATTGAAATGAGCACAGATAAAGTTCCTTAAGCCAAATATGGAATAGACAAGAGCTACTCCTTGCTCAACGAAATGGACTCAACACCCCATATTAAATGCCTAAGAGTGTACCTGACTAGGAAGTATCTTAAAACCTATGGATTGCTATGTCTCTGAAAGAGAATCAAGTGTGTGTACAGGGGAATAAACGCAGCAGTGATAGGATTGGAGAGGTTCGGTGAGCAAATGAAGACCCTTTGAAGTCATATTGTATGGTACCCATTCCACGGGTCTCAACTCTCCAGGTTTAAGGTATTCTTCCTTCAGCTAAAACATGCATGTGGAACCCAGAGTATGATCAACCGTGTGATCGGGAGACGTGTTCCAATATGTCTCAGTTTTCGTCCCCTGGTACTCGGGTGCAACATTCCAGACGCTTTACTAACACTCTCCCGACTTGGAGAGTCAGTGCCTTTAACCTCCTGTTTGGCCCAGTTTGCAATTTCTGCGGAAGATGAACAGGAATAGGGAGAACCAATGACAGACTAGCTGGAGGTGTCTGGACGGGCAAATTTAACTCTCATTTCCCACCAGGAAGAGGAATTAACCAAAGGCTCAGCGTGCCGTGCCGGAACCAGATTAGGGCCTGAAGCCATCCTGCGGTGTTGCGGCCAGCTCACGAGAAAGCGAGTTGAAGAAAGGAGCTCAGGGGCACTGTAATTCACAAACCTGCAGAGTTATAAATGACAGCTATCGTCCAAAAATATACTGAAGTAAGGCTGCCAAGAGGACTTGAAAGCGGGGCAGAATTGCAGGAAACCGATTTCAGGAGGTAGACTGGAATTGCATTTAAAGCATAGGAAAAGAGGCAGAACGTCCACAATGATGCACTTGGCCAAAAAGGGCGTATGCGTTTTTTCCTGAATATATTCAGGAAAAAACGCATACGCCCTTTTTGGCCAACCAAGCAAGCTTGCAAAGGAAATCTGCACTACAGTGAAGTCTCACTTCCCCCCGGTCAAAAGGGCCATCTGAAAAAAGTGTAAAATCCAGAAAGGCAGGACAGGCCATGGAGAACTGGGAGCCTTGTTATGCTGATGGGCGGGATGTAAATTGCCAACAGCCACTCGGGAGAAGTGTATGGTGTTTCCTGAAACATCTAAAAAACAAAGCAACAGAGCCTAGGGCACTTCCACTTATGGTCCTATAGCTTAGGGAAATTAAAATCAAAAGACACAGCCACCCCAAAGGTTGGGACGGCTCTGTTTACAAGAACCTGGTTTACGGTACAAGTTCAATATCGCAGAAAGTGAAAAATGGATAAAGAAGTTGTGGTACTTACGTACAATGCAGTATCACTCAGCAATGAAATCTATGTCATCAGGCCCGTAGCAGCATAATGAGTGGATTCAGGTACGATGATTCTAACTGAAATAAGTCACACAGAAAAAGAAACATCATAAGATATCACTAATACACGGAATGTAAACTTGGCTACACAGGAACTGAATTACAAAACAGAACAGGGTCTCAAATTTGGAAAACCAACTTATGCTTGCTTAAGGGGAAAGGTGAGTTGGGGTGCTGCATAAAACCAGAGATTGAAATGAGCACAGATAAAGTTCCTTAAGCCAAATATGGAATAGACAAGAGCTACTCCTTGCTCAACGAAATGGACTCAACACCCCATATTAAATGCCTAAGAGTGTACCTGACTAGGAAGTATCTTAAAACCTATGGATTGCTATGTCTCTGAAAGAGAATCAAGTGTGTGTACAGGGGCATAAACGTAGCAGTGATAGGATTGGAGAGGTTCGGTGAGCAAATGAAGACCCTTTGAAGTCATATTGCATGGTACCCATTCCACGGGTCTCAACTCTCCAGGTTTAAGGTATTCTTCCTTCAGCTAAAACATGCATGTGGAACCCAGAGTATGATCAACCGTGTGATCGGGAGACGTGTTCCAATATGTCTCAGTTTTCGTCCCCTGGTACTCGGGTGCAACATTCCAGACGCTTTACTAACACTCTCCCGACTTGGAGAGTCAGTGCCTTTAACCTCCTGTTTGGCCCAGTTTGCAATTTCTGCGGAAGATGAACAGGAATAGGGAGTACCAATGACAGACTAGCTGGAGGTGTCTGGACGGGCAAATTTAACTCTCATTTCCCACCAGGAAGAGGAATTAACCAAAGGCTCAGCGTGCCGTGCCGGAACCAGATTAGGGCCTGAAGCCATCCTGCGGTGTTGCGGCCAGCTCACGAGAAAGCGAGTTGAAGAAAGGAGCTCAGGGGCACTGTAATTCACAAACCTGCAGAGTTATAAATGACAGCTATCGTCCAAAAATATACTGAAGTAAGGCTGCCAAGAGGACTTGAAAGCGGGGCAGAATTGCAGGAAACCGATTTCAGGAGGTAGACTGGAATTGCATTTAAAGCATAGGAAAAGAGGCAGAACGTCCACAATGATGCACTTGGCCAAAAAGGGCGTATGCGTTTTTTCCTGAATATATTCAGGAAAAAACGCATACGCCCTTTTTGGCCAACCAAGCAAGCTTGCAAAGGAAATCTGCACTACAATGAAGTCTCACTTCCCCCCGGTCAAAAGGGCCATCTGAAAAAAGTGTAAAATCCAGAAAGGCAGGACAGGCCATGGAGAACTGGGAGCCTTGTTATGCTGATGGGCGGGATGTAAATTGCCAACAGCCACTCGGGAGAAGTGTATGGTGTTTCCTGAAACATCTAAAAAACAAAGCAACAGAGCCTAGGGCACTTCCACTTATGGTCCTATAGCTTAGGGAAATTAAAATCAAAAGACACAGCCACCCCAAAGGTTGGGACGGCTCTGTTTACAAGAACCTGGTTTACGGTACAAGTTCAATATCGCAGAAAGTGAAAAATGGATAAAGAAGTTGTGGTACTTACGTACAATGCAATATCACTCAGCAATAAAATCTATGTCATCAGGCCCGTAGCAGCATAATGAGTGGATTCAGGTACGATGATTCTAACTGAAATAAGTCACACAGAAAATGAAACATCATAAGATATCACTAATAGACGGAATGTAAACTTGGCTACACAGGAACTGAATTACAAAACAGAACAGGGTCTCAAATTTAGAAAACCAACTTATGCTTGCTTAAGGGGAAAGGTGAGTTGGGGTGCTGCATAAAACCAGAGATTGAAATGAGCACAGATAAAGTTCCTTAAGCCAAATATGGAATAGACAAGAGCTACTCCTTGCTCAACGAAATGGACTCAACACCCCATATTAAATGCCTAAGAGTGTACCTGACTAGGAAGTATCTTAAAACCTATGGATTGCTATGTCTCTGAAAGAGAATCAAGTGTGTGTACAGGGGAATAAACGCAGCAGTGATAGGATTGGAGAGGTTCGGTGAGCAAATGAAGACCCTTTGAAGTCATATTGCATGGTACCCATTCCACGGGTCTCAACTCTCCAGGTTTAAGGTATTCTTCCTTCAGCTAAAACATGCATGTGGAACCCAGAGTATGATCAACCGTGTGATCGGGAGACGTGTTCCAATATGTCTCAGTTTTCGTCCCCTGGTACTCGGGTGCAACATTCCAGACGCTTTACTAACACTCTCCCGACTTGGAGAGTCAGTGCCTTTAACCTCCTGTTTGGCCCAGTTTGCAATTTCTGCGGAAGATGAACAGGAATAGGGAGAACCAATGACAGACTAGCTGGAGGTGTCTGGACGGGCAAATTTAACTCTCATTTCCCACCAGGAAGAGGAATTAACCAAAGGCTCAGCGTGCCGTGCCAGAACCAGATTAGGGCCTGAAGCCATCCTGCGGGGTTGCGGCCAGCTCACGAGAAAGCGAGTTGAAGAAAGGAGCTCAGGGGCACTGTAATTCACAAACCTGCAGAGTTATAAATGACAGCTATCGTCCAAAAATATACTGAAGTAAGGCTGCCAAGAGGACTTGAAAGCGGGGCAGAATTGCAGGAAACCGATTTCAGGAGGTAGACTGGAATTGCATTTAAAGCATAGGAAAAGAGGCAGAACGTCCACAATGATGCACTTGGCCAAAAAGGGCGTATGCGTTTTTTCCTGAATATATTCAGGAAAAAACGCATTCGCCCTTTTTGGCCAACCAAGCAAGCTTGCAAAGGAAATCTGCACTACAGTGAAGTCTCACTTGCCCCCGGTCAAAAGGGCCATCTGAAAAAAGTGTAAAATCCAGAAAGGCAGGACAGGCCATGGAGAACTGGGAGCCTTGTTATGCTGATGGGCGGGATGTCAATTGCCAACAGCCACTCGGGAGAAGTGTATGGTGTTTCCTGAAACATCTAAAAAACAAAGCAACAGAGCCTAGGGCACTTCCACTTATGGTCCTATAGCTTAGGGAAATTAAAATCAAAAGACACAGCCACCCCAAAGGTTGGGACGGCTCTGTTTACAAGAACCTGGTTTACGGTACAAGTTCAATATCGCAGAAAGTGAAAAATGGATAAAGAAGTTGTGGTACTTACGTACAATGCAGTATCACTCAGCAATGAAATCTATGTCATCAGGCCCGTAGCAGCATAATGAGTGGATTCAGGTACGATGATTCTAACTGAAATAAGTCACACAGGAAAAGAAACATCATAAGATATCACTAATACACGGAATGTAAACTTGGCTACACAGGAACTGAATTACAAAACAGAACAGGGTCTCAAATTTAGAAAACCAACTTATGCTTGCTTAAGGGGAAAGGTGAGTTGGGGTGCTGCATAAAACCAGAGATTGAAATGAGCACAGATAAAGTTCCTTAAGCCAAATATGGAATAGACAAGAGCTACTCCTTGCTCAACGAAATGGACTCAACACCCCATATTAAATGCCTAAGAGTGTACCTGACTAGGAAGTATCTTAAAACCTATGGATTGCTATGTCTCTGAAAGAGAATCAAGTGTGTGTACAGGGGCATAAACGTAGCAGTGATAGGATTGGAGAGGTTCGGTGAGCAAATGAAGACCCTTTGAAGTCATATTGCATGGTACCCATTCCACGGGTCTCAACTCTCCAGGTTTAAGGTATTCTTCCTTCAGCTAAAACATGCATGTGGAACCCAGAGTATGATCAACCGTGTGATCGGGAGACGTGTTCCAATATGTCTCAGTTTTCGTCCCCTGGTACTCGGGTGCAACATTCCAGACGCTTTACTAACACTCTCCCGACTTGGAGAGTCAGTGCCTTTAACCTCCTGTTTGGCCCAGTTTGCAATTTCATCGGAAGATGAACAGGAATAGGGAGAACCAATGACAGACTAGCTGGAGGTGTCTGGACGGGCAAATTTAACTCTCATTTCCCACCAGGAAGAGGAATTAACCAAAGGCTCAGCGTGCCGTGCCAGAACCAGATTAGGGCCTGAAGCCATCCTGCGGGGTTGCGGCCAGCTCACGAGAAAGCGAGTTGAAGAAAGGAGCTCAGGGGCACTGTAATTCACAAACCTGCAGAGTTATAAATGACAGCTATCGTCCAAAAATATACTGAAGTAAGGCTGCCAAGAGGACTTGAAAGCGGGGCAGAATTGCAGGAAACCGATTTCAGGAGGTAGACTGGAATTGCATTTAAAGCATAGGAAAAGAGGCAGAACGTCCACAATGATGCACTTGGCCAAAAAGGGCGTATGCGTTTTTTCCTGAATATATTCAGGAAAAAACGCATACGCCCTTTTTGGCCAACCAAGCAAGCTTGCAAAGGAAATCTGCACTACAGTGAAGTCTCACTTCCCCCCGGTCAAAAGGGCCATCTGAAAAAAGTGTAAAATCCAGAAAGGCAGGACAGGCCATGGAGAACTGGGAGCCTTGTTATGCTGATGGGCGGGATGTCAATTGCCAACAGCCACTCGGGAGAAGTGTATGGTGTTTCCTGAAACATCTAAAAAACAAAGCAACAGAGCCTAGGGCACTTCCACTTATGGTCCTATAGCTTAGGGAAATTAAAATCAAAAGACACAGCCACCCCAAAGGTTGGGACGGCTCTGTTTACAAGAACCTGGTTTACGGTACAAGTTCAATATCGCAGAAAGTGAAAAATGGATAAAGAAGTTGTGGTACTTACGTACAATGCAGTATCACTCAGCAATGAAATCTATGTCATCAGGCCCGTAGCAGCATAATGAGTGGATTCAGGTACGATGATTCTAACTGAAATAATTCACACAGGAAAAGAAACATCATAAGATATCACTAATACACGGAATGTAAACTTGGCTACACAGGAACTGAATTACAAAACAGAACAGGGTCTCAAATTTAGAAACCCAACTTATGCTTGCTTAAGGGGAAAGGTGAGTTGGGGTGCTGCATAAAACCAGAGATTGAAATGAGCACAGATAAAGTTCCTTAAGCCAAATATGGAATAGACAAGAGCTACTCCTTGCTCAACGAAATGGACTCAACACCCCATATTAAATGCCTAAGAGTGTACCTGACTAGGAAGTATCTTAAAACCTATGGATTGCTATGTCTCTGAAAGAGAATCAAGTGTGTGTACAGGGGCATAAACGCAGCAGTGATAGGATTGGAGAGGTTCGGTGAGCAAATGAAGACCCTTTGAAGTCATATTGCATGGTACCCATTCCACGGGTCTCAACTCTCCAGGTTTAAGGTATTCTTCCTTCAGCTAAAACATGCATGTGGAACCCAGAGTATGATCAACCGTGTGATCGGGAGACGTGTTCCAATATGTCTCAGTTTTTGTCCCCTGGTACTCGGGTGCAACATTCCAGACGCTTTACTAACACTCTCCCGACTTGGAGAGTCAGTGCCTTTAACCTCCTGTTTGGCCCAGTTTGCAATTTCTGCGGAAGATGAACAGGAATAGGGAGAACCAATGACAGACTAGCTGGAGGTGTCTGGACGGGCAAATTTAACTCTCATTTCCCACCAGGAAGAGGAATTAACCAAAGGCTCAGCGTGCCGTGCCGGAACCAGATTAGGGCCTGAAGCCATCCTGCGGGGTTGCGGCCAGCTCACGAGAAAGCGAGTTGAAGAAAGGAGCTCAGGGGCACTGTAATTCACAAACCTGCAGAGTTATAAATGACAGCTATCGTCCAAAAATATACTGAAGTAAGGCTGCCAAGAGGACTTGAAAGCGGGGCAGAATTGCAGGAAACCGATTTCAGGAGGTAGACTGGAATTGCATTTAAAGCATAGGAAAAGAGGCAGAACGTCCACAATGATGCACTTGGCCAAAAGGGGCGTATGCGTTTTTTCCTGAATATATTCAGGAAAAAATGCATACGCCCTTTTTGGCCAACCAAGCAAGCTTGCAAAGGAAATCTGCACTACAGTGAAGTCTCACTTCCGCCCGGTCAAAAGGGCCATCTGCAAAAAGTGTAAAATCCAGAAAGGCAGGACAGGCCATGGAGAACTGGGAGCCTTGTTATGCTGATGGGCGGGATGTAAATTGCCAACAGCCACTCGGGAGAAGTGTATGGTGTTTCCTGAAACATCTAAAAAACAAAGCAACAGAGCCTAGGGCACTTCCACTTATGGTCCTATAGCTTAGGGAAATTAAAATCAAAAGACACAGCCACCCCAAAGGTTGGGACGGCTCTGTTTACAAGAACCTGGTTTACGGTACAAGTTCAGTATCGCAGAAAGTGAAAAATGGATAAAGAAGTTGTGGTACTTACGTACAATGCAGTATCACTCAGCAATGAAATCTATGTCATCAGGCCCGTAGCAGCATAATGAGTGGATTCAGGTACGATGATTCTAACTGAAATAAGTCACACAGGAAAAGAAACATCATAAGATATCACTAATACACGGAATGTAAACTTGGCTACACAGGAACTGAATTACAAAACAGAACAGGGTCTCAAATTTAGAAAACCAACTTATGCTTGCTTAAGGGGAAAGGTGAGTTGGGGTGCTGCATAAAACCAGAGATTGAAATGAGCACAGATAAAGTTCCTTAAGCCAAATATGGAATAGACAAGAGCTACTCCTTGCTCAACGAAATGGACTCAACACCCCATATTAAATGCCTAAGAGTGTACCTGACTAGGAAGTATCTTAAAACCTATGGATTGCTATGTCTCTGAAAGAGAATCAAGTGTGTGTACAGGGGCATAAACGCAGCAGTGATAGGATTGGAGAGGTTCGGTGAGCAAATGAAGACCCTTTGAAGTCATATTGCATGGTACCCATTCCACGGGTCTCAACTCTCCAGGTTTAAGGTATTCTTCCTTCAGCTAAAACATGCATGTGGAACCCAGAGTATGATCAACCGTGTGATCGGGAGACGTGTTCCAATATGTCTCAGTTTTCGTCCCCTGGTACTCGGGTGCAACATTCCAGACGCTTTACTAACACTCTCCCGACTTGGAGAGTCAGTGCCTTTAACCTCCTGTTTGGCCCAGTTTGCAATTTCTGCGGAAGATGAACAGGAATAGGGAGAACCAATGACAGACTAGCTGGAGGTGTCTGGACGGGCAAATTTAACTCTCATTTCCCACCAGGAAGAGGAATTAACCAAAGGCTCAGCGTGCCGTGCCGGAACCAGATTAGGGCCTGAAGCCATCCTGCGGGGTTGCGGCCAGCTCACGAGAAAGCGAGTTGAAGAAAGGAGCTCAGGGGCACTGTAATTCACAAACCTGCAGAGTTATAAATGACAGCTATCGTCCAAAAATATACTGAAGTAAGGCTGCCAAGAGGACTTGAAAGCGGGGCAGAATTGCAGGAAACCGATTTCAGGAGGTAGACTGGAATTGCATTTAAAGCATAGGAAAAGAGGCAGAACGTCCACAATGATGCACTTGGGCAAAAAGGGCGTATGCGTTTTTTCCTGAATATATTCAGGAAAAAACGCATACGCCCTTTTTGGCCAACCAAGCAAGCTTGCAAAGGAAATCTGCACTACAGTGAAGTCTCACTTCCCCCCGGTCAAAAGGGCCATCTGAAAAAAGTGTAAAATCCAGAAAGGCAGGACAGGCCATGGAGAACTGGGAGCCTTGTTATGCTGATGGGCGGGATGTAAATTGCCAACAGCCACTCGGGAGAAGTGTATGGTGTTTCCTGAAACATCTAAAAAACAAAGCAACAGAGCCTAGGGCACTTCCACTTATGGTCCTATAGCTTAGGGAAATTAAAATCAAAAGACACAGCCACCCCAAAGGTTGGGACGGCTCTGTTTACAAGAACCTGGTTTACAGTACAAGTTCAATATCGCAGAAAGTGAAAAATGGATAAAGAAGTTGTGGTACTTACGTACAATGCAGTATCACTCAGCAATGAAATCTATGTCATCAGGCCCGTAGCAGCATAATGAGTGGATTCAGGTACGATGATTCTAACTGAAATACGTCACACAGAAAAAGAAACATCATAAGATATCACTAATACACGGAATGTAAACTTGGCTACACAGGAACTGAATTACAAAACAGAACAGGGTCTCAAATTTAGAAACCCAACTTATGCTTGCTTAAGGGGAAAGGTGAGTTGGGGTGCTGCATAAAACCAGAGATTGAAATGAGCACAGATAAAGTTCCTTAAGCCAAATATGGAATAGACAAGAGCTACTCCTTGCTCAACGAAATGGATTCAACACCCCATATTAAACGCCTAAGAATATAACTGACTAGGAAGTATCTTAAAACCTATGGATTGCTATGTCTCCGAAAGAGAATCAAGCGTGTGTACAGGGGCATAAACGCAGCAGTGATAGGATTGGAGAGGTTCGGTGAGCAAATGAAGACCCTTTGAAGTCATATTGCATGGTACCCATTCCACGGGTCTCAACTCTCCAGGTTTAAGGTATTCTTCCTTCAGCTAAAACATGCATGTGGAACCCAGAGTATGATCAACCGTGTGATCGGGAGACGTGTTCCAATATGTCTCAGTTTTCGTCCCCTGGTACTCGGGTGCAACATTCCAGACGCTTTACTAACACTCTCCCGACTTGGAGAGTCAGTGCCTTTAACCTCCTGTTTGGCCCAGTTTGCAATTTCTGCGGAAGATGAACAGGAATAGGGAGAACCAATGACAGACTAGCTGGAGGTGTCTGGACGGGCAAATTTAACTCTCATTTCCCACCAGGAAGAGGAATTAACCAAAGGCTCAGCATGCCGCGCCAGAACCAGATTAGGGCCTGAAGCAATACTGCGGTGATGCAGCCAGCTCACGAGAAAGCGAGTTGAAGAAAGGAGCTCAGGGGCACTGTAATTCACAAACCTGCAGAGTTATAAATGACAGCTATCGTCCAAAAATATACTGAAGTAAGGCTGCCAAGAGGACTTGAAAGCGGGGCAGAATTGCAGGAAACCGATTTCAGGAGGTAGACTGGAATTGCATTTAAAGCATAGGAAAAGAGGCAGAACGTCCACAATGATGCACTTGGCTAAAAAGGGCGTATGCGTTTTTTCCTGAATATATTCAGGAAAAAACGCATACGCCCTTTTTGGCCAACCAAGCAAGCTTGCAAAGGAAATCTGCACTACAATGAAGTCTCACTTCCCCCCGGTCAAAAGGGCCATCTGAAAAAAGTGTAAAATCCAGAAAGGCAGGACAGGCCATGGAGAACTGGGAGCCTTGTTATGCTGATGGGCGGGATGTCAATTGCCAACAGCCACTCGGGAGAAGTGTATGGTGTTTCCTGAAACATCTAAAAAACAAAGCAACAGAGCCTAGGGCACTTCCACTTATGGTCCTATAGCTTAGGGAAATTAAAATCAAAAGACACAGCCACCCCAAAGGTTGGGACGGCTCTGTTTACAAGAACCTGGTTTACGGTACAAGTTCAGTATCGCAGAAAGTGAAAAATGGATAAAGAAGTTGTGGTACTTACGTACAATGCAGTATCACTCAGCAATGAAATCTATGTCATCAGGCCCGTAGCAGCATAATGAGTGGATTCAGGTACGATGATTCTAACTGAAATAAGTCACACAGGAAAAGAAACATCATAAGATATCACTAATACACGGAATGTAAACTTGGCTACACAGGAACTGAATTACAAAACAGAACAGGGTCTCAAATTTAGAAACCCAACTTATGCTTGCTTAAGGGGAAAGGTGAGTTGGGGTGCTGCATAAAACCAGAGATTGAAATGAGCACAGATAAAGTTCCTTAAGCCAAATATGGAATAGACAAGAGCTACTCCTTGCTCAACGAAATGGACTCAACACCCCATATTAAATGCCTAAGAGTGTACCTGACTAGGAAGTATCTTAAAACCTATGGATTGCTATGTCTCTGAAAGAGAATCAAGTGTGTGTACAGGGGCATAAACGCAGCAGTGATAGGATTGGAGAGGTTCGGTGAGCAAATGAAGACCCTTTGAAGTCATATTGCATGGTACCCATTCCACGGGTCTCAACTCTCCAGGTTTAAGGTATTCTTCCTTCAGCTAAAACATGCATGTGGAACCCAGAGTATGATCAACCGTGTGATCGGGAGACGTGTTCCAATATGTCTCAGTTTTCGTCCCCTGGTACTCGGGTGCAACATTCCAGACGCTTTACTAACACTCTCCCGACTTGGAGAGTCAGTGCCTTTAACCTCCTGTTTGGCCCAGTTTGCAATTTCTGCGGAAGATGAACAGGAATAGGGAGAACCAATGACAGACTAGCTGGAGGTGTCTGGACGGGCAAATTTAACTCTCATTTCCCACCAGGAAGAGGAATTAACCAAAGGCTCAGCGTGCCGTGCCGGAACCAGATTAGGGCCTGAAGCCATCCTGCGGGGTTGCGGCCAGCTCACGAGAAAGCGAGTTGAAGAAAGGAGCTCAGGGGCACTGTAATTCACAAACCTGCAGAGTTATAAATGACAGCTATCGTCCAAAAATATACTGAAGTAAGGCTGCCAAGAGGACTTGAAAGCGGGGCAGAATTGCAGGAAACCGATTTCAGGAGGTAGACTGGAATTGCATTTAAAGCATAGGAAAAGAGGCAGAACGTCCACAATGATGCACTTGGGCAAATAGGGCGTATGCGTTTTTTCCTGAATATATTCAGGAAAAAACGCATACGCCCTTTTTGGCCAACCAAGCAAGCTTGCAAAGGAAATCTGCACTACAGTGAAGTCTCACTTCCCCCCGGTCAAAAGGGCCATCTGAAAAAAGTGTAAAATCCAGAAAGGCAGGACAGGCCATGGAGAACTGGGAGCCTTGTTATGCTGATGGGCGGGATGTAAATTGCCAACAGCCACTCGGGAGAAGTGTATGGTGTTTCCTGAAACATCTAAAAAACAAAGCAACAGAGCCTAGGGCACTTCCACTTATGGTCCTATAGCTTAGGGAAATTAAAATCAAAAGACACAGCCACCCCAAAGGTTGGGACGGCTCTGTTTACAAGAACCTGGTTTACAGTACAAGTTCAATATCGCAGAAAGTGAAAAATGGATAAAGAAGTTGTGGTACTTACGTACAATGCAGTATCACTCAGCAATGAAATCTATGTCATCAGGCCCGTAGCAGCATAATGAGTGGATTCAGGTACGATGATTCTAACTGAAATACGTCACACAGAAAAAGAAACATCATAAGATATCACTAATACACGGAATGTAAACTTGGCTACACAGGAACTGAATTACAAAACAGAACAGGGTCTCAAATTTAGAAACCCAACTTATGCTTGCTTAAGGGGAAAGGTGAGTTGGGGTGCTGCATAAAACCAGAGATTGAAATGAGCACAGATAAAGTTCCTTAAGCCAAATATGGAATAGACAAGAGCTACTCCTTGCTCAACGAAATGGATTCAACACCCCATATTAAACGCCTAAGAATATAACTGACTAGGAAGTATCTTAAAACCTATGGATTGCTATGTCTCCGAAAGAGAATCAAGCGTGTGTACAGGGGCATAAACGCAGCAGTGATAGGATTGGAGAGGTTCGGTGAGCAAATGAAGACCCTTTGAAGTCATATTGCATGGTACCCATTCCACGGGTCTCAACTCTCCAGGTTTAAGGTATTCTTCCTTCAGCTAAAACATGCATGTGGAACCCAGAGTATGATCAACCGTGTGATCGGGAGACGTGTTCCAATATGTCTCAGTTTTCGTCCCCTGGTACTCGGGTGCAACATTCCAGACGCTTTACTAACACTCTCCCGACTTGGAGAGTCAGTGCCTTTAACCTCCTGTTTGGCCCAGTTTGCAATTTCTGCGGAAGATGAACAGGAATAGGGAGAACCAATGACAGACTAGCTGGAGGTGTCTGGACGGGCAAATTTTACTCTCATTTCCCACCAGGAAGAGGAATTAACCAAAGGCTCAGCATGCCGCGCCAGAACCAGATTAGGGCCTGAAGCAATACTGCGGTGATGCAGCCAGCTCACGAGAAAGCGAGTTGAAGAAAGGAGCTCAGGGGCACTGTAATTCACAAACCTGCAGAGTTATAAATGACAGCTATCGTCCAAAAATATACTGAAGTAAGGCTGCCAAGAGGACTTGAAAGCGGGGCAGAATTGCAGGAAACCGATTTCAGGAGGTAGACTGGAATTGCATTTAAAGCATAGGAAAAGAGGCAGAACGTCCACAATGATGCACTTGGGCAAAAAGGGCGTATGCGTTTTTTCCTGAATATATTCAGGAAAAAACGCATACGCCCTTTTTGGCCAACCAAGCAAGCTTGCAAATGAAATCTGCACTACAGTGAAGTCTCACTTCCCCCCGGTCAAAAGGGCCATCTGAAAAAAGTGTAAAATCCAGAAAGACAGGACAGGCCATGGAGAACTGGGAGCCTTGTTATGCTGATGGGCGGGATGTAAATTGCCAACAGCCACTCGGGAGAAGTGTATGGTGTTTCCTGAAACATCTAAAAAACAAAGCAACAGAGCCTAGGGCACTTCCACTTATGGTCCTATAGCTTAGGGAAATTAAAATCAAAAGACACAGCCACCCCAAAGGTTGGGACGGCTCTGTTTACAAGAACCTGGTTTACGGTACAAGTTCAGTATCGCAGAAAGTGAAAAATGGATAAAGAAGTTGTGGTACTTACGTACAATGCAATATCACTCAGCAATGAAATCTATGTCATCAGGTCTGTAGCAGCATAATGAGTGGATTCAGGTACGATGATTCTAACTGAAATAAGTCACACAGAAAAAGAAACATCATAAGATATCACTAATTCACGGAATGTAACCTTGGCTACACAGGAACTGAATTCCAAAACAGAACAGGGTCTCAAATTTAGAAACCCAACTTATGCTTGCTTAAGGGGAAAGGTGAGTTGGGGTGCTGCATAAAACCAGAGATTGAAATGAGCACAGATAAAGTTCCTTAAGCCAAATATGGAATAGACAAGAGCTACTCCTTGCTCAACGAAATGGACTCAACACCCCATATTAAACGACTAAGAGTGTACCTGACTAGGAAGTATCTTAAAACCTATGGATTGCTATGTCTCTGAAAGAGAATCAAGTGTGTGTACAGGGGCATAAACGCAGCAGTGATAGGATTGGAGAGGTTCGGTGAGCAAATGAAGACCCTTTGAAGTCATATTGCATGGTACCCATTCCACGGGTCTCAACTCTCCAGGTTTAAGGTATTCTTCCTTCAGCTAAAACATGCATGTGGAACCCAGAGTATGATCAACCGTGTGATCGGGAGACGTGTTCCAATATGTCTCAGTTTTCGTCCCCTGGTACTCGGGTGCAACATTCCAGACGCTTTACTAACACTCTCCCGACTTGGAGAGTCAGTGCCTTTAACCTCCTGTTTGGCCCAGTTTGCAATTTCTGCGGAAGATGAACAGGAATAGGGAGAACCAATGACAGACTAGCTGGAGGTGTCTGGATGGGCAAATTTAACTCTCATTTCCCACCAGGAAGAGGAATTAACCAAAGGCTCAGCGTGCCGTGCCGGAACCAGATTAGGGCCTGAAGCCATCCTGCGGTGTTGCGGCCAGCTCACGAGAAAGCGAGTTGAAGAAAGGAGCTCAGGGGCACTGTAATTCACAAACCTGCAGAGTTATAAATGACAGCTATCGTCCAAAAATATACTGAAGTAAGGCTGCCAAGAGGACTTGAAAGCGGGGCAGAATTGCAGGAAACCGATTTCAGGAGGTAGACTGGAATTGCATTGAAAGCATAGGAAAAGAGGCAGAACGTCCACAATGATGCACTTGGCCAAAAAGGGCGTATGCGTTTTTTCCTGAATATATTCAGGAAAAAACGCATACGCCCTTTTTGGCCAACCAAGCAAGCTTGCAAAGGAAATCTGCACTACAATGAAGTCTCACTTGCCCCCGGTCAAAAGGGCCATCTGAAAAAGTGTAAAATCCAGAAAGGCAGGACAGGCCATGGAGAACTGGGAGCCTTGTTATGCTGATGGGCGGGATGTAAATTGCCAACAGCCACTCGGGAGAAGTGTATGGTGTTTCCTGAAACATCTAAAAAACAAAGCAACAGAGCCTAGGGCACTTCCACTTATGGTCCTATAGCTTAGGGAAATTAAAATCAAAAAGACACAGCCACCCCAAAGGTTGGGACGGCTCTGTTTACAAGAACCTGGTTTACGGTACAAGTTCAATATCGCAGAAAGTGAAAAATGGATAAAGAAGTTGTGGTACTTACGTACAATGCAATATCACTCAGCAATGAAATCTATGTCATCAGGCCCGTAGCAGCATAATGAGTGGATTCAGGTACGATGATTCTAACTGAAATAAGTCACACAGAAAAAGAAACATCATAAGATATCACTAATACACGGAATATAAACTTGGCTACACAGGAACTGAATTACAAAACAGAACAGGGTCTCAAATTTAGAAAACCAACTTATGCTTGCTTAAGGGGAAAGGTGAGTTGGGGTGCTGCATAAAACCAGAGATTGAAATGAGCACAGATAATGTTCCTTAAGCCAAATATGGAATAGACAAGAGCTACTCCTTGCTCAACGAAATGGACTCAACACCCCATATTAAATGCCTAAGAGTGTACCTGACTAGGAAGTATCTTAAAACCTATGGATTGCTATGTCTCTGAAAGAGAATGAAGTGTGTGTACAGGGGCATAAACGCAGCAGTGATAGGATTGGAGAGGTTCGGTGAGCAAATGAAGACCCTTTGAAGTCATATTGCATGGTACCCATTCCACGGGTCTCAACTCTCCAGGTTTAAGGTATTCTTCCTTCAGCTAAAACATGCATGTGGAACCCAGAGTATGATCAACCGTGTGATCGGGAGACGTGTTCCAATATGTCTCAGTTTTCGTCCCCTGGTACTCGGGTGCAACATTCCAGACGCTTTACTAACACTCTCCCGACTTGGAGAGTCAGTGCCTTTAACCTCCTGTTTGGCCCAGTTTGCAATTTCTGCGGAAGATGAACAGGAATAGGGAGAACCAATGACAGACTAGCTGGAGGTGTCTGGACGGGCAAATTTTACTCTCATTTCCCACCAGGAAGAGGAATTAACCAAAGGCTCAGCGTGCCGTGCCAGAACCAGATTAGGGCCTGAAGCCATCCTGCGGTGTTGCGGCCAGCTCACGAGAAAGCGAGTTGAAGAAAGGAGCTCAGGGGCACTGTAATTCACAAACCTGCAGAGTTATAAATGACAGCTATCGTCCAAAAATATACTGAAGTAAGGCTGCCAAGAGGACTTGAAAGCGGGGCAGAATTGCAGGAAACCGATTTCAGGAGGTAGACTGGAATTGCATTTAAAGCATAGGAAAAGAGGCAGAACGTCCACAATGATGCACTTGGCCAAAAAGGGCGTATGCGTTTTTTCCTGAATATATTCAGGAAAAAACGCATACGCCCTTTTTGGCCAACCAAGCAAGCTTGCAAAGGAAATCTGCACTACAATGAAGTCTCACTTCCCCCTGGTCAAAAGGGCCATCTGAAAAAAGTGTAAAATCCAGAAAGGCAGGACAGGCCATGGAGAACTGGGAGCCTTGTTATGCTGATGGGCGGGATGTAAATTGCCAACAGCCACTCGGGAGAAGTGTATGGTGTTTCCTGAAACATCTAAAAAACAAAGCAACAGAGCCTAGGGCACTTCCACTTATGGTCCTATAGCTTAGGGAAATTAAAATCAAAAGACACAGCCACCCCAAAGGTTGGGACGGCTCTGTTTACAAGAACCTGGTTTACGGTACAAGTTCAATATCGCAGAAAGTGAAAAATGGATAAAGAAGTTGTGGTACTTACGTACAATGCAGTATCACTCAGCAATGAAATCTATGTCATCAGGCCCGTAGCAGCATAATGAGTGGATTCAGGTACGATGATTCTAACTGAAATAAGTCACACAGGAAAAGAAACATCATAAGATATCACTAATACACGGAATGTAACCTTCGCTACACAGGAACTGAATTACAAAACAGAACAGGGTCTCAAATTTAGAAAACCAACTTATGCTTGCTTAAGGGGAAAGGTGAGTTGGGGTGCTGCATAAAACCAGAGATTGAAATGAGCACAGATAAAGTTCCTTAAGCCAAATATGGAATAGACAAGAGCTACTCCTTGCTCAACGAAATGGACTCAACACCCCATATTAAATGCCTAAGAGTGTACCTGACTAGGAAGTATCTTAAAACCTATGGATTGCTATGTCTCTGAAAGAGAATCAAGTGTGTGTACAGGGGCATAAACGCAGCAGTGATAGGATTGGAGAGGTTCGGTGAGCAAATGAAGACCCTTTGAAGTCATATTGCATGGTACCCATTCCACGAGTCTCAACTCTCCAGGTTTAAGGTATTCTTCCTTCAGCTAAAACATGCATGTGGAACCCAGAGTATGATCAACCGTGTGATCGGGAGACGTGTTCCAATATGTCTCAGTTTTCGTCCCCTGGTACTCGGGTGCAACATTCCAGACGCTTTACTAACACTCTCCCGACTTGGAGAGTCAGTGCCTTTAACCTCCTGTTTGGCCCAGTTTGCAATTTCTGCGGAAGATGTACAGGAATAGGGAGAACCAATGAGAGACTAGCTGGAGGTGTCTGGACGGGCAAATTTAACTCTCATTTCCCACCAGGAAGAGGAATTAACCAAAGGCTCAGCGTGCCGTGCCGGAACCAGATTAGGGCCTGAAGCCATCCTGCGGTGTTGCGGCCAGCTCACGAGAAAGCGAGTTGAAGAAAGGAGCTCAGGGGCACTGTAATTCACAAACCTGCAGAGTTATAAATGACAGCTATCGTCCAAAAATATACTGAAGTAAGGCTGCCAAGAGGACTTGAAAGCGGGGCAGAATTGCAGGAAACCGATTTCAGGAGGTAGACTGGAATTGCATTTAAAGCATAGGAAAAGAGGCAGAACGTCCACAATGATGCACTTGGCCAAAAAGGGCGTATGCGTTTTTTCCTGAATATATTCAGGAAAAAACGCATACGCCCTTTTTGGCCAACCAAGCAAGCTTGCAAAGGAAATCTGCACTACAATGAAGTCTCACTTCCCCCCGGTCAAAAGGGCCATCTGAAAAAAGTGTAAAATCCAGAAAGGCAGGACAGGCCATGGAGAACTGGGAGCCTTGTTATGCTGATGGGCGGGATGTAAATTGCCAACAGCCACTCGGGAGAAGTGTATGGTGTTTCCTGAAACATCTAAAAAACAAAGCAACAGAGCCTAGGGCACTTCCACTTATGGTCCTATAGCTTAGGGAAATTAAAATCAAAAGACACAGCCACCCCAAAGGTTGGGACGGCTCTGTTTACAAGAACCTGGTTTACGGTACAAGTTCAATATCGCAGAAAGTGAAAAATGGATAAAGAAGTTGTGGTACTTACGTACAATGCAGTATCACTCAGCAATGAAATCTATGTCATCAGGCCCGTAGCAGCATAATGAGTGGATTCAGGTACGATGATTCTAACTGAAATAAGTCACACAGGAAAAGAAACATCATAAGATATCACTAATACACGGAATGTAAACTTGGCTACACAGGAACTGAATTACAAAACAGAACAGGGTCTCAAATTTAGAAACCCAACTTATGCTTGCTTAAGGGGAAAGGTGAGTTGGGGTAGTGCATAAAACCAGAGATTGAAATGAGCACAGATAAAGTTCCTTAAGCCAAATATGGAATAGACAAGAGCTACTCCTTGCTCAACGAAATGGACTCAACACCCCATATTAAATGCCTAAGAGTGTACCTGACTAGGAAGTATCTTAAAACCTATGGATTGCTATGTCTCTGAAAGAGAATCAAGTGTGTGTACAGGGGCATAAACGCAGCAGTGATAGGATTGGAGAGGTTCGGTGAGCAAATGAAGACCCTTTGAAGTCATATTGCATGGTACCCATTCCACGAGTCTCAACTCTCCAGGTTTAAGGTATTCTTCCTTCAGCTAAAACATGCATGTGGAACCCAGAGTATGATCAACCGTGTGATCGGGAGACGTGTTCCAATATGTCTCAGTTTTCGTCCCCTGGTACTCGGGTGCAACATTCCAGACGCTTTACTAACACTCTCCCGACTTGGAGAGTCAGTGCCTTTAACCTCCTGTTTGGCCCAGTTTGCAATTTCTGCGGAAGATGTACAGGAATAGGGAGAACCAATGAGAGACTAGCTGGAGGTGTCTGGACGGGCAAATTTAACTCTCATTTCCCACCAGGAAGAGGAATTAACCAAAGGCTCAGCGTGCCGTGCCGGAACCAGATTAGGGCCTGAAGCCATCCTGCGGGGTTGCGGCCAGCTCACGAGAAAGCGAGTTGAAGAAAGGAGCTCAGGGGCACTGTAATTCACAAACCTGCAGAGTTATAAATGACAGCTATCGTCCAAAAATATACTGAAGTAAGGCTGCCAAGAGGACTTGAAAGCGGGGCAGAATTGCAGGAAACCGATTTCAGGAGGTAGACTGGAATTGCATTTAAAGCATAGGAAAAGAGGCAGAACGTCCACAATGATGCACTTGGCCAAAAAGGGCGTATGCGTTTTTTCCTGAATATATTCAGGAAAAAACGCATACGCTCTTTTTGGCCAACCAAGCAAGCTTGCAAAGGAAATCTGCACTACAATGAAGTCTCACTTCCCCCCGGTCAAAAGGGCCATCTGAAAAAAGTGTAAAATCCAGAAAGGCAGGACAGGCCATGGAGAACTGGGAGCCTTGTTATGCTGATGGGCGGGATGTCAATTGCCAACAGCCACTCGGGAGAAGTGTATGGTGTTTCCTGAAACATCTAAAAAACAAAGCAACAGAGCCTAGGGCACTTCCACTTATGGTCCTATAGCTTAGGGAAATTAAAATCAAAAGACACAGCCACCCCAAAGGTTGGGACGGCTCTGTTTACAAGAACCTGGTTTACGGTACAAGTTCAATATCGCAGAAAGTGAAAAATGGATAAAGAAGTTGTGGTACTTACGTACAATGCAGTATCACTCAGCAATGAAATCTATGTCATCAGGCCCGTAGCAGCATAATGAGTGGATTCAGGTACGATGATTCTAACTGAAATAAGTCACACAGAAAAAGAAACATCATAAGATATCACTAATACACGGAATGTAAACTTGGCTACACAGGAACTGAATTACAAAACAGAACAGGGTCTCAAATTTAGAAACCCAACTTATGCTTGCTTAAGGGGAAAGGTGAGTTGGGGTAGTGCATAAAACCAGAGATTGAAATGAGCACAGATAAAGTTCCTTAAGCCAAATATGGAATAGACAAGAGCTACTCCTTGCTCAACGAAATGGACTCAACACCCCATATTAAATGCCTAAGAGTGTACCTGACTAGGAAGTATCTTAAAACCTATGGATTGCTATGTCTCTGAAAGAGAATCAAGTGTGTGTACAGGGGCATAAACGCAGCAGTGATAGGATTGGAGAGGTTCGGTGAGCAAATGAAGACCCTTTGAAGTCATATTGCATGGTACCCATTCCACGAGTCTCAACTCTCCAGGTTTAAGGTATTCTTCCTTCAGCTAAAACATGCATGTGGAACCCAGAGTATGATCAACCGTGTGATCGGGAGACGTGTTCCAATATGTCTCAGTTTTCGTCCCCTGGTACTCGGGTGCAACATTCCAGACGCTTTACTAACACTCTCCCGACTTGGAGAGTCAGTGCCTTTAACCTCCTGTTTGGCCCAGTTTGCAATTTCTGCGGAAGATGTACAGGAATAGGGAGAACCAATGAGAGACTAGCTGGAGGTGTCTGGACGGGCAAATTTAACTCTCATTTCCCACCAGGAAGAGGAATTAACCAAAGGCTCAGCGTGCCGTGCCGGAACCAGATTAGGGCCTGAAGCCATCCTGCGGTGTTGCGGCCAGCTCACGAGAAAGCGAGTTGAAGAAAGGAGCTCAGGGGCACTGTAATTCACAAACCTGCAGAGTTATAAATGACAGCTATCGTCCAAAAATATACTGAAGTAAGGCTGCCAAGAGGACTTGAAAGCGGGGCAGAATTGCAGGAAACCGATTTCAGGAGGTAGACTGGAATTGCATTTAAAGCATAGGAAAAGAGGCAGAACGTCCACAATGATGCACTTGGCCAAAAAGGGCGTATGCGTTTTTTCCTGAATATATTCAGGAAAAAACGCATACGCCCTTTTTGGCCAACCAAGCAAGCTTGCAAAGGAAATCTGCACTACAATGAAGTCTCACTTCCCCCCGGTCAAAAGGGCCATCTGAAAAAAGTGTAAAATCCAGAAAGGCAGGACAGGCCATGGAGAACTGGGAGCCTTGTTATGCTGATGGGCGGGATGTAAATTGCCAACAGCCACTCGGGAGAAGTGTATGGTGTTTCCTGAAACATCTAAAAAACAAAGCAACAGAGCCTAGGGCACTTCCACTTATGGTCCTATAGCTTAGGGAAATTAAAATCAAAAGACACAGCCACCCCAAAGGTTGGGACGGCTCTGTTTACAAGAACCTGGTTTACGGTACAAGTTCAATATCGCAGAAAGTGAAAAATGGATAAAGAAGTTGTGGTACTTACGTACAATGCAGTATCACTCAGCAATGAAATCTATGTCATCAGGCCCGTAGCAGCATAATGAGTGGATTCAGGTACGATGATTCTAACTGAAATAAGTCACACAGGAAAAGAAACATCATAAGATATCACTAATACACGGAATGTAAACTTGGCTACACAGGAACTGAATTACAAAACAGAACAGGGTCTCAAATTTAGAAACCCAACTTATGCTTGCTTAAGGGGAAAGGTGAGTTGGGGTAGTGCATAAAACCAGAGATTGAAATGAGCACAGATAAAGTTCCTTAAGCCAAATATGGAATAGACAAGAGCTACTCCTTGCTCAACGAAATGGACTCAACACCCCATATTAAATGCCTAAGAGTGTACCTGACTAGGAAGTATCTTAAAACCTATGGATTGCTATGTCTCTGAAAGAGAATCAAGTGTGTGTACAGGGGCATAAACGCAGCAGTGATAGGATTGGAGAGGTTCGGTGAGCAAATGAAGACCCTTTGAAGTCATATTGCATGGTACCCATTCCACGAGTCTCAACTCTCCAGGTTTAAGGTATTCTTCCTTCAGCTAAAACATGCATGTGGAACCCAGAGTATGATCAACCGTGTGATCGGGAGACGTGTTCCAATATGTCTCAGTTTTCGTCCCCTGGTACTCGGGTGCAACATTCCAGACGCTTTACTAACACTCTCCCGACTTGGAGAGTCAGTGCCTTTAACCTCCTGTTTGGCCCAGTTTGCAATTTCTGCGGAAGATGTACAGGAATAGGGAGAACCAATGAGAGACTAGCTGGAGGTGTCTGGACGGGCAAATTTAACTCTCATTTCCCACCAGGAAGAGGAATTAACCAAAGGCTCAGCGTGCCGTGCCGGAACCAGATTAGGGCCTGAAGCCATCCTGCGGTGTTGCGGCCAGCTCACGAGAAAGCGAGTTGAAGAAAGGAGCTCAGGGGCACTGTAATTCACAAACCTGCAGAGTTATAAATGACAGCTATCGTCCAAAAATATACTGAAGTAAGGCTGCCAAGAGGACTTGAAAGCGGGGCAGAATTGCAGGAAACCGATTTCAGGAGGTAGACTGGAATTGCATTTAAAGCATAGGAAAAGAGGCAGAACGTCCACAATGATGCACTTGGCCAAAAAGGGCGTATGCGTTTTTTCCTGAATATATTCAGGAAAAAACGCATACGCCCTTTTTGGCCAACCAAGCAAGCTTGCAAAGGAAATCTGCACTACAATGAAGTCTCACTTCCCCCCGGTCAAAAGGGCCATCTGAAAAAAGTGTAAAATCCAGAAAGGCAGGACAGGCCATGGAGAACTGGGAGCCTTGTTATGCTGATGGGCGGGATGTAAATTGCCAACAGCCACTCGGGAGAAGTGTATGGTGTTTCCTGAAACATCTAAAAAACAAAGCAACAGAGCCTAGGGCACTTCCACTTATGGTCCTATAGCTTAGGGAAATTAAAATCAAAAGACACAGCCACCCCAAAGGTTGGGACGGCTCTGTTTACAAGAACCTGGTTTACGGTACAAGTTCAATATCGCAGAAAGTGAAAAATGGATAAAGAAGTTGTGGTACTTACGTACAATGCAGTATCACTCAGCAATGAAATCTATGTCATCAGGCCCGTAGCAGCATAATGAGTGGATTCAGGTACGATGATTCTAACTGAAATAAGTCACACAGGAAAAGAAACATCATAAGATATCACTAATACACGGAATGTAAACTTGGCTACACAGGAACTGAATTACAAAACAGAACAGGGTCTCAAATTTAGAAACCCAACTTATGCTTGCTTAAGGGGAAAGGTGAGTTGGGGTAGTGCATAAAACCAGAGATTGAAATGAGCACAGATAAAGTTCCTTAAGCCAAATATGGAATAGACAAGAGCTACTCCTTGCTCAACGAAATGGACTCAACACCCCATATTAAATGCCTAAGAGTGTACCTGACTAGGAAGTATCTTAAAACCTATGGATTGCTATGTCTCTGAAAGAGAATCAAGTGTGTGTACAGGGGCATAAACGCAGCAGTGATAGGATTGGAGAGGTTCGGTGAGCAAATGAAGACCCTTTGAAGTCATATTGCATGGTACCCATTCCACGAGTCTCAACTCTCCAGGTTTAAGGTATTCTTCCTTCAGCTAAAACATGCATGTGGAACCCAGAGTATGATCAACCGTGTGATCGGGAGACGTGTTCCAATATGTCTCAGTTTTCGTCCCCTGGTACTCGGGTGCAACATTCCAGACGCTTTACTAACACTCTCCCGACTTGGAGAGTCAGTGCCTTTAACCTCCTGTTTGGCCCAGTTTGCAATTTCTGCGGAAGATGTACAGGAATAGGGA
This sequence comes from Lagenorhynchus albirostris, assembly GCF_949774975.1. Classification (NCBI taxonomy): domain Eukaryota; kingdom Metazoa; phylum Chordata; class Mammalia; order Artiodactyla; family Delphinidae; genus Lagenorhynchus; species Lagenorhynchus albirostris. The sequence goes on along the minus strand of NW_026783590.1, from coordinate 690,860 downwards.
GAACCAATGAGAGACTAGCTGGAGGTGTCTGGACGGGCAAATTTAACTCTCATTTCCCACCAGGAAGAGGAATTAACCAAAGGCTCAGCGTGCCGTGCCGGAACCAGATTAGGGCCTGAAGCCATCCTGCGGTGTTGCGGCCAGCTCACGAGAAAGCGAGTTGAAGAAAGGAGCTCAGGGGCACTGTAATTCACAAACCTGCAGAGTTATAAATGACAGCTATCGTCCAAAAATATACTGAAGTAAGGCTGCCAAGAGGACTTGAAAGCGGGGCAGAATTGCAGGAAACCGATTTCAGGAGGTAGACTGGAATTGCATTTAAAGCATAGGAAAAGAGGCAGAACGTCCACAATGATGCACTTGGCCAAAAAGGGCGTATGCGTTTTTTCCTGAATATATTCAGGAAAAAACGCATACGCCCTTTTTGGCCAACCAAGCAAGCTTGCAAAGGAAATCTGCACTACAATGAAGTCTCACTTCCCCCCGGTCAAAAGGGCCATCTGAAAAAAGTGTAAAATCCAGAAAGGCAGGACAGGCCATGGAGAACTGGGAGCCTTGTTATGCTGATGGGCGGGATGTCAATTGCCAACAGCCACTCGGGAGAAGTGTATGGTGTTTCCTGAAACATCTAAAAAACAAAGCAACAGAGCCTAGGGCACTTCCACTTATGGTCCTATAGCTTAGGGAAATTAAAATCAAAAGACACAGCCACCCCAAAGGTTGGGACGGCTCTGTTTACAAGAACCTGGTTTACGGTACAAGTTCAATATCGCAGAAAGTGAAAAATGGATAAAGAAGTTGTGGTACTTACGTACAATGCAGTATCACTCAGCAATGAAATCTATGTCATCAGGCCCGTAGCAGCATAATGAGTGGATTCAGGTACGATGATTCTAACTGAAATAAGTCACACAGAAAAAGAAACATCATAAGATATCACTAATACACGGAATGTAAACTTGGCTACACAGGAACTGAATTACAAAACAGAACAGGGTCTCAAATTTAGAAACCCAACTTATGCTTGCTTAAGGGGAAAGGTGAGTTGGGGTGCTGCATAAAACCAGAGATTGAAATGAGCACAGATAAAGTTCCTTAAGCCAAATATGGAATAGACAAGAGCTACTCCTTGCTCAACGAAATGGACTCAACACCCCATATTAAATGCCTAAGAGTGTACCTGACTAGGAAGTATCTTAAAACCTATGGATTGCTATGTCTCTGAAAGAGAATCAAGTGTGTGTACAGGGGCATAAACGCAGCAGTGATAGGATTGGAGAGGTTCGGTGAGCAAATGAAGACCCTTTGAAGTCATATTGCATGGTACCCATTCCACGGGTCTCAACTCTCCAGGTTTAAGGTATTCTTCCTTCAGCTAAAACATGCATGTGGAACCCAGAGTATGATCAACCGTGTGATCGGGAGACGTGTTCCAATATGTCTCAGTTTTCGTCCCCTGGTACTCGGGTGCAACATTCCAGACGCTTTACTAACACTCTCCCGACTTGGAGAGTCAGTGCCTTTAACCTCCTGTTTGGCCCAGTTTGCAATTTCTGCGGAAGATGAACAGGAATAGGGAGAACCAATGACAGACTAGCTGGAGGTGTCTGGACGGGCAAATTTAACTCTCATTTCCCACCAGGAAGAGGAATTAACCAAAGGCTCAGCGTGCCGTGCCGGAACCAGATTAGGGCCTGAAGCCATCCTGAGGGGTTGCGGCCAGCTCACGAGAAAGCGAGTTGAAGAAAGGAGCTCAGGGGCACTGTAATTCACAAACCTGCAGAGTTATAAATGACAGCTATCGTCCAAAAATATACTGAAGTAAGGCTGCCAAGAGGACTTGAAAGCGGGGCAGAATTGCAGGAAACCGATTTCAGGAGGTAGACTGGAATTGCATTTAAAGCATAGGAAAAGAGGCAGAACGTCCACAATGATGCACTTGGCCAAAAAGGGCGTATGCGTTTTTTCCTGAATATATACAGGAAAAAATGCATACGCCCTTTTTGGCCAACCAAGCAAGCTTGCAAAGGAAATCTGCACTACAGTGAAGTCTCACTTCCCCCCGGTCAAAAGGGCCATCTGAAAAAAGTGTAAACTCCAGAAAGGCAGGACAGGCCATGGAGAACTGGGAGCCTTGTTATGCTGATGGGCGGGATGTCGATTGCCAACAGCCACTCGGGAGAAGTGTATGGTGTTTCCTGAAACATCTAAAAAACAAAGCAACAGAGCCTAGGGCACTTCCACTTATGGTCCTATAGCTTAGGGAAATTAAAATCAAAAAGACACAGCCACCCCAAAGGTTGGGACGGCTCTGTTTACAAGAACCTGGTTTACGGTACAAGTTCAATATCGCAGAAAGTGAAAAATGGATAAAGAAGTTGTGGTACTTACGTACAATGCAATATCACTCAGCAATGAAATCTATGTCATCAGGCCCGTAGCAGCATAATGAGTGGATTCAGGTACGATGATTCTAACTGAAATAAGTCACACAGGAAAAGAAACATCATAAGATATCACTAATAGACGGAATGTAAACTTGGCTACACAGGAACTGAATTACAAAACAGAACAGGGTCTCAAATTTAGAAAACCAACTTATGCTTGCTTAAGGGGAAAGGTGAGTTGGGGTGCTGCATAAAACCAGAGATTGAAATGAGCACAGATAAAGTTCCTTAAGCCAAATATGGAATAGACAAGAGCTACTCCTTGCTCAACGAAATGGACTCAACACCCCATATTAAATGCCTAAGAGTGTACCTGACTAGGAAGTATCTTAAAACCTATGGATTGCTATGTCTCTGAAAGAGAATCAAGTGTGTGTACAGGGGCATAAACGCAGCAGTGATAGGATTGGAGAGGTTCGGTGAGCAAATGAAGACCCTTTGAAGTCATATTGCATGGTACCCATTCCACGGGTCTCAACTCTCCAGGTTTAAGGTATTCTTCCTTCAGCTAAAACATGCATGTGGAACCCAGAGTATGATCAACCGTGTGATCGGGAGACGTGTTCCAATATGTCTCAGTTTTCGTCCCCTGGTACTCGGGTGCAACATTCCAGACGCTTTACTAACACTCTCCCGACTTGGGGAGTCAGTGCCTTTAACCTCCTGTTTGGCCCAGTTTGCAATTTCTGCGGAAGATGAACAGGAATAGGGAGAACCAATGACAGACTAGCTGGAGGTGTCTGGATGGGCAAATTTAACTCTCATTTCCCACCAGGAAGAGGAATTAACCAAAGGCTCAGCGTGCCGTGCCGGAACCAGATTAGGGCCTGAAGCCATCCTGCGGGGTTGCGGCCAGCTCACGAGAAAGCGAGTTGAAGAAAGGAGCTCAGGGGCACTGTAATTCACAAACCTGCAGAGTTATAAATGACAGCTATCGTCCAAAAATATACTGAAGTAAGGCTGCCAAGAGGACTTGAAAGCGGGGCAGAATTGCAGGAAACCGATTTCAGGAGGTAGACTGGAATTGCATTTAAAGCATAGGAAAAGAGGCAGAACGTCCACAATGATGCACTTGGCCAAAAAGGGCGTATGCGTTTTTTCCTGAATATATTCAGGAAAAAACGCATACGCCCTTTTTGGCCAACCAAGCAAGCTTGCAAAGGAAATCTGCACTACAATGAAGTCTCACTTCCCCCCGGTCAAAAGGGCCATCTGAAAAAAGTGTAAAATCCAGAAAGGCAGGACAGGCCATGGAGAACTGGGAGCCTTGTTATGCTGATGGGCGGGATGTCAATTGCCAACAGCCACTCGGGAGAAGTGTATGGTGTTTCCTGAAACATCTAAAAAACAAAGCAACAGAGCCTAGGGCACTTCCACTTATGGTCCTATAGCTTAGGGAAATTAAAATCAAAAAGATACAGCCACCCCAAAGGTTGGGACGGCTCTGTTTACAAGAACCTGGTTTACGGTACAAGTTCAATATCGCAGAAAGTGAAAAATGGATAAAGAAGTTGTGGTACTTACGTACAATGCAGTATCACTCAGCAATGAAATCTATGTCATCAGGCCCGTAGCAGCATAATGAGTGGATTCAGGTACGATGATTCTAACTGAAATAAGTCACACAGAAAAAGAAACATCATAAGATATCACTAATACACGGAATGTAAACTTGGCTACACAGGAACTGAATTACAAAACAGAACAGGGTCTCAAATTTGGAAAACCAACTTATGCTTGCTTAAGGGGAAAGGTGAGTTGGGGTGCTGCATAAAACCAGAGATTGAAATGAGCACAGATAAAGTTCCTTAAGCCAAATATGGAATAGACAAGAGCTACTCCTTGCTCAACGAAATGGACTCAACACCCCATATTAAATGCCTAAGAGTGTACCTGACTAGGAAGTATCTTAAAACCTATGGATTGCTATGTCTCTGAAAGAGAATCAAGTGTGTGTACAGGGGCATAAACGCAGCAGTGATAGGATTGGAGAGGTTCGGTGAGCAAATGAAGACCCTTTGAAGTCATAATGCATGGTACCCATTCCACGGGTCTCAACTCTCCAGGTTTAAGGTATTCTTCCTTCAGCTAAAACATGCATGTGGAACCCAGAGTATGATCAACCGTGTGATCGGGAGACGTGTTCCAATATGTCTCAGTTTTCGTCCCCTGGTACTCGGGTGCAACATTCCAGACGCTTTACTAACACTCTCCCGACTTGGAGAGTCAGTGCCTTTAACCTCCTGTTTGGCCCAGTTTGCAATTTCTGCGGAAGATGAACAGGAATAGGGAGAACCAATGACAGACTAGCTGGAGGTGTCTGGACGGGCAAATTTAACTCTCATTTCCCACCAGGAAGAGGAATTAACCAAAGGCTCAGCATGCCGTGCCGGAACCAGATTAGGGCCTGAAGCCATCCTGCGGTGTTGCGGCCAGCTCACGAGAAAGCGAGTTGAAGAAAGCAGCTCAGGGGCACTGTAATTCACAAACCTGCAGAGTTATAAATGACAGCTATCGTCCAAAAATATACTGAAGTAAGGCTGCCAAGAGGACTTGAAAGCGGGGCAGAATTGCAGGAAACCGATTTCAGGAGGTAGACTGGAATTGCATTTAAAGCATAGGAAAAGAGGCAGAACGTCCACAATGATGCACTTGGCCAAAAAGGGCGTATGCGTTTTTTCCTGAATATATTCAGGAAAAAACGCATACGCCCTTTTTGGCCAACCAAGCAAGCTTGCAAAGGAAATCTGCACTACAGTGAAGTCTCACTTCCCCCCGGTCAAAAGGGCCATCTGAAAAAAGTGTAAAATCCAGAAAGGCAGGACAGGCCATGGAGAACTGGGAGCCTTGTTATGCTGATGGGCGGGATGTCAATTGCCAACAGCCACTCGGGAGAAGTGTATGGTGTTTCCTGAAACAGCTAAAAAACAAAGCAACAGAGCCTAGGGCACTTCCACTTATGGTCCTATAGCTTAGGGAAATTAAAATCAAAAGACACAGCCACCCCAAAGGTTGGGACGGCTCTGTTTACAAGAACCTGGTTTACGGTACAAGTTCAATATCGCAGAAAGTGAAAAGTGGATAAAGAAGTTGTGGTACTTACGTACAATGCAATATCACTCAGCAATGAAATCTATGTCATCAGGCCTGTAGCAGCATAATGAGTGGATTCAGGTACGATGATTCTAACTGAAATAAGTCACACAGAAAAAGAAACATCATAAGATATCACTAATACACGGAATGTAACCTTGGCTACACAGGAACTGAATTACAAAACAGAACAGGGTCTCAAATTTAGAAACCCAACTTATGCTTGCTTAAGGGGAAAGGTGAGTTGGGGTGCTGCATAAAACCAGAGATTGAAATGAGCACAGATAAAGTTCCTTAAGCCAAATATGGAATAGACAAGAGCTACTCCTTGCTCAACGAAATGGACTCAACACCCCATATTAAATGCCTAAGGGTGTACCTGACTAGGAAGTATCTTAAAACCTATGGATTGCTATGTCTCTGAAAGAGAATCAAGTGTGTGTACAGGGGCATAAACGCAGCAGTGATAGGATTGGAGAGGTTCGGTGAGCAAATGAAGACCCTTTGAAGTCATATTGCATGGTACCCATTCCACGGGTCTCAACTCTCCAGGTTTAAGGTATTCTTCCTTCAGCTAAAACATGCATGTGGAACCCAGAGTATGATCAACCGTGTGATCGGGAGACGTGTTCCAATATGTCTCAGTTTTCGTCCCCTGGTACTCGGGTGCAACATTCCAGACGCTTTACTAACACTCTCCCGACTTGGAGAGTCAGTGCCTTTAACCTCCTGTTTGGCCCAGTTTGCAATTTCTGCGGAAGATGAACAGGAATAGGGAGAACCAATGACAGACTAGCTGGAGGTGTCTGGACGGGCAAATTTAACTCTCATTTCCCACCAGGAAGAGGAATTAACCAAAGGCTCAGCGTGCCGTGCCGGAACCAGATTAGGGCCTGAAGCCATCCTGCGGTGTTGCGGCCAGCTCACGAGAAAGCGAGTTGAAGAAAGGAGCTCAGGGGCACTGTAATTCACAAACCTGCAGAGTTATAAATGACAGCTATCGTCCAAAAATATACTGAAGTAAGGCTGCCAAGAGGACTTGAAAGCGGGGCAGAATTGCAGGAAACCGATTTCAGGAGGTAGACTGGAATTGCATTTAAAGCATAGGAAAAGAGGCAGAACGTCCACAATGATGCACTTGGCCAAAAAGGGCGTATGCGTTTTTTCCTGAATATACTCAGGAAAAAACGCATACGCCCTTTTTGGCCAACCAAGCAAGCTTGCAAAGGAAATCTGCACTACAATGAAGTCTCACTTCCCCCCGGTCAAAAGGGCCATCTGAAAAAAGTGTAAAATCCAGAAAGGCAGGACAGGCCATGGAGAACTGGGAGCCTTGTTATGCTGATGGGCGGGATGTCAATTGCCAACAGCCACTCGGGAGAAGTGTATGGTGTTTCCTGAAACATCTAAAAAACAAAGCAACAGAGCCTAGGGCACTTCCACTTATGGTCCTATAGCTTAGGGAAATTAAAATCAAAAGACACAGCCACCCCAAAGGTTGGGACGGCTCTGTTTACAAGAACCTGGTTTACGGTACAAGTTCAATATCGCAGAAAGTGAAAAATGGATAAAGAAGTTGTGGTACTTACGTACAATGCAGTATCACTCAGCAATGAAATCTATGTCATCAGGCCCGTAGCAGCATAATGAGTGGATTCAGGTACGATGATTCTAACTGAAATAAGTCACACAGAAAAAGAAACATCATAAGATATCACTAATACACGGAATGTAAACTTGGCTACACAGGAACTGAATTACAAAACAGAACAGGGTCTCAAATTTAGAAAACCAACTTATGCTTGCTTAAGGGGAAAGGTGAGTTGGGGTGCTGCATAAAACCAGAGATTGAAATGAGCACAGATAAAGTTCCTTAAGCCAAATATGGAATAGACAAGAGCTACTCCTTGCTCAACGAAATGGACTCAACACCCCATATTAAATGCCTAAGAGTGTACCTGACTAGGAAGTATCTTAAAACCTATGGATTGCTATGTCTCTGAAAGAGAATCAAGTGTGTGTACAGGGGCATAAACGCAGCAGTGATAGGATTGGAGAGGTTCGGTGAGCAAATGAAGACCCTTTGAAGTCATATTGCATGGTACCCATTCCACGGGTCTCAACTCTCCAGGTTTAAGGTATTCTTCCTTCAGCTAAAACATGCATGTGGAACCCAGAGTATGATCATCCGTGTGATCGGGAGACGTGTTCCAATATGTCTCAGTTTTCGTCCCCTGGTACTCGGGTGCAACATTCCAGACGCTTTACTAACACTCTCCCGACTTGGAGAGTCAGTGCCTTTAACCTCCTGTTTGGCCCAGTTTGCAATTTCTGCGGAAGATGAACAGGAATAGGGAGAACCAATGACAGACTAGCTGGAGGTGTCTGGATGGGCAAATTTAACTCTCATTTCCCACCAGGAAGAGGAATTAACCAAAGGCTCAGCGTGCCGTGCCGGAACCAGATTAGGGCCTGAAGCCATCCTGCGGTGTTGCGGCCAGCTCACGAGAAAGCGAGTTGAAGAAAGGAGCTCAGGGGCACTGTAATTCACAAACCTGCAGAGTTATAAATGACAGCTATCGTCCAAAAATATACTGAAGTAAGGCTGCCAAGAGGACTTGAAAGCGGGGCAGAATTGCAGGAAACCGATTTCAGGAGGTAGACTGGAATTGCATTTAAAGCATAGGAAAAGAGGCAGAACGTCCACAATGATGCACTTGGCCAAAAAGGGCGTATGCGTTTTTTCCTGAATATATTCAGGAAAAAACGCATACGCCCTTTTTGGCCAACCAAGCAAGCTTGCAAAGGAAATCTGCACTACAATGAAGTCTCACTTCCCCCCGGTCAAAAGGGCCATCTGAAAAAAGTGTAAAATCCAGAAAGGCAGGACAGGCCATGGAGAACTGGGAGCCTTGTTATGCTGATGGGCGGGATGTCAATTGCCAACAGCCACTCGGGAGAAGTGTATGGTGTTTCCTGAAACATCTAAAAAACAAAGCAACAGAGCCTAGGGCACTTCCACTTATGGTCCTATAGCTTTTGGAAATTAAAATCAAAAAGATACAGCCACCCCAAAGGTTGGGACGGCTCTGTTTACAAGAACCTGGTTTACGGTACAAGTTCAATATCGCAGAAAGTGAAAAATGGATAAAGAAGTTGTGGTACTTACGTACAATGCAGTATCACTCAGCAATGAAATCTATGTCATCAGGCCCGTAGCAGCATAATGAGTGGATTCAGGTACGATGATTCTAACTGAAATAAGTCACACAGAAAAAGAAACATCATAAGATATCACTAATACACGGAATGTAAACTTGGCTACACAGGAACTGAATTACAAAACAGAACAGGGTCTCAAATTTGGAAAACCAACTTATGCTTGCTTAAGGGGAAAGGTGAGTTGGGGTGCTGCATAAAACCAGAGATTGAAATGAGCACAGATAAAGTTCCTTAAGCCAAATATGGAATAGACAAGAGCTACTCCTTGCTCAACGAAATGGACTCAACACCCCATATTAAATGCCTAAGAGTGTACCTGACTAGGAAGTATCTTAAAACCTATGGATTGCTATGTCTCTGAAAGAGAATCAAGTGTGTGTACAGGGGCATAAACGCAGCAGTGATAGGATTGGAGAGGTTCGGTGAGCAAATGAAGACCCTTTGAAGTCATATTGCATGGTACCCATTCCACGGGTCTCAACTCTCCAGGTTTAAGGTATTCTTCCTTCAGCTAAAACATGCATGTGGAACCCAGAGTATGATCAACCGTGTGATCGGGAGACGTGTTCCAATATGTCTCAGTTTTCGTCCCCTGGTACTCGGGTGCAACATTCCAGACGCTTTACTAACACTCTCCCGACTTGGAGAGTCAGTGCCTTTAACCTCCTGTTTGGCCCAGTTTGCAATTTCTGCGGAAGATGAACAGGAATAGGGAGAACCAATGACAGACTAGCTGGAGGTGTCTGGACGGGCAAATTTAACTGTCATTTCGCACCAGGAAGAGGAATTAACCAAAGGCTCAGCGTGCCGTGCCGGAACCAGATTAGGGCCTGAAGCCATCCTGCGGTGTTGCGGCCAGCTCACGAGAAAGCGAGTTGAAGAAAGGAGCTCAGGGGCACTGTAATTCACAAACCTGCAGAGTTATAAATGACAGCTATCGTCCAAAAATATACTGAAGTAAGGCTGCCAAGAGGACTTGAAAGCGGGGCAGAATTGCAGGAAACCGATTTCAGGAGGTAGACTGGAATTGCATTTAAAGCATAGGAAAAGAGGCAGAACGTCCACAATGATGCACTTGGCCAAAAAGGGCGTATGCGTTTTTTCCTGAATATATTCAGGAAAAAACGCATACGCCCTTTTTGGCCAACCAAGCAAGCTTGCAAAGGAAATCTGCACTACAATGAAGTCTCACTTCCCCCCGGTCAAAAGGGCCATCTGAAAAAAGTGTAAAATCCAGAAAGGCAGGACAGGCCATGGAGAACTGGGAGCCTTGTTATGCTGATGGGCGGGATGTAAATTGCCAACAGCCACTCGGGAGAAGTGTATGGTGTTTCCTGAAACATCTAAAAAACAAAGCAACAGAGCCTAGGGCACTTCCACTTATGGTCCTATAGCTTAGGGAAATTAAAATCAAAAAGACACAGCCACCCCAAAGGTTGGGACGGCTCTGTTTACAAGAACCTGGTTTACAGTACAAGTTCAATATCGCAGAAAGTGAAAAATGGATAAAGAAGTTGTGGTACTTACGTACAATGCAGTATCACTCAGCAATGAAATCTATGTCATCAGGCCCGTAGCAGCATAATGAGTGGATTCAGGTATGATGATTCTAACTGAAATAAGTCACACAGGAAAAGAAACATCATAAGATATCACTAATACACGGAATGTAACCTTGGCTACACAGGAACTGAATTCCAAAACAGAACAGGGTCTCAAATTTAGAAAACCAACTTATGCTTGCTTAAGGGGAAAGGTGAGTTGGGGTGCTGCATAAAACCAGAGATTGAAATGAGCACAGATAAAGTTCCTTAAGCCAAATATGGAATAGACAAGAGCTACTCCTTGCTCAACGAAATGGACTCAACACCCCATATTAAATGCCTAAGAGTGTACCTGACTAGGAAGTATCTTAAAACCTATGGATTGCTATGTCTCTGAAAGAGAATCAAGTGTGTGTACAGGGGCATAAACGCAGCAGTGATAGGATTGGAGAGGTTCGGTGAGCAAATGAAGACCCTTTGAAGTCATATTGCATGGTACCCATTCCACGGGTCTCAACTCTCCAGGTTTAAGGTATTCTTCCTTCAGCTAAAACATGCATGTGGAACCCAGAGTATGATCAACCGTGTGATCGGGAGACGTGTTCCAATATGTCTCAGTTTTCGTCCCCTGGTACTCGGGTGCAACATTCCAGACGCTTTACTAACACTCTCCCGACTTGGAGAGTCAGTGCCTTTAACCTCCTGTTTGGCCCAGTTTGCAATTTCTGCGGAAGATGAACAGGAATAGGGAGAACCAATGACAGACTAGCTGGAGGTGTCTGGACGGGCAAATTTAACTCTCATTTCCCACCAGGAAGAGGAATTAACCAAAGGCTCAGCGTGCCGTGCCGGAACCAGATTAGGGCCTGAAGCCATCCTGCGGTGTTGCGGCCAGCTCACGAGAAAGCGAGTTGAAGAAAGGAGCTCAGGGGCACTGTAATTCACAAACCTGCAGAGTTATAAATGACAGCTATCGTCCAAAAATATACTGAAGTAAGGCTGCCAAGAGGACTTGAAAGCGGGGCAGAATTGCAGGAAACCGATTTCAGGAGGTAGACTGGAATTGCATTTAAAGCATAGGAAAAGAGGCAGAACGTCCACAATGATGCACTTGGCCAAAAAGGGCGTATGCGTTTTTTCCTGAATATACTCAGGAAAAAACGCATACGCCCTTTTTGGAGAACCAAGCAAGCTTGCAAAGGAAATCTGCACTACAATGAAGTCTCACTTCCCCCCGGTCAAAAGGGCCATCTGAAAAAAGTGTAAAATCCAGAAAGGCAGGACAGGCCATGGAGAACTGGGAGCCTTGTTATGCTGATGGGCGGGATGTAAATTGCCAACAGCCACTCGGGAGAAGTGTATGGTGTTTCCTGAAACATCTAAAAAACAAAGCAACAGAGCCTAGGGCACTTCCACTTATGGTCCTATAGCTTAGGGAAATTAAAATCAAAAAGATAGAGCCACCCCAAAGGTTGGGACGGCTCTGTTTACAAGAACCTGGTTTACGGTACAAGTTCAATATCGCAGAAAGTGAAAAATGGATAAAGAAGTTGTGGTACTTACGTACAATGCAGTATCACTCAGCAATGAAATCTATGTCATCAGGCCCGTAGCAGCATAATGAGTGGATTCAGGTACGATGATTCTAACTGAAATAAGTCACACAGAAAAAGAAACATCATAAGATATCACTAATACACGGAATGTAACCTTGGCTACACAGGAACTGAATTACAAAACAGAACAGGGTCTCAAATTTAGAAAACCAACTTATGCTTGCTTAAGGGGAAAGGTGAGTTGGGGTGCTGCATAAAACCAGAGATTGAAATGAGCACAGATAAAGTTCCTTAAGCCAAATATGGAATAGACAAGAGCTACTCCTTGCTCAACGAAATGGATTCAACACCCCATATTAAACACCTAAGAATGTACCTGACTAGGAAGTATCTTAAAACCTATGGATTGCTATGTCTCCAAAAGAGAATGAAGCGTGTGTGCAGGGGCATAAACGCAGCAGTGATAGGATTGGAGAGGTTTGGTGAGCAAATGAAGACCCTTTGAAGTCATATTGCATGGTACCCATTCCACGAGTCTCAACTCTCCAGGTTTAAGGTATTCTTCCTTCAGCTAAAACATGCATGTGGAACCCAGAGTATGATCAACCGTGTGATCGGGAGACGTGTTCCAATATGTCTCAGTTTTCGTCCCCTGGTACTCGGGTGCAACATTCCAGACGCTTTACTAACACTCTCCCGACTTGGAGAGTCAGTGCCTTTAACCTCCTGTTTGGCCCAGTTTGCAATTTCTGCGGAAGATGAACAGGAATAGGGAGAACCAATGACAGACTAGCTGGAGGTGTCTGGACGGGCAAATTTAACTCTCATTTCCCACCAGGAAGAGGAATTAACCAAAGGCTCAGCGTGCCGTGCCGGAACCAGATTAGGGCCTGAAGCCATCCTGCGGGGTTGCGGCCAGCTCACGAGAAAGCGAGTTGAAGAAAGGAGCTCAGGGGCACTGTAATTCACAAACCTGCAGAGTTATAAATGACAGCTATCATCCAAAAATATACTGAAGTAAGGCTGCCAAGAGGACTTGAAAGCGGGGCAGAATTGCAGGAAACCGATTTCAGGAGGTAGACTGGAATTGCATTTAAAGCATAGGAAAAGAGGCAGAACGTCCACAATGATGCACTTGGCCAAAAAGGGCGTATGCGTTTTTTCCTGAATATATTCAGGAAAAAACGCATACGCCCTTTTTGGCCAACCAAGCAAGCTTGCAAAGGAAATCTGCACTACAGTGAAGTCTCACTTCCCCCCGGTCAAAAGGGCCATCTGAAAAAAGTGTAAAATCCAGAAAGGCAGGACAGGCCATGGAGAACTGGGAGCCTTGTTATGCTGATGGGCGGGATGTAAATTGCCAACAGCCACTCGGGAGAAGTGTATGGTGTTTCCTGAAACATCTAAAAAACAAAGCAACAGAGCCTAGGGCACTTCCACTTATGGTCCTATAGCTTAGGGAAATTAAAATCAAAAGACACAGCCACCCCAAAGGTTGGGACGGCTCTGTTTACAAGAACCTGGTTTACGGTACAAGTTCAATATCGCAGAAAGTGAAAAATGGATAAAGAAGTTGTGGTACTTACGTACAATGCAGTATCACTCAGCAATGAAATCTATGTCATCAGGCCCGTAGCAGCATAATGAGTGGATTCAGGTACGATGATTCTAACTGAAATAAGTCACACAGAAAAAGAAACATCATAAGATATCACTAATACACGGAATGTAAACTTGGCTACACAGGAACTGAATTACAAAACAGAACAGGGTCTCAAATTTAGAAACCCAACTTATGCTTGCTTAAGGGGAAAGGTGAGTTGGGGTGCTGCATAAAACCAGAGATTGAAATGAGCACAGATAAAGTTCCTTAAGCCAAATATGGAATAGACAAGAGCTACTCCTTGCTCAACGAAATGGACTCAACACCCCATATTAAATGCCTAAGAGTGTACCTGACTAGGAAGTATCTTAAAACCTATGGATTGCTATGTCTCTGAAAGAGAATCAAGTGTGTGTACAGGGGCATAAACGCAGCAGTGATAGGATTGGAGAGGTTCGGTGAGCAAATGAAGACCCTTTGAAGTCATATTGCATGGTACCCATTCCACGGGTCTCAACTCTCCAGGTTTAAGGTATTCTTCCTTCAGCTAAAACATGCATGTGGAACCCAGAGTATGATCAACCGTGTGATCGGGAGACGTGTTCCAATATGTCTCAGTTTTCGTCCCCTGGTACTCGGGTGCAACATTCCAGACGCTTTACTAACACTCTCTCGACTTGGAGAGTCAGTGCCTTTAACCTCCTGTTTGGCCCAGTTTGCAATTTCTGCGGAAGATGAACAGGAATAGGGAGAACCAATGACAGACTAGCTGGAGGTGTCTGGACGGGCAAATTTAACTCTCATTTCCCACCAGGAAGAGGAATTAACCAAAGGCTCAGCGTGCCGTGCCGGAACCAGTTTAGGGCCTGAAGCCATCCTGCGGGGTTGCGGCCAGCTCACGAGAAAGCGAGTTGAAGAAAGGAGCTCAGGGGCACTGTAATTCACAAACCTGCAGAGTTATAAATGACAGCTATCGTCCAAAAATATACTGAAGTAAGGCTGCCAAGAGGACTTGAAAGCGGGGCAGAATTACAGGAAACCGATTTCAGGAGGTAGACTGGAATTGCATTTAAAGCATAGGAAAAGAGGCAGAACGTCCACAATGATGCACTTGGCCAAAAAGGGCGTATGCGTTTTTTCCTGAATATATTCAGGAAAAAACGCATACGCCCTTTTTGGCCAACCAAGCAAGCTTGCAAAGGAAATCTGCACTACAGTGAAGTCTCACTTCCCCCCGGTCAAAAGGGCCATCTGAAAAAAGTGTAAAATCCAGAAAGGCAGGACAGGCCATGGAGAACTGGGAGCCTTGTTATGCTGATGGGCGGGATGTAAATTGCCAACAGCCACTCGGGAGAAGTGTATGGTGTTTCCTGAAACATCTAAAAAACAAAGCAACAGAGCCTAGGGCACTTCCACTTATGGTCCTATAGCTTAGGGAAATTAAAATCAAAAGACACAGCCACCCCAAAGGTTGGGACGGCTCTGTTTACAAGAACCTGGTTTACGGTACAAGTTCAATATCGCAGAAAGTGAAAAATGGATAAAGAAGTTGTGGTACTTACGTACAATGCAGTATCACTCAGCAATGAAATCTATGTCATCAGGCCCGTAGCAGCATAATGAGTGGATTCAGGTACGATGATTCTAACTGAAATAAGTCACACAGGAAAAGAAACATCATAAGATATCACTAATACACGGAATGTAAACTTGGCTACACAGGAACTGAATTACAAAACAGAACAGGGTCTCAAATTTAGAAACCCAACTTATGCTTGCTTAAGGGGAAAGGTGAGTTGGGGTGCTGCATAAAACCAGAGATTGAAATGAGCACAGATAAAGTTCCTTAAGCCAAATATGGAATAGACAAGAGCTACTCCTTGCTCAACGAAATGGACTCAACACCCCATATTAAATGCCTAAGAGTGTACCTGACTAGGAAGTATCTTAAAACCTATGGATTGCTATGTCTCTGAAAGAGAATCAAGTGTGTGTACAGGGGCATAAACGCAGCAGTGATAGGATTGGAGAGGTTCGGTGAGCAAATGAAGACCCTTTGAAGTCATATTGCATGGTACCCATTCCACGGGTCTCAACTCTCCAGGTTTAAGGTATTCTTCCTTCAGCTAAAACATGCATGTGGAACCCAGAGTATGATCAACCGTGTGATCGGGAGACGTGTTCCAATATGTCTCAGTTTTCGTCCCCTGGTACTCGGGTGCAACATTCCAGACGCTTTACTAACACTCTCCCGACTTGGAGAGTCAGTGCCTTTAACCTCCTGTTTGGCCCAGTTTGCAATTTCTGCGGAAGATGAACAGGAATAGGGAGAACCAATGACAGACTAGCTGGAGGTGTCTGGACGGGCAAATTTAACTCTCATTTCCCACCAGGAAGAGGAATTAACCAAAGGCTCAGCGTGCCGTGCCGGAACCAGATTAGGGCCTGAAGCCATCCTGCGGGGTTGCGGCCAGCTCACGAGAAAGCGAGTTGAAGAAAGGAGCTCAGGGGCACTGTAATTCACAAACCTGCAGAGTTATAAATGACAGCTATCATCCAAAAATATACTGAAGTAAGGCTGCCAAGAGGACTTGAAAGCGGGGCAGAATTGCAGGAAACCGATTTCAGGAGGTAGACTGGAATTGCATTGAAAGCATAGGAAAAGAGGCAGAACGTCCACAATGATGCACTTGGCCAAAAAGGGCGTATGCGTTTTTTCCTGAATATATTCAGGAAAAAACGCATACGCCCTTTTTGGCCAACCAAGCAAGCTTGCAAAGGAAATCTGCACTACAATGAAGTCTCACTTCCCCCCGGTCAAAAGGGCCATCTGAAAAAAGTGTAAAATCCAGAAAGGCAGGACAGGCCATGGAGAACTGGGAGCCTTGTTATGCTGATGGGCGGGATGTAAATTGCCAACAGCCACTCGGGAGAAGTGTATGGTGTTTCCTGAAACATCTAAAAAACAAAGCAACAGAGCCTAGGGCACTTCCACTTATGGTCCTATAGCTTAGGGAAATTAAAATCAAAAGACACAGCCACCCCAAAGGTTGGGACGGCTCTGTTTACAAGAACCTGGTTTACGGTACAAGTTCAATATCGCAGAAAGTGAAAAATGGATAAAGAAGTTGTGGTACTTACGTACAATGCAGTATCACTCAGCAATGAAATCTATGTCATCAGGCCCGTAGCAGCATAATGAGTGGATTCAGGTACGATGATTCTAACTGAAATAAGTCACACAGGAAAAGAAACATCATAAGATATCACTAATACACGGAATGTAAACTTGGCTACACAGGAACTGAATTACAAAACAGAAAAGGGTCTCAAATTTAGAAACCCAACTTATGCTTGCTTAAGGGGAAAGGTGAGTTGGGGTGCTGCATAAAACCAGAGATTGAAATGAGCACAGATAAAGTTCCTTAAGCCAAATATGGAATAGACAAGAGCTACTCCTTGCTCAACGAAATGGACTCAACACCCCATATTAAACACCTAAGAGTGTACCTGACTAGGTAGTATCTTAAAACCTATGGATTGCTATGTCTCTGAAAGAGAATCAAGTGTGTGTACAGGGGCATAAACGCAGCAGTGATAGGATTGGAGAGGTTCGGTGAGCAAATGAAGACCCTTTGAAGTCATATTGCATGGTACCCATTCCACGGGTCTCAACTCTCCAGGTTTAAGGTATTCTTCCTTCAGCTAAAACATGCATGTGGAACCCAGAGTATGATCAACCGTGTGATCGGGAGACGTGTTCCAATATGTCTCAGTTTTCGTCCCCTGGTACTCGGGTGCAACATTCCAGACGCTTTACTAACACTCTCTCGACTTGGAGAGTCAGTGCCTTTAACCTCCTGTTTGGCCCAGTTTGCAATTTCTGCGGAAGATGAACAGGAATAGGGAGAAACAATGACAGACTAGCTGGAGGTGTCTGGACGGGCAAATTTAACTCTCATTTCCCACCAGGAAGAGGAATTAACCAAAGGCTCAGCGTGCCGTGCCGGAACCAGTTTAGGGCCTGAAGCCATCCTGCGGGGTTGCGGCCAGCTCACGAGAAAGCGAGTTGAAGAAAGGAGCTCAGGGGCACTGTAATTCACAAACCTGCAGAGTTATAAATGACAGCTATCGTCCAAAAATATACTGAAGTAAGGCTGCCAAGAGGACTTGAAAGCGGGGCAGAATTACAGGAAACCGATTTCAGGAGGTAGACTGGAATTGCATTTAAAGCATAGGAAAAGAGGCAGAACGTCCACAATGATGCACTTGGCCAAAAAGGGCGTATGCGTTTTTTCCTGAATATATTCAGGAAAAAACGCATACGCCCTTTTTGGCCAACCAAGCAAGCTTGCAAAGGAAATCTGCACTACAGTGAAGTCTCACTTCCCCCCGGTCAAAAGGGCCATCTGAAAAAAGTGTAAAATCCAGAAAGGCAGGACAGGCCATGGAGAACTGGGAGCCTTGTTATGCTGATGGGCGGGATGTAAATTGCCAACAGCCACTCGGGAGAAGTGTATGGTGTTTCCTGAAACATCTAAAAAACAAAGCAACAGAGCCTAGGGCACTTCCACTTATGGTCCTATAGCTTAGGGAAATTAAAATCAAAAGACACAGCCACCCCAAAGGTTGGGACGGCTCTGTTTACAAGAACCTGGTTTACGGTACAAGTTCAATATCGCAGAAAGTGAAAAATGGATAAAGAAGTTGTGGTACTTACGTACAATGCAGTATCACTCAGCAATGAAATCTATGTCATCAGGCCCGTAGCAGCATAATGAGTGGATTCAGGTACGATGATTCTAACTGAAATAAGTCACACAGGAAAAGAAACATCATAAGATATCACTAATACACGGAATGTAAACTTGGCTACACAGGAACTGAATTACAAAACAGAACAGGGTCTCAAATTTAGAAACCCAACTTATGCTTGCTTAAGGGGAAAGGTGAGTTGGGGTGCTGCATAAAACCAGAGATTGAAATGAGCACAGATAAAGTTCCTTAAGCCAAATATGGAATAGACAAGAGCTACTCCTTGCTCAACGAAATGGACTCAACACCCCATATTAAATGCCTAAGAGTGTACCTGACTAGGAAGTATCTTAAAACCTATGGATTGCTATGTCTCTGAAAGAGAATCAAGTGTGTGTACAGGGGCATAAACGCAGCAGTGATAGGATTGGAGAGGTTCGGTGAGCAAATGAAGACCCTTTGAAGTCATATTGCATGGTACCCATTCCACGGGTCTCAACTCTCCAGGTTTAAGGTATTCTTCCTTCAGCTAAAACATGCATGTGGAACCCAGAGTATGATCAACCGTGTGATCGGGAGACGTGTTCCAATATGTCTCAGTTTTCGTCCCCTGGTACTCGGGTGCAACATTCCAGACGCTTTACTAACACTCTCCCGACTTGGAGAGTCAGTGCCTTTAACCTCCTGTTTGGCCCAGTTTGCAATTTCTGCGGAAGATGAACAGGAATAGGGAGAACCAATGACAGACTAGCTGGAGGTGTCTGGACGGGCAAATTTAACTCTCATTTCCCACCAGGAAGAGGAATTAACCAAAGGCTCAGCGTGCCGTGCCGGAACCAGATTAGGGCCTGAAGCCATCCTGCGGGGTTGCGGCCAGCTCACGAGAAAGCGAGTTGAAGAAAGGAGCTCAGGGGCACTGTAATTCACAAACCTGCAGAGTTATAAATGACAGCTATCATCCAAAAATATACTGAAGTAAGGCTGCCAAGAGGACTTGAAAGCGGGGCAGAATTGCAGGAAACCGATTTCAGGAGGTAGACTGGAATTGCATTGAAAGCATAGGAAAAGAGGCAGAACGTCCACAATGATGCACTTGGCCAAAAAGGGCGTATGCGTTTTTTCCTGAATATATTCAGGAAAAAACGCATACGCCCTTTTTGGCCAACCAAGCAAGCTTGCAAAGGAAATCTGCACTACAATGAAGTCTCACTTCCCCCCGGTCAAAAGGGCCATCTGAAAAAAGTGTAAAATCCAGAAAGGCAGGACAGGCCATGGAGAACTGGGAGCCTTGTTATGCTGATGGGCGGGATGTAAATTGCCAACAGCCACTCGGGAGAAGTGTATGGTGTTTCCTGAAACATCTAAAAAACAAAGCAACAGAGCCTAGGGCACTTCCACTTATGGTCCTATAGCTTAGGGAAATTAAAATCAAAAGACACAGCCACCCCAAAGGTTGGGACGGCTCTGTTTACAAGAACCTGGTTTACGGTACAAGTTCAATATCGCAGAAAGTGAAAAATGGATAAAGAAGTTGTGGTACTTACGTACAATGCAGTATCACTCAGCAATGAAATCTATGTCATCAGGCCCGTAGCAGCATAATGAGTGGATTCAGGTACGATGATTCTAACTGAAATAAGTCACACAGGAAAAGAAACATCATAAGATATCACTAATACACGGAATGTAAACTTGGCTACACAGGAACTGAATTACAAAACAGAAAAGGGTCTCAAATTTAGAAACCCAACTTATGCTTGCTTAAGGGGAAAGGTGAGTTGGGGTGCTGCATAAAACCAGAGATTGAAATGAGCACAGATAAAGTTCCTTAAGCCAAATATGGAATAGACAAGAGCTACTCCTTGCTCAACGAAATGGACTCAACACCCCATATTAAACACCTAAGAGTGTACCTGACTAGGTAGTATCTTAAAACCTATGGATTGCTATGTCTCTGAAAGAGAATCAAGTGTGTGTACAGGGGCATAAACGCAGCAGTGATAGGATTGGAGAGGTTCGGTGAGCAAATGAAGACCCTTTGAAGTCATATTGCATGGTACCCATTCCACGAGTCTCAACTCTCCAGGTTTAAGGTATTCTTCCTTCAGCTAAAACATGCATGTGGAACCCAGAGTATGATCAACCGTGTGATCGGGAGACGTGTTCCAATATGTCTCAGTTTTCGTCCCCTGGTACTCGGGTGCAACATTCCAGACGCTTTACTAACACTCTCCCGACTTGGAGAGTCAGTGCCTTTAACCTCCTGTTTGGCCCAGTTTGCAATTTCTGCGGAAGATGAACAGGAATAGGGAGAACCAATGACAGACTAGCTGGAGGTGTCTGGACGGGCAAATTTAACTCTCATTTCCCACCAGGAAGAGGAATTAACCAAAGGCTCAGCGTGCCGTGCCGGAACCAGATTAGGGCCTGAAGCCATCCTGCGGTGTTGCGGCCAGCTCACGAGAAAGCGAGTTGAAGAAAGGAGCTCAGGGGCACTGTAATTCACAAACCTGCAGAGTTATAAATGACAGCTATCGTCCAAAAATATACTGAAGTAAGGCTGCCAGGAGGACTTGAAAGCGGGGCAGAATTGCAGGAAACCGATTTCAGGAGGTAGACTGGAATTGCATTTAAAGCATAGGAAAAGAGGCAGAACGTCCACAATGATGCACTTGGCCAAAAAGGGCGTATGCGTTTTTTCCTGAATATATTCAGGAAAAAACGCATACGCCCTTTTTGGCCAACCAAGCAAGCTTGCAAAGGAAATCTGCACTACAGTGAAGTCTCACTTCCCCCCGGTCAAAAGGGCCATCTGAAAAAAGTGTAAAATCCAGAAAGGCAGGACAGGCCATGGAGAACTGGGAGCCTTGTTATGCTGATGGGCGGGATGTAAATTGCCAACAGCCACTCGGGAGAAGTGTATGGTGTTTCCTGAAACATCTAAAAAACAAAGCAACAGAGCCTAGGGCACTTCCACTTACGGTCCTATAGCTTAGGGAAATTAAAATCAAAAGACACAGCCACCCCAAAGGTTGGGACGGCTCTGTTTACAAGAACCTGGTTTACGGTACAAGTTCAATATCGCAGAAAGTGAAAAATGGATAAAGAAGTTGTGGTACTTACGTACAATGCAGTATCACTCAGCAATGAAATCTATGTCATCAGGCCCGTAGCAGCATAATGAGTGGATTCAGGTACGATGATTCTAACTGAAATAAGTCACACAGGAAAAGAAACATCATAAGATATCACTAATACACGGAATGTAAACTTGGCTACACAGGAACTGAATTACAAAACAGAACAGGGTCTCAAATTTAGAAACCCAACTTATGCTTGCTTAAGGGGAAAGGTGAGTTGGGGTGCTGCATAAAACCAGAGATTGAAATGAGCACAGATAAAGTTCCTTAAGCCAAATATGGAATAGACAAGAGCTACTCCTTGCTCAACGAAATGGACTCAACACCCCATATTAAATGCCTAAGAGTGTACCTGACTAGGAAGTATCTTAAAACCTATGGATTGCTATGTCTCTGAAAGAGAATCAAGTGTGTGTACAGGGGCATAAACGCAGCAGTGATAGGATTGGAGAGGTTCGGTGAGCAAATGAAGACCCTTTGAAGTCATATTGCATGGTACCCATTCCACGGGTCTCAACTCTCCAGGTTTAAGGTATTCTTCCTTCAGCTAAAACATGCATGTGGAACCCAGAGTATGATCAACCGTGTGATCGGGAGACGTGTTCCAATATGTCTCAGTTTTCGTCCCCTGGTACTCGGGTGCAACATTCCAGACGCTTTACTAACACTCTCCCGACTTGGAGAGTCAGTGCCTTTAACCTCCTGTTTGGCCCAGTTTGCAATTTCTGCGGAAGATGAACAGGAATAGGGAGAACCAATGACAGACTAGCTGGAGGTGTCTGGACGGGCAAATTTAACTCTCATTTCCCACCAGGAAGAGGAATTAACCAAAGGCTCAGCGTGCCGTGCCGGAACCAGTTTAGGGCCTGAAGCCATCCTGCGGGGTTGCGGCCAGCTCACGAGAAAGCGAGTTGAAGAAAGGAGCTCAGGGGCACTGTAATTCACAAACCTGCAGAGTTATAAATGACAGCTATCGTCCAAAAATATACTGAAGTAAGGCTGCCAAGAGGACTTGAAAGCGGGGCAGAATTGCAGGAAACCGATTTCAGGAGGTAGACTGGAATTGCATTGAAAGCATAGGAAAAGAGGCAGAACGTCCACAATGATGCACTTGGCCAAAAAGGGCGTATGCGTTTTTTCCTGAATATATTCAGGATAAAACGCATACGCCCTTTTTGGCCAACCAAGCAAGCTTGCAAAGGAAATCTGCACTACAGTGAAGTCTCACTTCCCCCCGGTCAAAAGGGCCATCTGAAAAAAGTGTAAAATCCAGAAAGGCAGGACAGGCCATGGAGAACTGGGAGCCTTGTTATGCTGATGGGCGGGATGTAAATTGCCAACAGCCACTCGGGAGAAGTGTATGGTGTTTCCTGAAACATCTAAAAAACAAAGCAACAGAGCCTAGGGCACTTCCACTTATGGTCCTATAGCTTAGGGAAATTAAAATCAAAAGACACAGCCACCCCAAAGGTTGGGACGGCTCTGTTTACAAGAACCTGGTTTACAGTACAAGTTCAATATCGCAGAAAGTGAAAAATGGATAAAGAAGTTGTGGTACTTACGTACAATGCAGTATCACTCAGCAATGAAATCTATGTCATCAGGCCCGTAGCAGCATAATGAGTGGATTCAGGTACGATGATTCTAACTGAAATAAGTCACACAGGAAAAGAAACATCATAAGATATCACTAATACACGGAATGTAAACTTGGCTACACAGGAACTGAATTACAAAACAGAACAGGGTCTCAAATTTAGAAACCCAACTTATGCTTGCTTAAGGGGAAAGGTGAGTTGGGGTGCTGCATAAAACCAGAGATTGAAATGAGCACAGATAAAGTTCCTTAAGCCAAATATGGAATAGACAAGAGCTACTCCTTGCTCAACGAAATGGACTCAACACCCCATATTAAATGCCTAAGAGTGTACCTGACTAGGAAGTATCTTAAAACCTATGGATTGCTATGTCTCTGAAAGAGAATCAAGTGTGTGTACAGGGGCATAAACGCAGCAGTGATAGGATTGGAGAGGTTCGGTGAGCAAATGAAGACCCTTTGAAGTCATATTGCATGGTACCCATTCCACGAGTCTCAACTCTCCAGGTTTAAGGTATTCTTCCTTCAGCTAAAACATGCATGTGGAACCCAGAGTATGATCAACCGTGTGATCGGGAGACGTGTTCCAATATGTCTCAGTTTTCGTCCCCTGGTACTCGGGTGCAACATTCCAGACGCTTTACTAACACTCTCCCGACTTGGAGAGTCAGTGCCTTTAACCTCCTGTTTGGCCCAGTTTGCAATTTCTGCGGAAGATGAACAGGAATAGGGAGAACCAATGACAGACTAGCTGGAGGTGTCTGGACGGGCAAATTTAACTCTCATTTCCCACCAGGAAGAGGAATTAACCAAAGGCTCAGCGTGCCGTGCCGGAACCAGTTTAGGGCCTGAAGCCATCCTGCGGGGTTGCGGCCAGCTCACGAGAAAGCGAGTTGAAGAAAGGAGCTCAGGGGCACTGTAATTCACAAACCTGCAGAGTTATAAATGACAGCTATCGTCCAAAAATATACTGAAGTAAGGCTGCCAAGAGGACTTGAAAGCGGGGCAGAATTGCAGGAAACCGATTTCAGGAGGTAGACTGGAATTGCATTTAAAGCATAGGAAAAGAGGCAGAACGTCCACAATGATGCACTTGGCCAAAAAGGGCGTATGCGTTTTTTCCTGAATATATTCAGGATAAAACGCATACGCCCTTTTTGGCCAACCAAGCAAGCTTGCAAAGGAAATCTGCACTACAGTGAAGTCTCACTTCCCCCCGGTCAAAAGGGCCATCTGAAAAAAGTGTAAAATCCAGAAAGGCAGGACAGGCCATGGAGAACTGGGAGCCTTGTTATGCTGATGGGCGGGATGTAAATTGCCAACAGCCACTCGGGAGAAGTGTATGGTGTTTCCTGAAACATCTAAAAAACAAAGCAACAGAGCCTAGGGCACTTCCACTTATGGTCCTATAGCTTAGGGAAATTAAAATCAAAAGACACAGCCACCCCAAAGGTTGGGACGGCTCTGTTTACAAGAACCTGGTTTACAGTACAAGTTCAATATCGCAGAAAGTGAAAAATGGATAAAGAAGTTGTGGTACTTACGTACAATGCAGTATCACTCAGCAATGAAATCTATGTCATCAGGCCCGTAGCAGCATAATGAGTGGATTCAGGTACGATGATTCTAACTGAAATAAGTCACACAGGAAAAGAAACATCATAAGATATCACTAATACACGGAATGTAAACTTGGCTACACAGGAACTGAATTACAAAACAGAACAGGGTCTCAAATTTAGAAACCCAACTTATGCTTGCTTAAGGGGAAAGGTGAGTTGGGGTGCTGCATAAAACCAGAGATTGAAATGAGCACAGATAAAGTTCCTTAAGCCAAATATGGAATAGACAAGAGCTACTCCTTGCTCAACGAAATGGACTCAACACCCCATATTAAATGCCTAAGAGTGTACCTGACTAGGAAGTATCTTAAAACCTATGGATTGCTATGTCTCTGAAAGAGAATCAAGTGTGTGTACAGGGGCATAAACGCAGCAGTGATAGGATTGGAGAGGTTCGGTGAGCAAATGAAGACCCTTTGAAGTCATATTGCATGGTACCCATTCCACGGGTCTCAACTCTCCAGGTTTAAGGTATTCTTCCTTCAGCTAAAACATGCATGTGGAACCCAGAGTATGATCAACCGTGTGATCGGGAGACGTGTTCCAATATGTCTCAGTTTTCGTCCCCTGGTACTCGGGTGCAACATTCCAGACGCTTTACTAACACTCTCCCGACTTGGAGAGTCAGTGCCTTTAACCTCCTGTTTGGCCCAGTTTGCAATTTCTGCGGAAGATGAACAGGAATAGGGAGAACCAATGACAGACTAGCTGGAGGTGTCTGGACGGGCAAATTTAACTCTCATTTCCCACCAGGAAGAGGAATTAACCAAAGGCTCAGCGTGCCGTGCCGGAACCAGTTTAGGGCCTGAAGCCATCCTGCGGGGTTGCGGCCAGCTCACGAGAAAGCGAGTTGAAGAAAGGAGCTCAGGGGCACTGTAATTCACAAACCTGCAGAGTTATAAATGACAGCTATCGTCCAAAAATATACTGAAGTAAGGCTGCCAAGAGGACTTGAAAGCGGGGCAGAATTGCAGGAAACCGATTTCAGGAGGTAGACTGGAATTGCATTTAAAGCATAGGAAAAGAGGCAGAACGTCCACAATGATGCACTTGGCCAAAAAGGGCGTATGCGTTTTTTCCTGAATATATTCAGGAAAAAACGCATACGCCCTTTTTGGCCAACCAAGCAAGCTTGCAAAGGAAATCTGCACTACAGTGAAGTCTCACTTCCCCCCGGTCAAAAGGGCCATCTGAAAAAAGTGTAAAATCCAGAAAGGCAGGACAGGCCATGGAGAACTGGGAGCCTTGTTATGCTGATGGGCGGGATGTAAATTGCCAACAGCCACTCGGGAGAAGTGTATGGTGTTTCCTGAAACATCTAAAAAACAAAGCAACAGAGCCTAGGGCACTTCCACTTATGGTCCTATAGCTTAGGGAAATTAAAATCAAAAGACACAGCCACCCCAAAGGTTGGGACGGCTCTGTTTACAAGAACCTGGTTTACGGTACAAGTTCAATATCGCAGAAAGTGAAAAATGGATAAAGAAGTTGTGGTACTTACGTACAATGCAGTATCACTCAGCAATGAAATCTATGTCATCAGGCCCGTAGCAGCATAATGAGTGGATTCAGGTACGATGATTCTAACTGAAATAAGTCACACAGGAAAAGAAACATCATAAGATATCACTAATACACGGAATGTAAACTTGGCTACACAGGAACTGAATTACAAAACAGAACAGGGTCTCAAATTTAGAAACCCAACTTATGCTTGCTTAAGGGGAAAGGTGAGTTGGGGTGCTGCATAAAACCAGAGATTGAAATGAGCACAGATAAAGTTCCTTAAGCCAAATATGGAATAGACAAGAGCTACTCCTTGCTCAACGAAATGGACTCAACACCCCATATTAAATGCCTAAGAGTGTACCTGACTAGGAAGTATCTTAAAACCTATGGATTGCTATGTCTCTGAAAGAGAATCAAGTGTGTGTACAGGGGCATAAACGCAGCAGTGATAGGATTGGAGAGGTTCGGTGAGCAAATGAAGACCCTTTGAAGTCATATTGCATGGTACCCATTCCACGAGTCTCAACTCTCCAGGTTTAAGGTATTCTTCCTTCAGCTAAAACATGCATGTGGAACCCAGAGTATGATCAACCGTGTGATCGGGAGACGTGTTCCAATATGTCTCAGTTTTCGTCCCCTGGTACTCGGGTGCAACATTCCAGACGCTTTACTAACACTCTCCCGACTTGGAGAGTCAGTGCCTTTAACCTCCTGTTTGGCCCAGTTTGCAATTTCTGCGGAAGATGAACAGGAATAGGGAGAACCAATGACAGACTAGCTGGAGGTGTCTGGACGGGCAAATTTAACTCTCATTTCCCACCAGGAAGAGGAATTAACCAAAGGCTCAGCGTGCCGTGCCGGAACCAGATTAGGGCCTGAAGCCATCCTGCGGGGTTGCGGCCAGCTCACGAGAAAGCGAGTTGAAGAAAGGAGCTCAGGGGCACTGTAATTCACAAACCTGCAGAGTTATAAATGACAGCTATCGTCCAAAAATATACTGAAGTAAGGCTGCCAAGAGGACTTGAAAGCGGGGCAGAATTGCAGGAAACCGATTTCAGGAGGTAGACTGGAATTGCATTGAAAGCATAGGAAAAGAGGCAGAACGTCCACAATGATGCACTTGGCCAAAAAGGGCGTATGCGTTTTTTCCTGAATATATTCAGGATAAAACGCATACGCCCTTTTTGGCCAACCAAGCAAGCTTGCAAAGGAAATCTGCACTACAGTGAAGTCTCACTTCCCCCCGGTCAAAAGGGCCATCTGAAAAAAGTGTAAAATCCAGAAAGGCAGGACAGGCCATGGAGAACTGGAAGCCTTGTTATGCTGATGGGCGGGATGTAAATTGCCAACAGCCACTCGGGAGAAGTGTATGGTGTTTCCTGAAACATCTAAAAAACAAAGCAACAGAGCCTAGGGCACTTCCACTTATGGTCCTATAGCTTAGGGAAATTAAAATCAAAAGACACAGCCACCCCAAAGGTTGGGACGGCTCTGTTTACAAGAACCTGGTTTACGGTACAAGTTCAATATCGCAGAAAGTGAAAAATGGATAAAGAAGTTGTGGTACTTACGTACAATGCAGTATCACTCAGCAATGAAATCTATGTCATCAGGCCCGTAGCAGCATAATGAGTGGATTCAGGTACGATGATTCTAACTGAAATAAGTCACACAGGAAAAGAAACATCATAAGATATCACTAATACACGGAATGTAAACTTGGCTACACAGGAACTGAATTACAAAACAGAACAGGGTCTCAAATTTAGAAACCCAACTTATGCTTGCTTAAGGGGAAAGGTGAGTTGGGGTGCTGCATAAAACCAGAGATTGAAATGAGCACAGATAAAGTTCCTTAAGCCAAATATGGAATAGACAAGAGCTACTCCTTGCTCAACGAAATGGACTCAACACCCCATATTAAATGCCTAAGAGTGTACCTGACTAGGAAGTATCTTAAAACCTATGGATTGCTATGTCTCTGAAAGAGAATCAAGTGTGTGTACAGGGGCATAAACGCAGCAGTGATAGGATTGGAGAGGTTCGGTGAGCAAATGAAGACCCTTTGAAGTCATATTGCATGGTACCCATTCCACGGGTCTCAACTCTCCAGGTTTAAGGTATTCTTCCTTCAGCTAAAACATGCATGTGGAACCCAGAGTATGATCAACCGTGTGATCGGGAGACGTGTTCCAATATGTCTCAGTTTTCGTCCCCTGGTACTCGGGTGCAACATTCCAGACGCTTTACTAACACTCTCCCGACTTGGAGAGTCAGTGCCTTTAACCTCCTGTTTGGCCCAGTTTGCAATTTCTGCGGAAGATGAACAGGAATAGGGAGAACCAATGACAGACTAGCTGGAGGTGTCTGGACGGGCAAATTTAACTCTCATTTCCCACCAGGAAGAGGAATTAACCAAAGGCTCAGCGTGCCGTGCCGGAACCAGATTAGGGCCTGAAGCCATCCTGCGGGGTTGCGGCCAGCTCACGAGAAAGCGAGTTGAAGAAAGGAGCTCAGGGGCACTGTAATTCACAAACCTGCAGAGTTATAAATGACAGCTATCGTCCAAAAATATACTGAAGTAAGGCTGCCAAGAGGACTTGAAAGCGGGGCAGAATTGCAGGAAACCGATTTCAGGAGGTAGACTGGAATTGCATTGAAAGCATAGGAAAAGAGGCAGAACGTCCACAATGATGCACTTGGCCAAAAAGGGCGTATGCGTTTTTTCCTGAATATATTCAGGAAAAAACGCATACGCCCTTTTTGGCCAACCAAGCAAGCTTGCAAAGGAAATCTGCACTACAATGAAGTCTCACTTCCCCCCGGTCAAAAGGGCCATCTGAAAAAAGTGTAAAATCCAGAAAGGCAGGACAGGCCATGGAGAACTGGGAGCCTTGTTATGCTGATGGGCGGGATGTAAATTGCCAACAGCCACTCGGGAGAAGTGTATGGTGTTTCCTGAAACATCTAAAAAACAAAGCAACAGAGCCTAGGGCACTTCCACTTATGGTCCTATAGCTTAGGGAAATTAAAATCAAAAGACACAGCCACCCCAAAGGTTGGGACGGCTCTGTTTACAAGAACCTGGTTTACGGTACAAGTTCAATATCGCAGAAAGTGAAAAATGGATAAAGAAGTTGTGGTACTTACGTACAATGCAGTATCACTCAGCAATGAAATCTATGTCATCAGGCCCGTAGCAGCATAATGAGTGGATTCAGGTACGATGATTCTAACTGAAATAAGTCACACAGGAAAAGAAACATCATAAGATATCACTAATACACGGAATGTAAACTTGGCTACACAGGAACTGAATTACAAAACAGAACAGGGTCTCAAATTTAGAAACCCAACTTATGCTTGCTTAAGGGGAAAGGTGAGTTGGGGTGCTGCATAAAACCAGAGATTGAAATGAGCACAGATAAAGTTCCTTAAGCCAAATATGGAATAGACAAGAGCTACTCCTTGCTCAACGAAATGGACTCAACACCCCATATTAAATGCCTAAGAGTGTACCTGACTAGGAAGTATCTTAAAACCTATGGATTGCTATGTCTCTGAAAGAGAATCAAGTGTGTGTACAGGGGCATAAACGCAGCAGTGATAGGATTGGAGAGGTTCGGTGAGCAAATGAAGACCCTTTGAAGTCATATTGCATGGTACCCATTCCACGAGTCTCAACTCTCCAGGTTTAAGGTATTCTTCCTTCAGCTAAAACATGCATGTGGAACCCAGAGTATGATCAACCGTGTGATCGGGAGACGTGTTCCAATATGTCTCAGTTTTCGTCCCCTGGTACTCGGGTGCAACATTCCAGACGCTTTACTAACACTCTCCCGACTTGGAGAGTCAGTGCCTTTAACCTCCTGTTTGGCCCAGTTTGCAATTTCTGCGGAAGATGAACAGGAATAGGGAGAACCAATGACAGACTAGCTGGAGGTGTCTGGACGGGCAAATTTAACTCTCATTTCCCACCAGGAAGAGGAATTAACCAAAGGCTCAGCGTGCCGTGCCGGAACCAGTTTAGGGCCTGAAGCCATCCTGCGGGGTTGCGGCCAGCTCACGAGAAAGCGAGTTGAAGAAAGGAGCTCAGGGGCACTGTAATTCACAAACCTGCAGAGTTATAAATGACAGCTATCGTCCAAAAATATACTGAAGTAAGGCTGCCAAGAGGACTTGAAAGCGGGGCAGAATTGCAGGAAACCGATTTCAGGAGGTAGACTGGAATTGCATTTAAAGCATAGGAAAAGTGGCAGAACGTCCACAATGATGCACTTGGCCAAAAAGGGCGTATGCGTTTTTTCCTGAATATATTCAGGATAAAACGCATACGCCCTTTTTGGCCAACCAAGCAAGCTTGCAAAGGAAATCTGCACTACAGTGAAGTCTCACTTCCCCCCGGTCAAAAGGGCCATCTGAAAAAAGTGTAAAATCCAGAAAGGCAGGACAGGCCATGGAGAACTGGGAGCCTTGTTATGCTGATGGGCGGGATGTAAATTGCCAACAGCCACTCGGGAGAAGTGTATGGTGTTTCCTGAAACATCTAAAAAACAAAGCAACAGAGCCTAGGGCACTTCCACTTATGGTCCTATAGCTTAGGGAAATTAAAATCAAAAGACACAGCCACCCCAAAGGTTGGGACGGCTCTGTTTACAAGAACCTGGTTTACGGTACAAGTTCAATATCGCAGAAAGTGAAAAATGGATAAAGAAGTTGTGGTACTTACGTACAATGCAGTATCACTCAGCAATGAAATCTATGTCATCAGGCCCGTAGCAGCATAATGAGTGGATTCAGGTACGATGATTCTAACTGAAATAAGTCACACAGGAAAAGAAACATCATAAGATATCACTAATACACGGAATGTAAACTTGGCTACACAGGAACTGAATTACAAAACAGAACAGGGTCTCAAATTTAGAAACCCAACTTATGCTTGCTTAAGGGGAAAGGTGAGTTGGGGTGCTGCATAAAACCAGAGATTGAAATGAGCACAGATAAAGTTCCTTAAGCCAAATATGGAATAGACAAGAGCTACTCCTTGCTCAACGAAATGGACTCAACACCCCATATTAAATGCCTAAGCGTGTACCTGACTAGGAAGTATCTTAAAACCTATGGATTGCTATGTCTCTGAAAGAGAATCAAGTGTGTGTACAGGGGCATAAACGCAGCAGTGATAGGATTGGAGAGGTTCGGTGAGCAAATGAAGACCCTTTGAAGTCATATTGCATGGTACCCATTCCACGAGTCTCAACTCTCCAGGTTTAAGGTATTCTTCCTTCAGCTAAAACATGCATGTGGAACCCAGAGTATGATCAACCGTGTGATCGGGAGACGTGTTCCAATATGTCTCAGTTTTCGTCCCCTGGTACTCGGGTGCAACATTCCAGACGCTTTACTAACACTCTCCCGACTTGGAGAGTCAGTGCCTTTAACCTCCTGTTTGGCCCAGTTTGCAATTTCTGCGGAAGATGAACAGGAATAGGGAGAACCAATGACAGACTAGCTGGAGGTGTCTGGACGGGCAAATTTAACTCTCATTTCCCACCAGGAAGAGGAATTAACCAAAGGCTCAGCGTGCCGTGCCGGAACCAGATTAGGGCCTGAAGCCATCCTGCGGGGTTGCGGCCAGCTCACGAGAAAGCGAGTTGAAGAAAGGAGCTCAGGGGCACTGTAATTCACAAACCTGCAGAGTTATAAATGACAGCTACCGTCCAAAAATATACTGAAGTAAGGCTGCCAAGAGGACTTGAAAGCGGGGCAGAATTGCAGGAAACTGATTTCAGGAGGTAGACTGGAATTGCATTTAAAGCATAGGAAAAGAGGCAGAACGTCCACAATGATGCACTTGGCCAAAAAGGGCGTATGCGTTTTTTCCTGAATATATTCAGGAAAAAACGCATACGCCCTTTTTGGCCAACCAAGCAAGCTTGCAAAGGAAATCTGCACTACAATGAAGTCTCACTTCCCCCCGGTCAAAAGGGCCATCTGAAAAAAGTGTAAAATCCAGAAAGGCAGGACAGGCCATGGAGAACTGGGAGCCTTGTTATGCTGATGGGCGGGATGTAAATTGCCAACAGCCACTCGGGAGAAGTGTATGGTGTTTCCTGAAACATCTAAAAAACAAAGCAACAGAGCCTAGGGCACTTCCACTTATGGTCCTATAGCTTAGGGAAATTAAAATCAAAAGACACAACCACCCCAAAGGTTGGGACGGCTCTGTTTACAAGAACCTGGTTTACGGTACAAGTTCAATATCGCAGAAAGTGAAAAATGGATAAAGAAGTTGTGGTACTTACGTACAATGCAGTATCACTCAGCAATGAAATCTATGTCATCAGGCCCGTAGCAGCATAATGAGTGGATTCAGGTACGATGATTCTAACTGAAATAAGTCACACAGGAAAAGAAACATCATAAGATATCACTAATACACGGAATGTAAACTTGGCTACACAGGAACTGAATTACAAAACAGAACAGGGTCTCAAATTTAGAAACCCAACTTATGCTTGCTTAAGGGGAAAGGTGAGTTGGGGTGCTGCATAAAACCAGAGATTGAAATGAGCACAGATAAAGTTCCTTAAGCCAAATATGGAATAGACAAGAGCTACTCCTTGCTCAACGAAATGGACTCAACACCCCATATTAAATGCCTAAGAGTGTACCTGACTAGGAAGTATCTTAAAACCTATGGATTGCTATGTCTCTGAAAGAGAATCAAGTGTGTGTACAGGGGCATAAACGCAGCAGTGATAGGATTGGAGAGGTTCGGTGAGCAAATGAAGACCCTTTGAAGTCATATTGCATGGTACCCATTCCACGAGTCTCAACTCTCCAGGTTTAAGGTATTCTTCCTTCAGCTAAAACATGCATGTGGAACCCAGAGTATGATCAACCGTGTGATCGGGAGACGTGTTCCAATATGTCTCAGTTTTCGTCCCCTGGTACTCGGGTGCAACATTCCAGACGCTTTACTAACACTCTCCCGACTTGGAGAGTCAGTGCCTTTAACCTCCTGTTTGGCCCAGTTTGCAATTTCTGCGGAAGATGAACAGGAATAGGGAGAACCAATGACAGACTAGCTGGAGGTGTCTGGACGGGCAAATTTAACTCTCATTTCCCACCAGGAAGAGGAATTAACCAAAGGCTCAGCGTGCCGTGCCGGAACCAGTTTAGGGCCTGAAGCCATCCTGCGGGGTTGGGGCCAGCTCACGAGAAAGCGAGTTGAAGAAAGGAGCTCAGGGGCACTGTAATTCACAAACCTGCAGAGTTATAAATGACAGCTATCGTCCAAAAATATACTGAAGTAAGGCTGCCAAGAGGACTTGAAAGCGGGGCAGAATTGCAGGAAACCGATTTCAGGAGGTAGACTGGAATTGCATTTAAAGCATAGGAAAAGTGGCAGAACGTCCACAATGATGCACTTGGCCAAAAAGGGCGTATGCGTTTTTTCCTGAATATATTCAGGATAAAACGCATACGCACTTTTTGGCCAACCAAGCAAGCTTGCAAAGGAAATCTGCACTACAGTGAAGTCTCACTTCCCCCCGGTCAAAAGGGCCATCTGAAAAAAGTGTAAAATCCAGAAAGGCAGGACAGGCCATGGAGAACTGGGAGCCTTGTTATGCTGATGGGCGGGATGTAAATTGCCAACAGCCACTCGGGAGAAGTGTATGGTGTTTCCTGAAACATCTAAAAAACAAAGCAACAGAGCCTAGGGCACTTCCACTTATGGTCCTATAGCTTAGGGAAATTAAAATCAAAAGACACAGCCACCCCAAAGGTTGGGACGGCTCTGTTTACAAGAACCTGGTTTACGGTACAAGTTCAATATCGCAGAAAGTGAAAAATGGATAAAGAAGTTGTGGTACTTACGTACAATGCAGTATCACTCAGCAATGAAATCTATGTCATCAGGCCCGTAGCAGCATAATGAGTGGATTCAGGTACGATGATTCTAACTGAAATAAGTCACACAGGAAAAGAAACATCATAAGATATCACTAATACACGGAATGTAAACTTGGCTACACAGGAACTGAATTACAAAACAGAACAGGGTCTCAAATTTAGAAACCCAACTTATGCTTGCTTAAGGGGAAAGGTGAGTTGGGGTGCTGCATAAAACCAGAGATTGAAATGAGCACAGATAAAGTTCCTTAAGCCAAATATGGAATAGACAAGAGCTACTCCTTGCTCAACGAAATGGACTCAACACCCCATATTAAATGCCTAAGAGTGTACCTGACTAGGAAGTATCTTAAAACCTATGGATTGCTATGTCTCTGAAAGAGAATCAAGTGTGTGTACAGGGGCATAAACGCAGCAGTGATAGGATTGGAGAGGTTCGGTGAGCAAATGAAGACCCTTTGAAGTCATATTGCATGGTACCCATTCCACGAGTCTCAACTCTCCAGGTTTAAGGTATTCTTCCTTCAGCTAAAACATGCATGTGGAACCCAGAGTATGATCAACCGTGTGATCGGGAGACGTGTTCCAATATGTCTCAGTTTTCGTCCCCTGGTACTCGGGTGCAACATTCCAGACGCTTTACTAACACTCTCCCGACTTGGAGAGTCAGTGCCTTTAACCTCCTGTTTGGCCCAGTTTGCAATTTCTGCGGAAGATGAACAGGAATAGGGAGAACCAATGAGAGACTAGCTGGAGGTGTCTGGACGGGCAAATTTAACTCTCATTTCCCACCAGGAAGAGGAATTAACCAAAGGCTCAGCGTGCCGTGCCGGAACCAGATTAGGGCCTGAAGCCATCCTGCGGTGTTGCGGCCAGCTCACGAGAAAGCGAGTTGAAGAAAGGAGCTCAGGGGCACTGTAATTCACAAACCTGCAGAGTTATAAATGACAGCTATCGTCCAAAAATATACTGAAGTAAGGCTGCCAAGAGGACTTGAAAGCGGGGCAGAATTGCAGGAAACCGATTTCAGGAGGTAGACTGGAATTGCATTTAAAGCATAGGAAAAGAGGCAGAACGTCCACAATGATGCACTTGGCCAAAAAGGGCGTATGCGTTTTTTCCTGAATATATTCAGGAAAAAACGCATACGCCCTTTTTGGCCAACCAAGCAAGCTTGCAAAGGAAATCTGCACTACAATGAAGTCTCACTTCCCCCCGGTCAAAAGGGCCATCTGAAAAAAGTGTAAAATCCAGAAAGGCAGGACAGGCCATGGAGAACTGGGAGCCTTGTTATGCTGATGGGCGGGATGTAAATTGCCAACAGCCACTCGGGAGAAGTGTATGGTGTTTCCTGAAACATCTAAAAAACAAAGCAACAGAGCCTAGGGCACTTCCACATATGGTCCTATAGCTTAGGGAAATTAAAATCAAAAAGACACAGCCACCCCAAAGGTTGGGACGGCTCTGTTTACAAGAACCTGGTTTACGGTACAAGTTCAATATCGCAGAAAGTGAAAAATGGATAAAGAAGTTGTGGTACTTACGTACAATGCAGTATCACTCAGCAATGAAATCTATGTCATCAGGCCCGTAGCAGCATAATGAGTGGATTCAGGTACGATGATTCTAACTGAAATAAGTCACACAGAAAAAGAAACATCATAAGATATCACTAATACACGGAATGTAACCTTGGCTACACAGGAACTGAATTACAAAACAGAACAGGGTCTCAAATTTAGAAAACCAACTTATGCTTGCTTAAGGGGAAAGGTGAGTTGGGGTGCTGCATAAAACCAGAGATTGAAATGAGCACAGATAAAGTTCCTTAAGCCAAATATGGAATAGACAAGAGCTACTCCTTGCTCAACGAAATGGACTCAACACCCCATATTAAATGCCTAAGAGTGTACCTGACTAGGAAGTATCTTAAAACCTATGGATTGCTATGTCTCTGAAAGAGAATCAAGTGTGTGTACAGGGGCATAAACGCAGCAGTGATAGGATTGGAGAGGTTCGGTGAGCAAATGAAGACCCTTTGAAGTCATATTGCATGGTACCCATTCCACGGGTCTCAACTCTCCAGGTTTAAGGTATTCTTCCTTCAGCTAAAACATGCATGTGGAACCCAGAGTATGATCAACCGTGTGATCGGGAGACGTGTTCCAATATGTCTCAGTTTTCGTCCCCTGGTACTCGGGTGCAACATTCCAGACGCTTTACTAACACTCTCCCGACT
The DNA here is from genome assembly GCF_949774975.1 of Lagenorhynchus albirostris. Lineage (NCBI taxonomy): Eukaryota > Metazoa > Chordata > Mammalia > Artiodactyla > Delphinidae > Lagenorhynchus > Lagenorhynchus albirostris. The sequence goes on along the minus strand of NW_026783590.1, from coordinate 654,610 downwards.
TGGAGAGTCAGTGCCTTTAACCTCCTGTTTGGCCCAGTTTGCAATTTCTGCGGAAGATGAACAGGAATAGGGAGAACCAATGACAGACTAGCTGGAGGTGTGTGGACGGGCAAATTTAACTCTCATTTCCCACCAGGAAGAGGAATTAACCAAAGGCTCAGCATGCCGTGCCGGAACCAGATTAGGGCCTGAAGCCATCCTGCGGTGTTGCGGCCAGCTCACGAGAAAGCGAGTTGAAGAAAGGAGCTCAGGGGCACTGTAATTCACAAACCTGCAGAGTTATAAATGACAGCTATCGTCCAAAAATATACTGAAGTAAGGCTGCCAAGAGGACTTGAAAGCGGGGCAGAATTGCAGGAAACCGATTTCAGGAGGTAGACTGGAATTGCATTGAAAGCATAGGAAAAGAGGCAGAACGTCCACAATGATGCACTTGGCCAAAAAGGGCGTATGCGTTTTTTCCTGAATATATTCAGGAAAAAACGCATACGCCCTTTTTGGCCAACCAAGCAAGCTTGCAAAGGAAATCTGCACTACAATGAAGTCTCACTTCCCCCCGGTCAAAAGGGCCATCTGAAAAAAGTGTAAAATCCAGAAAGGCAGGACAGGCCATGGAGAACTGGGAGCCTTGTTATGCTGATGGGCGGGATGTCAATTGCCAACAGCCACTCGGGAGAAGTGTATGGTGTTTCCTGAAACATCTAAAAAACAAAGCAACAGAGCCTAGGGCACTTCCACTTATGGTCCTATAGCTTAGGGAAATTAAAATCAAAAGACACAGCCACCCCAAAGGTTGGGACGGCTCTGTTTACAAGAACCTGGTTTACGGTACAAGTTCAGTATCGCAGAAAGTGAAAAATGGATAAAGAAGTTGTGGTACTTACGTACAATGCAGTATCACTCAGCAATGAAATCTATGTCATCAGGCCCGTAGCAGCATAATGAGTGGATTCAGGTACGATGATTCTAACTGAAATAAGTCACACAGGAAAAGAAACATCATAAGATATCACTAATACACGGAATGTAAACTTGGCTACACAGGAACTGAATTACAAAACAGAACAGGGTCTCAAATTTAGAAAACCAACTTATGCTTGCTTAAGGGGAAAGGTGAGTTGGGGTGCTGCATAAAACCAGAGATTGAAATGAGCACAGATAAAGTTCCTTAAGCCAAATATGGAATAGACAAGAGCTACTCCTTGCTCAACGAAATGGACTCAACACCCCATATTAAATGCCTAAGAGTGTACCTGACTAGGAAGTATCTTAAAACCTATGGATTGCTATGTCTCTGAAAGGGAATCAAGTGTGTGTACAGGGGCATAAACGCAGCAGTGATAGGATTGGAGAGGTTCGGTGAGCAAATGAAGACCCTTTGAAGTCATATTGCATGGTACCCATTCCACGGGTCTCAACTCTCCAGGTTTAAGGTATTCTTCCTTCAGCTAAAACATGCATGTGGAACCCAGAGTATGATCAACCGTGTGATCGGGAGACGTGTTCCAATATGTCTCAGTTTTCGTCCCCTGGTACTCGGGTGCAACATTCCAGACGCTTTACTAACACTCTCCCGACTTGGAGAGTCAGTGCCTTTAACCTCCTGTTTGGCCCAGTTTGCAATTTCTGTGGAAGATGAACAGGAATAGGGAGAACCAATGACAGACTAGCTGGAGGTGTGTGGACGGGCAAATTTAACTCTCATTTCCCACCAGGAAGAGGAATTAACCAAAGGCTCAGCATGCCGTGCCGGAACCAGATTAGGGCCTGAAGCCATCCTGCGGTGTTGCGGCCAGCTCACGAGAAAGCGAGTTGAAGAAAGGAGCTCAGGGGCACTGTAATTCACAAACCTGCAGAGTTATAAATGACAGCTATCGTCCAAAAATATACTGAAGTAAGGCTGCCAAGAGGACTTGAAAGCGGGGCAGAATTGCAGGAAACCGATTTCAGGAGGTAGACTGGAATTGCATTGAAAGCATAGGAAAAGAGGCAGAACGTCCACAATGATGCACTTGGCCAAAAAGGGCGTATGCGTTTTTTCCTGAATATATTCAGGAAAAAACGCATACGCCCTTTTTGGCCAACCAAGCAAGCTTGCAAAGGAAATCTGCACTACAATGAAGTCTCACTTCCCCCCGGTCAAAAGGGCCATCTGAAAAAAGTGTAAAATCCAGAAAGGCAGGACAGGCCATGGAGAACTGGGAGCCTTGTTATGCTGATGGGCGGGATGTAAATTGCCAACAGCCACTCGGGAGAAGTGTATGGTGTTTCCTGAAACATCTAAAAAACAAAGCAACAGAGCCTAGGGCACTTCCACTTATGGTCCTATAGCTTAGGGAAATTAAAATCAAAAGACACAGCCACCCCAAAGGTTGGGACGGCTCTGTTTACAAGAACCTGGTTTACGGTACAAGTTCAATATCGCAGAAAGTGAAAAATGGATAAAGAAGTTGTGGTACTTACGTACAATGCAGTATCACTCAGCAATGAAATCTATGTCATCAGGCCCGTAGCAGCATAATGAGTGGATTCAGGTACGATGATTCTAACTGAAATAAGTCACACAGAAAAAGAAACATCATAAGATATCACTAATACACGGAATGTAACCTTGGCTACACAGGAACTGAATTACAAAACAGAACAGGGTCTCAAATTTAGAAAACCAACTTATGCTTGCTTAAGGGGAAAGGTGAGTTGGGGTGCTGCATAAAACCAGAGATTGAAATGAGCACAGATAAAGTTCCTTAAGCCAAATATGGAATAGACAAGAGCTACTCCTTGCTCAACGAAATGGACTCAACACCCCATATTAAATGCCTAAGAGTGTACCTGACTAGGAAGTATCTTAAAACCTATGGATTGCTATGTCTCTGAAAGAGAATCAAGTGTGTGTACAGGGGCATAAACGCAGCAGTGATAGGATTGGAGAGGTTCGGTGAGCAAATGAAGACCCTTTGAAGTCATATTGCATGGTACCCATTCCACGGGTCTCAACTCTCCAGGTTTAAGGTATTCTTCCTTCAGCTAAAACATGCATGTGGAACCCAGAGTATGATCAACCGTGTGATCGGGAGACGTGTTCCAATATGTCTCAGTTTTCGTCCCCTGGTACTCGGGTGCAACATTCCAGACGCTTTACTAACACTCTCCCGACTTGGAGAGTCAGTGCCTTTAACCTCCTGTTTGGCCCAGTTTGCAATTTCTGCGGAAGATGAACAGGAATAGGGAGAACCAATGACAGACTAGCTGGAGGTGTGTGGACGGGCAAATTTAACTCTCATTTCCCACCAGGAAGAGGAATTAACCAAAGGCTCAGCATGCCGTGCCGGAACCAGATTAGGGCCTGAAGCCATCCTGCGGTGTTGCGGCCAGCTCACGAGAAAGCGAGTTGAAGAAAGGAGCTCAGGGGCACTGTAATTCACAAACCTGCAGAGTTATAAATGACAGCTATCGTCCAAAAATATACTGAAGTAAGGCTGCCAAGAGGACTTGAAAGCGGGGCAGAATTGCAGGAAACCGATTTCAGGAGGTAGACTGGAATTGCATTGAAAGCATAGGAAAAGAGGCAGAACGTCCACAATGATGCACTTGGCCAAAAAGGGCGTATGCGTTTTTTCCTGAATATATTCAGGAAAAAACGCATACGCCCTTTTTGGCCAACCAAGCAAGCTTGCAAAGGAAATCTGCACTACAATGAAGTCTCACTTCCCCCCGGTCAAAAGGGCCATCTGAAAAAAGTGTAAAATCCAGAAAGGCAGGACAGGCCATGGAGAACTGGGAGCCTTGTTATGCTGATGGGCGGGATGTCAATTGCCAACAGCCACTCGGGAGAAGTGTATGGTGTTTCCTGAAACATCTAAAAAACAAAGCAACAGAGCCTAGGGCACTTCCACTTATGGTCCTATAGCTTAGGGAAATTAAAATCAAAAGACACAGCCACCCCAAAGGTTGGGACGGCTCTGTTTACAAGAACCTGGTTTACGGTACAAGTTCAGTATCGCAGAAAGTGAAAAATGGATAAAGAAGTTGTGGTACTTACGTACAATGCAGTATCACTCAGCAATGAAATCTATGTCATCAGGCCCGTAGCAGCATAATGAGTGGATTCAGGTACGATGATTCTAACTGAAATAAGTCACACAGGAAAAGAAACATCATAAGATATCACTAATACACGGAATGTAAACTTGGCTACACAGGAACTGAATTACAAAACAGAACAGGGTCTCAAATTTAGAAAACCAACTTATGCTTGCTTAAGGGGAAAGGTGAGTTGGGGTGCTGCATAAAACCAGAGATTGAAATGAGCACAGATAAAGTTCCTTAAGCCAAATATGGAATAGACAAGAGCTACTCCTTGCTCAACGAAATGGACTCAACACCCCATATTAAATGCCTAAGAGTGTACCTGACTAGGAAGTATCTTAAAACCTATGGATTGCTATGTCTCTGAAAGGGAATCAAGTGTGTGTACAGGGGCATAAACGCAGCAGTGATAGGATTGGAGAGGTTCGGTGAGCAAATGAAGACCCTTTGAAGTCATATTGCATGGTACCCATTCCACGGGTCTCAACTCTCCAGGTTTAAGGTATTCTTCCTTCAGCTAAAACATGCATGTGGAACCCAGAGTATGATCAACCGTGTGATCGGGAGACGTGTTCCAATATGTCTCAGTTTTCGTCCCCTGGTACTCGGGTGCAACATTCCAGACGCTTTACTAACACTCTCCCGACTTGGAGAGTCAGTGCCTTTAACCTCCTGTTTGGCCCAGTTTGCAATTTCTGTGGAAGATGAACAGGAATAGGGAGAACCAATGACAGACTAGCTGGAGGTGTGTGGACGGGCAAATTTAACTCTCATTTCCCACCAGGAAGAGGAATTAACCAAAGGCTCAGCATGCCGTGCCGGAACCAGATTAGGGCCTGAAGCCATCCTGCGGTGTTGCGGCCAGCTCACGAGAAAGCGAGTTGAAGAAAGGAGCTCAGGGGCACTGTAATTCACAAACCTGCAGAGTTATAAATGACAGCTATCGTCCAAAAATATACTGAAGTAAGGCTGCCAAGAGGACTTGAAAGCGGGGCAGAATTGCAGGAAACCGATTTCAGGAGGTAGACTGGAATTGCATTGAAAGCATAGGAAAAGAGGCAGAACGTCCACAATGATGCACTTGGCCAAAAAGGGCGTATGCGTTTTTTCCTGAATATATTCAGGAAAAAACGCATACGCCCTTTTTGGCCAACCAAGCAAGCTTGCAAAGGAAATCTGCACTACAATGAAGTCTCACTTCCCCCCGGTCAAAAGGGCCATCTGAAAAAAGTGTAAAATCCAGAAAGGCAGGACAGGCCATGGAGAACTGGGAGCCTTGTTATGCTGATGGGCGGGATGTAAATTGCCAACAGCCACTCGGGAGAAGTGTATGGTGTTTCCTGAAACATCTAAAAAACAAAGCAACAGAGCCTAGGGCACTTCCACTTATGGTCCTATAGCTTAGGGAAATTAAAATCAAAAGACACAGCCACCCCAAAGGTTGGGACGGCTCTGTTTACAAGAACCTGGTTTACGGTACAAGTTCAGTATCGCAGAAAGTGAAAAATGGATAAAGAAGTTGTGGTACTTACGTACAATGCAGTATCACTCAGCAATGAAATCTATGTCATCAGGCCCGTAGCAGCATAATGAGTGGATTCAGGTACGATGATTCTAACTGAAATAAGTCACACAGGAAAAGAAACATCATAAGATATCACTAATACACGGAATGTAAACTTGGCTACACAGGAACTGAATTACAAAACAGAACAGGGTCTCAAATTTAGAAAACCAACTTATGCTTGCTTAAGGGGAAAGGTGAGTTGGGGTGCTGCATAAAACCAGAGATTGAAATGAGCACAGATAAAGTTCCTTAAGCCAAATATGGAATAGACAAGAGCTACTCCTTGCTCAACGAAATGGACTCAACACCCCATATTAAATGCCTAAGAGTGTACCTGACTAGGAAGTATCTTAAAACCTATGGATTGCTATGTCTCTGAAAGGGAATCAAGTGTGTGTACAGGGGCATAAACGCAGCAGTGATAGGATTGGAGAGGTTCGGTGAGCAAATGAAGACCCTTTGAAGTCATATTGCATGGTACCCATTCCACGGGTCTCAACTCTCCAGGTTTAAGGTATTCTTCCTTCAGCTAAAACATGCATGTGGAACCCAGAGTATGATCAACCGTGTGATCGGGAGACGTGTTCCAATATGTCTCAGTTTTCGTCCCCTGGTACTCGGGTGCAACATTCCAGACGCTTTACTAACATTCTCCCGACTTGGAGAGTCAGTGCCTTTAACCTCCTGTTTGGCCCAGTTTGCAATTTCTGCGGAAGATGAACAGGAATAGGGAGAACCAATGACAGACTAGCTGGAGGTGTCTGGACGGGCAAATTTAACTCTCATTTCCCACCAGGAAGAGGAATTAACCAAAGGCTCAGCGTGCCGTGCCGGAACCAGATTAGGGCCTGAAGCCATCCTGCGGGGTTGCGGCCAGCTCACGAGAAAGCGAGTTGAAGAAAGGAGCTCAGGGGCACTGTAATTCACAAACCTGCAGAGTTATAAATGACAGCTATCGTCCAAAAATATACTGAAGTAAGGCTGCCAAGAGGACTTGAAAGCGGGGCAGAATTGCAGGAAACCGATTTCAGGAGGTAGACTGGAATTGCATTGAAAGCATAGGAAAAGAGGCAGAACGTCCACAATGATGCACTTGGCCAAAAAGGGCGTATGCGTTTTTTCCTGAATATATTCAGGAAAAAACGCATACGCCCTTTTTGGCCAACCAAGCAAGCTTGCAAAGGAAATCTGCACTACAGTGAAGTCTCACTTCCCCCCGGTCAAAAGGGCCATCTGAAAAAAGTGTAAAATCCAGAAAGGCAGGACAGGCCATGGAGAACTGGGAGCCTTGTTATGCTGATGGGCGGGATGTCAATTGCCAACAGCCACTCGGGAGAAGTGTATGGTGTTTCCTGAAACATCTAAAAAACAAAGCAACAGAGCCTAGGGCACTTCCACTTATGGTCCTATAGCTTAGGGAAATTAAAATCAAAAGACACAGCCACCCCAAAGGTTGGGACGGCTCTGTTTACAAGAACCTGGTTTACGGTACAAGTTCAATATCGCAGAAAGTGAAAAATGGATAAAGAAGTTGTGGTACTTACGTACAATGCAGTATCACTCAGCAATGAAATCTATGTCATCAGGCCCGTAGCAGCATAATGAGTGGATTCAGGTACGATGATTCTAACTGAAATAAGTCACACAGGAAAAGAAACATCATAAGATATCACTAATACACGGAATGTAAACTTGGCTACACAGGAACTGAATTACAAAACAGAACAGGGTCTCAAATTTAGAAACCCAACTTATGCTTGCTTAAGGGGAAAGGTGAGTTGGGGTGCTGCATAAAACCAGAGATTGAAATGAGCACAGATAAAGTTCCTTAAGCCAAATATGGAATAGACAAGAGCTACTCCTTGCTCAACGAAATGGACTCAACACCCCATATTAAATGCCTAAGAGTGTACCTGACTAGGAAGTATCTTAAAACCTATGGATTGCTATGTCTCTGAAAGAGAATCAAGTGTGTGTACAGGGGCATAAACGCAGCAGTGATAGGATTGGAGAGGTTCGGTGAGCAAATGAAGACCCTTTGAAGTCATATTGCATGGTACCCATTCCACGGGTCTCAACTCTCCAGGTTTAAGGTATTCTTCCTTCAGCTAAAACATGCATGTGGAACCCAGAGTATGATCAACCGTGTGATCGGGAGACGTGTTCCAATATGTCTCAGTTTTCGTCCCCTGGTACTCGGGTGCAACATTCCAGACGCTTTACTAACACTCTCCCGACTTGGAGAGTCAGTGCCTTTAACCTCCTGTTTGGCCCAGTTTGCAATTTCTGCGGAAGATGAACAGGAATAGGGAGAACCAATGACAGACTAGCTGGAGGTGTCTGGACGGGCAAATTTAACTCTCATTTCCCACCAGGAAGAGGAATTAACCAAAGGCTCAGCATGCCGTGCCGGAACCAGATTAGGGCCTGAAGCCATCCTGCGGGGTTGCGGCCAGCTCACGAGAAAGCGAGTTGAAGAAAGGAGCTCAGGGGCACTGTAATTCACAAACCTGCAGAGTTATAAATGACAGCTATCGTCCAAAAATATACTGAAGTAAGGCTGCCAAGAGGACTTGAAAGCGGGGCAGAATTGCAGGAAACCGATTTCAGGAGGTAGACTGGAATTGCATTGAAAGCATAGGAAAAGAGGCAGAACGTCCACAATGATGCACTTGGCCAAAAAGGGCGTATGCGTTTTTTCCTGAATATATTCAGGAAAAAACGCATACGCCCTTTTTGGCCAACCAAGCAAGCTTGCAAAGGAAATCTGCACTACAGTGAAGTCTCACTTCCCCCCGGTCAAAAGGGCCATCTGAAAAAAGTGTAAAATCCAGAAAGGCAGGACAGGCCATGGAGAACTGGGAGCCTTGTTATGCTGATGGGCGGGATGTCAATTGCCAACAGCCACTCGGGAGAAGTGTATGGTGTTTCCTGAAACATCTAAAAAACAAAGCAACAGAGCCTAGGGCACTTCCACTTATGGTCCTATAGCTTAGGGAAATTAAAATCAAAAGACACAGCCACCCCAAAGTTGGGACGGCTCTGTTTACAAGAACCTGGTTTACGGTACAAGTTCAGTATCGCAGAAAGTGAAAAATGGATAAAGAAGTTGTGGTACTTACGTACAATGCAGTATCACTCAGCAATGAAATCTATGTCATCAGGCCCGTAGCAGCATAATGAGTGGATTCAGGTATGATGATTCTAACTGAAATAAGTCACACAGGAAAAGAAACATCATAAGATATCACTAATACACGGAATGTAACCTTGGCTACACAGGAACTGAATTACAAAACAGAACAGGGTCTCAAATTTAGAAAACCAACTTATGCTTGCTTAAGGGGAAAGGTGAGTTGGGGTGCTGCATAAAACCAGAGATTGAAATGAGCACAGATAAAGTTCCTTAAGCCAAATATGTAATAGACAAGGGCTACTCCTTGCTCAACGAAATGGACTCAACACCCCATATTAAATGCCTAAGAGTGTACCTGACTAGGAAGTATCTTAAAACCTATGGATTGCTATGTCTCTGAAAGAGAATCAAGTGTGTGTACAGGGGCATAAAGGCAGCAGTGATAGGATTGGAGAGGTTCGGTGAGCAAATGAAGACCCTTTGAAGTCATATTGCATGGTACCCATTCCACGGGTCTCAACTCTCCAGGTTTAAGGTATTCTTCCTTCAGCTACAACATGCATGTGGAACCCAGAGTATGATCAACCGTGTGATCGGGAGACGTGTTCCAATATGTCTCAGTTTTCGTCCCCTGGTACTCGGGTGCAACATTCCAGACGCTTTACTAACACTCTCCCGACTTGGAGAGTCAGTGCCTTTAACCTCCTGTTTGGCCCAGTTTGCAATTTCTGCGGAAGATGAACAGGAATAGGGAGAACCAATGACAGACTAGCTGGAGGTGTCTGGACGGGCAAATTTAACTCTCATTTCCCACCAGGAAGAGGAATTAACCAAAGGCTCAGCGTGCCGTGCCGGAACCAGATTAGGGCCTGAAGCCATCCTGCGGTGTTGCGGCCAGCTCACGAGAAAGCGAGTTGAAGAAAGGAGCTCAGGGGCACTGTAATTCACAAACCTGCAGAGTTATAAATGACAGCTATCGTCCAAAAATATACTGAAGTAAGGCTGCCAAGAGGACTTGAAAGCGGGGCAGAATTGCAGGAAACCGATTTCAGGAGGTAGACTGGAATTGCATTGAAAGCATAGGAAAAGAGGCAGAACGTCCACAATGATGCACTTGGCCAAAAAGGGCGTATGCGTTTTTTCCTGAATATATTCAGGAAAAAACGCATACGCCCTTTTTGGCCAACCAAGCAAGCTTGCAAAGGAAATCTGCACTACAATGAAGTCTCACTTCCCCCCGGTCCAAAGGGCCATCTGAAAAAAGTGTAAAATCCAGAAAGGCAGGACAGGCCATGGAGAACTGGGAGCCTTGTTATGCTGATGGGCGGGATGTCAATTGCCAACAGCCACTCGGGAGAAGTGTATGGTGTTTCCTGAAACATCTAAAAAACAAAGCAACAGAGCCTAGGGCACTTCCACTTATGGTCCTATAGCTTAGGGAAATTAAAATCAAAAGACACAGCCACCCCAAAGGTTGGGACGGCTCTGTTTACAAGAACCTGGTTTACGGTACAAGTTCAGTATCGCAGAAAGTGAAAAATGGATAAAGAAGTTGTGGTACTTACGTACAATGCAGTATCACTCAGCAATGAAATCTATGTCATCAGGCCCGTAGCAGCATAATGAGTGGATTCAGGTACGATGATTCTAACTGAAATAAGTCACACAGGAAAAGAAACATCATAAGATATCACTAATACACGGAATGTAAACTTGGCTACACAGGAACTGAATTACAAAACAGAACAGGGTCTCAAATTTAGAAAACCAACTTATGCTTGCTTAAGGGGAAAGGTGAGTTGGGGTGCTGCATAAAACCAGAGATTGAAATGAGCACAGATAAAGTTCCTTAAGCCAAATATGGAATAGACAAGAGCTACTCCTTGCTCAACGAAATGGACTCAACACCCTATATTAAATGCCTAAGAGTGTACCTGACTAGGAAGTATCTTAAAACCTATGGATTGCTATGTCTCTGAAAGAGAATCAAGTGTGTGTACAGGGGCATAAACGCAGCAGTGATAGGATTGGAGAGGTTCGGTGAGCAAATGAAGACCCTTTGAAGTCATATTGCATGGTACCCATTCCACGGGTCTCAACTCTCCAGGTTTAAGGTATTCTTCCTTCAGCTAAAACATGCATGTGGAACCCAGAGTATGATCAACCGTGTGATCGGGAGACGTGTTCCAATATGTCTCAGTTTTCGTCCCCTGGTACTCGGGTGCAACATTCCAGACGCTTTACTAACACTCTCCCGACTTGGAGAGTCAGTGCCTTTAACCTCCTGTTTGGCCCAGTTTGCAATTTCTGCGGAAGATGAACAGGAATAGGGAGAACCAATGACAGACTAGCTGGAGGTGTCTGGACGGGCAAATTTAACTCTCATTTCCCACCAGGAAGAGGAATTAACCAAAGGCTCAGCGTGCCGTGCCGGAACCAGATTAGGGCCTGAAGCCATCCTGCGGGGTTGCGGCCAGCTCACGAGAAAGCGAGTTGAAGAAAGGAGCTCAGGGGCACTGTAATTCACAAACCTGCAGAGTTATAAATGACAGCTATCGTCCAAAAATATACTAAAGTAAGGCTGCCAAGAGGACTTGAAAGCGGGGCAGAATTGCAGGAAACCGATTTCAGGAGGTAGACTGGAATTGCATTGAAAGCATAGGAAAAGAGGCAGAACGTCCACAATGATGCACTTGGCCAAAAAGGGCGTATGCGTTTTTTCCTGAATATATTCAGGAAAAAACGCATACGCCCTTTTTGGCCAACCAAGCAAGCTTGCAAAGGAAATCTGCACTACAGTGAAGTCTCACTTCCCCCCGGTCAAAAGGGCCATCTGAAAAAAGTGTAAAATCCAGAAAGGCAGGACAGGCCATGGAGAACTGGGAGCCTTGTTATGCTGATGGGCGGGATGTCAATTGCCAACAGCCACTCGGGAGAAGTGTATGGTGTTTCCTGAAACATCTAAAAAACAAAGCAACAGAGCCTAGGGCACTTCCACTTATGGTCCTATAGCTTAGGGAAATTAAAATCAAAAGACACAGCCACCCCAAAGGTTGGGACGGCTCTGTTTACAAGAACCTGGTTTACGGTACAAGTTCAATATCGCAGAAAGTGAAAAATGGATAAAGAAGTTGTGGTACTTACGTACAATGCAGTATCACTCAGCAATGAAATCTATGTCATCAGGCCCGTAGCAGCATAATGAGTGGATTCAGGTACGATGATTCTAACTGAAATAAGTCACACAGGAAAAGAAACATCATAAGATATCACTAATACACGGAATGTAAACTTGGCTACACAGGAACTGAATTCCAAAACAGAACAGGGTCTCAAATTTAGAAACCCAACTTATGCTTGCTTAAGGGGAAAGGTGAGTTGGGGTGCTGCATAAAACCAGAGATTGAAATGAGCACAGATAAAGTTCCTTAAGCCAAATATGGAATAGACAAGAGCTACTCCTTGCTCAACGAAATGGACTCAACACCCCATATTAAATGCCTAAGAGTGTACCTGACTAGGAAGTATCTTAAAACCTATGGATTGCTATGTCTCTGAAAGAGAATCAAGTGTGTGTACAGGGGCATAAACGCAGCAGTGATAGGATTGGAGAGGTTCGGTGAGCAAATGAAGACCCTTTGAAGTCATATTGCATGGTACCCATTCCACGGGTCTCAACTCTCCAGGTTTAAGGTATTCTTCCTTCAGCTAAAACATGCATGTGGAACCCAGAGTATGATCAACCGTGTGATCGGGAGACGTGTTCCAATATGTCTCAGTTTTCGTCCCCTGGTACTCGGGTGCAACATTCCAGACGCTTTACTAACACTCTCCCGACTTGGAGAGTCAGTGCCTTTAACCTCCTGTTTGGCCCAGTTTGCAATTTCTGCGGAAGATGAACAGGAATAGGGAGAACCAATGACAGACTAGCTGGAGGTGTCTGGACGGGCAAATTTAACTCTCATTTCCCACCAGGAAGAGGAATTAACCAAAGGCTCAGCGTGCCGTGCCGGAACCAGATTAGGGCCTGAAGCCATCCTGCGGGGTTGCGGCCAGCTCACGAGAAAGCGAGTTGAAGAAAGGAGCTCAGGGGCACTGTAATTCACAAACCTGCAGAGTTATAAATGACAGCTATCGTCCAAAAATATACTGAAGTAAGGCTGCCAAGAGGACTTGAAAGCGGGGCAGAATTGCAGGAAACCGATTTCAGGAGGTAGACTGGAATTGCATTGAAAGCATAGGAAAAGAGGCAGAACGTCCACAATGATGCACTTGGCCAAAAAGGGCGTATGCGTTTTTTCCTGAATATATTCAGGAAAAAACGCATACGCCCTTTTTGGCCAACCAAGCAAGCTTGCAAAGGAAATCTGCACTACAGTGAAGTCTCACTTCCCCCCGGTCAAAAGGGCCATCTGAAAAAAGTGTAAAATCCAGAAAGGCAGGACAGGCCATGGAGAACTGGGAGCCTTGTTATGCTGATGGGCGGGATGTCAATTGCCAACAGCCACTCGGGAGAAGTGTATGGTGTTTCCTGAAACATCTAAAAAACAAAGCAACAGAGCCTAGGGCACTTCCACTTATGGTCCTATAGCTTAGGGAAATTAAAATCAAAAGACACAGCCACCCCAAAGTTGGGACGGCTCTGTTTACAAGAACCTGGTTTACGGTACAAGTTCAGTATCGCAGAAAGTGAAAAATGGATAAAGAAGTTGTGGTACTTACGTACAATGCAGTATCACTCAGCAATGAAATCTATGTCATCAGGCCCGTAGCAGCATAATGAGTGGATTCAGGTATGATGATTCTAACTGAAATAAGTCACACAGGAAAAGAAACATCATAAGATATCACTAATACACGGAATGTAACCTTGGCTACACAGGAACTGAATTACAAAACAGAACAGGGTCTCAAATTTAGAAAACCAACTTATGCTTGCTTAAGGGGAAAGGTGAGTTGGGGTGCTGCATAAAACCAGAGATTGAAATGAGCACAGATAAAGTTCCTTAAGCCAAATATGTAATAGACAAGGGCTACTCCTTGCTCAACGAAATGGACTCAACACCCCATATTAAATGCCTAAGAGTGTACCTGACTAGGAAGTATCTTAAAACCTATGGATTGCTATGTCTCTGAAAGAGAATCAAGTGTGTGTACAGGGGCATAAAGGCAGCAGTGATAGGATTGGAGAGGTTCGGTGAGCAAATGAAGACCCTTTGAAGTCATATTGCATGGTACCCATTCCACGGGTCTCAACTCTCCAGGTTTAAGGTATTCTTCCTTCAGCTACAACATGCATGTGGAACCCAGAGTATGATCAACCGTGTGATCGGGAGACGTGTTCCAATATGTCTCAGTTTTCGTCCCCTGGTACTCGGGTGCAACATTCCAGACGCTTTACTAACACTCTCCCGACTTGGAGAGTCAGTGCCTTTAACCTCCTGTTTGGCCCAGTTTGCAATTTCTGCGGAAGATGAACAGGAATAGGGAGAACCAATGACAGACTAGCTGGAGGTGTCTGGACGGGCAAATTTAACTCTCATTTCCCACCAGGAAGAGGAATTAACCAAAGGCTCAGCGTGCCGTGCCGGAACCAGATTAGGGCCTGAAGCCATCCTGCGGTGTTGCGGCCAGCTCACGAGAAAGCGAGTTGAAGAAAGGAGCTCAGGGGCACTGTAATTCACAAACCTGCAGAGTTATAAATGACAGCTATCGTCCAAAAATATACTGAAGTAAGGCTGCCAAGAGGACTTGAAAGCGGGGCAGAATTGCAGGAAACCGATTTCAGGAGGTAGACTGGAATTGCATTGAAAGCATAGGAAAAGAGGCAGAACGTCCACAATGATGCACTTGGCCAAAAAGGGCGTATGCGTTTTTTCCTGAATATATTCAGGAAAAAACGCATACGCCCTTTTTGGCCAACCAAGCAAGCTTGCAAAGGAAATCTGCACTACAATGAAGTCTCACTTCCCCCCGGTCCAAAGGGCCATCTGAAAAAAGTGTAAAATCCAGAAAGGCAGGACAGGCCATGGAGAACTGGGAGCCTTGTTATGCTGATGGGCGGGATGTCAATTGCCAACAGCCACTCGGGAGAAGTGTATGGTGTTTCCTGAAACATCTAAAAAACAAAGCAACAGAGCCTAGGGCACTTCCACTTATGGTCCTATAGCTTAGGGAAATTAAAATCAAAAGACACAGCCACCCCAAAGGTTGGGACGGCTCTGTTTACAAGAACCTGGTTTACGGTACAAGTTCAGTATCGCAGAAAGTGAAAAATGGATAAAGAAGTTGTGGTACTTACGTACAATGCAGTATCACTCAGCAATGAAATCTATGTCATCAGGCCCGTAGCAGCATAATGAGTGGATTCAGGTACGATGATTCTAACTGAAATAAGTCACACAGGAAAAGAAACATCATAAGATATCACTAATACACGGAATGTAAACTTGGCTACACAGGAACTGAATTACAAAACAGAACAGGGTCTCAAATTTAGAAAACCAACTTATGCTTGCTTAAGGGGAAAGGTGAGTTGGGGTGCTGCATAAAACCAGAGATTGAAATGAGCACAGATAAAGTTCCTTAAGCCAAATATGGAATAGACAAGAGCTACTCCTTGCTCAACGAAATGGACTCAACACCCTATATTAAATGCCTAAGAGTGTACCTGACTAGGAAGTATCTTAAAACCTATGGATTGCTATGTCTCTGAAAGAGAATCAAGTGTGTGTACAGGGGCATAAACGCAGCAGTGATAGGATTGGAGAGGTTCGGTGAGCAAATGAAGACCCTTTGAAGTCATATTGCATGGTACCCATTCCACGGGTCTCAACTCTCCAGGTTTAAGGTATTCTTCCTTCAGCTAAAACATGCATGTGGAACCCAGAGTATGATCAACCGTGTGATCGGGAGACGTGTTCCAATATGTCTCAGTTTTCGTCCCCTGGTACTCGGGTGCAACATTCCAGACGCTTTACTAACACTCTCCCGACTTGGAGAGTCAGTGCCTTTAACCTCCTGTTTGGCCCAGTTTGCAATTTCTGCGGAAGATGAACAGGAATAGGGAGAACCAATGACAGACTAGCTGGAGGTGTCTGGACGGGCAAATTTAACTCTCATTTCCCACCAGGAAGAGGAATTAACCAAAGGCTCAGTGTGCCGTGCCGGAACCAGATTAGGGCCTGAAGCCATCCTGCGGGGTTGCGGCCAGCTCACGAGAAAGCGAGTTGAAGAAAGGAGCTCAGGGGCACTGTAATTCACAAACCTGCAGAGTTATAAATGACAGCTATCGTCCAAAAATATACTGAAGTAAGGCTGCCAAGAGGACTTGAAAGCGGGGCAGAATTGCAGGAAACCGATTTCAGGAGGTAGACTGGAATTGCATTGAAAGCATAGGAAAAGAGGCAGAACGTCCACAATGATGCACTTGGCCAAAAAGGGCGTATGCGTTTTTTCCTGAATATATTCAGGAAAAAACGCATACGCCCTTTTTGGCCAACCAAGCAAGCTTGCAAAGGAAATCTGCACTACAGTGAAGTCTCACTTCCCCCCGGTCAAAAGGGCCATCTGAAAAAAGTGTAAAATCCAGAAAGGCAGGACAGGCCATGGAGAACTGGGAGCCTTGTTATGCTGATGGGCGGGATGTCAATTGCCAACAGCCACTCGGGAGAAGTGTATGGTGTTTCCTGAAACATCTAAAAAACAAAGCAACAGAGCCTAGGGCACTTCCACTTATGGTCCTATAGCTTAGGGAAATTAAAATCAAAAGACACAGCCACCCCAAAGGTTGGGACGGCTCTGTTTACAAGAACCTGGTTTACGGTACAAGTTCAATATCGCAGAAAGTGAAAAATGGATAAAGAAGTTGTGGTACTTACGTACAATGCAGTATCACTCAGCAATGAAATCTATGTCATCAGGCCCGTAGCAGCATAATGAGTGGATTCAGGTACGATGATTCTAACTGAAATAAGTCACACAGGAAAAGAAACATCATAAGATATCACTAATACACGGAATGTAAACTTGGCTACACAGGAACTGAATTCCAAAACAGAACAGGGTCTCAAATTTAGAAACCCAACTTATGCTTGCTTAAGGGGAAAGGTGAGTTGGGGTGCTGCATAAAACCAGAGATTGAAATGAGCACAGATAAAGTTCCTTAAGCCAAATATGGAATAGACAAGAGCTACTCCTTGCTCAACGAAATGGACTCAACACCCCATATTAAATGCCTAAGAGTGTACCTGACTAGGAAGTATCTTAAAACCTATGGATTGCTATGTCTCTGAAAGAGAATCAAGTGTGTGTACAGGGGCATAAACGCAGCAGTGATAGGATTGGAGAGGTTCGGTGAGCAAATGAAGACCCTTTGAAGTCATATTGCA
The DNA here is from genome assembly GCF_949774975.1 of Lagenorhynchus albirostris. Taxonomy (NCBI): domain Eukaryota; kingdom Metazoa; phylum Chordata; class Mammalia; order Artiodactyla; family Delphinidae; genus Lagenorhynchus; species Lagenorhynchus albirostris. The sequence continues at coordinate 637,428 of NW_026783590.1, read as the reverse complement.
TGGTACCCATTCCACGGGTCTCAACTCTCCAGGTTTAAGGTATTCTTCCTTCAGCTAAAACATGCATGTGGAACCCAGAGTATGATCAACCGTGTGATCGGGAGACGTGTTCCAATATGTCTCAGTTTTCGTCCCCTGGTACTCGGGTGCAACATTCCAGACGCTTTACTAACACTCTCCCGACTTGGAGAGTCAGTGCCTTTAACCTCCTGTTTGGCCCAGTTTGCAATTTCTGCGGAAGATGAACAGGAATAGGGAGAACCAATGACAGACTAGCTGGAGGTGTCTGGACGGGCAAATTTAACTCTCATTTCCCACCAGGAAGAGGAATTAACCAAAGGCTCAGCGTGCCGTGCCGGAACCAGATTAGGGCCTGAAGCCATCCTGCGGGGTTGCGGCCAGCTCACGAGAAAGCGAGTTGAAGAAAGGAGCTCAGGGGCACTGTAATTCACAAACCTGCAGAGTTATAAATGACAGCTATCGTCCAAAAATATACTGAAGTAAGGCTGCCAAGAGGACTTGAAAGCGGGGCAGAATTGCAGGAAACCGATTTCAGGAGGTAGACTGGAATTGCATTGAAAGCATAGGAAAAGAGGCAGAACGTCCACAATGATGCACTTGGCCAAAAAGGGCGTATGCGTTTTTTCCTGAATATATTCAGGAAAAAACGCATACGCCCTTTTTGGCCAACCAGGCAAGCTTGCAAAGGAAATCTGCACTACAGTGAAGTCTCACTTCCCCCCGGTCAAATGGGCCATCTGAAAAAAGTGTAAAATCCAGAAAGGCAGGACAGGCCATGGAGAACTGGGAGCCTTGTTATGCTGATGGGCGGGATGTCAATTGCCAACAGCCACTCGGGAGAAGTGTATGGTGTTTCCTGAAACATCTAAAAAACAAAGCAACAGAGCCTAGGGCACTTCCACTTATGGTCCTATAGCTTAGGGAAATTAAAATCAAAAGACACAGCCACCCCAAAGGTTGGGACGGCTCTGTTTACAAGAACCTGGTTTACGGTACAAGTTCAATATCGCAGAAAGTGAAAAATGGATAAAGAAGTTGTGGTACTTACGTACAATGCAGTATCACTCAGCAATGAAATCTATGTCATCAGGCCCGTAGCAGCATAATGAGTGGATTCAGGTACGATGATTCTAACTGAAATAAGTCACACAGGAAAAGAAACATCATAAGATATCACTAATACACGGAATGTAAACTTGGCTACACAGGAACTGAATTACAAAACAGAACAGGGTCTCAAATTTAGAAACCCAACTTATGCTTGCTTAAGGGGAAAGGTGAGTTGGGGTGCTGCATAAAACCAGAGATTGAAATGAGCACAGATAAAGTTCCTTAAGCCAAATATGGAATAGACAAGAGCTACTCCTTGCTCAACGAAATGGACTCAACACCCCATATTAAATGCCTAAGAGTGTACCTGACTAGGAAGTATCTTAAAACCTATGGATTGCTATGTCTCTGAAAGAGAATCAAGTGTGTGTACAGGGGCATAAACGCAGCAGTGATAGGATTGGAGAGGTTCGGTGAGCAAATGAAGACCCTTTGAAGTCATATTGCATGGTACCCATTCCACGGGTCTCAACTCTCCAGGTTTAAGGTATTCTTCCTTCAGCTAAAACATGCATGTGGAACCCAGAGTATGATCAACCGTGTGATCGGGAGACGTGTTCCAATATGTCTCAGTTTTCGTCCCCTGGTACTTGGGTGCAACATTCCAGACGCTTTACTAACACTCTCCCGACTTGGAGAGTCAGTGCCTTTAACCTCCTGTTTGGCCCAGTTTGCAATTTCTGCGGAAGATGAACAGGAATAGGGAGAACCAATGACAGACTAGCTGGAGGTGTCTGGACGGGCAAATTTAACTCTCATTTTCCACCAGGAAGAGGAATTAACCAAAGGCTCAGCGTGCCGTGCCGGAACCAGATTAGGGCCTGAAGCCATCCTGCGGGGTTGCGGCCAGCTCACGAGAAAGCGAGTTGAAGAAAGGAGCTCAGGGGCACTGTAATTCACAAACCTGCAGAGTTATAAATGACAGCTATCGTCCAAAAATATACTGAAGTAAGGCTGCCAAGAGGACTTGAAAGCGGGGCAGAATTGCAGGAAACCGATTTCAGGAGGTAGACTGGAATTGCATTTAAAGCATAGGAAAAGAGGCAGAACGTCCACAATGATGCACTTGGCCAAAAAGGGCGTATGCGTTTTTTCCTGAATATATTCAGGAAAAAACGCATACGCCCTTTTTGGCCAACCAAGCAAGCTTGCAAAGGAAATCTGCACTACAGTGAAGTCTCACTTCCCCCCGGTCAAAAGGGCCATCTGAAAAAAGTGTAAAATCCAGAAAGGCAGGACAGGCCATGGAGAACTGGGAGCCTTGTTATGCTGATGGGCGGGATGTCAATTGCCAACAGCCACTCGGGAGAAGTGTATGGTGTTTCCTGAAACATCTAAAAAACAAAGCAACAGAGCCTAGGGCACTTCCACTTATGGTCCTATAGCTTAGGGAAATTAAAATCAAAAGACACAGCCACCCCAAAGGTTGGGACGGCTCTGTTTACAAGAACCTGGTTTACGGTACAAGTTCAGTATCGCAGAAAGTGAAAAATGGATAAAGAAGTTGTGGTACTTACGTACAATGCAGTATCACTCAGCAATGAAATCTATGTCATCAGGCCCGTAGCAGCATAATGAGTGGATTCAGGTACGATGATTCTAACTGAAATAAGTCACACAGGAAAAGAAACATCATAAGATATCACTAATACACGGAATGTAAACTTGGCTACACAGGAACTGAATTACAAAACAGAACAGGGTCTCAAATTTAGAAACCCAACTTATGCTTGCTTAAGGGGAAAGGTGAGTTGGGGTGCTACATAAAACCAGAGATTGAAATGAGCACAGATAAAGTTCCTTAAGCCAAATATGGAATAGACAAGAGCTACTCCTTGCTCAACGAAATGGACTCAACACCCCATATTAAATGCCTAAGAGTGTACCTGACTAGGAAGTATCTTAAAACCTATGGATTGCTATGTCTCTGAAAGAGAATCAAGTGTGTGTACAGGGGCATAAACGCAGCAGTGATAGGATTGGAGAGGTTCGGTGAGCAAATGAAGACCCTTTGAAGTCATATTGCATGGTACCCATTCCACGGGTCTCAACTCTCCAGGTTTAAGGTATTCTTCCTTCAGCTAAAACATGCATGTGGAACCCAGAGTATGATCAACCGTGTGATCGGGAGACGTGTTCCAATATGTCTCAGTTTTCGTCCCCTGGTACTCGGGTGCAACATTCCAGACGCTTTACTAACACTCTCCCGACTTGGAGAGTCAGTGCCTTTAACCTCCTGTTTGGCCCAGTTTGCAATTTCTGCGGAAGATGAACAGGAATAGGGAGAACCAATGACAGACTAGCTGGAGGTGTCTGGACGGGCAAATTTAACTCTCATTTCCCACCAGGAAGAGGAATTAACCAAAGGCTCAGCGTGCCGTGCCGGAACCAGATTAGGGCCTGAAGCCATCCTGCGGGGTTGCGGCCAGCTCACGAGAAAGCGAGTTGAAGAAAGGAGCTCAGGGGCACTGTAATTCACAAACCTGCAGAGTTATAAATGACAGCTATCGTCCAAAAATATACTGAAGTAAGGCTGCCAAGAGGACTTGAAAGCGGGGCAGAATTGCAGGAAACCGATTTCAGGAGGTAGACTGGAATTGCATTGAAAGCATAGGAAAAGAGGCAGAACGTCCACAATGATGCACTTGGCCAAAAAGGGCGTATGCGTTTTTTCCTGAATATATTCAGGAAAAAACGCATACGCCCTTTTTGGCCAACCAGGCAAGCTTGCAAAGGAAATCTGCACTACAGTGAAGTCTCACTTCCCCCCGGTCAAATGGGCCATCTGAAAAAAGTGTAAAATCCAGAAAGGCAGGACAGGCCATGGAGAACTGGGAGCCTTGTTATGCTGATGGGCGGGATGTCAATTGCCAACAGCCACTCGGGAGAAGTGTATGGTGTTTCCTGAAACATCTAAAAAACAAAGCAACAGAGCCTAGGGCACTTCCACTTATGGTCCTATAGCTTAGGGAAATTAAAATCAAAAGACACAGCCACCCCAAAGGTTGGGACGGCTCTGTTTACAAGAACCTGGTTTACGGTACAAGTTCAATATCGCAGAAAGTGAAAAATGGATAAAGAAGTTGTGGTACTTACGTACAATGCAGTATCACTCAGCAATGAAATCTATGTCATCAGGCCCGTAGCAGCATAATGAGTGGATTCAGGTACGATGATTCTAACTGAAATAAGTCACACAGGAAAAGAAACATCATAAGATATCACTAATACACGGAATGTAAACTTGGCTACACAGGAACTGAATTCCAAAACAGAACAGGGTCTCAAATTTAGAAACCCAACTTATGCTTGCTTAAGGGGAAAGGTGAGTTGGGGTGCTGCATAAAACCAGAGATTGAAATGAGCACAGATAAAGTTCCTTAAGCCAAATATGGAATAGACAAGAGCTACTCCTTGCTCAACGAAATGGACTCAACACCCCATATTAAATGCCTAAGAGTGTACCTGACTAGGAAGTATCTTAAAACCTATGGATTGCTATGTCTCTGAAAGAGAATCAAGTGTGTGTACAGGGGCATAAACGCAGCAGTGATAGGATTGGAGAGGTTCGGTGAGCAAATGAAGACCCTTTGAAGTCATATTGCATGGTACCCATTCCACGGGTCTCAACTCTCCAGGTTTAAGGTATTCTTCCTTCAGCTAAAACATGCATGTGGAACCCAGAGTATGATCAACCGTGTGATCGGGAGACGTGTTCCAATATGTCTCAGTTTTCGTCCCCTGGTACTTGGGTGCAACATTCCAGACGCTTTACTAACACTCTCCCGACTTGGAGAGTCAGTGCCTTTAACCTCCTGTTTGGCCCAGTTTGCAATTTCTGCGGAAGATGAACAGGAATAGGGAGAACCAATGACAGACTAGCTGGAGGTGTCTGGACGGGCAAATTTAACTCTCATTTTCCACCAGGAAGAGGAATTAACCAAAGGCTCAGCGTGCCGTGCCGGAACCAGATTAGGGCCTGAAGCCATCCTGCGGGGTTGCGGCCAGCTCACGAGAAAGCGAGTTGAAGAAAGGAGCTCAGGGGCACTGTAATTCACAAACCTGCAGAGTTATAAATGACAGCTATCGTCCAAAAATATACTGAAGTAAGGCTGCCAAGAGGACTTGAAAGCGGGGCAGAATTGCAGGAAACCGATTTCAGGAGGTAGACTGGAATTGCATTTAAAGCATAGGAAAAGAGGCAGAACGTCCACAATGATGCACTTGGCCAAAAAGGGCGTATGCGTTTTTTCCTGAATATATTCAGGAAAAAACGCATACGCCCTTTTTGGCCAACCAAGCAAGCTTGCAAAGGAAATCTGCACTACAGTGAAGTCTCACTTCCCCCCGGTCAAAAGGGCCATCTGAAAAAAGTGTAAAATCCAGAAAGGCAGGACAGGCCATGGAGAACTGGGAGCCTTGTTATGCTGATGGGCGGGATGTAAATTGCCAACAGCCACTCGGGAGAAGTGTATGGTGTTTCCTGAAACATCTAAAAAACAAAGCAACAGAGCCTAGGGCACTTCCACTTATGGTCCTATAGCTTAGGGAAATTAAAATCAAAAGACACAGCCACCCCAAAGGTTGGGACGGCTCTGTTTACAAGAACCTGGTTTACGGTACAAGTTCAATATCGCAGAAAGTGAAAAATGGATAAAGAAGTTGTGGTACTTACGTACAATGCAGTATCACTCAGCAATGAAATCTATGTCATCAGGCCCGTAGCAGCATAATGAGTGGATTCAGGTACGATGATTCTAACTGAAATAAGTCACACAGGAAAAGAAACATCATAAGATATCACTAATACACGGAATGTAAACTTGGCTACACAGGAACTGAATTCCAAAACAGAACAGGGTCTCAAATTTAGAAACCCAACTTATGCTTGCTTAAGGGGAAAGGTGAGTTGGGGTGCTGCATAAAACCAGAGATTGAAATGAGCACAGATAAAGTTCCTTAAGCCAAATATGGAATAGACAAGAGCTACTCCTTGCTCAACGAAATGGACTCAACACCCCATATTAAATGCCTAAGAGTGTACCTGACTAGGTAGTATCTTAAAACCTATGGATTGCTATGTCTCTGAAAGAGAATCAAGTGTGTGTACAGGGGCATAAACGCAGCAGTGATAGGATTGGAGAGGTTCGGTGAGCAAATGAAGACCCTTTGAAGTCATATTGCATGGTACCCATTCCACGGGTCTCAACTCTCCAGGTTTAAGGTATTCTTCCTTCAGCTAAAACATGCATGTGGAACCCAGAGTATGATCAACCGTGTGATCGGGAGACGTGTTCCAATATGTCTCAGTTTTCGTCCCCTGGTACTCGGGTGCAACATTCCAGACGCTTTACTAACACTCTCCCGACTTGGAGAGTCAGTGCCTTTAACCTCCTGTTTGGCCCAGTTTGCAATTTCTGCGGAAGATGAACAGGAATAGGGAGAACCAATGACAGACTAGCTGGAGGTGTCTGGACGGGCAAATTTAACTCTCATTTCCCACCAGGAAGAGGAATTAACCAAAGGCTCAGCGTGCCGTGCCGGAACCAGATTAGGGCCTGAAGCCATCCTGCGGGGTTGCGGCCAGCTCACGAGAAAGCGAGTTGAAGAAAGGAGCTCAGGGGCACTGTAATTCACAAACCTGCAGAGTTATAAATGACAGCTATCGTCCAAAAATATACTGAAGTAAGGCTGCCAAGAGGACTTGAAAGCGGGGCAGAATTGCAGGAAACCGATTTCAGGAGGTAGACTGGAATTGCATTGAAAGCATAGGAAAAGAGGCAGAACGTCCACAATGATGCACTTGGCCAAAAAGGGCGTATGCGTTTTTTCCTGAATATATTCAGGAAAAAACGCATACGCCCTTTTTGGCCAACCAAGCAAGCTTGCAAAGGAAATCTGCACTACAGTGAAGTCTCACTTCCCCCCGGTCAAATGGGCCATCTGAAAAAAGTGTAAAATCCAGAAAGGCAGGACAGGCCATGGAGAACTGGGAGCCTTGTTATGCTGATGGGCGGGATGTAAATTGCCAACAGCCACTCGGGAGAAGTGTATGGTGTTTCCTGAAACATCTAAAAAACAAAGCAACAGAGCCTAGGGCACTTCCACTTATGGTCCTATAGCTTAGGGAAATTAAAATCAAAAGACACAGCCACCCCAAAGGTTGGGACGGCTCTGTTTACAAGAACCTGGTTTACGGTACAATTTCAATATCGCAGAAAGTGAAAAATGGATAAAGAAGTTGTGGTACTTACGTACAATGCAGTATCACTCAGCAATGAAATCTATGTCATCAGGCCCGTAGCAGCATAATGAGTGGATTCAGGTACGATGATTCTAACTGAAATAAGTCACACAGGAAAAGAAACATCATAAGATATCACTAATACACGGAATGTAAACTTGGCTACACAGGAACTGAATTACAAAACAGAACAGGGTCTCAAATTTAGAAACCCAACTTATGCTTGCTTAAGGGGAAAGGTGAGTTGGGGTGCTGCATAAAACCAGAGATTGAAATGAGCACAGATAAAGTTCCTTAAGCCAAATATGGAATAGACAAGAGCTACTCCTTGCTCAACGAAATGGACTCAACACCCCATATTAAATGCCTAAGAGTGTACCTGACTAGGAAGTATCTTAAAACCTATGGATTGCTATGTCTCTGAAAGAGAATCAAGTGTGTGTACAGGGGCATAAACGCAGCAGTGATAGGATTGGAGAGGTTCGGTGAGCAAATGAAGACCCTTTGAAGTCATATTGCATGGTACCCATTCCACGGGTCTCAACTCTCCAGGTTTAAGGTATTCTTCCTTCAGCTAAAACATGCATGTGGAACCCAGAGTATGATCAACCGTGTGATCGGGAGACGTGTTCCAATATGTCTCAGTTTTCGTCCCCTGGTACTCGGGTGCAACATTCCAGACGCTTTACTAACACTCTCCCGACTTGGAGAGTCAGTGCCTTTAACCTCCTGTTTGGCCCAGTTTGCAATTTCTGCGGAAGATGAACAGGAATAGGGAGAACCAATGACAGACTAGCTGGAGGTGTCTGGACGGGCAAATTTAACTCTCATTTCCCACCAGGAAGAGGAATTAACCAAAGGCTCAGCGTGCCGTGCCGGAACCAGATTAGGGCCTGAAGCCATCCTGCGGGGTTGCGGCCAGCTCACGAGAAAGCGAGTTGAAGAAAGGAGCTCAGGGGCACTGTAATTCACAAACCTGCAGAGTTATAAATGACAGCTATCGTCCAAAAATATACTGAAGTAAGGCTGCCAAGAGGACTTGAAAGCGGGGCAGAATTGCAGGAAACCGATTTCAGGAGGTAGACTGGAATTGCATTGAAAGCATAGGAAAAGAGGCAGAACGTCCACAATGATGCACTTGGCCAAAAAGGGCGTATGCGTTTTTTCCTGAATATATTCAGGAAAAAAACGCATACGCCCTTTTTGGCCAACCAGGCAAGCTTGCAAAGGAAATCTGCACTACAGTGAAGTCTCACTTCCCCCCGGTCAAATGGGCCATCTGAAAAAAGTGTAAAATCCAGAAAGGCAGGACAGGCCATGGAGAACTGGGAGCCTTGTTATGCTGATGGGCGGGATGTAAATTGCCAACAGCCACTCGGGAGAAGTGTATGGTGTTTCCTGAAACATCTAAAAAACAAAGCAACAGAGCCTAGGGCACTTCCACTTATGGTCCTATAGCTTAGGGAAATTAAAATCAAAAGACACAGCCACCCCAAAGGTTGGGACGGCTCTGTTTACAAGAACCTGGTTTACGGTACAAGTTCAATATCGCAGAAAGTGAAAAATGGATAAAGAAGTTGTGGTACTTACGTACAATGCAGTATCACTCAGCAATGAAATCTATGTCATCAGGCCCGTAGCAGCATAATGAGTGGATTCAGGTACGATGATTCTAACTGAAATAAGTCACACAGGAAAAGAAACATCATAAGATATCACTAATACACGGAATGTAAACTTGGCTACACAGGAACTGAATTCCAAAACAGAACAGGGTCTCAAATTTAGAAACCCAACTTATGCTTGCTTAAGGGGAAAGGTGAGTTGGGGTGCTGCATAAAACCAGAGATTGAAATGAGCACAGATAAAGTTCCTTAAGCCAAATATGGAATAGACAAGAGCTACTCCTTGCTCAACGAAATGGACTCAACACCCCATATTAAATGCCTAAGAGTGTACCTGACTAGGAAGTATCTTAAAACCTATGGATTGCTATGTCTCTGAAAGAGAATCAAGTGTGTGTACAGGGGCATAAACGCAGCAGTGATAGGATTGGAGAGGTTCGGTGAGCAAATGAAGACCCTTTGAAGTCATATTGCATGGTACCCATTCCACGGGTCTCAACTCTCCAGGTTTAAGGTATTCTTCCTTCAGCTAAAACATGCATGTGGAACCCAGAGTATGATCAACCGTGTGATCGGGAGACGTGTTCCAATATGTCTCAGTTTTCGTCCCCTGGTACTCGGGTGCAACATTCCAGACGCTTTACTAACACTCTCCCGACTTGGAGAGTCAGTGCCTTTAACCTCCTGTTTGGCCCAGTTTGCAATTTCTGCGGAAGATGAACAGGAATAGGGAGAACCAATGACAGACTAGCTGGAGGTGTCTGGACGGGCAAATTTAACTCTCATTTCCCACCAGGAAGAGGAATTAACCAAAGGCTCAGCGTGCCGTGCCGGAACCAGATTAGGGCCTGAAGCCATCCTGCGGGGTTGCGGCCAGCTCACGAGAAAGCGAGTTGAAGAAAGGAGCTCAGGGGCACTGTAATTCACAAACCTGCAGAGTTATAAATGACAGCTATCGTCCAAAAATATACTGAAGTAAGGCTGCCAAGAGGACTTGAAAGCGGGGCAGAATTGCAGGAAACCGATTTCAGGAGGTAGACTGGAATTGCATTGAAAGCATAGGAAAAGAGGCAGAACGTCCACAATGATGCACTTGGCCAAAAAGGGCGTATGCGTTTTTTCCTGAATATATTCAGGAAAAAACGCATACGCCCTTTTTGGCCAACCAAGCAAGCTTGCAAAGGAAATCTGCACTACAGTGAAGTCTCACTTCCCCCCGGTCAAATGGGCCATCTGAAAAAAGTGTAAAATCCAGAAAGGCAGGACAGGCCATGGAGAACTGGGAGCCTTGTTATGCTGATGGGCGGGATGTAAATTGCCAACAGCCACTCGGGAGAAGTGTATGGTGTTTCCTGAAACATCTAAAAAACAAAGCAACAGAGCCTAGGGCACTTCCACTTATGGTCCTATAGCTTAGGGAAATTAAAATCAAAAGACACAGCCACCCCAAAGGTTGGGACGGCTCTGTTTACAAGAACCTGGTTTACGGTACAATTTCAATATCGCAGAAAGTGAAAAATGGATAAAGAAGTTGTGGTACTTACGTACAATGCAGTATCACTCAGCAATGAAATCTATGTCATCAGGCCCGTAGCAGCATAATGAGTGGATTCAGGTACGATGATTCTAACTGAAATAAGTCACACAGGAAAAGAAACATCATAAGATATCACTAATACACGGAATGTAAACTTGGCTACACAGGAACTGAATTACAAAACAGAACAGGGTCTCAAATTTAGAAACCCAACTTATGCTTGCTTAAGGGGAAAGGTGAGTTGGGGTGCTGCATAAAACCAGAGATTGAAATGAGCACAGATAAAGTTCCTTAAGCCAAATATGGAATAGACAAGAGCTACTCCTTGCTCAACGAAATGGACTCAACACCCCATATTAAATGCCTAAGAGTGTACCTGACTAGGAAGTATCTTAAAACCTATGGATTGCTATGTCTCTGAAAGAGAATCAAGTGTGTGTACAGGGGCATAAACGCAGCAGTGATAGGATTGGAGAGGTTCGGTGAGCAAATGAAGACCCTTTGAAGTCATATTGCATGGTACCCATTCCACGGGTCTCAACTCTCCAGGTTTAAGGTATTCTTCCTTCAGCTAAAACATGCATGTGGAACCCAGAGTATGATCAACCGTGTGATCGGGAGACGTGTTCCAATATGTCTCAGTTTTCGTCCCCTGGTACTCGGGTGCAACATTCCAGACGCTTTACTAACACTCTCCCGACTTGGAGAGTCAGTGCCTTTAACCTCCTGTTTGGCCCAGTTTGCAATTTCTGCGGAAGATGAACAGGAATAGGGAGAACCAATGACAGACTAGCTGGAGGTGTCTGGACGGGCAAATTTAACTCTCATTTCCCACCAGGAAGAGGAATTAACCAAAGGCTCAGCGTGCCGTGCCGGAACCAGATTAGGGCCTGAAGCCATCCTGCGGGGTTGCGGCCAGCTCACGAGAAAGCGAGTTGAAGAAAGGAGCTCAGGGGCACTGTAATTCACAAACCTGCAGAGTTATAAATGACAGCTATCGTCCAAAAATATACTGAAGTAAGGCTGCCAAGAGGACTTGAAAGCGGGGCAGAATTGCAGGAAACCGATTTCAGGAGGTAGACTGGAATTGCATTGAAAGCATAGGAAAAGAGGCAGAACGTCCACAATGATGCACTTGGCCAAAAAGGGCGTATGCGTTTTTTCCTGAATATATTCAGGAAAAAAACGCATACGCCCTTTTTGGCCAACCAGGCAAGCTTGCAAAGGAAATCTGCACTACAGTGAAGTCTCACTTCCCCCCGGTCAAATGGGCCATCTGAAAAAAGTGTAAAATCCAGAAAGGCAGGACAGGCCATGGAGAACTGGGAGCCTTGTTATGCTGATGGGCGGGATGTAAATTGCCAACAGCCACTCGGGAGAAGTGTATGGTGTTTCCTGAAACATCTAAAAAACAAAGCAACAGAGCCTAGGGCACTTCCACTTATGGTCCTATAGCTTAGGGAAATTAAAATCAAAAGACACAGCCACCCCAAAGGTTGGGACGGCTCTGTTTACAAGAACCTGGTTTACGGTACAAGTTCAATATCGCAGAAAGTGAAAAATGGATAAAGAAGTTGTGGTACTTACGTACAATGCAGTATCACTCAGCAATGAAATCTATGTCATCAGGCCCGTAGCAGCATAATGAGTGGATTCAGGTACGATGATTCTAACTGAAATAAGTCACACAGGAAAAGAAACATCATAAGATATCACTAATACACGGAATGTAAACTTGGCTACACAGGAACTGAATTCCAAAACAGAACAGGGTCTCAAATTTAGAAACCCAACTTATGCTTGCTTAAGGGGAAAGGTGAGTTGGGGTGCTGCATAAAACCAGAGATTGAAATGAGCACAGATAAAGTTCCTTAAGCCAAATATGGAATAGACAAGAGCTACTCCTTGCTCAACGAAATGGACTCAACACCCCATATTAAATGCCTAAGAGTGTACCTGACTAGGAAGTATCTTAAAACCTATGGATTGCTATGTCTCTGAAAGAGAATCAAGTGTGTGTACAGGGGCATAAACGCAGCAGTGATAGGATTGGAGAGGTTCGGTGAGCAAATGAAGACCCTTTGAAGTCATATTGCATGGTACCCATTCCACGGGTCTCAACTCTCCAGGTTTAAGGTATTCTTCCTTCAGCTAAAACATGCATGTGGAACCCAGAGTATGATCAACCGTGTGATCGGGAGACGTGTTCCAATATGTCTCAGTTTTCGTCCCCTGGTACTCGGGTGCAACATTCCAGACGCTTTACTAACACTCTCCCGACTTGGAGAGTCAGTGCCTTTAACCTCCTGTTTGGCCCAGTTTGCAATTTCTGCGGAAGATGAACAGGAATAGGGAGAACCAATGACAGACTAGCTGGAGGTGTCTGGACGGGCAAATTTAACTCTCATTTCCCACCAGGAAGAGGAATTAACCAAAGGCTCAGCGTGCCGTGCCGGAACCAGATTAGGGCCTGAAGCCATCCTGCGGGGTTGCGGCCAGCTCACGAGAAAGCGAGTTGAAGAAAGGAGCTCAGGGGCACTGTAATTCACAAACCTGCAGAGTTATAAATGACAGCTATCGTCCAAAAATATACTGAAGTAAGGCTGCCAAGAGGACTTGAAAGCGGGGCAGAATTGCAGGAAACCGATTTCAGGAGGTAGACTGGAATTGCATTGAAAGCATAGGAAAAGAGGCAGAACGTCCACAATGATGCACTTGGCCAAAAAGGGCGTATGCGTTTTTTCCTGAATATATTCAGGAAAAAACGCATACGCCCTTTTTGGCCAACCAAGCAAGCTTGCAAAGGAAATCTGCACTACAGTGAAGTCTCACTTCCCCCCGGTCAAATGGGCCATCTGAAAAAAGTGTAAAATCCAGAAAGGCAGGACAGGCCATGGAGAACTGGGAGCCTTGTTATGCTGATGGGCGGGATGTAAATTGCCAACAGCCACTCGGGAGAAGTGTATGGTGTTTCCTGAAACATCTAAAAAACAAAGCAACAGAGCCTAGGGCACTTCCACTTATGGTCCTATAGCTTAGGGAAATTAAAATCAAAAGACACAGCCACCCCAAAGGTTGGGACGGCTCTGTTTACAAGAACCTGGTTTACGGTACAAGTTCAATATCGCAGAAAGTGAAAAATGGATAAAGAAGTTGTGGTACTTACGTACAATGCAGTATCACTCAGCAATGAAATCTATGTCATCAGGCCCGTAGCAGCATAATGAGTGGATTCAGGTACGATGATTCTAACTGAAATAAGTCACACAGGAAAAGAAACATCATAAGATATCACTAATACACGGAATGTAAACTTGGCTACACAGGAACTGAATTACAAAACAGAACAGGGTCTCAAATTTAGAAACCCAACTTATGCTTGCTTAAGGGGAAAGGTGAGTTGGGGTGCTGCATAAAACCAGAGATTGAAATGAGCACAGATAAAGTTCCTTAAGCCAAATATGGAATAGACAAGAGCTACTCCTTGCTCAACGAAATGGACTCAACACCCCATATTAAATGCCTAAGAGTGTACCTGACTAGGAAGTATCTTAAAACCTATGGATTGCTATGTCTCTGAAAGAGAATCAAGTGTGTGTACAGGGGCATAAACGCAGCAGTGATAGGATTGGAGAGGTTCGGTGAGCAAATGAAGACCCTTTGAAGTCATATTGCATGGTACCCATTCCACGGGTCTCAACTCTCCAGGTTTAAGGTATTCTTCCTTCAGCTAAAACATGCATGTGGAACCCAGAGTATGATCAACCGTGTGATCGGGAGACGTGTTCCAATATGTCTCAGTTTTCGTCCCCTGGTACTCGGGTGCAACATTCCAGACGCTTTACTAACACTCTCCCGACTTGGAGAGTCAGTGCCTTTAACCTCCTGTTTGGCCCAGTTTGCAATTTCTGCGGAAGATGAACAGGAATAGGGAGAACCAATGACAGACTAGCTGGAGGTGTCTGGACGGGCAAATTTAACTCTCATTTCCCACCAGGAAGAGGAATTAACCAAAGGCTCAGCGTGCCGTGCCGGAACCAGATTAGGGCCTGAAGCCATCCTGCGGGGTTGCGGCCAGCTCACGAGAAAGCGAGTTGAAGAAAGGAGCTCAGGGGCACTGTAATTCACAAACCTGCAGAGTTATAAATGACAGCTATCGTCCAAAAATATACTGAAGTAAGGCTGCCAAGAGGACTTGAAAGCGGGGCAGAATTGCAGGAAACCGATTTCAGGAGGTAGACTGGAATTGCATTTAAAGCATAGGAAAAGAGGCAGAACGTCCACAATGATGCACTTGGCCAAAAAGGGCGTATGCGTTTTTTCCTGAATATATTCAGGAAAAAACGCATACGCCCTTTTTGGCCAACCAGGCAAGCTTGCAAAGGAAATCTGCACTACAGTGAAGTCTCACTTCCCCCCGGTCAAATGGGCCATCTGAAAAAAGTGTAAAATCCAGAAAGGCAGGACAGGCCATGGAGAACTGGGAGCCTTGTTATGCTGATGGGCGGGATGTAAATTGCCAACAGCCACTCGGGAGAAGTGTATGGTGTTTCCTGAAACATCTAAAAAACAAAGCAACAGAGCCTAGGGCACTTCCACTTATGGTCCTATAGCTTAGGGAAATTAAAATCAAAAGACACAGCCACCCCAAAGGTTGGGACGGCTCTGTTTACAAGAACCTGGTTTACGGTACAAGTTCAATATCGCAGAAAGTGAAAAATGGATAAAGAAGTTGTGGTACTTACGTACAATGCAGTATCACTCAGCAATGAAATCTATGTCATCAGGCCCGTAGCAGCATAATGAGTGGATTCAGGTACGATGATTCTAACTGAAATAAGTCACACAGGAAAAGAAACATCATAAGATATCACTAATACACGGAATGTAAACTTGGCTACACAGGAACTGAATTCCAAAACAGAACAGGGTCTCAAATTTAGAAACCCAACTTATGCTTGCTTAAGGGGAAAGGTGAGTTGGGGTGCTGCATAAAACCAGAGATTGAAATGAGCACAGATAAAGTTCCTTAAGCCAAATATGGAATAGACAAGAGCTACTCCTTGCTCAACGAAATGGACTCAACACCCCATATTAAATGCCTAAGAGTGTACCTGACTAGGAAGTATCTTAAAACCTATGGATTGCTATGTCTCTGAAAGAGAATCAAGTGTGTGTACAGGGGCATAAACGCAGCAGTGATAGGATTGGAGAGGTTCGGTGAGCAAATGAAGACCCTTTGAAGTCATATTGCATGGTACCCATTCCACGGGTCTCAACTCTCCAGGTTTAAGGTATTCTTCCTTCAGCTAAAACATGCATGTGGAACCCAGAGTATGATCAACCGTGTGATCGGGAGACGTGTTCCAATATGTCTCAGTTTTCGTCCCCTGGTACTCGGGTGCAACATTCCAGACGCTTTACTAACACTCTCCCGACTTGGAGAGTCAGTGCCTTTAACCTCCTGTTTGGCCCAGTTTGCAATTTCTGCGGAAGATGAACAGGAATAGGGAGAACCAATGACAGACTAGCTGGAGGTGTCTGGACGGGCAAATTTAACTCTCATTTCCCACCAGGAAGAGGAATTAACCAAAGGCTCAGCGTGCCGTGCCGGAACCAGATTAGGGCCTGAAGCCATCCTGCGGGGTTGCGGCCAGCTCACGAGAAAGCGAGTTGAAGAAAGGAGCTCAGGGGCACTGTAATTCACAAACCTGCAGAGTTATAAATGACAGCTATCGTCCAAAAATATACTGAAGTAAGGCTGCCAAGAGGACTTGAAAGCGGGGCAGAATTGCAGGAAACCGATTTCAGGAGGTAGACTGGAATTGCATTTAAAGCATAGGAAAAGAGGCAGAACGTCCACAATGATGCACTTGGCCAAAAAGGGCGTATGCGTTTTTTCCTGAATATATTCAGGAAAAAACGCATACGCCCTTTTTGGCCAACCAGGCAAGCTTGCAAAGGAAATCTGCACTACAGTGAAGTCTCACTTCCCCCCGGTCAAATGGGCCATCTGAAAAAAGTGTAAAATCCAGAAAGGCAGGACAGGCCATGGAGAACTGGGAGCCTTGTTATGCTGATGGGCGGGATGTAAATTGCCAACAGCCACTCGGGAGAAGTGTATGGTGTTTCCTGAAACATCTAAAAAACAAAGCAACAGAGCCTAGGGCACTTCCACTTATGGTCCTATAGCTTAGGGAAATTAAAATCAAAAGACACAGCCACCCCAAAGGTTGGGACGGCTCTGTTTACAAGAACCTGGTTTACGGTACAAGTTCAATATCGCAGAAAGTGAAAAATGGATAAAGAAGTTGTGGTACTTACGTACAATGCAGTATCACTCAGCAATGAAATCTATGTCATCAGGCCCGTAGCAGCATAATGAGTGGATTCAGGTACGATGATTCTAACTGAAATAAGTCACACAGGAAAAGAAACATCATAAGATATCACTAATACACGGAATGTAAACTTGGCTACACAGGAACTGAATTCCAAAACAGAACAGGGTCTCAAATTTAGAAACCCAACTTATGCTTGCTTAAGGGGAAAGGTGAGTTGGGGTGCTGCATAAAACCAGAGATTGAAATGAGCACAGATAAAGTTCCTTAAGCCAAATATGGAATAGACAAGAGCTACTCCTTGCTCAACGAAATGGACTCAACACCCCATATTAAATGCCTAAGGGTGTACCTGACTAGGAAGTATCTTAAAACCTATGGATTGCTATGTCTCTGAAAGAGAATCAAGTGTGTGTACAGGGGCATAAACGCAGCAGTGATAGGATTGGAGAGGTTCGGTGAGCAAATGAAGACCCTTTGAAGTCATATTGCATGGTACCCATTCCACGGGTCTCAACTCTCCAGGTTTAAGGTATTCTTCCTTCAGCTAAAACATGCATGTGGAACCCAGAGTATGATCAACCGTGTGATCGGGAGACGTGTTCCAATATGTCTCAGTTTTCGTCCCCTGGTACTCGGGTGCAACATTCCAGACGCTTTACTAACACTCTCCCGACTTGGAGAGTCAGTGCCTTTAACCTCCTGTTTGGCCCAGTTTGCAATTTCTGCGGAAGATGAACAGGAATAGGGAGAACCAATGACAGACTAGCTGGAGGTGTCTGGACGGGCAAATTTAACTCTCATTTCCCACCAGGAAGAGGAATTAACCAAAGGCTCAGCGTGCCGTGCCGGAACCAGATTAGGGCCTGAAGCCATCCTGCGGGGTTGCGGCCAGCTCACGA
Source organism: Lagenorhynchus albirostris (assembly GCF_949774975.1). Lineage (NCBI taxonomy): Eukaryota > Metazoa > Chordata > Mammalia > Artiodactyla > Delphinidae > Lagenorhynchus > Lagenorhynchus albirostris. The sequence continues at coordinate 619,648 of NW_026783590.1, read as the reverse complement.
GAAAGCGAGTTGAAGAAAGGAGCTCAGGGGCACTGTAATTCACAAACCTGCAGAGTTATAAATGACAGCTATCGTCCAAAAATATACTGAAGTAAGGCTGCCAAGAGGACTTGAAAGCGGGGCAGAATTGCAGGAAACCGATTTCAGGAGGTAGACTGGAATTGCATTGAAAGCATAGGAAAAGAGGCAGAACGTCCACAATGATGCACTTGGCCAAAAAGGGCGTATGCGTTTTTTCCTGAATATATTCAGGAAAAAACGCATACGCCCTTTTTGGCCAACCAAGCAAGCTTGCAAAGGAAATCTGCACTACAGTGAAGTCTCACTTCCCCCCGGTCAAATGGGCCATCTGAAAAAAGTGTAAAATACAGAAAGGCAGGACAGGCCATGGAGAACTGGGAGCCTTGTTATGCTGATGGGCGGGATGTAAATTGCCAACAGCCACTCGGGAGAAGTGTATGGTGTTTCCTGAAACATCTAAAAAACAAAGCAACAGAGCCTAGGGCACTTCCACTTATGGTCCTATAGCTTAGGGAAATTAAAATCAAAAGACACAGCCACCCCAAAGGTTGGGACGGCTCTGTTTACAAGAACCTGGTTTACGGTACAAGTTCAATATCGCAGAAAGTGAAAAATGGATAAAGAAGTTGTGGTACTTACGTACAATGCAGTATCACTCAGCAATGAAATCTATGTCATCAGGCCCGTAGCAGCATAATGAGTGGATTCAGGTACGATGATTCTAACTGAAATAAGTCACACAGGAAAAGAAACATCATAAGATATCACTAATACACGGAATGTAAACTTGGCTACACAGGAACTGAATTCCAAAACAGAACAGGGTCTCAAATTTAGAAACCCAACTTATGCTTGCTTAAGGGGAAAGGTGAGTTGGGGTGCTGCATAAAACCAGAGATTGAAATGAGCACAGATAAAGTTCCTTAAGCCAAATATGGAATAGACAAGAGCTACTCCTTGCTCAACGAAATGGACTCAACACCCCATATTAAATGCCTAAGGGTGTACCTGACTAGGAAGTATCTTAAAACCTATGGATTGCTATGTCTCTGAAAGAGAATCAAGTGTGTGTACAGGGGCATAAACGCAGCAGTGATAGGATTGGAGAGGTTCGGTGAGCAAATGAAGACCCTTTGAAGTCATATTGCATGGTACCCATTCCACGGGTCTCAACTCTCCAGGTTTAAGGTATTCTTCCTTCAGCTAAAACATGCATGTGGAACCCAGAGTATGATCAACCGTGTGATCGGGAGACGTGTTCCAATATGTCTCAGTTTTCGTCCCCTGGTACTCGGGTGCAACATTCCAGACGCTTTACTAACACTCTCCCGACTTGGAGAGTCAGTGCCTTTAACCTCCTGTTTGGCCCAGTTTGCAATTTCTGCGGAAGATGAACAGGAATAGGGAGAACCAATGACAGACTAGCTGGAGGTGTCTGGACGGGCAAATTTAACTCTCATTTCCCACCAGGAAGAGGAATTAACCAAAGGCTCAGCGTGCCGTGCCGGAACCAGATTAGGGCCTGAAGCCATCCTGCGGGGTTGCGGCCAGCTCACGAGAAAGCGAGTTGAAGAAAGGAGCTCAGGGGCACTGTAATTCACAAACCTGCAGAGTTATAAATGACAGCTATCATCCAAAAATATACTGAAGTAAGGCTGCCAAGAGGACTTGAAAGCGGGGCAGAATTGCAGGAAACCGATTTCAGGAGGTAGACTGGAATTGCATTGAAAGCATAGGAAAAGAGGCAGAACGTCCACAATGATGCACTTGGCCAAAAAGGGCGTATGCGTTTTTTCCTGAATATATTCAGGAAAAAACGCATACGCCCTTTTTGGCCAACCAAGCAAGCTTGCAAAGGAAATCTGCACTACAGTGAAGTCTCACTTCCCCCCGGTCAAAAGGGCCATCTGAAAAAAGTGTAAAATCCAGAAAGGCAGGACAGGCCATGGAGAACTGGGAGCCTTGTTATGCTGATGGGCGGGATGTCAATTGCCAACAGCCACTCGGGAGAAGTGTATGGTGTTTCCTGAAACATCTAAAAAACAAAGCAACAGAGCCTAGGGCACTTCCACTTATGGTCCTATAGCTTAGGGAAATTAAAATCAAAAGACACAGCCACCCCAAAGGTTGGGACGGCTCTGTTTACAAGAACCTGGTTTACGGTACAAGTTCAATATCGCAGAAAGTGAAAAATGGATAAAGAAGTTGTGGTACTTACGTACAATGCAGTATCACTCAGCAATGAAATCTATGTCATCAGGCCCGTAGCAGCATAATGAGTGGATTCAGGTACGATGATTCTAACTGAAATAAGTCACACAGGAAAAGAAACATCATAAGATATCACTAATACACGGAATGTAAACTTGGCTACACAGGAACTGAATTACAAAACAGAACAGGGTCTCAAATTTAGAAACCCAACTTATGCTTGCTTAAGGGGAAAGGTGAGTTGGGGTGCTGCATAAAACCAGAGATTGAAATGAGCACAGATAAAGTTCCTTAAGCCAAATATGGAATAGACAAGAGCTACTCCTTGCTCAACGAAATGGACTCAACACCCCATATTAAATGCCTAAGGGTGTACCTGACTAGGTAGTATCTTAAAACCTATGGATTGCTATGTCTCTGAAAGAGAATCAAGTGTGTGTACAGGGGCATAAAAGCAGCAGTGATAGGATTGGAGAGGTTCGGTGAGCAAATGAAGACCCTTTGAAGTCATATTGCATGGTACCCATTCCACGGGTCTCAACTCTCCAGGTTTAAGGTATTCTTCCTTCAGCTAAAACATGCATGTGGAACCCAGAGTATGATCAACCGTGTGATCGGGAGACGTGTTCCAATATGTCTCAGTTTTCGTCCCCTGGTACTCGGGTGCAACATTCCAGACGCTTTACTAACACTCTCCCGACTTGGAGAGTCAGTGCCTTTAACCTCCTGTTTGGCCCAGTTTGCAATTTCTGCGGAAGATGAACAGGAATAGGGAGAACCAATGACAGACTAGCTGGAGGTGTCTGGACGGGCAAATTTAACTCTCATTTCCCACCAGGAAGAGGAATTAACCAAAGGCTCAGCGCGCCGTGCCGGAACCAGATTAGGGCCTGAAGCCATCCTGCGGGGTTGCGGCCAGCTCACGAGAAAGCGAGTTGAAGAAAGGAGCTCAGGGGCACTGTAATTCACAAACCTGCAGAGTTATAAATGACAGCTATCATCCAAAAATATACTGAAGTAAGGCTGCCAAGAGGACTTGAAAGCGGGCCAGAATTGCAGGAAACCGATTTCAGGAGGTAGACTGGAATTGCATTGAAAGCAAAGGAAAAGAGGCAGAACGTCCACAATGATGCACTTGGCCAAAAAGGGCGTATGCGTTTTTTCCTGAATATATTCAGGAAAAAACGCATACGCCCTTTTTGGCCAACCAAGCAAGCTTGCAAAGGAAATCTGCACTACAGTGAAGTCTCACTTCCCCCCGGTCAAAAGGGCCATCTGAAAAAAGTGTAAAATCCAGAAAGGCAGGACAGGCCATGGAGAACTGGGAGCCTTGTTATGCTGATGGGCGGGATGTAAATTGCCAACAGCCACTCGGGAGAAGTGTATGGTGTTTCCTGAAACATCTAAAAAACAAAGCAACAGAGCCTAGGGCACTTCCACTTATGGTCCTATAGCTTAGGGAAATTAAAATCAAAAGACACAGCCACCCCAAAGGTTGGGACGGCTCTGTTTACAAGAACCTGGTTTACGGTCAAGTTCAATATCGCAGAAAGTGAAAAATGGATAAAGAAGTTTTGGTACTTACGTACAATGCAGTATCACTCAGCAATGAAATCTATGTCATCAGGCCCATAGCAGCATAATGAGTGGATTCAGGTACGATGATTCTAACTGAAATAAGTCACACAGAAAAAGAAACATCATAAGATATCACTAATACACGGAATGTAAACTTGGCTACACAGGAACTGAATTACAAAACAGAACAGGGTCTCAAATTTAGAAACCCAACTTATGCTTGCTTAAGGGGAAAGGTGAGTTGGGGTGCTGCATAAAACCAGAGATTGAAATGAGCACAGATAAAGTTCCTTAAGCCAAATATGGAATAGACAAGAGCTACTCCTTGCTCAACGAAATGGACTCAACACCCCATATTAAATGCCTAAGAGTGTACCTGACTAGGAAGTATCTTAAAACCTATGGATTGCTATGTCTCTGAAAGAGAATCAAGTGTGTGTACAGGGGCATAAACGCAGCAGTGATAGGATTGGAGAGGTTCGGTGAGCAAATGAAGACCCTTTGAAGTCATATTGCATGGTACCCATTCCACGGGTCTCAACTCTCCAGGTTTAAGGTATTCTTCCTTCAGCTAAAACATGCATGTGGAACCCAGAGTATGATCAACCGTGTGATCGGGAGACGTGTTCCAATATGTCTCAGTTTTCGTCCCCTGGTACTCGGGTGCAACATTCCAGACGCTTTACTAACACTCTCCCGACTTGGAGAGTCAGTGCCTTTAACCTCCTGTTTGGCCCAGTTTGCAATTTCTGCGGAAGATGAACAGGAATAGGGAGAACCAATGACAGACTAGCTGGAGGTGTCTGGACGGGCAAATTTAACTCTCATTTCCCACCAGGAAGAGGAATTAACCAAAGGCTCAGCGTGCCGTGCCGGAACCAGTTTAGGGCCTGAAGCCATCCTGCGGGGTTGCGGCCAGCTCTCGAGAAAGCGAGTTGAAGAAAGGAGCTCAGGGGCACTGTAATTCACAAACCTGCAGAGTTATAAATGACAGCTATCGTCCAAAAATATACTGAAGTAAGGCTGCCAAGAGGACTTGAAAGCGGGGCAGAATTGCAGGAAACCGATTTCAGGAGGTAGACTGGAATTGCATTGAAAGCATAGGAAAAGAGGCAGAACGTCCACAATGATGCACTTGGCCAAAAAGGGCGTATGCGTTTTTTCCTGAATATATTCAGGAAAAAACGCATACGCCCTTTTTGGCCAACCAAGCAAGCTTGCAAAGGAAATCTGCACTACAATGAAGTCTCACTTCCCCCGGTCAAAAGGGCCATCTGAAAAAAGTGTAAAATCCAGAAAGGCAGGACAGGCCATGGAGAACTGGGAGCCTTGTTATGCTGATGGGCGGGATGTAAATGGCCAACAGCCACTCGGGAGAAGTGTATGGTGTTTCCTGAAACATCTAAAAAACAAAGCAACAGAGCCTAGGGCACTTCCACTTATGGTCCTATAGCTTAGGGAAATTAAAATCAAAAAGACACAGCCACCCCAAAGGTTGGGACGGCTCTGTTTACAAGAACCTGGTTTACGGTACAAGTTCAATATCGCAGAAAGTGAAAAATGGATAAAGAAGTTGTGGTACTTACGTACAATGCAATATCACTCAGCAATGAAATCTATGTCATCAGGCCCGTAGCAGCATAATGAGTGGATTCAGGTACGATGATTCTAACTGAAATAAGTCACACAGAAAAAGAAACATCATAAGATATCACTAATACACGGAATGTAAACTTGGCTACACAGGAACTGAATTACAAAACAGAACAGGGTCTCAAATTTAGAAAACCAACTTATGCTTGCTTAAGGGGAAAGGTGAGTTGGGGTGCTGCATAAAACCAGAGATTGAAATGAGCACAGATAAAGTTCCTTAAGCCAAATATGGAATAGACAAGAGCTACTCCTTGCTCAACGAAATGGACTCAACACCCCATATTAAACGCCTAAGAATATAACTGACTAGGAAGTATCTTAAAACCTATGGATTGCTATGTCTCTGAAAGAGAATCAAGTGTGTGTACAGGGGCATAAACGCAGCAGTGATAGGATTGGAGAGGTTCGGTGAGCAAATGAAGACCCTTTGAAGTCATATTGCATGGTACCCATTCCACGGGTCTCAACTCTCCAGGTTTAAGGTATTCTTCCTTCAGCTAAAACATGCATGTGGAACCCAGAGTATGATCAACCGTGTGATCGGGAGACGTGTTCCAATATGTCTCAGTTTTCGTCCCCTGGTACTCGGGTGCAACATTCCAGACGCTTTACTAACACTCTCCCGACTTGGAGAGTCAGTGCCTTTAACCTCCTGTTTGGCCCAGTTTGCAATTTCTGCGGAAGATGAACAGGAATAGGGAGAACCAATGACAGACTAGCTGGAGGTGTGTGGACGGGCAAATTTAACTCTCATTTCCCACCAGGAAGAGGAATTAACCAAAGGCTCAGCGTGCCGTGCCGGAACCAGATTAGGGCCTGAAGCCATCCTGCGGTGTTGCGGCCAGCTCACGAGAAAGCGAGTTGAAGAAAGGAGCTCAGGGGCACTGTAATTCACAAACCTGCAGAGTTATAAATGACAGCTATCGTCCAAAAATATACTGAAGTAAGGCTGCCAAGAGGACTTGAAAGCGGGGCAGAATTGCAGGAAACCGATTTCAGGAGGTAGACTGGAATTGCATTGAAAGCATAGGAAAAGAGGCAGAACGTCCACAATGATGCACTTGGCCAAAAAGGGCGTATGCGTTTTTTCCTGAATATATTCAGGAAAAAACGCATACGCCCTTTTTGGCCAACCAAGCAAGCTTGCAAAGGAAATCTGCACTACAATGAAGTCTCACTTCCCCCCGGTCAAAAGGGCCATCTGAAAAAAGTGTAAAATCCAGAAAGGCAGGACAGGCCATGGAGAACTGGGAGCCTTGTTATGCTGATGGGCGGGATGTAAATGGCCAACAGCCACTCGGGAGAAGTGTATGGTGTTTCCTGAAACATCTAAAAAACAAAGCAACAGAGCCTAGGGCACTTCCACTTATGGTCCTATAGCTTAGGGAAATTAAAATCAAAAAGACACAGCCACCCCAAAGGTTGGGACGGCTCTGTTTACAAGAACCTGGTTTACGGTACAAGTTCAATATCGCAGAAAGTGAAAAATGGATAAAGAAGTTGTGGTACTTACGTACAATGCAGTATCACTCAGCAATGAAATCTATGTCATCAGGCCCGTAGCAGCATAATGAGTGGATTCAGGTACGATGATTCTAACTGAAATAAGTCACACAGAAAAAGAAACATCATAAGATATCACTAATACACGGAATGTAAACTTGGCTACACAGGAACTGAATTACAAAACAGAACAGGGTCTCAAATTTAGAAAACCAACTTATGCTTGCTTAAGGGGAAAGGTGAGTTGGGGTGCTGCATAAAACCAGAGATTGAAATGAGCACAGATAAAGTTCCTTAAGCCAAATATGGAATAGACAAGAGCTACTCCTTGCTCAACGAAATGGACTCAACACCCCATATTAAATGCCTAAGAGTGTACCTGACTAGGAAGTATCTTAAAACCTATGGATTGCTATGTCTCTGAAAGAGAATCAAGTGTGTGTACAGGGGCATAAACGCAGCAGTGATAGGATTGGAGAGGTTCGGTGAGCAAATGAAGACCCTTTGAAGTCATATTGCATGGTACCCATTCCACGGGTCTCAACTCTCCAGGTTTAAGGTATTCTTCCTTCAGCTAAAACATGCATGTGGAACCCAGAGTATGATCAACCGTGTGATCGGGAGACGTGTTCCAATATGTCTCAGTTTTCGTCCCCTGGTACTCGGGTGCAACATTCCAGACGCTTTACTAACACTCTCCCGACTTGGAGAGTCAGTGCCTTTAACCTCCTGTTTGGCCCAGTTTGCAATTTCTGCGGAAGATGAACAGGAATAGGGAGAACCAATGACAGACTAGCTGGAGGTGTGTGGACGGGCAAATTTAACTCTCATTTCCCACCAGGAAGAGGAATTAACCAAAGGCTCAGCGTGCCGTGCCGGAACCAGATTAGGGCCTGAAGCCATCCTGCGGGGTTGCGGCCAGCTCACGAGAAAGCGAGTTGAAGAAAGGAGCTCAGGGGCACTGTAATTCACAAACCTGCAGAGTTATAAATGACAGCTATCGTCCAAAAATATACTGAAGTAAGGCTGCCAAGAGGACTTGAAAGCGGGGCAGAATTGCAGGAAACCGATTTCAGGAGGTAGACTGGAATTGCATTGAAAGCATAGGAAAAGAGGCAGAACGTCCACAATGATGCACTTGGCCAAAAAGGGCGTATGCGTTTTTTCCTGAATATATTCAGGAAAAAACGCATACGCCCTTTTTGGCCAACCAAGCAAGCTTGCAAAGGAAATCTGCACTACAATGAAGTCTCACTTCCCCCCGGTCAAAAGGGCCATCTGAAAAAAGTGTAAAATCCAGAAAGGCAGGACAGGCCATGGAGAACTGGGAGCCTTGTTATGCTGATGGGCGGGATGTAAATGGCCAACAGCCACTCGGGAGAAGTGTATGGTGTTTCCTGAAACATCTAAAAAACAAAGCAACAGAGCCTAGGGCACTTCCACTTATGGTCCTATAGCTTAGGGAAATTAAAATCAAAAAGACACAGCCACCCCAAAAGTTGGGACGGCTCTGTTTACAAGAACCTGGTTTACGGTACAAGTTCAATATCGCAGAAAGTGAAAAATGGATAAAGAAGTTGTGGTACTTACGTACAATGCAGTATCACTCAGCAATGAAATCTATGTCATCAGGCCCGTAGCAGCATAATGAGTGGATTCAGGTACGATGATTCTAACTGAAATAAGTCACACAGGAAAAGAAACATCATAAGATATCACTAATACACGGAATGTAAACTTGGCTACACAGGAACTGAATTACAAAACAGAACAGTGTCTCAAATTTAGAAAACCAACTTATGCTTGCTTAAGGGGAAAGGTGAGTTGGGGTGCTGCATAAAACCAGAGATTGAAATGAGCACAGATAAAGTTCCTTAACCAAATATGGAATAGACAAGAGCTACTCCTTGCTCAACGAAATGGACTCAACACCCCATATTAAATGCCTAAGAGTGTACCTGACTAGGAAGTATCTTAAAACCTATGGATTGCTATGTCTCTGAAAGAGAATCAAGTGTGTGTACAGGGGCATAAACGCAGCAGTGATAGGATTGGAGAGGTTCGGTGAGCAAATGAAGACCCTTTGAAGTCATATTGCATGGTACCCATTCCACGGGTCTCAACTCTCCAGGTTTAAGGGATTCTTCCTTCAGCTAAAACATGCATGTGGAACCCAGAGTATGATCAACCGTGTGATCGGGAGACGTGTTCCAATATGTCTCAGTTTTCGTCCCCTGGTACTCGGGTGCAACATTCCAGACGCTTTACTAACACTCTCCCGACTTGGAGAGTCAGTGCCTTTAACCTCCTGTTTGGCCCAGTTTGCAATTTCTGCGGAAGATGAACAGGAATAGGGAGAACCAATGACAGACTAGCTGGAGGTGTCTGGACGGGCAAATTTAACTCTCATTTCCCACCAGGAAGAGGAATTAACCAAAGGCTCAGCGTGCCGTGCCGGAACCAGATTAGGGCCTGAAGCCATCCTGCGGGGTTGCGGCCAGCTCACGAGAAAGCGAGTTGAAGAAAGGAGCTCAGGGGCACTGTAATTCACAAACCTGCAGAGTTATAAATGACAGCTATCATCCAAAAATATACTGAAGTAAGGCTGCCAAGAGGACTTGAAAGCGGGGCAGAATTGCAGGAAACCGATTTCAGGAGGTAGACTGGAATTGCATTGAAAGCATAGGAAAAGAGGCAGAACGTCCACAATGATGCACTTGGCCAAAAAGGGCGTATGCGTTTTTTCCTGAATATATTCAGGAAAAAACGCATACGCCCTTTTTGGCCAACCAAGCAAGCTTGCAAAGGAAATCTGCACTACAGTGAAGTCTCACTTCCCCCCGGTCAAAAGGGCCATCTGAAAAAAGTGTAAAATCCAGAAAGGCAGGACAGGCCATGGAGAACTGGGAGCCTTGTTATGCTGATGGGCGGGATGTAAATTGCCAACAGCCACTCGGGAGAAGTGTATGGTGTTTCCTGAAACATCTAAAAAACAAAGCAACAGAGCCTAGGGCACTTCCACTTATGGTCCTATAGCTTAGGGAAATTAAAATCAAAAGACACAGCCACCCCAAAGGTTGGGACGGCTCTGTTTACAAGAACCTGGTTTACGGTACAAGTTCAATATCGCAGAAAGTGAAAAATGGATAAAGAAGTTGTGGTACTTACGTACAATGCAGTATCACTCAGCAATGAAATCTATGTCATCAGGCCCGTAGCAGCATAATGAGTGGATTCAGGTACGATGATTCTAACTGAAATAAGTCACACAGGAAAAGAAACATCATAAGATATCACTAATACACGGAATGTAAACTTGGCTACACAGGAACTGAATTACAAAACAGAACAGGGTCTCAAATTTAGAAACCCAACTTATGCTTGCTTAAGGGGAAAGGTGAGTTGGGGTGCTGCATAAAACCAGAGATTGAAATGAGCACAGATAAAGTTCCTTAAGCCAAATATGGAATAGACAAGAGCTACTCCTTGCTCAACGAAATGGACTCAACACCCCATATTAAATGCCTAAGAGTGTACCTGACTAGGAAGTATCTTAAAACCTATGGATTGCTATGTGTCTGAAAGAGAATCAAGTGTGTGTACAGGGGCATAAACGCAGCAGTGATAGGATTGGAGAGGTTCGGTGAGCAAATGAAGACCCTTTGAAGTCATATTGCATGGTACCCATTCCACGGGTCTCAACTCTCCAGGTTTAAGGTATTCTTCCTTCAGCTAAAACATGCATGTGGAACCCAGAGTATGATCAACCGTGTGATCGGGAGACGTGTTCCAATATGTCTCAGTTTTCGTCCCCTGGTACTCGGGTGCAACATTCCAGACGCTTTACTAACACTCTCCCGACTTGGAGAGTCAGTGCCTTTAACCTCCTGTTTGGCCCAGTTTGCAATTTCTGCGGAAGATGAACAGGAATAGGGAGAACCAATGACAGACTAGCTGGAGGTGTCTGGACGGGCAAATTTAACTCTCATTTCCCACCAGGAAGAGGAATTAACCAAAGGCTCAGCGTGCCGTGCCGGAACCAGATTAGGGCCTGAAGCCATCCTGCGGTGTTGCGGCCAGCTCACGAGAAAGCGAGTTGAAGAAAGGAGCTCAGGGGCACTGTAATTCACAAACCTGCAGAGTTATAAATGACAGCTATCGTCCAAAAATATACTGAAGTAAGGCTGCCAAGAGGACTTGAAAGCGGGGCAGAATTGCAGGAAACCGATTTCAGGAGGTAGACTGGAATTGCATTGAAAGCATAGGAAAAGAGGCAGAACGTCCACAATGATGCACTTGGCCAAAAAGGGCGTATGCGTTTTTTCCTGAATATATTCAGGAAAAAACGCATACGCCCTTTTTGGCCAACCAAGCAAGCTTGCAAAGGAAATCTGCACTACAATGAAGTCTCACTTCCCCCCGGTCAAAAGGGCCATCTGAAAAAAGTGTAAAATCCAGAAAGGCAGGACAGGCCATGGAGAACTGGGAGCCTTGTTATGCTGATGGGCGGGATGTAAATGGCCAACAGCCACTCGGGAGAAGTGTATGGTGTTTCCTGAAACATCTAAAAAACAAAGCAACAGAGCCTAGGGCACTTCCACTTATGGTCCTATAGCTTAGGGAAATTAAAATCAAAAAGACACAGCCACCCCAAAGGTTGGGACGGCTCTGTTTACAAGAACCTGGTTTACGGTACAAGTTCAATATCGCAGAAAGTGAAAAATGGATAAAGAAGTTGTGGTACTTACGTACAATGCAGTATCACTCAGCAATGAAATCTATGTCATCAGGCCCGTAGCAGCATAATGAGTGGATTCAGGTACGATGATTCTAACTGAAATAAGTCACACAGAAAAAGAAACATCATAAGATATCACTAATACACGGAATGTAAACTTGGCTACACAGGAACTGAATTACAAAACAGAACAGGGTCTCAAATTTAGAAAACCAACTTATGCTTGCTTAAGGGGAAAGGTGAGTTGGGGTGCTGCATAAAACCAGAGATTGAAATGAGCACAGATAAAGTTCCTTAAGCCAAATATGGAATAGACAAGAGCTACTCCTTGCTCAACGAAATGGACTCAACACCCCATATTAAATGCCTAAGAGTGTACCTGACTAGGAAGTATCTTAAAACCTATGGATTGCTATGTCTCTGAAAGAGAATCAAGTGTGTGTACAGGGGCATAAACGCAGCAGTGATAGGATTGGAGAGGTTCGGTGAGCAAATGAAGACCCTTTGAAGTCATATTGCATGGTACCCATTCCACGGGTCTCAACTCTCCAGGTTTAAGGTATTCTTCCTTCAGCTAAAACATGCATGTGGAACCCAGAGTATGATCAACCGTGTGATCGGGAGACGTGTTCCAATATGTCTCAGTTTTCGTCCCCTGGTACTCGGGTGCAACATTCCAGACGCTTTACTAACACTCTCCCGACTTGGAGAGTCAGTGCCTTTAACCTCCTGTTTGGCCCAGTTTGCAATTTCTGCGGAAGATGAACAGGAATAGGGAGAACCAATGACAGACTAGCTGGAGGTGTGTGGACGGGCAAATTTAACTCTCATTTCCCACCAGGAAGAGGAATTAACCAAAGGCTCAGCGTGCCGTGCCGGAACCAGATTAGGGCCTGAAGCCATCCTGCGGGGTTGCGGCCAGCTCACGAGAAAGCGAGTTGAAGAAAGGAGCTCAGGGGCACTGTAATTCACAAACCTGCAGAGTTATAAATGACAGCTATCGTCCAAAAATATACTGAAGTAAGGCTGCCAAGAGGACTTGAAAGCGGGGCAGAATTGCAGGAAACCGATTTCAGGAGGTAGACTGGAATTGCATTGAAAGCATAGGAAAAGAGGCAGAACGTCCACAATGATGCACTTGGCCAAAAAGGGCGTATGCGTTTTTTCCTGAATATATTCAGGAAAAAACGCATACGCCCTTTTTGGCCAACCAAGCAAGCTTGCAAAGGAAATCTGCACTACAATGAAGTCTCACTTCCCCCCGGTCAAAAGGGCCATCTGAAAAAAGTGTAAAATCCAGAAAGGCAGGACAGGCCATGGAGAACTGGGAGCCTTGTTATGCTGATGGGCGGGATGTAAATGGCCAACAGCCACTCGGGAGAAGTGTATGGTGTTTCCTGAAACATCTAAAAAACAAAGCAACAGAGCCTAGGGCACTTCCACTTATGGTCCTATAGCTTAGGGAAATTAAAATCAAAAAGACACAGCCACCCCAAAAGTTGGGACGGCTCTGTTTACAAGAACCTGGTTTACGGTACAAGTTCAATATCGCAGAAAGTGAAAAATGGATAAAGAAGTTGTGGTACTTACGTACAATGCAGTATCACTCAGCAATGAAATCTATGTCATCAGGCCCGTAGCAGCATAATGAGTGGATTCAGGTACGATGATTCTAACTGAAATAAGTCACACAGGAAAAGAAACATCATAAGATATCACTAATACACGGAATGTAAACTTGGCTACACAGGAACTGAATTACAAAACAGAACAGTGTCTCAAATTTAGAAAACCAACTTATGCTTGCTTAAGGGGAAAGGTGAGTTGGGGTGCTGCATAAAACCAGAGATTGAAATGAGCACAGATAAAGTTCCTTAACCAAATATGGAATAGACAAGAGCTACTCCTTGCTCAACGAAATGGACTCAACACCCCATATTAAATGCCTAAGAGTGTACCTGACTAGGAAGTATCTTAAAACCTATGGATTGCTATGTCTCTGAAAGAGAATCAAGTGTGTGTACAGGGGCATAAACGCAGCAGTGATAGGATTGGAGAGGTTCGGTGAGCAAATGAAGACCCTTTGAAGTCATATTGCATGGTACCCATTCCACGGGTCTCAACTCTCCAGGTTTAAGGGATTCTTCCTTCAGCTAAAACATGCATGTGGAACCCAGAGTATGATCAACCGTGTGATCGGGAGACGTGTTCCAATATGTCTCAGTTTTCGTCCCCTGGTACTCGGGTGCAACATTCCAGACGCTTTACTAACACTCTCCCGACTTGGAGAGTCAGTGCCTTTAACCTCCTGTTTGGCCCAGTTTGCAATTTCTGCGGAAGATGAACAGGAATAGGGAGAACCAATGACAGACTAGCTGGAGGTGTCTGGACGGGCAAATTTAACTCTCATTTCCCACCAGGAAGAGGAATTAACCAAAGGCTCAGCGTGCCGTGCCGGAACCAGATTAGGGCCTGAAGCCATCCTGCGGGGTTGCGGCCAGCTCACGAGAAAGCGAGTTGAAGAAAGGAGCTCAGGGGCACTGTAATTCACAAACCTGCAGAGTTATAAATGACAGCTATCATCCAAAAATATACTGAAGTAAGGCTGCCAAGAGGACTTGAAAGCGGGGCAGAATTGCAGGAAACCGATTTCAGGAGGTAGACTGGAATTGCATTGAAAGCATAGGAAAAGAGGCAGAACGTCCACAATGATGCACTTGGCCAAAAAGGGCGTATGCGTTTTTTCCTGAATATATTCAGGAAAAAACGCATACGCCCTTTTTGGCCAACCAAGCAAGCTTGCAAAGGAAATCTGCACTACAGTGAAGTCTCACTTCCCCCCGGTCAAAAGGGCCATCTGAAAAAAGTGTAAAATCCAGAAAGGCAGGACAGGCCATGGAGAACTGGGAGCCTTGTTATGCTGATGGGCGGGATGTAAATTGCCAACAGCCACTCGGGAGAAGTGTATGGTGTTTCCTGAAACATCTAAAAAACAAAGCAACAGAGCCTAGGGCACTTCCACTTATGGTCCTATAGCTTAGGGAAATTAAAATCAAAAGACACAGCCACCCCAAAGGTTGGGACGGCTCTGTTTACAAGAACCTGGTTTACGGTACAAGTTCAATATCGCAGAAAGTGAAAAATGGATAAAGAAGTTGTGGTACTTACGTACAATGCAGTATCACTCAGCAATGAAATCTATGTCATCAGGCCCGTAGCAGCATAATGAGTGGATTCAGGTACGATGATTCTAACTGAAATAAGTCACACAGGAAAAGAAACATCATAAGATATCACTAATACACGGAATGTAAACTTGGCTACACAGGAACTGAATTACAAAACAGAACAGGGTCTCAAATTTAGAAACCCAACTTATGCTTGCTTAAGGGGAAAGGTGAGTTGGGGTGCTGCATAAAACCAGAGATTGAAATGAGCACAGATAAAGTTCCTTAAGCCAAATATGGAATAGACAAGAGCTACTCCTTGCTCAACGAAATGGACTCAACACCCCATATTAAATGCCTAAGAGTGTACCTGACTAGGAAGTATCTTAAAACCTATGGATTGCTATGTCTCTGAAAGAGAATCAAGTGTGTGTACAGGGGCATAAACGCAGCAGTGATAGGATTGGAGAGGTTCGGTGAGCAAATGAAGACCCTTTGAAGTCATATTGCATGGTACCCATTCCACGGGTCTCAACTCTCCAGGTTTAAGGTATTCTTCCTTCAGCTAAAACATGCATGTGGAACCCAGAGTATGATCAACCGTGTGATCGGGAGACGTGTTCCAATATGTCTCAGTTTTCGTCCCCTGGTACTCGGGTGCAACATTCCAGACGCTTTACTAACACTCTCCCGACTTGGAGAGTCAGTGCCTTTAACCTCCTGTTTGGCCCAGTTTGCAATTTCTGCGGAAGATGAACAGGAATAGGGAGAACCAATGACAGACTAGCTGGAGGTGTCTGGACGGGCAAATTTAACTCTCATTTCCCACCAGGAAGAGGAATTAACCAAAGGCTCAGCGTGCCGTGCCGGAACCAGATTAGGGCCTGAAGCCATCCTGCGGTGTTGCGGCCAGCTCACGAGAAAGCGAGTTGAAGAAAGGAGCTCAGGGGCACTGTAATTCACAAACCTGCAGAGTTATAAATGACAGCTATCGTCCAAAAATATACTGAAGTAAGGCTGCCAAGAGGACTTGAAAGCGGGGCAGAATTGCAGGAAACCGATTTCAGGAGGTAGACTGGAATTGCATTGAAAGCATAGGAAAAGAGGCAGAACGTCCACAATGATGCACTTGGCCAAAAAGGGCGTATGCGTTTTTTCCTGAATATATTCAGGAAAAAACGCATACGCCCTTTTTGGCCAACCATGCAAGCTTGCAAAGGAAATCTGCTCTACAGTGAAGTCTCACTTCCCCCCGGTCAAAAGGGCCATCTGAAAAAAGTGTAAAATCCAGAAAGGCAGGACAGGCCATGGAGAACTGGGAGCCTTGTTATGCTGATGGGCGGGATGTAAATTGCCAACAGCCACTCGGGAGAAGTGTATGGTGTTTCCTGAAACATCTAAAAAACAAAGCAACAGAGCCTAGGGCACTTCCACTTATGGTCCTATAGCTTAGGGAAATTAAAATCAAAAGACACAGCCACCCCAAAGGTTGGGACGGCTCTGTTTACAAGAACCTGGTTTACGGTACAAGTTCAATATCGCAGAAAGTGAAAAATGGATAAAGAAGTTGTGGTACTTACGTACAATGCAGTATCACTCAGCAATGAAATCTATGTCATCAGGCCCGTAGCAGCATAATGAGTGGATTCAGGTACGATGATTCTAACTGAAATAAGTCACACAGGAAAAGAAACATCATAAGATATCACTAATACACGGAATGTAAACTTGGCTACACAGGAACTGAATTCCAAAACAGAACAGGGTCTCAAATTTAGAAACCCAACTTATGCTTGCTTAAGGGGAAAGGTGAGTTGGGGTGCTGCATAAAACCAGAGATTGAAATGAGCACAGATAAAGTTCCTTAAGCCAAATATGGAATAGACAAGAGCTACTCCTTGCTCAACGAAATGGACTCAACACCCCATATTAAATGCCTAAGAGTGTACCTGACTAGGAAGTATCTTAAAACCTATGGATTGCTATGTCTCTGAAAGAGAATCAAGTGTGTGTACAGGGGCATAAACGCAGCAGTGATAGGATTGGAGAGGTTCGGTGAGCAAATGAAGACCCTTTGAAGTCATATTGCATGGTACCCATTCCACGAGTCTCAACTCTCCAGGTTTAAGGTATTCTTCCTTCAGCTAAAACATGCATGTGGAACCCAGAGTATGATCAACCGTGTGATCGGGAGACGTGTTCCAATATGTCTCAGTTTTCGTCCCCTGGTACTCGGGTGCAACATTCCAGACGCTTTACTAACACTCTCCCGACTTGGAGAGTCAGTGCCTTTAACCTCCTGTTTGGCCCAGTTTGCAATTTCTGCGGAAGATGAACAGGAATAGGGAGAACCAATGACAGACTAGCTGGAGGTGTCTGGACGGGCAAATTTAACTCTCATTTCCCACCAGGAAGAGGAATTAACCAAAGGCTCAGCGTGCCGTGCCGGAACCAGATTAGGGCCTGAAACCATCCTGCGGTGTTGCGGCCAGCTCACGAGAAAGCGAGTTGAAGAAAGGAGCTCAGGGGCACTGTAATTCACAAACCTGCAGAGTTATAAATGACAGCTATCGTCCAAAAATATACTGAAGTAAGGCTGCCAAGAGGACTTGAAAGCGGGGCAGAATTGCAGGAAACCGATTTCAGGAGGTAGACTGGAATTGCATTTAAAGCATAGGAAAAGAGGCAGAACGTCCACAATGATGCACTTGGCCAAAAAGGGCGTATGCGTTTTTTCCTGAATATATTCAGGAAAAAACGCATACGCCCTTTTTGGCCAACCAAGCAAGCTTGCAAAGGAAATCTGCACTACAATGAAGTCTCACTTCCCCCCGGTCAAAAGGGCCATCTGAAAAAAGTGTAAAATCCAGAAAGGCAGGACAGGCCATGGAGAACTGGGAGCCTTGTTATGCTGATGGGCGGGATGTAAATTGCCAACAGCCACTCGGGAGAAGTGTATGGTGTTTCCTGAAACATCTAAAAAACAAAGCAACAGAGCCTAGGGCACTTCCACTTATGGTCCTATAGCTTAGGGAAATTAAAATCAAAAGACACAGCCACCCCAAATGTTGGGACGGCTCTGTTTACAAGAACCTGGTTTACGGTACAAGTTCAGTATCGCAGAAAGTGAAAAATGGATAAAGAAGTTGTGGTACTTACGTACAATGCAGTATCACTCAGCAATGAAATCTATGTCATCAGGCCCGTAGCAGCATAATGAGTGGATTCAGGTACGATGATTCTAACTGAAATAAGTCACACAGGAAAAGAAACATCATAAGATATCACTAATACACGGAATGTAAACTTGGCTACACAGGAACTGAATTACAAAACAGAACAGGGTCTCAAATTTATTAAACCAACTTATGCTTGCTTAAGGGGAAAGGTGAGTTGGGGTGCTGCATAAAACCAGAGATTGAAATGAGCACAGATAAAGTTCCTTAAGCCAAATATGGAATAGACAAGAGCTACTCCTTGCTCAACGAAATGGACTCAACACCCCATATTAAACGCCTAAGAGTGTACCTGACTAGGAAGTATCTTAAAACCTATGGATTGCTATGTCTCTGAAAGAGAATCAAGTGTGTGTACAGGGGCATAAACGCAGCAGTGATAGGATTGGAGAGGTTCGGTGAGCAAATGAAGACCCTTTGAAGTCATATTGCATGGTACCCATTCCACGGGTCTCAACTCTCCAGGTTTAAGGTATTCTTCCTTCAGCTAAAACATGCATGTGGAACCCAGAGTATGATCAACCGTGTGATCGGGAGACGTGTTCCAATATGTCTCAGTTTTCGTCCCCTGGTACTCGGGTGCAACATTCCAGACGCTTTACTAACACTCTCCCGACTTGGAGAGTCAGTGCCTTTAACCTCCTGTTTGGCCCAGTTTGCAATTTCTGCGGAAGATGAACAGGAATAGGGAGAACCAATGACAGACTAGCTGGAGGTGTGTGGACGGGCAAATTTAACTCTCATTTCCCACCAGGAAGAGGAATTAACCAAAGGCTCAGCGTGCCGTGCCGGAACCAGATTAGGGCCTGAAGCCATCCTGCGGGGTTGCGGCCAGCTCACGAGAAAGCGAGTTGAAGAAAGGAGCTCAGGGGCACTGTAATTCACAAACCTGCAGAGTTATAAATGACAGCTATCGTCCAAAAATATACTGAAGTAAGGCTGCCAAGAGGACTTGAAAGCGGGGCAGAATTGCAGGAAACCGATTTCAGGAGGTAGACTGGAATTGCATTTAAAGCATAGGAAAAGAGGCAGAACGTCCACAATGATGCACTTGGCCAAAAAGGCCGTATGCGTTTTTTCCTGAATATATTCAGGAAAAAACGCATACGCCCTTTTTGGCCAACCAAGCAAGCTTGCAAAGGAAATCTGCACTACAGTGAAGTCTCACTTCCCCCCGGTCAAAAGGGCCATCTGAAAAAAGTGTAAAATCCAGAAAGGCAGGACAGGCCATGGAGAACTGGGAGCCTTGTTATGCTGATGGGCGGGATGTAAATTGCCAACAGCCACTCGGGAGAAGTGTATGGTGTTTCCTGAAACATCTAAAAAACAAAGCAACAGAGCCTAGGGCACTTCCACTTATGGTCCTATAGCTTAGGGAAATTAAAATCAAAAGACACAGCCACCCCAAAGGTTGGGACGGCTCTGTTTACAAGAACCTGGTTTACGGTACAAGTTCAATATCGCAGAAAGTGAAAAATGGATAAAGAAGTTGTGGTACTTACGTACAATGCAGTATCACTCAGCAATGAAATCTATGTCATCAGGCCCGTAGCAGCATAATGAGTGGATTCAGGTACGATGATTCTAACTGAAATAAGTCACACAGAAAAAGAAACATCATAAGATATCACTAATACACGGAATGTAACCTTGGCTACACAGGAACTGAATTACAAAACAGAACAGGGTCTCAAATTTAGAAACCCAACTTATGCTTGCTTAAGGGGAAAGGTGAGTTGGGGTGCTGCATAAAACCAGAGATTGAAATGAGCACAGATAAAGTTCCTTAAGCCAAATATGGAATAGACAAGAGCTACTCCTTGCTCAACGAAATGGATTCAACACCCCATATTAAACGCCTAAGAGTGTACCTGACTAGGAAGTATCTTAAAACCTATGGATTGCTATGTCTCTGAAAGAGAATCAAGTGTGTGTACAGGGGCATAAACGCAGCAGTGATAGGATTGGAGAGGTTCGGTGAGCAAATGAAGACCCTTTGAAGTCATATTGCATGGTACCCATTCCACGGGTCTCAACTCTCCAGGTTTAAGGTATTCTTCCTTCAGCTAAAACATGCATGTGGAACCCAGAGTATGATCAACCGTGTGATCGGGAGACGTGTTCCAATATGTCTCAGTTTTCGTCCCCTGGTACTCGGGTGCAACATTCCAGACGCTTTACTAACACTCTCCCGACTTGGAGAGTCAGTGCCTTTAACCTCCTGTTTGGCCCAGTTTGCAATTTCTGCGGAAGATGAACAGGAATAGGGAGAACCAATGACAGACTAGCTAGAGGTGTGTGGACGGGCAAATTTAACTCTCATTTCCCACCAGGAAGAGGAATTAACCAAAGGCTCAGCATGCCGTGCCGGAACCAGATTAGGGCCTGAAGCCATCCTGCGGTGTTGCGGCGAGCTCACGAGAAAGCGACTTGAAGAAAGGAGCTCAGGGGCACTGTAATTCACAAACCTGCAGAGTTATAAATGACAGCTATCGTCCAAAAATATACTGAAGTAAGGCTGCCAAGAGGACTTGAAAGCGGGGCAGAATTGCAGGAAACCGATTTCAGGAGGTAGACTGGAATTGCATTGAAAGCATAGGAAAAGAGGCAGAACGTCCACAATGATGCACTTGGCCAAAAAGGGCGTATGCGTTTTTTCCTGAATATATTCAGGAAAAAACGCATACGCCCTTTTTGGCCAACCAAGCAAGCTTGCAAAGGAAATCTGCACTACAATGAAGTCTCACTTCCCCCCGGTCAAAAGGGCCATCTGAAAAAAGTGTAAAATCCAGAAAGGCAGGACAGGCCATGGAGAACTGGGAGCCTTGTTATGCTGATGGGCGGGATGTAAATTGCCAACAGCCACTCGGGAGAAGTGTATGGTGTTTCCTGAAACATCTAAAAAACAAAGCAACAGAGCCTAGGGCACTTCCACTTATGGTCCTATAGCTTAGGGAAATTAAAATCAAAAAGACACAGCCACCCCAAAGGTTGGGACGGCTCTGTTTACAAGAACCTGGTTTACGGTACAAGTTCAATATCGCAGAAAGTGAAAAATGGATAAAGAAGTTGTGGTACTTACGTACAATGCAATATCAATCAGCAATGAAATCTATGTCATCAGGCCCGTAGCAGCATAATGAGTGGATTCAGGTACGATGATTCTAACTGAAATAAGTCACACAGAAAAAGAAACATCATAAGATATCACTAATACACGGAATGTAACCTTGGCTACACAGGAACTGAATTACAAAACAGAACAGGGTCTCAAATTTAGAAAACCAACTTATGCTTGCTTAAGGGGAAAGGTGAGTTGGGGTGCTGCATAAAACCAGAGATTGAAATGAGCACAGATAAAGTTCCTTAAGCCAAATATGGAATAGACAAGAGCTACTCCTTGCTCAACGGAATGGACTCAACACCCCATATTAAATGCCTAAGAGTGTACCTGACTAGGAAGTATCTTAAAACCTATGGATTGCTATGTCTCTGAAAGAGAATCAAGCGTGTGTACAGGGGCATAAACGCAGCAGTAATAGGATTGGAGAGGTTCGGTGAGCAAATGAAGACCCTTTGAAGTCATATTGCATGGTACCCATTCCACGGGTCTCAACTCTCCAGGTTTAAGGTATTCTTCCTTCAGCTAAAACATGCATGTGGAACCCAGAGTATGATCAACCGTGTGATCGGGAGACGTGTTCCAATATGTCTCAGTTTTCGTCCCCTGGTACTCGGGTGCAACATTCCAGACGCTTTACTAACACTCTCCCGACTTGGAGAGTCAGTGCCTTTAACCTCCTGTTTGGCCCAGTTTGCAATTTCTGCGGAAGATGAACAGGAATAGGGAGAACCAATGACAGACTAGCTGGAGGTGTGTGGACGGGCAAATTTAACTCTCATTTCCCACCAGGAAGAGGAATTAACCAAAGGCTCAGCGTGCCGTGCCGGAACCAGATTAGGGCCTGAAGCCATCCTGCGGGGTTGCGGCCAGCTCACGAGAAAGCGAGTTGAAGAAAGGAGCTCAGGGGCACTGTAATTCACAAACCTGCAGAGTTATAAATGACAGCTATCGTCCAAAAATATACTGAAGTAAGGCTGCCAAGAGGACTTGAAAGCGGGGCAGAATTGCAGGAAACCGATTTCAGGAGGTAGACTGGAATTGCATTTAAAGCATAGGAAAAGAGGCAGAACGTCCACAATGATGCACTTGGCCAAAAAGGCCGTATGCGTTTTTTCCTGAATATATTCAGGAAAAAACGCATACGCCCTTTTTGGCCAACCAAGCAAGCTTGCAAAGGAAATCTGCACTACAGTGAAGTCTCACTTCCCCCCGGTCAAAAGGGCCATCTGAAAAAAGTGTAAAATCCAGAAAGGCAGGACAGGCCATGGAGAACTGGGAGCCTTGTTATGCTGATGGGCGGGATGTAAATTGCCAACAGCCACTCGGGAGAAGTGTATGGTGTTTCCTGAAACATCTAAAAAACAAAGCAACAGAGCCTAGGGCACTTCCACTTATGGTCCTATAGCTTAGGGAAATTAAAATCAAAAGACACAGCCACCCCAAAGGTTGGGACGGCTCTGTTTACAAGAACCTGGTTTACGGTACAAGTTCAATATCGCAGAAAGTGAAAAATGGATAAAGAAGTTGTGGTACTTACGTACAATGCAGTATCACTCAGCAATGAAATCTATGTCATCAGGCCCGTAGCAGCATAATGAGTGGATTCAGGTACGATGATTCTAACTGAAATAAGTCACACAGAAAAAGAAACATCATAAGATATCACTAATACACGGAATGTAACCTTGGCTACACAGGAACTGAATTACAAAACAGAACAGGGTCTCAAATTTAGAAACCCAACTTATGCTTGCTTAAGGGGAAAGGTGAGTTGGGGTGCTGCATAAAACCAGAGATTGAAATGAGCACAGATAAAGTTCCTTAAGCCAAATATGGAATAGACAAGAGCTACTCCTTGCTCAACGGAATGGACTCAACACCCCATATTAAATGCCTAAGAGTGTACCTGACTAGGAAGTATCTTAAAACCTATGGATTGCTATGTCTCTGAAAGAGAATCAAGCGTGTGTACAGGGGCATAAACGCAGCAGTAATAGGATTGGAGAGGTTCGGTGAGCAAATGAAGACCCTTTGAAGTCATATTGCATGGTACCCATTCCACGGGTCTCAACTCTCCAGGTTTAAGGTATTCTTCCTTCAGCTAAAACATGCATGTGGAACCCAGAGTATGATCAACCGTGTGATCGGGAGACGTGTTCCAATATGTCTCAGTTTTCGTCCCCTGGTACTCGGGTGCAACATTCCAGACGCTTTACTAACACTCTCCCGACTTGGAGAGTCAGTGCCTTTAACCTCCTGTTTGGCCCAGTTTGCAATTTCTGCGGAAGATGAACAGGAATAGGGAGAACCAATGACAGACTAGCTGGAGGTGTGTGGACGGGCAAATTTAACTCTCATTTCCCACCAGGAAGAGGAATTAACCAAAGGCTCAGCGTGCCGTGCCGGAACCAGATTAGGGCCTGAAGCCATCCTGCGGTGTTGCGGCCAGCTCACGAGAAAGCGAGTTGAAGAAAGGAGCTCAGGGGCACTGTAATTCACAAACCTGCAGAGTTATAAATGACAGCTATCGTCCAAAAATATACTGAAGTAAGGCTGCCAAGAGGACTTGAAAGCGGGGCAGAATTGCAGGAAACCGATTTCAGGAGGTAGACTGGAATTGCATTTAAAGCATAGGAAAAGAGGCAGAACGTCCACAATGATGCACTTGGCCAAAAAGGGCGTATGCGTTTTTTCCTGAATATATTCAGGAAAAAACGCATACGCCCTTTTTGGCCAACCAAGCAAGCTTGCAAAGGAAATCTGCACTACAATGAAGTCTCACTTCCCCCCGGTCAAAAGGGCCATCTGAAAAAAGTGTAAAATCCAGAAAGGCAGGACAGGCCATGGAGAACTGGGAGCCTTGTTATGCTGATGGGCGGGATGTAAATTGCCAACAGCCACTCGGGAGAAGTGTATGGTGTTTCCTGAAACATCTAAAAAACAAAGCAACAGAGCCTAGGGCACTTCCACTTATGGTCCTATAGCTTAGGGAAATTAAAATCAAAAGACACAGCCACCCCAAAGGTTGGGACTGCTCTGTTTACAAGAACCTGGTTTACGGTACAAGTTCAATATCGCAGAAAGTGAAAAATGGATAAAGAAATTGTGGTACTTACGTACAATGCAATATCACTCGGCAATGAAATCTATGTCATCAGGCCCGTAGCAGCATAATGAGTGGATTCAGGTACGATGATTCTAACTGAAATAAGTCACACAGAAAAAGAAACATCATAAGATATCACTAATACACGGAATGTAAACTTGGCTACACAGGAACTGAATTACAAAACAGAACAGGGTCTCAAATTTAGAAAACCAACTTATGCTTGCTTAAGGGGAAAGGTGAGTTGGGGTGCTGCATAAAACCAGAGATTGAAATGAGCACAGATAAAGTTCCTTAAGCCAAATATGGAATAGACAAGAGCTACTCCTTGCTCAACGAAATGGATTCAACACCCCATATTAAACACCTAGAATGTACCTGACTAGGAAGTATCTTAAAACCTATGGATTGCTATGTCTCCGAAAGAGAATCAAGCGTGTGTGCAGGGGCATAAACGCAGCAGTGATAGGATTGGAGAGGTTCGGTGAGCAAATGAAGACCCTTTGAAGTCATATTGCATGGTACCCATTCCACGGGTCTCAACTCTCCAGGTTTAAGGTATTCTTCCTTCAGCTAAAACATGCATGTGGAACCCAGAGTATGATCAACCGTGTGATCGGGAGACGTGTTCCAATATGTCTCAGTTTTCGTCCCCTGGTACTCAGGTGCAACATTCCAGACGCTTTACTAACACTCTCCCGACTTGGAGAGTCAGTGCCTTTAACCTCCTGTTTGGCCCAGTTTGCAATTTCTGCGGAAGATGAACAGGAATAGGGAGAACCAATGACAGCCTAGCTGGAGGTGTCTGGACGGGCAAATTTAACTCTCATTTCCCACCAGGAAGAGGAATTAACCAAAGGCTCAGCGTGCCGTGCCGGAACCAGATTAGGGCCTGAAGCCATCCTGCGGTGTTGTGGCCAGCTCACAAAAAAGCGACTTGAAGAAAGGAGCTCAGGGGCACTGTAATTCACAAACCTGCAGAGTTATAAATGACAGCTATCGTCCAAAAATATACTGAAGTAAGGCTGCCAAGAGGACTTGAAAGCGGGGCAGAATTGCAGGAAACCGATTTCAGGAGGTAGACTGGAATTGCATTGAAAGCATAGGAAAAGAGGCAGAACGTCCACAATGATGCACTTGGCCAAAAAGGGCGTATGCGTTTTTTCCTGAATATATTCAGGAAAAAACGCATACGCCGTTTTTGGCCAACCATGCAAGCTTGCAAAGGAAATCTGCTCTACAGTGAAGTCTCACTTCCCCGCGGTCAAAAGGGCCATCTGAAAAAAGTGTAAAATCCAGAAAGGCAGGACAGGCCATGGAGAACTGGGAGCCTTGTTATGCTGATGGGCGGGATGTAAATTGCCAACAGCCACTCGGGAGAAGTGTATGGTGTTTCCTGAAACATCTAAAAAACAAAGCAACAGAGCCTAGGGCACTTCCACTTATGGTCCTATAGCTTAGGGAAATTAAAATCAAAAAGACACAGCCACCCCAAAGGTTGGGACGGCTCTGTTTACAAGAACCTGGTTTACGGTACAAGTTCAATATCGCAGAAAGTGAAAAATGGATAAAGAAGTTGTGGTACTTACGTACAATGCAGTATCACTCAGCAATGCAATCTATGTCATCAGGCCCGTAGCAGCATAATGAGTGGATTCAGGTACGATGATTCTAACTGAAATAAGTCACACAGGAAAAGAAACATCATAAGATATCACTAATACACGGAATGTAACCTTGGCTACACAGGAACTGAATTACAAAACAGAACAGGGTCTCAAATTTAGAAAACCAACTTATGCTTGCTTAAGGGGAAAGGTGAGTTGGGGTGCTGCATAAAACCAGAGATTGAAATGAGCACAGATAAAGTTCCTTAAGCCAAATATGGAATAGACAAGAGCTACTCCTTGCTCAACGAAATGGACTCAACACCCCATATTAAATGCCTAAGAGTGTACCTGACTAGGAAGTATCTTAAAACCTATGGATTGCTATGTCTCTGAAAGAGAATCAAGTGTGTGTACAGGGGCATAAACGCAGCAGTGATAGGATTGGAGAGGTTCGGTGAGCAAATGAAGACCCTTTGAAGTCATATTGCATGGTACCCATTCCACGGGTCTCAACTCTCCAGGTTTAAGGTATTCTTCCTTCAGCTAAAACATGCATGTGGAACCCAGAGTATGATCAACCGTGTGATCGGGAGACGTGTTCCAATATGTCTCAGTTTTCGTCCCCTGGTACTCGGGTGCAACATTCCAGACGCTTTACTAACACTCTCCCGACTTGGAGAGTCAGTGCCTTTAACCTCCTGTTTGGCCCAGTTTGCAATTTCTGCGGAAGATGAACAGGAATAGGGAGAACCAATGACAGACTAGCTGGAGGTGTCTGGACGGGCAAATTTAACTCTCATTTCCCACCAGGAAGAGGAATTAACCAAAGGCTCAGCATGCCGTGCCGGAACCAGATTAGGGCCTGAAGCCATCCTGCGGTGTTGCGGCCAGCTCACGAGAAAGCGAGTTGAAGAAAGGAGCTCAGGGGCACTGTAATTCACAAACCTGCAGAGTTATAAATGACAGCTATCGTCCAAAAATATACTGAAGTAAGGCTGCCAAGAGGACTTGAAAGCGGGGCAGAATTGCAGGAAACCGATTTCAGGAGGTAGACTGGAATTGCATTTAAAGCATAGGAAAAGAGGCAGAACGTCCACAATGATGCACTTGGCCAAAAAGGGCGTATGCGTTTTTTCCTGAATATATTCAGGAAAAAACGCATACGCCCTTTTTGGCCAACCAAGCAAGCTTGCAAAGGAAATCTGCACTACAATGAAGTCTCACTTCCCCCCGGTCAAAAGGGCCATCTGAAAAAAGTGTAAAATCCAGAAAGGCAGGACAGGCCATGGAGAACTGGGAGCCTTGTTATGCTGATGGGCGGGATGTAAATTGCCAACAGCCACTCGGGAGAAGTGTATGGTGTTTCCTGAAACATCTAAAAAACAAAGCAACAGAGTCTAGGGCACTTCCACTTATGGTCCTATAGTTTAGGGAAATTAAAATCAAAAAGATAGAGCCACCCCAAAGGTTGGGACGGCTCTGTTTACAAGAACCTGGTTTACGGTACAAGTTCAATATCGCAGAAAGTGAAAAATGGATAAAGAAGTTGTGGTACTTACGTACAATGCAATATCAATCAGCAATGAAATCTATGTCATCAGGCCCGTAGCAGCATAATGAGTGGATTCAGGTACGATGATTCTAACTGAAATAAGTCACACAGAAAAAGAAACATCATAAGATATCACTAATACACGGAATGTAACCTTGGCTACACAGGAACTGAATTACAAAACAGAAAAGGGTCTCAAATTTAGAAAACCAACTTATGCTTGCTTAAGGGGAAAGGTGAGTTGGGGTGCTGCATAAAACCAGAGATTGAAATGAGCACAGATAAAGTTCCTTAAGCCAAATATGGAATAGACAAGAGCTACTCCTTGCTCAACGAAATGGACTCAACACCCCATATTAAATGCCTAAGAGTGTACCTGACTAGGAAGTATCTTAAAACCTATGGATTGCTATGTCTCTGAAAGAGAATCAAGTGTGTGTACAGGGGCATAAACGCAGCAGTGATAGGATTGGAGAGGTTCGGTGAGCAAATGAAGACCCTTTGAAGTCATATTGCATGGTACCCATTCCACGGGTCTCAACTCTCCAGGTTTAAGGTATTCTTCCTTCAGCTAAAACATGCATGTGGAACCCAGAGTATGATCAACCGTGTATTCGGGAGACGTGTTCCAATATGTCTCAGTTTTCGTCCCCTGGTACTCGGGTGCAACATTCCAGACGCTTTACTAACACTCTCCCGACTTGGAGAGTCAGTGCCTTTAACCTCCTGTTTGGCCCAGTTTGCAATTTCTGCGGAAGATGAACAGGAATAGGGAGAACCAATGACAGACTAGCTGGAGGTGTGTGGACGGGCAAATTTAACTCTCATTTCGCACGAGGAAGAGGAATTAACCAAAGGCTCAGCGTGCCGTGCCGGAACCAGATTAGGGCCTGAAGCCATCCTGCGGTGTTGCGGCCAGCTCACGAGAAAGCGAGTTGAAGAAAGGAGCTCAGGGGCACTGTAATTCACAAACCTGCAGAGTTATAAATGACAGCTATCATCCAAAAATATACTGAAGTAAGGCTGCCAAGAGGACTTGAAAGCGGGGCAGAATTGCAGGAAACCGATTTCAGGAGGTAGACTGGAATTGCATTGAAAGCATAGGAAAAGAGGCAGAACGTCCACAATGATGCACTTGGCCAAAAAGGGCGTATGCGTTTTTTCCTGAATATATTCAGGAAAAAACGCATACGCCCTTTTTGGCCAACCAAGCAAGCTTGCAAAGGAAATCTGCACTACAGTGAAGTCTCACTTCCCCCCGGTCAAAAGGGCCATCTGAAAAAAGTGTAAAATCCAGAAAGGCAGGACAGGCCATGGAGAACTGGGAGCCTTGTTATGCTGATGGGCGGGATGTAAATTGCCAACAGCCACTCGGGAGAAGTGTATGGTGTTTCCTGAAACATCTAAAAAACAAAGCAACAGAGCCTAGGGCACTTCCACTTATGGTCCTATAGCTTAGGGAAATTAAAATCAAAAGACACAGCCACCCCAAAGGTTGGGACGGCTCTGTTTACAAGAACCTGGTTTACGGTACAAGTTCAATATCACAGAAAGTGAAAAATGGATAAAGAAGTTGTGGTACTTACGTACAATGCAATATCAATCAGCAATGAAATCTATGTCATCAGGCCCGTAGCAGCATAATGAGTGGATTCAGGTACGATGATTCTAACTGAAATAAGTCACACAGAAAAAGAAACATCATAAGATATCACTAATACACGGAATGTAACCTTGGCTACACAGGAACTGAATTACAAAACAGAACAGGGTCTCAAATTTAGAAAACCAACTTATGCTTGCTTAAGGGGAAAGGTGAGTTGGGGTGCTGCATAAAACCAGAGATTGAAATGAGCACAGATAAAGTTCCTTAAGCCAAATATGGAATAGACAAGAGCTACTCCTTGCTCAACGAAATGGACTCAACACCCCATATTAAATGCCTAAGAGTGTACCTGACTAGGAAGTATCTTAAAACCTATGGATTGCTATGTCTCTGAAAGAGAATCAAGTGTGTGTACAGGGGCATAAACGCAGCAGTGATAGGATTGGAGAGGTTCGGTGAGCAAATGAAGACCCTTTGAAGTCATATTGCATGGTACCCATTCCACGGGTCTCAACTCTCCAGGTTTATGGTATTCTTCCTTCAGCTAAAACATGCATGTGGAACCCAGAGTATGATCAACCGTGTGATCGGGAGACGTGCTCCAATATGTCTCAGTTTTCGTCCCCTGGTACTCGGGTGCAACATTCCAGACGCTTTACTAACACTCTCCCGACTTGGAGAGTCAGTGCCTTTAACCTCCTGTTTGGCCCAGTTTGCAATTTCTGCGGAAGATGAACAGGAATAGGGAGAACCAATGACAGACTAGCTGGAGGTGTCTGGACGGGCAAATTTAACTCTCATTTCCCACCAGGAAGAGGAATTAACCAAAGGCTCAGCGTGCCGTGCCGGAACCAGATTAGGGCCTGAAGCCATCCTGCGGTGTTGCGGCCAGCTCACGAGAAAGCGAGTTGAAGAAAGGAGCTCAGGGGCACTGTAATTCACAAACCTGCAGAGTTATAAATGACAGCTATCGTCCAAAAATATACTGAAGTAAGGCTGCCAAGAGGACTTGAAAGCGGGGCAGAATTGCAGGAAACCGATTTCAGGAGGTAGACTGGAATTGCATTGAAAGCATAGGAAAAGAGGCAGAACGTCCACAATGATGCACTTGGCCAAAAAGGGCGTATGCGTTTTTTCCTGAATATATTCAGGAAAAAACTCATACGCCTTTTTTGGCCAACCATGCAAGCTTGCAAAGGAAATCTGCTCTACAGTGAAGTCTCACTTCCCCCCGGTCAAAAGGGCCATCTGAAAAAAGTGTAAAATCCAGAAAGGCAGGACAGGCCATGGAGAACTGGGAGCCTTGTTATGCTGATGGGCGGGATGTAAATTGCCAACAGCCACTCGGGAGAAGTGTATGGTGTTTCCTGAAACAGCTAAAAAACAAAGCAACAGAGCCTAGGGCACTTCCACTTATGGTCCTATAGCTTAGGGAAATTAAAATCAAAAAGACACAGCCACCCCAAAGGTTGGGACGGCTCTGTTTACAAGAACCTGGTTTACGGTACAAGTTCAATATCGCAGAAAGTGAAAAATGGATAAAGAAGTTGTGGTACTTACGTACAATGCAGTATCACTCAGCAATGAAATCTATGTCATCAGGCCCGTAGCAGCATAATGAGTGGATTCAGGTATGATGATTCTAACTGAAATAAGTCACACAGGAAAAGAAACATCATAAGATATCACTAATACACGGAATGTAACCTTGGCTACACAGGAACTGAATTACAAAACAGAACAGGGTCTCAAATTTAGAAAACCAACTTATGCTTGCTTAAGGGGAAAGGTGAGTTGGGGTGCTGCATAAAACCAGAGATTGAAATGAGCACAGATAAAGTTCCTTAAGCCAAATATGGAATAGACAAGAGCTACTCCTTGCTCAACGAAATGGATTCAACACCCCATATTAAATGCCTAAGAATGTACCTGACTAGGAAGTATCTTAAAACCTATGGATTGCTATGTCTCCAAAAGAGAATGAAGCGTGTGTACAGGGGCATAAACGCAGCAGTGATAGGATTGGAGAGGTTCGGTGAGCAAATGAAGACCCTTTGAAATCATATTGCATGGAACCCATTCCACGGGTCTCAACTCTCCAGGTTTAAGGTATTCTTCCTTCAGCTAAAACATGCATGTGGAACCCAGAGTATGATCAACCGTGTGATCGGGAGACGTGTTCCAATATGTGTCAGTTTTCGTCCCCTGGTACTCAGGTGCAACATTCCAGACGCTTTACTAACACTCTCCCGACTTGGAGAGTCAGTGCCTTTAACCTCCTGTTTGGCCCAGTTTGCAATTTCTGCGGAAGATGAACAGGAATAGGGAGAACCAATGACAGACTAGCTGGAGGTGTCTGGACGGGCAAATTTAACTCTCATTTCCCACCAGGAAGAGGAATTAACCAAAGGCTCAGCGTGCCGTGCCGGAACCAGATTAGGGCCTGAAGCCATCCTGCGGTGTTGTGGCCAGCTCACGAGAAAGCGACTTGAAGAAAGGAGCTCAGGGGCACTGTAATTCACAAACCTGCAGAGTTATAAATGACAGCTATCGTCCAAAAATATACTGAAGTAAGGCTGCCAAGAGGACTTGAAAGCGGGGCAGAATTGCAGGAAACCGATTTCAGGAGGTAGACTGGAATTGCATTTAAAGCATAGGAAAAGAGGCAGAACGTCCACAATGATGCACTTGGCCAAAAAGGGCGTATGCGTTTTTTCCTGAATATATTCAGGAAAAAACGCATACGCCCTTTTTGGCCAACCATGCAAGCTTGCAAAGGAAATCTGCTCTACAGTGAAGTCTCACTTCCCCCCGGTCAAAAGGGCCATCTGAAAAAAGTGTAAAATCCAGAAAGGCAGGACAGGCCATGGAGAACTGGGAGCCTTGTTATGCTGATGGGCGGGATGTAAATTGCCAACAGCCACTCGGGAGAAGTGTATGGTGTTTCCTGAAACATCTAAAAAACAAAGCAACAGAGCCTAGGGCACTTCCACTTATGGTCCTATAGCTTAGGGAAATTAAAATCAAAAGACACAGCCACCCCAAAGGTTGGGACGGCTCTGTTTACAAGAACCTGGTTTACGGTACAAGTTCAATATCGCAGAAAGTGAAAAATGGATAAAGAAGTTGTGGTACTTACGTACAATGCAATATCAATCAGCAATGAAATCTATGTCATCAGGCCCGTAGCAGCATAATGAGTGGATTCAGGTACGATGATTCTAACTGAAATAAGTCACACAGAAAAAGAAACATCATAAGATATCACTAATACACGGAATGTAACCTTGGCTACACAGGAACTGAATTACAAAACAGAACAGGGTCTCAAATTTAGAAACCCAACTTATGCTTGCTTAAGGGGAAAGGTGAGTTGGGGTGCTGCATAAAACCAGAGATTGAAATGAGCACAGATAAAGTTCCTTAAGCCAAATATGGAATAGACAAGAGCTACTCCTTGCTCAACGAAATGGACTCAACACCCCATATTAAATGCCTAAGAGTGTACCTGACTAGGAAGTATCTTAAAACCTATGGATTGCTATGTCTCTGAAAAAGAATCAAGTGTGTGTACAGGGGCATAAACGCAGCAGTGATAGGATTGGAGAGGTTTGGTGAGCAAATGAAGACCCTTTGAAGTCATATTGCATGGTACCCATTCCACGGGTCTCAACTCTCCAGGTTTAAGGTATTCTTCCTTCAGCTAAAACATGCATGTGGAACCCAGAGTATGATCAACCGTGTGATCGGGAGACGTGTTCCAATATGTCTCAGTTTTCGTCCCCTGGTACTCGGGTGCAACATTCCAGACACTTTACTAACACTCTCTCGGCTTGGAGAGTCAGTGCCTTTAACCTCCTGTTTGGCCCAGTTTGCAATTTCTGCGGAAGATGAACAGGAATAGGGAGAACCAATGACAGACTAGCTGGAGGTGTCTGGACGGGCAAATTTAACTCTCATTTCCCACCAGGAAGAGGAATTAACCAAAGGCTCAGCGTGCCGTGCCGGAACCAGATTAGGGCCTGAAGCCATCCTGCGGTGTTGCGGCCAGCTCACGAGAAAGCGAGTTGAAGAAAGGAGCTCAGGGGCACTGTAATTCACAAACCTGCAGAGTTATAAATGACAGCTATCGTCCAAAAATATACTGAAGTAAGGCTGCCAAGAGGACTTGAAAGCGGGGCAGAATTGCAGGAAACCGATTTCAGGAGGTAGACTGGAATTGCATTTAAAGCATAGGAAAAGAGGCAGAACGTCCACAATGATGCACTTGGCCAAAAAGGGCGTATGCGTTTTTTCCTGAATATATTCAGGAAAAAACGCATACGCCCTTTTTGGCCAACCAAGCAAGCTTGCAAAGGAAATCTGCACTACAGTGAAGTCTCACTTACCCCCGGTCAAAAGGGCCATCTGAAAAAAGTGTAAAATCCAGAAAGGCAGGACAGGCCATGGAGAACTGGGAGCCTTGTTATGCTGATGGGCGGGATGTAAATTGCCAACAGCCACTCGGGAGAAGTGTATGGTGTTTCCTGAAACATCTAAAAAACAAAGCAACAGAGCCTAGGGCACTTCCACTTATGGTCCTATAGCTTAGGGAAATTAAAATCAAAAAGACACAGCCACCCCAAAGGTTGGGACGGCTCTGTTTACAAGAACCTGGTTTACGGTACAAGTTCAATATCGCAGAAAGTGAAAAATGGATAAAGAAGTTGTGGTACTTACGTACAATGCAGTATCACTCAGCAATGAAATCTATGTCATCAGGCCCGTAGCAGCATAATGAGTGGATTCAGGTACGATGATTCTAACTGAAATAAGTCACACAGGAAAAGAAACATCATAAGATATCACTAATACATGGAATGTAACCTTGGCTACACAGGAACTGAATTACAAAACAGAACAGGGTCTCAAATTTAGAAACCCAACTTATGCTTGCTTAAGGGGAAAGGTGAGTTGGGGTGCTGCATAAAACCAGAGATTGAAATGAGCACAGATAAAGTTCCTTAAGCCAAATATGGAATAGACAAGAGCTACTCCTTGCTCAACGAAATGGACTCAACACCCCATATTAAATGCCTAAGAGTGTACCTGACTAGGAAGTATCTTAAAACCTATGGATTGCTATGTCTCCGAAAGAGAATCAAGCGTGTGTACAGGGGCATAAACGCAGCAGTGATAGGACTGGAGAGGTTTGGTGAGCAAATGAAGACCCTTTGAAGTCATATTGCATGGAACCCATTCCACGGGTCTCAACTCTCCAGGTTTAAGGTATTCTTCCTTCAGCTAAAACATGCATGTGGAACCCAGAGTATGATCAACCGTGTGATCGGGAGACGTGTTCCAATATGTGTCAGTTTTCGTCCCCTGGTACTCATGTGCAACATTCCAGACGCTTTACTAACACTCTCCCGACTTGGAGAGTCAGTGCCTTTAACCTCCTGTTTGGCCCAGTTTGCAATTTCTGCGGAAGATGAACAGGAATAGGCAGAACCAATGACAGACTAGCTGGAGGTGTCTGGACGGGCAAATTTAACTCTCATTTCCCACCAGGAAGAGGAATTAACCAAAGGCTCAGCGTGCCGTGCCGGAACCAGATTAGGGCCTGAAGCTATCCTGCGTTGTTGTGGCCAGCTCACAAGAAAGCGACTTGAAGAAAGGAGCTCAGGGGCACTGTAATTCACAAACCTGCAGAGTTATAAATGACAGCTATCGTCCAAAAATATACTGAAGTAAGGCTGCCAAGAGGACTTGAAAGCGGGGCAGAATTGCAGGAAACCGATTTCAGGAGGTAGACTGGAATTGCATTTAAAGCATAGGAAAAGAGGCAGAACGTCCACAATGATGCACTTGGCCAAAAAGGGCGTATGCGTTTTTTCCTGAATATATTCAGGAAAAAACGCATACGCCCTTTTTGGCCAACCAAGCAAGCTTGCAAAGGAAATCTGCTCTACAGTGAAGTCTCACTTCCCCCCGGTCAAAAGGGCCATCTGAAAAAAGTGTAAAATCCAGAAAGGCAGGACAGGCCATGGAGAACTGGGAGCCTTGTTATGCTGATGGGCGGGATGTAAATTGCCAACAGCCACTCGGGAGAAGTGTATGGTGTTTCCTGAAACATCTAAAAAACAAAGCAACAGAGCCTAGGGCACTTCCACTTATGGTCCTATAGCTTAGGGAAATTAAAATCAAAAGACACAGCCACCCCAAAGGTTGGGACGGCTCTGTTTACAAGAACCTGGTTTACGGTACAAGTTCAATATCGCAGAAAGTGAAAAATGGATAAAGAAGTTGTGGTACTTACGTACAATGCAGTATCACTCAGCAATGAAATCTATGTCATCAGGCCCGTAGCAGCATAATGAGTGGATTCAGGTATGATGATTCTAACTGAAATAAGTCACACAGGAAAAGAAACATCATAAGATATCACTAATACACGGAATGTAACCTTGGCTACACAGGAACTGAATTACAAAACAGAACAGGGTCTCAAATTTAGAAACCCAACTTATGCTTGCTTAAGGGGAAAGGTGAGTTGGGGTGCTGCATAAAACCAGAGATTGAAATGAGCACAGATAAAGTTCCTTAAGCCAAATATGGAATAGACAAGAGCTACTCCTTGCTCAACGAAATGGACTCAACACCCCATATTAAATGCCTAAGAGTGTACCTGACTAGGAAGTATCTTAAAACCTATGGATTGCTATGTCTCCAAAAGAGAATCAAGCGTGTGTACAGGGGCATAAACGCAGCAGTGATAGGACTGGAGAGGTTCGGTGAGCAAATGAAGACCCTTTGAAGTCATATTGCATGGAACCCATTCCACGGGTCTCAACTCTCCAGGTTTAAGGTATTCTTCCTTCAGCTAAAACATGCATGTGGAACCCAGAGTATGATCAACCGTGTGATCGGGAGACGTGTTCCAATATGTGTCAGTTTTCGTCCCCTGGTACTCATGTGCAACATTCCAGACGCTTTACTAACACTCTCCCGACTTGGAGAGTCAGTGCCTTTAACCTCCTGTTTGGCCCAGTTTGCAATTTCTGCGGAAGATGAACAGGAATAGGCAGAACCAATGACAGACTAGCTGGAGGTGTCTGGACGGGCAAATTTAACTCTCATTTCCCACCAGGAAGAGGAATTAACCAAAGGCTCAGCGTGCCGTGCCGGAACCAGATTAGGGCCTGAAGCCATCCTGCGGTGTTGTGGCCAGCTCACAAGAAAGCGACTTGAAGAAAGGAGCTCAGGGGCACTGTAATTCACAAACCTGCAGAGTTATAAATGACAGCTATCGTCCAAAAATATACTGAAGTAAGGCTGCCAAGAGGACTTGAAAGCGGGGCAGAATTGCAGGAAACCGATTTCAGGAGGTAGACTGGAATTGCATTTAAAGCATAGGAAAAGAGGCAGAACGTCCACAATGATGCACTTGGCCAAAAAGGGCGTATGCGTTTTTTCCTGAATATATTCAGGAAAAAACGCATACGCCCTTTTTGGCCAACCAAGCAAGCTTGCAAAGGAAATCTGCTCTACAATGAAGTCTCACTTCCCCCCGGTCAAAAGGGCCATCTGAAAAAAGTGTAAAATCCAGAAATCAGGACAGGCCATGGAGAACTGGGAGCCTTGTTATGCTGATGGGCGGGATGTAAATTGCCAACAGCCACTCGGGAGAAGTGTATGGTGTTTCCTGAAACATCTAAAAAACAAAGCAACAGAGCCTAGGGCACTTCCACTTATGGTCCTATAGCTTAGGGAAATTAAAATCAAAAGACACAGCCACCCCAAATGTTGGGACGGCTCTGTTTACAAGAACCTGGTTTATGGTACAAGTTCATATCGCAGAAAGTGAAAAATGGATAAAGAAGTTGTGGTACTTACGTACAATGCAATATCACTCAGCAATGAAATCTATGTCATCAGGCCCGTAGCAGCATAATGAGTGGATTCAGGTACGATGATTCTAACTGAAATAAGTCACACAGGAAAAGAAACATCATAAGATATCACTAATACACGGAATGTAACCTTGGCTACACAGGAACTGAATTACAAAACAGAACAGGGTCTCAAATTTAGAAAACCAACTTATGCTTGCTTAAGGGGAAAGGTGAGTTGGGGTGCTGCATAAAACCAGAGATTGAAATGAGCACAGATAAAGTTCCTTAAGCCAAATATGGAATAGACAAGAGCTACTCCTTGCTCAACGAAATGGACTCAACACCCCATATTAAATGCCTAAGAGTGTACCTGACTAGGAAGTATCTTAAAACCTATGGATTGCTATGTCTCCGAAAGAGAATCAAGCGTGTGTACAGGGGCATAAACGCAGCAGTGATAGGACTGGAGAGGTTCAGTGAGCAAATGAAGACCCTTTGAAGTCATATTGCATGGAACCCATTCCACGGGTCTCAACTCTCCAGGTTTAAGGTATTCTTCCTTCAGCTAAAACATGCATGTGGAACCCAGAGTATGATCAACCGTGTGATCGGGAGACGTGTTCCAATATGTCTCTGTTTTCGTCCCCTGGTACTCAGGTGCAACATTCCAGACGCTTTACTAACACTCTCCCGGCTTGGAGAGTCAGTGCCTTTAACCTCCTGTTTGGCCCAGTTTGCAATTTCTGCGGAAGATGAACAGGAATAGGGAGAACCAATGACAGACTAGCCGGAGGTGTCTGGACGGGCAAATTTAACTCTCATTTCCCACCAGGAAGAGGAATTAACCAAAGGCTCAGCGTGCCGTGCCGCAACCATTTAGGGCCTGAAGCCATCCTGCGGTGTTGCGGCCAGCTCACGAGAAAGCGAGTTGAAGAAAGGAGCTCAGGGGCACTGTAATTCACAAACCTGCAGAGTTATAAATGACAGCTATCGTCCAAAAATATACTGAAGTAAGGCTGCCAAGAGGACTTGAAAGCGGGGCAGAATTGCAGGAAACCGATTTCAGGAGGTAGGCTGGAATTGCATTTAAAGCATAGGAAAAGAGGCAGAACGTCCACAATGATGCACTTGGCCAAAAAGGGCGTATGCGTTTTTTCCTGAATATATTCAGGAAAAAACGCATACGCACTTTTTGGCCAACCAAGCAAGCTTGCAAAGGAAATCTGCACTACAATGAAGTCTCACTTCCCCCCGGTCAAAAGGGCCATCTGAAAAAAGTGTAAAATCCAGAAAGGCAGGACAGGCCATGGAGAACTGGGAGCCTTGTTATGCTGATGGGCGG
Organism: Lagenorhynchus albirostris; assembly: GCF_949774975.1. Lineage (NCBI taxonomy): Eukaryota > Metazoa > Chordata > Mammalia > Artiodactyla > Delphinidae > Lagenorhynchus > Lagenorhynchus albirostris. The sequence goes on along the minus strand of NW_026783590.1, from coordinate 581,327 downwards.
GATGTCAATTGCCAACAGCCACTCGGGAGAAGTGTATGGTGTTTCCTGAAACATCTAAAAAACAAAGCAACAGAGCCTAGGGCACTTCCACTTATGGTCCTATAGCTTAGGGAAATTAAAATCAAAAGACACAGCCACCCCAAAGGTTGGGACGGCTCTGTTTACAAGAACCTGGTTTACGGTACAAGTTCAATATCGCAGAAAGTGAAAAATGGATAAAGAAGTTGTGGTACTTACGTACAATGCAATATCACTCAGCAATGAAATCTATGTCATCAGCCCCGTAGCAGCATAATGAGTGGATTCAGGTATGATGATTCTAACTGAAATAAGTCACACAGGAAAAGAAACATCATAAGATATCACTAATACACGGAATGTAAACTTGGCTACACAGGAACTGAATTACAAAACAGAACAGGGTCTCAAATTTAGAAAACCAACTTATGCTTGCTTAAGGGGAAAGGTGAGTTGGGGTGCTGCATAAAACCAGAGATTGAAATGAGCACAGATAAAGTTCCTTAAGCCAAATATGGAATAGACAAGAGCTACTCCTTGCTCAACGAAATGGACTCAACACCCCATATTAAATGCCTAAGAGTGTACCTGACTAGGAAGTATCTTAAAACCTATGGATTGCTATGTCTCTGAAAGAGAATCAAGTGTGTGTACAGGGGCATAAACGCAGCAGTGATAGGATTGGAGAGGTTCGGTGAGCAAATGAAGACCCTTTGAAGTCATATTGCATGGTACCCATTCCACGGGTCTCAACTCTCCAGGTTTAAGGGATTCTTCCTTCAGCTAAAACATGCATGTGGAACCCAGAGTATGATCAACCGTGTGATCGGGAGACGTGTTCAAATATGTCTCAGTTTTCGTCCCCTGGTACTCGGGTGCAACATTCCAGACGCTTTACTAACACTCTCCCGACTTGGAGAGTCAGCGCCTTTAACCTCCTGTTTGGCACAGTTTGCAATTTCTGCGGAAGATGAACAGGAATAGGGAGAACCAATGACAGACTAGCTGGAGGTGTCTGGACGGGCAAATTTAACTCTCATTTCCCACCAGGAAGAGGAATTAACCAAAGGTTCAGCGTGCCGTGCCGGAACCAGATTAGGGCCTGAAGCCATCCTGCGGTGTTGCGGCCAGCTCACGAGAAAGCGAGTTGAAGAAAGGAGCTCAGGGGCACTGTAATTCACAAACCTGCAGAGTTATAAATGACAGCTATCGTCCAAAAATATACTGAAGTAAGGCTGCCAAGAGGACTTGAAAGCGGGGCAGAATTGCAGGAAACCGATTTCAGGAGGTAGACTGGAATTGCATTTAAAGCATAGGAAAAGAGGCAGAACGTCCACAATGATGCACTTGGCCAAAAAGGGCGTATGCGTTTTTTCCTGAATATATTCAGGAAAAAACGCATACGCACTTTTTGGCCAACCAAGCAAGCTTGCAAAGGAAATCTGCACTACAATGAAGTCTCACTTCCCCCCGGTCCAAAGGGCCATCTGAAAAAAGTGTAAAATCCAGAAAGGCAGGACAGGCCATGGAGAACTGGGAGCCTTGTTATGCTGATGGGCGGGATGTAAATTGCCAACAGCCACTCGGGAGAAGTGTATGGTGTTTCCTGAAACATCTAAAAAACAAAGCAACAGAGCCTAGGGCACTTCCACTTATGGTCCTATAGCTTAGGGAAATTAAAATCAAAAGACACAGCCACCCCAAAGGTTGGGACGGCTCTGTTTACAAGAACCTGGTTTACGGTACAAGTTCAATATTGCAGAAAGTGAAAAATGGATAAAGAAGTTGTGGTACTTACGTACAATGCAATATCACTCAGCAATGAAATCTATGTCATCAGCCCCGTAGCAGCATAATGAGTGGATTCAGGTATGATGATTCTAACTGAAATAAGTCACACAGGAAAAGAAACATCATAAGATATCACTAATACACGGAATGTAAACTTGGCTACATAGGAACTGAATTACAAAACAGAACAGGGTCTCAAATTTAGAAAACCAACTTATGCTTGCTTAAGGGGAAAGGTGAGTTGGGGTGCTGCATAAAAGCAGAGATTGAAATGAGCACAGATAAAGTTCCTTAAGCCAAATATGGAATAGACAAGAGCTACTCCTTGCTCAACGAAATGGATTCAACACCCCATATTAAATGCCTAAGAGTGTACCTGACTAGGAAGTATCTTAAAACCTATGGATTGCTATGTCTCCAAAAGAGAATCAAGCGTCTGTGCAGGGGCATAAACGCAGCAGTGATAGGATTGGAGAGGTTCGGTGAGCAAATGAAGACCCTTTGAAGTCATATTGCATGGTACCCATTCCACGGGTCTCAACTCTCCAGGTTTAAGGTATTCTTCCTTCAGCTAAAACATGCATGTGGAACCCAGAGTATGATCAACCATGTGATCGGGAGACGTGTTCCAATATGTCTCAGTTTTCGTCCCCTTGTACTCGGGTGCAACATTCCAGACGCTTTACTAACACTCTCCCGACTTGGAGAGTCAGCGCCTTTAACCTCCTGTTTGGCCCAGTTTGCAATTTCTGCGGAAGATGTACAGGAATAGGGAGAACCAATGAGAGACTAGCCGGAGGTGTCTGGACGGGCAAATTTAACTCTCATTTCGCACCAGGAAGAGGAATTAACCAAAGGCTCAGCGTGCCGTGCCGGAACCAGATTAGGGCCTGAAGCCATCCTGCGGTGTTGCGGCCAGCTCACGAGAAAGCGAGTTGAAGAAAGGAGCTCAGGGGCACTGTAATTCACAAACCTGCAGAGTTATAAATGACAGCTATCGTCCAAAAATATACTGAAGTAAGGCTGCCAAGAGGACTTGAAAGCGGGGCAGAATTGCAGGAAACCGATTTCAGGAGGTAGGCTGGAATTGCATTTAAAGCATAGGAAAAGAGGCAGAACGTCCACAATGATGCACTTGGCCAAAAAGGGCGTATGTGTTTTTTCCTGAATATATTCAGGAAAAAACGCATACGCACTTTTTGGCCAACCAAGCAAGCTTGCAAAGGAAATCTGCACTACAATGAAGTCTCACTTCCCCCCGGTCAAAAGGGCCATCTGAAAAAAGTGTAAAATCCAGAAAAGCAGGACAGGCCATGGAGAACTGGGAGCCTTGTTATGCTGATGGGCGGGATGTCAATTGCCAACAGCCACTCGGGAGAAGTGTATGGTGTTTCCTGAAACATCTAAAAAACAAAGCAACAGAGCCTAGGGCACTTCCACTTATGGTCCTATAGCTTAGGGAAATTAAAATCAAAAGACACAGCCACCCCAAAGGTTGGGACGGCTCTGTTTACAAGAACCTGGTTTACGGTACAAGTTCAATATCGCAGAAAGTGAAAAATGGATAAAGAAGTTGTGGTACTTACGTACAATGCAATATCACTCAGCAATGAAATCTATGTCATCAGCCCCGTAGCAGCATAATGAGTGGATTCAGGTATGATGATTCTAACTGAAATAAGTCACACAGGAAAAGAAACATCATAAGATATCACTAATACACGGAATGTAAACTTGGCTACATAGGAACTGAATTACAAAACGGAACAGGGTCTCAAATTTAGAAAACCAACTTATGCTTGCTTAAGCGGAAAGGTGAGTTGGGGTGCTGCATAAAACCAGAGATTGAAATGAGCACAGATAAAGTTCCTTAAGCCAAATATGGAATAGACAAGAGCTACTCCTTGCTCAACGAAATGGACTCAACACCCCATATTAAATGCCTAAGAGTGTACCTGACTAGGAAGTATCTTAAAACCTATGGATTGCTATGTCTCTGAAAAAGAATCAAGTGTGTGTACAGGGGCATAAACGCAGCAGTGATAGGATTGGAGAGGTTTGGTGAGCAAATGAAGACCCTTTGAAGTCATATTGCATGGTACCCATTCCACGGGTCTCAACTCTCCAGGTTTAAGGTATTCTTCCTTCAGCTAAAACATGCATGTGGAACCCAGAGTATGATCAACCGTGTGATCGGGAGACGTGTTCCAATATGTCTCAGTTTTCGTCCCCTTGTACTCGGGTGCAACATTCCAGACGCTTTACTAACACTCTCCCGACTTGGAGAGTCAGCGCCTTTAACCTCCTGTTTGGCCCAGTTTGCAATTTCTGCGGAAGATGTACAGGAATAGGGAGAACCAATGAGAGACTAGCCGGAGGTGTCTGGACGGGCAAATTTAACTCTCATTTCGCACCAGGAAGAGGAATTAACCAAAGGCTCAGCGTGCCGTGCCGGAACCAGATTAGGGCCTGAAGCCATCCTGCGGTGTTGCGGCCAGCTCACGAGAAAGCGAGTTGAAGAAAGGAGCTCAGGGGCACTGTAATTCACAAACCTGCAGAGTTATAAATGACAGCTATCGTCCAAAAATATACTGAAGTAAGGCTGCCAAGAGGACTTGAAAGCGGGGCAGAATTGCAGGAAACCGATTTCAGGAGGTAGGCTGGAATTGCATTTAAAGCATAGGAAAAGAGGCAGAACGTCCACAATGATGCACTTGGCCAAAAAGGGCGTATGCGTTTTTTCCTGAATATATTCAGGAAAAAACGCATACGCACTTTTTGGCCAACCAAGCAAGCTTGCAAAGGAAATCTGCACTACAATGAAGTCTCACTTCCCCCCGGTCAAAAGGGCCATCTGAAAAAAGTGTAAAATCCAGAAAAGCAGGACAGGCCATGGAGAACTGGGAGCCTTGTTATGCTGATGGGCGGGATGTCAATTGCCAACAGCCACTCGGGAGAAGTGTATGGTGTTTCCTGAAACATCTAAAAAACAAAGCAACAGAGCCTAGGGCACTTCCACTTATGGTCCTATAGCTTAGGGAAATTAAAATCAAAAGACACAGCCACCCCAAAGGTTGGGACGGCTCTGTTTACAAGAACCTGGTTTACGGTACAAGTTCAATATCGCAGAAAGTGAAAAATGGATAAAGAAGTTGTGGTACTTACGTACAATGCAATATCACTCAGCAATGAAATCTATGTCATCAGCCCCGTAGCAGCATAATGAGTGGATTCAGGTATGATGATTCTAACTGAAATAAGTCACACAGGAAAAGAAACATCATAAGATATCACTAATACACGGAATGTAAACTTGGCTACATAGGAACTGAATTACAAAACGGAACAGGGTCTCAAATTTAGAAAACCAACTTATGCTTGCTTAAGCGGAAAGGTGAGTTGGGGTGCTGCATAAAACCAGAGATTGAAATGAGCACAGATAAAGTTCCTTAAGCCAAATATGGAATAGACAAGAGCTACTCCTTGCTCAACGAAATGGACTCAACACCCCATATTAAATGCCTAAGAGTGTACCTGACTAGGAAGTATCTTAAAACCTATGGATTGCTATGTCTCTGAAAAAGAATCAAGTGTGTGTACAGGGGCATAAACGCAGCAGTGATAGGATTGGAGAGGTTTGGTGAGCAAATGAAGACCCTTTGAAGTCATATTGCATGGTACCCATTCCACGGGTCTCAACTCTCCAGGTTTAAGGTATTCTTCCTTCAGCTAAAACATGCATGTGGAACCCAGAGTATGATCAACCGTGTGATCGGGAGACGTGTTCCAATATGTCTCAGTTTTCGTCCCCTGGTACTCGGGTGCAACATTCCAGACATTTTACTAACACTCTCCCGGCTTGGAGAGTCAGTGCCTTTAACCTCCTGTTTGGCCCAGTTTGCAATTTCTGCGGAAGATGAACAGGAATAGGGAGAACCAATGACAGACTAGCTGGAGGTGTCTGGACGGGCAAATTTAACTCTCATTTCCCACCAGGAAGAGGAATTAACCAAAGGCTCAGCGTGCCGTGCCGGAACCAGATTAGGGCCTGAAGCCATCCTGCGGTGTTGCGGCCAGCTCACGAGAAAGCGAGTTGAAGAAAGGAGCTCAGGGGCACTGTAATTCACAAACCTGCAGAGTTATAAATGACAGCTATCGTCCAAAAATATACTGAAGTAAGGCTGCCAAGAGGACTTGAAAGCGGGGCAGAATTGCAGGAAACCGATTTCAGGAGGTAGACTGGAATTGCATTTAAAGCATAGGAAAAGAGGCAGAACGTCCACAATGATGCACTTGGCCAAAAAGGGCGTATGCGTTTTTTCCTGAATATATTCAGGAAAAAACGCATACGCCCTTTTTGGCCAACCAAGCAAGCTTGCAAAGGAAATCTGCACTACAGTGAAGTCTCACTTCCCCCCGGTCAAAAGGGCCATCTGAAAAAAGTGTAAAATCCAGAAAGGCAGGACAGGCCATGGAGAACTGGGAGCCTTGTTATGCTGATGGGCGGGATGTAAATTGCCAACAGCCACTCGGGAGAAGTGTATGGTGTTTCCTGAAACATCTAAAAAACAAAGCAACAGAGCCTAGGGCACTTCCACTTATGGTCCTATAGCTTAGGGAAATTAAAATCAAAAAGACACAGCCACCCCAAAGGTTGGGACGGCTCTGTTTACAAGAACCTGGTTTACGGTACAAGTTCAATATCGCAGAAAGTGAAAAATGGATAAAGAAGTTGTGGTACTTACGTACAATGCAATATCACTCAGCAATGAAATCTATGTCATCAGGCCCGTAGCAGCATAATGAGTGGATTCAGGTACGATGATTCTAACTGAAATAAGTCACACAGAAAAAGAAACATCATAAGATATCACTAATACACGGAATGTAAACTTGGCTACACAGGAACTGAATTACAAAACAGAACAGGGTCTCAAATTTAGAAAACCAACTTATGCTTGCTTAAGGGGAAAGGTGAGTTGGGGTGCTGCATAAAACCAGAGATTGAAATGAGCACAGATAAAGTTCCTTAAGCCAAATATGGAATAGACAAGAGCTACTCCTTGCTCAACGAAATGGACTCAACACCCCATATTAAACGCCTAAGAATATAACTGACTAGGAAGTATCTTAAAACCTATGGATTGCTATGTCTCTGAAAGAGAATCAAGTGTGTGTACAGGGGCATAAACGCAGCAGTGATAGGATTGGAGAGGTTCGGTGAGCAAATGAAGACCCTTTGAAGTCATATTGCATGGTACCCATTCCACGGGTCTCAACTCTCCAGGTTTAAGGTATTCTTCCTTCAGCTAAAACATGCATGTGGAACCCAGAGTATGATCAACCGTGTGATCGGGAGACGTGTTCCAATATGTCTCAGTTTTCGTCCCCTGGTACTCGGGTGCAACATTCCAGACGCTTTACTAACACTCTCCCGACTTGGAGAGTCAGTGCCTTTAACCTCCTGTTTGGCCCAGTTTGCAATTTCTGCGGAAGATGAACAGGAATAGGGAGAACCAATGACAGACTAGCTGGAGGTGTGTGGACGGGCAAATTTAACTCTCATTTCCCACCAGGAAGAGGAATTAACCAAAGGCTCAGCGTGCCGTGCCGGAACCAGATTAGGGCCTGAAGCCATCCTGCGGTGTTGCGGCCAGCTCACGAGAAAGCGAGTTGAAGAAAGGAGCTCAGGGGCACTGTAATTCACAAACCTGCAGAGTTATAAATGACAGCTATCGTCCAAAAATATACTGAAGTAAGGCTGCCAAGAGGACTTGAAAGCGGGGCAGAATTGCAGGAAACCGATTTCAGGAGGTAGACTGGAATTGCATTGAAAGCATAGGAAAAGAGGCAGAACGTCCACAATGATGCACTTGGCCAAAAAGGGCGTATGCGTTTTTTCCTGAATATATTCAGGAAAAAACGCATACGCCCTTTTTGGCCAACCAAGCAAGCTTGCAAAGGAAATCTGCACTACAATGAAGTCTCACTTCCCCCCGGTCAAAAGGGCCATCTGAAAAAAGTGTAAAATCCAGAAAGGCAGGACAGGCCATGGAGAACTGGGAGCCTTGTTATGCTGATGGGCGGGATGTAAATGGCCAACAGCCACTCGGGAGAAGTGTATGGTGTTTCCTGAAACATCTAAAAAACAAAGCAACAGAGCCTAGGGCACTTCCACTTATGGTCCTATAGCTTAGGGAAATTAAAATCAAAAAGACACAGCCACCCCAAAGGTTGGGACGGCTCTGTTTACAAGAACCTGGTTTACGGTACAAGTTCAATATCGCAGAAAGTGAAAAATGGATAAAGAAGTTGTGGTACTTACGTACAATGCAGTATCACTCAGCAATGAAATCTATGTCATCAGGCCCGTAGCAGCATAATGAGTGGATTCAGGTACGATGATTCTAACTGAAATAAGTCACACAGAAAAAGAAACATCATAAGATATCACTAATACACGGAATGTAAACTTGGCTACACAGGAACTGAATTACAAAACAGAACAGGGTCTCAAATTTAGAAAACCAACTTATGCTTGCTTAAGGGGAAAGGTGAGTTGGGGTGCTGCATAAAACCAGAGATTGAAATGAGCACAGATAAAGTTCCTTAAGCCAAATATGGAATAGACAAGAGCTACTCCTTGCTCAACGAAATGGACTCAACACCCCATATTAAATGCCTAAGAGTGTACCTGACTAGGAAGTATCTTAAAACCTATGGATTGCTATGTCTCTGAAAGAGAATCAAGTGTGTGTACAGGGGCATAAACGCAGCAGTGATAGGATTGGAGAGGTTCGGTGAGCAAATGAAGACCCTTTGAAGTCATATTGCATGGTACCCATTCCACGGGTCTCAACTCTCCAGGTTTAAGGTATTCTTCCTTCAGCTAAAACATGCATGTGGAACCCAGAGTATGATCAACCGTGTGATCGGGAGACGTGTTCCAATATGTCTCAGTTTTCGTCCCCTGGTACTCGGGTGCAACATTCCAGACGCTTTACTAACACTCTCCCGACTTGGAGAGTCAGTGCCTTTAACCTCCTGTTTGGCCCAGTTTGCAATTTCTGCGGAAGATGAACAGGAATAGGGAGAACCAATGACAGACTAGCTGGAGGTGTGTGGACGGGCAAATTTAACTCTCATTTCCCACCAGGAAGAGGAATTAACCAAAGGCTCAGCGTGCCGTGCCGGAACCAGATTAGGGCCTGAAGCCATCCTGCGGGGTTGCGGCCAGCTCACGAGAAAGCGAGTTGAAGAAAGGAGCTCAGGGGCACTGTAATTCACAAACCTGCAGAGTTATAAATGACAGCTATCGTCCAAAAATATACTGAAGTAAGGCTGCCAAGAGGACTTGAAAGCGGGGCAGAATTGCAGGAAACCGATTTCAGGAGGTAGACTGGAATTGCATTGAAAGCATAGGAAAAGAGGCAGAACGTCCACAATGATGCACTTGGCCAAAAAGGGCGTATGCGTTTTTTCCTGAATATATTCAGGAAAAAACGCATACGCCCTTTTTGGCCAACCAAGCAAGCTTGCAAAGGAAATCTGCACTACAATGAAGTCTCACTTCCCCCCGGTCAAAAGGGCCATCTGAAAAAAGTGTAAAATCCAGAAAGGCAGGACAGGCCATGGAGAACTGGGAGCCTTGTTATGCTGATGGGCGGGATGTAAATGGCCAACAGCCACTCGGGAGAAGTGTATGGTGTTTCCTGAAACATCTAAAAAACAAAGCAACAGAGCCTAGGGCACTTCCACTTATGGTCCTATAGCTTAGGGAAATTAAAATCAAAAAGACACAGCCACCCCAAAAGTTGGGACGGCTCTGTTTACAAGAACCTGGTTTACGGTACAAGTTCAATATCGCAGAAAGTGAAAAATGGATAAAGAAGTTGTGGTACTTACGTACAATGCAGTATCACTCAGCAATGAAATCTATGTCATCAGGCCCGTAGCAGCATAATGAGTGGATTCAGGTACGATGATTCTAACTGAAATAAGTCACACAGGAAAAGAAACATCATAAGATATCACTAATACACGGAATGTAAACTTGGCTACACAGGAACTGAATTACAAAACAGAACAGTGTCTCAAATTTAGAAAACCAACATATGCTTGCTTAAGGGGAAAGGTGAGTTGGGGTGCTGCATAAAACCAGAGATTGAAATGAGCACAGATAAAGTTCCTTAACCAAATATGGAATAGACAAGAGCTACTCCTTGCTCAACGAAATGGACTCAACACCCCATATTAAATGCCTAAGAGTGTACCTGACTAGGAAGTATCTTAAAACCTATGGATTGCTATGTCTCTGAAAGAGAATCAAGTGTGTGTACAGGGGCATAAACGCAGCAGTGATAGGATTGGAGAGGTTCGGTGAGCAAATGAAGACCCTTTGAAGTCATATTGCATGGTACCCATTCCACGGGTCTCAACTCTCCAGGTTTAAGGGATTCTTCCTTCAGCTAAAACATGCATGTGGAACCCAGAGTATGATCAACCGTGTGATCGGGAGACGTGTTCCAATATGTCTCAGTTTTCGTCCCCTGGTACTCGGGTGCAACATTCCAGACGCTTTACTAACACTCTCCCGACTTGGAGAGTCAGTGCCTTTAACCTCCTGTTTGGCCCAGTTTGCAATTTCTGCGGAAGATGAACAGGAATAGGGAGAACCAATGACAGACTAGCTGGAGGTGTCTGGACGGGCAAATTTAACTCTCATTTCCCACCAGGAAGAGGAATTAACCAAAGGCTCAGCGTGCCGTGCCGGAACCAGATTAGGGCCTGAAGCCATCCTGCGGGGTTGCGGCCAGCTCACGAGAAAGCGAGTTGAAGAAAGGAGCTCAGGGGCACTGTAATTCACAAACCTGCAGAGTTATAAATGACAGCTATCATCCAAAAATATACTGAAGTAAGGCTGCCAAGAGGACTTGAAAGCGGGGCAGAATTGCAGGAAACCGATTTCAGGAGGTAGACTGGAATTGCATTGAAAGCATAGGAAAAGAGGCAGAACGTCCACAATGATGCACTTGGCCAAAAAGGGCGTATGCGTTTTTTCCTGAATATATTCAGGAAAAAACGCATACGCCCTTTTTGGCCAACCAAGCAAGCTTGCAAAGGAAATCTGCACTACAGTGAAGTCTCACTTCCCCCCGGTCAAAAGGGCCATCTGAAAAAAGTGTAAAATCCAGAAAGGCAGGACAGGCCATGGAGAACTGGGAGCCTTGTTATGCTGATGGGCGGGATGTAAATTGCCAACAGCCACTCGGGAGAAGTGTATGGTGTTTCCTGAAACATCTAAAAAACAAAGCAACAGAGCCTAGGGCACTTCCACTTATGGTCCTATAGCTTAGGGAAATTAAAATCAAAAGACACAGCCACCCCAAAGGTTGGGACGGCTCTGTTTACAAGAACCTGGTTTACGGTACAAGTTCAATATCGCAGAAAGTGAAAAATGGATAAAGAAGTTGTGGTACTTACGTACAATGCAATATCACTCAGCAATGAAATCTATGTCATCAGGCCCGTAGCAGCATAATGAGTGGATTCAGGTACGATGATTCTAACTGAAATAAGTCACACAGGAAAAGAAACATCATAAGATATCACTAATACACGGAATGTAAACTTGGCTACACAGGAACTGAATTACAAAACAGAACAGGGTCTCAAATTTAGAAACCCAACTTATGCTTGCTTAAGGGGAAAGGTGAGTTGGGGTGCTGCATAAAACCAGAGATTGAAATGAGCACAGATAAAGTTCCTTAAGCCAAATATGGAATAGACAAGAGCTACTCCTTGCTCAACGTAATGGACTCAACACCCCATATTAAATGCCTAAGAGTGTACCTGACTAGGAAGTATCTTAAAACCTATGGATTGCTATGTGTCTGAAAGAGAATCAAGTGTGTGTACAGGGGCATAAACGCAGCAGTGATAGGATTGGAGAGGTTCGGTGAGCAAATGAAGACCCTTTGAAGTCATATTGCATGGTACCCATTCCACGGGTCTCAACTCTCCAGGTTTAAGGTATTCTTCCTTCAGCTAAAACATGCATGTGGAACCCAGAGTATGATCAACCGTGTGATCGGGAGACGTGTTCCAATATGTCTCAGTTTTCGTCCCCTGGTACTCGGGTGCAACATTCCAGACGCTTTACTAACACTCTCCCGACTTGGAGAGTCAGTGCCTTTAACCTCCTGTTTGGCCCAGTTTGCAATTTCTGCGGAAGATGAACAGGAATAGGGAGAACCAATGACAGACTAGCTGGAGGTGTCTGGACGGGCAAATTTAACTCTCATTTCCCACCAGGAAGAGGAATTAACCAAAGGCTCAGCGTGCCGTGCCGGAACCAGATTAGGGCCTGAAGCCATCCTGCGGTGTTGCGGCCAGCTCACGAGAAAGCGAGTTGAAGAAAGGAGCTCAGGGGCACTGTAATTCACAAACCTGCAGAGTTATAAATGACAGCTATCGTCCAAAAATATACTGAAGTAAGGCTGCCAAGAGGACTTGAAAGCGGGGCAGAATTGCAGGAAACCGATTTCAGGAGGTAGACTGGAATTGCATTGAAAGCATAGGAAAAGAGGCAGAACGTCCACAATGATGCACTTGGCCAAAAAGGGCGTATGCGTTTTTTCCTGAATATATTCAGGAAAAAACGCATACGCCCTTTTTGGCCAACCATGCAAGCTTGCAAAGGAAATCTGCTCTACAGTGAAGTCTCACTTCCCCCCGGTCAAAAGGGCCATCTGAAAAAAGTGTAAAATCCAGAAAGGCAGGACAGGCCATGGAGAACTGGGAGCCTTGTTATGCTGATGGGCGGGATGTAAATTGCCAACAGCCACTCGGGAGAAGTGTATGGTGTTTCCTGAAACATCTAAAAAACAAAGCAACAGAGCCTAGGGCACTTCCACTTATGGTCCTATAGCTTAGGGAAATTAAAATCAAAAGACACAGCCACCCCAAAGGTTGGGACGGCTCTGTTTACAAGAACCTGGTTTACGGTACAAGTTCAATATCGCAGAAAGTGAAAAATGGATAAAGAAGTTGTGGTACTTACGTACAATGCAGTATCACTCAGCAATGAAATCTATGTCATCAGGCCCGTAGCAGCATAATGAGTGGATTCAGGTACGATGATTCTAACTGAAATAAGTCACACAGGAAAAGAAACATCATAAGATATCACTAATACACGGAATGTAAACTTGGCTACACAGGAACTGAATTCCAAAACAGAACAGGGTCTCAAATTTAGAAACCCAACTTATGCTTGCTTAAGGGGAAAGGTGAGTTGGGGTGCTGCATAAAACCAGAGATTGAAATGAGCACAGATAAAGTTCCTTAAGCCAAATATGGAATAGACAAGAGCTACTCCTTGCTCAACGAAATGGACTCAACACCCCATATTAAATGCCTAAGAGTGTACCTGACTAGGAAGTATCTTAAAACCTATGGATTGCTATGTCTCTGAAAGAGAATCAAGTGTGTGTACAGGGGCATAAACGCAGCAGTGATAGGATTGGAGAGGTTCGGTGAGCAAATGAAGACCCTTTGAAGTCATATTGCATGGTACCCATTCCACGAGTCTCAACTCTCCAGGTTTAAGGTATTCTTCCTTCAGCTAAAACATGCATGTGGAACCCAGAGTATGATCAACCGTGTGATCGGGAGACGTGTTCCAATATGTCTCAGTTTTCGTCCCCTGGTACTCGGGTGCAACATTCCAGACGCTTTACTAACACTCTCCCGACTTGGAGAGTCAGTGCCTTTAACCTCCTGTTTGGCCCAGTTTGCAATTTCTGCGGAAGATGAACAGGAATAGGGAGAACCAATGACAGACTAGCTGGAGGTGTCTGGACGGGCAAATTTAACTCTCATTTCCCACCAGGAAGAGGAATTAACCAAAGGCTCAGCGTGCCGTGCCGGAACCAGATTAGGGCCTGAAACCATCCTGCGGTGTTGCGGCCAGCTCACGAGAAAGCGAGTTGAAGAAAGGAGCTCAGGGGCACTGTAATTCACAAACCTGCAGAGTTATAAATGACAGCTATCGTCCAAAAATATACTGAAGTAAGGCTGCCAAGAGGACTTGAAAGCGGGGCAGAATTGCAGGAAACCGATTTCAGGAGGTAGACTGGAATTGCATTTAAAGCATAGGAAAAGAGGCAGAACGTCCACAATGATGCACTTGGCCAAAAAGGGCGTATGCGTTTTTTCCTGAATATATTCAGGAAAAAACGCATACGCCCTTTTTGGCCAACCAAGCAAGCTTGCAAAGGAAATCTGCACTACAATGAAGTCTCACTTCCCCCCGGTCAAAAGGGCCATCTGAAAAAAGTGTAAAATCCAGAAAGGCAGGACAGGCCATGGAGAACTGGGAGCCTTGTTATGCTGATGGGCGGGATGTAAATTGCCAACAGCCACTCGGGAGAAGTGTATGGTGTTTCCTGAAACATCTAAAAAACAAAGCAACAGAGCCTAGGGCACTTCCACTTATGGTCCTATAGCTTAGGGAAATTAAAATCAAAAGACACAGCCACCCCAAATGTTGGGACGGCTCTGTTTACAAGAACCTGGTTTACGGTACAAGTTCAGTATCGCAGAAAGTGAAAAATGGATAAAGAAGTTGTGGTACTTACGTACAATGCAGTATCACTCAGCAATGAAATCTATGTCATCAGGCCCGTAGCAGCATAATGAGTGGATTCAGGTACGATGATTCTAACTGAAATAAGTCACACAGGAAAAGAAACATCATAAGATATCACTAATACACGGAATGTAAACTTGGCTACACAGGAACTGAATTACAAAACAGAACAGGGTCTCAAATTTATTAAACCAACTTATGCTTGCTTAAGGGGAAAGGTGAGTTGGGGTGCTGCATAAAACCAGAGATTGAAATGAGCACAGATAAAGTTCCTTAAGCCAAATATGGAATAGACAAGAGCTACTCCTTGCTCAACGAAATGGACTCAACACCCCATATTAAATGCCTAAGAGTGTACCTGACTAGGAAGTATCTTAAAACCTATGGATTGCTATGTCTCTGAAAGAGAATCAAGTGTGTGTACAGGGGCATAAACGCAGCAGTGATAGGATTGGAGAGGTTCGGTGAGCAAATGAAGACCCTTTGAAGTCATATTGCATGGTACCCATTCCACGGGTCTCAACTCTCCAGGTTTAAGGTATTCTTCCTTCAGCTAAAACATGCATGTGGAACCCAGAGTATGATCAACCGTGTGATCGGGAGACGTGTTCCAATATGTCTCAGTTTTCGTCCCCTGGTACTCGGGTGCAACATTCCAGACGCTTTACTAACACTCTCCCGACTTGGAGAGTCAGTGCCTTTAACCTCCTGTTTGGCCCAGTTTGCAATTTCTGCGGAAGATGAACAGGAATAGGGAGAACCAATGACAGACTAGCTGGAGGTGTGTGGACGGGCAAATTTAACTCTCATTTCCCACCAGGAAGAGGAATTAACCAAAGGCTCAGCGTGCCGTGCCGGAACCAGATTAGGGCCTGAAGCCATCCTGCGGGGTTGCGGCCAGCTCACGAGAAAGCGAGTTGAAGAAAGGAGCTCAGGGGCACTGTAATTCACAAACCTGCAGAGTTATAAATGACAGCTATCGTCCAAAAATATACTGAAGTAAGGCTGCCAAGAGGACTTGAAAGCGGGGCAGAATTGCAGGAAACCGATTTCAGGAGGTAGACTGGAATTGCATTTAAAGCATAGGAAAAGAGGCAGAACGTCCACAATGATGCACTTGGCCAAAAAGGCCGTATGCGTTTTTTCCTGAATATATTCAGGAAAAAACGCATACGCCCTTTTTGGCCAACCAAGCAAGCTTGCAAAGGAAATCTGCACTACAGTGAAGTCTCACTTCCCCCCGGTCAAAAGGGCCATCTGAAAAAAGTGTAAAATCCAGAAAGGCAGGACAGGCCATGGAGAACTGGGAGCCTTGTTATGCTGATGGGCGGGATGTAAATTGCCAACAGCCACTCGGGAGAAGTGTATGGTGTTTCCTGAAACATCTAAAAAACAAAGCAACAGAGCCTAGGGCACTTCCACTTATGGTCCTATAGCTTAGGGAAATTAAAATCAAAAGACACAGCCACCCCAAAGGTTGGGACGGCTCTGTTTACAAGAACCTGGTTTACGGTACAAGTTCAATATCGCAGAAAGTGAAAAATGGATAAAGAAGTTGTGGTACTTACGTACAATGCAGTATCACTCAGCAATGAAATCTATGTCATCAGGCCCGTAGCAGCATAATGAGTGGATTCAGGTACGATGATTCTAACTGAAATAAGTCACACAGAAAAAGAAACATCATAAGATATCACTAATACACGGAATGTAACCTTGGCTACACAGGAACTGAATTACAAAACAGAACAGGGTCTCAAATTTAGAAACCCAACTTATGCTTGCTTAAGGGGAAAGGTGAGTTGGGGTGCTGCATAAAACCAGAGATTGAAATGAGCACAGATAAAGTTCCTTAAGCCAAATATGGAATAGACAAGAGCTACTCCTTGCTCAACGAAATGGATTCAACACCCCATATTAAACGC
The DNA here is from genome assembly GCF_949774975.1 of Lagenorhynchus albirostris. Classification (NCBI taxonomy): domain Eukaryota; kingdom Metazoa; phylum Chordata; class Mammalia; order Artiodactyla; family Delphinidae; genus Lagenorhynchus; species Lagenorhynchus albirostris. Next base: position 564,941 of record NW_026783590.1, on the reverse strand, counting down.
CTAAGAGTGTACCTGACTAGGAAGTATCTTAAAACCTATGGATTGCTATGTCTCTGAAAGAGAATCAAGTGTGTGTACAGGGGCATAAACGCAGCAGTGATAGGATTGGAGAGGTTCGGTGAGCAAATGAAGACCCTTTGAAGTCATATTGCATGGTACCCATTCCACGGGTCTCAACTCTCCAGGTTTAAGGTATTCTTCCTTCAGCTAAAACATGCATGTGGAACCCAGAGTATGATCAACCGTGTGATCGGGAGACGTGTTCCAATATGTCTCAGTTTTCGTCCCCTGGTACTCGGGTGCAACATTCCAGACGCTTTACTAACACTCTCCCGACTTGGAGAGTCAGTGCCTTTAACCTCCTGTTTGGCCCAGTTTGCAATTTCTGCGGAAGATGAACAGGAATAGGGAGAACCAATGACAGACTAGCTAGAGGTGTGTGGACGGGCAAATTTAACTCTCATTTCCCACCAGGAAGAGGAATTAACCAAAGGCTCAGCATGCCGTGCCGGAACCAGATTAGGGCCTGAAGCCATCCTGCGGTGTTGCGGCGAGCTCACGAGAAAGCGACTTGAAGAAAGGAGCTCAGGGGCACTGTAATTCACAAACCTGCAGAGTTATAAATGACAGCTATCGTCCAAAAATATACTGAAGTAAGGCTGCCAAGAGGACTTGAAAGCGGGGCAGAATTGCAGGAAACCGATTTCAGGAGGTAGACTGGAATTGCATTGAAAGCATAGGAAAAGAGGCAGAACGTCCACAATGATGCACTTGGCCAAAAAGGGCGTATGCGTTTTTTCCTGAATATATTCAGGAAAAAACGCATACGCCCTTTTTGGCCAACCAAGCAAGCTTGCAAAGGAAATCTGCACTACAATGAAGTCTCACTTCCCCCCGGTCAAAAGGGCCATCTGAAAAAAGTGTAAAATCCAGAAAGGCAGGACAGGCCATGGAGAACTGGGAGCCTTGTTATGCTGATGGGCGGGATGTAAATTGCCAACAGCCACTCGGGAGAAGTGTATGGTGTTTCCTGAAACATCTAAAAAACAAAGCAACAGAGCCTAGGGCACTTCCACTTATGGTCCTATAGCTTAGGGAAATTAAAATCAAAAAGACACAGCCACCCCAAAGGTTGGGACGGCTCTGTTTACAAGAACCTGGTTTACGGTACAAGTTCAATATCGCAGAAAGTGAAAAATGGATAAAGAAGTTGTGGTACTTACGTACAATGCAATATCAATCAGCAATGAAATCTATGTCATCAGGCCCGTAGCAGCATAATGAGTGGATTCAGGTACGATGATTCTAACTGAAATAAGTCACACAGAAAAAGAAACATCATAAGATATCACTAATACACGGAATGTAACCTTGGCTACACAGGAACTGAATTACAAAACAGAACAGGGTCTCAAATTTAGAAAACCAACTTATGCTTGCTTAAGGGGAAAGGTGAGTTGGGGTGCTGCATAAAACCAGAGATTGAAATGAGCACAGATAAAGTTCCTTAAGCCAAATATGGAATAGACAAGAGCTACTCCTTGCTCAACGGAATGGACTCAACACCCCATATTAAATGCCTAAGAGTGTACCTGACTAGGAAGTATCTTAAAACCTATGGATTGCTATGTCTCTGAAAGAGAATCAAGCGTGTGTACAGGGGCATAAACGCAGCAGTAATAGGATTGGAGAGGTTCGGTGAGCAAATGAAGACCCTTTGAAGTCATATTGCATGGTACCCATTCCACGGGTCTCAACTCTCCAGGTTTAAGGTATTCTTCCTTCAGCTAAAACATGCATGTGGAACCCAGAGTATGATCAACCGTGTGATCGGGAGACGTGTTCCAATATGTCTCAGTTTTCGTCCCCTGGTACTCGGGTGCAACATTCCAGACGCTTTACTAACACTCTCCCGACTTGGAGAGTCAGTGCCTTTAACCTCCTGTTTGGCCCAGTTTGCAATTTCTGCGGAAGATGAACAGGAATAGGGAGAACCAATGACAGACTAGCTGGAGGTGTGTGGACGGGCAAATTTAACTCTCATTTCCCACCAGGAAGAGGAATTAACCAAAGGCTCAGCGTGCCGTGCCGGAACCAGATTAGGGCCTGAAGCCATCCTGCGGTGTTGCGGCCAGCTCACGAGAAAGCGAGTTGAAGAAAGGAGCTCAGGGGCACTGTAATTCACAAACCTGCAGAGTTATAAATGACAGCTATCGTCCAAAAATATACTGAAGTAAGGCTGCCAAGAGGACTTGAAAGCGGGGCAGAATTGCAGGAAACCGATTTCAGGAGGTAGACTGGAATTGCATTTAAAGCATAGGAAAAGAGGCAGAACGTCCACAATGATGCACTTGGCCAAAAAGGGCGTATGCGTTTTTTCCTGAATATATTCAGGAAAAAACGCATACGCCCTTTTTGGCCAACCAAGCAAGCTTGCAAAGGAAATCTGCACTACAATGAAGTCTCACTTCCCCCCGGTCAAAAGGGCCATCTGAAAAAAGTGTAAAATCCAGAAAGGCAGGACAGGCCATGGAGAACTGGGAGCCTTGTTATGCTGATGGGCGGGATGTAAATTGCCAACAGCCACTCGGGAGAAGTGTATGGTGTTTCCTGAAACATCTAAAAAACAAAGCAACAGAGCCTAGGGCACTTCCACTTATGGTCCTATAGCTTAGGGAAATTAAAATCAAAAGACACAGCCACCCCAAAGGTTGGGACTGCTCTGTTTACAAGAACCTGGTTTACGGTACAAGTTCAATATCGCAGAAAGTGAAAAATGGATAAAGAAATTGTGGTACTTACGTACAATGCAATATCACTCGGCAATGAAATCTATGTCATCAGGCCCGTAGCAGCATAATGAGTGGATTCAGGTACGATGATTCTAACTGAAATAAGTCACACAGAAAAAGAAACATCATAAGATATCACTAATACACGGAATGTAAACTTGGCTACACAGGAACTGAATTACAAAACAGAACAGGGTCTCAAATTTAGAAAACCAACTTATGCTTGCTTAAGGGGAAAGGTGAGTTGGGGTGCTGCATAAAACCAGAGATTGAAATGAGCACAGATAAAGTTCCTTAAGCCAAATATGGAATAGACAAGAGCTACTCCTTGCTCAACGAAATGGATTCAACACCCCATATTAAACACCTAGAATGTACCTGACTAGGAAGTATCTTAAAACCTATGGATTGCTATGTCTCCGAAAGAGAATCAAGCGTGTGTGCAGGGGCATAAACGCAGCAGTGATAGGATTGGAGAGGTTCGGTGAGCAAATGAAGACCCTTTGAAGTCATATTGCATGGTACCCATTCCACGGGTCTCAACTCTCCAGGTTTAAGGTATTCTTCCTTCAGCTAAAACATGCATGTGGAACCCAGAGTATGATCAACCGTGTGATCGGGAGACGTGTTCCAATATGTCTCAGTTTTCGTCCCCTGGTACTCAGGTGCAACATTCCAGACGCTTTACTAACACTCTCCCGACTTGGAGAGTCAGTGCCTTTAACCTCCTGTTTGGCCCAGTTTGCAATTTCTGCGGAAGATGAACAGGAATAGGGAGAACCAATGACAGCCTAGCTGGAGGTGTCTGGACGGGCAAATTTAACTCTCATTTCCCACCAGGAAGAGGAATTAACCAAAGGCTCAGCGTGCCGTGCCGGAACCAGATTAGGGCCTGAAGCCATCCTGCGGTGTTGTGGCCAGCTCACAAAAAAGCGACTTGAAGAAAGGAGCTCAGGGGCACTGTAATTCACAAACCTGCAGAGTTATAAATGACAGCTATCGTCCAAAAATATACTGAAGTAAGGCTGCCAAGAGGACTTGAAAGCGGGGCAGAATTGCAGGAAACCGATTTCAGGAGGTAGACTGGAATTGCATTGAAAGCATAGGAAAAGAGGCAGAACGTCCACAATGATGCACTTGGCCAAAAAGGGCGTATGCGTTTTTTCCTGAATATATTCAGGAAAAAACGCATACGCCGTTTTTGGCCAACCATGCAAGCTTGCAAAGGAAATCTGCTCTACAGTGAAGTCTCACTTCCCCGCGGTCAAAAGGGCCATCTGAAAAAAGTGTAAAATCCAGAAAGGCAGGACAGGCCATGGAGAACTGGGAGCCTTGTTATGCTGATGGGCGGGATGTAAATTGCCAACAGCCACTCGGGAGAAGTGTATGGTGTTTCCTGAAACATCTAAAAAACAAAGCAACAGAGCCTAGGGCACTTCCACTTATGGTCCTATAGCTTAGGGAAATTAAAATCAAAAAGACACAGCCACCCCAAAGGTTGGGACGGCTCTGTTTACAAGAACCTGGTTTACGGTACAAGTTCAATATCGCAGAAAGTGAAAAATGGATAAAGAAGTTGTGGTACTTACGTACAATGCAGTATCACTCAGCAATGCAATCTATGTCATCAGGCCCGTAGCAGCATAATGAGTGGATTCAGGTACGATGATTCTAACTGAAATAAGTCACACAGGAAAAGAAACATCATAAGATATCACTAATACACGGAATGTAACCTTGGCTACACAGGAACTGAATTACAAAACAGAACAGGGTCTCAAATTTAGAAAACCAACTTATGCTTGCTTAAGGGGAAAGGTGAGTTGGGGTGCTGCATAAAACCAGAGATTGAAATGAGCACAGATAAAGTTCCTTAAGCCAAATATGGAATAGACAAGAGCTACTCCTTGCTCAACGAAATGGACTCAACACCCCATATTAAATGCCTAAGAGTGTACCTGACTAGGAAGTATCTTAAAACCTATGGATTGCTATGTCTCTGAAAGAGAATCAAGTGTGTGTACAGGGGCATAAACGCAGCAGTGATAGGATTGGAGAGGTTCGGTGAGCAAATGAAGACCCTTTGAAGTCATATTGCATGGTACCCATTCCACGGGTCTCAACTCTCCAGGTTTAAGGTATTCTTCCTTCAGCTAAAACATGCATGTGGAACCCAGAGTATGATCAACCGTGTGATCGGGAGACGTGTTCCAATATGTCTCAGTTTTCGTCCCCTGGTACTCGGGTGCAACATTCCAGACGCTTTACTAACACTCTCCCGACTTGGAGAGTCAGTGCCTTTAACCTCCTGTTTGGCCCAGTTTGCAATTTCTGCGGAAGATGAACAGGAATAGGGAGAACCAATGACAGACTAGCTGGAGGTGTCTGGACGGGCAAATTTAACTCTCATTTCCCACCAGGAAGAGGAATTAACCAAAGGCTCAGCATGCCGTGCCGGAACCAGATTAGGGCCTGAAGCCATCCTGCGGTGTTGCGGCCAGCTCACGAGAAAGCGAGTTGAAGAAAGGAGCTCAGGGGCACTGTAATTCACAAACCTGCAGAGTTATAAATGACAGCTATCGTCCAAAAATATACTGAAGTAAGGCTGCCAAGAGGACTTGAAAGCGGGGCAGAATTGCAGGAAACCGATTTCAGGAGGTAGACTGGAATTGCATTTAAAGCATAGGAAAAGAGGCAGAACGTCCACAATGATGCACTTGGCCAAAAAGGGCGTATGCGTTTTTTCCTGAATATATTCAGGAAAAAACGCATACGCCCTTTTTGGCCAACCAAGCAAGCTTGCAAAGGAAATCTGCACTACAATGAAGTCTCACTTCCCCCCGGTCAAAAGGGCCATCTGAAAAAAGTGTAAAATCCAGAAAGGCAGGACAGGCCATGGAGAACTGGGAGCCTTGTTATGCTGATGGGCGGGATGTAAATTGCCAACAGCCACTCGGGAGAAGTGTATGGTGTTTCCTGAAACATCTAAAAAACAAAGCAACAGAGTCTAGGGCACTTCCACTTATGGTCCTATAGTTTAGGGAAATTAAAATCAAAAAGATAGAGCCACCCCAAAGGTTGGGACGGCTCTGTTTACAAGAACCTGGTTTACGGTACAAGTTCAATATCGCAGAAAGTGAAAAATGGATAAAGAAGTTGTGGTACTTACGTACAATGCAATATCAATCAGCAATGAAATCTATGTCATCAGGCCCGTAGCAGCATAATGAGTGGATTCAGGTACGATGATTCTAACTGAAATAAGTCACACAGAAAAAGAAACATCATAAGATATCACTAATACACGGAATGTAACCTTGGCTACACAGGAACTGAATTACAAAACAGAAAAGGGTCTCAAATTTAGAAAACCAACTTATGCTTGCTTAAGGGGAAAGGTGAGTTGGGGTGCTGCATAAAACCAGAGATTGAAATGAGCACAGATAAAGTTCCTTAAGCCAAATATGGAATAGACAAGAGCTACTCCTTGCTCAACGAAATGGACTCAACACCCCATATTAAATGCCTAAGAGTGTACCTGACTAGGAAGTATCTTAAAACCTATGGATTGCTATGTCTCTGAAAGAGAATCAAGTGTGTGTACAGGGGCATAAACGCAGCAGTGATAGGATTGGAGAGGTTCGGTGAGCAAATGAAGACCCTTTGAAGTCATATTGCATGGTACCCATTCCACGGGTCTCAACTCTCCAGGTTTAAGGTATTCTTCCTTCAGCTAAAACATGCATGTGGAACCCAGAGTATGATCAACCGTGTATTCGGGAGACGTGTTCCAATATGTCTCAGTTTTCGTCCCCTGGTACTCGGGTGCAACATTCCAGACGCTTTACTAACACTCTCCCGACTTGGAGAGTCAGTGCCTTTAACCTCCTGTTTGGCCCAGTTTGCAATTTCTGCGGAAGATGAACAGGAATAGGGAGAACCAATGACAGACTAGCTGGAGGTGTGTGGACGGGCAAATTTAACTCTCATTTCGCACGAGGAAGAGGAATTAACCAAAGGCTCAGCGTGCCGTGCCGGAACCAGATTAGGGCCTGAAGCCATCCTGCGGTGTTGCGGCCAGCTCACAAAAAAGCGACTTGAAGAAAGGAGCTCAGGGGCACTGTAATTCACAAACCTGCAGAGTTATAAATGACAGCTATCGTCCAAAAATATACTGAAGTAAGGCTGCCAAGAGGACTTGAAAGCGGGGCAGAATTGCAGGAAACCGATTTCAGGAGGTAGACTGGAATTGCATTGAAAGCATAGGAAAAGAGGCAGAACGTCCACAATGATGCACTTGGCCAAAAAGGGCGTATGCGTTTTTTCCTGAATATATTCAGGAAAAAACGCATACGCCGTTTTTGGCCAACCATGCAAGCTTGCAAAGGAAATCTGCTCTACAGTGAAGTCTCACTTCCCCGCGGTCAAAAGGGCCATCTGAAAAAAGTGTAAAATCCAGAAAGGCAGGACAGGCCATGGAGAACTGGGAGCCTTGTTATGCTGATGGGCGGGATGTAAATTGCCAACAGCCACTCGGGAGAAGTGTATGGTGTTTCCTGAAACATCTAAAAAACAAAGCAACAGAGCCTAGGGCACTTCCACTTATGGTCCTATAGCTTAGGGAAATTAAAATCAAAAAGACACAGCCACCCCAAAGGTTGGGACGGCTCTGTTTACAAGAACCTGGTTTACGGTACAAGTTCAATATCGCAGAAAGTGAAAAATGGATAAAGAAGTTGTGGTACTTACGTACAATGCAGTATCACTCAGCAATGCAATCTATGTCATCAGGCCCGTAGCAGCATAATGAGTGGATTCAGGTACGATGATTCTAACTGAAATAAGTCACACAGGAAAAGAAACATCATAAGATATCACTAATACACGGAATGTAACCTTGGCTACACAGGAACTGAATTACAAAACAGAACAGGGTCTCAAATTTAGAAAACCAACTTATGCTTGCTTAAGGGGAAAGGTGAGTTGGGGTGCTGCATAAAACCAGAGATTGAAATGAGCACAGATAAAGTTCCTTAAGCCAAATATGGAATAGACAAGAGCTACTCCTTGCTCAACGAAATGGACTCAACACCCCATATTAAATGCCTAAGAGTGTACCTGACTAGGAAGTATCTTAAAACCTATGGATTGCTATGTCTCTGAAAGAGAATCAAGTGTGTGTACAGGGGCATAAACGCAGCAGTGATAGGATTGGAGAGGTTCGGTGAGCAAATGAAGACCCTTTGAAGTCATATTGCATGGTACCCATTCCACGGGTCTCAACTCTCCAGGTTTAAGGTATTCTTCCTTCAGCTAAAACATGCATGTGGAACCCAGAGTATGATCAACCGTGTGATCGGGAGACGTGTTCCAATATGTCTCAGTTTTCGTCCCCTGGTACTCGGGTGCAACATTCCAGACGCTTTACTAACACTCTCCCGACTTGGAGAGTCAGTGCCTTTAACCTCCTGTTTGGCCCAGTTTGCAATTTCTGCGGAAGATGAACAGGAATAGGGAGAACCAATGACAGACTAGCTGGAGGTGTCTGGACGGGCAAATTTAACTCTCATTTCCCACCAGGAAGAGGAATTAACCAAAGGCTCAGCATGCCGTGCCGGAACCAGATTAGGGCCTGAAGCCATCCTGCGGTGTTGCGGCCAGCTCACGAGAAAGCGAGTTGAAGAAAGGAGCTCAGGGGCACTGTAATTCACAAACCTGCAGAGTTATAAATGACAGCTATCGTCCAAAAATATACTGAAGTAAGGCTGCCAAGAGGACTTGAAAGCGGGGCAGAATTGCAGGAAACCGATTTCAGGAGGTAGACTGGAATTGCATTTAAAGCATAGGAAAAGAGGCAGAACGTCCACAATGATGCACTTGGCCAAAAAGGGCGTATGCGTTTTTTCCTGAATATATTCAGGAAAAAACGCATACGCCCTTTTTGGCCAACCAAGCAAGCTTGCAAAGGAAATCTGCACTACAATGAAGTCTCACTTCCCCCCGGTCAAAAGGGCCATCTGAAAAAAGTGTAAAATCCAGAAAGGCAGGACAGGCCATGGAGAACTGGGAGCCTTGTTATGCTGATGGGCGGGATGTAAATTGCCAACAGCCACTCGGGAGAAGTGTATGGTGTTTCCTGAAACATCTAAAAAACAAAGCAACAGAGTCTAGGGCACTTCCACTTATGGTCCTATAGTTTAGGGAAATTAAAATCAAAAAGATAGAGCCACCCCAAAGGTTGGGACGGCTCTGTTTACAAGAACCTGGTTTACGGTACAAGTTCAATATCGCAGAAAGTGAAAAATGGATAAAGAAGTTGTGGTACTTACGTACAATGCAATATCAATCAGCAATGAAATCTATGTCATCAGGCCCGTAGCAGCATAATGAGTGGATTCAGGTACGATGATTCTAACTGAAATAAGTCACACAGAAAAAGAAACATCATAAGATATCACTAATACACGGAATGTAACCTTGGCTACACAGGAACTGAATTACAAAACAGAAAAGGGTCTCAAATTTAGAAAACCAACTTATGCTTGCTTAAGGGGAAAGGTGAGTTGGGGTGCTGCATAAAACCAGAGATTGAAATGAGCACAGATAAAGTTCCTTAAGCCAAATATGGAATAGACAAGAGCTACTCCTTGCTCAACGAAATGGACTCAACACCCCATATTAAATGCCTAAGAGTGTACCTGACTAGGAAGTATCTTAAAACCTATGGATTGCTATGTCTCTGAAAGAGAATCAAGTGTGTGTACAGGGGCATAAACGCAGCAGTGATAGGATTGGAGAGGTTCGGTGAGCAAATGAAGACCCTTTGAAGTCATATTGCATGGTACCCATTCCACGGGTCTCAACTCTCCAGGTTTAAGGTATTCTTCCTTCAGCTAAAACATGCATGTGGAACCCAGAGTATGATCAACCGTGTATTCGGGAGACGTGTTCCAATATGTCTCAGTTTTCGTCCCCTGGTACTCGGGTGCAACATTCCAGACGCTTTACTAACACTCTCCCGACTTGGAGAGTCAGTGCCTTTAACCTCCTGTTTGGCCCAGTTTGCAATTTCTGCGGAAGATGAACAGGAATAGGGAGAACCAATGACAGACTAGCTGGAGGTGTGTGGACGGGCAAATTTAACTCTCATTTCGCACGAGGAAGAGGAATTAACCAAAGGCTCAGCGTGCCGTGCCGGAACCAGATTAGGGCCTGAAGCCATCCTGCGGTGTTGCGGCCAGCTCACGAGAAAGCGAGTTGAAGAAAGGAGCTCAGGGGCACTGTAATTCACAAACCTGCAGAGTTATAAATGACAGCTATCATCCAAAAATATACTGAAGTAAGGCTGCCAAGAGGACTTGAAAGCGGGGCAGAATTGCAGGAAACCGATTTCAGGAGGTAGACTGGAATTGCATTGAAAGCATAGGAAAAGAGGCAGAACGTCCACAATGATGCACTTGGCCAAAAAGGGCGTATGCGTTTTTTCCTGAATATATTCAGGAAAAAACGCATACGCCCTTTTTGGCCAACCAAGCAAGCTTGCAAAGGAAATCTGCACTACAGTGAAGTCTCACTTCCCCCCGGTCAAAAGGGCCATCTGAAAAAAGTGTAAAATCCAGAAAGGCAGGACAGGCCATGGAGAACTGGGAGCCTTGTTATGCTGATGGGCGGGATGTAAATTGCCAACAGCCACTCGGGAGAAGTGTATGGTGTTTCCTGAAACATCTAAAAAACAAAGCAACAGAGCCTAGGGCACTTCCACTTATGGTCCTATAGCTTAGGGAAATTAAAATCAAAAGACACAGCCACCCCAAAGGTTGGGACGGCTCTGTTTACAAGAACCTGGTTTACGGTACAAGTTCAATATCACAGAAAGTGAAAAATGGATAAAGAAGTTGTGGTACTTACGTACAATGCAATATCAATCAGCAATGAAATCTATGTCATCAGGCCCGTAGCAGCATAATGAGTGGATTCAGGTACGATGATTCTAACTGAAATAAGTCACACAGAAAAAGAAACATCATAAGATATCACTAATACACGGAATGTAACCTTGGCTACACAGGAACTGAATTACAAAACAGAACAGGGTCTCAAATTTAGAAAACCAACTTATGCTTGCTTAAGGGGAAAGGTGAGTTGGGGTGCTGCATAAAACCAGAGATTGAAATGAGCACAGATAAAGTTCCTTAAGCCAAATATGGAATAGACAAGAGCTACTCCTTGCTCAACGAAATGGACTCAACACCCCATATTAAATGCCTAAGAGTGTACCTGACTAGGAAGTATCTTAAAACCTATGGATTGCTATGTCTCTGAAAGAGAATCAAGTGTGTGTACAGGGGCATAAACGCAGCAGTGATAGGATTGGAGAGGTTCGGTGAGCAAATGAAGACCCTTTGAAGTCATATTGCATGGTACCCATTCCACGGGTCTCAACTCTCCAGGTTTATGGTATTCTTCCTTCAGCTAAAACATGCATGTGGAACCCAGAGTATGATCAACCGTGTGATCGGGAGACGTGCTCCAATATGTCTCAGTTTTCGTCCCCTGGTACTCGGGTGCAACATTCCAGACGCTTTACTAACACTCTCCCGACTTGGAGAGTCAGTGCCTTTAACCTCCTGTTTGGCCCAGTTTGCAATTTCTGCGGAAGATGAACAGGAATAGGGAGAACCAATGACAGACTAGCTGGAGGTGTCTGGACGGGCAAATTTAACTCTCATTTCCCACCAGGAAGAGGAATTAACCAAAGGCTCAGCGTGCCGTGCCGGAACCAGATTAGGGCCTGAAGCCATCCTGCGGTGTTGCGGCCAGCTCACGAGAAAGCGAGTTGAAGAAAGGAGCTCAGGGGCACTGTAATTCACAAACCTGCAGAGTTATAAATGACAGCTATCGTCCAAAAATATACTGAAGTAAGGCTGCCAAGAGGACTTGAAAGCGGGGCAGAATTGCAGGAAACCGATTTCAGGAGGTAGACTGGAATTGCATTGAAAGCATAGGAAAAGAGGCAGAACGTCCACAATGATGCACTTGGCCAAAAAGGGCGTATGCGTTTTTTCCTGAATATATTCAGGAAAAAACTCATACGCCTTTTTTGGCCAACCATGCAAGCTTGCAAAGGAAATCTGCTCTACAGTGAAGTCTCACTTCCCCCCGGTCAAAAGGGCCATCTGAAAAAAGTGTAAAATCCAGAAAGGCAGGACAGGCCATGGAGAACTGGGAGCCTTGTTATGCTGATGGGCGGGATGTAAATTGCCAACAGCCACTCGGGAGAAGTGTATGGTGTTTCCTGAAACAGCTAAAAAACAAAGCAACAGAGCCTAGGGCACTTCCACTTATGGTCCTATAGCTTAGGGAAATTAAAATCAAAAAGACACAGCCACCCCAAAGGTTGGGACGGCTCTGTTTACAAGAACCTGGTTTACGGTACAAGTTCAATATCGCAGAAAGTGAAAAATGGATAAAGAAGTTGTGGTACTTACGTACAATGCAGTATCACTCAGCAATGAAATCTATGTCATCAGGCCCGTAGCAGCATAATGAGTGGATTCAGGTATGATGATTCTAACTGAAATAAGTCACACAGGAAAAGAAACATCATAAGATATCACTAATACACGGAATGTAACCTTGGCTACACAGGAACTGAATTACAAAACAGAACAGGGTCTCAAATTTAGAAAACCAACTTATGCTTGCTTAAGGGGAAAGGTGAGTTGGGGTGCTGCATAAAACCAGAGATTGAAATGAGCACAGATAAAGTTCCTTAAGCCAAATATGGAATAGACAAGAGCTACTCCTTGCTCAACGAAATGGATTCAACACCCCATATTAAATGCCTAAGAATGTACCTGACTAGGAAGTATCTTAAAACCTATGGATTGCTATGTCTCCAAAAGAGAATGAAGCGTGTGTACAGGGGCATAAACGCAGCAGTGATAGGATTGGAGAGGTTCGGTGAGCAAATGAAGACCCTTTGAAATCATATTGCATGGAACCCATTCCACGGGTCTCAACTCTCCAGGTTTAAGGTATTCTTCCTTCAGCTAAAACATGCATGTGGAACCCAGAGTATGATCAACCGTGTGATCGGGAGACGTGTTCCAATATGTGTCAGTTTTCGTCCCCTGGTACTCAGGTGCAACATTCCAGACGCTTTACTAACACTCTCCCGACTTGGAGAGTCAGTGCCTTTAACCTCCTGTTTGGCCCAGTTTGCAATTTCTGCGGAAGATGAACAGGAATAGGGAGAACCAATGACAGACTAGCTGGAGGTGTCTGGACGGGCAAATTTAACTCTCATTTCCCACCAGGAAGAGGAATTAACCAAAGGCTCAGCGTGCCGTGCCGGAACCAGATTAGGGCCTGAAGCCATCCTGCGGTGTTGTGGCCAGCTCACGAGAAAGCGACTTGAAGAAAGGAGCTCAGGGGCACTGTAATTCACAAACCTGCAGAGTTATAAATGACAGCTATCGTCCAAAAATATACTGAAGTAAGGCTGCCAAGAGGACTTGAAAGCGGGGCAGAATTGCAGGAAACCGATTTCAGGAGGTAGACTGGAATTGCATTTAAAGCATAGGAAAAGAGGCAGAACGTCCACAATGATGCACTTGGCCAAAAAGGGCGTATGCGTTTTTTCCTGAATATATTCAGGAAAAAACGCATACGCCCTTTTTGGCCAACCATGCAAGCTTGCAAAGGAAATCTGCTCTACAGTGAAGTCTCACTTCCCCCCGGTCAAAAGGGCCATCTGAAAAAAGTGTAAAATCCAGAAAGGCAGGACAGGCCATGGAGAACTGGGAGCCTTGTTATGCTGATGGGCGGGATGTAAATTGCCAACAGCCACTCGGGAGAAGTGTATGGTGTTTCCTGAAACATCTAAAAAACAAAGCAACAGAGCCTAGGGCACTTCCACTTATGGTCCTATAGCTTAGGGAAATTAAAATCAAAAGACACAGCCACCCCAAAGGTTGGGACGGCTCTGTTTACAAGAACCTGGTTTACGGTACAAGTTCAATATCGCAGAAAGTGAAAAATGGATAAAGAAGTTGTGGTACTTACGTACAATGCAATATCAATCAGCAATGAAATCTATGTCATCAGGCCCGTAGCAGCATAATGAGTGGATTCAGGTACGATGATTCTAACTGAAATAAGTCACACAGAAAAAGAAACATCATAAGATATCACTAATACACGGAATGTAACCTTGGCTACACAGGAACTGAATTACAAAACAGAACAGGGTCTCAAATTTAGAAACCCAACTTATGCTTGCTTAAGGGGAAAGGTGAGTTGGGGTGCTGCATAAAACCAGAGATTGAAATGAGCACAGATAAAGTTCCTTAAGCCAAATATGGAATAGACAAGAGCTACTCCTTGCTCAACGAAATGGACTCAACACCCCATATTAAATGCCTAAGAGTGTACCTGACTAGGAAGTATCTTAAAACCTATGGATTGCTATGTCTCTGAAAAAGAATCAAGTGTGTGTACAGGGGCATAAACGCAGCAGTGATAGGATTGGAGAGGTTTGGTGAGCAAATGAAGACCCTTTGAAGTCATATTGCATGGTACCCATTCCACGGGTCTCAACTCTCCAGGTTTAAGGTATTCTTCCTTCAGCTAAAACATGCATGTGGAACCCAGAGTATGATCAACCGTGTGATCGGGAGACGTGTTCCAATATGTCTCAGTTTTCGTCCCCTGGTACTCGGGTGCAACATTCCAGACACTTTACTAACACTCTCTCGGCTTGGAGAGTCAGTGCCTTTAACCTCCTGTTTGGCCCAGTTTGCAATTTCTGCGGAAGATGAACAGGAATAGGGAGAACCAATGACAGACTAGCTGGAGGTGTCTGGACGGGCAAATTTAACTCTCATTTCCCACCAGGAAGAGGAATTAACCAAAGGCTCAGCGTGCCGTGCCGGAACCAGATTAGGGCCTGAAGCCATCCTGCGGTGTTGCGGCCAGCTCACGAGAAAGCGAGTTGAAGAAAGGAGCTCAGGGGCACTGTAATTCACAAACCTGCAGAGTTATAAATGACAGCTATCGTCCAAAAATATACTGAAGTAAGGCTGCCAAGAGGACTTGAAAGCGGGGCAGAATTGCAGGAAACCGATTTCAGGAGGTAGACTGGAATTGCATTTAAAGCATAGGAAAAGAGGCAGAACGTCCACAATGATGCACTTGGCCAAAAAGGGCGTATGCGTTTTTTCCTGAATATATTCAGGAAAAAACGCATACGCCCTTTTTGGCCAACCAAGCAAGCTTGCAAAGGAAATCTGCACTACAGTGAAGTCTCACTTACCCCCGGTCAAAAGGGCCATCTGAAAAAAGTGTAAAATCCAGAAAGGCAGGACAGGCCATGGAGAACTGGGAGCCTTGTTATGCTGATGGGCGGGATGTAAATTGCCAACAGCCACTCGGGAGAAGTGTATGGTGTTTCCTGAAACATCTAAAAAACAAAGCAACAGAGCCTAGGGCACTTCCACTTATGGTCCTATAGCTTAGGGAAATTAAAATCAAAAAGACACAGCCACCCCAAAGGTTGGGACGGCTCTGTTTACAAGAACCTGGTTTACGGTACAAGTTCAATATCGCAGAAAGTGAAAAATGGATAAAGAAGTTGTGGTACTTACGTACAATGCAGTATCACTCAGCAATGAAATCTATGTCATCAGGCCCGTAGCAGCATAATGAGTGGATTCAGGTACGATGATTCTAACTGAAATAAGTCACACAGGAAAAGAAACATCATAAGATATCACTAATACATGGAATGTAACCTTGGCTACACAGGAACTGAATTACAAAACAGAACAGGGTCTCAAATTTAGAAACCCAACTTATGCTTGCTTAAGGGGAAAGGTGAGTTGGGGTGCTGCATAAAACCAGAGATTGAAATGAGCACAGATAAAGTTCCTTAAGCCAAATATGGAATAGACAAGAGCTACTCCTTGCTCAACGAAATGGACTCAACACCCCATATTAAATGCCTAAGAGTGTACCTGACTAGGAAGTATCTTAAAACCTATGGATTGCTATGTCTCCGAAAGAGAATCAAGCGTGTGTACAGGGGCATAAACGCAGCAGTGATAGGACTGGAGAGGTTTGGTGAGCAAATGAAGACCCTTTGAAGTCATATTGCATGGAACCCATTCCACGGGTCTCAACTCTCCAGGTTTAAGGTATTCTTCCTTCAGCTAAAACATGCATGTGGAACCCAGAGTATGATCAACCGTGTGATCGGGAGACGTGTTCCAATATGTGTCAGTTTTCGTCCCCTGGTACTCATGTGCAACATTCCAGACGCTTTACTAACACTCTCCCGACTTGGAGAGTCAGTGCCTTTAACCTCCTGTTTGGCCCAGTTTGCAATTTCTGCGGAAGATGAACAGGAATAGGCAGAACCAATGACAGACTAGCTGGAGGTGTCTGGACGGGCAAATTTAACTCTCATTTCCCACCAGGAAGAGGAATTAACCAAAGGCTCAGCGTGCCGTGCCGGAACCAGATTAGGGCCTGAAGCTATCCTGCGTTGTTGTGGCCAGCTCACAAGAAAGCGACTTGAAGAAAGGAGCTCAGGGGCACTGTAATTCACAAACCTGCAGAGTTATAAATGACAGCTATCGTCCAAAAATATACTGAAGTAAGGCTGCCAAGAGGACTTGAAAGCGGGGCAGAATTGCAGGAAACCGATTTCAGGAGGTAGACTGGAATTGCATTTAAAGCATAGGAAAAGAGGCAGAACGTCCACAATGATGCACTTGGCCAAAAAGGGCGTATGCGTTTTTTCCTGAATATATTCAGGAAAAAACGCATACGCCCTTTTTGGCCAACCAAGCAAGCTTGCAAAGGAAATCTGCTCTACAGTGAAGTCTCACTTCCCCCCGGTCAAAAGGGCCATCTGAAAAAAGTGTAAAATCCAGAAAGGCAGGACAGGCCATGGAGAACTGGGAGCCTTGTTATGCTGATGGGCGGGATGTAAATTGCCAACAGCCACTCGGGAGAAGTGTATGGTGTTTCCTGAAACATCTAAAAAACAAAGCAACAGAGCCTAGGGCACTTCCACTTATGGTCCTATAGCTTAGGGAAATTAAAATCAAAAGACACAGCCACCCCAAAGGTTGGGACGGCTCTGTTTACAAGAACCTGGTTTACGGTACAAGTTCAATATCGCAGAAAGTGAAAAATGGATAAAGAAGTTGTGGTACTTACGTACAATGCAATATCAATCAGCAATGAAATCTATGTCATCAGGCCCGTAGCAGCATAATGAGTGGATTCAGGTATGATGATTCTAACTGAAATAAGTCACACAGGAAAAGAAACATCATAAGATATCACTAATACACGGAATGTAACCTTGGCTACACAGGAACTGAATTACAAAACAGAACAGGGTCTCAAATTTAGAAACCCAACTTATGCTTGCTTAAGGGGAAAGGTGAGTTGGGGTGCTGCATAAAACCAGAGATTGAAATGAGCACAGATAAAGTTCCTTAAGCCAAATATGGAATAGACAAGAGCTACTCCTTGCTCAACGAAATGGACTCAACACCCCATATTAAATGCCTAAGAGTGTACCTGACTAGGAAGTATCTTAAAACCTATGGATTGCTATGTCTCCAAAAGAGAATCAAGCGTGTGTACAGGGGCATAAACGCAGCAGTGATAGGACTGGAGAGGTTCGGTGAGCAAATGAAGACCCTTTGAAGTCATATTGCATGGAACCCATTCCACGGGTCTCAACTCTCCAGGTTTAAGGTATTCTTCCTTCAGCTAAAACATGCATGTGGAACCCAGAGTATGATCAACCGTGTGATCGGGAGACGTGTTCCAATATGTGTCAGTTTTCGTCCCCTGGTACTCATGTGCAACATTCCAGACGCTTTACTAACACTCTCCCGACTTGGAGAGTCAGTGCCTTTAACCTCCTGTTTGGCCCAGTTTGCAATTTCTGCGGAAGATGAACAGGAATAGGCAGAACCAATGACAGACTAGCTGGAGGTGTCTGGACGGGCAAATTTAACTCTCATTTCCCACCAGGAAGAGGAATTAACCAAAGGCTCAGCGTGCCGTGCCGGAACCAGATTAGGGCCTGAAGCCATCCTGCGGTGTTGTGGCCAGCTCACAAGAAAGCGACTTGAAGAAAGGAGCTCAGGGGCACTGTAATTCACAAACCTGCAGAGTTATAAATGACAGCTATCGTCCAAAAATATACTGAAGTAAGGCTGCCAAGAGGACTTGAAAGCGGGGCAGAATTGCAGGAAACCGATTTCAGGAGGTAGACTGGAATTGCATTTAAAGCATAGGAAAAGAGGCAGAACGTCCACAATGATGCACTTGGCCAAAAAGGGCGTATGCGTTTTTTCCTGAATATATTCAGGAAAAAACGCATACGCCCTTTTTGGCCAACCAAGCAAGCTTGCAAAGGAAATCTGCTCTACAATGAAGTCTCACTTCCCCCCGGTCAAAAGGGCCATCTGAAAAAAGTGTAAAATCCAGAAATCAGGACAGGCCATGGAGAACTGGGAGCCTTGTTATGCTGATGGGCGGGATGTAAATTGCCAACAGCCACTCGGGAGAAGTGTATGGTGTTTCCTGAAACATCTAAAAAACAAAGCAACAGAGCCTAGGGCACTTCCACTTATGGTCCTATAGCTTAGGGAAATTAAAATCAAAAGACACAGCCACCCCAAATGTTGGGACGGCTCTGTTTACAAGAACCTGGTTTATGGTACAAGTTCATATCGCAGAAAGTGAAAAATGGATAAAGAAGTTGTGGTACTTACGTACAATGCAATATCACTCAGCAATGAAATCTATGTCATCAGGCCCGTAGCAGCATAATGAGTGGATTCAGGTACGATGATTCTAACTGAAATAAGTCACACAGGAAAAGAAACATCATAAGATATCACTAATACACGGAATGTAACCTTGGCTACACAGGAACTGAATTACAAAACAGAACAGGGTCTCAAATTTAGAAAACCAACTTATGCTTGCTTAAGGGGAAAGGTGAGTTGGGGTGCTGCATAAAACCAGAGATTGAAATGAGCACAGATAAAGTTCCTTAAGCCAAATATGGAATAGACAAGAGCTACTCCTTGCTCAACGAAATGGACTCAACACCCCATATTAAATGCCTAAGAGTGTACCTGACTAGGAAGTATCTTAAAACCTATGGATTGCTATGTCTCCGAAAGAGAATCAAGCGTGTGTACAGGGGCATAAACGCAGCAGTGATAGGACTGGAGAGGTTCAGTGAGCAAATGAAGACCCTTTGAAGTCATATTGCATGGAACCCATTCCACGGGTCTCAACTCTCCAGGTTTAAGGTATTCTTCCTTCAGCTAAAACATGCATGTGGAACCCAGAGTATGATCAACCGTGTGATCGGGAGACGTGTTCCAATATGTCTCTGTTTTCGTCCCCTGGTACTCAGGTGCAACATTCCAGACGCTTTACTAACACTCTCCCGGCTTGGAGAGTCAGTGCCTTTAACCTCCTGTTTGGCCCAGTTTGCAATTTCTGCGGAAGATGAACAGGAATAGGGAGAACCAATGACAGACTAGCCGGAGGTGTCTGGACGGGCAAATTTAACTCTCATTTCCCACCAGGAAGAGGAATTAACCAAAGGCTCAGCGTGCCGTGCCGCAACCATTTAGGGCCTGAAGCCATCCTGCGGTGTTGCGGCCAGCTCACGAGAAAGCGAGTTGAAGAAAGGAGCTCAGGGGCACTGTAATTCACAAACCTGCAGAGTTATAAATGACAGCTATCGTCCAAAAATATACTGAAGTAAGGCTGCCAAGAGGACTTGAAAGCGGGGCAGAATTGCAGGAAACCGATTTCAGGAGGTAGGCTGGAATTGCATTTAAAGCATAGGAAAAGAGGCAGAACGTCCACAATGATGCACTTGGCCAAAAAGGGCGTATGCGTTTTTTCCTGAATATATTCAGGAAAAAACGCATACGCACTTTTTGGCCAACCAAGCAAGCTTGCAAAGGAAATCTGCACTACAATGAAGTCTCACTTCCCCCCGGTCAAAAGGGCCATCTGAAAAAAGTGTAAAATCCAGAAAGGCAGGACAGGCCATGGAGAACTGGGAGCCTTGTTATGCTGATGGGCGGGATGTCAATTGCCAACAGCCACTCGGGAGAAGTGTATGGTGTTTCCTGAAACATCTAAAAAACAAAGCAACAGAGCCTAGGGCACTTCCACTTATGGTCCTATAGCTTAGGGAAATTAAAATCAAAAGACACAGCCACCCCAAAGGTTGGGACGGCTCTGTTTACAAGAACCTGGTTTACGGTACAAGTTCAATATCGCAGAAAGTGAAAAATGGATAAAGAAGTTGTGGTACTTACGTACAATGCAATATCACTCAGCAATGAAATCTATGTCATCAGCCCCGTAGCAGCATAATGAGTGGATTCAGGTATGATGATTCTAACTGAAATAAGTCACACAGGAAAAGAAACATCATAAGATATCACTAATACACGGAATGTAACCTTGGCTACACAGGAACTGAATTACAAAACAGAACAGGGTCTCAAATTTAGAAAACCAACTTATGCTTGCTTAAGGGGAAAGGTGAGTTGGGGTGCTGCATAAAACCAGAGATTGAAATGAGCACAGATAAAGTTCCTTAAGCCAAATATGGAATAGACAAGAGCTACTCCTTGCTCAACGAAATGGACTCAACACCCCATATTAAATGCCTAAGAGTGTACCTGACTAGGAAGTATCTTAAAACCTATGGATTGCTATGTCTCTGAAAGAGAATCAAGTGTGTGTACAGGGGCATAAACGCAGCAGTGATAGGATTGGAGAGGTTCGGTGAGCAAATGAAGACCCTTTGAAGTCATATTGCATGGTACCCATTCCACGGGTCTCAACTCTCCAGGTTTAAGGGATTCTTCCTTCAGCTAAAACATGCATGTGGAACCCAGAGTATGATCAACCGTGTGATCGGGAGACGTGTTCAAATATGTCTCAGTTTTCGTCCCCTGGTACTCGGGTGCAACATTCCAGACGCTTTACTAACACTCTCCCGACTTGGAGAGTCAGCGCCTTTAACCTCCTGTTTGGCACAGTTTGCAATTTCTGCGGAAGATGAACAGGAATAGGGAGAACCAATGACAGACTAGCTGGAGGTGTCTGGACGGGCAAATTTAACTCTCATTTCCCACCAGGAAGAGGAATTAACCAAAGGTTCAGCGTGCCGTGCCGGAACCAGATTAGGGCCTGAAGCCATCCTGCGGTGTTGCGGCCAGCTCACGAGAAAGCGAGTTGAAGAAAGGAGCTCAGGGGCACTGTAATTCACAAACCTGCAGAGTTATAAATGACAGCTATCGTCCAAAAATATACTGAAGTAAGGCTGCCAAGAGGACTTGAAAGCGGGGCAGAATTGCAGGAAACCGATTTCAGGAGGTAGACTGGAATTGCATTTAAAGCATAGGAAAAGAGGCAGAACGTCCACAATGATGCACTTGGCCAAAAAGGGCGTATGCGTTTTTTCCTGAATATATTCAGGAAAAAACGCATACGCACTTTTTGGCCAACCAAGCAAGCTTGCAAAGGAAATCTGCACTACAATGAAGTCTCACTTCCCCCCGGTCCAAAGGGCCATCTGAAAAAAGTGTAAAATCCAGAAAGGCAGGACAGGCCATGGAGAACTGGGAGCCTTGTTATGCTGATGGGCGGGATGTAAATTGCCAACAGCCACTCGGGAGAAGTGTATGGTGTTTCCTGAAACATCTAAAAAACAAAGCAACAGAGCCTAGGGCACTTCCACTTATGGTCCTATAGCTTAGGGAAATTAAAATCAAAAGACACAGCCACCCCAAAGGTTGGGACGGCTCTGTTTACAAGAACCTGGTTTACGGTACAAGTTCAATATTGCAGAAAGTGAAAAATGGATAAAGAAGTTGTGGTACTTACGTACAATGCAATATCACTCAGCAATGAAATCTATGTCATCAGCCCCGTAGCAGCATAATGAGTGGATTCAGGTATGATGATTCTAACTGAAATAAGTCACACAGGAAAAGAAACATCATAAGATATCACTAATACACGGAATGTAAACTTGGCTACATAGGAACTGAATTACAAAACAGAACAGGGTCTCAAATTTAGAAAACCAACTTATGCTTGCTTAAGGGGAAAGGTGAGTTGGGGTGCTGCATAAAAGCAGAGATTGAAATGAGCACAGATAAAGTTCCTTAAGCCAAATATGGAATAGACAAGAGCTACTCCTTGCTCAACGAAATGGATTCAACACCCCATATTAAATGCCTAAGAGTGTACCTGACTAGGAAGTATCTTAAAACCTATGGATTGCTATGTCTCCAAAAGAGAATCAAGCGTCTGTGCAGGGGCATAAACGCAGCAGTGATAGGATTGGAGAGGTTCGGTGAGCAAATGAAGACCCTTTGAAGTCATATTGCATGGTACCCATTCCACGGGTCTCAACTCTCCAGGTTTAAGGTATTCTTCCTTCAGCTAAAACATGCATGTGGAACCCAGAGTATGATCAACCATGTGATCGGGAGACGTGTTCCAATATGTCTCAGTTTTCGTCCCCTTGTACTCGGGTGCAACATTCCAGACGCTTTACTAACACTCTCCCGACTTGGAGAGTCAGCGCCTTTAACCTCCTGTTTGGCCCAGTTTGCAATTTCTGCGGAAGATGTACAGGAATAGGGAGAACCAATGAGAGACTAGCCGGAGGTGTCTGGACGGGCAAATTTAACTCTCATTTCGCACCAGGAAGAGGAATTAACCAAAGGCTCAGCGTGCCGTGCCGGAACCAGATTAGGGCCTGAAGCCATCCTGCGGTGTTGCGGCCAGCTCACGAGAAAGCGAGTTGAAGAAAGGAGCTCAGGGGCACTGTAATTCACAAACCTGCAGAGTTATAAATGACAGCTATCGTCCAAAAATATACTGAAGTAAGGCTGCCAAGAGGACTTGAAAGCGGGGCAGAATTGCAGGAAACCGATTTCAGGAGGTAGGCTGGAATTGCATTTAAAGCATAGGAAAAGAGGCAGAACGTCCACAATGATGCACTTGGCCAAAAAGGGCGTATGCGTTTTTTCCTGAATATATTCAGGAAAAAACGCATACGCACTTTTTGGCCAACCAAGCAAGCTTGCAAAGGAAATCTGCACTACAATGAAGTCTCACTTCCCCCCGGTCAAAAGGGCCATCTGAAAAAAGTGTAAAATCCAGAAAAGCAGGACAGGCCATGGAGAACTGGGAGCCTTGTTATGCTGATGGGCGGGATGTCAATTGCCAACAGCCACTCGGGAGAAGTGTATGGTGTTTCCTGAAACATCTAAAAAACAAAGCAACAGAGCCTAGGGCACTTCCACTTATGGTCCTATAGCTTAGGGAAATTAAAATCAAAAGACACAGCCACCCCAAAGGTTGGGACGGCTCTGTTTACAAGAACCTGGTTTACGGTACAAGTTCAATATCGCAGAAAGTGAAAAATGGATAAAGAAGTTGTGGTACTTACGTACAATGCAATATCACTCAGCAATGAAATCTATGTCATCAGCCCCGTAGCAGCATAATGAGTGGATTCAGGTATGATGATTCTAACTGAAATAAGTCACACAGGAAAAGAAACATCATAAGATATCACTAATACACGGAATGTAAACTTGGCTACATAGGAACTGAATTACAAAACGGAACAGGGTCTCAAATTTAGAAAACCAAC
Source organism: Lagenorhynchus albirostris (assembly GCF_949774975.1). Lineage (NCBI taxonomy): Eukaryota > Metazoa > Chordata > Mammalia > Artiodactyla > Delphinidae > Lagenorhynchus > Lagenorhynchus albirostris. Next base: position 541,403 of record NW_026783590.1, on the reverse strand, counting down.
TTATGCTTGCTTAAGCGGAAAGGTGAGTTGGGGTGCTGCATAAAACCAGAGATTGAAATGAGCACAGATAAAGTTCCTTAAGCCAAATATGGAATAGACAAGAGCTACTCCTTGCTCAACGAAATGGACTCAACACCCCATATTAAATGCCTAAGAGTGTACCTGACTAGGAAGTATCTTAAAACCTATGGATTGCTATGTCTCTGAAAAAGAATCAAGTGTGTGTACAGGGGCATAAACGCAGCAGTGATAGGATTGGAGAGGTTTGGTGAGCAAATGAAGACCCTTTGAAGTCATATTGCATGGTACCCATTCCACGGGTCTCAACTCTCCAGGTTTAAGGTATTCTTCCTTCAGCTAAAACATGCATGTGGAACCCAGAGTATGATCAACCGTGTGATCGGGAGACGTGTTCCAATATGTCTCAGTTTTCGTCCCCTTGTACTCGGGTGCAACATTCCAGACGCTTTACTAACACTCTCCCGACTTGGAGAGTCAGCGCCTTTAACCTCCTGTTTGGCCCAGTTTGCAATTTCTGCGGAAGATGTACAGGAATAGGGAGAACCAATGAGAGACTAGCCGGAGGTGTCTGGACGGGCAAATTTAACTCTCATTTCGCACCAGGAAGAGGAATTAACCAAAGGCTCAGCGTGCCGTGCCGGAACCAGATTAGGGCCTGAAGCCATCCTGCGGTGTTGCGGCCAGCTCACGAGAAAGCGAGTTGAAGAAAGGAGCTCAGGGGCACTGTAATTCACAAACCTGCAGAGTTATAAATGACAGCTATCGTCCAAAAATATACTGAAGTAAGGCTGCCAAGAGGACTTGAAAGCGGGGCAGAATTGCAGGAAACCGATTTCAGGAGGTAGGCTGGAATTGCATTTAAAGCATAGGAAAAGAGGCAGAACGTCCACAATGATGCACTTGGCCAAAAAGGGCGTATGCGTTTTTTCCTGAATATATTCAGGAAAAAACGCATACGCACTTTTTGGCCAACCAAGCAAGCTTGCAAAGGAAATCTGCACTACAATGAAGTCTCACTTCCCCCCGGTCAAAAGGGCCATCTGAAAAAAGTGTAAAATCCAGAAAAGCAGGACAGGCCATGGAGAACTGGGAGCCTTGTTATGCTGATGGGCGGGATGTCAATTGCCAACAGCCACTCGGGAGAAGTGTATGGTGTTTCCTGAAACATCTAAAAAACAAAGCAACAGAGCCTAGGGCACTTCCACTTATGGTCCTATAGCTTAGGGAAATTAAAATCAAAAGACACAGCCACCCCAAAGGTTGGGACGGCTCTGTTTACAAGAACCTGGTTTACGGTACAAGTTCAATATCGCAGAAAGTGAAAAATGGATAAAGAAGTTGTGGTACTTACGTACAATGCAATATCACTCAGCAATGAAATCTATGTCATCAGCCCCGTAGCAGCATAATGAGTGGATTCAGGTATGATGATTCTAACTGAAATAAGTCACACAGGAAAAGAAACATCATAAGATATCACTAATACACGGAATGTAAACTTGGCTACATAGGAACTGAATTACAAAACGGAACAGGGTCTCAAATTTAGAAAACCAACTTATGCTTGCTTAAGCGGAAAGGTGAGTTGGGGTGCTGCATAAAACCAGAGATTGAAATGAGCACAGATAAAGTTCCTTAAGCCAAATATGGAATAGACAAGAGCTACTCCTTGCTCAACGAAATGGACTCAACACCCCATATTAAATGCCTAAGAGTGTACCTGACTAGGAAGTATCTTAAAACCTATGGATTGCTATGTCTCTGAAAAAGAATCAAGTGTGTGTACAGGGGCATAAACGCAGCAGTGATAGGATTGGAGAGGTTTGGTGAGCAAATGAAGACCCTTTGAAGTCATATTGCATGGTACCCATTCCACGGGTCTCAACTCTCCAGGTTTAAGGTATTCTTCCTTCAGCTAAAACATGCATGTGGAACCCAGAGTATGATCAACCGTGTGATCGGGAGACGTGTTCCAATATGTCTCAGTTTTCGTCCCCTGGTACTCGGGTGCAACATTCCAGACACTTTACTAACACTCTCTCGGCTTGGAGAGTCAGTGCCTTTAACCTCCTGTTTGGCCCAGTTTGCAATTTCTGCGGAAGATGAACAGGAATAGGGAGAACCAATGACAGACTAGCTGGAGGTGTCTGGACGGGCAAATTTAACTCTCATTTCCCACCAGGAAGAGGAATTAACCAAAGGCTCAGCGTGCCGTGCCGGAACCAGATTAGGGCCTGAAGCCATCCTGCGGTGTTGCGGCCAGCTCACGAGAAAGCGAGTTGAAGAAAGGAGCTCAGGGGCACTGTAATTCACAAACCTGCAGAGTTATAAATGACAGCTATCGTCCAAAAATATACTGAAGTAAGGCTGCCAAGAGGACTTGAAAGCGGGGCAGAATTGCAGGAAACCGATTTCAGGAGGTAGACTGGAATTGCATTTAAAGCATAGGAAAAGAGGCAGAACGTCCACAATGATGCACTTGGCCAAAAAGGGCGTATGCGTTTTTTCCTGAATATATTCAGGAAAAAACGCATACGCCCTTTTTGGCCAACCAAGCAAGCTTGCAAAGGAAATCTGCACTACAATGAAGTCTCACTTACCCCCGGTCAAAAGGGCCATCTGAAAAAAGTGTAAAATCCAGAAAGGCAGGACAGGCCATGGAGAACTGGGAGCCTTGTTATGCTGATGGGCGGGATGTAAATTGCCAACAGCCACTCGGGAGAAGTGTATGGTGTTTCCTGAAACATCTAAAAAACAAAGCAACAGAGCCTAGGGCACTTCCACTTATGGTCCTATAGCTTAGGGAAATTAAAATCAAAAAGACACAGCCACCTCAAAGGTTGGGACGGCTCTGTTTACAAGAACCTGGTTTACGGTACAAGTTCAATATCGCAGAAAGTGAAAAATGGATAAAGAAGTTGTGGTACTTACGTACAATGCAGTATCACTCAGCAATGAAATCTATGTCATCAGCCCCGTAGCAGCATAATGAGTGGATTCAGGTACGATGATTCTAACTGAAATAAGTCACACAGGAAAAGAAACATCATAAGATATCACTAATACATGGAATGTAACCTTGGCTACACAGGAACTGAATTACAAAACAGAACAGGGTCTCAAATTTAGAAACCCAACTTATGCTTGCTTAAGGGGAAAGGTGAGTTGGGGTGCTGCATAAAACCAGAGATTGAAATGAGCACAGATAAAGTTCCTTAAGCCAAATATGGAATAGACAAGAGCTACTCCTTGCTCAACGAAATGGACTCAACACCCCATATTAAATGCCTAAGAGTGTACCTGACTAGGAAGTATCTTAAAACCTATGGATTGCTATGTCTCCGAAAGAGAATCAAGCGTGTGTACAGGGGCATAAACGCAGCAGTGATAGGACTGGAGAGGTTTGGTGAGCAAATGAAGACCCTTTGAAGTCATATTGCATGGAACCCATTCCACGGGTCTCAACTCTCCAGGTTTAAGGTATTCTTCCTTCAGCTAAAACATGCATGTGGAACCCAGAGTATGATCAACCGTGTGATCGGGAGACGTGTTCCAATATGTGTCAGTTTTCGTCCCCTGGTACTCATGTGCAACATTCCAGACGCTTTACTAACACTCTCCCGACTTGGAGAGTCAGTGCCTTTAACCTCCTGTTTGGCCCAGTTTGCAATTTCTGCGGAAGATGAACAGGAATAGGCAGAACCAATGACAGACTAGCTGGAGGTGTCTGGACGGGCAAATTTAACTCTCATTTCCCACCAGGAAGAGGAATTAACCAAAGGCTCAGCGTGCCGTGCCGGAACCAGATTAGGGCCTGAAGCTATCCTGCGTTGTTGTGGCCAGCTCACAAGAAAGCGACTTGAAGAAAGGAGCTCAGGGGCACTGTAATTCACAAACCTGCAGAGTTATAAATGACAGCTATCGTCCAAAAATATACTGAAGTAAGGCTGCCAAGAGGACTTGAAAGCGGGGCAGAATTGCAGGAAACCGATTTCAGGAGGTAGACTGGAATTGCATTTAAAGCATAGGAAAAGAGGCAGAACGTCCACAATGATGCACTTGGCCAAAAAGGGCGTATGCGTTTTTTCCTGAATATATTCAGGAAAAAACGCATACGCCCTTTTTGGCCAACCAAGCAAGCTTGCAAAGGAAATCTGCTCTACAGTGAAGTCTCACTTCCCCCCGGTCAAAAGGGCCATCTGAAAAAAGTGTAAAATCCAGAAAGGCAGGACAGGCCATGGAGAACTGGGAGCCTTGTTATGCTGATGGGCGGGATGTAAATTGCCAACAGCCACTCGGGAGAAGTGTATGGTGTTTCCTGAAACATCTAAAAAACAAAGCAACAGAGCCTAGGGCACTTCCACTTATGGTCCTATAGCTTAGGGAAATTAAAATCAAAAGACACAGCCACCCCAAAGGTTGGGACGGCTCTGTTTACAAGAACCTGGTTTACGGTACAAGTTCAATATCGCAGAAAGTGAAAAATGGATAAAGAAGTTGTGGTACTTACGTACAATGCAGTATCACTCAGCAATGAAATCTATGTCATCAGGCCCGTAGCAGCATAATGAGTGGATTCAGGTATGATGATTCTAACTGAAATAAGTCACACAGGAAAAGAAACATCATAAGATATCACTAATACACGGAATGTAACCTTGGCTACACAGGAACTGAATTACAAAACAGAACAGGGTCTCAAATTTAGAAACCCAACTTATGCTTGCTTAAGGGGAAAGGTGAGTTGGGGTGCTGCATAAAACCAGAGATTGAAATGAGCACAGATAAAGTTCCTTAAGCCAAATATGGAATAGACAAGAGCTACTCCTTGCTCAACGAAATGGACTCAACACCCCATATTAAATGCCTAAGAGTGTACCTGACTAGGAAGTATCTTAAAACCTATGGATTGCTATGTCTCCAAAAGAGAATCAAGCGTGTGTACAGGGGCATAAACGCAGCAGTGATAGGACTGGAGAGGTTCGGTGAGCAAATGAAGACCCTTTGAAGTCATATTGCATGGAACCCATTCCACGGGTCTCAACTCTCCAGGTTTAAGGTATTCTTCCTTCAGCTAAAACATGCATGTGGAACCCAGAGTATGATCAACCGTGTGATCGGGAGACGTGTTCCAATATGTGTCAGTTTTCGTCCCCTGGTACTCATGTGCAACATTCCAGACGCTTTACTAACACTCTCCCGACTTGGAGAGTCAGTGCCTTTAACCTCCTGTTTGGCCCAGTTTGCAATTTCTGCGGAAGATGAACAGGAATAGGCAGAACCAATGACAGACTAGCTGGAGGTGTCTGGACGGGCAAATTTAACTCTCATTTCCCACCAGGAAGAGGAATTAACCAAAGGCTCAGCGTGCCGTGCCGGAACCAGATTAGGGCCTGAAGCCATCCTGCGGTGTTGTGGCCAGCTCACAAGAAAGCGACTTGAAGAAAGGAGCTCAGGGGCACTGTAATTCACAAACCTGCAGAGTTATAAATGACAGCTATCGTCCAAAAATATACTGAAGTAAGGCTGCCAAGAGGACTTGAAAGCGGGGCAGAATTGCAGGAAACCGATTTCAGGAGGTAGACTGGAATTGCATTTAAAGCATAGGAAAAGAGGCAGAACGTCCACAATGATGCACTTGGCCAAAAAGGGCGTATGCGTTTTTTCCTGAATATATTCAGGAAAAAACGCATACGCCCTTTTTGGCCAACCAAGCAAGCTTGCAAAGGAAATCTGCTCTACAATGAAGTCTCACTTCCCCCCGGTCAAAAGGGCCATCTGAAAAAAGTGTAAAATCCAGAAATCAGGACAGGCCATGGAGAACTGGGAGCCTTGTTATGCTGATGGGCGGGATGTAAATTGCCAACAGCCACTCGGGAGAAGTGTATGGTGTTTCCTGAAACATCTAAAAAACAAAGCAACAGAGCCTAGGGCACTTCCACTTATGGTCCTATAGCTTAGGGAAATTAAAATCAAAAGACACAGCCACCCCAAATGTTGGGACGGCTCTGTTTACAAGAACCTGGTTTACGGTACAAGTTCATATCGCAGAAAGTGAAAAATGGATAAAGAAGTTGTGGTACTTACGTACAATGCAATATCACTCAGCAATGAAATCTATGTCATCAGGCCCGTAGCAGCATAATGAGTGGATTCAGGTACGATGATTCTAACTGAAATAAGTCACACAGGAAAAGAAACATCATAAGATATCACTAATACATGGAATGTAACCTTGGCTACACAGGAACTGAATTACAAAACAGAACAGGGTCTCAAATTTAGAAAACCAACTTATGCTTGCTTAAGGGGAAAGGTGAGTTGGGGTGCTGCATAAAACCAGAGATTGAAATGAGCACAGATAAAGTTCCTTAAGCCAAATATGGAATAGACAAGAGCTACTCCTTGCTCAACGAAATGGACTCAACACCCCATATTAAATGCCTAAGAGTGTACCTGACTAGGAAGTATCTTAAAACCTATGGATTGCTATGTCTCCGAAAGAGAATCAAGCGTGTGTACAGGGGCATAAACGCAGCAGTGATAGGACTGGAGAGGTTCAGTGAGCAAATGAAGACCCTTTGAAGTCATATTGCATGGAACCCATTCCACGGGTCTCAACTCTCCAGGTTTAAGGTATTCTTCCTTCAGCTAAAACATGCATGTGGAACCCAGAGTATGATCAACCGTGTGATCGGGAGACGTGTTCCAATATGTCTCTGTTTTCGTCCCCTGGTACTCAGGTGCAACATTCCAGACGCTTTACTAACACTCTCCCGGCTTGGAGAGTCAGTGCCTTTAACCTCCTGTTTGGCCCAGTTTGCAATTTCTGCGGAAGATGAACAGGAATAGGGAGAACCAATGACAGACTAGCTGGAGGTGTCTGGACGGGCAAATTTAACTCTCATTTCCCACCAGGAAGAGGAATTAACCAAAGGCTCAGCGTGCCGTGCCGGAACCAGATTAGGGCCTGAAGCCATCCTGCGGTGTTGCGGCCAGCTCACGAGAAAGCGAGTTGAAGAAAGGAGCTCAGGGGCACTGTAAATCACAAACCTGCAGAGTTATAAATGACAGCTATCGTCCAAAAATATACTGAAGTAAGGCTGCCAAGAGGACTTGAAAGCGGGGCAGAATTGCAGGAAACCGATTTCAGGAGGTAGACTGGAATTGCATTTAAAGCATAGGAAAAGAGGCAGAACGTCCACAATGATGCACTTGGCCAAAAAGGGCGTATGTGTTTTTTCCTGAATATATTCAGGAAAAAACGCATACGCCCTTTTTGGCCAACCAAGCAAGCTTGCAAAGAAATCTGCACTACAATGAAGTCTCACTTCCCCCCGGTCAAAAGGGCCATCTGAAAAAAGTGTAAAATCCAGAAAGGCAGGACAGGCCATGGAGAACTGGGAGCCTTGTTATGCTGATGGGCGGGATGTAAATTGCCAACAGCCACTCGGGAGAAGTGTATGGTGTTTCCTGAAACATCTAAAAAACAAAGCAACAGAGCCTAGGGCACTTCCACTTATGGTCCTATAGCTTAGGGAAATTAAAATCAAAAAGACACAACCACCCCAAAGGTTGGGACGGCTCTGTTTACAAGAACCTGGTTTACGGTACAAGTTCAATATCGCAGAAAGTGAAAAATGGATAAAGAAGTTGTGGTACTTACGTACAATGCAGTATCACTCAGCAATGAAATCTATGTCATCAGGCCCGTAGCAGCATAATGAGTGGATTCAGGTATGATGATTCTAACTGAAATAAGTCACACAGGAAAAGAAACATCATAAGATATCACTAATACACGGAATGTAACCTTGGCTACACAGGAACTGAATTACAAAACAGAACAGGGTCTCAAATTTAGAAAACCAACTTATGCTTGCTTAAGGGGAAAGGTGAGTTGGGGTGCTGCATAAAACCAGAGATTGAAATGAGCACAGATAAAGTTCCTTAAGCCAAATATGGAATAGACAAGAGCTACTCCTTGCTCAACGAAATGGACTCAACACCCCATATTAAATGCCTAAGAGTGTACCTGACTAGGAAGTATCTTAAAACCTATGGATTGCTATGTCTCTGAAAAAGAATCAAGTGTGTGTACAGGGGCATAAACGCAGCAGTGATAGGATTGGAGAGGTTCGGTGAGCAAATGAAGACCCTTTGAAGTCATATTGCATGGTACCCATTCCACGGGTCTCAACTCTCCAGGTTTAAGGTATTCTTCCTTCAGCTAAAACATGCATGTGGAACCCAGAGTATGATCAACCGTGTGATCGGGAGACGTGTTCAAATACGTCTCAGTTTTCGTCCCCTGGTACTCGGGTGCAACATTCCAGACGCTTTACTAACACTCTCCCGACTTGGAGAGTCAGTGCCTTTAACCTCCTGTTTGGCCCAGTTTGCAATTTCTGCGGAAGATGAACAGGAATAGGCAGAACCAATGACAGACTAGATGGAGGTGTCTGGATGGGCAAGTATAACTCTCATTTCCCACCAGGAAGAGGAATTAACCAAAGGCTCAGCGTGCCGTGCCGGAACCAGATTAGGGCCTGAAGCCATCCTGCGGGGTTGCGGCCAGCTCACGAGAAAGCGAGTTGAAGAAAGGAGCTCAGGGGCACTGTAATTCACAAACCTGCAGAGTTATAAATGACAGCTATCGTCCAAAAATATACTGAAGTAAGGCTGCCAAGAGGACTTGAAAGCGGGGCAGAATTGCAGGAAACCGATTTCAGGAGGTAGACTGGAATTGCATTTAAAGCATAGGAAAAGAGGCAGAACGTCCACAATGATGCACTTGGCCAAAAAGGGCGTATGCGTTTTTTCCTGAATATATTCAGGAAAAAACGCATACGCCCTTTTTGGCCAACCAAGCAAGCTTGCAAAGGAAATCTGCTCTACAATGAAGTCTCACTTCCCCCCGGTCAAAAGGGCCATCTGAAAAAAGTGTAAAATCCAGAAATCAGGACAGGCCATGGAGAACTGGGAGCCTTGTTATGCTGATGGGCGGGATGTAAATTGCCAACAGCCACTCGGGAGAAGTGTATGGTGTTTCCTGAAACATCTAAAAAACAAAGCAACAGAGCCTAGGGCACTTCCACTTATGGTCCTATAGCTTAGGGAAATTAAAATCAAAAGACACAGCCACCCCAAATGTTGGGACGGCTCTGTTTACAAGAACCTGGTTTACGGTACAAGTTCATATCGCAGAAAGTGAAAAATGGATAAAGAAGTTGTGGTACTTACGTACAATGCAATATCACTCAGCAATGAAATCTATGTCATCAGGCCCGTAGCAGCATAATGAGTGGATTCAGGTACGATGATTCTAACTGAAATAAGTCACACAGGAAAAGAAACATCATAAGATATCACTAATACACGGAATGTAACCTTGGCTACACAGGAACTGAATTACAAAACAGAACAGGGTCTCAAATTTAGAAAACCAACTTATGCTTGCTTAAGGGGAAAGGTGAGTTGGGGTGCTGCATAAAACCAGAGATTGAAATGAGCACAGATAAAGTTCCTTAAGCCAAATATGGAATAGACAAGAGCTACTCCTTGCTCAACGAAATGGACTCAACACCCCATATTAAATGCCTAAGAGTGTACCTGACTAGGAAGTATCTTAAAACCTATGGATTGCTATGTCTCCGAAAGAGAATCAAGCGTGTGTACAGGGGCATAAACGCAGCAGTGATAGGACTGGAGAGGTTCAGTGAGCAAATGAAGACCCTTTGAAGTCATATTGCATGGAACCCATTCCACGGGTCTCAACTCTCCAGGTTTAAGGTATTCTTCCTTCAGCTAAAACATGCATGTGGAACCCAGAGTATGATCAACCGTGTGATCGGGAGACGTGTTCCAATATGTCTCTGTTTTCGTCCCCTGGTACTCAGGTGCAACATTCCAGACGCTTTACTAACACTCTCCCGGCTTGGAGAGTCAGTGCCTTTAACCTCCTGTTTGGCCCAGTTTGCAATTTCTGCGGAAGATGAACAGGAATAGGGAGAACCAATGACAGACTAGCTGGAGGTGTCTGGACGGGCAAATTTAACTCTCATTTCCCACCAGGAAGAGGAATTAACCAAAGGCTCAGCATGCCGTGCCGGAACCAGATTAGGGCCTGAAGCCATCCTGCGGTGTTGCGGCCAGCTCACGAGAAAGCGAGTTGAAGAAAGGAGCTCAGGGGCACTGTAAATCACAAACCTGCAGAGTTATAAATGACAGCTATCGTCCAAAAATATACTGAAGTAAGGCTGCCAAGAGGACTTGAAAGCGGGGCAGAATTGCAGGAAACCGATTTCAGGAGGTAGACTGGAATTGCATTTAAAGCATAGGAAAAGAGGCAGAACGTCCACAATGATGCACTTGGCCAAAAAGGGCGTATGTGTTTTTTCCTGAATATATTCAGGAAAAAACGCATACGCCCTTTTTGGCCAACCAAGCAAGCTTGCAAAGAAATCTGCACTACAATGAAGTCTCACTTCCCCCCGGTCAAAAGGGCCATCTGAAAAAAGTGTAAAATCCAGAAAGGCAGGACAGGCCATGGAGAACTGGGAGCCTTGTTATGCTGATGGGCGGGATGTAAATTGCCAACAGCCACTCGGGAGAAGTGTATGGTGTTTCCTGAAACATCTAAAAAACAAAGCAACAGAGCCTAGGGCACTTCCACTTATGGTCCTATAGCTTAGGGAAATTAAAATCAAAAAGACACAACCACCCCAAAGGTTGGGACGGCTCTGTTTACAAGAACCTGGTTTACGGTACAAGTTCAATATCGCAGAAAGTGAAAAATGGATAAAGAAGTTGTGGTACTTACGTACAATGCAGTATCACTCAGCAATGAAATCTATGTCATCAGGCCCGTAGCAGCATAATGAGTGGATTCAGGTATGATGATTCTAACTGAAATAAGTCACACAGGAAAAGAAACATCATAAGATATCACTAATACACGGAATGTAACCTTGGCTACACAGGAACTGAATTACAAAACAGAACAGGGTCTCAAATTTAGAAAACCAACTTATGCTTGCTTAAGGGGAAAGGTGAGTTGGGGTGCTGCATAAAACCAGAGATTGAAATGAGCACAGATAAAGTTCCTTAAGCCAAATATGGAATAGACAAGAGCTACTCCTTGCTCAACGAAATGGACTCAACACCCCATATTAAATGCCTAAGAGTGTACCTGACTAGGAAGTATCTTAAAACCTATGGATTGCTATGTCTCTGAAAAAGAATCAAGTGTGTGTACAGGGGCATAAACGCAGCAGTGATAGGATTGGAGAGGTTCGGTGAGCAAATGAAGACCCTTTGAAGTCATATTGCATGGTACCCATTCCACGGGTCTCAACTCTCCAGGTTTAAGGTATTCTTCCTTCAGCTAAAACATGCATGTGGAACCCAGAGTATGATCAACCGTGTGATCGGGAGACGTGTTCCAATACGTCTCAGTTTTCGTCCCCTGGTACTCGGGTGCAACATTCCAGACGCTTTACTAACACTCTCCCGACTTGGAGAGTCAGTGCCTTTAACCTCCTGTTTGGCCCAGTTTGCAATTTCTGCGGAAGATGAACAGGAATAGGCAGAACCAATGACAGACTAGATGGAGGTGTCTGGATGGGCAAGTATAACTCTCATTTCCCACCAGGAAGAGGAATTAACCAAAGGCTCAGCGTGCCGTGCCGGAACCAGATTAGGGCCTGAAGCCATCCTGCGGGGTTGCGGCCAGCTCACGAGAAAGCGAGTTGAAGAAAGGAGCTCAGGGGCACTGTAATTCACAAACCTGCAGAGTTATAAATGACAGCTATCGTCCAAAAATATACTGAAGTAAGGCTGCCAAGAGGACTTGAAAGCGGGGCAGAATTGCAGGAAACCGATTTCAGGAGGTAGACTGGAATTGCATTTAAAGCATAGGAAAAGAGGCAGAACGTCCACAATGATGCACTTGGCCAAAAAGGGCGTATGCGTTTTTTCCTGAATATATTCAGGAAAAAACGCATACGCCCTTTTTGGCCAACCAAGCAAGCTTGCAAAGGAAATCTGCACTACAATGAAGTCTCACTTCCCCCCGGTCAAAAGGGCCATCTGAAAAAAGTGTAAAATCCAGAAAGGCAGGACAGGCCATGGAGAACTGGGAGCCTTGTTATGCTGATGGGCGGGATGTAAATTGCCAACAGCCACTCGGGAGAAGTGTATGGTGTTTCCTGAAACAGCTAAAAAACAAAGCAACAGAGCCTAGGGCACTTCCACTTATGGTCCTATAGCTTAGGGAAATTAAAATCAAAAAGACACAGCCACCCCAAAGGTTGGGACGGCTCTGTTTACAAGAACCTGGTTTACGGTACAAGTTCAATATCGCAGAAAGTGAAAAATGGATAAAGAAGTTGTGGTACTTACGTACAATGCAGTATCACTCAGCAATGAAATCTATGTCATCAGGCCCGTAGCAGCATAATGAGTGGATTCAGGTACGATGATTCTAACTGAAATAAGTCACACAGGAAAAGAAACATCATAAGATATCACTAATACACGGAATGTAACCTTGGCTACACAGGAACTGAATTACAAAACAGAACAGGGTCTCAAATTTAGAAAACCAACTTATGCTTGCTTAAGGGGAAAGGTGAGTTGGGGTGCTGCATAAAACCAGAGATTGAAATGAGCACAGATAAAGTTCCTTAAGCCAAATATGGAATAGACAAGAGCTACTCCTTGCTCAACGAAATGGACTCAACACCCCATATTAAATGCCTAAGAGTGTACCTGACTAGGAAGTATCTTAAAACCTATGGATTGCTATGTCTCCGAAAGAGAATCAAGCGTGTGTATAGGGGCATAAACGCAGCAGTGATAGGACTGGAGAGGTTCAGTGAGCAAATGAAGACCCTTTGAAGTCATATTGCATGGAACCCATTCCACGGGTCTCAACTCTCCAGGTTTAAGGTATTCTTCCTTCAGCTAAAACATGCATGTGGAACCCAGAGTATGATCAACCGTGTGATCGGGAGACGTGTTCCAATATGTCTCTGTTTTCGTCCCCTGGTACTCAGGTGCAACATTCCAGACGCTTTACTAACACTCTCCCGGCTTGGAGTGTCAGTGCCTTTAACCTCCTGTTTGGCCCAGTTTGCAATTTCTGCGGAAGATGAACAGGAATAGGGAGAACCAATGACAGACTAGCTGGAGGTGTCTCGACGGGCAAATTTAACTCTCATTTCCCACCAGGAAGAGGAATTAACCAAAGGCTCAGCGTGCCGTGCCGGAACCAGATTAGGGCCTGAAGCCATCCTGCGGTGTTGCGGCCAGCTCACGAGAAAGCGAGTTGAAGAAAGGAGCTCAGGGGCACTGTAATTCACAAACATGCAGAGTTATAAATGACAGCTATCGTCCAAAAATATACTGAAGTAAGGCTGCCAAGAGGACTTGAAAGCGGGGCAGAATTGCAGGAAACCGATTTCAGGAGGTAGACTGGAATTGCATTTAAAGCATAGGAAAAGAGGCAGAACGTCCACAATGATGCACTTGGCCAAAAAGGGCGTATGCGTTTTTTCCTGAATATATTCAGGAAAAAACGCATACGCCCTTTTTGGCCAACCAAGCAAGCTTGCAAAGAAATCTGCACTACAATGAAGTCTCACTTCCCCCCGGTCAAAAGGGCCATCTGAAAAAAGTGTAAAATCCAGAAAGGCAGGACAGGCCATGGAGAACTGGGAGCCTTGTTATGCTGATGGGCGGGATGTAAATTGCCAACAGCCACTCGGGAGAAGTGTATGGTGTTTCCTGAAACATCTAAAAAACAAAGCAACAGAGCCTAGGGCACTTCCACTTATGGTCCTATAGCTTAGGGAAATTAAAATCAAAAAGACACAACCACCCCAAAGGTTGGGACGGCTCTGTTTACAAGAACCTGGTTTACGGTACAAGTTCAATATCGCAGAAAGTGAAAAATGGATAAAGAAGTTGTGGTACTTACGTACAATGCAGTATCACTCAGCAATGAAATCTATGTCATCAGGCCCGTAGCAGCATAATGAGTGGATTCAGGTATGATGATTCTAACTGAAATAAGTCACACAGGAAAAGAAACATCATAAGATATCACTAATACACGGAATGTAACCTTGGCTACACAGGAACTGAATTCCAAAACAGAACAGGGTCTCAAATTTAGAAAACCAACTTATGCTTGCTTAAGGGGAAAGGTGAGTTGGGGTGCTGCATAAAACCAGAGATTGAAATGAGCACAGATAAAGTTCCTTAAGCCAAATATGGAATAGACAAGAGCTACTCCTTGCTCAACGAAATGGACTCAACACCCCATATTAAATGCCTAAGAGTGTACCTGACTAGGAAGTATCTTAAAACCTATGGATTGCTATGTCTCCGAAAGAGAATCAAGCGTGTGTACAGGGGCATAAACGCAGCAGTGATAGGACTGGAGAGGTTCGGTGAGCAAATGAAGACCCTTTGAAGTCATATTGCATGGAACCCATTCCATGGGTCTCAACTCTCCAGGTTTAAGGTATTCTTCCTTCAGCTAAAACATGCATGTGGAACCCAGAGTATGATCAACCGTGTGATCGGGAGACGTGTTCCAATATGTCTCAGTTTTCGTCCCCTGGTACTCGGGTGCAACATTCCAGACGCTTTACTAACACTCTCCCGACTTGGAGAGTCAGTGCCTTTAACCTCCTGTTTGGCCCAGTTTGCAATTTCTGCGGAAGATGAACAGGAATAGGGAGAACCAATGACAGACTAGCTGGAGGTGTCTGGACGGGCAAATTTAACTCTCATTTCCCACCAGGAAGAGGAATTAACCAAAGGCTCAGCGTGCCGTGCCGGAACCAGATTAGGGCCTGAAGCCATCCTGCGGTGTTGCGGCCAGCTCACGAGAAAGCGAGTTGAAGAAAGGAGCTCAGGGGCACTGTAATTCACAAACCTGCAGAGTTATAAATGACAGCTATCGTCCAAAAATATACTGAAGTAAGGCTGCCAAGAGGACTTGAAAGCGGGGCAGAATTGCAGGAAACCGATTTCAGGAGGTAGACTGGAATTGCATTGAAAGCATAGGAAAAGAGGCAGAACGTCCACAATGATGCACTTGGCCAAAAAGGGCGTATGCGTTTTTTCCTGAATATATTCAGGAAAAAACGCATACGCCCTTTTTGGCCAACCATGCAAGCTTGCAAAGGAAATCTGCTCTACAGTGAAGTCTCACTTCCCCCCGGTCAAAAGGGCCATCTGAAAAAAGTGTAAAATCCAGAAAGGCAGGACAGGCCATGGAGAACTGGGAGCCTTGTTATGCTGATGGGCGGGATGTAAATTGCCAACAGCCACTCGGGAGAAGTGTATGGTGTTTCCTGAAACATCTAAAAAAAAAAGCAACAGAGCCTAGGGCACTTCCACTTATGGTCCTATAGCTTAGGGAAATTAAAATCAAAAGACACAGCCACCCCAAAGGTTGGGACGGCTCTGTTTACAAGAACCTGGTTTACGGTACAAGTTCAATATCGCAGAAAGTGAAAAATGGATAAAGAAGTTGTGGTACTTACGTACAATGCAGTATCACTCAGCAATGAAATCTATGTCATCAGGCCCGTAGCAGCATAATGAGTGGATTCAGGTACGATGATTCTAACTGAAATAAGTCACACAGGAAAAGAAACATCATAAGATATCACTAATACACGGAATGTAAACTTGGCTACACAGGAACTGAATTACAAAACAGAACAGGGTCTCAAATTTAGAAACCCAACTTATGCTTGCTTAAGGGGAAAGGTGAGTTGGGGTGCTGCATAAAACCAGAGATTGAAATGAGCACAGATAAAGTTCCTTAAGCCAAATATGGAATAGACAAGAGCTACTCCTTGCTCAACGAAATGGACTCAACACCCCATATTAAATGCCTAAGAGTGTACCTGACTAGGAAGTATCTTAAAACCTATGGATTGCTATGTCTCCGAAAGAGAATCAAGTGTGTGTACAGGGGCATAAACGCAGCAGTGATAGGATTGGAGAGGTTCGGTGAGCAAATGAAGACCCTTTGAAGTCATATTGCATGGTACCCATTCCACGAGTCTCAACTCTCCAGGTTTAAGGTATTCTTCCTTCAGCTAAAACATGCATGTGGAACCCAGAGTATGATCAACCGTGTGATCGGGAGACGTGTTCCAATATGTCTCAGTTTTCGTCCCCTGGTACTCGGGTGCAACATTCCAGACGCTTTACTAACACTCTCCCGACTTGGAGAGTCAGTGCCTTTAACCTCCTGTTTGGCCCAGTTTGCAATTTCTGCGGAAGATGAACAGGAATAGGGAGAACCAATGACAGACTAGCTGGAGGTGTCTGGACGGGCAAATTTAACTCTCATTTCCCACCAGGAAGAGGAATTAACCAAAGGCTCAGCGTGCCGTGCCGGAACCAGATTAGGGCCTGAAACCATCCTGCGGTGTTGCGGCCAGCTCACGAGAAAGCGAGTTGAAGAAAGGAGCTCAGGGGCACTGTAATTCACAAACCTGCAGAGTTATAAATGACAGCTATCGTCCAAAAATATACTGAAGTAAGGCTGCCAAGAGGACTTGAAAGCGGGGCAGAATTGCAGGAAACCGATTTCAGGAGGTAGACTGGAATTGCATTTAAAGCATAGGAAAAGAGGCAGAACGTCCACAATGATGCACTTGGCCAAAAAGGGCGTATGCGTTTTTTCCTGAATATATTCAGGAAAAAACGCATACGCCCTTTTTGGCCAACCAAGCAAGCTTGCAAAGGAAATCTGCACTACAATGAAGTCTCACTTCCCCCCGGTCAAAAGGGCCATCTGAAAAAAGTGTAAAATCCAGAAAGGCAGGACAGGCCATGGAGAACTGGGAGCCTTGTTATGCTGATGGGCGGGATGTAAATTGCCAACAGCCACTCGGGAGAAGTGTATGGTGTTTCCTGAAACATCTAAAAAACAAAGCAACAGAGCCTAGGGCACTTCCACTTATGGTCCTATAGCTTAGGGAAATTAAAATCAAAAGACACAGCCACCCCAAAGGTTGGGACGGCTCTGTTTACAAGAACCTGGTTTACGGTACAAGTTCAGTATCGCAGAAAGTGAAAAATGGATAAAGAAGTTGTGGTACTTACGTACAATGCAGTATCACTCAGCAATGAAATCTATGTCATCAGGCCCGTAGCAGCATAATGAGTGGATTCAGGTACGATGATTCTAACTGAAATAAGTCACACAGGAAAAGAAACATCATAAGATATCACTAATACACGGAATGTAAACTTGGCTACACAGGAACTGAATTACAAAACAGAACAGGGTCTCAAATTTATTAAACCAACTTATGCTTGCTTAAGGGGAAAGGTGAGTTGGGGTGCTGCATAAAACCAGAGATTGAAATGAGCACAGATAAAGTTCCTTAAGCCAAATATGGAATAGACAAGAGCTACTCCTTGCTCAACGAAATGGACTCAACACCCCATATTAAATGCCTAAGAGTGTACCTGACTAGGAAGTATCTTAAAACCTATGGATTGCTATGTCTCTGAAAGAGAATCAAGTGTGTGTACAGGGGCATAAACGCAGCAGTGATAGGATTGGAGAGGTTCGGTGAGCAAATGAAGACCCTTTGAAGTCATATTGCATGGTACCCATTCCACGGGTCTCAACTCTCCAGGTTTAAGGTATTCTTCCTTCAGCTAAAACATGCATGTGGAACCCAGAGTATGATCAACCGTGTGATCGGGAGACGTGTTCCAATATGTCTCAGTTTTCGTCCCCTGGTACTCGGGTGCAACATTCCAGACGCTTTACTAACACTCTCCCGACTTGGAGAGTCAGTGCCTTTAACCTCCTGTTTGGCCCAGTTTGCAATTTCTGCGGAAGATGAACAGGAATAGGGAGAACCAATGACAGACTAGCTGGAGGTGTGTGGACGGGCAAATTTAACTCTCATTTCCCACCAGGAAGAGGAATTAACCAAAGGCTCAGCGTGCCGTGCCGGAACCAGATTAGGGCCTGAAGCCATCCTGCGGTGTTGCGGCCAGCTCACGAGAAAGCGAGTTGAAGAAAGGAGCTCAGGGGCACTGTAATTCACAAACCTGCAGAGTTATAAATGACAGCTATCGTCCAAAAATATACTGAAGTAAGGCTGCCAAGAGGACTTGAAAGCGGGGCAGAATTGCAGGAAACCGATTTCAGGAGGTAGACTGGAATTGCATTGAAAGCATAGGAAAAGAGGCAGAACGTCCACAATGATGCACTTGGCCAAAAAGGGCGTATGCGTTTTTTCCTGAATATATTCAGGAAAAAACGCATACGCCCTTTTTGGCCAACCAAGCAAGCTTGCAAAGGAAATCTGCACTACAGTGAAGTCTCACTTCCCCCCGGTCAAAAGGGCCATCTGAAAAAAGTGTAAAATCCAGAAAGGCAGGACAGGCCATGGAGAACTGGGAGCCTTGTTATGCTGATGGGCGGGATGTAAATTGCCAACAGCCACTCGGGAGAAGTGTATGGTGTTTCCTGAAACATCTAAAAAACAAAGCAACAGAGCCTAGGGCACTTCCACTTATGGTCCTATAGCTTAGGGAAATTAAAATCAAAAGACACAGCCACCCCAAAGGTTGGGACGGCTCTGTTTACAAGAACCTGGTTTACGGTACAAGTTCAGTATCACAGAAAGTGAAAAATGGATAAAGAAGTTGTGGTACTTACGTACAATGCAGTATCACTCAGCAATGAAATCTATGTCATCAGGCCCGTAGCAGCATAATGAGTGGATTCAGGTACGATGATTCTAACTGAAATAAGTCACACAGGAAAAGAAACATCATAAGATATCACTAATACACGGAATGTAAACTTGGCTACACAGGAACTGAATTACAAAACAGAACAGGGTCTCAAATTTAGAAAACCAACTTATGCTTGCTTAAGGGGAAAGGTGAGTTGGGGTGCTGCATAAAACCAGAGATTGAAATGAGCACAGATAAAGTTCCTTAACCAAATATGGAATAGACAAGAGCTACTCCTTGCTCAACGAAATGGACTCAACACCCCATATTAAATGCCTAAGAGTGTACCTGACTAGGAAGTATCTTAAAACCTATGGATTGCTATGTCTCTGAAAGAGAATCAAGTGTGTGTACAGGGGCATAAACGCAGCAGTGATAGGATTGGAGAGGTTCGGTGAGCAAATGAAGACCCTTTGAAGTCATATTGCATGGTACCCATTCCACGGGTCTCAACTCTCCAGGTTTAAGGGATTCTTCCTTCAGCTAAAACATGCATGTGGAACCCAGAGTATGATCAACCGTGTGATCGGGAGACGTGTTCCAATATGTCTCAGTTTTCGTCCCCTGGTACTCGGGTGCAACATTCCAGACGCTTTACTAACACTCTCCCGACTTGGAGAGTCAGTGCCTTTAACCTCCTGTTTGGCCCAGTTTGCAATTTCTGCGGAAGATGAACAGGAATAGGGAGAACCAATGACAGACTAGCTGGAGGTGTGTGGACGGGCAAATTTAACTCTCATTTCCCACCAGGAAGAGGAATTAACCAAAGGCTGAGCGTGCCGTGCCGGAACCAGATTAGGGCCTGAAGCCATCCTGCGGGGTTGCGGCCAGCTCACGAGAAAGCGAGTTGAAGAAAGGAGCTCAGGGGCACTGTAATTCACAAACCTGCAGAGTTATAAATGACAGCTATCGTCCAAAAATATACTGAAGTAAGGCTGCCAAGAGGACTTGAAAGCGGGGCAGAATTGCAGGAAACCGATTTCAGGAGGTAGACTGGAATTGCATTGAAAGCATAGGAAAAGAGGCAGAACGTCCACAATGATGCACTTGGCCAAAAAGGGCGTATGCGTTTTTTCCTGAATATATTCAGGAAAAAACGCATACGCCCTTTTTGGCCAACCAAGCAAGCTTGCAAAGGAAATCTGCACTACAGTGAAGTCTCACTTCCCCCCGGTCAAAAGGGCCATCTGAAAAAAGTGTAAAATCCAGAAAGGCAGGACAGGCCATGGAGAACTGGGAGCCTTGTTATGCTGATGGGCGGGATGTAAATTGCCAACAGCCACTCGGGAGAAGTGTATGGTGTTTCCTGAAACATCTAAAAAACAAAGCAACAGAGCCTAGGGCACTTCCACTTATGGTCCTATAGCTTAGGGAAATTAAAATCAAAAGACACAGCCACCCCAAAGGTTGGGACGGCTCTGTTTACAAGAACCTGGTTTACGGTACAAGTTCAATATCGCAGAAAGTGAAAAATGGATAAAGAAGTTGTGGTACTTACGTACAATGCAGTATCACTCAGCAATGAAATCTATGTAATCAGGCCCGTAGCAGCATAATGAGTGGATTCAGGTACGATGATTCTAACTGAAATAAGTCACACAGGAAAAGAAACATCATAAGATATCACTAATACACGGAATGTAAACTTGGCTACACAGGAACTGAATTACAAAACAGAACAGGGTCTCAAATTTAGAAAACCAACTTATGCTTGCTTAAGGGGAAAGGTGAGTTGGGGTGCTGCATAAAACCAGAGATTGAAAT
Source organism: Lagenorhynchus albirostris (assembly GCF_949774975.1). Lineage (NCBI taxonomy): Eukaryota > Metazoa > Chordata > Mammalia > Artiodactyla > Delphinidae > Lagenorhynchus > Lagenorhynchus albirostris. The sequence goes on along the minus strand of NW_026783590.1, from coordinate 520,820 downwards.
GAGCACAGATAAAGTTCCTTAACCAAATATGGAATAGACAAGAGCTACTCCTTGCTCAACGAAATGGACTCAACACCCCATATTAAATGCCTAAGAGTGTACCTGACTAGGAAGTATCTTAAAACCTATGGATTGCTATGTCTCTGAAAGAGAATCAAGTGTGTGTACAGGGGCATAAACGCAGCAGTGATAGGATTGGAGAGGTTCGGTGAGCAAATGAAGACCCTTTGAAGTCATATTGCATGGTACCCATTCCACGGGTCTCAACTCTCCAGGTTTAAGGGATTCTTCCTTCAGCTAAAACATGCATGTGGAACCCAGAGTATGATCAACCGTGTGATCGGGAGACGTGTTCCAATATGTCTCAGTTTTCGTCCCCTGGTACTCGGGTGCAACATTCCAGACGCTTTACTAACACTCTCCCGACTTGGAGAGTCAGTGCCTTTAACCTCCTGTTTGGCCCAGTTTGCAATTTCTGCGGAAGATGAACAGGAATAGGGAGAACCAATGACAGACTAGCTGGAGGTGTCTGGACGGGCAAATTTAACTCTCATTTCCCACCAGGAAGAGGAATTAACCAAAGGCTCAGCGTGCCATGCCGGAACCAGATTAGGGCCTGAAGCCATCCTGCGGGGTTGCGGCCAGCTCACGAGAAAGCGAGTTGAAGAAAGGAGCTCAGGGGCACTGTAATTCACAAACCTGCAGAGTTATAAATGACAGCTATCGTCCAAAAATATACTGAAGTAAGGCTGCCAAGAGGACTTGAAAGCGGGGCAGAATTGCAGGAAACCGATTTCAGGAGGTAGACTGGAATTGCATTGAAAGCATAGGAAAAGAGGCAGAACGTCCACAATGATGCACTTGGCCAAAAAGGGCGTATGCGTTTTTTCCTGAATATATTCAGGAAAAAACGCATACGCCCTTTTTGGCCAACCAAGCAAGCTTGCAAAGGAAATCTGCACTACAATGAAGTCTCACTTCCCCCCGGTCAAAAGGGCCATCTGAAAAAAGTGTAAAATCCAGAAAGGCAGGACAGGCCATGGAGAACTGGGAGCCTTGTTATGCTGATGGGCGGGATGTAAATTGCCAACAGCCACTCGGGAGAAGTGTATGGTGTTTCCTGAAACATCTAAAAAACAAAGCAACAGAGCCTAGGGCACTTCCACTTATGGTCCTATAGCTTAGGGAAATTAAAATCAAAAGACACAGCCACCCCAAAGGTTGGGACGGCTCTGTTTACAAGAACCTGGTTTACGGTACAAGTTCAATATCGCAGAAAGTGAAAAATGGATAAAGAAGTTGTGGTACTTACGTACAATGCAATATCACTCAGCAATGAAATCTATGTCATAAGGCCCGTAGCAGCATAATGAGTGGATTCAGGTACGATGATTCTAACTGAAATAAGTCACACAGAAAAAGAAACATCATAAGATATCACTAATACACGGAATGTAACCTTGGCTACACAGGAACTGAATTCCAAAACAGAACAGGGTCTCAAATTTAGAAAACCAACTTATGCTTGCTTAAGGGGAAAGGTGAGTTGGGGTGCTGCATAAAACCAGAGATTGAAATGAGCACAGATAAAGTTCCTTAAGCCAAATATGGAATAGACAAGAGCTACTCCTTGCTCAACGAAATGGACTCAACACCCCATATTAAATGCCTAAGAGTGTACCTGACTAGGAAGTATCTTAAAACCTATGGATTGCTATGTCTCCGAAAGAGAATCAAGTGTGTGTACAGGGGCATAAACGCAGCAGTGATAGGATTGGAGAGGTTCGGTGAGCAAATGAAGACCCTTTGAAGTCATATTGCATGGTACCCATTCCACGGGTCTCAACTCTCCAGGTTTAAGGTATTCTTCCTTCAGCTAAAACATGCATGTGGAACCCAGAGTATGATCAACCGTGTGATCGGGAGACGTGTTCCAATATGTCTCAGTTTTCGTCCCCTGGTACTCGGGTGCAACATTCCAGACGCTTTACTAACACTCTCCCGACTTGGAGAGTCAGTGCCTTTAACCTCCTGTTTGGCCCAGTTTGCAATTTCTGTGGAAGATGAACAGGAATAGGGAGAACCAATGACAGACTAGCTGGAGGTGTCTGGACGGGCAAATTTAACTCTCATTTCCCACTAGGAAGAGGAATTAACCAAAGGCTCAGCGTGCCGTGCCGGAACCAGATTAGGGCCTGAAGCCATCCTGCGGTGTTGCAGCCAGCTCACGAGAAAGCGAGTTGAAGAAAGGAGCTCAGGGGCACTGTAATTCACAAACCTGCAGAGTTATAAATGACAGCTATCGTCCAAAAATATACTGAAGTAAGGCTGCCAAGAGGACTTGAAAGCGGGGCAGAATTGCAGGAAACCGATTTCAGGAGGTAGACTGGAATTGCATTTAAAGCATAGGAAAAGAGGCAGAACGTCCACAATGATGCACTTGGTCAAAAAGGGCGTATGCGTTTTTTCCTGAATATATTCAGGAAAAAACGCATACGCCCTTTTTGGCCAACCAAGCAAGCTTGCAAAGGAAATCTGCACTACAATGAAGTCTCACTTCCCCCCGGTCAAAAGGGCCATCTGAAAAAAGTGTAAAATCCAGAAAGGCAGGACAGGCCATGGAGAACTGGGAGCCTTGTTATGCTGATGGGCGGGATGTAAATTGCCAACAGCCACTCGGGAGAAGTGTATGGTGTTTCCTGAAACATCTAAAAAACAAAGCAACAGAGCCTAGGGCACTTCCACTTATGGTCCTATAGCTTAGGGAAATTAAAATCAAAAGACACAGCCACCCCAAAGGTTGGGACGGCTCTGTTTACAAGAACCTGGTTTACGGTACAAGTTCAATATCGCAGAAAGTGAAAAATGGATAAAGAAGTTGTGGTACTTACGTACAATGCAATATCACTCAGCAATGAAATCTATGTCATCAGGCCCGTAGCAGCATAATGAGTGGATTCAGGTACGATGATTCTAACTGAAATAAGTCACACAGAAAAAGAAACATCATAAGATATCACTAATACACGGAATGTAACCTTGGCTACACAGGAACTGAATTACAAAACAGAACAGGGTCTCAAATTTAGAAAACCAACTTATGCTTGCTTAAGGGGAAAGGTGAGTTGGGGTGCTGCATAAAACCAGAGATTGAAATGAGCACAGATAAAGTTCCTTAAGCCAAATATGGAATAGACAAGCTACTCCTTGATCAACGAAATGGACTCAACACCCCATATTAAATGCCTAAGAGTGTACCTGACTAGGAAGTATCTTAAAACCTATGGATTGCTATGTCTCTGAAAGAGAATCAAGTGTGTGTACAGGGGCATAAACGCAGCAGTGATAGGATTGGAGAGGTTCGGTGAGCAAATGAAGACCCTTTGAAGTCATATTGCATGGTACCCATTCCACGGGTCTCAACTCTCCAGGTTTAAGGTATTCTTCCTTCAGCTAAAACATGCATGTGGAACCCAGAGTATGATCAACCGTGTGATCGGGAGACGTGTTCCAATATGTCTCAGTTTTCGTCCCCTGGTACTTGGGTGCAACATTCCAGACGCTTTACTAACACTCTCCCGACTTGGAGAGTCAGTGCCTTTAACCTCCTGTTTGGCCCAGTTTGCAATTTCTGCGGAAGATGAACAGGAATAGGGAGAACCAATGACAGACTAGCTGGAGGTGTCTGGACGGGCAAATTTAACTCTCATTTCCCACCAGGAAGAGGAATTAACCAAAGGCTCAGCGTGCCGTGCCGGAACCAGATTAGGGCCTGAAGCCATCCTGCGGTGTTGCGGCCAGCTCACGAGAAAGCGAGTTGAAGAAAGGAGCTCAGGGGCACTGTAATTCACAAACCTGCAGAGTTATAAATGACAGCTATCGTCCAAAAATATACTGAAGTAAGGCTGCCAAGAGGACTTGAAAGCGGGGCAGAATTGCAGGAAACCGATTTCAGGAGGTAGACTGGAATTGCATTGAAAGCATAGGAAAAGAGGCAGAACGTCCACAATGATGCACTTGGCCAAAAAGGGCGTATGCGTTTTTTCCTGAATATATTCAGGAAAAAACGCATACGCCCTTTTTGGCCAACCATGCAAGCTTGCAAAGGAAATCTGCTCTACAGTGAAGTCTCACTTCCCCCCGGTCAAAAGGGCCATCTGAAAAAAGTGTAAAATCCAGAAAGGCAGGACAGGCCATGGAGAACTGGGAGCCTTGTTATGCTGATGGGCGGGATGTAAATTGCCAACAGCCACTCGGGAGAAGTGTATGGTGTTTCCTGAAACATCTAAAAAAAAAAGCAACAGAGCCTAGGGCACTTCCACTTATGGTCCTATAGCTTAGGGAAATTAAAATCAAAAGACACAGCCACCCCAAAGGTTGGGACGGCTCTGTTTACAAGAACCTGGTTTACGGTACAAGTTCAATATCGCAGAAAGTGAAAAATGGATAAAGAAGTTGTGGTACTTACGTACAATGCAGTATCACTCAGCAATGAAATCTATGTCATCAGGCCCGTAGCAGCATAATGAGTGGATTCAGGTACGATGATTCTAACTGAAATAAGTCACACAGGAAAAGAAACATCATAAGATATCACTAATACACGGAATGTAAACTTGGCTACACAGGAACTGAATTACAAAACAGAACAGGGTCTCAAATTTAGAAACCCAACTTATGCTTGCTTAAGGGGAAAGGTGAGTTGGGGTGCTGCATAAAACCAGAGATTGAAATGAGCACAGATAAAGTTCCTTAAGCCAAATATGGAATAGACAAGAGCTACTCCTTGCTCAACGAAATGGACTCAACACCCCATATTAAATGCCTAAGAGTGTACCTGACTAGGAAGTATCTTAAAACCTATGGATTGCTATGTCTCCGAAAGAGAATCAAGTGTGTGTACAGGGGCATAAACGCAGCAGTGATAGGATTGGAGAGGTTCGGTGAGCAAATGAAGACCCTTTGAAGTCATATTGCATGGTACCCATTCCACGAGTCTCAACTCTCCAGGTTTAAGGTATTCTTCCTTCAGCTAAAACATGCATGTGGAACCCAGAGTATGATCAACCGTGTGATCGGGAGACGTGTTCCAATATGTCTCAGTTTTCGTCCCCTGGTACTCGGGTGCAACATTCCAGACGCTTTACTAACACTCTCCCGACTTGGAGAGTCAGTGCCTTTAACCTCCTGTTTGGCCCAGTTTGCAATTTCTGCGGAAGATGAACAGGAATAGGGAGAACCAATGACAGACTAGCTGGAGGTGTCTGGACGGGCAAATTTAACTCTCATTTCCCACCAGGAAGAGGAATTAACCAAAGGCTCAGCGTGCCGTGCCGGAACCAGATTAGGGCCTGAAACCATCCTGCGGTGTTGCGGCCAGCTCACGAGAAAGCGAGTTGAAGAAAGGAGCTCAGGGGCACTGTAATTCACAAACCTGCAGAGTTATAAATGACAGCTATCGTCCAAAAATATACTGAAGTAAGGCTGCCAAGAGGACTTGAAAGCGGGGCAGAATTGCAGGAAACCGATTTCAGGAGGTAGACTGGAATTGCATTTAAAGCATAGGAAAAGAGGCAGAACGTCCACAATGATGCACTTGGCCAAAAAGGGCGTATGCGTTTTTTCCTGAATATATTCAGGAAAAAACGCATACGCCCTTTTTGGCCAACCAAGCAAGCTTGCAAAGGAAATCTGCACTACAATGAAGTCTCACTTCCCCCCGGTCAAAAGGGCCATCTGAAAAAAGTGTAAAATCCAGAAAGGCAGGACAGGCCATGGAGAACTGGGAGCCTTGTTATGCTGATGGGCGGGATGTAAATTGCCAACAGCCACTCGGGAGAAGTGTATGGTGTTTCCTGAAACATCTAAAAAACAAAGCAACAGAGCCTAGGGCACTTCCACTTATGGTCCTATAGCTTAGGGAAATTAAAATCAAAAGACACAGCCACCCCAAAGGTTGGGACGGCTCTGTTTACAAGAACCTGGTTTACGGTACAAGTTCAGTATCGCAGAAAGTGAAAAATGGATAAAGAAGTTGTGGTACTTACGTACAATGCAGTATCACTCAGCAATGAAATCTATGTCATCAGGCCCGTAGCAGCATAATGAGTGGATTCAGGTACGATGATTCTAACTGAAATAAGTCACACAGGAAAAGAAACATCATAAGATATCACTAATACACGGAATGTAAACTTGGCTACACAGGAACTGAATTACAAAACAGAACAGGGTCTCAAATTTATTAAACCAACTTATGCTTGCTTAAGGGGAAAGGTGAGTTGGGGTGCTGCATAAAACCAGAGATTGAAATGAGCACAGATAAAGTTCCTTAAGCCAAATATGGAATAGACAAGAGCTACTCCTTGCTCAACGAAATGGACTCAACACCCCATATTAAATGCCTAAGAGTGTACCTGACTAGGAAGTATCTTAAAACCTATGGATTGCTATGTCTCTGAAAGAGAATCAAGTGTGTGTACAGGGGCATAAACGCAGCAGTGATAGGATTGGAGAGGTTCGGTGAGCAAATGAAGACCCTTTGAAGTCATATTGCATGGTACCCATTCCACGGGTCTCAACTCTCCAGGTTTAAGGTATTCTTCCTTCAGCTAAAACATGCATGTGGAACCCAGAGTATGATCAACCGTGTGATCGGGAGACGTGTTCCAATATGTCTCAGTTTTCGTCCCCTGGTACTCGGGTGCAACATTCCAGACGCTTTACTAACACTCTCCCGACTTGGAGAGTCAGTGCCTTTAACCTCCTGTTTGGCCCAGTTTGCAATTTCTGCGGAAGATGAACAGGAATAGGGAGAACCAATGACAGACTAGCTGGAGGTGTGTGGACGGGCAAATTTAACTCTCATTTCCCACCAGGAAGAGGAATTAACCAAAGGCTCAGCGTGCCGTGCCGGAACCAGATTAGGGCCTGAAGCCATCCTGCGGTGTTGCGGCCAGCTCACGAGAAAGCGAGTTGAAGAAAGGAGCTCAGGGGCACTGTAATTCACAAACCTGCAGAGTTATAAATGACAGCTATCGTCCAAAAATATACTGAAGTAAGGCTGCCAAGAGGACTTGAAAGCGGGGCAGAATTGCAGGAAACCGATTTCAGGAGGTAGACTGGAATTGCATTGAAAGCATAGGAAAAGAGGCAGAACGTCCACAATGATGCACTTGGCCAAAAAGGGCGTATGCGTTTTTTCCTGAATATATTCAGGAAAAAACGCATACGCCCTTTTTGGCCAACCAAGCAAGCTTGCAAAGGAAATCTGCACTACAGTGAAGTCTCACTTCCCCCCGGTCAAAAGGGCCATCTGAAAAAAGTGTAAAATCCAGAAAGGCAGGACAGGCCATGGAGAACTGGGAGCCTTGTTATGCTGATGGGCGGGATGTAAATTGCCAACAGCCACTCGGGAGAAGTGTATGGTGTTTCCTGAAACATCTAAAAAACAAAGCAACAGAGCCTAGGGCACTTCCACTTATGGTCCTATAGCTTAGGGAAATTAAAATCAAAAGACACAGCCACCCCAAAGGTTGGGACGGCTCTGTTTACAAGAACCTGGTTTACGGTACAAGTTCAATATCGCAGAAAGTGAAAAATGGATAAAGAAGTTGTGGTACTTACGTACAATGCAGTATCACTCAGCAATGAAATCTATGTAATCAGGCCCGTAGCAGCATAATGAGTGGATTCAGGTACGATGATTCTAACTGAAATAAGTCACACAGGAAAAGAAACATCATAAGATATCACTAATACACGGAATGTAAACTTGGCTACACAGGAACTGAATTACAAAACAGAACAGGGTCTCAAATTTAGAAAACCAACTTATGCTTGCTTAAGGGGAAAGGTGAGTTGGGGTGCTGCATAAAACCAGAGATTGAAATGAGCACAGATAAAGTTCCTTAACCAAATATGGAATAGACAAGAGCTACTCCTTGCTCAACGAAATGGACTCAACACCCCATATTAAATGCCTAAGAGTGTACCTGACTAGGAAGTATCTTAAAACCTATGGATTGCTATGTCTCTGAAAGAGAATCAAGTGTGTGTACAGGGGCATAAACGCAGCAGTGATAGGATTGGAGAGGTTCGGTGAGCAAATGAAGACCCTTTGAAGTCATATTGCATGGTACCCATTCCACGGGTCTCAACTCTCCAGGTTTAAGGGATTCTTCCTTCAGCTAAAACATGCATGTGGAACCCAGAGTATGATCAACCGTGTGATCGGGAGACGTGTTCCAATATGTCTCAGTTTTCGTCCCCTGGTACTCGGGTGCAACATTCCAGACGCTTTACTAACACTCTCCCGACTTGGAGAGTCAGTGCCTTTAACCTCCTGTTTGGCCCAGTTTGCAATTTCTGCGGAAGATGAACAGGAATAGGGAGAACCAATGACAGACTAGCTGGAGGTGTCTGGACGGGCAAATTTAACTCTCATTTCCCACCAGGAAGAGGAATTAACCAAAGGCTCAGCGTGCCATGCCGGAACCAGATTAGGGCCTGAAGCCATCCTGCGGGGTTGCGGCCAGCTCACGAGAAAGCGAGTTGAAGAAAGGAGCTCAGGGGCACTGTAATTCACAAACCTGCAGAGTTATAAATGACAGCTATCGTCCAAAAATATACTGAAGTAAGGCTGCCAAGAGGACTTGAAAGCGGGGCAGAATTGCAGGAAACCGATTTCAGGAGGTAGACTGGAATTGCATTGAAAGCATAGGAAAAGAGGCAGAACGTCCACAATGATGCACTTGGCCAAAAAGGGCGTATGCGTTTTTTCCTGAATATATTCAGGAAAAAACGCATACGCCCTTTTTGGCCAACCAAGCAAGCTTGCAAAGGAAATCTGCACTACAATGAAGTCTCACTTCCCCCCGGTCAAAAGGGCCATCTGAAAAAAGTGTAAAATCCAGAAAGGCAGGACAGGCCATGGAGAACTGGGAGCCTTGTTATGCTGATGGGCGGGATGTAAATTGCCAACAGCCACTCGGGAGAAGTGTATGGTGTTTCCTGAAACATCTAAAAAACAAAGCAACAGAGCCTAGGGCACTTCCACTTATGGTCCTATAGCTTAGGGAAATTAAAATCAAAAGACACAGCCACCCCAAAGGTTGGGACGGCTCTGTTTACAAGAACCTGGTTTACGGTACAAGTTCAATATCGCAGAAAGTGAAAAATGGATAAAGAAGTTGTGGTACTTACGTACAATGCAATATCACTCAGCAATGAAATCTATGTCATAAGGCCCGTAGCAGCATAATGAGTGGATTCAGGTACGATGATTCTAACTGAAATAAGTCACACAGAAAAAGAAACATCATAAGATATCACTAATACACGGAATGTAACCTTGGCTACACAGGAACTGAATTCCAAAACAGAACAGGGTCTCAAATTTAGAAAACCAACTTATGCTTGCTTAAGGGGAAAGGTGAGTTGGGGTGCTGCATAAAACCAGAGATTGAAATGAGCACAGATAAAGTTCCTTAAGCCAAATATGGAATAGACAAGAGCTACTCCTTGCTCAACGAAATGGACTCAACACCCCATATTAAATGCCTAAGAGTGTACCTGACTAGGAAGTATCTTAAAACCTATGGATTGCTATGTCTCCGAAAGAGAATCAAGTGTGTGTACAGGGGCATAAACGCAGCAGTGATAGGATTGGAGAGGTTCGGTGAGCAAATGAAGACCCTTTGAAGTCATATTGCATGGTACCCATTCCACGGGTCTCAACTCTCCAGGTTTAAGGTATTCTTCCTTCAGCTAAAACATGCATGTGGAACCCAGAGTATGATCAACCGTGTGATCGGGAGACGTGTTCCAATATGTCTCAGTTTTCGTCCCCTGGTACTCGGGTGCAACATTCCAGACGCTTTACTAACACTCTCCCGACTTGGAGAGTCAGTGCCTTTAACCTCCTGTTTGGCCCAGTTTGCAATTTCTGTGGAAGATGAACAGGAATAGGGAGAACCAATGACAGACTAGCTGGAGGTGTCTGGACGGGCAAATTTAACTCTCATTTCCCACTAGGAAGAGGAATTAACCAAAGGCTCAGCGTGCCGTGCCGGAACCAGATTAGGGCCTGAAGCCATCCTGCGGTGTTGCAGCCAGCTCACGAGAAAGCGAGTTGAAGAAAGGAGCTCAGGGGCACTGTAATTCACAAACCTGCAGAGTTATAAATGACAGCTATCGTCCAAAAATATACTGAAGTAAGGCTGCCAAGAGGACTTGAAAGCGGGGCAGAATTGCAGGAAACCGATTTCAGGAGGTAGACTGGAATTGCATTTAAAGCATAGGAAAAGAGGCAGAACGTCCACAATGATGCACTTGGTCAAAAAGGGCGTATGCGTTTTTTCCTGAATATATTCAGGAAAAAACGCATACGCCCTTTTTGGCCAACCAAGCAAGCTTGCAAAGGAAATCTGCACTACAATGAAGTCTCACTTCCCCCCGGTCAAAAGGGCCATCTGAAAAAAGTGTAAAATCCAGAAAGGCAGGACAGGCCATGGAGAACTGGGAGCCTTGTTATGCTGATGGGCGGGATGTAAATTGCCAACAGCCACTCGGGAGAAGTGTATGGTGTTTCCTGAAACATCTAAAAAACAAAGCAACAGAGCCTAGGGCACTTCCACTTATGGTCCTATAGCTTAGGGAAATTAAAATCAAAAGACACAGCCACCCCAAAGGTTGGGACGGCTCTGTTTACAAGAACCTGGTTTACGGTACAAGTTCAATATCGCAGAAAGTGAAAAATGGATAAAGAAGTTGTGGTACTTACGTACAATGCAATATCACTCAGCAATGAAATCTATGTCATCAGGCCCGTAGCAGCATAATGAGTGGATTCAGGTACGATGATTCTAACTGAAATAAGTCACACAGAAAAAGAAACATCATAAGATATCACTAATACACGGAATGTAACCTTGGCTACACAGGAACTGAATTACAAAACAGAACAGGGTCTCAAATTTAGAAAACCAACTTATGCTTGCTTAAGGGGAAAGGTGAGTTGGGGTGCTGCATAAAACCAGAGATTGAAATGAGCACAGATAAAGTTCCTTAAGCCAAATATGGAATAGACAAGCTACTCCTTGATCAACGAAATGGACTCAACACCCCATATTAAATGCCTAAGAGTGTACCTGACTAGGAAGTATCTTAAAACCTATGGATTGCTATGTCTCTGAAAGAGAATCAAGTGTGTGTACAGGGGCATAAACGCAGCAGTGATAGGATTGGAGAGGTTCGGTGAGCAAATGAAGACCCTTTGAAGTCATATTGCATGGTACCCATTCCACGGGTCTCAACTCTCCAGGTTTAAGGTATTCTTCCTTCAGCTAAAACATGCATGTGGAACCCAGAGTATGATCAACCGTGTGATCGGGAGACGTGTTCCAATATGTCTCAGTTTTCGTCCCCTGGTACTTGGGTGCAACATTCCAGACGCTTTACTAACACTCTCCCGACTTGGAGAGTCAGTGCCTTTAACCTCCTGTTTGGCCCAGTTTGCAATTTCTGTGGAAGATGAACAGGAATAGGGAGAACCAATGACAGACTAGCTGGAGGTGTCTGGACGGGCAAATTTAACTCTCATTTCCCACCAGGAAGAGGAATTAACCAAAGGCTCAGTGTGCCGTGCCGGAACCAGATTAGGGCCTGAAGCCATCCTGCGGTGTTGCGGCCAGCTCACGAGAAAGCGAGTTGAAGAAAGGAGCTCAGGGGCACTGTAATTCACAAACCTGCAGAGTTATAAATGACAGCTATCGTCCAAAAATATACTGAAGTAAGGCTGCCAAGAGGACTTGAAAGCGGGGCAGAATTGCAGGAAACCGATTTCAGGAGGTAGACTGGAATTGCATTTAAAGCATAGGAAAAGAGGCAGAACGTCCACAATGATGCACTTGGCCAAAAAGGGCATATGCGTTTTTTCCTGAATATATTCAGGAAAAAAACGCATACGCCCTTTTTGGCCAACCAAGCAAGCTTGCAAAGGAAATCTGCACTACAATGAAGTCTCACTTCCCCCCGGTCAAAAGGGCCATCTGAAAAAAGTGTAAAATCCAGAAAGGCAGGACAGGCCATGGAGAACTGGGAGCCTTGTTATGCTGATGGGCGGGATGTAAATTGCCAACAGCCACTCGGGAGAAGTGTATGGTGTTTCCTGAAACATCTAAAAAACAAAGCAACAGAGCCTAGGGCACTTCCACTTATGGTCCTATAGCTTAGGGAAATTAAAATCAAAAAGACACAGCCACCCCAAAGGTTGGGACGGCTCTGTTTACAAGAACCTGGTTTACGGTACAAGTTCAATATCGCAGAAAGTGAAAAATGGATAAAGAAGTTGTGGTACTTACGTACATTGCAGTATCACTCAGCAAGGAAATCTATGTCATCAGGCCCGTAGCAGCATAATGAGTGGATTCAGGTATGATGATTCTAACTGAAATAAGTCACACAGGAAAAGAAACATCATAAGATATCACTAATACACGGAATGTAACCTTGGCTACACAGGAACTGAATTACAAAACAGAACAGGGTCTCAAATTTAGAAAACCAACTTATGCTTGCTTAAGGGGAAAGGTGAGTTGGGGTGCTGCATCAAACCAGAGATTGAAATGAGCACAGATAAAGTTCCTTAAGCCAAATATGGAATAGACAAGAGCTACTCCTTGCTCAACGAAATGGACTCAACACCCCATATTAAATGCCTAAGAGTGTACCTGACTAGGAAGTATCTTAAAACCTATGGATTGCTATGTCTCCGAAAGAGAATCAAGCGTGTGTACAGGGGCATAAACGCAGCAGTGTTAGGACTGGAGAGGTTCGGTGAGCAAATGAAGACCCTTTGAAGTCATATTGCATGGTACCCATTCCACGGGTCTCAACTCTCCAGGTTTAAGGTATTCTTCCTTCAGCTAAAACATGCATGTGGAACCCAGAGTATGATCAACCGTGTGATCGGGAGACGTGTTCCAATATGTCTCAGTTTTCGTCCCCTGGTACTCGGGTGCAACATTCCAGACGCTTTACTAACACTCTCCCGACTTGGAGAGTCAGTGCCTTTAACCTCCTGTTTGGCCCAGTTTGCAATTTCTGCGGAAGATGAACAGGAATAGGGAGAACCAATGAGAGACTAGCTGGAGGTGTCTGGACGGGCAAATTTAACTCTCATTTCCCACCAGGAAGAGGAATTAACCAAAGGCTCAGCGTGCCGTGCCGGAACCAGATTAGGGCCTGAAGCCATCCTGCGGTGTTGCGGCCAGCTCACAAGAAAGCGACTTGAAGAAAGGAGCTCGGGGCACTGTAATTCACAAACCTGTAGAGTTATAAATGACAGCTATCGTCCAAAAATATACTGAAGTAAGGCTGCCAAGAGGACTTGAAAGCGGGGCAGAATTGCAGGAAACCGATTTCAGGAGGTAGACTGGAATTGCATTTAAAGCATAGGAAAAGAGGCAGAACGTCCACAATGATGCACTTGGCCAAAAAGGGCGTATGCGTTTTTTCCTGAATATATTCAGGAAAAAACGCATACGCCCTTTTTGGCCAACCAAGCAAGCTTGCAAAGGAAATCTGCACTACAATGAAGTCTCACTTCCCCCCGGTCAAAAGGGCCATCTGAAAAAAGTGTAAAATCCAGAAAGGCAGGACAGGCCATGGAGAACTGGGAGCCTTGTTATGCTGATGGGCGGGATGTAAATTGCCAACAGCCACTCGGGAGAAGTGTATGGTGTTTCCTGAAACATCTAAAAAACAAAGCAACAGAGCCTAGGGCACTTCCACTTATGGTCCTATAGCTTAGGGAAATTAAAATCAAAAGACACAGCCACCCCAAAGGTTGGGACGGCTCTGTTTACAAGAACCTGGTTTACGGTACAAGTTCAATATCGCAGAAAGTGAAAAATGGATAAAGAAGTTGTGGTACTTACGTACAATGCAATATCACTCAGCAATGAAATCTATGTCATCAGGCCCGTAGCAGCATAATGAGTGGATTCAGGTACGATGATTCTAACTGAAATAAGTCACACAGAAAAAGAAACATCATAAGATATCACTAATACACGGAATGTAACCTTGGCTACACAGGAACTGAATTACAAAACAGAACAGGGTCTCAAATTTAGAAAACCAACTTATGCTTGCTTAAGGGGAAAGGTGAGTTGGGGTGCTGCATAAAACCAGAGATTGAAATGAGCACAGATAAAGTTCCTTAAGCCAAATATGGAATAGACAAGCTACTCCTTGATCAACGAAATGGACTCAACACCCCATATTAAATGCCTAAGAGTGTACCTGACTAGGAAGTATCTTAAAACCTATGGATTGCTATGTCTCTGAAAGAGAATCAAGTGTGTGTACAGGGGCATAAACGCAGCAGTGATAGGATTGGAGAGGTTCGGTGAGCAAATGAAGACCCTTTGAAGTCATATTGCATGGTACCCATTCCACGGGTCTCAACTCTCCAGGTTTAAGGTATTCTTCCTTCAGCTAAAACATGCATGTGGAACCCAGAGTATGATCAACCGTGTGATCGGGAGACGTGTTCCAATATGTCTCAGTTTTCGTCCCCTGGTACTCGGGTGCAACATTCCAGACGCTTTACTAACACTCTCCCGACTTGGAGAGTCAGTGCCTTTAACCTCCTGTTTGGCCCAGTTTGCAATTTCTGTGGAAGATGAACAGGAATAGGGAGAACCAATGACAGACTAGCTGGAGGTGTCTGGACGGGCAAATTTAACTCTCATTTCCCACCAGGAAGAGGAATTAACCAAAGGCTCAGTGTGCCGTGCCGGAACCAGATTAGGGCCTGAAGCCATCCTGCGGTGTTGCGGCCAGCTCACGAGAAAGCGAGTTGAAGAAAGGAGCTCAGGGGCACTGTAATTCACAAACCTGCAGAGTTATAAATGACAGCTATCGTCCAAAAATATACTGAAGTAAGGCTGCCAAGAGGACTTGAAAGCGGGGCAGAATTGCAGGAAACCGATTTCAGGAGGTAGACTGGAATTGCATTTAAAGCATAGGAAAAGAGGCAGAACGTCCACAATGATGCACTTGGCCAAAAAGGGCATATGCGTTTTTTCCTGAATATATTCAGGAAAAAACGCATATGCCCTTTTTGGCCAACCAAGCAAGCTTGCAAAGGAAATCTGCACTACAATGAAGTCTCACTTCCCCCCGGTCAAAAGGGCCATCTGAAAAAAGTGTAAAATCCAGAAAGGCAGGACAGGCCATGGAGAACTGGGAGCCTTGTTATGCTGATGGGCGGGATGTAAATTGCCAACAGCCACTCGGGAGAAGTGTATGGTGTTTCCTGAAACATCTAAAAAACAAAGCAACAGAGCCTAGGGCACTTCCACTTATGGTCCTATAGCTTAGGGAAATTAAAATCAAAAAGACACAGCCACCCCAAAGGTTGGGACGGCTCTGTTTACAAGAACCTGGTTTACGGTACAAGTTCAATATCGCAGAAAGTGAAAAATGGATAAAGAAGTTGTGGTACTTACGTACATTGCAGTATCACTCAGCAAGGAAATCTATGTCATCAGGCCCGTAGCAGCATAATGAGTGGATTCAGGTATGATGATTCTAACTGAAATAAGTCACACAGGAAAAGAAACATCATAAGATATCACTAATACACGGAATGTAACCTTGGCTACACAGGAACTGAATTACAAAACAGAACAGGGTCTCAAATTTAGAAAACCAACTTATGCTTGCTTAAGGGGAAAGGTGAGTTGGGGTGCTGCATCAAACCAGAGATTGAAATGAGCACAGATAAAGTTCCTTAAGCCAAATATGGAATAGACAAGAGCTACTCCTTGCTCAACGAAATGGACTCAACACCCCATATTAAATGCCTAAGAGTGTACCTGACTAGGAAGTATCTTAAAACCTATGGATTGCTATGTCTCCGAAAGAGAATCAAGCGTGTGTACAGGGGCATAAACGCAGCAGTGTTAGGACTGGAGAGGTTCGGTGAGCAAATGAAGACCCTTTGAAGTCATATTGCATGGTACCCATTCCACGGGTCTCAACTCTCCAGGTTTAAGGTATTCTTCCTTCAGCTAAAACATGCATGTGGAACCCAGAGTATGATCAACCGTGTGATCGGGAGACGTGTTCCAATATGTCTCAGTTTTCGTCCCCTGGTACTCGGGTGCAACATTCCAGACGCTTTACTAACACTCTCCCGACTTGGAGAGTCAGTGCCTTTAACCTCCTGTTTGGCCCAGTTTGCAATTTCTGCGGAAGATGAACAGGAATAGGGAGAACCAATGACAGACTAGCTGGAGGTGTCTGGACGGGCAAATTTAACTCTCATTTCCCACCAGGAAGAGGAATTAACCAAAGGCTCAGCGTGCCGTGCCGGAACCAGATTAGGGCCTGAAGCCATCCTGCGGTGTTGCGGCCAGCTCACAAGAAAGCGACTTGAAGAAAGGAGCTCGGGGCACTGTAATTCACAAACCTGTAGAGTTATAAATGACAGCTATCGTCCAAAAATATACTGAAGTAAGGCTGCCAAGAGGACTTGAAAGCGGGGCAGAATTGCAGGAAACCGATTTCAGGAGGTAGACTGGAATTGCATTTAAAGCATAGGAAAAGAGGCAGAACGTCCACAATGATGCACTTGGCCAAAAAGGGCGTATGCGTTTTTTCCTGAATATATTCAGGAAAAAACGCATACGCCCTTTTTGGCCAACCAAGCAAGCTTGCAAAGGAAATCTGCACTACAATGAAGTCTCACTTCCCCCCGGTCAAAAGGGCCATCTGAAAAAAGTGTAAAATCCAGAAAGGCAGGACAGGCCATGGAGAACTGGGAGCCTTGTTATGCTGATGGGCGGGATGTAAATTGCCAACAGCCACTCGGGAGAAGTGTATGGTGTTTCCTGAAACATCTAAAAAACAAAGCAACAGAACCTAGGGCACTTCCACTTATGGTCCTATAGCTTAGGGAAATTAAAATCAAAAAGACACAGCCACCCCAAAGTTTGGGACGGCTCTGTTTACAAGAACCTGGTTTACGGTACAAGTTCAATATCGCAGAAAGTGAAAAATGGATAAAGAAGTTGTGGTACTTACGTACAATGCAATATCACTCAGCAATGAAATCTATGTCATCAGGCCCGTAGCAGCATAATGAGTGGATTCAGGTATGATGATTCTAACTGAAATAATTCACACAGGAAAAGAAACATCATAAGATATCACTAATACACGGAATGTAAACTTGGCTACATAGGAACTGAATTACAAAACAGAACAGTGTCTCAAATTCAGAAAACCAACTTACGCTTGCTTAAGGGGAAAGGTGAGTTGGGCTGCTGCATAAAACCAGAGATTGAAATGAGCACAGATAGAGTTCCTTAAGCCAAATATGGAATAGACAAGAGCTACTCCTTGCTCAACGAAATGGATTCAACACCCCATATTAAACACCTAAGAATGTACCTGACTAGGAATTATCTTAAAACCTATGGATTGCTATGTCTCCAAAAGAGAATGAAGCGTGTGTGCAGGGGCATAAACGCAGCAGTGATAGGATTGGAGAGGTTCGGTGAGCAAATGAAGACCCTTTGAAGTCATATTGCATGGTACCCATTCCACGGGTCTCAACTCTCCAGGTTTAAGGTATTCTTCCTTCAGCTAAAACATGCATGTGGAACCCAGAGTATGATCAACCGTGTGATCGGGAGACGTGTTCCAATATGTCTCAGTTTTCGTCCCCTGGTACTCGGGTGCAAAATTCCAAACGCTTTACTAACACTCTCCCGGCTTGGAGAGTCAGTGCCTTTAACCTCCTGTTTGGCCCAGTTTGCAATTTCTGTGGAAGATGAACAGGAATAGGCAGAACCAATGACAGACCAGCTGGAGGTGTCTGGACGGGCAAATTTAACTCTCATTTCCCACCAGGAAGAGGAATTAAACAAAGGTTCAGCGTGCCGTGCCGGAACCAGATTAGGGCCTGAAGCCATCCTGCGGTGTTGCAGCCAGCTCACAAGAAAGCGACTTGAAGAAAGGAGCTCGGGGCACTGTAATTCACAAACCTGCAGAGTTATAAATGACAGCTATCTTCCAAAAATATACTGAAGTAAGGCTGCCAAGAGGACTTGAAAGCGGGGCAGAATTGCAGGAAACCGATTTCAGGAGGTAGACTGGAATTGCATTTAAAGCATAGGAAAAGAGGCAGAACGTCCACAATGATGCACTTGGCCAAAAAGGGCGTATGCGTTTTTTCCTGAATATATTCAGGAAAAAACGCATACGCCCTTTTTGGCCAACCAAGCAAGCTTGCAAAGGAAATCTGCACTACAGTGAAGTCTCACTTCCCCCCGGTCAAAAGGGCCATCTGAAAAAAGTGTAAAATCCAGAAAGGCAGGACAGGCCATGGAGAACTGGGAGCCTTGTTATGCTGATGGGCGGGATGTAAATTGCCAACAGCCACTCGGGAGAAGTGTATGGTGTTTCCTGAAACATCTAAAAAACAAAGCAACAGAGCCTAGGGCACTTCCACTTATGGTCCTATAGCTTAGGGAAATTAAAATCAAAAGACACAGCCACCCCAAAGGTTGGGACGGCTCTGTTTACAAGAACCTGGTTTACGGTACAAGTTCAATATCGCAGAAAGTGAAAAATGGATAAAGAAGTTGTGGTACTTACGTACAATGCAGTATCACTCAGCAATGAAATCTATGTCATCAGGCCCGTAGCAGCATAATGAGTGGATTCAGGTACGATGATTCTAACTGAAATAAGTCACACAGGAAAAGAAACATCATAAGATATCACTAATACACGGAATGTAAACTTGGCTACACAGGAACTGAATTACAAAACAGAACAGGGTCTCAAATTTAGAAAACCAACTTATGCTTGCTTAAGGGGAAAGGTGAGTTGGGGTGCTGCATAAAACCAGAGATTGAAATGAGCACAGATAAAGTTCCTTAAGCCAAATATGGAATAGACAAGAGCTACTCCTTGCTCAACGAAATGGACTCAACACCCCATATTAAATGCCTAAGAGTGTACCTGACTAGGAAGTATCTTAAAACCTATGGATTGCTATGTCTCTGAAAGAGAATCAAGTGTGTGTACAGGGGCATAAACGCAGCAGTGATAGGATTGGAGAGGTTCGGTGAGCAAATGAAGACCCTTTGAAGTCATATTGCATGGTACCCATTCCACGGGTCTCAACTCTCCAGGTTTAAGGTATTCTTCCTTCAGCTAAAACATGCATGTGGAACCCAGAGTATGATCAACCGTGTGATCGGGAGACGTGTTCCAATATGTCTCAGTTTTCGTCCCCTGGTACTCGGGTGCAACATTCCAGACACTTTACTAACACTCTCCCGGCTTGGAGAGTCAGTGCCTTTAACCTCCTGTTTGGCCCAGTTTGCAATTTCTGCGGAAGATGAACAGGAATAGGGAGAACCAATGACAGACTAGCTGGAGGTGTCTGGACGGGCAAATTTAACTCTCATTTCCCACCAGGAAGAGGAATTAACCAAAGGCTCAGCGTGCCGTGCCGGAACCAGATTAGGGCCTGAAGCCATCCTGCGGTGTTGCGGCCAGCTCACGAGAAAGCGAGTTGAAGAAAGGAGCTCAGGGGCACTGTAATTCACAAACCTGCAGAGTTATAAATGACAGCTATCGTCCAAAAATATACTGAAGTAAGGCTGCCAAGAGGACTTGAAAGCGGGGCAGAATTGCAGGAAACCGATTTCAGGAGGTAGACTGGAATTGCATTTAAAGCATAGGAAAAGAGGCAGAACGTCCACAATGATGCACTTGGCCAAAAAGGGCGTATGCGTTTTTTCCTGAATATATTCAGGAAAAAACGCATACGCCCTTTTTGGCCAACCAAGCAAGCTTGCAAAGGAAATCTGCACTACAATGAAGTCTCACTTCCCCCCGGTCAAAAGGGCCATCTGAAAAAAGTGTAAAATCCAGAAAGGCAGGACAGGCCATGGAGAACTGGGAGCCTTGTTATGCTGATGGGCGGGATGTAAATTGCCAACAGCCACTCGGGAGAAGTGTATGGTGTTTCCTGAAACATCTAAAAAACAAAGCAACAGAGCCTAGGGCACTTCCACTTATGGTCCTATAGCTTAGGGAAATTAAAATCAAAAAGATACAACCACCCCAAAGGTTGGGACGGCTCTGTTTACAAGAACCTGGTTTACGGTACAAGTTCAATATCGCAGAAAGTGAAAAATGGATAAAGAAGTTGTGGTACTTACGTACAATGCAGTATCACTCAGCAATGAAATCTATGTCATCAGGCCTGTAGCAGCATAATGAGTGGATTCAGGTACGATGATTCTAACTGAAATAAGTCACACAGGAAAAGAGACATCATAAGATATCACTAATACATGGAATGTAACCTTGGCTACACAGGAACTGAATTACAAAACAGAACAGGGTCTCAAATTTAGAAAACCAACTTATGCTTGCTTAAGGGGAAAGGTGAGTTGGGGTGCTGCATAAAACCAGAGATTGAAATGAGCACAGATAAAGTTCCTTAAGCCAAATATGGAATAGACAAGAGCTACTCCTTGCTCAACGAAATGGACTCAACACCCCATATTAAATGCCTAAGAGTGTACCTGACTAGGAAGTATCTTAAAACCTATGGATTGCTATGTCTCCGAAAGAGAATCAAGCGTGTGTACAGGGGCATAAACGCAGCAGTGTTAGGACTGGAGAGGTTCGGTGAGCAAATGAAGACCCTTTGAAGTCATATTGCATGGTACCCATTCCACGGGTCTCAACTCTCCAGGTTTAAGGTATTCTTCCTTCAGCTAAAACATGCATGTGGAACCCAGAGTATGATCAACCGTGTGATCGGGAGACGTGTTCCAATATGTCTCAGTTTTCGTCCCCTGGTACTCGGGTGCAACATTCCAGACACTTTACTAACACTCTCCCGGCTTGGAGAGTCAGTGCCTTTAACCTCCTGTTTGGCCCAGTTTGCAATTTCTGCGGAAGATGAACAGGAATAGGGAGAACCAATGACAGACTAGCTGGAGGTGTCTGGACGGGCAAATTTAACTCTCATTTCCCACCAGGAAGAGGAATTAACCAAAGGCTCAGCGTGCCGTGCCGGAACCAGATTAGGGCCTGAAGCCATCCTGCGGTGTTGCGGCCAGCTCACGAGAAAGCGAGTTGAAGAAAGGAGCTCAGGGGCACTGTAATTCACAAACCTGCAGAGTTATAAATGACAGCTATCGTCCAAAAATATACTGAAGTAAGGCTGCCAAGAGGACTTGAAAGCGGGGCAGAATTGCAGGAAACCGATTTCAGGAGGTAGACTGGAATTGCATTTAAAGCATAGGAAAAGAGGCAGAACGTCCACAATGATGCACTTGGCCAAAAAGGGCGTATGCGTTTTTTCCTGAATATATTCAGGAAAAAACGCATACGCCCTTTTTGGCCAACCAAGCAAGCTTGCAAAGGAAATCTGCACTACAATGAAGTCTCACTTCCCCCCGGTCAAAAGGGCCATCTGAAAAAAGTGTAAAATCCAGAAAGGCAGGACAGGCCATGGAGAACTGGGAGCCTTGTTATGCTGATGGGCGGGATGTAAATTGCCAACAGCCACTCGGGAGAAGTGTATGGTGTTTCCTGAAACATCTAAAAAACAAAGCAACAGAGCCTAGGGCACTTCCACTTATGGTCCTATAGCTTAGGGAAATTAAAATCAAAAAGACACAACCACCCCAAAGGTTGGGACGGCTCTGTTTACAAGAACCTGGTTTACGGTACAAGTTCAATATCGCAGAAAGTGAAAAATGGATAAAGAAGTTGTGGTACTTACGTACAATGCAGTATCACTCAGCAATGAAATCTATGTCATCAGGCCTGTAGCAGCATAATGAGTGGATTCAGGTACGATGATTCTAACTGAAATAAGTCACACAGGAAAAGAGACATCATAAGATATCACTAATACATGGAATGTAACCTTGGCTACACAGGAACTGAATTACAAAACAGAACAGGGTCTCAAATTTAGAAAACCAACTTATGCTTGCTTAAGGGGAAAGGTGAGTTGGGGTGCTGCATAAAACCAGAGATTGAAATGAGCACAGATAAAGTTCCTTAAGCCAAATATGGAATAGACAAGAGCTACTCCTTGCTCAACGAAATGGACTCAACACCCCATATTAAATGCCTAAGAGTGTACCTGACTAGGAAGTATCTTAAAACCTATGGATTGCTATGTCTCCGAAAGAGAATCAAGCGTGTGTACAGGGGCATAAACGCAGCAGTGATAGGACTGGAGAGGTTTGGTGAGCAAATGAAGACCCTTTGAAGTCATATTGCATGGAACCCATTCCACGGGTCTCAACTCTCCAGGTTTAAGGTATTCTTCCTTCAGCTAAAACATGCATGTGGAACCCAGAGTATGATCAACCGTGTGATCGGGAGACGTGTTCCAATATGTGTCAGTTTTCGTCCCCTGGTACTCATGTGCAACATTCCAGACGCTTTACTAACACTCTCCCGACTTGGAGAGTCAGTGCCTTTAACCTCCTGTTTGGCCCAGTTTGCAATTTCTGCGGAAGATGAACAGGAATAGGCAGAACCAATGACAGACTAGCTGGAGGTGTCTGGACGGGCAAATTTAACTCTCATTTCCCACCAGGAAGAGGAATTAACCAAAGGCTCAGCGTGCCGTGCCGGAACCAGATTAGGGCCTGAATCCATCCTGCGTTGTTGTGGCCAGCTCACAAGAAAGCGACTTGAAGAAAGGAGCTCAGGGGCACTGTAATTCACAAACCTGCAGAGTTATAAATGACAGCTATCGTCCAAAAATATACTGAAGTAAGGCTGCCAAGAGGACTTGAAAGCGGGGCAGAATTGCAGGAAACCGATTTCAGGAGGTAGACTGGAATTGCATTTAAAGCATAGGAAAAGAGGCAGAACGTCCACAATGATGCACTTGGCCAAAAAGGGCGTATGCGTTTTTTCCTGAATATATTCAGGAAAAAACGCATACGCCCTTTTTGGCCAACCAAGCAAGCTTGCAAAGGAAATCTGCTCTACAGTGAAGTCTCACTTCCCCCCGGTCAAAAGGGCCATCTGAAAAAAGTGTAAAATCCAGAAAGGCAGGACAGGCCATGGAGAACTGGGAGCCTTGTTATGCTGATGGGCGGGATGTAAATTGCCAACAGCCACTCGGGAGAAGTGTATGGTGTTTCCTGAAACATCTAAAAAACAAAGCAACAGAGCCTAGGGCACTTCCACTTATGGTCCTATAGCTTAGGGAAATTAAAATCAAAAGACACAGCCACCCCAAAGGTTGGGACGGCTCTGTTTACAAGAACGTGGTTTACGGTACAAGTTCAATATCGCAGAAAGTGAAAAATGGATAAAGAAGTTGTGGTACTTACGTACAATGCAGTATCACTCAGCAATGAAATCTATGTCATCAGGCCCGTAGCAGCATAATGAGTGGATTCAGGTATGATGATTCTAACTGAAATAAGTCACACAGGAAAAGAAACATCATAAGATATCACTAATACACGGAATGTAACCTTGGCTACACAGGAACTGAATTACAAAACAGAACAGGGTCTCAAATTTAGAAACCCAACTTATGCTTGCTTAAGGGGAAAGGTGAGTTGGGGTGCTGCATAAAACCAGAGATTGAAATGAGCACAGATAAAGTTCCTTAAGCCAAATATGGAATAGACAAGAGCTACTCCTTGCTCAACGAAATGGACTCAACACCCCATATTAAATGCCTAAGAGTGTACCTGACTAGGAAGTATCTTAAAACCTATGGATTGCTATGTCTCCAAAAGAGAATCAAGCGTGTGTACAGGGGCATAAACGCAGCAGTGATAGGACTGGAGAGGTTCGGTGAGCAAATGAAGACCCTTTGAAGTCATATTGCATGGAACCCATTCCACGGGTCTCAACTCTCCAGGTTTAAGGTATTCTTCCTTCAGCTAAAACATGCATGTGGAACCCAGAGTATGATCAACCGTGTGATCGGGAGACGTGTTCCAATATGTGTCAGTTTTCGTCCCCTGGTACTCATGTGCAACATTCCAGACGCTTTACTAACACTCTCCCGACTTGGAAAGTCAGTGCCTTTAACCTCCTGTTTGGCCCAGTTTGCAATTTCTGCGGAAGATGAACAGGAATAGGCAGAACCAATGACAGACTAGCTGGAGGTGTCTGGACGGGCAAATTTAACTCTCATTTCCCACCAGGAAGAGGAATTAACCAAAGGCTCAGCGTGCCGTGCCGGAACCAGATTAGGGCCTGAAGCCATCCTGCGGTGTTGTGGCCAGCTCACGAGAAAGCGACTTGAAGAAAGGAGCTCAGGGGCACTGTAATTCACAAACCTGCAGAGTTATAAATGACAGCTATCGTCCAAAAATATACTGAAGTAAGGCTGCCAAGAGGACTTGAAAGCGGGGCAGAATTGCAGGAAACCGATTTCAGGAGGTAGACTGGAATTGCATTTAAAGCATAGGAAAAGAGGCAGAACGTCCACAATGATGCACTTGGCCAAAAAGGGCGTATGCGTTTTTTCCTGAATATATTCAGGAAAAAACGCATACGCCCTTTTTGGCCAACCAAGCAAGCTTGCAAAGGAAATCTGCTCTACAATGAAGTCTCACTTCCCCCCGGTCAAAAGGGCCATCTGAAAAAAGTGTAAAATCCAGAAATCAGGACAGGCCATGGAGAACTGGGAGCCTTGTTATGCTGATGGGCGGGATGTAAATTGCCAACAGCCACTCGGGAGAAGTGTATGGTGTTTCCTGAAACATCTAAAAAACAAAGCAACAGAGCCTAGGGCACTTCCACTTATGGTCCTATAGCTTAGGGAAATTAAAATCAAAAGACACAGCCACCCCAAATGTTGGGACGGCTCTGTTTACAAGAACCTGGTTTACGGTACAAGTTCAATATCGCAGAAAGTGAAAAATGGATAAAGAAGTTGTGGTACTTACGTACAATGCAATATCACTCAGCAATGAAATCTATGTCATCAGGCCCGTAGCAGCATAATGAGTGGATTCAGGTACGATGATTCTAACTGAAATAAGTCACACAGGAAAAGAAACATCATAAGATATCACTAATACTCGGAATGTAACCTTGGCTACACAGGAACTGAATTACAAAACAGAACAGGGTCTCAAATTTAGAAAACCAACTTATGCTTGCTTAAGGGGAAAGGTGAGTTGGGGTGCTGCATAAAACCAGAGATTGAAATGAGCACAGATAAAGTTCCTTAAGCCAAATATGGAATAGACAAGAGCTACTCCTTGCTCAACGAAATGGACTCAACACCCCATATTAAATGCCTAAGAGTGTACCTGACTAGGAAGTATCTTAAAACCTATGGATTGCTATGTCTCCGAAAGAGAATCAAGCGTGTGTACAGGGGCATAAACGCAGCAGTGATAGGACTGGAGAGGTTCAGTGAGCAAATGAAGACCCTTTGAAGTCATATTGCATGGAACCCATTCCACGGGTCTCAACTCTCCAGGTTTAAGGTATTCTTCCTTCAGCTAAAACATGCATGTGGAACCCAGAGTATGATCAACCGTGTGATCGGGAGACGTGTTCCAATATGTCTCTGCTTTCGTCCCCTGGTACTCGGGTGCAACATTCCAGACACTTTACTAACACTCTCCCGGCTTGGAGAGTCAGTGCCTTTAACCTCCTGTTTGGCCCAGTTTGCAATTTCTGCGGAAGATGAACAGGAATAGGGAGAACCAATGACAGACTAGCTGGAGGTGTCTGGACGGGCAAATTTAACTCTCATTTCCCACCAGGAAGAGGAATTAACCAAAGGCTCAGCGTGCCGTGCCGGAACCAGATTAGGGCCTGAAGCCATCCTGCGGTGTTGCGGCCAGCTCACGAGAAAGCGAGTTGAAGAAAGGAGCTCAGGGGCACTGTAATTCACAAACCTGCAGAGTTATAAATGACAGCTATCGTCCAAAAATATACTGAAGTAAGGCTGCCAAGAGGACTTGAAAGTGGGGCAGAATTGCAGGAAACCGATTTCAGGAGGTAGACTGGAATTGCATTTAAAGCATAGGAAAAGAGGCAGAACGTCCACAATGATGCACTTGGCCAAAAAGGGCGTATGTGTTTTTTCCTGAATATATTCAGGAAAAAACGCATACGCCCTTTTTGGCCAACCAAGCAAGCTTGCAAAGAAATCTGCACTACAGTGAAGTCTCACTTCCCCCCGGTCAAAAGGGCCATCTGAAAAAAGTGTAAAATCCAGAAAGGCAGGACAGGCCATGGAGAACTGGGAGCCTTGTTATGCTGATGGGCGGGATGTAAATTGCCAACAGCCACTCGGGAGAAGTGTATGGTGTTTCCTGAAACATCTAAAAAACAAAGCAACAGAGCCTAGGGCACTTCCACTTATGGTCCTATAGCTTAGGGAAATTAAAATCAAAAAGACACAACCACCCCAAAGGTTGGGACGGCTCTGTTTACAAGAACCTGGTTTACGGTACAAGTTCAATATCGCAGAAAGTGAAAAATGGATAAAGAAGTTGTGGTACTTACGTACAATGCAGTATCACTCAGCAATGAAATCTATGTCATCAGGCCCGTAGCAGCATAATGAGTGGATTCAGGTACGATGATTCTAACTGAAATAAGTCACACAGGAAAAGAAACATCATAAGATATCACTAATACACGGAATGTAAACTTGGCTACACAGGAACTGAATTACAAAACAGAACAGGGTCTCAAATTTAGAAAACCAACTTATGCTTGCTTAAGGGGAAAGGTGAGTTGGGGTGCTGCATAAAACCAGAGATTGAAATGAGCACAGATAAAGTTCCTTAAGCCAAATATGGAATAGACAAGAGCTACTCCTTGCTCAACGAAATGGACTCAACACCCCATATTAAATGCCTAAGAGTGTACCTGACTAGGAAGTATCTTAAAACCTATGGATTGCTATGTCTCTGAAAGAGAATCAAGTGTGTGTACAGGGGCATAAACGCAGCAGTGATAGGATTGGAGAGGTTCGGTGAGCAAATGAAGACCCTTTGAAGTCATATTGCATGGTACCCATTCCACGGGTCTCAACTCTCCAGGTTTAAGGTATTCTTCCTTCAGCTAAAACATGCATGTGGAACCCAGAGTATGATCAACCGTGTGATCGGGAGACGTGTTCCAATATGTCTCAGTTTTCGTCCCCTGGTACTCGGGTGCAACATTCCAGACGCTTTACTAACACTCTCCCGACTTGGAGAGTCAGTGCCTTTAACCTCCTGTTTGGCCCAGTTTGCAATTTCTGCGGAAGATGAACAGGAATAGGGAGAACCAATGACAGACTAGCTGGAGGTGTGTGGACGGGCAAATTTAACTCTCATTTCCCACCAGGAAGAGGAATTAACCAAAGGCTCAGCGTGCCGTGCCGGAACCAGATTAGGGCCTGAAGCCATCCTGCGGTGTTGCGGCCAGCTCACGAGAAAGCGAGTTGAAGAAAGGAGCTCAGGGGCACTGTAATTCACAAACCTGCAGAGTTATAAATGACAGCTATCGTCCAAAAATATACTGAAGTAAGGCTGCCAAGAGGACTTGAAAGCGGGGCAGAATTGCAGGAAACCGATTTCAGGAGGTAGACTGGAATTGCATTGAAAGCATAGGAAAAGAGGCAGAACGTCCACAATGATGCACTTGGCCAAAAAGGGCGTATGCGTTTTTTCCTGAATATATTCAGGAAAAAACGCATACGCCCTTTTTGGCCAACCAAGCAAGCTTGCAAAGGAAATCTGCACTACAGTGAAGTCTCACTTCCCCCCGGTCAAAAGGGCCATCTGAAAAAAGTGTAAAATCCAGAAAGGCAGGACAGGCCATGGAGAACTGGGAGCCTTGTTATGCTGATGGGCGGGATGTAAATTGCCAACAGCCACTCGGGAGAAGTGTATGGTGTTTCCTGAAACATCTAAAAAACAAAGCAACAGAGCCTAGGGCACTTCCACTTATGGTCCTATAGCTTAGGGAAATTAAAATCAAAAGACACAGCCACCCCAAAGGTTGGGACGGCTCTGTTTACAAGAACCTGGTTTACGGTACAAGTTCAATATCGCAGAAAGTGAAAAATGGATAAAGAAGTTGTGGTACTTACGTACAATGCAGTATCACTCAGCAATGAAATCTATGTCATCAGGCCCGTAGCAGCATAATGAGTGGATTCAGGTACGATGATTCTAACTGAAATAAGTCACACAGGAAAAGAAACATCATAAGATATCACTAATACACGGAATGTAAACTTGGCTACACAGGAACTGAATTACAAAACAGAACAGGGTCTCAAATTTAGAAAACCAACTTATGCTTGCTTAAGGGGAAAGGTGAGTTGGGGTGCTGCATAAAACCAGAGATTGAAATGAGCACAGATAAAGTTCCTTAACCAAATATGGAATAGACAAGAGCTACTCCTTGCTCAACGAAATGGACTCAACACCCCATATTAAATGCCTAAGAGTGTACCTGACTAGGAAGTATCTTAAAACCTATGGATTGCTATGTCTCTGAAAGAGAATCAAGTGTGTGTACAGGGGCATAAACGCAGCAGTGATAGGATTGGAGAGGTTCGGTGAGCAAATGAAGACCCTTTGAAGTCATATTGCATGGTACCCATTCCACGGGTCTCAACTCTCCAGGTTTAAGGTATTCTTCCTTCAGCTAAAACATGCATGTGGAACCCAGAGTATGATCAACCGTGTGATCGGGAGACGTGTTCCAATATGTCTCAGTTTTCGTCCCCTGGTACTCGGGTGCAACATTCCAGACGCTTTACTAACACTCTCCCGACTTGGAGAGTCAGTGCCTTTAACCTCCTGTTTGGCCCAGTTTGCAATTTCTGCGGAAGATGAACAGGAATAGGGAGAACCAATGACAGACTAGCTGGAGGTGTGTGGACGGGCAAATTTAACTCTCATTTCCCACCAGGAAGAGGAATTAACCAAAGGCTCAGCGTGCCGTGCCGGAACCAGATTAGGGCCTGAAGCCATCCTGCGGTGTTGCGGCCAGCTCACGAGAAAGCGAGTTGAAGAAAGGAGCTCAGGGGCACTGTAATTCACAAACCTGCAGAGTTATAAATGACAGCTATCGTCCAAAAATATACTGAAGTAAGGCTGCCAAGAGGACTTGAAAGCGGGGCAGAATTGCAGGAAACCGATTTCAGGAGGTAGACTGGAATTGCATTGAAAGCATAGGAAAAGAGGCAGAACGTCCACAATGATGCACTTGGCCAAAAAGGGCGTATGCGTTTTTTCCTGAATATATTCAGGAAAAAACGCATACGCCCTTTTTGGCCAACCAAGCAAGCTTGCAAAGGAAATCTGCACTACAATGAAGTCTCACTTCCCCCCGGTCAAAAGGGCCATCTGAAAAAAGTGTAAAATCCAGAAAGGCAGGACAGGCCATGGAGAACTGGGAGCCTTGTTATGCTGATGGGCGGGATGTAAATTGCCAACAGCCACTCGGGAGAAGTGTATGGTGTTTCCTGAAACATCTAAAAAACAAAGCAACAGAGCCTAGGGCACTTCCACTTATGGTCCTATAGCTTAGGGAAATTAAAATCAAAAGACACAGCCACCCCAAAGGTTGGGACGGCTCTGTTTACAAGAACCTGGTTTACGGTACAAGTTCAATATCGCAGAAAGTGAAAAATGGATAAAGAAGTTGTGGTACTTACGTACAATGCAGTATCACTCAGCAATGAAATCTATGTCATCAGGCCCGTAGCAGCATAATGAGTGGATTCAGGTACGATGATTCTAACTGAAATAAGTCACACAGGAAAAGAAACATCATAAGATATCACTAATACACGGAATGTAAACTTGGCTACACAGGAACTGAATTACAAAACAGAACAGGGTCTCAAATTTAGAAACCCAACTTATGCTTGCTTAAGGGGAAAGGTGAGTTGGGGTGCTGCATAAAACCAGAGATTGAAATGAGCACAGATAAAGTTCCTTAAGCCAAATATGGAATAGACAAGAGCTACTCCTTGCTCAACGAAATGGACTCAACACCCCATATTAAATGCCTAAGAGTGTACCTGACTAGGAAGTATCTTAAAACCTATGGATTGCTATGTGTCTGAAAGAGAATCAAGTGTGTGTACAGGGGCATAAACGCAGCAGTGATAGGATTGGAGAGTTTCGGTGAGCAAATGAAGACCCTTTGAAGTCATATTGCATGGTACCCATTCCACGGGTCTCAACTCTCCAGGTTTAAGGTATTCTTCCTTCAGCTAAAACATGCATGTGGAACCCAGAGTATGATCAACCGTGTGATCGGGAGACGTGTTCCAATATGTCTCAGTTTTCGTCCCCTGGTACTCGGGTGCAACATTCCAGACGCTTTACTAACACTCTCCCGACTTGGAGAGTCAGTGCCTTTAACCTCCTGTTTGGCCCAGTTTGCAATTTCTGCGGAAGATGAACAGGAATAGGGAGAACCAATGACAGACTAGCTGGAGGTGTCTGGACGGGCAAATTTAACTCTCATTTCCCACCAGGAAGAGGAATTAACCAAAGGCTCAGCGTGCCGTGCCGGAACCAGATTAGGGCCTGAAGCCATCCTGCGGTGTTGCGGCCAGCTCACGAGAAAGCGAGTTGAAGAAAGGAGCTCAGGGGCACTGTAATTCACAAACCTGCAGAGTTATAAATGACAGCTATCGTCCAAAAATATACTGAAGTAAGGCTGCCAAGAGGACTTGAAAGCGGGGCAGAATTGCAGGAAACCGATTTCAGGAGGTAGACTGGAATTGCATTTAAAGCATAGGAAAAGAGGCAGAACGTCCACAATGATGCACTTGGCCAAAAAGGGCGTATGCGTTTTTTCCTGAATATATTCAGGAAAAAACGCATACGCCCTTTTTGGCCAACCAAGCAAGCTTGCAAAGGAAATCTGCACTACAGTGAAGTCTCACTTCCCCCCGGTCAAAAGGGCCATCTGAAAAAAGTGTAAAATCCAGAAAGGCAGGACAGGCCATGGAGAACTGGGAGCCTTGTTATGCTGATGGGCGGGATGTAAATTGCCAACAGCCACTCGGGAGAAGTGTATGGTGTTTCCTGAAACATCTAAAAAACAAAGCAACAGAGCCTAGGGCACTTCCACTTATGGTCCTATAGCTTAGGGAAATTAAAATCAAAAGACACAGCCACCCCAAAGGTTGGGACGGCTCTGTTTACAAGAACCTGGTTTACGGTACAAGTTCAATATCGCAGAAAGTGAAAAATGGATAAAGAAGTTGTGGTACTTACGTACAATGCAGTATCACTCAGCAATGAAATCTATGTCATCAGGCCCGTAGCAGCATAATGAGTGGATTCAGGTACGATGATTCTAACTGAAATAAGTCACACAGGAAAAGAAACATCATAAGATATCACTAATACACGGAATGTAAACTTGGCTACACAGGAACTGAATTACAAAACAGAACAGGGTCTCAAATTTAGAAAACCAACTTATGCTTGCTTAAGGGGAAAGGTGAGTTGGGGTGCTGCATAAAACCAGAGATTGAAATGAGCACAGATAAAGTTCCTTAAGCCAAATATGGAATAGACAAGAGCTACTCCTTGCTCAACGAAATGGACTCAACACCCCATATTAAATGCCTAAGAGTGTACCTGACTAGGAAGTATCTTAAAACCTATGGATTGCTATGTCTCTGAAAGAGAATCAAGTGTGTGTACAGGGGCATAAACGCAGCAGTGATAGGATTGGAGAGGTTCGGTGAGCAAATGAAGACCCTTTGAAGTCATATTGCATGGTACCCATTCCACGGGTCTCAACTCTCCAGGTTTAAGGTATTCTTCCTTCAGCTAAAACATGCATGTGGAACCCAGAGTATGATCAACCGTGTGATCGGGAGACGTGTTCCAATATGTCTCAGTTTTCGTCCCCTGGTACTCGGGTGCAACATTCCAGACGCTTTACTAACACTCTCCCGACTTGGAGAGTCAGTGCCTTTAACCTCCTGTTTGGCCCAGTTTGCAATTTCTGCGGAAGATGAACAGGAATAGGGAGAACCAATGACAGACTAGCTGGAGGTGTGTGGACGGGCAAATTTAACTCTCATTTCCCACCAGGAAGAGGAATTAACCAAAGGCTCAGCGTGCCGTGCCGGAACCAGATTAGGGCCTGAAGCCATCCTGCGGTGTTGCGGCCAGCTCACGAGAAAGCGAGTTGAAGAAAGGAGCTCAGGGGCACTGTAATTCACAAACCTGCAGAGTTATAAATGACAGCTATCGTCCAAAAATATACTGAAGTAAGGCTGCCAAGAGGACTTGAAAGCGGGGCAGAATTGCAGGAAACCGATTTCAGGAGGTAGACTGGAATTGCATTGAAAGCATAGGAAAAGAGGCAGAACGTCCACAATGATGCACTTGGCCAAAAAGGGCGTATGCGTTTTTTCCTGAATATATTCAGGAAAAAACGCATACGCCCTTTTTGGCCAACCAAGCAAGCTTGCAAAGGAAATCTGCACTACAGTGAAGTCTCACTTCCCCCCGGTCAAAAGGGCCATCTGAAAAAAGTGTAAAATCCAGAAAGGCAGGACAGGCCATGGAGAACTGGGAGCCTTGTTATGCTGATGGGCGGGATGTAAATTGCCAACAGCCACTCGGGAGAAGTGTATGGTGTTTCCTGAAACATCTAAAAAACAAAGCAACAGAGCCTAGGGCACTTCCACTTATGGTCCTATAGCTTAGGGAAATTAAAATCAAAAGACACAGCCACCCCAAAGGTTGGGACGGCTCTGTTTACAAGAACCTGGTTTACGGTACAAGTTCAATATCGCAGAAAGTGAAAAATGGATAAAGAAGTTGTGGTACTTACGTACAATGCAGTATCACTCAGCAATGAAATCTATGTCATCAGGCCCGTAGCAGCATAATGAGTGGATTCAGGTACGATGATTCTAACTGAAATAAGTCACACAGGAAAAGAAACATCATAAGATATCACTAATACACGGAATGTAAACTTGGCTACACAGGAACTGAATTACAAAACAGAACAGGGTCTCAAATTTAGAAAACCAACTTATGCTTGCTTAAGGGGAAAGGTGAGTTGGGGTGCTGCATAAAACCAGAGATTGAAATGAGCACAGATAAAGTTCCTTAACCAAATATGGAATAGACAAGAGCTACTCCTTGCTCAACGAAATGGACTCAACACCCCATATTAAATGCCTAAGAGTGTACCTGACTAGGAAGTATCTTAAAACCTATGGATTGCTATGTCTCTGAAAGAGAATCAAGTGTGTGTACAGGGGCATAAACGCAGCAGTGATAGGATTGGAGAGGTTCGGTGAGCAAATGAAGACCCTTTGAAGTCATATTGCATGGTACCCATTCCACGGGTCTCAACTCTCCAGGTTTAAGGTATTCTTCCTTCAGCTAAAACATGCATGTGGAACCCAGAGTATGATCAACCGTGTGATCGGGAGACGTGTTCCAATATGTCTCAGTTTTCGTCCCCTGGTACTCGGGTGCAACATTCCAGACGCTTTACTAACACTCTCCCGACTTGGAGAGTCAGTGCCTTTAACCTCCTGTTTGGCCCAGTTTGCAATTTCTGCGGAAGATGAACAGGAATAGGGAGAACCAATGACAGACTAGCTGGAGGTGTGTGGACGGGCAAATTTAACTCTCATTTCCCACCAGGAAGAGGAATTAACCAAAGGCTCAGCGTGCCGTGCCGGAACCAGATTAGGGCCTGAAGCCATCCTGCGGTGTTGCGGCCAGCTCACGAGAAAGCGAGTTGAAGAAAGGAGCTCAGGGGCACTGTAATTCACAAACCTGCAGAGTTATAAATGACAGCTATCGTCCAAAAATATACTGAAGTAAGGCTGCCAAGAGGACTTGAAAGCGGGGCAGAATTGCAGGAAACCGATTTCAGGAGGTAGACTGGAATTGCATTGAAAGCATAGGAAAAGAGGCAGAACGTCCACAATGATGCACTTGGCCAAAAAGGGCGTATGCGTTTTTTCCTGAATATATTCAGGAAAAAACGCATACGCCCTTTTTGGCCAACCAAGCAAGCTTGCAAAGGAAATCTGCACTACAATGAAGTCTCACTTCCCCCCGGTCAAAAGGGCCATCTGAAAAAAGTGTAAAATCCAGAAAGGCAGGACAGGCCATGGAGAACTGGGAGCCTTGTTATGCTGATGGGCGGGATGTAAATTGCCAACAGCCACTCGGGAGAAGTGTATGGTGTTTCCTGAAACATCTAAAAAACAAAGCAACAGAGCCTAGGGCACTTCCACTTATGGTCCTATAGCTTAGGGAAATTAAAATCAAAAGACACAGCCACCCCAAAGGTTGGGACGGCTCTGTTTACAAGAACCTGGTTTACGGTACAAGTTCAATATCGCAGAAAGTGAAAAATGGATAAAGAAGTTGTGGTACTTACGTACAATGCAGTATCACTCAGCAATGAAATCTATGTCATCAGGCCCGTAGCAGCATAATGAGTGGATTCAGGTACGATGATTCTAACTGAAATAAGTCACACAGGAAAAGAAACATCATAAGATATCACTAATACACGGAATGTAAACTTGGCTACACAGGAACTGAATTACAAAACAGAACAGGGTCTCAAATTTAGAAACCCAACTTATGCTTGCTTAAGGGGAAAGGTGAGTTGGGGTGCTGCATAAAACCAGAGATTGAAATGAGCACAGATAAAGTTCCTTAAGCCAAATATGGAATAGACAAGAGCTACTCCTTGCTCAACGAAATGGACTCAACACCCCATATTAAATGCCTAAGAGTGTACCTGACTAGGAAGTATCTTAAAACCTATGGATTGCTATGTGTCTGAAAGAGAATCAAGTGTGTGTACAGGGGCATAAACGCAGCAGTGATAGGATTGGAGAGTTTCGGTGAGCAAATGAAGACCCTTTGAAGTCATATTGCATGGTACCCATTCCACGGGTCTCAACTCTCCAGGTTTAAGGTATTCTTCCTTCAGCTAAAACATGCATGTGGAACCCAGAGTATGATCAACCGTGTGATCGGGAGACGTGTTCCAATATGTCTCAGTTTTCGTCCCCTGGTACTCGGGTGCAACATTCCAGACGCTTTACTAACACTCTCCCGACTTGGAGAGTCAGTGCCTTTAACCTCCTGTTTGGCCCAGTTTGCAATTTCTGCGGAAGATGAACAGGAATATGGAGAACCAATGACAGACTAGCTGGAGGTGTCTGGACGGGCAAATTTAACTCTCATTTCCCACCAGGAAGAGGAATTAACCAAAGGCTCAGCGTGCCGTGCCGGAACCAGATTAGGGCCTGAAGCCATCCTGCGGTGTTGCGGCCAGCTCACGAGAAAGCGAGTTGAAGAAAGGAGCTCAGGGGCACTGTAATTCACAAACCTGCAGAGTTATAAATGACAGCTATCGTCCAAAAATATACTGAAGTAAGGCTGCCAAGAGGACTTGAAAGCGGGGCAGAATTGCAGGAAACCGATTTCAGGAGGTAGACTGGAATTGCATTTAAAGCATAGGAAAAGAGGCAGAACGTCCACAATGATGCACTTGGCCAAAAAGGGCGTATGCGTTTTTTCCTGAATATATTCAGGAAAAAACGCATACGCCCTTTTTGGCCAACCAAGCAAGCTTGCAAAGGAAATCTGCACTACAGTGAAGTCTCACTTCCCCCCGGTCAAAAGGGCCATCTGAAAAAAGTGTAAAATCCAGAAAGGCAGGACAGGCCATGGAGAACTGGGAGCCTTGTTATGCTGATGGGCGGGATGTAAATTGCCAACAGCCACTCGGGAGAAGTGTATGGTGTTTCCTGAAACATCTAAAAAACAAAGCAACAGAGCCTAGGGCACTTCCACTTATGGTCCTATAGCTTAGGGAAATTAAAATCAAAAGACACAGCCACCCCAAAGGTTGGGACGGCTCTGTTTACAAGAACCTGGTTTACGGTACAAGTTCAATATCGCAGAAAGTGAAAAATGGATAAAGAAGTTGTGGTACTTACGTACAATGCAGTATCACTCAGCAATGAAATCTATGTCATCAGGCCCGTAGCAGCATAATGAGTGGATTCAGGTACGATGATTCTAACTGAAATAAGTCACACAGGAAAAGAAACATCATAAGATATCACTAATACACGGAATGTAAACTTGGCTACACAGGAACTGAATTACAAAACAGAACAGGGTCTCAAATTTAGAAAACCAACTTATGCTTGCTTAAGGGGAAAGGTGAGTTGGGGTGCTGCATAAAACCAGAGATTGAAATGAGCACAGATAAAGTTCCTTAAGCCAAATATGGAATAGACAAGAGCTACTCCTTGCTCAACGAAATGGACTCAACACCCCATATTAAATGCCTAAGAGTGTACCTGACTAGGAAGTATCTTAAAACCTATGGATTGCTATGTCTCTGAAAGAGAATCAAGTGTGTGTACAGGGGCATAAACGCAGCAGTGATAGGATTGGAGAGGTTCGGTGAGCAAATGAAGACCCTTTGAAGTCATATTGCATGGTACCCATTCCACGGGTCTCAACTCTCCAGGTTTAAGGTATTCTTCCTTCAGCTAAAACATGCATGTGGAACCCAGAGTATGATCAACCGTGTGATCGGGAGACGTGTTCCAATATGTCTCAGTTTTCGTCCCCTGGTACTCGGGTGCAACATTCCAGACGCTTTACTAACACTCTCCCGACTTGGAGAGTCAGTGCCTTTAACCTCCTGTTTGGCCCAGTTTGCAATTTCTGCGGAAGATGAACAGGAATATGGAGAACCAATGACAGACTAGCTGGAGGTGTGTGGACGGGCAAATTTAACTCTCATTTCCCACCAGGAAGAGGAATTAACCAAAGGCTCAGCGTGCCGTGCCGGAACCAGATTAGGGCCTGAAGCCATCCTGCGGGGTTGCGGCCAGCTCACGAGAAAGCGAGTTGAAGAAAGGAGCTCAGGGGCACTGTAATTCACAAACCTGCAGAGTTATAAATGACAGCTATCGTCCAAAAATATACTGAAGTAAGGCTGCCAAGAGGACTTGAAAGCGGGGCAGAATTGCAGGAAACCGATTTCAGGAGGTAGACTGGAATTGCATTGAAAGCATAGGAAAAGAGGCAGAACGTCCACAATGATGCACTTGGCCAAAAAGGGCGTATGCGTTTTTTCCTGAATATATTCAGGAAAAAACGCATACGCCCTTTTTGGCCAACCAAGCAAGCTTGCAAAGGAAATCTGCACTACAATGAAGTCTCACTTCCCCCCGGTCAAAAGGGCCATCTGAAAAAAGTGTAAAATCCAGAAAGGCAGGACAGGCCATGGAGAACTGGGAGCCTTGTTATGCTGATGGGCGGGATGTAAATTGCCAACAGCCACTCGGGAGAAGTGTATGGTGTTTCCTGAAACATCTAAAAAACAAAGCAACAGAGCCTAGGGCACTTCCACTTATGGTCCTATAGCTTAGGGAAATTAAAATCAAAAGACACAGCCACCCCAAAGGTTGGGACGGCTCTGTTTACAAGAACCTGGTTTACGGTACAAGTTCAGTATCGCAGAAAGTGAAAAATGGATAAAGAAGTTGTGGTACTTACGTACAATGCAGTATCACTCAGCAATGAAATCTATGTCATCAGGCCCGTAGCAGCATAATGAGTGGATTCAGGTACGATGATTCTAACTGAAATAAGTCACACAGGAAAAGAAACATCATAAGATATCACTAATACACGGAATGTAAACTTGGCTACACAGGAACTGAATTACAAAACAGAACAGGGTCTCAAATTTAGAAAACCAACTTATGCTTGCTTAAGGGGAAAGGTGAGTTGGGGTGCTGCATAAAACCAGAGATTGAAATGAGCACAGATAAAGTTCCTTAACCAAATATGGAATAGACAAGAGCTACTCCTTGCTCAACGAAATGGACTCAACACCCCATATTAAATGCCTAAGAGTGTACCTGACTAGGAAGTATCTTAAAACCTATGGATTGCTATGTCTCTGAAAGAGAATCAAGTGTGTGTACAGGGGCATAAACGCAGCAGTGATAGGATTGGAGAGGTTCGGTGAGCAAATGAAGACCCTTTGAAGTCATATTGCATGGTACCCATTCCACGGGTCTCAACTCTCCAGGTTTAAGGGATTCTTCCTTCAGCTACAACATGCATGTGGAACCCAGAGTATGATCAACCGTGTGATCGGGAGACGTGTTCCAATATGTCTCAGTTTTCGTCCCCTGGTACTCGGGTGCAACATTCCAGACGCTTTACTAACACTCTCCCGACTTGGAGAGTCAGTGCCTTTAACCTCCTGTTTGGCCCAGTTTGCAATTTCTGCGGAAGATGAACAGGAATAGGGAGAACCAATGACAGACTAGCTGGAGGTGTGTGGACGGGCAAATTTAACTCTCATTTCCCACCAGGAAGAGGAATTAACCAAAGGCTCAGCGTGCCGTGCCGGAACCAGATTAGGGCCTGAAGCCATCCTGCGGGGTTGCGGCCAGCTCACGAGAAAGCGAGTTGAAGAAAGGAGCTCAGGGGCACTGTAATTCACAAACCTGCAGAGTTATAAATGACAGCTATCGTCCAAAAATATACTGAAGTAAGGCTGCCAAGAGGACTTGAAAGCGGGGCAGAATTGCAGGAAACCGATTTCAGGAGGTAGACTGGAATTGCATTGAAAGCATAGGAAAAGAGGCAGAACGTCCACAATGATGCACTTGGCCAAAAAGGGCGTATGCGTTTTTTCCTGAATATATTCAGGAAAAAACGCATACGCCCTTTTTGGCCAACCAAGCAAGCTTGCAAAGGAAATCTGCACTACAGTGAAGTCTCACTTCCCCCCGGTCAAAAGGGCCATCTGAAAAAAGTGTAAAATCCAGAAAGGCAGGACAGGCCATGGAGAACTGGGAGCCTTGTTATGCTGATGGGCGGGATGTAAATTGCCAACAGCCACTCGGGAGAAGTGTATGGTGTTTCCTGAAACATCTAAAAAACAAAGCAACAGAGCCTAGGGCACTTCCACTTATGGTCCTATAGCTTAGGGAAATTAAAATCAAAAGACACAGCCACCCCAAAGGTTGGGACGGCTCTGTTTACAAGAACCTGGTTTACGGTACAAGTTCAATATCGCAGAAAGTGAAAAATGGATAAAGAAGTTGTGGTACTTACGTACAATGCAGTATCACTCAGCAATGAAATCTATGTCATCAGGCCCGTAGCAGCATAATGAGTGGATTCAGGTACGATGATTCTAACTGAAATAAGTCACACAGGAAAAGAAACATCATAAGATATCACTAATAGACGGAATGTAAACTTGGCTACACAGGAACTGAATTACAAAACAGAACAGGGTCTCAAATTTAGAAACCCAACTTATGCTTGCTTAAGGGGAAAGGTGAGTTGGGGTGCTGCATAAAACCAGAGATTGAAATGAGCACAGATAAAGTTCCTTAAGCCAAATATGGAATAGACAAGAGCTACTCCTTGCTCAACGAAATGGACTCAACACCCCATATTAAATGCCTAAGAGTGTACCTGACTAGGAAGTATCTTAAAACCTATGGATTGCTATGTCTCTGAAAGAGAATCAAGTGTGTGTACAGGGGCATAAACGCAGCAGTGATAGGATTGGAGAGGTTCGGTGAGCAAATGAAGACCCTTTGAAGTCATATTGCATGGTACCCATTCCACGGGTCTCAACTCTCCAGGTTTAAGGGATTCTTCCTTCAGCTAAAACATGCATGTGGAACCCAGAGTATGATCAACCGTGTGATCGGGAGACGTGTTCCAATATGTCTCAGTTTTCGTCCCCTGGTACTCGGGTGCAACATTCCAGACGCTTTACTAACACTCTCCCGACTTGGAGAGTCAGTGCCTTTAACCTCCTGTTTGGCCCAGTTTGCAATTTCTGCGGAAGATGAACAGGAATAGGGAGAACCAATGACAGACTAGCTGGAGGTGTGTGGACGGGCAAATTTAACTCTCATTTCCCACCAGGAAGAGGAATTAACCAAAGGCTCAGCGTGCCGTGCCGGAACCAGATTAGGGCCTGAAGCCATCCTGCGGTGTTGCGGCCAGCTCACGAGAAAGCGAGTTGAAGAAAGGAGCTCAGGGGCACTGTAATTCACAAACCTGCAGAGTTATAAATGACAGCTATCGTCCAAAAATATACTGAAGTAAGGCTGCCAAGAGGACTTGAAAGCGGGGCAGAATTGCAGGAAACCGATTTCAGGAGGTAGACTGGAATTGCATTGAAAGCATAGGAAAAGAGGCAGAACGTCCACAATGATGCACTTGGCCAAAAAGGGCGTATGCGTTTTTTCCTGAATATATTCAGGAAAAAACGCATACGCCCTTTTTGGCCAACCAAGCAAGCTTGCAAAGGAAATCTGCACTACAATGAAGTCTCACTTCCCCCCGGTCAAAAGGGCCATCTGAAAAAAGTGTAAAATCCAGAAAGGCAGGACAGGCCATGGAGAACTGGGAGCCTTGTTATGCTGATGGGCGGGATGTAAATTGCCAACAGCCACTCGGGAGAAGTGTATGGTGTTTCCTGAAACATCTAAAAAACAAAGCAACAGAGCCTAGGGCACTTCCACTTATGGTCCTATAGCTTAGGGAAATTAAAATCAAAAGACACAGCCACCCCAAAGGTTGGGACGGCTCTGTTTACAAGAACCTGGTTTACGGTACAAGTTCAGTATCACAGAAAGTGAAAAATGGATAAAGAAGTTGTGGTACTTACGTACAATGCAGTATCACTCAGCAATGAAATCTATGTCATCAGGCCCGTAGCAGCATAATGAGTGGATTCAGGTACGATGATTCTAACTGAAATAAGTCACACAGGAAAAGAAACATCATAAGATATCACTAATACACGGAATGTAAACTTGGCTACACAGGAACTGAATTACAAAACAGAACAGGGTCTCAAATTTAGAAAACCAACTTATGCTTGCTTAAGGGGAAAGGTGAGTTGGGGTGCTGCATAAAACCAGAGATTGAAATGAGCACAGATAAAGTTCCTTAACCAAATATGGAATAGACAAGAGCTACTCCTTGCTCAACGAAATGGACTCAACACCCCATATTAAATGCCTAAGAGTGTACCTGACTAGGAAGTATCTTAAAACCTATGGATTGCTATGTCTCTGAAAGAGAATCAAGTGTGTGTACAGGGGCATAAACGCAGCAGTGATAGGATTGGAGAGGTTCGGTGAGCAAATGAAGACCCTTTGAAGTCATATTGCATGGTACCCATTCCACGGGTCTCAACTCTCCAGGTTTAAGGGATTCTTCCTTCAGCTACAACATGCATGTGGAACCCAGAGTATGATCAACCGTGTGATCGGGAGACGTGTTCCAATATGTCTCAGTTTTCGTCCCCTGGTACTCGGGTGCAACATTCCAGACGCTTTACTAACACTCTCCCGACTTGGAGAGTCAGTGCCTTTAACCTCCTGTTTGGCCCAGTTTGCAATTTCTGCGGAAGATGAACAGGAATAGGGAGAACCAATGACAGACTAGCTGGAGGTGTGTGGACGGGCAAATTTAACTCTCATTTCCCACCAGGAAGAGGAATTAACCAAAGGCTCAGCGTGCCGTGCCGGAACCAGATTAGGGCCTGAAGCCATCCTGCGGGGTTGCGGCCAGCTCACGAGAAAGCGAGTTGAAGAAAGGAGCTCGGGGCACTGTAATTCACAAACCTGCAGAGTTATAAATGACAGCTATCGTCCAAAAATATACTGAAGTAAGGCTGCCAAGAGGACTTGAAAGCGGGGCAGAATTGCAGGAAACCGATTTCAGGAGGTAGACTGGAATTGCATTGAAAGCATAGGAAAAGAGGCAGAACGTCCACAATGATGCACTTGGCCAAAAAGGGCGTATGCGTTTTTTCCTGAATATATTCAGGAAAAAACGCATACGCCCTTTTTGGCCAACCAAGCAAGCTTGCAAAGGAAATCTGCACTACAGTGAAGTCTCACTTCCCCCCGGTCAAAAGGGCCATCTGAAAAAAGTGTAAAATCCAGAAAGGCAGGACAGGCCATGGAGAACTGGGAGCCTTGTTATGCTGATGGGCGGGATGTAAATTGCCAACAGCCACTCGGGAGAAGTGTATGGTGTTTCCTGAAACATCTAAAAAACAAAGCAACAGAGCCTAGGGCACTTCCACTTATGGTCCTATAGCTTAGGGAAATTAAAATCAAAAGACACAGCCACCCCAAAGGTTGGGACGGCTCTGTTTACAAGAACCTGGTTTACGGTACAAGTTCAATATCGCAGAAAGTGAAAAATGGATAAAGAAGTTGTGGTACTTACGTACAATGCAGTATCACTCAGCAATGAAATCTATGTCATCAGGCCCGTAGCAGCATAATGAGTGGATTCAGGTACGATGATTCTAACTGAAATAAGTCACACAGGAAAAGAAACATCATAAGATATCACTAATACACGGAATGTAAACTTGGCTACACAGGAACTGAATTACAAAACAGAACAGGGTCTCAAATTTAGAAAACCAACTTATGCTTGCTTAAGGGGAAAGGTGAGTTGGGGTGCTGCATAAAACCAGAGATTGAAATGAGCACAGATAAAGTTCCTTAACCAAATATGGAATAGACAAGAGCTACTCCTTGCTCAACGAAATGGACTCAACACCCCATATTAAATGCCTAAGAGTGTACCTGACTAGGAAGTATCTTAAAACCTATGGATTGCTATGTCTCTGAAAGAGAATCAAGTGTGTGTACAGGGGCATAAACGCAGCAGTGATAGGATTGGAGAGGTTCGGTGAGCAAATGAAGACCCTTTGAAGTCATATTGCATGGTACCCATTCCACGGGTCTCAACTCTCCAGGTTTAAGGGATTCTTCCTTCAGCTAAAACATGCATGTGGAACCCAGAGTATGATCAACCGTGTGATCGGGAGACGTGTTCCAATATGTCTCAGTTTTCGTCCCCTGGTACTCGGGTGCAACATTCCACACGCTTTACTAACACTCTCCCGACTTGGAGAGTCAGTGCCTTTAACCTCCTGTTTGGCCCAGTTTGCAATTTCTGCGGAAGATGAACAGGAATAGGGAGAACCAATGACAGACTAGCTGGAGGTGTCTGGACGGGCAAATTTAACTCTCATTTCCCACCAGGAAGAGGAATTAACCAAAGGCTCAGCGTGCCATGCCGGAACCAGATTAGGGCCTGAAGCCATCCTGCGGGGTTGCGGCCAGCTCACGAGAAAGCGAGTTGAAGAAAGGAGCTCAGGGGCACTGTAATTCACAAACCTGCAGAGTTATAAATGACAGCTATCGTCCAAAA
Organism: Lagenorhynchus albirostris; assembly: GCF_949774975.1. Classification (NCBI taxonomy): domain Eukaryota; kingdom Metazoa; phylum Chordata; class Mammalia; order Artiodactyla; family Delphinidae; genus Lagenorhynchus; species Lagenorhynchus albirostris. The sequence goes on along the minus strand of NW_026783590.1, from coordinate 477,465 downwards.
ATATACTGAAGTAAGGCTGCCAAGAGGACTTGAAAGCGGGGCAGAATTGCAGGAAACCGATTTCAGGAGGTAGACTGGAATTGCATTGAAAGCATAGGAAAAGAGGCAGAACGTCCACAATGATGCACTTGGCCAAAAAGGGCGTATGCGTTTTTTCCTGAATATATTCAGGAAAAAACGCATACGCCCTTTTTGGCCAACCAAGCAAGCTTGCAAAGGAAATCTGCACTACAGTGAAGTCTCACTTCCCCCCGGTCAAAAGGGCCATCTGAAAAAAGTGTAAAATCCAGAAAGGCAGGACAGGCCATGGAGAACTGGGAGCCTTGTTATGCTGATGGGCGGGATGTAAATTGCCAACAGCCACTCGGGAGAAGTGTATGGTGTTTCCTGAAACATCTAAAAAACAAAGCAACAGAGCCTAGGGCACTTCCACTTATGGTCCTATAGCTTAGGGAAATTAAAATCAAAAGACACAGCCACCCCAAAGGTTGGGACGGCTCTGTTTACAAGAACCTGGTTTACGGTACAAGTTCAATATCGCAGAAAGTGAAAAATGGATAAAGAAGTTGTGGTACTTACGTACAATGCAGTATCACTCAGCAATGAAATCTATGTCATCAGGCCCGTAGCAGCATAATGAGTGGATTCAGGTACGATGATTCTAACTGAAATAAGTCACACAGGAAAAGAAACATCATAAGATATCACTAATACACGGAATGTAAACTTGGCTACACAGGAACTGAATTACAAAACAGAACAGGGTCTCAAATTTAGAAACCCAACTTATGCTTGCTTAAGGGGAAAGGTGAGTTGGGGTGCTGCATAAAACCAGAGATTGAAATGAGCACAGATAAAGTTCCTTAAGCCAAATATGGAATAGACAAGAGCTACTCCTTGCTCAACGAAATGGACTCAACACCCCATATTAAATGCCTAAGAGTGTACCTGACTAGGAAGTATCTTAAAACCTATGGATTGCTATGTCTCTGAAAGAGAATCAAGTGTGTGTACAGGGGCATAAACGCAGCAGTGATAGGATTGGAGAGGTTCGGTGAGCAAATGAAGACCCTTTGAAGTCATATTGCATGGTACCCATTCCACGGGTCTCAACTCTCCAGGTTTAAGGTATTCTTCCTTCAGCTAAAACATGCATGTGGAACCCAGAGTATGATCAAAGTGTGATCGGGAGACGTGTTCCAATATGTCTCAGTTTTCGTCCCCTGGTACTCGGGTGCAACATTCCAGACGCTTTACTAACACTCTCCCGACTTGGAGAGTCAGTGCCTTTAACCTCCTGTTTGGCTCAGTTTGCAATTTCTGCGGAAGATGAACAGGAATAGGGAGAACCAATGACAGACTAGCTGGAGGTGTCTGGACGGGCAAATTTAACTCTCATTTCCCACCAGGAAGAGGAATTAACCAAAGGCTCAGCATGCCGTGCCAGAACCAGATTAGGGCCTGAAGCCATCCTGCGGTGTTGCAGCCAGCTCACGAGAAAGCGAGTTGAAGAAAGGAGCTCAGGGGCACTGTAATTCACAAACCTGCAGAGTTATAAATGACAGCTATCGTCCAAAAATATACTGAAGTAAGGCTGCCAAGAGGACTTGAAAGCGGGGCAGAATTGCAGGAAACCGATTTCAGGAGGTAGACTGGAATTGCATTTAAAGCATAGGAAAAGAGGCAGAACGTCCACAATGATGCACTTGGCCAAAAAGGGCGTATGCGTTTTTTCCTGAATATATTCAGGAAAAAACGCATACGCCCTTTTTGGCCAACCAAGCAAGCTTGCAAAGGAAATCTGCACTACAATGAAGTCTCACTTCCCCCCGGTCAAAAGGGCCATCTGAAAAAAGTGTAAAATCCAGAAAGGCAGGACAGGCCATGGAGAACTGGGAGCCTTGTTATGCTGATGGGCGGGATGTAAATTGCCAACAGCCACTCGGGAGAAGTGTATGGTGTTTCCTGAAACATCTAAAAAACAAAGCAACAGAGCCTAGGGCACTTCCACTTATGGTCCTATAGCTTAGGGAAATTAAAATCAAAAAGACACAGCCACCCCAAAGGTTGGGACGGCTCTGTTTACAAGAACCTGGTTTACGGTACAAGTTCAATATCGCAGAAAGTGAAAAATGGATAAAGAAGTTGTGGTACTTACGTACAATGCAGTATCACTCAGCAATGAAATTTATGTCATCAGGCCCGTAGCAGCATAATGAGTGGATTCAGGTACGATGATTCTAACTGAAATAAGTCACACAGAAAAAGAAACATCATAAGATATCACTAATAGACGGAATGTAAACTTGGCTACACAGGAACTGAATTCCAAAACAGAACAGGGTCTCAAATTTAGAAAACCAACTTATGCTTGCTTAAGGGGAAAGGTGAGTTGGGGTGCTGCATAAAACCAGAGATTGAAATGAGCACAGATAAAGTTCCTTAAGCCAAATATGGAATAGACAAGAGCTACTCCTTGCTCAACGAAATGGACTCAACACCCCATATTAAATGCCTAAGAGTGTACCTGACTAGGAAGTATCTTAAAACCTATGGATTGCTATGTCTCTGAAAGAGAATCAAGTGTGTGTACAGGGGCATAAACGCAGCAGTGATAGGATTGGAGAGGTTCGGTGAGCAAATGAAGACCCTTTGAAGTCATATTGCATGGTACCCATTCCACGGGTCTCAACTCTCCAGGTTTAAGGTATTCTTCCTTCAGCTAAAACATGCATGTGGAACCCAGAGTATGATCAACCGTGTGATCGGGAGACGTGTTCCAATATGTCTCAGTTTTCGTCCCCTGGTACTCGGGTGCAACATTCCAGACGCTTTACTAACACTCTCCCGACTTGGAGAGTCAGTGCCTTTAACCTCCTGTTTGGCCCAGTTTGCAATTTCTGCGGAAGATGAACAGGAATAGGGAGAACCAATGACAGACTAGCTGGAGGTGTCTGGACGGGCAAATTTAACTCTCATTTCCCACCAGGAAGAGGAATTAACCAAAGGCTCAGCGTGCCGTGCCGGAACCAGATTAGGGCCTGAAGCCATCCTGCGGTGTTGCGGCCAGCTCACGAGAAAGCGAGTTGAAGAAAGGAGCACAGGGGCACTGTAATTCACAAACCTGCAGAGTTATAAATGACAGCTATCGTCCAAAAATATACTGAAGTAAGGCTGCCAAGAGGACTTGAAAGCGGGGCAGAATTGCAGGAAACCGATTTCAGGAGGTAGACTGGAATTGCATTTAAAGCATAGGAAAAGAGGCAGAACGTCCACAATGATGCACTTGGCCAAAAAGGGCGTATGCGTCTTTTCCTGAATATATTCAGGAAAAAACACATACGTCCTTTTTGGCCAACCAAGCAAGCTTGCAAAGGAAATCTGCACTACAGTGAAGTCTCGCTTCCCCCCGGTCAAAAGGGCCATCTGAAAAAAGTGTAAAATCCAGAAAGGCAGGACAGGCCATGGAGAACTGGGAGCCTTGTTATGCTGATGGGCGGGATGTCAATTGCCAACAGCCACTCGGGAGAAGTGTATGGTGTTTCCTGAAACATCTAAAAAACAAAGCAACAGAGCCTAGGGCACTTCCACTTATGGTCCTATAGCTTAGGGAAATTAAAATCAAAAGACACAGCCACCCCAAAGGTTGGGACGGCTCTGTTTACAAGAACCTGGTTTACGGTACAAGTTCAATATCGCAGAAAGTGAAAAATGGATAAAGAAGTTGTGGTACTTACGTACAATGCAGTATCACTCAGCAATGAAATCTATGTCATCAGGCCCGTAGCAGCATAATGAGTGGATTCAGGTACGATGATTCTAACTGAAATAAGTCACACAGGAAAAGAAACATCATAAGATATCACTAATACACGGAATGTAAACTTGGCTACACAGGAACTGAATTACAAAACAGAACAGGGTCTCAAATTTAGAAACCCAACTTATGCTTGCTTAAGGGGAAAGGTGAGTTGGGGTGCTGCATAAAACCAGAGATTGAAATGAGCACAGATAAAGTTCCTTAAGCCAAATATGGAATAGACAAGAGCTACTCCTTGCTCAACGAAATGGACTCAACACCCCATATTAAATGCCTAAGAGTGTACCTGACTAGGAAGTATCTTAAAACCTATGGATTGCTATGTCTCTGAAAGAGAATCAAGTGTGTGTACAGGGGCATAAACGCAGCAGTGATAGGATTGGAGAGGTTCGGTGAGCAAACGAAGACCCTTTGAAGTCATATTGCATGGTACCCATTCCACGAGTCTCAACTCTCCAGGTTTAAGGTATTCTTCCTTCAGCTAAAACATGCATGTGGAACCCAGAGTATGATCAACCGTGTGATCGGGAGACGTGTTCCAATATGTCTCAGTTTTCGTCCCCTGGTACTCGGGTGCAACATTCCAGACGCTTTACTAACACTCTCCCGACTTGGAGAGTCAGTGCCTTTAACCTCCTGTTTGGCCCAGTTTGCAATTTCTGCGGAAGATGAACAGGAATAGGGAGAACCAATGACAGACTAGCTGGAGGTGTCTGGACGGGCAAATTTAACTCTCATTTCCCACCAGGAAGAGGAATTAACCAAAGGCTCAGCGTGCCGTGCCGGAACCAGATTAGGACCTGAAGCCATCCTGTGGGGTTGCGGCCAGCTCACGAGAAAGCGACTTGAAGAAAGGAGCTCAGGGGCACTGTAATTCACAAACCTGCAGAGTTATAAATGACAGCTATCGTCCAAAAATATACTGAAGTAAGGCTGCCAAGAGGACTTGAAAGCGGGGCAGAATTGCAGGAAACCGATTTCAGGAGGTAGACTGGAATTGCATTTAAAGCATAGGAAAAGAGGCAGAACGTCCACAATGATGCACTTGGCCAAAAAGGGCGTATGCGTTTTTTCCTGAATATATTCAGGAAAAAACGCATACGCCCTTTTTGGCCAACCAAGCAAGCTTGCAAAGGAAATCTGCACTACAGTGAAGTCTCACTTCCCCCCGGTCAAAAGGGCCATCTGAAAAAAGTGTAAAATCCAGAAAGGCAGGACAGGCCATGGAGAACTGGGAGCCTTGTTATGCTGATGGGCGGGATGTCAATTGCCAACAGCCACTCGGGAGAAGTGTATGGTGTTTCCTGAAACATCTAAAAAACAAAGCAACAGAGCCTAGGGCACTTCCACTTATGGTCCTATAGCTTAGGGAAATTAAAATCAAAAAGACACAGCCACCCCAAAGGTTGGGACGGCTCTGTTTACAAGAACCTGGTTTACGGTACAAGTTCAATATCGCAGAAAGTGAAAAATGGATAAAGAAGTTGTGGTACTTACGTACAATGCAGTATCACTCAGCAATGAAATCTATGTCATCAGGCCCGTAGCAGCATAATGAGTGGATTCAGGTACGATGATTCTAACTGAAATAAGTCACACAGAAAAAGAAACATCATAAGATATCACTAATAGACGGAATGTAAACTTGGCTACACAGGAACTGAATTCCAAAACAGAACAGGGTCTCAAATTTAGAAAACCAACTTATGCTTGCTTAAGGGGAAAGGTGAGTTGGGGTGCTGCATAAAACCAGAGATTGAAATGAGCACAGATAAAGTTCCTTAAGCCAAATATGGAATAGACAAGAGCTACTCCTTGCTCAACGAAATGGACTCAACACCCCATATTAAATGCCTAAGAGTGTACCTGACTAGGAAGTATCTTAAAACCTATGGATTGCTATGTCTCTGAAAGAGAATCAAGTGTGTGTACAGGGGCATAAACGCAGCAGTGATAGGATTGGAGAGGTTCGGTGAGCAAATGAAGACCCTTTGAAGTCATATTGCATGGTACCCATTCCACGGGTCTCAACTCTCCAGGTTTAAGGTATTCTTCCTTCAGCTAAAACATGCATGTGGAACCCAGAGTATGATCAACCGTGTGATCGGGAGACGTGTTCCAATATGTCTCAGTTTTCGTCCCCTGGTACTCGGGTGCAACATTCCAGACGCTTTACTAACACTCTCCCGACTTGGAGAGTCAGTGCCTTTAACCTCCTGTTTGGCCCAGTTTGCAATTTCTGCGGAAGATGAACAGGAATAGGGAGAACCAATGACAGACTAGCTGGAGGTGTCTGGACGGGCAAATTTAACTCTCATTTCCCACCAGGAAGAGGAATTAACCAAAGGCTCAGCGTGCCGTGCCGGAACCAGATTAGGGCCTGAAGCCATCCTGCGGGGTTGCGGCCAGCTCACGAGAAAGCGAGTTGAAGAAAGGAGCTCAGGGGCACTGTAATTCACAAACCTGCAGAGTTATAAATGACAGCTATCGTCCAAAAATACACTGAAGTAAGGCTGCCAAGAGGACTTGAAAGCGGGGCAGAATTGCAGGAAACCGATTTCAGGAGGTAGACTGGAATTGCATTTAAAGCATAGGAAAAGAGGCAGAACGTCCACAATGATGCACTTGGCCAAAAAGGGCGTATGCGTCTTTTCCTGAATATATTCAGGAAAAAACGTATACGTCCTTTTTGGCCAACCAAGCAAGCTTGCAAAGGAAATCTGCACTACAGTGAAGTCTCACTTCCCCCCGGTCAAAAGGGCCATCTGAAAAAAGTGTAAAATCCAGAAAGGCAGGACAGGCCATGGAGAACTGGGAGCCTTGTTATGCTGATGGGCGGGATGTCAATTGCCAACAGCCACTCGGGAGAAGTGTATGGTGTTTCCTGAAACATCTAAAAAACAAAGCAACAGAGCCTAGGGCACTTCCACTTATGGTCCTATAGCTTAGGGAAATTAAAATCAAAAGACACAGCCACCCCAAAGGTTGGGACGGCTCTGTTTACAAGAACCTGGTTTACGGTACAAGTTCAATATCGCAGAAAGTGAAAAATGGATAAAGAAGTTGTGGTACTTACGTACAATGCAGTATCACTCAGCAATGAAATCTATGTCATCAGGCCCGTAGCAGCATAATGAGTGGATTCAGGTACGATGATTCTAACTGAAATAAGTCACACAGAAAAAGAAACATCATAAGATATCACTAATAGACGGAATGTAAACTTGGCTACACAGGAACTGAATTCCAAAACAGAACAGGGTCTCAAATTTAGAAAACCAACTTATGCTTGCTTAAGGGGAAAGGTGAGTTGGGGTGCTGCATAAAACCAGAGATTGAAATGAGCACAGATAAAGTTCCTTAAGCCAAATATGGAATAGACAAGAGCTACTCCTTGCTCAACGAAATGGACTCAACACCCCATATTAAATGCCTAAGAGTGTACCTGACTAGGAAGTATCTTAAAACCTATGGATTGCTATGTCTCTGAAAGAGAATCAAGTGTGTGTACAGGGGCATAAACGCAGCAGTGATAGGATTGGAGAGGTTCGGTGAGCAAATGAAGACCCTTTGAAGTCATATTGCATGGTACCCATTCCACGGGTCTCAACTCTCCAGGTTTAAGGTATTCTTCCTTCAGCTAAAACATGCATGTGGAACCCAGAGTATGATCAACCGTGTGATCGGGAGACGTGTTCCAATATGTCTCAGTTTTCGTCCCCTGGTACTCGGGTGCAACATTCCAGACGCTTTACTAACACTCTCCCGACTTGGAGAGTCAGTGCCTTTAACCTCCTGTTTGGCCCAGTTTGCAATTTCTGCGGAAGATGAACAGGAATAGGGAGAACCAATGACAGACTAGCTGGAGGTGTCTGGACGGGCAAATTTAACTCTCATTTCCCACCAGGAAGAGGAATTAACCAAAGGCTCAGCGTGCCGTGCCGGAACCAGATTAGGGCCTGAAGCCATCCTGCGGGGTTGCGGCCAGCTCACGAGAAAGCGAGTTGAAGAAAGGAGCTCAGGGGCACTGTAATTCACAAACCTGCAGAGTTATAAATGACAGCTATCGTCCAAAAATACACTGAAGTAAGGCTGCCAAGAGGACTTGAAAGCGGGGCAGAATTGCAGGAAACCGATTTCAGGAGGTAGACTGGAATTGCATTTAAAGCATAGGAAAAGAGGCAGAACGTCCACAATGATGCACTTGGCCAAAAAGGGCGTATGCGTCTTTTCCTGAATATATTCAGGAAAAAACGTATACGTCCTTTTTGGCCAACCAAGCAAGCTTGCAAAGGAAATCTGCACTACAGTGAAGTCTCACTTCCCCCCGGTCAAAAGGGCCATCTGAAAAAAGTGTAAAATCCAGAAAGGCAGGACAGGCCATGGAGAACTGGGAGCCTTGTTATGCTGATGGGCGGGATGTCAATTGCCAACAGCCACTCGGGAGAAGTGTATGGTGTTTCCTGAAACATCTAAAAAACAAAGCAACAGAGCCTAGGGCACTTCCACTTATGGTCCTATAGCTTAGGGAAATTAAAATCAAAAGACACAGCCACCCCAAAGGTTGGGACGGCTCTGTTTACAAGAACCTGGTTTACGGTACAAGTTCAATATCGCAGAAAGTGAAAAATGGATAAAGAAGTTGTGGTACTTACGTACAATGCAGTATCACTCAGCAATGAAATCTATGTCATCAGGCCCGTAGCAGCATAATGAGTGGATTCAGGTACGATGATTCTAACTGAAATAAGTCACACAGAAAAAGAAACATCATAAGATATCACTAATACACGGAATGTAAACTTGGCTACACAGGAACTGAATTACAAAACAGAACAGGGTCTCAAATTTAGAAACCCAACTTATGCTTGCTTAAGGGGAAAGGTGAGTTGGGGTGCTGCATAAAACCAGAGATTGAAATGAGCACAGATAAAGTTCCTTAAGCCAAATATGGAATAGACAAGAGCTACTCCTTGCTCAACGAAATGGACTCAACACCCCATATTAAATGCCTAAGAGTGTACCTGACTAGGAAGTATCTTAAAACCTATGGATTGCTATGTGTCTGAAAGAGAATCAAGTGTGTGTACAGGGGCATAAACGCAGCAGTGATAGGATTGGAGAGGTTCGGTGAGCAAATGAAGACCCTTTGAAGTCATATTGCATGGTACCCATTCCACGGGTCTCAACTCTCCAGGTTTAAGGTATTCTTCCTTCAGCTAAAACATGCATGTGGAACCCAGAGTATGATCAACCGTGTGATCGGGAGACGTGTTCCAATATGTCTCAGTTTTCGTCCCCTGGTACTCGGGTGCAACATTCCAGACGCTTTACTAACACTCTCCCGACTTGGAGAGTCAGTGCCTTTAACCTCCTGTTTGGCCCAGTTTGCAATTTCTGCGGAAGATGAACAGGAATAGGGAGAACCAATGACAGACTAGCTGGAGGTGTCTGGACGGGCAAATTTAACTCTCATTTCCCACCAGGAAGAGGAATTAACCAAAGGCTCAGCGTGCCGTGCCGGAACCAGATTAGGGCCTGAAGCCATCCTGCGGTGTTGCGGCCAGCTCACGAGAAAGCGAGTTGAAGAAAGGAGCTCAGGGGCACTGTAATTCACAAACCTGCAGAGTTATAAATGACAGCTATCGTCCAAAAATATACTGAAGTAAGGCTGCCAAGAGGACTTGAAAGCGGGGCAGAATTGCAGGAAACCGATTTCAGGAGGTAGACTGGAATTTCATTGAAAGCATAGGAAAAGAGGCAGAACGTCCACAATGATGCACTTGGCCAAAAAGGGCGTATGCGTTTTTTCCTGAATATATTCAGGAAAAAACGCATACGCCCTTTCTGGCCAACCAAGCAAGCTTGCAAAGGAAATCTGCACTACAGTGAAGTCTCACTTCCCCCCGGTCAAAAGGGCCATCTGAAAAAAGTGTAAAATCCAGAAAGGCAGGACAGGCCATGGAGAACTGGGAGCCTTGTTATGCTGATGGGCGGGATGTAAATTGCCAACAGCCACTCGGGAGAAGTGTATGGTGTTTCCTGAAACATCTAAAAAACAAAGCAACAGAGCCTAGGGCACTTCCACTTATGGTCCTATAGCTTAGGGAAATTAAAATCAAAAGACACAGCCACCCCAAAGGTTGGGACGGCTCTGTTTACAAGAACCTGGTTTACGGTACAAGTTCAATATCGCAGAAAGTGAAAAATGGATAAAGAAGTTGTGGTACTTACGTACAATGCAGTATCACTCAGCAATGAAATCTATGTCATCAGGCCCGTAGCAGCATAATGAGTGGATTCAGGTACGATGATTCTAACTGAAATAAGTCACACAGGAAAAGAAACATCATAAGATATCACTAATACACGGAATGTAAACTTGGCTACACAGGAACTGAATTACAAAACAGAACAGGGTCTCAAATTTAGAAACCCAACTTATGCTTGCTTAAGGGGAAAGGTGAGTTGGGGTGCTGCATAAAACCAGAGATTGAAATGAGCACAGATAAAGTTCCTTAAGCCAAATATGGAATAGACAAGAGCTACTCCTTGCTCAACGAAATGGACTCAACACCCCATATTAAATGCCTAAGAGTGTACCTGACTAGGAAGTATCTTAAAACCTATGGATTGCTATGTCTCTGAAAGAGAATCAAGTGTGTGTACAGGGGCATAAACGCAGCAGTGATAGGATTGGAGAGGTTCGGTGAGCAAATGAAGACCCTTTGAAGTCATATTGCATGGTACCCATTCCACGAGTCTCAACTCTCCAGGTTTAAGGTATTCTTCCTTCAGCTAAAACATGCATGTGGAACCCAGAGTATGATCAACCGTGTGATCGGGAGACGTGTTCCAATATGTCTCAGTTTTCGTCCCCTGGTACTCGGGTGCAACATTCCAGACGCTTTACTAACACTCTCCCGACTTGGAGAGTCAGTGCCTTTAACCTCCTGTTTGGCCCAGTTTGCAATTTCTGCGGAAGATGAACAGGAATAGGGAGAACCAATGACAGACTAGCTGGAGGTGTGTGGACGGGCAAATTTAACTCTCATTTCCCACCAGGAAGAGGAATTAACCAAAGGCTCAGCGTGCCGTGCCGGAACCAGATTAGGGCCTGAAGCCATCCTGCGGGGTTGCGGCCAGCTCACGAGAAAGCGAGTTGAAGAAAGGAGCTCAGGGGCACTGTAATTCACAAACCTGCAGAGTTATAAATGACAGCTATCGTCCAAAAATATACTGAAGTAAGGCTGCCAAGAGGACTTGAAAGCGGGGCAGAATTGCAGGAAACCGATTTCAGGAGGTAGACTGGAATTGCATTTAAAGCATAGGAAAAGAGGCAGAACGTCCACAATGATGCACTTGGCCAAAAAGGGCGTATGCGTTTTTTCCTGAATATATTCAGGAAAAAACGCATACGCCCTTTTTGGCCAACCAAGCAAGCTTGCAAAGGAAATCTGCACTACAGTGAAGTCTCACTTCCCCCCGGTCAAAAGGGCCATCTGAAAAAAGTGTAAAATCCAGAAAGGCAGGACAGGCCATGGAGAACTGGGAGCCTTGTTATGCTGATGGGCGGGATGTAAATTGCCAACAGCCACTCGGGAGAAGTGTATGGTGTTTCCTGAAACATCTAAAAAACAAAGCAACAGAGCCTAGGGCACTTCCACTTATGGTCCTATAGCTTAGGGAAATTAAAATCAAAAGACACAGCCACCCCAAAGGTTGGGACGGCTCTGTTTACAAGAACCTGGTTTACGGTACAAGTTCAATATCGCAGAAAGTGAAAAATGGATAAAGAAGTTGTGGTACTTACGTACAATGCAGTATCACTCAGCAATGAAATCTATGTCATCAGGCCCGTAGCAGCATAATGAGTGGATTCAGGTATGATGATTCTAACTGAAATAAGTCACACAGAAAAAGAAACATCATAAGATATCACTAATACACGGAATGTAACCTTGGCTACACAGGAACTGAATTACAAAACAGAACAGGGTCTCAAATTTAGAAACCCAACTTATGCTTGCTTAAGGGGAAAGGTGAGTTGGGGTGCTGCATAAAACCAGAGATTGAAATGAGCACAGATAAAGTTCCTTAAGCCAAATATGGAATAGACAAGAGCTACTCCTTGCTCAACGAATTGGATTCAACACCCCATATTAAACGCCTAAGAGTGTACCTGACTAGGAAGTATCTTAAAACCTATGGATTGCTATGTCTCTGAAAGAGAATCAAGTGTGTGTACAGGGGCATAAACGCAGCAGTGATAGGATTGGAGAGGTTCGGTGAGCAAATGAAGACCCTTTGAAGTCATATTGCATGGTACCCATTCCACGGGTCTCAACTCTCCAGGTTTAAGGTATTCTTCCTTCAGCTAAAACATGCATGTGGAACCCAGAGTATGATCAACCATGTGATCGGGAGACGTGTTCCAATATGTCTCAGTTTTCGTCCCCTGGTACTCGGGTGCAACATTCCAGACGCTTTACTAACACTCTCCCGACTTGGAGAGTCAGTGCCTTTAACCTCCTGTTTGGCCCAGTTTGCAATTTCTGCGGAAGATGAACAGGAATAGGGAGAACCAATGACAGACTAGCTGGAGGTGTGTGGACGGGCAAATTTAACTCTCATTTCCCACCAGGAAGAGGAATTAACCAAAGGCTCAGCGTGCCGTGCCGGAACCAGATTAGGGCCTGAAGCCATCCTGCGGTGTTGCGGCCAGCTCACGAGAAAGCGAGTTGAAGAAAGGAGCTCAGGGGCACTGTAATTCACAAACCTGCAGAGTTATAAATGACAGCTATCGTCCAAAAATATACTGAAGTAAGGCTGCCAAGAGGACTTGAAAGCGGGGCAGAATTGCAGGAAACCGATTTCAGGAGGTAGACTGGAATTGCATTGAAAGCATAGGAAAAGAGGCAGAACGTCCACAATGATGCACTTGGCCAAAAAGGGCGTATGCGTTTTTTCCTGAATATATTCAGGAAAAAACGCATACGCCCTTTTTGGCCAACCAAGCAAGCTTGCAAAGGAAATCTGCACTACAATGAAGTCTCACTTCCCCCCGGTCAAAAGGGCCATCTGAAAAAAGTGTAAAATCCAGAAAGGCAGGACAGGCCATGGAGAACTGGGAGCCTTGTTATGCTGATGGGCGGGATGTAAATTGCCAACAGCCACTCGGGAGAAGTGTATGGTGTTTCCTGAAACATCTAAAAAACAAAGCAACAGAGCCTAGGGCACTTCCACTTATGGTCCTATAGCTTAGGGAAATTAAAATCAAAAGACACAGCCACCCCAAAGGTTGGGACTGCTCTGTTTACAAGAACCTGGTTTACGGTACAAGTTCAATATCGGAGAAAGTGAAAAATGGATAAAGAAATTGTGGTACTTACGTACAATGCAATATCACTCACCAATGAAATCTATGTCATCAGGCCCGTAGCAGCATAATGAGTGGATTCAGGTACGATGATTCTAACTGAAATAAGTCACACAGAAAAAGAAACATCATAAGATATCACTAATACACGGAATGTAACCTTGGCTACACAGGAACTGAATTACAAAACAGAACAGGGTCTCAAATTTAGAAAACCAACTTATGCTTGCTTAAGGGGAAAGGTGAGTTGGGGTGCTGCATAAAACCAGAGATTGAAATGAGCACAGATAAAGTTCCTTAAGCCAAATATGGAATAGACAAGAGCTACTCCTTGCTCAACGAAATGGATTCAACACCCCATATTAAACACCTAGAATGTACCTGACTAGGAAGTATCTTAAAACCTATGGATTGCTATGTCTCCGAAAGAGAATCAAGCGTGTGTGCAGGGGCATAAACGCAGCAGTGATAGGATTGGAGAGGTTCGGTGAGCAAATGAAGACCCTTTGAAGTCATATTCCATGGTACCCATTCCACGGGTCTCAACTCTCCAGGTTTAAGGTATTCTTCCTTCAGCTAAAACATGCATGTGGAACCCAGAGTATGATCAACCGTGTGATCGGGAGACGTGTTCCAATATGTCTCAGTTTTCGTCCCCTGGTACTCGGGTGCAACATTCCAGACGCTTTACTAACACTCTCCCGACTTGGAGAGTCAGTGCCTTTAACCTCCTGTTTGGCCCAGTTTGCAATTTCTGCGGAAGATGAACAGGAATAGGGAGAACCAATGACAGACTAGCTGGAGGTGTCTGGACGGGCAAATTTAACTCTCATTTCCCACCAGGAAGAGGAATTAACCAAAGGCTCAGCGTGCCGTGCCGGAACCAGATTAGGGCCTGAAGCCATCCTGCGGTGTTGTGGCCAGCTCACGAGAAAGCGACTTGAAGAAAGGAGCTCAGGGGCACTGTAATTCACAAACCTGCAGAGTTATAAATGACAGCTATCGTCCAAAAATATACTGAAGTAAGGCTGCCAAGAGGACTTGAAAGCGGGGCAGAATTGCAGGAAACCGATTTCAGGAGGTAGACTGGAATTGCATTTAAAGCATAGGAAAAGAGGCAGAACGTCCACAATGATGCACTTGGCCAAAAAGGGCGTATGCGTTTTTTCCTGAATATATTCAGGAAAAAACGCATACGCCCTTTTTGGCCAACCAAGCAAGCTTGCAAAGGAAATCTGCACTACAGTGAAGTCTCACTTCCCCCCGGTCAAAAGGGCCATCTGAAAAAAGTGTAAAATCCAGAAAGGCAGGACAGGCCATGGAGAACTGGGAGCCTTGTTATGCTGATGGGCGGGATGTAAATTGCCAACAGCCACTCGGGAGAAGTGTATGGTGTTTCCTGAAACATCTAAAAAACAAAGCAACAGAGCCTAGGGCACTTCCACTTATGGTCCTATAGCTTAGGGAAATTAAAATCAAAAGACACAGCCACCCCAAAGGTTGGGACTGCTCTGTTTACAAGAACCTGGTTTACGGTACAAGTTCAATATCGCAGAAAGTGAAAAATGGATAAAGAAATTGTGGTACTTACGTACAATGCAATATCACTCAGCAATGAAATCTATGTCATCAGGCCCGTAGCAGCATAATGAGTGGATTCAGGTACGATGATTCTAACTGAAATAAGTCACACAGAAAAAGAAACATCATAAGATATCACTAATACACGGAATGTAACCTTGGCTACACAGGAACTGAATTACAAAACAGAACAGGGTCTCAAATTTAGAAAACCAACTTATGCTTGCTTAAGGGGAAAGGTGAGTTGGGGTGCTGCATAAAACCAGAGATTGAAATGAGCACAGATAAAGTTCCTTAAGCCAAATATGGAATAGACAAGAGCTACTCCTTGCTCAACGAAATGGACTCAACACCCCATATTAAATGCCTAAGAGTGTACCTGACTAGGAAGTATCTTAAAACCTATGGATTGCTATGTCTCTGAAAGAGAATCAAGTGTGTGTACAGGGGCATAAACGCAGCAGTGATAGGATTGGAGAGGTTCGGTGAGCAAATGAAGACCCTTTGAAGTCATATTGCATGGTACCCATTCCACGGGTCTCAACTCTCCAGGTTTAAGGTATTCTTCCTTCAGCTAAAACATGCATGTGGAACCCAGAGTATGATCAACCGTGTATTCGGGAGACGTGTTCCAATATGTCTCAGTTTTCGTCCCCTGGTACTCGGGTGCAACATTCCAGACGCTTTACTAACACTCTCCCGACTTGGAGAGTCAGTGCCTTTAACCTCCTGTTTGGCCCAGTTTGCAATTTCTGCAGAAGATGAACAGGAATAGGGAGAACCAATGACAGACTAGCTGGAGGTGTCTGGACGGGCAAATTTAACTCTCATTTCCCACGAGGAAGAGGAATTAACCAAAGGCTCAGCGTGCCGTGCCGGAACCAGATTAGGGCCTGAAGCCATCCTGAGGTGTTGTGGCCAGCTCACAAGAAAGCGACTTGAAGAAAGGAGCTCAGGGGCACTGTAATTCACAAACCTGCAGAGTTATAAATGACAGCTATCGTCCAAAAATATACTGAAGTAAGGCTGCCAAGAGGACTTGAAAGCGGGGCAGAATTGCAGGAAACCGATTTCAGGAGGTAGACTGGAATTGCATTTAAAGCATAGGAAAAGAGGCAGAACGTCCACAATGATGCACTTGGCCAAAAAGGGCGTATGCGTTTTTTCCTGAATATATTCAGGAAAAAACGCATACGCCCTTTTTGGCCAACCATGCAAGCTTGCAAAGGAAATCTGCTCTACAGTGAAGTCTCACTTCCCCCCGGTCAAAAGGGCCATCTGAAAAAAGTGTAAAATCCAGAAAGGCAGGACAGGCCATGGAGAACTGGGAGCCTTGTTATGCTGATGGGCGGGATGTAAATTGCCAACAGCCACTCGGGAGAAGTGTATGGTGTTTCCTGAAACATCTAAAAAACAAAGCAACAGAGCCTAGGGCACTTCCACTTATGGTCCTATAGCTTAGGGAAATTAAAATCAAAAGACACAGCCACCCCAAAGGTTGGGACGGCTCTGTTTACAAGAACCTGGTTTACGGTACAAGTTCAATATCGCAGAAAGTGAAAAATGGATAAAGAAGTTGTGGTACTTACGTACAATGCAATATCAATCAGCAATGAAATCTATGTCATCAGGCCCGTAGCAGCATAATGAGTGGATTCAGGTACGATGATTCTAACTGAAATAAGTCACACAGAAAAAGAAACATCATAAGATATCACTAATACACGGAATGTAACCTTGGCTACACAGGAACTGAATTCCAAAACAGAACAGGGTCTCAAATTTAGAAAACCAACTTATGCTTGCTTAAGGGGAAAGGTGAGTTGGGGTGCTGCATAAAACCAGAGATTGAAATGAGCACAGATAAAGTTCCTTAAGCCAAATATGGAATAGACAAGAGCTACTCCTTGCTCAACGAAATGGACTCAACACCCCATATTAAATGCCTAAGAGTGTACCTGACTAGGAAGTATCTTAAAACCTATGGATTGCTATGTCTCTGAAAGAGAATCAAGTGTGTGTACAGGGGCATAAACGCAGCAGTGATAGGATTGGAGAGGTTCGGTGAGCAAATGAAGACCCTTTGAAGTCATATTGCATGGTACCCATTCCACGGGTCTCAACTCTCCAGGTTTAAGGTATTCTTCCTTCAGCTAAAACATGCATGTGGAACCCAGAGTATGATCAACCGTGTGATCGGGAGACGTGTTCCAATATGTCTCAGTTTTCGTCCCCTGGTACTCGGGTGCAACATTCCAGACGCTTTACTAACACTCTCCCGACTTGGAGAGTCAGTGCCTTTAACCTCCTGTTTGGCCCAGTTTGCAATTTCTGCGGAAGATGAACAGGAATATGGAGAACCAATGACAGACTAGCTGGAGGTGTCTGGACGGGCAAATTTAACTCTCATTTCCCACCAGGAAGAGGAATTAACCAAAGGCTCAGCGTGCCGTGCCGGAACCAGATTAGGGCCTGAAGCCATCCTGCGGTGTTGCGGCCAGCTCACGAGAAAGCGAGTTGAAGAAAGGAGCTCAGGGGCACTGTAATTCACAAACCTGCAGAGTTATAAATGACAGCTATCGTCCAAAAATATACTGAAGTAAGGCTGCCAAGAGGACTTGAAAGCGGGGCAGAATTGCAGGAAACCGATTTCAGGAGGTAGACTGGAATTGCATTTAAAGCATAGGAAAAGAGGCAGAACGTCCACAATGATGCACTTGGCCAAAAAGGGCGTATGCGTTTTTTCCTGAATATATTCAGGAAAAAACGCATACGCCCTTTTTGGCCAACCAAGCAAGCTTGCAAAGGAAATCTGCACTACAATGAAGTCTCACTTCCCCCCGGTCAAAAGGGCCATCTGAAAAAAGTGTAAAATCCAGAAAGGCAGGACAGGCCATGGAGAACTGGGAGCCTTGTTATGCTGATGGGCGGGATGTAAATTGCCAACAGCCACTCGGGAGAAGTGTATGGTGTTTCCTGAAACATCTAAAAAACAAAGCAACAGAGCCTAGGGCACTTCCACTTATGGTCCTATAGCTTAGGGAAATTAAAATCAAAAAGACACAACCACCCCAAAGGTTGGGACGGCTCTGTTTACAAGAACCTGGTTTACGGTACAAGTTCAATATCGCAGAAAGTGAAAAATGGATAAAGAAGTTGTGGTACTTACGTACAATGCAGTATCACTCAGCAATGAAATCTATGTCATCAGGCCCGTAGCAGCATAATGAGTGGATTCAGGTACGATGATTCTAACTGAAATAAGTCACACAGGAAAAGAAACATCATAAGATATCACTAATACACGGAATGTAACCTTGGCTACACAGGAACTGAATTACAAAACAGAACAGGGTCTCAAATTTAGAAAACCAACTTATGCTTGCTTAAGGGGAAAGGTGAGTTGGGGTGCTGCATAAAACCAGAGATTGAAATGAGCACAGATAAAGTTCCTTAAGCCAAATATGGAATAGACAAGAGCTACTCCTTGCTCAACGAAATGGATTCAACACCCCATATTAAATGCCTAAGAATGTACCTGACTAGGAAGTATCTTAAAACCTATGGATTGCTATGTCTCCAAAAGAGAATGAAGCGTGTGTACAGGGGCATAAACGCAGCAGTGATAGGATTGGAGAGGTTCGGTGAGCAAATGAAGACCCTTTGAAATCATATTGCATGGAACCCATTCCACGGGTCTCAACTCTCCAGGTTTAAGGTATTCTTCCTTCAGCTAAAACATGCATGTGGAACCCAGAGTATGATCAACCGTGTGATCGGGAGACGTGTTCCAATATGTCTCAGTTTTCGTCCCCTGGTACTCAGGTGCAACATTCCAGACGCTTTACTAACACTCTCCCGACTTGGAGAGTCAGTGCCTTTAACCTCCTGTTTGGCCCAGTTTGCAATTTCTGCGGAAGATGAACAGGAATATGGAGAACCAATGACAGACTAGCTGGAGGTGTCTGGACGGGCAAATTTAACTCTCATTTCCCACCAGGAAGAGGAATTAACCAAAGGCTCAGCGTGCCGTGCCGGAACCAGATTAGGGCCTGAAGCCATCCTGCGGTGTTGCGGCCAGCTCACGAGAAAGCGAGTTGAAGAAAGGAGCTCAGGGGCACTGTAATTCACAAACCTGCAGAGTTATAAATGACAGCTATCGTCCAAAAATATACTGAAGTAAGGCTGCCAAGAGGACTTGAAAGCGGGGCAGAATTGCAGGAAACCGATTTCAGGAGGTAGACTGGAATTGCATTTAAAGCATAGGAAAAGAGGCAGAACGTCCACAATGATGCACTTGGCCAAAAAGGGCGTATGCGTTTTTTCCTGAATATATTCAGGAAAAAACGCATACGCCCTTTTTGGCCAACCAAGCAAGCTTGCAAAGGAAATCTGCACTACAATGAAGTCTCACTTCCCCCCGGTCAAAAGGGCCATCTGAAAAAAGTGTAAAATCCAGAAAGGCAGGACAGGCCATGGAGAACTGGGAGCCTTGTTATGCTGATGGGCGGGATGTAAATTGCCAACAGCCACTCGGGAGAAGTGTATGGTGTTTCCTGAAACATCTAAAAAACAAAGCAACAGAGCCTAGGGCACTTCCACTTATGGTCCTATAGCTTAGGGAAATTAAAATCAAAAAGACACAACCACCCCAAAGGTTGGGACGGCTCTGTTTACAAGAACCTGGTTTACGGTACAAGTTCAATATCGCAGAAAGTGAAAAATGGATAAAGAAGTTGTGGTACTTACGTACAATGCAGTATCACTCAGCAATGAAATCTATGTCATCAGGCCCGTAGCAGCATAATGAGTGGATTCAGGTACGATGATTCTAACTGAAATAAGTCACACAGGAAAAGAAACATCATAAGATATCACTAATACACGGAATGTAACCTTGGCTACACAGGAACTGAATTACAAAACAGAACAGGGTCTCAAATTTAGAAAACCAACTTATGCTTGCTTAAGGGGAAAGGTGAGTTGGGGTGCTGCATAAAACCAGAGATTGAAATGAGCACAGATAAAGTTCCTTAAGCCAAATATGGAATAGACAAGAGCTACTCCTTGCTCAACGAAATGGATTCAACACCCCATATTAAATGCCTAAGAATGTACCTGACTAGGAAGTATCTTAAAACCTATGGATTGCTATGTCTCCAAAAGAGAATGAAGCGTGTGTACAGGGGCATAAACGCAGCAGTGATAGGATTGGAGAGGTTCGGTGAGCAAATGAAGACCCTTTGAAATCATATTGCATGGAACCCATTCCACGGGTCTCAACTCTCCAGGTTTAAGGTATTCTTCCTTCAGCTAAAACATGCATGTGGAACCCAGAGTATGATCAACCGTGTGATCGGGAGACGTGTTCCAATATGTCTCAGTTTTCGTCCCCTGGTACTCAGGTGCAACATTCCAGACGCTTTACTAACACTCTCCCGACTTGGAGAGTCAGTGCCTTTAACCTCCTGTTTGGCCCAGTTTGCAATTTCTGCGGAAGATGAACAGGAATAGGGAGAACCAATGACAGACTAGCTGGAGGTGTGTGGACGGGCAAATTTAACTCTCATTTCCCACCAGGAAGAGGAATTAACCAAAGGCTCAGCGTGCCGTGCCGGAACCAGATTAGGGCCTGAAGCCATCCTGCGGTGTTGTGGCCAGCTCACGAGAAAGCGACTTGAAGAAAGGAGCTCAGGGGCACTGTAATTCACAAACCTGCAGAGTTATAAATGACAGCTATCGTCCAAAAATATACTGAAGTAAGGCTGCCAAGAGGACCTGAAAGCGGGGCAGAATTGCAGGAAACCGATTTCAGGAGGTAGACTGGAATTGCATTTAAAGCATAGGAAAAGAGGCAGAACGTCCACAATGATGCACTTGGCCAAAAAGGGCGTATGCGTTTTTTCCTGAATATATTCAGGAAAAAACGCATACGCCCTTTTTGGCCAACCATGCAAGCTTGCAAAGGAAATCTGCTCTACAGTGAAGTCTCACTTCCCCCCGGTCAAAAGGGCCATCTGAAAAAAGTGTAAAATCCAGAAAGGCAGGACAGGCCATGGAGAACTGGGAGCCTTGTTATGCTGATGGGCGGGATGTAAATTGCCAACAGCCACTCGGGAGAAGTGTATGGTGTTTCCTGAAACATCTAAAAAACAAAGCAACAGAGCCTAGGGCACTTCCACTTATGGTCCTATAGCTTAGGGAAATTAAAATCAAAAGACACAGCCACCCCAAAGGTTGGGACGGCTCTGTTTACAAGAACCTGGTTTACGGTACAAGTTCAATATCGCAGAAAGTGAAAAATGGATAAAGAAGTTGTGGTACTTACGTACAATGCAATATCAATCAGCAATGAAATCTATGTCATCAGGCCCGTAGCAGCATAATGAGTGGATTCAGGTACGATGATTCTAACTGAAATAAGTCACACAGAAAAAGAAACATCATAAGATATCACTAATACACGGAATGTAACCTTGGCTACACAGGAACTGAATTACAAAACAGAACAGGGTCTCAAATTTAGAAACCCAACTTATGCTTGCTTAAGGGGAAAGGTGAGTTGGGGTGCTGCATAAAACCAGAGATTGAAATGAGCACAGATAAAGTTCCTTAAGCCAAATATGGAATAGACAAGAGCTACTCCTTGCTCAACGAAATGGACTCAACACCCCATATTAAATGCCTAAGAGTGTACCTGACTAGGAAGTATCTTAAAACCTATGGATTGCTATGTCTCTGAAAAAGAATCAAGTGTGTGTACAGGGGCATAAACGCAGCAGTGATAGGATTGGAGAGGTTCGGTGAGCAAATGAAGACCCTTTGAAGTCATATTGCATGGTACCCATTCCACGGGTCTCAACTCTCCAGGTTTAAGGTATTCTTCCTTCAGCTAAAACATGCATGTGGAACCCAGAGTATGATCAACCGTGTGATCGGGAGACGTGTTCAAATACGTCTCAGTTTTCGTCCCCTGGTACTCGGGTGCAACATTCCAGACGCTTTACTAACACTCTCCCGACTTGGAGAGTCAGTGCCTTTAACCTCCTGTTTGGCCCAGTTTGCAATTTCTGCAGAAGATGAACAGGAATAGGCAGAACCAATGACAGACTAGATGGAGGTGTCTGGATGGGCAAGTTTAACTCTCATTTCCCACCAGGAAGAGGAATTAACCAAAGGCTCAGCGTGCCGTGCCGGAACCAGATTAGGGCCTGAAGCCATCCTGCGGTGTTGCGGCCAGCTCACGAGAAAGCGAGTTGAAGAAAGGAGCTCAGGGGCACTGTAATTCACAAACCTGCAGAGTTATAAATGACAGCTATCGTCCAAAAATATACTGAAGTAAGGCTGCCAAGAGGACTTGAAAGCGGGGCAGAATTGCAGGAAACCGATTTCAGGAGGTAGACTGGAATTGCATTTAAAGCATAGGAAAAGAGGCAGAACGTCCACAATGATGCACTTGGCCAAAAAGGGCGTATGCGTTTTTTCCTGAATATATTCAGGAAAAAACGCATACGCCCTTTTTGGCCAACCAAGCAAGCTTGCAAAGGAAATCTGCACTACAATGAAGTCTCACTTTCCCCCGGTCAAAAGGGCCATCTGAAAAAAGTGTAAAATCCAGAAAGGCAGGACAGGCCATGGAGAACTGGGAGCCTTGTTATGCTGATGGGTGGGATGTAAATTGCCAACAGCCACTCGGGAGAAGTGTATGGTGTTTCCTGAAACATCTAAAAAACAAAGCAACAGAGCCTAGGGCACTTCCACTTATGGTCCTATAGCTTAGGGAAATTAAAATCAAAAAGACACAGCCACCCCAAAGGTTGGGACGGCTCTGTTTACAAGAACCTGGTTTACGGTACAAGTTCAATATCGCAGAAAGTGAAAAATGGATAAAGAAGTTGTGGTACTTACGTACAATGCAGTATCACTCAGCAATGAAATCTATGTCATCAGGCCCGTAGCAGCATAATGAGTGGATTCAGGTATGATGATTCTAACTGAAATAAGTCACACAGGAAAAGAAACATCATAAGATATCACTAATACACGGAATGTAACCTTGGCTACACAGGAACTGAATTACAAAACAGAACAGGGTCTCAAATTTAGAAAACCAACTTATGCTTGCTTAAGGGGAAAGGTGAGTTGGGGTGCTGCATAAAACCAGAGATTGAAATGAGCACAGATAAAGTTCCTTAAGCCAAATATGGAATAGACAAGAGCTACTCCTTGCTCAACGAAATGGACTCAACACCCCATATTAAATGCCTAAGAGTGTACCTGACTAGGAAGTATCTTAAAACCTATGGATTGCTATGTCTCTGAAAGAGAATCAAGTGTGTGTACAGGGGCATAAACGCAGCAGTGATAGGATTGGAGAGGTTTGGTGAGCAAATGAAGACCCTTTGAAGTCATATTGCATGGTACCCATTCCACGGGTCTCAACTCTCCAGGTTTAAGGTATTCTTCCTTCAGCTAAAACATGCATGTGGAACCCAGAGTATGATCAACCGTGTGATCGGGAGACGTGTTCCAATATGTCTCAGTTTTCGTCCCCTGGTACTCGGGTGCAACATTCCAGACACTTTACTAACACTCTCCCGGCTTGGAGAGTCAGTGCCTTTAACCTCCTGTTTGGCCCAGTTTGCAATTTCTGCGGAAGATGAACAGGAATAGGGAGAACCAATGACAGACTAGCTGGAGGTGTCTGGACGGGCAAATTTAACTCTCATTTCCCACCAGGAAGAGGAATTAACCAAAGGCTCAGCGTGCCGTGCCGGAACCAGATTAGGGCCTGAAGCCATCCTGCGGTGTTGCGGCCAGCTCACGAGAAAGCGAGTTGAAGAAAGGAGCTCAGGGGCACTGTAATTCACAAACCTGCAGAGTTATAAATGACAGCTATCGTCCAAAAATATACTGAAGTAAGGCTGCCAAGAGGACTTGAAAGCGGGGCAGAATTGCAGGAAACCGATTTCAGGAGGTAGACTGGAATTGCATTTAAAGCATAGGAAAAGAGGCAGAACGTCCACAATGATGCACTTGGCCAAAAAGGGCGTATGCGTTTTTTCCTGAATATATTCAGGAAAAAACGCATACGCCCTTTTTGGCCAACCAAGCAAGCTTGCAAAGGAAATCTGCACTACAATGAAGTCTCACTTCCCCCCGGTCAAAAGGGCCATCTGAAAAAAGTGTAAAATCCAGAAAGGCAGGACAGGCCATGGAGAACTGGGAGCCTTGTTATGCTGATGGGCGGGATGTAAATTGCCAACAGCCACTCGGGAGAAGTGTATGGTGTTTCCTGAAACATCTAAAAAACAAAGCAACAGAGCCTAGGGCACTTCCACTTATGGTCCTATAGCTTAGGGAAATTAAAATCAAAAAGACACAGCCACCCCAAAGGTTGGGACGGCTCTGTTTACAAGAACCTGGTTTACGGTACAAGTTCAATATCGCAGAAAGTGAAAAATGGATAAAGAAGTTGTGGTACTTACGTACAATGCAGTATCACTCAGCAATGAAATCTATGTCATCAGGCCCGTAGCAGCATAATGAGTGGATTCAGGTACGATGATTCTAACTGAAATAAGTCACACAGGAAAAGAAACATCATAAGATATCACTAATACACGGAATGTAACCTTGGCTACACAGGAACTGAATTACAAAACAGAACAGGGTCTCAAATTTAGAAAACCAACTTATGCTTGCTTAAGGGGAAAGGTGAGTTGGGGTGCTGCATAAAACCAGAGATTGAAATGAGCACAGATAAAGTTCCTTAAGCCAAATATGGAATAGACAAGAGCTACTCCTTGCTCAACGAAATGGATTCAACACCCCATATTAAATGCCTAAGAATGTACCTGACTAGGAAGTATCTTAAAACCTATGGATTGCTATGTCCCCAAAAGAGAATGAAGCGTGTGTACAGGGGCATAAACGCAGCAGTGATAGGATTGGAGAGGTTCGGTGAGCAAATGAAGACCCTTTGAAATCATATTGCATGGAACCCATTCCACGGGTCTCAACTCTCCAGGTTTAAGGTATTCTTCCTTCAGCTAAAACATGCATGTGGAACCCAGAGTATGATCAACCGTGTGATCGGGAGACGTGTTCCAATATGTCTCAGTTTTCGTCCCCTGGTACTCAGGTGCAACATTCCAGACGCTTTACTAACACTCTCCCGACTTGGAGAGTCAGTGCCTTTAACCTCCTGTTTGGCCCAGTTTGCAATTTCTGCGGAAGATGAACAGGAATAGGGAGAACCAATGACAGACTAGCTGGAGGTGTCTGGACGGGCAAATTTAACTCTCATTTCCCACCAGGAAGAGGAATTAACCAAAGGCTCAGCGTGCCGTGCCGGAACCAGATTAGGGCCTGAAGCCATCCTGCGGTGTTGTGGCCAGCTCACGAGAAAGCGACTTGAAGAAAGGAGCTCAGGGGCACTGTAATTCACAAACCTGCAGAGTTATAAATGACAGCTATCGTCCAAAAATATACTGAAGTAAGGCTGCCAAGAGGACCTGAAAGCGGGGCAGAATTGCAGGAAACCGATTTCAGGAGGTAGACTGGAATTGCATTTAAAGCATAGGAAAAGAGGCAGAACGTCCACAATGATGCACTTGGCCAAAAAGGGCGTATGCGTTTTTTCCTGAATATATTCAGGAAAAAACGCATACGCCCTTTTTGGCCAACCATGCAAGCTTGCAAAGGAAATCTGCTCTACAGTGAAGTCTCACTTCCCCCCGGTCAAAAGGGCCATCTGAAAAAAGTGTAAAATCCAGAAAGGCAGGACAGGCCATGGAGAACTGGGAGCCTTGTTATGCTGATGGGCGGGATGTAAATTGCCAACAGCCACTCGGGAGAAGTGTATGGTGTTTCCTGAAACATCTAAAAAACAAAGCAACAGAGCCTAGGGCACTTCCACTTATGGTCCTATAGCTTAGGGAAATTAAAATCAAAAGACACAGCCACCCCAAAGGTTGGGACGGCTCTGTTTACAAGAACCTGGTTTACGGTACAAGTTCAATATCGCAGAAAGTGAAAAATGGATAAAGAAGTTGTGGTACTTACGTACAATGCAATATCAATCAGCAATGAAATCTATGTCATCAGGCCCGTAGCAGCATAATGAGTGGATTCAGGTACGATGATTCTAACTGAAATAAGTCACACAGAAAAAGAAACATCATAAGATATCACTAATACACGGAATGTAACCTTGGCTACACAGGAACTGAATTCCAAAACAGAACAGGGTCTCAAATTTAGAAAACCAACTTATGCTTGCTTAAGGGGAAAGGTGAGTTGGGGTGCTGCATAAAACCAGAGATTGAAATGAGCACAGATAAAGTTCCTTAAGCCAAATATGGAATAGACAAGAGCTACTCCTTGCTCAACGAAATGGACTCAACACCCCATATTAAATGCCTAAGAGTGTACCTGACTAGGAAGTATCTTAAAACCTATGGATTGCTATGTGTCTGAAAGAGAATCAAGTGTGTGTACAGGGGCATAAACGCAGCAGTGATAGGATTGGAGAGGTTCGGTGAGCAAATGAAGACCCTTTGAAGTCATATTGCATGGTACCCATTCCACGGGTCTCAACTCTCCAGGTTTAAGGTATTCTTCCTTCAGCTAAAACATGCATGTGGAACCCAGAGTATGATCAACCGTGTGATCGGGAGACGTGTTCCAATATGTCTCAGTTTTCGTCCCCTGGTACTCGGGTGCAACATTCCAGACGCTTTACTAACACTCTCCCGACTTGGAGAGTCAGTGCCTTTAACCTCCTGTTTGGCCCAGTTTGCAATTTCTGCGGAAGATGAACAGGAATATGGAGAACCAATGACAGACTAGCTGGAGGTGTCTGGACGGGCAAATTTAACTCTCATTTCCCACCAGGAAGAGGAATTAACCAAAGGCTCAGCGTGCCGTGCCGGAACCAGATTAGGGCCTGAAGCCATCCTGCGGTGTTGCGGCCAGCTCACGAGAAAGCGAGTTGAAGAAAGGAGCTCAGGGGCACTGTAATTCACAAACCTGCAGAGTTATAAATGACAGCTATCGTCCAAAAATATACTGAAGTAAGGCTGCCAAGAGGACTTGAAAGCGGGGCAGAATTGCAGGAAACCGATTTCAGGAGGTAGACTGGAATTGCATTTAAAGCATAGGAAAAGAGGCAGAACGTCCACAATGATGCACTTGGCCAAAAAGGGCGTATGCGTTTTTTCCTGAATATATTCAGGAAAAAACGCATACGCCCTTTTTGGCCAACCAAGCAAGCTTGCAAAGGAAATCTGCACTACAATGAAGTCTCACTTCCCCCCGGTCAAAAGGGCCATCTGAAAAAAGTGTAAAATCCAGAAAGGCAGGACAGGCCATGGAGAACTGGGAGCCTTGTTATGCTGATGGGCGGGATGTAAATTGCCAACAGCCACTCGGGAGAAGTGTATGGTGTTTCCTGAAACATCTAAAAAACAAAGCAACAGAGCCTAGGGCACTTCCACTTATGGTCCTATAGCTTAGGGAAATTAAAATCAAAAAGACACAACCACCCCAAAGGTTGGGACGGCTCTGTTTACAAGAACCTGGTTTACGGTACAAGTTCAATATCGCAGAAAGTGAAAAATGGATAAAGAAGTTGTGGTACTTACGTACAATGCAGTATCACTCAGCAATGAAATCTATGTCATCAGGCCCGTAGCAGCATAATGAGTGGATTCAGGTACGATGATTCTAACTGAAATAAGTCACACAGGAAAAGAAAC
Source organism: Lagenorhynchus albirostris (assembly GCF_949774975.1). NCBI lineage: Eukaryota > Metazoa > Chordata > Mammalia > Artiodactyla > Delphinidae > Lagenorhynchus > Lagenorhynchus albirostris. Next base: position 449,924 of record NW_026783590.1, on the reverse strand, counting down.
ATCATAAGATATCACTAATACACGGAATGTAACCTTGGCTACACAGGAACTGAATTACAAAACAGAACAGGGTCTCAAATTTAGAAAACCAACTTATGCTTGCTTAAGGGGAAAGGTGAGTTGGGGTGCTGCATAAAACCAGAGATTGAAATGAGCACAGATAAAGTTCCTTAAGCCAAATATGGAATAGACAAGAGCTACTCCTTGCTCAACGAAATGGATTCAACACCCCATATTAAATGCCTAAGAATGTACCTGACTAGGAAGTATCTTAAAACCTATGGATTGCTATGTCTCCAAAAGAGAATGAAGCGTGTGTACAGGGGCATAAACGCAGCAGTGATAGGATTGGAGAGGTTCGGTGAGCAAATGAAGACCCTTTGAAATCATATTGCATGGAACCCATTCCACGGGTCTCAACTCTCCAGGTTTAAGGTATTCTTCCTTCAGCTAAAACATGCATGTGGAACCCAGAGTATGATCAACCGTGTGATCGGGAGACGTGTTCCAATATGTCTCAGTTTTCGTCCCCTGGTACTCAGGTGCAACATTCCAGACGCTTTACTAACACTCTCCCGACTTGGAGAGTCAGTGCCTTTAACCTCCTGTTTGGCCCAGTTTGCAATTTCTGCGGAAGATGAACAGGAATATGGAGAACCAATGACAGACTAGCTGGAGGTGTCTGGACGGGCAAATTTAACTCTCATTTCCCACCAGGAAGAGGAATTAACCAAAGGCTCAGCGTGCCGTGCCGGAACCAGATTAGGGCCTGAAGCCATCCTGCGGTGTTGCGGCCAGCTCACGAGAAAGCGAGTTGAAGAAAGGAGCTCAGGGGCACTGTAATTCACAAACCTGCAGAGTTATAAATGACAGCTATCGTCCAAAAATATACTGAAGTAAGGCTGCCAAGAGGACTTGAAAGCGGGGCAGAATTGCAGGAAACCGATTTCAGGAGGTAGACTGGAATTGCATTTAAAGCATAGGAAAAGAGGCAGAACGTCCACAATGATGCACTTGGCCAAAAAGGGCGTATGCGTTTTTTCCTGAATATATTCAGGAAAAAACGCATACGCCCTTTTTGGCCAACCAAGCAAGCTTGCAAAGGAAATCTGCTCTACAATGAAGTCTCACTTCCCCCCGGTCAAAAGGGCCATCTGAAAAAAGTGTAAAATCCAGAAAGGCAGGACAGGCCATGGAGAACTGGGAGCCTTGTTATGCTGATGGGCGGGATGTAAATTGCCAACAGCCACTCCGGAGAAGTGTATGGTGTATCCTGAAACATCTAAAAAACAAAGCAACAGAGCCTAGGGCACTTCCACTTATGGTCCTATAGCTTAGGGAAATTAAAATCAAAAAGACACAACCACCCCAAAGGTTGGGACGGCTCTGTTTACAAGAACCTGGTTTACGGTACAAGTTCAATATCGCAGAAAGTGAAAAATGGATAAAGAAGTTGTGGTACTTACGTACAATGCAGTATCACTCAGCAATGAAATCTATGTCATCAGGCCCGTAGCAGCATAATGAGTGGATTCAGGTACGATGATTCTAACTGAAATAAGTCACACAGGAAAAGAAACATCATAAGATATCACTAATACACGGAATGTAACCTTGGCTACACAGGAACTGAATTACAAAACAGAACAGGGTCTCAAATTTAGAAAACCAACTTATGCTTGCTTAAGGGGAAAGGTGAGTTGGGGTGCTGCATAAAACCAGAGATTGAAATGAGCACAGATAAAGTTCCTTAAGCCAAATATGGAATAGACAAGAGCTACTCCTTGCTCAACGAAATGGATTCAACACCCCATATTAAATGCCTAAGAATGTACCTGACTAGGAAGTATCTTAAAACCTATGGATTGCTATGTCTCCAAAAGAGAATGAAGCGTGTGTACAGGGGCATAAACGCAGCAGTGATAGGATTGGAGAGGTTCGGTGAGCAAATGAAGACCCTTTGAAATCATATTGCATGGAACCCATTCCACGGGTCTCAACTCTCCAGGTTTAAGGTATTCTTCCTTCAGCTAAAACATGCATGTGGAACCCAGAGTATGATCAACCGTGTGATCGGGAGACGTGTTCCAATATGTCTCAGTTTTCGTCCCCTGGTACTCAGGTGCAACATTCCAGACGCTTTACTAACACTCTCCCGACTTGGAGAGTCAGTGCCTTTAACCTCCTGTTTGGCCCAGTTTGCAATTTCTGCGGAAGATGAACAGGAATAGGGAGAACCAATGACAGACTAGCTGGAGGTGTCTGGACGGGCAAATTTAACTCTCATTTCCCACCAGGAAGAGGAATTAACCAAAGGCTCAGCGTGCCGTGCCGGAACCAGATTAGGGCCTGAAGCCATCCTGCGGTGTTGTGGCCAGCTCACGAGAAAGCGACTTGAAGAAAGGAGCTCAGGGGCACTGTAATTCACAAACCTGCAGAGTTATAAATGACAGCTATCGTCCAAAAATATACTGAAGTAAGGCTGCCAAGAGGACCTGAAAGCGGGGCAGAATTGCAGGAAACCGATTTCAGGAGGTAGACTGGAATTGCATTTAAAGCATAGGAAAAGAGGCAGAACGTCCACAATGATGCACTTGGCCAAAAAGGGCGTATGCGTTTTTTCCTGAATATATTCAGGAAAAAACGCATACGCCCTTTTTGGCCAACCATGCAAGCTTGCAAAGGAAATCTGCTCTACAGTGAAGTCTCACTTCCCCCCGGTCAAAAGGGCCATCTGAAAAAAGTGTAAAATCCAGAAAGGCAGGACAGGCCATGGAGAACTGGGAGCCTTGTTATGCTGATGGGCGGGATGTAAATTGCCAACAGCCACTCGGGAGAAGTGTATGGTGTTTCCTGAAACATCTAAAAAACAAAGCAACAGAGCCTAGGGCACTTCCACTTATGGTCCTATAGCTTAGGGAAATTAAAATCAAAAGACACAGCCACCCCAAAGGTTGGGACGGCTCTGTTTACAAGAACCTGGTTTACGGTACAAGTTCAATATCGCAGAAAGTGAAAAATGGATAAAGAAGTTGTGGTACTTACGTACAATGCAATATCAATCAGCAATGAAATCTATGTCATCAGGCCCGTAGCAGCATAATGAGTGGATTCAGGTACGATGATTCTAACTGAAATAAGTCACACAGAAAAAGAAACATCATAAGATATCACTAATACACGGAATGTAACCTTGGCTACACAGGAACTGAATTACAAAACAGAACAGGGTCTCAAATTTAGAAACCCAACTTATGCTTGCTTAAGGGGAAAGGTGAGTTGGGGTGCTGCATAAAACCAGAGATTGAAATGAGCACAGATAAAGTTCCTTAAGCCAAATATGGAATAGACAAGAGCTACTCCTTGCTCAACGAAATGGACTCAACACCCCATATTAAATGCCTAAGAGTGTACCTGACTAGGAAGTATCTTAAAACCTATGGATTGCTATGTCTCTGAAAGAGAATCAAGTGTGTGTACAGGGGCATAAACGCAGCAGTGATAGGATTGGAGAGGTTCGGTGAGCAAATGAAGACCCTTTGAAGTCATATTGCATGGTACCCATTCCACGGGTCTCAACTCTCCAGGTTTAAGGTATTCTTCCTTCAGCTAAAACATGCATGTGGAACCCAGAGTATGATCAACCGTGTGATCGGGAGACGTGTTCCAATACGTCTCAGTTTTCGTCCCCTGGTACTCGGGTGCAACATTCCAGACACTTTACTAACACTCTCCCGGCTTGGAGAGTCAGTGCCTTTAACCTCCTGTTTGGCCCAGTTTGCAATTTCTGCGGAAGATGAACAGGAATAGGGAGAACCAATGACAGACTAGCTGGAGGTGTCTGGACGGGCAAATTTAACTCTCATTTCCCACCAGGAAGAGGAATTAACCAAAGGCTCAGCGTGCCGTGCCGGAACCAGATTAGGGCCTGAAGCCATCCTGCGGTGTTGCGGCCAGCTCACGAGAAAGCGAGTTGAAGAAAGGAGCTCAGGGGCACTGTAATTCACAAACCTGCAGAGTTATAAATGACAGCTATCGTCCAAAAATATACTGAAGTAAGGCTGCCAAGAGGACTTGAAAGCGGGGCAGAATTGCAGGAAACCGATTTCAGGAGGTAGACTGGAATTGCATTTAAAGCATAGGAAAAGAGGCAGAACGTCCACAATGATGCACTTGGCCAAAAAGGGCGTATGCGTTTTTTCCTGAATATATTCAGGAAAAAACGCATACGCCCTTTTTGGCCAACCAAGCAAGCTTGCAAAGGAAATCTGCACTACAATGAAGTCTCACTTCCCCCCGGTCAAAAGGGCCATCTGAAAAAAGTGTAAAATCCAGAAAGGCAGGACAGGCCATGGAGAACTGGGAGCCTTGTTATGCTGATGGGCGGGATGTAAATTGCCAACAGCCACTCGGGAGAAGTGTATGGTGTTTCCTGAAACATCTAAAAAACAAAGCAACAGAGCCTAGGGCACTTCCACTTATGGTCCTATAGCTTAGGGAAATTAAAATCAAAAAGACACAGCCACCCCAAAGGTTGGGACGGCTCTGTTTACAAGAACCTGGTTTACGGTACAAGTTCAATATCGCAGAAAGTGAAAAATGGATAAAGAAGTTGTGGTACTTACGTACAATGCAGTATCACTCAGCAATGAAATCTATGTCATCAGGCCCGTAGCAGCATAATGAGTGGATTCAGGTACGATGATTCTAACTGAAATAAGTCACACAGGAAAAGAAACATCATAAGATATCACTAATACACGGAATGTAACCTTGGCTACACAGGAACTGAATTACAAAACAGAACAGGGTCTCAAATTTAGAAAACCAACTTATGCTTGCTTAAGGGGAAAGGTGAGTTGGGGTGCTGCATAAAACCAGAGATTGAAATGAGCACAGATAAAGTTCCTTAAGCCAAATATGGAATAGACAAGAGCTACTCCTTGCTCAACGAAATGGATTCAACACCCCATATTAAATGCCTAAGAATGTACCTGACTAGGAAGTATCTTAAAACCTATGGATTGCTATGTCCCCAAAAGAGAATGAAGCGTGTGTACAGGGGCATAAACGCAGCAGTGATAGGATTGGAGAGGTTCGGTGAGCAAATGAAGACCCTTTGAAATCATATTGCATGGAACCCATTCCACGGGTCTCAACTCTCCAGGTTTAAGGTATTCTTCCTTCAGCTAAAACATGCATGTGGAACCCAGAGTATGATCAACCGTGTGATCGGGAGACGTGTTCCAATATGTCTCAGTTTTCGTCCCCTGGTACTCAGGTGCAACATTCCAGACGCTTTACTAACACTCTCCCGACTTGGAGAGTCAGTGCCTTTAACCTCCTGTTTGGCCCAGTTTGCAATTTCTGCGGAAGATGAACAGGAATAGGGAGAACCAATGACAGACTAGCTGGAGGTGTCTGGACGGGCAAATTTAACTCTCATTTCCCACCAGGAAGAGGAATTAACCAAAGGCTCAGCGTGCCGTGCCGGAACCAGATTAGGGCCTGAAGCCATCCTGCGGTGTTGTGGCCAGCTCACGAGAAAGCGACTTGAAGAAAGGAGCTCAGGGGCACTGTAATTCACAAACCTGCAGAGTTATAAATGACAGCTATCGTCCAAAAATATACTGAAGTAAGGCTGCCAAGAGGACCTGAAAGCGGGGCAGAATTGCAGGAAACCGATTTCAGGAGGTAGACTGGAATTGCATTTAAAGCATAGGAAAAGAGGCAGAACGTCCACAATGATGCACTTGGCCAAAAAGGGCGTATGCGTTTTTTCCTGAATATATTCAGGAAAAAACGCATACGCCCTTTTTGGCCAACCATGCAAGCTTGCAAAGGAAATCTGCTCTACAGTGAAGTCTCACTTCCCCCCGGTCAAAAGGGCCATCTGAAAAAAGTGTAAAATCCAGAAAGGCAGGACAGGCCATGGAGAACTGGGAGCCTTGTTATGCTGATGGGCGGGATGTAAATTGCCAACAGCCACTCGGGAGAAGTGTATGGTGTTTCCTGAAACATCTAAAAAACAAAGCAACAGAGCCTAGGGCACTTCCACTTATGGTCCTATAGCTTAGGGAAATTAAAATCAAAAGACACAGCCACCCCAAAGGTTGGGACGGCTCTGTTTACAAGAACCTGGTTTACGGTACAAGTTCAATATCGCAGAAAGTGAAAAATGGATAAAGAAGTTGTGGTACTTACGTACAATGCAATATCAATCAGCAATGAAATCTATGTCATCAGGCCCGTAGCAGCATAATGAGTGGATTCAGGTACGATGATTCTAACTGAAATAAGTCACACAGAAAAAGAAACATCATAAGATATCACTAATACACGGAATGTAACCTTGGCTACACAGGAACTGAATTACAAAACAGAACAGGGTCTCAAATTTAGAAACCCAACTTATGCTTGCTTAAGGGGAAAGGTGAGTTGGGGTGCTGCATAAAACCAGAGATTGAAATGAGCACAGATAAAGTTCCTTAAGCCAAATATGGAATAGACAAGAGCTACTCCTTGCTCAACGAAATGGACTCAACACCCCATATTAAATGCCTAAGAGTGTACCTGACTAGGAAGTATCTTAAAACCTATGGATTGCTATGTCTCTGAAAAAGAATCAAGTGTGTGTACAGGGGCATAAACGCAGCAGTGATAGGATTGGAGAGGTTCGGTGAGCAAATGAAGACCCTTTGAAGTCATATTGCATGGTACCCATTCCACGGGTCTCAACTCTCCAGGTTTAAGGTATTCTTCCTTCAGCTAAAACATGCATGTGGAACCCAGAGTATGATCAACCGTGTGATCGGGAGACGTGTTCAAATACGTCTCAGTTTTCGTCCCCTGGTACTCGGGTGCAACATTCCAGACGCTTTACTAACACTCTCCCGACTTGGAGAGTCAGTGCCTTTAACCTCCTGTTTGGCCCAGTTTGCAATTTCTGCGGAAGATGAACAGGAATAGGCAGAACCAATGACAGACTAGATGGAGGTGTCTGGATGGGCAAGTTTAACTCTCATTTCCCACCAGGAAGAGGAATTAACCAAAGGCTCAGCGTGCCGTGCCGGAACCAGATTAGGGCCTGAAGCCATCCTGCGGTGTTGCGGCCAGCTCACGAGAAAGCGAGTTGAAGAAAGGAGCTCAGGGGCACTGTAATTCACAAACCTGCAGAGTTATAAATGACAGCTATCGTCCAAAAATATACTGAAGTAAGGCTGCCAAGAGGACTTGAAAGCGGGGCAGAATTGCAGGAAACCGATTTCAGGAGGTAGACTGGAATTGCATTTAAAGCATAGGAAAAGAGGCAGAACGTCCACAATGATGCACTTGGCCAAAAAGGGCGTATGCGTTTTTTCCTGAATATATTCAGGAAAAAACGCATACGCCCTTTTTGGCCAACCAAGCAAGCTTGCAAAGGAAATCTGCACTACAATGAAGTCTCACTTCCCCCCGGTCAAAAGGGCCATCTGAAAAAAGTGTAAAATCCAGAAAGGCAGGACAGGCCATGGAGAACTGGGAGCCTTGTTATGCTGATGGGCGGGATGTAAATTGCCAACAGCCACTCGGGAGAAGTGTATGGTGTTTCCTGAAACATCTAAAAAACAAAGCAACAGAGCCTAGGGCACTTCCACTTATGGTCCTATAGCTTAGGGAAATTAAAATCAAAAGACACAGCCACCCCAAAGGTTGGGACGGCTCTGTTTACAAGAACCTGGTTTACGGTACAAGTTCAATATCGCAGAAAGTGAAAAATGGATAAAGAAGTTGTGGTACTTACGTACAATGCAATATCAATCAGCAATGAAATCTATGTCATCAGGCCCGTAGCAGCATAATGAGTGGATTCAGGTACGATGATTCTAACTGAAATAAGTCACACAGAAAAAGAAACATCATAAGATATCACTAATACACGGAATGTAACCTTGGCTACACAGGAACTGAATTACAAAACAGAACAGGGTCTCAAATTTAGAAACCCAACTTATGCTTGCTTAAGGGGAAAGGTGAGTTGGGGTGCTGCATAAAACCAGAGATTGAAATGAGCACAGATAAAGTTCCTTAAGCCAAATATGGAATAGACAAGAGCTACTCCTTGCTCAACGAAATGGACTCAACACCCCATATTAAATGCCTAAGAGTGTACCTGACTAGGAAGTATCTTAAAACCTATGGATTGCTATGTCTCTGAAAGAGAATCAAGTGTGTGTACAGGGGCATAAACGCAGCAGTGATAGGATTGGAGAGGTTCGGTGAGCAAATGAAGACCCTTTGAAGTCATATTGCATGGTACCCATTCCACGGGTCTCAACTCTCCAGGTTTAAGGTATTCTTCCTTCAGCTAAAACATGCATGTGGAACCCAGAGTATGATCAACCGTGTGATCGGGAGACGTGTTCCAATACGTCTCAGTTTTCGTCCCCTGGTACTCGGGTGCAACATTCCAGACACTTTACTAACACTCTCCCGGCTTGGAGAGTCAGTGCCTTTAACCTCCTGTTTGGCCCAGTTTGCAATTTCTGCGGAAGATGAACAGGAATAGGGAGAACCAATGACAGACTAGCTGGAGGTGTCTGGACGGGCAAATTTAACTCTCATTTCCCACCAGGAAGAGGAATTAACCAAAGGCTCAGCGTGCCGTGCCGGAACCAGATTAGGGCCTGAAGCCATCCTGCGGTGTTGCGGCCAGCTCACGAGAAAGCGAGTTGAAGAAAGGAGCTCAGGGGCACTGTAATTCACAAACCTGCAGAGTTATAAATGACAGCTATCGTCCAAAAATATACTGAAGTAAGGCTGCCAAGAGGACTTGAAAGCGGGGCAGAATTGCAGGAAACCGATTTCAGGAGGTAGACTGGAATTGCATTTAAAGCATAGGAAAAGAGGCAGAACGTCCACAATGATGCACTTGGCCAAAAAGGGCGTATGCGTTTTTTCCTGAATATATTCAGGAAAAAACGCATACGCCCTTTTTGGCCAACCAAGCAAGCTTGCAAAGGAAATCTGCACTACAATGAAGTCTCACTTCCCCCCGGTCAAAAGGGCCATCTGAAAAAAGTGTAAAATCCAGAAAGGCAGGACAGGCCATGGAGAACTGGGAGCCTTGTTATGCTGATGGGCGGGATGTAAATTGCCAACAGCCACTCGGGAGAAGTGTATGGTGTTTCCTGAAACATCTAAAAAACAAAGCAACAGAGCCTAGGGCACTTCCACTTATGGTCCTATAGCTTAGGGAAATTAAAATCAAAAAGACACAGCCACCCCAAAGGTTGGGACGGCTCTGTTTACAAGAACCTGGTTTACGGTACAAGTTCAATATCGCAGAAAGTGAAAAATGGATAAAGAAGTTGTGGTACTTACGTACAATGCAGTATCACTCAGCAATGAAATCTATGTCATCAGGCCCGTAGCAGCATAATGAGTGGATTCAGGTACGATGATTCTAACTGAAATAAGTCACACAGGAAAAGAAACATCATAAGATATCACTAATACACGGAATGTAACCTTGGCTACACAGGAACTGAATTACAAAACAGAACAGGGTCTCAAATTTAGAAAACCAACTTATGCTTGCTTAAGGGGAAAGGTGAGTTGGGGTGCTGCATAAAACCAGAGATTGAAATGAGCACAGATAAAGTTCCTTAAGCCAAATATGGAATAGACAAGAGCTACTCCTTGCTCAACGAAATGGATTCAACACCCCATATTAAATGCCTAAGAATGTACCTGACTAGGAAGTATCTTAAAACCTATGGATTGCTATGTCCCCAAAAGAGAATGAAGCGTGTGTACAGGGGCATAAACGCAGCAGTGATAGGATTGGAGAGGTTCGGTGAGCAAATGAAGACCCTTTGAAATCATATTGCATGGAACCCATTCCACGGGTCTCAACTCTCCAGGTTTAAGGTATTCTTCCTTCAGCTAAAACATGCATGTGGAACCCAGAGTATGATCAACCGTGTGATCGGGAGACGTGTTCCAATATGTCTCAGTTTTCGTCCCCTGGTACTCAGGTGCAACATTCCAGACGCTTTACTAACACTCTCCCGACTTGGAGAGTCAGTGCCTTTAACCTCCTGTTTGGCCCAGTTTGCAATTTCTGCGGAAGATGAACAGGAATAGGGAGAACCAATGACAGACTAGCTGGAGGTGTCTGGACGGGCAAATTTAACTCTCATTTCCCACCAGGAAGAGGAATTAACCAAAGGCTCAGCGTGCCGTGCCGGAACCAGATTAGGGCCTGAAGCCATCCTGCGGTGTTGTGGCCAGCTCACGAGAAAGCGACTTGAAGAAAGGAGCTCAGGGGCACTGTAATTCACAAACCTGCAGAGTTATAAATGACAGCTATCGTCCAAAAATATACTGAAGTAAGGCTGCCAAGAGGACCTGAAAGCGGGGCAGAATTGCAGGAAACCGATTTCAGGAGGTAGACTGGAATTGCATTTAAAGCATAGGAAAAGAGGCAGAACGTCCACAATGATGCACTTGGCCAAAAAGGGCGTATGCGTTTTTTCCTGAATATATTCAGGAAAAAACGCATACGCCCTTTTTGGCCAACCATGCAAGCTTGCAAAGGAAATCTGCTCTACAGTGAAGTCTCACTTCCCCCCGGTCAAAAGGGCCATCTGAAAAAAGTGTAAAATCCAGAAAGGCAGGACAGGCCATGGAGAACTGGGAGCCTTGTTATGCTGATGGGCGGGATGTAAATTGCCAACAGCCACTCGGGAGAAGTGTATGGTGTTTCCTGAAACATCTAAAAAACAAAGCAACAGAGCCTAGGGCACTTCCACTTATGGTCCTATAGCTTAGGGAAATTAAAATCAAAAGACACAGCCACCCCAAAGGTTGGGACGGCTCTGTTTACAAGAACCTGGTTTACGGTACAAGTTCAATATCGCAGAAAGTGAAAAATGGATAAAGAAGTTGTGGTACTTACGTACAATGCAATATCAATCAGCAATGAAATCTATGTCATCAGGCCCGTAGCAGCATAATGAGTGGATTCAGGTACGATGATTCTAACTGAAATAAGTCACACAGAAAAAGAAACATCATAAGATATCACTAATACACGGAATGTAACCTTGGCTACACAGGAACTGAATTACAAAACAGAACAGGGTCTCAAATTTAGAAACCCAACTTATGCTTGCTTAAGGGGAAAGGTGAGTTGGGGTGCTGCATAAAACCAGAGATTGAAATGAGCACAGATAAAGTTCCTTAAGCCAAATATGGAATAGACAAGAGCTACTCCTTGCTCAACGAAATGGACTCAACACCCCATATTAAATGCCTAAGAGTGTACCTGACTAGGAAGTATCTTAAAACCTATGGATTGCTATGTCTCTGAAAAAGAATCAAGTGTGTGTACAGGGGCATAAACGCAGCAGTGATAGGATTGGAGAGGTTCGGTGAGCAAATGAAGACCCTTTGAAGTCATATTGCATGGTACCCATTCCACGGGTCTCAACTCTCCAGGTTTAAGGTATTCTTCCTTCAGCTAAAACATGCATGTGGAACCCAGAGTATGATCAACCGTGTGATCGGGAGACGTGTTCAAATACGTCTCAGTTTTCGTCCCCTGGTACTCGGGTGCAACATTCCAGACGCTTTACTAACACTCTCCCGACTTGGAGAGTCAGTGCCTTTAACCTCCTGTTTGGCCCAGTTTGCAATTTCTGCGGAAGATGAACAGGAATAGGCAGAACCAATGACAGACTAGATGGAGGTGTCTGGATGGGCAAGTTTAACTCTCATTTCCCACCAGGAAGAGGAATTAACCAAAGGCTCAGCGTGCCGTGCCGGAACCAGATTAGGGCCTGAAGCCATCCTGCGGTGTTGCGGCCAGCTCACGAGAAAGCGAGTTGAAGAAAGGAGCTCAGGGGCACTGTAATTCACAAACCTGCAGAGTTATAAATGACAGCTATCGTCCAAAAATATACTGAAGTAAGGCTGCCAAGAGGACTTGAAAGCGGGGCAGAATTGCAGGAAACCGATTTCAGGAGGTAGACTGGAATTGCATTTAAAGCATAGGAAAAGAGGCAGAACGTCCACAATGATGCACTTGGCCAAAAAGGGCGTATGCGTTTTTTCCTGAATATATTCAGGAAAAAACGCATACGCCCTTTTTGGCCAACCAAGCAAGCTTGCAAAGGAAATCTGCACTACAATGAAGTCTCACTTCCCCCCGGTCAAAAGGGCCATCTGAAAAAAGTGTAAAATCCAGAAAGGCAGGACAGGCCATGGAGAACTGGGAGCCTTGTTATGCTGATGGGCGGGATGTAAATTGCCAACAGCCACTCGGGAGAAGTGTATGGTGTTTCCTGAAACATCTAAAAAACAAAGCAACAGAGCCTAGGGCACTTCCACTTATGGTCCTATAGCTTAGGGAAATTAAAATCAAAAAGACACAGCCACCCCAAAGGTTGGGACGGCTCTGTTTACAAGAACCTGGTTTACGGTACAAGTTCAATATCGCAGAAAGTGAAAAATGGATAAAGAAGTTGTGGTACTTACGTACAATGCAGTATCACTCAGCAATGAAATCTATGTCATCAGGCCCGTAGCAGCATAATGAGTGGATTCAGGTACGATGATTCTAACTGAAATAAGTCACACAGAAAAAGAAACATCATAAGATATCACTAATACACGGAATGTAACCTTGGCTACACAGGAACTGAATTACAAAACAGAACAGGGTCTCAAATTTAGAAACCCAACTTATGCTTGCTTAAGGGGAAAGGTGAGTTGGGGTGCTGCATAAAACCAGAGATTGAAATGAGCACAGATAAAGTTCCTTAAGCCAAATATGGAATAGACAAGAGCTACTCCTTGCTCAACGAAATGGACTCAACACCCCATATTAAATGCCTAAGAGTTTACCTGACTAGGAAGTATCTTAAAACCTATGGATTGCTATGTCTCTGAAAAAGAATCAAGTGTGTGTACAGGGGCATAAACGCAGCAGTGATAGGATTGGAGAGGTTCGGTGAGCAAATGAAGACCCTTTGAAGTCATATTGCATGGTACCCATTCCACGGGTCTCAACTCTCCAGGTTTAAGGTATTCTTCCTTCAGCTAAAACATGCATGTGGAACCCAGAGTATGATCAACCGTGTGATCGGGAGACGTGTTCAAATACGTCTCAGTTTTCGTCCCCTGGTACTCGGGTGCAACATTCCAGACGCTTTACTAACACTCTCCCGACTTGGAGAGTCAGTGCCTTTAACCTCCTGTTTGGCCCAGTTTGCAATTTCTGCGGAAGATGAACAGGAATAGGCAGAACCAATGACAGACTAGATGGAGGTGTCTGGATGGGCAAGTTTAACTCTCATTTCCCACCAGGAAGAGGAATTAACCAAAGGCTCAGCGTGCCGTGCCGGAACCAGATTAGTGCCTGAAGCCATCCTGCGGTGTTGCGGCCAGCTCACGAGAAAGCAAGTTGAAGAAAGGAGCTCAGGGGCACTGTAATTCACAAACCTGCAGAGTTATAAATGACAGCTATCGTCCAAAAATATACTGAAGTAAGGCTGCCAAGAGGACTTGAAAGCGGGGCAGAATTGCAGGAAACCGATTTCAGGAGGTAGACTGGAATTGCATTTAAAGCATAGGAAAAGAGGCAGAACGTCCACAATGATGCACTTGGCCAAAAAGGGCGTATGCGTTTTTTCCTGAATATATTCAGGAAAAAACGCATACGCCCTTTTTGGCCAACCAAGCAAGCTTGCAAAGGAAATCTGCACTACAATGAAGTCTCACTTCCCCCCGGTCAAAAGGGCCATCTGAAAAAAGTGTAAAATCCAGAAAGGCAGGACAGGCCATGGAGAACTGGGAGCCTTGTTATGCTGATGGGCGGGATGTCAATTGCCAACAGCCACTCGGGAGAAGTGTATGGTGTTTCCTGAAACATCTAAAAAACAAAGCAACAGAGCCTAGGGCACTTCCACTTATGGTCCTATAGCTTAGGGAAATTAAAATCAAAAAGACACAGCCACCCCAAAGGTTGGGACGGCTCTGTTTACAAGAACCTGGTTTACGGTACAAGTTCAATATCGCAGAAAGTGAAAAATGGATAAAGAAGTTGTGGTACTTACGTACAATGCAGTATCACTCAGCAATGAAATCTATGTCATCAGGCCCGTAGCAGCATAATGAGTGGATTCAGGTACGATGATTCTAACTGAAATAAGTCACACAGGAAAAGAAACATCATAAGATATCACTAATACACGGAATGTAACCTTGGCTACACAGGAACTGAATTACAAAACAGAACAGGGTCTCAAATTTAGAAAACCAACTTATGCTTGCTTAAGGGGAAAGGTGAGTTGGGGTGCTGAATAAAACCAGAGATTGAAATGAGCACAGATAAAGTTCCTTAAGCCAAATATGGAATAGACAAGAGCTACTCCTTGCTCAACGAAATGGACTCAACACCCCATATTAAATGCCTAAGAGTGTACCTGACTAGGAAGTATCTTAAAACCTATGGATTGCTATGTCTCCAAAAGAGAATGAAGCGTGTGTACAGGGGCATAAACGCAGCAGTGATAGGATTGGAGAGGTTCGGTGAGCAAATGAAGACCCTTTGAAATCATATTGCATGGAACCCATTCCACGGGTCTCAACTCTCCAGGTTTAAGGTATTCTTCCTTCAGCTAAAACATGCATGTGGAACCCAGAGTATGATCAACCGTGTGATCGGGAGACGTGTTCCAATATGTCTCAGTTTTCGTCCCCTGGTACTCAGGTGCAACATTCCAGACGCTTTACTAACACTCTCCCGACTTGGAGAGTCAGTGCCTTTAACCTCCTGTTTGGCCCAGTTTGCAATTTCTGCGGAAGATGAACAGGAATAGGGAGAACCAATGACAGACTAGCTGGAGGTGTCTGGACGGGCAAATTTAACTCTCATTTCCCACCAGGAAGAGGAATTAACCAAAGGCTCAGCGTGCCGTGCCGGAACCAGATTAGGGCCTGAAGCCATCCTGCGGTGTTGTGGCCAGCTCACGAGAAAGCGACTTGAAGAAAGGAGCTCAGGGGCACTGTAATTCACAAACCTGCAGAGTTATAAATGACAGCTATCGTCCAAAAATATACTGAAGTAAGGCTGCCAAGAGGACTTGAAAGCGGGGCAGAATTGCAGGAAACCGATTTCAGGAGGTAGACTGGAATTGCATTTAAAGCATAGGAAAAGAGGCAGAACGTCCACAATGATGCACTTGGCCAAAAAGGGCGTATGCGTTTTTTCCTGAATATATTCAGGAAAAAACGCATACGCCCTTTTTGGCCAACCATGCAAGCTTGCAAAGGAAATCTGCTCTACAGTGAAGTCTCACTTCCCCCCGGTCAAAAGGGCCATCTGAAAAAAGTGTAAAATCCAGAAAGGCAGGACAGGCCATGGAGAACTGGGAGCCTTGTTATGCTGATGGGCGGGATGTAAATTGCCAACAGCCACTCGGGAGAAGTGTATGGTGTTTCCTGAAACATCTAAAAAACAAAGCAACAGAGCCTAGGGCACTTCCACTTATGGTCCTATAGCTTAGGGAAATTAAAATCAAAAGACACAGCCACCCCAAAGGTTGGGACGGCTCTGTTTACAAGAACCTGGTTTACGGTACAAGTTCAATATCGCAGAAAGTGAAAAATGGATAAAGAAGTTGTGGTACTTACGTACAATGCAATATCAATCAGCAATGAAATCTATGTCATCAGGCCCGTAGCAGCATAATGAGTGGATTCAGGTACGATGATTCTAACTGAAATAAGTCACACAGAAAAAGAAACATCATAAGATATCACTAATACACGGAATGTAACCTTGGCTACACAGGAACTGAATTACAAAACAGAACAGGGTCTCAAATTTAGAAACCCAACTTATGCTTGCTTAAGGGGAAAGGTGAGTTGGGGTGCTGCATAAAACCAGAGATTGAAATGAGCACAGATAAAGTTCCTTAAGCCAAATATGGAATAGACAAGAGCTACTCCTTGCTCAACGAAATGGACTCAACACCCCATATTAAATGCCTAAGAGTGTACCTGACTAGGAAGTATCTTAAAACCTATGGATTGCTATGTCTCTGAAAAAGAATCAAGTGTGTGTACAGGGGCATAAACGCAGCAGTGATAGGATTGGAGAGGTTCGGTGAGCAAATGAAGACCCTTTGAAGTCATATTGCATGGTACCCATTCCACGGGTCTCAACTCTCCAGGTTTAAGGTATTCTTCCTTCAGCTAAAACATGCATGTGGAACCCAGAGTATGATCAACCGTGTGATCGGGAGACGTGTTCAAATACGTCTCAGTTTTCGTCCCCTGGTACTCGGGTGCAACATTCCAGACGCTTTACTAACACTCTCCCGACTTGGAGAGTCAGTGCCTTTAACCTCCTGTTTGGCCCAGTTTGCAATTTCTGCGGAAGATGAACAGGAATAGGCAGAACCAATGACAGACTAGATGGAGGTGTCTGGATGGGCAAGTTTAACTCTCATTTCCCACCAGGAAGAGGAATTAACCAAAGGCTCAGCGTGCCGTGCCGGAACCAGATTAGGGCCTGAAGCCATCCTGCGGTGTTGCGGCCAGCTCACGAGAAAGCGAGTTGAAGAAAGGAGCTCAGGGGCACTGTAATTCACAAACCTGCAGAGTTATAAATGACAGCTATCGTCCAAAAATATACTGAAGTAAGGCTGCCAAGAGGACTTGAAAGCGGGGCAGAATTGCAGGAAACCGATTTCAGGAGGTAGACTGGAATTGCATTGAAAGCATAGGAAAAGAGGCAGAACGTCCACAATGATGCACTTGGCCAAAAAGGGCGTATGCGTTTTTTCCTGAATATATTCAGGAAAAAACGCATACGCCCTTTTTGGCCAACCAAGCAAGCTTGCAAAGGAAATCTGCACTACAATGAAGTCTCACTTCCCCCCGGTCAAAAGGGCCATCTGAAAAAAGTGTAAAATCCAGAAAGGCAGGACAGGCCATGGAGAACTGGGAGCCTTGTTATGCTGATGGGCGGGATGTAAATTGCCAACAGCCACTCGGGAGAAGTGTATGGTGTTTCCTGAAACATCTAAAAAACAAAGCAACAGAGCCTAGGGCACTTCCACTTATGGTCCTATAGCTTAGGGAAATTAAAATCAAAAAGACACAGCCACCCCAAAGGTTGGGACGGCTCTGTTTACAAGAACCTGGTTTACGGTACAAGTTCAATATCGCAGAAAGTGAAAAATGGATAAAGAAGTTGTGGTACTTACGTACAATGCAGTATCACTCAGCAATGAAATCTATGTCATCAGGCCCGTAGCAGCATAATGAGTGGATTCAGGTACGATGATTCTAACTGAAATAAGTCACACAGGAAAAGAAACATCATAAGATATCACTAATACACGGAATGTAACCTTGGCTACACAGGAACTGAATTACAAAACAGAACAGGGTCTCAAATTTAGAAAACCAACTTATGCTTGCTTAAGGGGAAAGGTGAGTTGGGGTGCTGCATAAAACCAGAGATTGAAATGAGCACAGATAAAGTTCCTTAAGCCAAATATGGAATAGACAAGAGCTACTCCTTGCTCAACGAAATGGACTCAACACCCCATATTAAATGCCTAAGAGTGTACCTGACTAGGAAGTATATTAAAACCTATGGATTGCTATGTCTCCAAAAGAGAATGAAGCGTGTGTACAGGGGCATAAACGCAGCAGTGATAGGATTGGAGAGGTTCGGTGAGCAAATGAAGACCCTTTGAAATCATATTGCATGGAACCCATTCCACGGGTCTCAACTCTCCAGGTTTAAGGTATTCTTCCTTCAGCTAAAACATGCATGTGGAACCCAGAGTATGATCAACCGTGTGATCGGGAGACGTGTTCCAATATGTCTCAGTTTTCGTCCCCTGGTACTCAGGTGCAACATTCCAGACGCTTTACTAACACTCTCCCGACTTGGAGAGTCAGTGCCTTTAACCTCCTGTTTGGCCCAGTTTGCAATTTCTGCGGAAGATGAACAGGAATAGGGAGAACCAATGACAGACTAGCTGGAGGTGTCTGGACGGGCAAATTTAACTCTCATTTCCCACCAGGAAGAGGAATTAACCAAAGGCTCAGCGTGCCGTGCCGGAACCAGATTAGGGCCTGAAGCCATCCTGCGGTGTTGTGGCCAGCTCACGAGAAAGCGACTTGAAGAAAGGAGCTCAGGGGCACTGTAATTCACAAACCTGCAGAGTTATAAATGACAGCTATCGTCCAAAAATATACTGAAGTAAGGCTGCCAAGAGGACTTGAAAGCGGGGCAGAATTGCAGGAAACCGATTTCAGGAGGTAGACTGGAATTGCATTTAAAGCATAGGAAAAGAGGCAGAACGTCCACAATGATGCACTTGGCCAAAAAGGGCGTATGCGTTTTTTCCTGAATATATTCAGGAAAAAACGCATACGCCCTTTTTGGCCAACCATGCAAGCTTGCAAAGGAAATCTGCTCTACAGTGAAGTCTCACTTCCCCCCGGTCAAAAGGGCCATCTGAAAAAAGTGTAAAATCCAGAAAGGCAGGACAGGCCATGGAGAACTGGGAGCCTTGTTATGCTGATGGGCGGGATGTAAATTGCCAACAGCCACTCGGGAGAAGTGTATGGTGTTTCCTGAAACATCTAAAAAACAAAGCAACAGAGCCTAGGGCACTTCCACTTATGGTCCTATAGCTTAGGGAAATTAAAATCAAAAGACACAGCCACCCCAAAGGTTGGGACGGCTCTGTTTACAAGAACCTGGTTTACGGTACAAGTTCAATATCGCAGAAAGTGAAAAATGGATAAAGAAGTTGTGGTACTTACGTACAATGCAATATCAATCAGCAATGAAATCTATGTCATCAGGCCCGTAGCAGCATAATGAGTGGATTCAGGTACGATGATTCTAACTGAAATAAGTCACACAGAAAAAGAAACATCATAAGATATCACTAATACACGGAATGTAACCTTGGCTACACAGGAACTGAATTACAAAACAGAACAGGGTCTCAAATTTAGAAACCCAACTTATGCTTGCTTAAGGGGAAAGGTGAGTTGGGGTGCTGCATAAAACCAGAGATTGAAATGAGCACAGATAAAGTTCCTTAAGCCAAATATGGAATAGACAAGAGCTACTCCTTGCTCAACGAAATGGACTCAACACCCCATATTAAATGCCTAAGAGTGTACCTGACTAGGAAGTATCTTAAAACCTATGGATTGCTATGTCTCTGAAAAAGAATCAAGTGTGTGTACAGGGGCATAAACGCAGCAGTGATAGGATTGGAGAGGTTCGGTGAGCAAATGAAGACCCTTTGAAGTCATATTGCATGGTACCCATTCCACGGGTCTCAACTCTCCAGGTTTAAGGTATTCTTCCTTCAGCTAAAACATGCATGTGGAACCCAGAGTATGATCAACCGTGTGATCGGGAGACGTGTTCAAATACGTCTCAGTTTTCGTCCCCTGGTACTCGGGTGCAACATTCCAGACGCTTTACTAACACTCTCCCGGCTTGGAGAGTCAGTGCCTTTAACCTCCTGTTTGGCCCAGTTTGCAATTTCTGCGGAAGATGAACAGGAATAGGGAGAACCAATGACAGACTAGCTGGAGGTGTGTGGACGGGCAAATTTAACTCTCATTTCCCACCAGGAAGAGGAATTAACCAAAGGCTCAGCGTGCCGTGCCGGAACCAGATTAGGGCCTGAAGCCATCCTGCGGTGTTGCGGCCAGCTCACGAGAAAGCGAGTTGAAGAAAGGAGCTCAGGGGCACTGTAATTCACAAACCTGCAGAGTTATAAATGACAGCTATCGTCCAAAAATATACTGAAGTAAGGCTGCCAAGAGGACTTGAAAGCGGGGCAGAATTGCAGGAAACCGATTTCAGGAGGTAGACTGGAATTGCATTTAAAGCATAGGAAAAGAGGCAGAACGTCCACAATGATGCACTTGGCCAAAAAGGGCGTATGCGTTTTTTCCTGAATATATTCAGGAAAAAACGCATACGCCCTTTTTGGCCAACCAAGCAAGCTTGCAAAGGAAATCTGCACTACAATGAAGTCTCACTTCCCCCCGGTCAAAAGGGCCATCTGAAAAAAGTGTAAAATCCAGAAAGGCAGGACAGGCCATGGAGAACTGGGAGCCTTGTTATGCTGATGGGCGGGATGTCAATTGCCAACAGCCACTCGGGAGAAGTGTATGGTGTTTCCTGAAACATCTAAAAAACAAAGCAACAGAGCCTAGGGCACTTCCACTTATGGTCCTATAGCTTAGGGAAATTAAAATCAAAAAGACACAACCACCCCAAAGGTTGGGACGGCTCTGTTTACAAGAACCTGGTTTACGGTACAAGTTCAATATCGCAGAAAGTGAAAAATGGATAAAGAAGTTGTGGTACTTACGTACAATGCAGTATCACTCAGCAATGAAATCTATGTCATCAGGCCCGTAGCAGCATAATGAGTGGATTCAGGTACGATGATTCTAACTGAAATAAGTCACACAGGAAAAGAAACATCATAAGATATCACTAATACACGGAATGTAACCTTGGCTACACAGGAACTGAATTACAAAACAGAACAGGGTCTCAAATTTAGAAAACCAACTTATGCTTGCTTAAGGGGAAAGGTGAGTTGGGGTGCTGCATAAAACCAGAGATTGAAATGAGCACAGATAAAGTTCCTTAAGCCAAATATGGAATAGACAAGAGCTACTCCTTGCTCAACGAAATGGATTCAACATCCCATATTAAATGCCTAAGAATGTACCTGACTAGGAAGTATCTTAAAACCTATGGATTGCTATGTCTCCAAAAGAGAATGAAGCGTGTGTACAGGGGCATAAACGCAGCAGTGATAGGATTGGAGAGGTTCGGTGAGCAAATGAAGACCCTTTGAAATCATATTGCATGGAACCCATTCCACGGGTCTCAACTCTCCAGGTTTAAGGTATTCTTCCTTCAGCTAAAACATGCATGTGGAACCCAGAGTATGATCAACCGTGTGATCGGGAGACGTGTTCCAATATGTCTCAGTTTTCGTCCCCTGGTACTCAGGTGCAACATTCCAGACGCTTTACTAACACTCTCCCGACTTGGAGAGTCAGTGCCTTTAACCTCCTGTTTGGCCCAGTTTGCAATTTCTGCGGAAGATGAACAGGAATAGGGAGAACCAATGACAGACTAGCTGGAGGTGTCTGGACGGGCAAATTTAACTCTCATTTCCCACCAGGAAGAGGAATTAACCAAAGGCTCAGCGTGCCGTGCCGGAACCAGATTAGGGCCTGAAGCCATCCTGCGGTGTTGTGGCCAGCTCACGAGAAAGCGACTTGAAGAAAGGAGCTCAGGGGCACTGTAATTCACAAACCTGCAGAGTTATAAATGACAGCTATCGTCCAAAAATATACTGAAGTAAGGCTGCCAAGAGGACTTGAAAGCGGGGCAGAATTGCAGGAAACCGATTTCAGGAGGTAGACTGGAATTGCATTTAAAGCATAGGAAAAGAGGCAGAACGTCCACAATGATGCACTTGGCCAAAAAGGGCGTATGCGTTTTTTCCTGAATATATTCAGGAAAAAACGCATACGCCCTTTTTGGCCAACCATGCAAGCTTGCAAAGGAAATCTGCTCTACAGTGAAGTCTCACTTCCCCCCGGTCAAAAGGGCCATCTGAAAAAAGTGTAAAATCCAGAAAGGCAGGACAGGCCATGGAGAACTGGGAGCCTTGTTATGCTGATGGGCGGGATGTAAATTGCCAACAGCCACTCGGGAGAAGTGTATGGTGTTTCCTGAAACATCTAAAAAACAAAGCAACAGAGCCTAGGGCACTTCCACTTATGGTCCTATAGCTTAGGGAAATTAAAATCAAAAGACACAGCCACCCCAAAGGTTGGGACGGCTCTGTTTACAAGAACCTGGTTTACGGTACAAGTTCAATATCGCAGAAAGTGAAAAATGGATAAAGAAGTTGTGGTACTTACGTACAATGCAATATCAATCAGCAATGAAATCTATGTCATCAGGCCCGTAGCAGCATAATGAGTGGATTCAGGTACGATGATTCTAACTGAAATAAGTCACACAGAAAAAGAAACATCATAAGATATCACTAATACACGGAATGTAAACTTGGCTACACAGGAACTGAATTCCAAAACAGAACAGGGTCTCAAATTTAGAAACCCAACTTATGCTTGCTTAAGGGGAAAGGTGAGTTGGGGTGCTGCATCAAACCAGAGATTGAAATGAGCACAGATAAAGTTCCTTAAGCCAAATATGGAATAGACAAGAGCTACTCCTTGCTCAACGAAATGGACTCAACACCCCATATTAAATGCCTAAGAGTGTACCTGACTAGGAAGTATCTTAAAACCTATGGATTGCTATGTCTCTGAAAAAGAATCAAGTGTGTGTACAGGGGCATAAACGCAGCAGTGATAGGATTGGAGAGGTTCGGTGAGCAAATGAAGACCCTTTGAAGTCATATTGCATGGTACCCATTCCACGGGTCTCAACTCTCCAGGTTTAAGGTATTCTTCCTTCAGCTAAAACATGCATGTGGAACCCAGAGTATGATCAACCGTGTGATCGGGAGACGTGTTCAAATACGTCTCAGTTTTCGTCCCCTGGTACTCGGGTGCAACATTCCAGACGCTTTACTAACACTCTCCCGACTTGGAGAGTCAGTGCCTTTAACCTCCTGTTTGGCCCAGTTTGCAATTTCTGCGGAAGATGAACAGGAATAGGCAGAACCAATGAGAGACTAGCTGGAGGTGTCTGGACGGGCAAATTTAACTCTCATTTCCCACCAGGAAGAGGAATTAACCAAAGGCTCAGCGTGCCGTGCCGGAACCAGATTAGGGCCTGAAGCCATCCTGCGGGGTTGCGGCCAGCTCACGAGAAAGCGAGTTGAAGAAAGGAGCTCAGGGGCACTGTAATTCACAAACCTGCAGAGTTATAAATGACAGCTATCGTCCAAAAATATACTGAAGTAAGGCTGCCAAGAGGACTTGAAAGCGGGGCAGAATTGCAGGAAACCGATTTCAGGAGGTAGACTGGAATTGCATTGAAAGCATAGGAAAAGAGGCAGAACGTCCACAATGATGCACTTGGCCAAAAAGGGCGTATGCGTTTTTTCCTGAATATATTCAGGAAAAAACGCATACGCCCTTTTTGGCCAACCAAGCAAGCTTGCAAAGGAAATCTGCACTACAATGAAGTCTCACTTCCCCCCGGTCAAAAGGGCCATCTGAAAAAAGTGTAAAATCCAGAAAGGCAGGACAGGCCATGGAGAACTGGGAGCCTTGTTATGCTGATGGGCGGGATGTAAATTGCCAACAGCCACTCGGGAGAAGTGTATGGTGTTTCCTGAAACATCTAAAAAACAAAGCAACAGAGCCTAGGGCACTTCCACTTATGGTCCTATAGCTTAGGGAAATTAAAATCAAAAGACACAGACACCCCAAAGGTTGGGACGGCTCTGTTTACAAGAACCTGGTTTACGGTACAAGTTCAATATCGCAGAAAGTGAAAAATGGATAAAGAAGTTGTGGTACTTACGTACAATGCAATATCACTCAGCAATGAAATCTATGTCATCAGGCCCGTAGCAGCATAATGAGTGGATTCAGGTACGATGATTCTAACTGAAATAAGTCACACAGAAAAAGAAACATCATAAGATATCACTAATACACGGAATGTAACCTTGGCTACACAGGAACTGAATTCCAAAACAGAACAGGGTCTCAAATTTAGAAAACCAACTTATGCTTGCTTAAGGGGAAAGGTGAGTTGGGGTGCTGCATAAAACCAGAGATTGAAATGAGCACAGATAAAGTTCCTTAAGCCAAATATGGAATAGACAAGAGCTACTCCTTGCTCAACGAAATGGACTCAACACCCCATATTAAATGCCTAAGAGTGTACCTGACTAGGAAGTATCTTAAAACCTATGGATTGCTATGTCTCTGAAAGAGAATCAAGTGTGTGTACAGGGGCATAAACGCAGCAGTGATAGGATTGGAGAGGTTCGGTGAGCAAATGAAGACCCTTTGAAGTCATATTGCATGGTACCCATTCCACGGGTCTCAACTCTCCAGGTTTAAGGTATTCTTCCTTCAGCTAAAACATGCATGTGGAACCCAGAGTATGATCAACCGTGTGATCGGGAGACGTGTTCCAATATGTCTCAGTTTTCGTCCCCTGGTACTCGGGTGCAACATTCCAGACGCTTTACTAACACTCTCCCGACTTGGAGAGTCAGTGCCTTTAACCTCCTGTTTGGCCCAGTTTGCAATTTCTGTGGAAGATGAACAGGAATAGGGAGAACCAATGACAGACTAGCTGGAGGTGTCTGGACGGGCAAATTTAACTCTCATTTCCCACTAGGAAGAGGAATTAACCAAAGGCTCAGTGTGCCGTGCCGGAACCAGATTAGGGCCTGAAGCCATCCTGCGGTGTTGCAGCCAGCTCACGAGAAAGCGAGTTGAAGAAAGGAGCTCAGGGGCACTGTAATTCACAAACCTGCAGAGTTATAAATGACAGCTATCGTCCAAAAATATACTGAAGTAAGGCTGCCAAGAGGACTTGAAAGCGGGGCAGAATTGCAGGAAACCGATTTCAGGAGGTAGACTGGAATTGCATTTAAAGCATAGGAAAAGAGGCAGAACGTCCACAATGATGCACTTGGTCAAAAAGGGCGTATGCGTTTTTTCCTGAATATATTCAGGAAAAAACGCATACGCCCTTTTTGGCCAACCAAGCAAGCTTGCAAAGGAAATCTGCACTACAATGAAGTCTCACTTCCCCCCGGTCAAAAGGGCCATCTGAAAAAAGTGTAAAATCCAGAAAGGCAGGACAGGCCATGGAGAACTGGGAGCCTTGTTATGCTGATGGGCGGGATGTAAATTGCCAACAGCCACTCGGGAGAAGTGTATGGTGTTTCCTGAAACATCTAAAAAACAAAGCAACAGAGCCTAGGGCACTTCCACTTATGGTCCTATAGCTTAGGGAAATTAAAATCAAAAGACACAGCCACCCCAAAGGTTGGGACGGCTCTGTTTACAAGAACCTGGTTTACGGTACAAGTTCAATATCGCAGAAAGTGAAAAATGGATAAAGAAGTTGTGGTACTTACGTACATTGCAGTATCACTCAGCAAGGAAATCTATGTCATCAGGCCCGTAGCAGCATAATGAGTGGATTCAGGTATGATGATTCTAACTGAAATAAGTCACACAGGAAAAGAAACATCATAAGATATCACTAATACACGGAATGTAACCTTGGCTACACAGGAACGGAATTACAAAACAGAACAGGGTCTCAAATTTAGAAAACCAACTTATGCTTGCTTAAGGGGAAAGGTGAGTTGGGGTGCTGCATCAAACCAGAGATTGAAATGAGCACAGATAAAGTTCCTTAAGCCAAATATGGAATAGACAAGAGCTACTCCTTGCTCAACGAAATGGACTCAACACCCCATATTAAATGCCTAAGAGTGTACCTGACTAGGAAGTATCTTAAAACCTATGGATTGCTATGTCTCCAAAAGAGAATCAAGCGTGTGTACAGGGGCATAAACGCAGCAGTGTTAGGACTGGAGAGGTTCGGTGAGCAAATGAAGACCCTTTGAAGTCATATTGCATGGAACCCATTCCACGGGTCTCAACTCTCCAGGTTTAAGGTATTCTTCCTTCAGCTAAAACATGCATGTGGAACCCAGAGTATGATCAACCGTGTGATCGGTAGACGTGTTCCAATATGTCTCAGTTTTCGTCCCCTGGTACTCGGGTGCAACATTCCAGACGCTTTACTAACACTCTCCCGACTTGGAGAGTCAGTGCCTTTAACCTCCTGTTTGGCCCAGTTTGCAATTTCTGCGGAAGATGAACAGGAATAGGGAGAACCAATGAGAGACTAGCTGGAGGTGTCTGGACGGGCAAATTTAACTCTCATTTCCCACCAGGAAGAGGAATTAACCAAAGGCTCAGCGTGCCGTGCCGGAACCAGATTAGGGCCTGAAGCCATCCTGCGGTGTTGCGGCCAGCTCACAAGAAAGCGACTTGAAGAAAGGAGCTCGGGGCACTGTAATTCACAAACCTGTAGAGTTATAAATGACAGCTATCGTCCAAAAATATACTGAAGTAAGGCTGCCAAGAGGACTTGAAAGCGGGGCAGAATTGCAGGAAACCGATTTCAGGAGGTAGACTGGAATTGCATTTAAAGCATAGGAAAAGAGGCAGAACGTCCACAATGATGCACTTGGCCAAAAAGGGCGTATGCGTTTTTTCCTGAATATATTCAGGAAAAAACGCATACGCCCTTTTTGGCCAACCAAGCAAGCTTGCAAAGGAAATCTGCACTACAATGAAGTCTCACTTCCCCCCGGTCAAAAGGGCCATCTGAAAAAAGTGTAAAATCCAGAAAGGCAGGACAGGCCATGGAGAACTGGGAGCCTTGTTATGCTGATGGGCGGGATGTAAATTGCCAACAGCCACTCGGGAGAAGTGTATGGTGTTTCCTGAAACATCTAAAAAACAAAGCAACAGAGCCTAGGGCACTTCCACTTATGGTCCTATAGCTTAGGGAAATTAAAATCAAAAAGACACAGCCACCCCAAAGTTTGGGACGGCTCTGTTTACAAGAACCTGGTTTACGGTACAAGTTCAATATCGCAGAAAGTGAAAAATGGATAAAGAAGTTGTGGTACTTACGTACAATGCAATATCACTCAGCAATGAAATCTATGTCATCAGGCCCGTAGCAGCATAATGAGTGGATTCAGGTATGATGATTCTAACTGAAATAATTCACACAGGAAAAGAAACATCATAAGATATCACTAATACACGGAATGTAAACTTGGCTACATAGGAACTGAATTACAAAACAGAACAGTGTCTCAAATTCAGAAAACCAACTTACGCTTGCTTAAGGGGAAAGGTGAGTTGGGGTGCTGCATAAAACCAGAGATTGAAATGAGCACAGATAAAGTTCCTTAAGCCAAATATGGAATAGACAAGAGCTACTCCTTGCTCAACGAAATGGACTCAACACCCCATATTAAATGCCTAAGAGTGTACCTGACTAGGAAGTATCTTAAAACCTATGGATTGCTATGTCTCTGAAAGAGAATCAAGTGTGTGTACAGGGGCATAAACACAGCAGTGATAGGATTGGAGAGGTTCGGTGAGCAAATGAAGACCCTTTGAAGTCATATTGCATGGTACCCATTCCACGGGTCTCAACTCTCCAGGTTTAAGGTATTCTTCCTTCAGCTAAAACATGCATGTGGAACCCAGAGTATGATCAACCGTGTGATCGGGAGACGTGTTCAAATATGTCTCAGTTTTCGTCCCCTGGTACTCGGGTGCAACATTCCAGACGCTTTACTAACACTCTCCCGACTTGGAGAGTCAGTGCCTTTAACCTCCTGTTTGGCCCAGTTTGCAATTTCTGTGGAAGATGAACAGGAATAGGGAGAACCAATGACAGACTAGCTGGAGGTGTCTGGACGGGCAAATTTAACTCTCATTTCCCACCAGGAAGAGGAATTAACCAAAGGCTCAGTGTGCCGTGCCGGAACCAGATTAGGGCCTGAAGCCATCCTGCGGAGTTGCAGCCAGCTCACGAGAAAGCGAGTTGAAGAAAGGAGCTCAGGGGCACTGTAATTCACAAACCTGCAGAGTTATAAATGACAGCTATCTTCCAAAAATATACTGAAGTAAGGCTGCCAAGAGGACTTGAAAGCGGGGCAGAATTGCAGGAAACCGATTTCAGGAGGTAGACTGGAATTGCATTTAAAGCATAGGAAAAGAGGCAGAACGTCCACAATGATGCACTTGGCCAAAAAGGGCGTATGCGTTTTTTCCTGAATATATTCAGGAAAAAACGCATACGCCCTTTTTGGCCAACCAAGCAAGCTTGCAAAGGAAATCTGCACTACAATGAAGTCTCACTTCCCCCCGGTCAAAAGGGCCATCTGAAAAAAGTGTAAAATCCAGAAAGGCAGGACAGGCCATGGAGAACTGGGAGCCTTGTTATGCTGATGGGCGGGATGTAAATTGCCAACAGCCACTCGGGAGAAGTGTATGGTGTTTCCTGAAACATCTAAAAAACAAAGCAACAGAGCCTAGGGCACTTCCACTTATGGTCCTATAGCTTAGGGAAATTAAAATCAAAAGACACAGCCACCCCAAAGGTTGGGACGGCTCTGTTTACAAGAACCTGGTTTACGGTACAAGTTCAATATCGCAGAAAGTGAAAAATGGATAAAGAAGTTGTGGTACTTACGTACAATGCAATATCACTCAGCAATGAAATCTATGTCATCAGGCCCGTAGCAGCATAATGAGTGGATTCAGGTACGATGATTCTAACTGAAATAAGTCACACAGAAAAAGAAACATCATAAGATATCACTAATACACGGAATGTAACCTTGGCTACACAGGAACTGAATTACAAAACAGAACAGGGTCTCAAATTTAGAAAACCAACTTATGCTTGCTTAAGGGGAAAGGTGAGTTGGGGTGCTGCATAAAACCAGAGATTGAAATGAGCACAGATAAAGTTCCTTAAGCCAAATATGGAATAGACAAGAGCTACTCCTTGCTCAACGAAATGGATTCAACACCCCATATTAAACACCTAAGAATGTACCTGACTAGGTACAGGTACATTTACCTGTCAGGTACAGATACAGGTACATTTACCTGACTAGGTACAGGTACATGTACCTGACGAGGTACAGGTACAATTATCTTAAAACCTATGGATTGCTATGTCTCCAAAAGAGAATGAAGCGTGTGTGCAGGGGAATAAACGCAGCAGTGATAGGATTGGAGAGGTTCGGTGAGCAAATGAAGACCCTTTGAAGTCATATTGCATGGTACCCATTCCACGGGTCTCAACTCTCCAGGTTTAAGGTATTCTTCCTTCAGCTAAAACATGCATGTGGAACCCAGAGTATGATCAACCGTGTGATCGGGAGACGTGTTCCAATATGTCTCAGTTTTCGTCCCCTGGTACCCGGGTGCAACATTCCAGACGCTTTACTAACACTCTCCCGGCTTGGAGAGTCAGTGCCTTTAACCTCCTGTTTGGCCCAGTTTGCAATTTCTGCAGAAGATGAACAGGAATAGGCAGAACCAATGACAGACCAGCTGGAGGTGTCTGGACGGGCAAATTTAACTCTCATTTCCCACCAGGAAGAGGAATTAAACAAAGGTTCAGCGTGCCGTGCCGGAACCAGATTAGGGCCTGAAGCCATCCTGCGGTGTTGCAGCCAGCTCACAAGAAAGCGACTTGAAGAAAGGAGCTCGGGGCACTGTAATTCACAAACCTGCAGAGTTATAAATGACAGCTATCGTCCAAAAATATACTGAAGTAAGGCTGCCAAGAGGACTTGAAAGCGGGGCAGAATTGCAGGAAACCGATTTCAGGAGGTAGACTGGAATTGCATTGAAAGCATAGGAAAAGAGGCAGGACGTCCACAATGATGCACTTGGCCAAAAAGGGCGTATGCGTTTTTTCCTGAATATATTCAGGAAAAAACGCATATGCCCTTTTTGGCCAACCAAGCAAGCTTGCAAAGGAAATCTGCACTACAATGAAGTCTCACTTCCCCCCGGTCAAAAGGGCCATCTGAAAAAAGTGTAAAATCCAGAAAGGCAGGCCAGGCCATGGAGAACTGGGAGCCTTGTTATGCTGATGGGCGGGATGTAAATTGCCAACAGCCACTCGGGAGAAGTGTATGGTGTTTCCTGAAACATCTAAAAAACAAAGCAACAGAGCCTAGGGCACTTCCACTTATGGTCCTATAGCTTAGGGAAATTAAAATCAAAAGACACAGCCACCCCAAAAGTTGGGACAGCTCTGTTTACAAGAACCTGGTTTACGGTACAAGTTCAATATCGCAGAAAGTGAAAAATGGATAAAGAAGTTGTGGTACTTACGTACAATGCAATATCACTCAGCAATGAAATCTATGTCATCAGGCCCGTAGCAGCATAATGAGCGGATTCAGGTATGATGATTCTAACTGAAATAAGTCACACAGGAAAAGAAACATCATAAGATATCACTAATACACGGAATGTAACCTTGGCTACACAGGAACTGAATTACAAAACAGAACAGGGTCTCAAATTTAGAAAACCAACTTATGCTTGCTTAAGGGGAAAGGTGAGTTGGGGTGCTGCATAAAACCAGAGATTGAAATGAGCACAGATAAAGTTCCTTAAGCCAAATATGGAATAGACAAGAGCTACTCCTTGCTCAACGAAATGGACTCAACACCCCATATTAAATGCCTAAGAGTGTACCTGACTAGGAAGTATCTTAAAACCTATGGATTGCTATGTCTCCGAAAGAGAATCAAGCGTGTGTACAGGGGCATAAACGCAGCAGTGATAGGACTGGAGAAGTTCGGTGAGCAAATGAAGACCCTTTGAAGTCATATTGCATGGTACCCATTCCACGGGTCTCAACTCTCCAGGTTTAAGGTATTCTTCCTTCAGCTAAAACATGCATGTGGAACCCAGAGTATGATCAACCGTGTGATCGGGAGACGTGTTCAAATATATCTCAGTTTTCGTCCCCTGGTACTCGGGTGCAACATTCCAGACGCTTTACTAACCCTCTCCCGACTTGGAGAGTCAGCGCCTTTAACCTCCTGTTTGGCCCAGTTTGCAATTTCTGCGGAAGATGAACAGGAATAGGGAGAACCAATGAGAGACTAGCTGGAGGTGTCTGGACGGGCAAATTTAACTCTCATTTCGCACCAGGAAGAGGAATTAACCAAAGGCTCAGCGTGCCGTGCCGGAACCAGATTAGGGCCTGAAACCATCCTGCGGGGTTGCGGCCAGCTCACGAGAAAGCGAGTTGAAGAAAGGAGCTCAGGGGCACTGTAATTCACAAACCTGCAGAGTTATAAATGACAGCTATCGTCCAAAATATACTGAAGTAAGGCTGCCAAGAGGACTTGAAAGTGGGGCAGAATTGCAGGAAACCGATTTCAGGAGGTAGACTGGAATTGCATTGAAAGCATAGGAAAAGAGGCAGAACGTCCACAATGATGCACTTGGCCAAAAAGGGCGTATGCGTTTTTTCCTGAATATATTCAGGAAAAAAACGCATACGCCCTTTTTGGCCAACCAAGCAAGCTTGCAAAGGAAATCTGCACTACAATGAAGTCTCACTTCCCCCCGGTCAAAAGGGCCATCTGAAAAAAGTGTAAAATCCAGAAAGGCAGGACAGGCCATGGAGAACTGGGAGCCTTGTTATGCTGATGGGCGGGATGTAAATTGCCAACAGCCACTCTGGAGAAGTGTTTGGTGTTTCCTGAAACATCTAAAAAACAAAGCAACAGAGCCTAGGGCACTTTCACTTATGGTACTATAGTTTAGGACAATTAAAATCAAAAAGACACAGCCACCCCAAAGTTTGGGATGGCTCTATTTACAAGAACCTCATATACGGTACAAGTTCAATATCGCAGAAAGTGAAAAATGGATAAAGAAGTTGTGGTACTTACGTACAATGCAATATCACTCAGCAATGAAATCTATGTCATCAGGCCCGTAGCAGCATAATGAGTGGACTAAGTACGATGAATCTAACTGAAATAAGTCACACAGAAAAAGAAACATCATAAGGTATCACTAATACACGGAATGTAAACTTGGCTACACAGGAACTGAATTCCAAAACAGAACAGGGTCTCAAATTTAGAAAACCAACTTATACTTGCTTAAGGGGAAAGGTGAGTTGGGGTGCTGCATAAAACCAGAGATTGAAATGAGCACAGATAAAGTTCCTTAAGCCAAATATGGAATAGACAAGAGCTACTCCTTGCTCAACGAAATGGACTCAACACCCCATATTCAACGCCTAGGAATATACCTGACTAGTAAGAATCATAAAACCTATGGATTTATATATCTCTGTAAGAGAATCAAGAGTGTGTACAGCGGCATTAAAGCAGTGAATATCAGGTAAATCCCATAATAAAAATAAATTTCTTATACAAAACACAATGACAGTGAAATAGAGAGAAATACTTAAGTAATTCATTCAAGGCTTCTGATGCAACCTGCATTTACCACATCTACACCCAGAGCTGGATGACACATAAGGCTGGACACTTGGGGCTCATAAGATTGGTGAGGTTCGGTGAGCAAATGAAGACCTTTGAAGTCATATTGCATGGTACCCATTCCATGGGTCTCAACTCTCCAGGTTTAAGGGATACTTCCTTCAGCAAAACATGCATGTGGAACCCAGAGTATGATCCACCATGTGATCGAGAAACATATTCAAATGTGTCTCACTTTTCGTTCCCTGGTACTCGGGTGCAACATGCCAGACGCTTTACTAACACTCTCCCGACTTGGAGAGTCAGTGCCTTTAACCTCCTGTTTGTCCCAGTTTGCAATTTCTGCGGAAGATGAACAGGAATAGGGAGAACCAATGACAGACTAGCTGGAGGTGTCTGGATGGGCAAATTTAACTCTCATTTCCCACCAGGAAGAGGAATTAACCAAAGGCTCAGCATGCCGTGCCGGAACCAGATTAGGGCCTGAAGCCATCCTGCGGTGTTGCGGCCAGCTCACGAGAAAGCGAGTTGAAGAAAGGAGCTCAGGGGCACTGTAATTCACAAACCTGCAGAGTTATAAATGACAGCTATCGTCCAAAAATATACTGAAGTAAGGCTGCCAAGAGGACTTGAAAGCGGGGCAGAATTGCAGGAAACCGATTTCAGGAGGTAGACTGGAATTGCATTTAAAGCATAGGAAAAGAGGCAGAACGTCCACAATGATGCACTTGGCCAAAAAGGGCGTATGCGTTTTTTCCTGAATATATTCAGGAAAAAACGCATACGCCCTTTTTGGCCAACCAAGCAAGCTTGCAAAGGAAATCTGCACTACAGTGAAGTCTCACTTCCCCCCGGTCAAAAGGGCCATCTGAAAAAAGTGTAAAATCCAGAAAGGCAGGACAGGCCATGGAGAACTGGGAGCCTTGTTATGCTGATGGGCGGGATGTAAATTGCCAACAGCCACTCGGGAGAAGTGTATGGTGTTTCCTGAAACATCTAAAAAACAAAGCAACAGAGCCTAGGGCACTTCCACTTATGGTCCTATAGCTTAGGGAAATTAAAATCAAAAGACACAGCCACCCCAAAGGTTGGGACGGCTCTGTTTACAAGAACCTGGTTTACGGTACAAGTTCAATATCGCAGAAAGTGAAAAATGGATAAAGAAGTTGTGGTACTTACGTACGATGCAGTATCACTCAGCAATGAAATCTATGTCATCAGGCCCATAGCAGCATAATAAGTGGATTCAGGTATGATGATTCTAACTGAAATAAGTCACACAGAAACAGAAACATCATAAGATATCACTAATACACGGAATGTAAACTTGGCTACATAGGTACTGAATTACAATACAGAACAGGGTCTCAAATTTAGAAAACCAACTTATGCTTGCTTAAGGGGAAAGGTGAGTTGGGGTGCTGCATAAAACCAGAGATTGAATTGAGCACAGATAAAGTTCCTTAAGCCAAATATGGAATAGACAAGAGCTACTCCTTGCTCAACGAAATGGACTCAACACCCCATATTAAATGCCTAAGAGTGTACCTGACTAGGAAGTATCTTAAAACCTATGGATTGCTATGTCTCCGAAAGAGAATCAAGCGTGTGTACAGGGGCATAAACGCAGCAGTGATAGGATTGGAGAAGTTCGGTGAGCAAATGAAGACCCTTTGAAGTCATATTGCATGGTACCCATTCCACGGGTCTCAACTCTCCAGGTTTAAGGTATTCTTCCTTCAGCTAAAACATGCATGTGGAACCCAGAGTATGATCAACCGTGTGATCGGGAGACGTGTTCCAATATGTGTCAGTTTTCGTCCCCTGGTACTCGGGTGCAACATTCCAGACGCTTTACTAACACACTCCCGACTTGGAGAGTCAGTGCCTTTAACCTCCTGTTTGGCCCAGTTTGCAATTTCTGCGGAAGATGAACAGGAATAGGGAGAACCATGACAGACTAGCTGGAGGTGTCTGGACGGGCAAATTTAACTCTCATTTCCCACCAGGAAGAGGAATTAACCAAAGGCTCAGCGTGCCGTGCCGGAACCAGATTAGGGCCTGAAGCCATCCTGCGGTGTTGCGGCCAGCTCACGAGAAAGCGAGTTGAAGAAAGGAGCTCAGGGGCACTGTAATTCACAAACCTGCAGAGTTATAAATGACAGCTATCGTCCAAAAATATACTGAAGTAAGGCTGCCAAGAGGACTTGAAAGCGGGGCAGAATTGCAGGAAACCGATTTCAGGAGGTAGACTGGAATTGCATTTAAAGCATAGGAAAAGAGGCAGAACGTCCACAATGATGCACTTGGCCAAAAAGGGCGTATGCGTTTTTTCCTGAATATATTCAGGAAAAAACGCATACGCCCTTTTTGGCCAACCAAGCAAGCTTGCAAAGGAAATCTGCACTACAATGAAGTCTCACTTCCCCCCGGTCAAAAGGGCCATCTGAAAAAAGTGTAAAATCCAGAAAGGCAGGACAGGCCATGGAGAACTGGGAGCCTTGTTATGCTGATGGGCGGGATGTAAATTGCCAACAGCCACTCGGGAGAAGTGTATGGTGTTTCCTGAAACATCTAAAAAACAAAGCAACAGAGCCTAGGGCACTTCCACTTATGGTCCTATAGCTTAGGGAAATTAAAATCAAAAGACACAGCCACCCCAAAAGTTGGGACGGCTCTGTTTACAAGAACCTGGTTTACGGTACAAGTTCAATATCGCAGAAAGTGAAAAATGGATAAAGAAGTGGTGGTACTTACGTACAATGCAATATCACACAGCAATGAAATCTATGTCATCAGGCCCGTAGCAGCATAATCAGTGGATTCAGGTATGATGATTCTAACTGAAATAAGTCACACAGAAAAAGAAACATCATAAGATATCACTAATACACGGAATGTAAACTTGGCTACACAGGAACTGAATTGCAAAACAGAACAGGGTCTCAAATTTAGAAAACCAACTTATGCTTGCTTAAGGGGAAAGGTGAGTTGGGGTGCTGCATAAAACCAGAGATTGAAATGAGCACAGATAAAGTTCCTTAAGCCAAATATGGAATAGACAAGAGCTACTCCTTGCTCAACGAAATGGATTCAACACCCCATATTAAACGCCCAAAAATGTACCTGACTAGGAAGTATCTTAAAACCTATGGATTGCTATGTATCCGAAAGAGAATCAAGCGTGTGTGCAGGGGCATAAACGCAGCAGTGATAGGATTGGAGAGGTTCGGTGAGCAAATGAAGATCCTTTGAAGTCATATTGCATGGTACCCATTCCACGGGTCTCAACTCTCCAGGTTTAAGGTATTCTTCCTTCAGCTAAAACATGCATGTGGAACCCAGAGTATGATCAACCATGTGATCGGGAGATGTGTTCCAGTATGTCTCAGTTTTCGTCCCCTGGTACTCGGGTGCAACATTCCAGACGCTTTACTAACACTCTCCCGACTTGGAGCGTCAGTGCCTTTAACCTCCTGTTTGGCCCAGTTTGCAATTTCTGCGGAAGATGAACAGGAATAGGGAGAACCAATGACAGACTAGCTGGAGGTGTGTGGACGGGCAAATTTAACTCTCATTTCCCACCAGGAAGAGGAATTAACCAAAGGCTCAGCGTGCCGTGCCGGAACCAGATTAGGGCCTGAAGCCATCCTGCGGTGTTGCGGCCAGCTCACGAGAAAGCGAGTTGAAGAAAGGAGCTCAGGGGCACTGTAATTCACAAACCTGCAGAGTTATAAATGACAGCTATCGTCCAAAATATACTGAAGTAAGGCTGCCAAGAGGACTTGAAAGTGGGGCAGAATTGCA
Organism: Lagenorhynchus albirostris; assembly: GCF_949774975.1. Classification (NCBI taxonomy): domain Eukaryota; kingdom Metazoa; phylum Chordata; class Mammalia; order Artiodactyla; family Delphinidae; genus Lagenorhynchus; species Lagenorhynchus albirostris. Next base: position 413,997 of record NW_026783590.1, on the reverse strand, counting down.
GGAAACCGATTTCAGGAGGTAGACTGGAATTGCATTTAAAGCATAGGAAAAGAGGCAGAACGTCCACAATGATGCACTTGGCCAAAAAGGGCGTATGCGTTTTTTCCTGAATATATTCAGGAAAAAACGCATACGCCCTTTTTGGCCAACCAAGCAAGCTTGCAAAGGAAATCTGCACTACAATGAAGTCTCACTTCCCCCCGGTCAAAAGGGCCATCTGAAAAAAGTGTAAAATCCAGAAAGGCAGGACAGGCCATGGAGAACTGGGAGCTTTGTTATGCTGATGGGCGGGATGTAAATTGCCAACAGCCACTCTGGAGAAGTGTTTGGTGTTTCTGAAACATCTAAAAAACAAAGCAACAGAGCCTAGGGCACTTTCACTTATGGTACTATAGTTTAGGACAATTAAAATCAAAAAGACACAGCCACCCCAAAGTTTGGGATGGCTCTATTTACAAGAACCTCATATACGGTACAAGTTCAATATCGCAGAAAGTGAAAAATGGATAAAGAAGTTGTGGTACTTACGTACAATGCAATATCACTCAGCAATGAAATCTATGTCATCAGGCCCGTAGCAGCATAATGAGTGGACTAAGTACGATGAATCTAACTGAAATAAGTCACACAGAAAAAGAAACATCATAAGGTATCACTAATACACGGAATGTAAACTTGGCTACACAGGAACTGAATTCCAAAACAGAACAGGGTCTCAAATTTAGAAAACCAACTTATACTTGCTTAAGGGGAAAGGTGAGTTGGGGTGCTGCATAAAACCAGAGATTGAAATGAGCACAGATAAAGTTCCTTAAGCCAAATATGGAATAGACAAGAGCTACTCCTTGCTCAACGAAATGGACTCAACACCCCATATTCAACGCCTAGGAATATACCTGACTAGTAAGAATCATAAAACCTATGGATTTATATATCTCTGTAAGAGAATCAAGAGTGTGTACAGCGGCATTAAAGCAGTGAATATCAGGTAAATCCCATAATAAAAATAAATTTCTTATACAAAACACAATGACAGTGAAATAGAGAGAAATACTTAAGTAATTCATTCAAGGCTTCTGATGCAACCTGCATTTACCACATCTACACCCAGAGCTGGATGACACATAAGGCTGGACACTTGGGGCTCATAAGATTGGTGAGGTTCGGTGAGCAAATGAAGACCTTTGAAGTCATATTGCATGGTACCCATTCCATGGGTCTCAACTCTCCAGGTTTAAGGGATACTTCGTTCAGCAAAACATGCATGTGGAACCCAGAGTATGATCCACCATGTGATCGAGAAACATATTCAAATGTGTCTCACTTTTCGTTCCTGGTACTCGGGTGCAACATGCCAGACGCTTTACTAACACTCTCCCGACTTGGAGAGTCAGTGCCTTTAACCTCCTGTTTGGCCCAGTTTGGAATTTCTGCGGAAGATGAACAGGAATAGGGAGAACCAATGACAGACTAGCTGGAGGTGTCTGGACGGGCAAATTTAACTCTCATTTCCCACCAGGAAGAGGAATTAACCAAAGGCTCAGCGTGCCCAGCCGGAACCAGATTAGGGCCTGAAGCCATCCTGCGGTGTTGCGGCCAGCTCACGAGAAAGCGAGTTGAAGAAAGGAGCTCAGGGGCACTGTAATTCACAAACCTGCAGAGTTATAAATGACAGCTATCGTCCAAAAATATACTGAAGTAAGGCTGCCAAGAGGACTTGAAAGCGGGGCAGAATTGCAGGAAACCGATTTCAGGAGGTAGACTGGAATTGCATTGAAAGCATAGGAAAAGAGGCAGAACGTCCACAATGATGCACTTGGCCAAAAAGGGCGTATGCGTTTTTTCCTGAATATATTCAGGAAAAAACGCATACGCCCTTTTTGGCCAACCAAGCAAGCTTGCAAAGGAAATCTGCACTACAGTGAAGTCTCACTTCCCCCCGGTCAAAAGGGCCATCTGAAAAAAGTGTAAAATCCAGAAAGGCAGGACAGGCCATGGAGAACTGGGAGCCTTGTTATGCTGATGGGCGGGATGTCAATTGCCAACAGCCACTCGGGAGAAGTGTATGGTGTTTCCTGAAACATCTAAAAAACAAAGCAACAGAGCCTAGGGCACTTCCACTTATGGTCCTATAGCTTAGGGAAATTAAAATCAAAAGACACAGCCACCCCAAAGGTTGGGACGGCTCTGTTTACAAGAACCTGGTTTACGGTACAAGTTCAATATAGCAGAAAGTGAAAAATGGATAAAGAAGTGGTGGTACTTACGTACAATGCAATATCACACAGCAATGAAATCTATGTCATCAGGCCCGTAGCAGCATAATCAGTGGATTCAGGTATGATGATTCTAACTGAAATAAGTCACACAGAAAAAGAAACATCATAAGATATCACTAATACACGGAATGTAAACTTGGCTACACAGGAACTGAATTGCAAAACAGAACAGGGTCTCAAATTTAGAAAACCAACTTATGCTTGCTTAAGGGGAAAGGTGAGTTGGGGTGCTGCATAAAACCAGAGATTGAAATGAGCACAGATAAAGTTCCTTAAGCCAAGTATGGAATAGACAAGAGCTACTCCTTGCTCAAGGAAATGGACTCAACACCCCATATTAAACGCCTAAGAATGAACCTGACTAGGAAGTATCTTAAAACCTATGGATTGCTATCTCTCCGAAAGAGAATCAAGCGTGTGTACAGGGGCATAAACGCAGCAGTGATAGATCTGGAGAGGTTCGGTGAGCAAATGAAGACCCTTTGAAATCATATTGCATGGTACCCATTCCATGGGTCTCAACTCTCCAGGTTTAAGGTATTCTTCCTTCAGCTAAAACATGCATGTGGAACCCAGAGTATGATTAACCATGTGATCGGGAGATGTGTTCCAATATGTCTCAAGTTTCGTCCCCTGGTACTCGGGTGCAACATTCCAGATGCCTTACTAACACTCTCCCGACTTGGAGAGTCAGTGCCTTTAACCTCCTGTTTGGCCCAGTTTGCAATTTCTGCGGAAGATGAACAGGAATAGGGAGAACCAATGACAGACTAGCTGGAGGTGTGTGGACGGGCAAATTTAACTCTCATTTCCCACCAGGAAGAGGAATTAACCAAAGGCTCAGCGTGCCGTGCCGGAACCAGATTAGGGCCTGAAGCCATCCTGCGGTGTTGCGGCCAGCTCACGAGAAAGCGAGTTGAAGAAAGGAGCTCAGGGGCACTGTAATTCACAAACCTGCAGAGTTATAAATGACAGCTATCGTCCAAAAATATACTGAAGTAAGGCTGCCAAGAGGACTTGAAAGTGGGGCAGAATTGCAGGAAACCGATTTCAGGAGGTAGACTGGAATTGCATTTAAAGCATAGGAAAAGAGGCAGAACGTCCACAATGATGCACTTGGCCAAAAAGGGCGTATGCGTTTTTTCCTGAATATATTCAGGAAAAAACGCATACGCCCTTTTTGGCCAACCAAGCAAGCTTGCAAAGGAAATCTGCACTACAGTGAAGTCTCACTTCCCCCCGGTCAAAAGGGCCATCTGAAAAAAGTGTAAAATCCAGAAAGGCAGGACAGGCCATGGAGAACTGGGAGCCTTGTTATGCTGATGGGCGGGATGTAAATTGCCAACAGCCACTCGGGAGAAGTGTATGGTGTTTCCTGAAACATCTAAAAAACAAAGCAACAGAGCCTAGGGCACTTCCACTTATGGTCCTATAGCTTAGGGAAATTAAAATCAAAAAGACAGAGCCACCCTAAAGGTTGGGACGGCTCTGTTTACAAGAACCTGGTTTACGGTACAAGTTCAATATCGCAGAAAGTGAAAAATGGATAAAGAAGTTGTGGTACTTACGTACAATGCAGTATCACTCAGCAATGAAATCTATGTCATCAGGCCCGTAGCAGCATAATGAGTGGATTCAGGTACGATGATTCTAACTGAAATAAGTCACACAGAAAAAGAAACATCATAAGATATCACTAATACACGGAATGTAACCTTGTCTACACAGGAACTGAATTACAAAACAGAACAGGGTCTCAAATTTAGAAAACAAACTTATGCTTGCTTAAGGGGAAAGGTGAGTTGGGGTGCTGCATAAAACCAGAGATTGAAATGAGCACAGATAAAGTTCCTTAAGCCAAATATGGAATAGACAAGAGCTACTCCTTGCTCAACGAAATGGACTCAACACCCCATATTAAACGACTAAGAGTGTACCTGACTAGGAAGTATCTTAAAACCAATGGATTGCTATGTCTCCGAAAGAGAATCAAGCGTGTGTACAGGGGCATAAACGCAGCAGTGATAGGATTGGAGAAGTTCGGTGAGCAAATGAAGACCCTTTGAAGTCATATTGCATGGTACCCATTCCACGGGTCTCAACTCTCCAGGTTTAAGGTATTCTTCCTTCAGCTAAAACATGCATGTGGAACCCAGAGTATGATCAACCGTGTGATCGGTAGACGTGTTCAAATATGTCTCAGTTTTCGTCCCCTGGTTCTCGGGTGCAACATTCCAGATGCTTTACTAACACTCTCCCGATTTGGACAGTCAGTGCCTTTAACCTCCTGTTTGGCCCAGTTTGCAATTTCTGCGGAAGATGAACAGGAATAGGCAGAACCAATGAGAGACTAGCTGGAGGTGTCTGGACGGGAAAATTTAACTCTCATTTCCCACCAGGAAGAGGAATTAACCAAAGGCTCAGCGTGCCGTGCCGGAACCAGATTAGGGCCTGAAGCCATCCTGCGGTGTTGCGGCCAGCTCACGAGAAAGCGAGTTGAAGAAAGGAGCTCAGGGGCACTGTAATTCACAAACCTGCAGAGTTATAAATGACAGCTATCGTCCAAAAATATACTGAAGTAAGGCTGCCAAGAGGACTTGAAAGCGGGGCAGAATTGCAGGAAACCGATTTCAGGAGGTAGACTGGAATTGCATTTAAAGCATAGGAAAAGAGGCAGAACGTCCACAATGATGCACTTGGCCAAAAAGGGCATATGCGTTTTTTCCTGAATATATTCAGGAAAAAACGCATACGCCCTTTTTGGCCAACCAAGCAAGCTTGCAAAGGAAATCTGCACTACAATGAAGTCTCACTTCCCCCCGGTCAAAAGGGCCATCTGAAAAAAGTGTAAAATCCAGAAAGGCAGGACAGGCCATGGAGAACTGGGAGCCTTGTTATGCTGATGGGCGGGATGTAAATTGCCAACAGCCACTCGGGAGAAGTGTATGGTGTTTCCTGAAACATCTAATAAACAAAGCAACAGAGCCTAGGGCACTTCCACTTATGGTCCTATAGCTTAGGGAAATTAAAATCAAAAAGACACAGCCACCCCAAAGGTTGGGGCGGCTCTGTTTACAAGAACCTGGTTTACGGTACAAGTTCAATATCGCAGAAAGTGAAAAATGGATAAAGAAGTTGTGGTACTTACGTACAATGCAGTATCACTCAGCAATGAAATCTATGTCATCAGGCCCGTAGCAGCATAATAAGTGGATTCAGGTATGATGATTCTAACTGAAATAAGTCACACAGAAACAGAAACATCATAAGATATCACTAATACACGGAATGTAACCTTGGCTACACAGGAACTGAATTCCAAAACAGAACAGGGTCTCAAATTTAGAAAACCAACTTATGCTTGCTTAAGGGGAAAGGTGAGTTGGGGTGCTGCATAAAACCAGAGATTGAAATGAGCACAGATAAAGTTCCTTAAGCCAAATATGGAATAGACAAGAGCTACTCCTTGCTCAACGAAATGGACTCAACACCCCATATTAAATGCCTAAGAGTGTACCTGACTAGGAAGTATCTTAAAACCTATGGATTGCTATGTCTCTGAAAGAGAATTAAGTGTGTGTACAGGGGCATAAACGCAGCAGTGATAGGATTGGAGAGGTTCGTTGAGCAAATGAAGATCCTTTGAAGTCATATTGCATGGTACCCATTCCACGGGTCTCAACTCTCCAGGTTTAAGGTATTCTTCCTTCAGCTAAAACATGCATGTGGAACCCAGAGTATGATCAACCATGTGATCGGGAGATGTGTTCCAGTATGTCTCAGTTTTCGTCCCCTGGTACTCGGGTGCAACATTCCAGACGCTTTACTAACACTCTCCCGACTTGGAGAGTCAGTGCCTTTGACCTCCTGTTTGGCCCAGTTTGCAATTTCTGCGGAAGATGAACAGGAATAGGGAGAACCAATGACAGACTAGCTGGAGGTGTCTGGACGGGCAAATTTAACTCTCATTTCCCACCAGGAAGAGGAATTAGCCAAAGGCTCAGCGTGCCGTGCCGGAACCAGATTAGGGCCTGAAGCCATCCTGCAGTGTTGCGGCCAGCTCACGAGAAAGCGAGTTGAAGAAAGGAGCTCAGGGGCACTGTAATTCACAAACCTGCAGAGTTATAAATGACAGCTATCGTCCAAAAATATACTGAAGTAAGGCTGCCAAGAGGACTTGAAAGCGGGGCAGAATTGCAGGAAACCGATTTCAGGAGGTAGACTGGAATTGCATTGAAAGCATAGGAAAAGAGGCAGAACGTCCACAATGATGCACTTGGCCAAAAAGGGCGTATGCGTTTTTTCCTAAATATATTCAGGAAAAAACGCATACGCCCTTTTTGGCCAACCAAGCAAGCTTGCAAAGGAAATCTGCACTACAATGAAGTCTCACTTCCCCCCGGTCAAAAGGGCCATCTGAAAAAAGTGTGAAATCCAGAAAGGCAGGACAGGCCATGGAGAACTGGGAGCCTTGTTATGCTGATGGGCGGGATGTAAATTGCCAACAGCCACTCGGGAGAAGTGTATGGTGTTTCCTGAAACATCTAAAAAACAAAGCAACAGAGCCTAGGGCACTTCCACTTATGGTCCTATAGCTTAGGGAAATTAAAATCAAAAAGACAGAGCCACCCAAAAGGTTGGGACGGCTCTGTTTACTAGAAACTCATTTACGGTACAAGTTCAATATCTCAGAAAGTGAAAAATGGATAAAGAAGTTGTGGTACTTACGTACAATGCAGTATCACTCAGCAATGAAATCTATGTCATCAGGCCCGTAGCAGCATAATGAGTGGATTCAGGTATGATGATTCTAACTGAAATAAGTCACACAGAAAAAGAAACATCATAAGATATCACTAATACACGGAATGTAACCTTGGCTACACAGGAACTGAATTACAAAACAGAACAGGGTCTCAAATTTAGAAACCCAACTTATGCTTGCTTAAGGGGAAAGGTGAGTTGGGGTGCTGCATAAAACCAGAGATTGAAATGAGCACAGATAAAGTTCCTTAAGCCAAATATGGAATAGACAAGAGCTACTCCTTGCTCAACGAAATGGATTCAACATCCCATATTAAACACCTAAAAATATACCTGACTAGGAAGTATCTTAAAACCTATGGATTGCTATGTCTCCGAAAGAGAATCAAGCGTGTGTGCAGGGGCATAAACGCAGCAGTGATAGGATTGGAGAGGTTCGGTGAGCAAATGAAGACCCTTTGAAGTCATATTGCATGGTACCCATTCCACGGGTCTCAACTCTCCAGGTTTAAGGTATTCTTCCTTCAGCTAAAACATGCATGAGGAACCCAGAGTATGATCAACCGTGTGATCGGGAGGCGTGTTCCAATATGTGTCAGTTTTCGTCCCCTGGTACTCGGGTGCAACATTCCAGACGCTTTACTAACACTCTCCCGACTTGGAGAGTCAGTGCCTTTAACCTCCTGTTTGGCCCAGTTTGCAATTTCTGCGGAAGATGAACAGGAATAGGGAGAACCAATGAGAGACTAGCTGGAGGTGTCTGGACGGGCAAATTTAACTCTCATTTCCCACCAGGAAGAGGAATTAACCAAAGGCTCAGCGTGCCGTGCTGCAACCAGATTAGGGCCTGAAGCAATCCTGCGGTGTTGCGGCCAGCTCTCGAGAAAGCGAGTTGAAGAAAGGAGCTCAGGGGCACTGTAATTCACAAACCTGCAGAGTTATAAATGACAGCTATCGTCCAAAAATATACTGAAGTAAGGCTGCCAAGAGGACTTGAAAGCGGGGCAGAATTGCAGGAAACCGATTTCAGGAGGTAGACTGGAATTGCATTTAAAGCATAGGAAAAGAGGCAGAACGTCCACAATGATGCACTTGGCCAAAAAGGGCGTATGCGTTTTTTCCTGAATATATTCAGGAAAAAACGCATACGCCCTTTTTGGCCAACCAAGCAAGCTTGCAAAGGAAATCTGCACTACAATGAAGTCTCACTTCCCCCTGGTCAAAAGGGCCATCTGAAAAAAGTGTAAAATCCAGAAAGGCAGGACAGGCCATGGAGAACTGGGAGCCTTGTTATGCTGATGGGCGGGATGTCAATTGCCAACAGCCACTCGGGAGAAGTGTATGGTGTTTCCTGAAACATCTAAAAAACAAAGCAACAGAGCCTAGGGCACTTCCACTTATGGTCCTATAGCTTAGGGAAATTAAAATCAAAAGACACAGCCACCCCAAAGGTTGGGACGGCTCTGTTTACAAGAACCTGGTTTACGGTACAAGTTCAATATCGCAGAAAGTGAAAAATGGATAAAGAAGTTGTGGTACTTACGTACAATGCAGTATCACTCAGCAATGAAATCTATGTCATCAGGCCCGTAGCAGCATAATGAGTGGATTCAGGTACGATGATTCTAACTGAAATAAGTCACACAGGAGAAGAAACATCATAAGATATCACTAATACACGGAATGTAACCTTCGCTACACAGGAACTGAATTACAAAACAGAACAGGGTCTCAAATTTAGAAACCCAACTTATGCTTGCTTAAGGGGAAAGGTGAGTTGGGGTGCTGCATAAAACCAGAGATTGAAATGAGCACAGATAAAGTTCCTTAAGCCAAATATGGAATAGACAAGAGCTACTCCTTGCTCAACGAAATGGACTCAACACCCCATATTAAATGCCTAAGAGTGTACCTGACTAGGAAGTATCTTAAAACCTATGGATTGCTATGTCTCTGAAAGAGAATCAAGTGTGTGTACAGGGGCATAAACGCAGCAGTGATAGGATTGGAGAGGTTCGGTGAGCAAATGAAGACCCTTTGAAGTCATATTGCATGGTACCCATTCCACGGGTCTCAACTCTCCAGGTTTCAGGTATTCTTCCTTCAGCTAAAACATGCATGTGGAACCCAGAGTATGATCAACCGTGTGATCGGGAGACGTGTTCCAATATGTGTCAGTTTCCGTCCCCTGGTACTCGGGTGCAACATTCCAGACGCTTTACTAACACTCTCCCGACTTGGAGAGTCAGCGCCTTTAAACTCCTGTTTGGACCAGTTTGCAATTTCTGCGGAAGATGTACAGCAATAGGGAGAACCAATGAGAGACTAGCTGGAGGTGTCTGGACGGGCAAATTTAACTCTCATTTCCCACCAGGAAGAGGAATTAACCAAAGGCTCAGCGTGCTGTGCCGGAACCAGATTAGGGCCTGAAGCCATCCTGCGGTGTTGCGGCCAGCTCACGAGAAAGCGAGTTGAAGAAAGGAGCTCAGGGGCACTGTAATTCACAAACCTGCAGAGTTATAAATGACAGCTATCGTCCAAAAATATACTGAAGTAAGGCTGCCAAGAGGACTTGAAAGCGGGGCAGAATTGCAGGAAACCGATTTCAGGAGGTAGACTGGAATTGCATTTAAAGCATAGGAAAAGAGGCAGAACGTCCACAATGATGCACTTGGCCAAAAAGGGCGTATGCGTTTTTTCCTGAATATATTCAGGAAAAAACGCATACGCCCTTTTTGGCCAACCAAGCAAGCTTGCAAAGGAAATCTGCACTACAATGAAGTCTCACTTCCCCCCGGTCAAAAGGGCCATCTGAAAAAAGTGTAAAATCCAGAAAGGCAGGACAGGCCATGGAGAACTGGGAGCCTTGTTATGCTGATGGGCGGGATGTAAATTGCCAACAGCCACTCGGGAGAAGTGTATGGTGTTTCCTGAAACATCTAAAAAACAAAGCAACAGAGCCTAGGGCACTTCCACTTATGGTCCTATAGCTTAGGGAAATTAAAATCAAAAGACACAGCCACCCCAAAGGTTGGGACGGCTCTGTTTACAAGAACCTGGTTTACGGTACAAGTTCAATATCGCAGAAAGTGAAAAATGGATAAAGAAGTTGTGGTACTTACGTACAATGCAATATCACTCAGCAAGGAAATCTATGTCATCAGGCCCGTAGCAGCATAATGAGTGGATTCAGGTATGATGATTCTAACTGAAATAAGTCACACAGAAAAAGAAACATCATAAGATATCACTAATACACGGAATGTAAACTTGGCTACACAGGAACTGAATTCCAAAACAGAACAGGGTCTCAAATTTAGAAACCCAACTTATGCTTGCTTAAGGGGAAAGGTGAGTTGGGGTGCTGCATAAAACCAGAGATTGAAATGAGCACAGATAAAGTTCCTTAAGCCAAATATGGAATAGACAAGAGCTACTCCTTGCTCAACGAAATGGATTCAACACCCCATATTAAACAACCAAGAATATACCTGACTAGGAAGTATCTTAAAACCTATGGATTGCTATGTCTCCGAAAGAGAATCAAGCGTGTGTGCAGGGGCATAAACGCAGCAGTGATAGGATTGGAGAGGTTCGGTGAGCAAATGAAGACCCTTTGAAGTCATATTGCATGGTACCCATTCCACGGGTCTCAACTCTCCAGGTTTAAGGTATTCTTCCTTCAGCTAAAACATGCATGTGGAACCCAGAGTATGATCAACCGTGTGATCGGGAGACGTGTTCCAATATGTCTCAGTTTTCGTCCCCTGGTACTCGGGTGCAACATTCCAGACGCTTTATTAACACTCTCCCGACTTGGAGAGTCAGTGCCTTTAACCTCCTGTTTGGCCCAGTTTGCAATTTCTGCGGAAGATGAACAGGAATAGGGAGAACCAATGACAGACTAGCTGGAGGTGTCTGGACGGGCAAATTTAACTCTCATTTCGCACCAGGAAGAGGAATTAACCAAAGGCTCAGCGTGCCGTGCCGGAACCAGATTAGGGCCTGAAGCCATCCTGCGGTGTTGCGGCCAGCTCACGAGAAAGCGAGTTGAAGAAAGGAGCTCAGGGGCACTGTAATTCACAAACCTGCAGAGTTATAAATGACAGCTATCGTCCAAAAATATACTGAAGTAAGGCTGCCAAGAGGACTTGAAAGCGGGGCAGAATTGCAGGAAACCGATTTCAGGAGGTAGACTGGAATTGCATTTAAAGCATAGGAAAAGAGGCAGAACGTCCACAATGATGCACTTGGCCAAAAAGGGCGTATGCGTTTTTTCCTGAATATATTCAGGAAAAAACGCATACGCCCTTTTTGGCCAACCAAGCAAGCTTGCAAAGGAAATCTGCACTACAATGAAGTCTCACTTCCCCCCGGTCAAAAGGGCCATCTGAAAAAAGTGTAAAATCCAGAAAGGCAGGACAGGCCATGGAGAACTGGGAGCCTTGTTATGCTGATGGGCGGGATGTAAATTGCCAACAGCCACTCGGGAGAAGTGTATGGTGTTTCCTGAAACATCTAAAAAACAAAGCAACAGAGCCTAGGGCACTTCCACTTATGGTCCTATAGCTTAGGGAAATTAAAATCAAAAGACACAGCCACCCCAAAGGTTGGGACGGCTCTGTTTACAAGAACCTGGTTTACGGTACAAGTTCAATATCGCAGAAAGTGAAAAATGGATAAAGAAGTTGTGGTACTTACGTACAATGCAGTATCACTCAGCAATGAAATCTATGTCATCAGGCCCGTAGCAGCATAATGAGTGGATTCAGGTACGATGATTCTAACTGAAATAAGTCACACAGAAAAAGAAACATCATAAGATATCACTAATACACGGAATGTAACCTTGTCTACACAGGAACTGAATTACAAAACAGAACAGGGTCTCAAATTTAGAAAACAAACTTATGCTTGCTTAAGGGGAAAGGTGAGTTGGGGTGCTGCATAAAACCAGAGATTGAAATGAGCACAGATAAAGTTCCTTAAGCCAAATATGGAATAGACAAGAGCTACTCCTTGCTCAACGAAATGGACTCAACACCCCATATTAAACGACTAAGAGTGTACCTGACTAGGAAGTATCTTAAAACCTATGGATTGCTATGTCTCTGAAAGAGAATCAAGTGTACAGGGGCATAAACGCAGCAGTGATAGGATTGGAGAGGTTCGGTGAGCAAATGAAGACCCTTTGAAGTCATATTGCATGGTACCCATTCCACGGGTCTCAACTCTCCAGGTTTAAGGTATTCTTCCTTCAGCTAAAACATGCATGTGGAACCCAGAGTATGATCAACCGTGTGATCGGGAGGCGTGTTCCAATATGTCTCAGTTTTCGTCCCCTGGTACTCGGGTGCAACATTCCAGACGCTTTACTAACACTCTCCCGACTTGGAGAGTCAGTGCCTTTAACCTCCTGTTTGGCCCAGTTTGCAATTTCTGCGGAAGATGAACAGGAATAGGGAGAACCAATGAGAGACTAGCTGGAGGTGTCTGGACGGGCAAATTTAACTCTCATTTCCCACCAGGAAGAGGAATTAACCAAAGGCTCAGCGTGCCGTGCCGGAACCAGATTAGGGCCTGAAGCCATCCTGCGGTGTTGCGGCCAGCTCACGAGAAAGCGAGTTGAAGAAAGGAGCTCAGGGGCACTGTAATTCACAAACCTGCAGAGTTATAAATGACAGCTATCGTCCAAAAATATACTGAAGTAAGGCTGCCAAGAGGACTTGAAAGCGGGGCAGAATTGCAGGAAACCGATTTCAGGAGGTAGACTGGAATTGCATTTAAAGCATAGGAAAAGAGGCAGAACGTCCACAATGATGCACTTGGCCAAAAAGGGCGTATGCGTTTTTTCCTGAATATATTCAGGAAAAAACGCATACGCCCTTTTTGGCCAACCAAGCAAGCTTGCAAAGGAAATCTGCACTACAGTGAAGTCTCACTTCCCCCCGGTCAAAAGGGCCATCTGAAAAAAGTGTAAAATCCAGAAAGGCAGGACAGGCCATGGAGAACTGGGAGCCTTGTTATGCTGATGGGCGGGATGTCAATTGCCAACAGCCACTCGGGAGAAGTGTATGGTGTTTCCTGAAACATCTAAAAAACAAAGCAACAGAGCCTAGGGCACTTCCACTTATGGTCCTATAGCTTAGGGAAATTAAAATCAAAAGACACAGCCACCCCAAAGGTTGGGACGGCTCTGTTTACAAGAACCTGGTTTACGGTACAAGTTCAATATCGCAGAAAGTGAAAAATGGATAAAGAAGTTGTGGTACTTACGTACAATGCAGTATCACTCAGCAATGAAATCTATGTCATCAGGCCCGTAGCAGCATAATGAGTGGATTCAGGTACGATGATTCTAACTGAAATAAGTCACACAGAAAAAGAAACATCATAAGATATCACTAATACACGGAATGTAACCTTGGCTACACAGGAACTGAATTACAAAACAGAACAGGGTCTCAAATTTAGAAAACCAACTTATGCTTGCTTAAGGGGAAAGGTGAGTTGGGGTGCTGCATAAAACCAGAGATTGAAATGAGCACAGATAAAGTTCCTTAAGCCAAATATGGAATAGACAAGAGCTACTCCTTGCTCAACGAAATGGACTCAACACCCCATATTAAATGCCTAAGAGTGTACCTGACTAGGAAGTATCTTAAAACCTATGGATTGCTATGTCTCTGAAAGAGAATCAAGTGTGTGTACAGGGGCATAAACGCAGCAGTGATAGGATTGGAGAGGTTCGGTGAGCAAATGAAGACCCTTTGAAGTCATATTGCATGGTACCCATTCCACGGGTCTCAACTCTCCAGGTTTAAGGTATTCTTCCTTCAGCTAAAACATGCATGTGGAACCCAGAGTATGATCAACCGTGTGATCGGGAGACGTGTTCCAATATGTCTCAGTTTTCGTCCCCTGGTACTCGGGTGCAACATTCCAGACGCTTTACTAACACTCTCCCGACTTGGAGAGTCAGTGCCTTTAACCTCCTGTTTGGCCCAGTTTGCAATTTCTGCGGAAGATGAACAGGAATAGGCAGAACCAATGAGAGACTAGCTGGAGGTGTGTGGACGGGCAAATTTAACTCTCATTTCCCACCAGGAAGAGGAATTAACCAAAGGCTCAGCGTGCCGTGCCGGAACCAGATTAGGGCCTGAAGCCATCCTGCGGTGTTGCGGCCAGCTCACGAGAAAGCGAGTTGAAGAAAGGAGCTCAGGGGCACTGTAATTCACAAACCTGCAGAGTTATAAATGACAGCTATCGTCCAAAAATATACTGAAGTAAGGCTGCCAAGAGGACTTGAAAGCGGGGCAGAATTGCAGGAAACCGATTTCAGGAGGTAGACTGGAATTGCATTTAAAGCATAGGAAAAGAGGCAGAACGTCCACAATGATGCACTTGGCCAAAAAGGGCGTATGCGTTTTTTCCTGAATATATTCAGGAAAAAACGCATACGCCCTTTTTGGCCAACCAAGCAAGCTTGCAAAGGAAATCTGCACTACAATGAAGTCTCACTTCCCCCAGGTCAAAAGGGCCATCTGAAAAAAGTGTAAAATCCAGAAAGGCAGGACAGGCCATGGAGAACTGGGAGCCTTGTTATGCTGATGGGCGGGATGTCAATTGCCAACAGCCACTCGGGAGAAGTGTATGGTGTTTCCTGAAACATCTAAAAAACAAAGCAACAGAGCCTAGGGCACTTCCACTTATGGTCCTATAGTTTAGGGAAATTAAAATCAAAAGACACAGCCACCCCAAAGGTTGGGACGGCTCTGTTTACAAGAACCTGGTTTACGGTACAAGTTCAATATCGCAGAAAGTGAATAATGGATAAAGAAGTTGTGGTACTTACGTACAATGCAGTATCACTCAGAAATGAAATCTATGTCATCAGGCCTGTAGCAGCATAATGAGTGGATTCAGGTATGATGATTCTAACTGAAATAAGTCACACAGGAAAAGAAACATCATAAGATATCACTAATACACGGAATGTAAACTTGGCTACACAGGAACTGAATTCCAAAACAGAACAGGGTCTCAAATTTAGAAACCCAACTTATGCTTGCTTAAGGGGAAAGGTGAGTCGGGGTGCTGCATAAAACCAGAGATTGAAATGAGCACAGATAAAGTTCCTTAAGCCAAATATGGAATAGACAAGAGCTACTCCTTGCTCAACGAAATGGACTCAACACCCCATATTAAATGCCTAAGAGTGTACCTGACTAGGAAGTATCTTAAAACCTATGGATTGCTATGTCTCTGAAAGAGAATCAAGTGTGTGTACAGGGGCATAAACGCAGCAGTGATAGGATTGGAGAGGTTCGGTGAGCAAATGAAGACCCTTTGAAGTCATATTGCATGGTACCCATTCCACGGGTCTCAACTCTCCAGGTTTAAGGTATTCTTCCTTCAGCTAAAACATGCATGTGGAACCCAGAGTATGATCAACCGTGTGATCGGGAGACGTGTTCCAATATGTCTCAGTTTTCGTCCCCTGGTACTCGGGTGCAACATTCCAGACGCTTTACTAACACTCTCCCGACTTGGAGAGTCAGTGCCTTTAACCTCCTGTTTGGCCCAGTTTGCAATTTCTGCGGAAGATGAACAGGAATAGGGAGAACCAATGACAGACTAGCTGGAGGTGTGTGGACGGGCAAATTTAACTCTCATTTCCCACCAGGAAGAGGAATTAACCAAAGGCTCAGCGTGCCGTGCCGGAACCAGATTAGGGCCTGAAGCCATCCTGCGGTGTTGCGGCCAGCTCACGAGAAAGCGAGTTGAAGAAAGGAGCTCAGGGGCACTGTAATTCACAAACCTGCAGAGTTATAAATGACAGCTATCGTCCAAAAATATACTGAAGTAAGGCTGCCAAGAGGACTTGAAAGCGGGGCAGAATTGCAGGAAACCGATTTCAGGAGGTAGACTGGAATTGCATTGAAAGCATAGGAAAAGAGGCAGAACGTCCACAATGATGCACTTGGCCAAAAAGGGCGTATGCGTTTTTTCCTGAATATATTCAGGAAAAAACGCATACGCCCTTTTTGGCCAACCAAGCAAGCTTGCAAAGGAAATCTGCACTACAGTGAAGTCTCACTTCCCCCCGGTCAAAAGGGCCATCTGAAAAAAGTGTAAAATCCAGAAAGGCAGGACAGGCCATGGAGAACTGGGAGCCTTGTTATGCTGATGGGCGGGATGTCAATTGCCAATAGCCACTCGGGAGAAGTGTATGGTGTTTCCTGAAACATCTAAAAAACAAAGCAACAGAGCCTAGGGCACTTCCACTTATGGTCCTATAGCTTAGGGAAATTAAAATCAAAAGACACAGCCACCCCAAAGGTTGGGACGGCTCTGTTTACAAGAACCTGGTTTACGGTACAAGTTCAATATCGCAGAAAGTGAAAAATGGATAAAGAAGTTGTGGTACTTACGTACAATGCAGTATCAATCAGCAATGAAATCTATGTCATCAGGCCCGTAGCAGCATAATGAGTGGATTCAGGTACGATGATTCTAACTGAAATAAGTCACACAGAAAAAGAAACATCATAAGATATCACTAATACACGGAATGTAACCTTGGCTACACAGGAACTGAATTACAAAACAGAACAGGGTCTCAAATTTAGAAACCCAACTTATGCTTGCTTAAGGGGAAAGGTGAGTTGGGGTGCTGCATAAAACCAGAGATTGAAATGAGCACAGATAAAGTTCCTTAAGCCAAATATGGAATAGACAAGAGCTACTCCTTGCTCAACGAAATGGACTCAACACCCCATATTAAATGCCTAAGAGTGTACCTGACTAGGAAGTATCTTAAAACCTATGGATTGCTATGTCTCTGAAAGAGAATCAAGTGTGTGTACAGGGGCATAAACGCAGCAGTGATAGGATTGGAGAGGTTCGGTGAGCAAATGAAGACCCTTTGAAGTCATATTGCATGGTACCCATTCCACGGGTCTCAACTCTCCAGGTTTAAGGTATTCTTCCTTCAGCTAAAACATGCATGTGGAACCCAGAGTATGATCAACCGTGTGATCGGGAGACGTGTTCCAATATGTCTCAGTTTTCGTCCCCTGGTACTCGGGTGCAACATTCCAGACGCTTTACTAACACTCTCCCGACTTGGAGAGTCAGTGCCTTTAACCTCCTGTTTGGCCCAGTTTGCAATTTCTGCGGAAGATGAACAGGAATAGGGAGAACCAATGACAGACTAGCTGGAGGTGTGTGGACGGGCAAATTTAACTCTCATTTCCCACCAGGAAGAGGAATTAACCAAAGGCTCAGCGTGCCGTGCCGGAACCAGATTAGGGCCTGAAGCCATCCTGCGGGGTTGCGGCCAGCTCACGAGAAAGCGAGTTGAAGAAAGGAGCTCAGGGGCACTGTAATTCACAAACCTGCAGAGTTATAAATGACAGCTATCGTCCAAAAATATACTGAAGTAAGGCTGCCAAGAGGACTTGAAAGCGGGGCAGAATTGCAGGAAACCGATTTCAGGAGGTAGACTGGAATTGCATTGAAAGCATAGGAAAAGAGGCAGAACGTCCACAATGATGCACTTGGCCAAAAAGGGCGTATGCGTTTTTTCCTGAATATATTCAGGAAAAAACGCATACGCCCTTTTTGGCCAACCAAGCAAGCTTGCAAAGGAAATCTGCACTACAGTGAAGTCTCACTTCCCCCCGGTCAAAAGGGCCATCTGAAAAAAGTGTAAAATCCAGAAAGGCAGGACAGGCCATGGAGAACTGGGAGCCTTGTTATGCTGATGGGCGGGATGTCAATTGCCAACAGCCACTCGGGAGAAGTGTATGGTGTTTCCTGAAACATCTAAAAAACAAAGCAACAGAGCCTAGGGCACTTCCACTTATGGTCCTATAGCTTAGGGAAATTAAAATCAAAAGACACAGCCACCCCAAAGGTTGGGACGGCTCTGTTTACAAGAACCTGGTTTACGGTACAAGTTCAATATCGCAGAAAGTGAAAAATGGATAAAGAAGTTGTGGTACTTACGTACAATGCAGTATCACTCAGCAATGAAATCTATGTCATCAGGCCCGTAGCAGCATAATGAGTGGATTCAGGTACGATGATTCTAACTGAAATAAGTCACACAGAAAAAGAAACATCATAAGATATCACTAATACACGGAATGTAACCTTGGCTACACAGGAACTGAATTACAAAACAGAACAGGGTCTCAAATTTAGAAACCCAACTTATGCTTGCTTAAGGGGAAAGGTGAGTTGGGGTGCTGCATAAAACCAGAGATTGAAATGAGCACAGATAAAGTTCCTTAAGCCAAATATGGAATAGACAAGAGCTACTCCTTGCTCAACGAAATGGACTCAACACCCCATATTAAATGCCTAAGAGTGTACCTGACTAGGAAGTATCTTAAAACCTATGGATTGCTATGTCTCTGAAAGAGAATCAAGTGTGTGTACAGGGGCATAAACGCAGCAGTGATAGGATTGGAGAGGTTCGGTGAGCAAATGAAGACCCTTTGAAGTCATATTGCATGGTACCCATTCCACGGGTCTCAACTCTCCAGGTTTAAGGTATTCTTCCTTCAGCTAAAACATGCATGTGGAACCCAGAGTATGATCAACCGTGTGATCGGGAGACGTGTTCCAATATGTCTCAGTTTTCGTCCCCTGGTACTCGGGTGCAACATTCCAGACGCTTTACTAACACTCTCCCGACTTGGAGAGTCAGTGCCTTTAACCTCCTGTTTGGCCCAGTTTGCAATTTCTGCGGAAGATGAACAGGAATAGGGAGAACCAATGAGAGACTAGCTGGAGGTGTCTGGACGGGCAAATTTAACTCTCATTTCCCACCAGGAAGAGGAATTAACCAAAGGCTCAGCGTGCCGTGCCGGAACCAGATTAGGGCCTGAAGCCATCCTGCGGGGTTGCGGCCAGCTCACGAGAAAGCGAGTTGAAGAAAGGAGCTCAGGGGCACTGTAATTCACAAACCTGCAGAGTTATAAATGACAGCTATCGTCCAAAAATATACTGAAGTAAGGCTGCCAAGAGGACTTGAAAGCGGGGCAGAATTGCAGGAAACCGATTTCAGGAGGTAGACTGGAATTGCATTGAAAGCATAGGAAAAGAGGCAGAACGTCCACAATGATGCACTTGGCCAAAAAGGGCGTATGCGTTTTTTCCTGAATATATTCAGGAAAAAACGCATACGCCCTTTTTGGCCAACCAAGCAAGCTTGCAAAGGAAATCTGCACTACAGTGAAGTCTCACTTCCCCCCGGTCAAAAGGGCCATCTGAAAAAAGTGTAAAATCCAGAAAGGCAGGACAGGCCATGGAGAACTGGGAGCCTTGTTATGCTGATGGGCGGGATGTCAATTGCCAACAGCCACTCGGGAGAAGTGTATGGTGTTTCCTGAAACATCTAAAAAACAAAGCAACAGAGCCTAGGGCACTTCCACTTATGGTCCTATAGCTTAGGGAAATTAAAATCAAAAGACACAGCCACCCCAAAGGTTGGGACGGCTCTGTTTACAAGAACCTGGTTTACGGTACAAGTTCAATATCGCAGAAAGTGAAAAATGGATAAAGAAGTTGTGGTACTTACGTACAATGCAGTATCACTCAGCAATGAAATCTATGTCATCAGGCCCGTAGCAGCATAATGAGTGGATTCAGGTACGATGATTCTAACTGAAATAAGTCACACAGAAAAAGAAACATCATAAGATATCACTAATACACGGAATGTAAACTTGGCTACACAGGAACTGAATTACAAAACAGAACAGGGTCTCAAATTTAGAAACCCAACTTATGCTTGCTTAAGGGGAAAGGTGAGTTGGGGTGCTGCATAAAACCAGAGATTGAAATGAGCACAGATAAAGTTCCTTAAGCCAAATATGGAATAGACAAGAGCTACTCCTTGCTCAACGAAATGGACTCAACACCCCATATTAAATGCCTAAGAGTGTACCTGACTAGGAAGTATCTTAAAACCTATGGATTGCTATGTCTCTGAAAGAGAATCAAGTGTGTGTACAGGGGCATAAACGCAGCAGTGATAGGATTGGAGAGGTTCGGTGAGCAAATGAAGACCCTTTGAAGTCATATTGCATGGTACCCATTCCACGGGTCTCAACTCTCCAGGTTTAAGGTATTCTTCCTTCAGCTAAAACATGCATGTGGAACCCAGAGTATGATCAACCGTGTGATCGGGAGACGTGTTCCAATATGTCTCAGTTTTCGTCCCCTGGTACTCGGGTGCAACATTCCAGACGCTTTATTAACACTCTCCCGACTTGGAGAGTCAGTGCCTTTAACCTCCTGTTTGGCCCAGTTTGCAATTTCTGCGGAAGATGAACAGGAATAGGGAGAACCAATGAGAGACTAGCTGGAGGTGTCTGGACGGGCAAATTTAACTCTCATTTCCCACCAGGAAGAGGAATTAACCAAAGGCTCAGCGTGCCGTGCCGGAACCAGATTAGGGCCTGAAGCCATCCTGCGGGGTTGCGGCCAGCTCACGAGAAAGCGAGTTGAAGAAAGGAGCTCAGGGGCACTGTAATTCACAAACCTGCAGAGTTATAAATGACAGCTATCGTCCAAAAATATACTGAAGTAAGGCTGCCAAGAGGACTTGAAAGCGGGGCAGAATTGCAGGAAACCGATTTCAGGAGGTAGACTGGAATTGCATTTAAAGCATAGGAAAAGAGGCAGAACGTCCACAATGATGCACTTGGCCAAAAAGTGCGTATGCGTTTTTTCCTGAATATATTCAGGAAAAAACGCATACGCCCTTTTTGGCCAACCAAGCAAGCTTGCAAAGGAAATCTGCACTACAGTGAAGTCTCACTTCCCCCCGGTCAAAAGGGCCATCTGAAAAAAGTGTAAAATCCAGAAAGGCAGGACAGGCCATGGAGAACTGGGAGCCTTGTTATGCTGATGGGCGGGATGTCAATTGCCAACAGCCACTCGGGAGAAGTGTATGGTGTTTCCTGAAACATCTAAAAAACAAAGCAACAGAGCCTAGGGCACTTCCACTTATGGTCCTATAGCTTAGGGAAATTAAAATCAAAAGACACAGCCACCCCAAAGGTTGGGACGGCTCTGTTTACAAGAACCTGGTTTACGGTACAAGTTCAATATCGCAGAAAGTGAAAAATGGATAAAGAAGTTGTGGTACTTACGTACAATGCAGTATCACTCAGCAATGAAATCTATGTCATCAGGCCCGTAGCAGCATAATGAGTGGATTCAGGTACGATGATTCTAACTGAAATAAGTCACACAGAAAAAGAAACATCATAAGATATCACTAATACACGGAATGTAACCTTGGCTACACAGGAACTGAATTACAAAACAGAACAGGGTCTCAAATTTAGAAAACCAACTTATGCTTGCTTAAGGGGAAAGGTGAGTTGGGGTGCTGCATAAAACCAGAGATTGAAATGAGCACAGATAAAGTTCCTTAAGCCAAATATGGAATAGACAAGAGCTACTCCTTGCTCAACGAAATGGACTCAACACCCCATATTAAATGCCTAAGAGTGTACCTGACTAGGAAGTATCTTAAAACCTATGGATTGCTATGTCTCCGAAAGAGAATCAAGTGTGTGTACAGGGGCATAAACGCAGCAGTGATAGGATTGGAGAGGTTCGGTGAGCAAATGAAGACCCTTTGAAGTCATATTGCATGGTACCCATTCCACGGGTCTCAACTCTCCAGGTTTAAGGTATTCTTCCTTCAGCTAAAACATGCATGTGGAACCCAGAGTATGATCAACCGTGTGATCGGGAGACGTGTTCCAATATGTCTCAGTTTTCGTCCCCTGGTACTCGGGTGCAACATTCCAGACGCTTTACTAACACTCTCCCGACTTGGAGAGTCAGTGCCTTTAACCTCCTGTTTGGCCCAGTTTGCAATTTCTGCGGAAGATGAACAGGAATAGGGAGAACCAATGACAGACTAGCTGGAGGTGTGTGGACGGGCAAATTTAACTCTCATTTCCCACCAGGAAGAGGAATTAACCAAAGGCTCAGCGTGCCGTGCCGGAACCAGATTAGGGCCTGAAGCCATCCTGCGGTGTTGCGGCCAGCTCACGAGAAAGCGAGTTGAAGAAAGGAGCTCAGGGGCACTGTAATTCACAAACCTGCAGAGTTATAAATGACAGCTATCGTCCAAAAATATACTGAAGTAAGGCTGCCAAGAGGACTTGAAAGCGGGGCAGAATTGCAGGAAACCGATTTCAGGAGGTAGACTGGAATTGCATTGAAAGCATAGGAAAAGAGGCAGAACGTCCACAATGATGCACTTGGCCAAAAAGGGCGTATGCGTTTTTTCCTGAATATATTCAGGAAAAAACGCATACGCCCTTTTTGGCCAACCAAGCAAGCTTGCAAAGGAAATCTGCACTACAGTGAAGTCTCACTTCCCCCCGGTCAAAAGGGCCATCTGAAAAAAGTGTAAAATCCAGAAAGGCAGGACAGGCCATGGAGAACTGGGAGCCTTGTTATGCTGATGGGCGGGATGTCAATTGCCAACAGCCACTCGGGAGAAGTGTATGGTGTTTCCTGAAACATCTAAAA
This sequence comes from Lagenorhynchus albirostris, assembly GCF_949774975.1. NCBI lineage: Eukaryota > Metazoa > Chordata > Mammalia > Artiodactyla > Delphinidae > Lagenorhynchus > Lagenorhynchus albirostris. The sequence continues at coordinate 391,381 of NW_026783590.1, read as the reverse complement.
AACAAAGCAACAGAGCCTAGGGCACTTCCACTTATGGTCCTATAGCTTAGGGAAATTAAAATCAAAAGACACAGCCACCCCAAAGGTTGGGACGGCTCTGTTTACAAGAACCTGGTTTACGGTACAAGTTCAATATCGCAGAAAGTGAAAAATGGATAAAGAAGTTGTGGTACTTACGTACAATGCAGTATCACTCAGCAATGAAATCTATGTCATCAGGCCCGTAGCAGCATAATGAGTGGATTCAGGTACGATGATTCTAACTGAAATAAGTCACACAGAAAAAGAAACATCATAAGATATCACTAATACACGGAATGTAACCTTGGCTACACAGGAACTGAATTACAAAACAGAACAGGGTCTCAAATTTAGAAAACCAACTTATGCTTGCTTAAGGGGAAAGGTGAGTTGGGGTGCTGCATAAAACCAGAGATTGAAATGAGCACAGATAAAGTTCCTTAAGCCAAATATGGAATAGACAAGAGCTACTCCTTGCTCAACGAAATGGACTCAACACCCCATATTAAATGCCTAAGAGTGTACCTGACTAGGAAGTATCTTAAAACCTATGGATTGCTATGTCTCTGAAAGAGAATCAAGTGTGTGTACAGGGGCATAAACGCAGCAGTGATAGGATTGGAGAGGTTCGGTGAGCAAATGAAGACCCTTTGAAGTCATATTGCATGGTACCCATTCCACGGGTCTCAACTCTCCAGGTTTAAGGTATTCTTCCTTCAGCTAAAACATGCATGTGGAACCCAGAGTATGATCAACCGTGTGATCGGGAGACGTGTTCCAATATGTCTCAGTTTTCGTCCCCTGGTACTCGGGTGCAACATTCCAGACGCTTTACTAACACTCTCCCGACTTGGAGAGTCAGTGCCTTTAACCTCCTGTTTGGCCCAGTTTGCAATTTCTGCGGAAGATGAACAGGAATAGGGAGAACCAATGAGAGACTAGCTGGAGGTGTCTGGACGGGCAAATTTAACTCTCATTTCCCACCAGGAAGAGGAATTAACCAAAGGCTCAGCGTGCCGTGCCGGAACCAGATTAGGGCCTGAAGCCATCCTGCGGTGTTGCGGCCAGCTCACGAGAAAGCGAGTTGAAGAAAGGAGCTCAGGGGCACTGTAATTCACAAACCTGCAGAGTTATAAATGACAGCTATCGTCCAAAAATATACTGAAGTAAGGCTGCCAAGAGGACTTGAAAGCGGGGCAGAATTGCAGGAAACCGATTTCAGGAGGTAGACTGGAATTGCATTGAAAGCATAGGAAAAGAGGCAGAACGTCCACAATGATGCACTTGGCCAAAAAGGGCGTATGCGTTTTTTCCTGAATATATTCAGGAAAAAACGCATACGCCCTTTTTGGCCAACCAAGCAAGCTTGCAAAGGAAATCTGCACTACAGTGAAGTCTCACTTCCCCCCGGTCAAAAGGGCCATCTGAAAAAAGTGTAAAATCCAGAAAGGCAGGACAGGCCATGGAGAACTGGGAGCCTTGTTATGCTGATGGGCGGGATGTCAATTGCCAACAGCCACTCGGGAGAAGTGTATGGTGTTTCCTGAAACATCTAAAAAACAAAGCAACAGAGCCTAGGGCACTTCCACTTATGGTCCTATAGCTTAGGGAAATTAAAATCAAAAGACACAGCCACCCCAAAGGTTGGGACGGCTCTGTTTACAAGAACCTGGTTTACGGTACAAGTTCAATATCGCAGAAAGTGAAAAATGGATAAAGAAGTTGTGGTACTTACGTACAATGCAGTATCACTCAGCAATGAAATCTATGTCATCAGGCCCGTAGCAGCATAATGAGTGGATTCAGGTACGATGATTCTAACTGAAATAAGTCACACAGAAAAAGAAACATCATAAGATATCACTAATACACGGAATGTAACCTTGGCTACACAGGAACTGAATTACAAAACAGAACAGGGTCTCAAATTTAGAAACCCAACTTATGCTTGCTTAAGGGGAAAGGTAAGTTGGGGTGCTGCATAAAACCAGAGATTGAAATGAGCACAGATAAAGTTCCTTAAGCCAAATATGGAATAGACAAGAGCTACTCCTTGCTCAACGAAATGGACTCAACACCCCATATTAAATGCCTAAGAGTGTACCTGACTAGGAAGTATCTTAAAACCTATGGATTGCTATGTCTCTGAAAGAGAATCAAGTGTGTGTACAGGGGCATAAACGCAGCAGTGATAGGATTGGAGAGGTTCGGTGAGCAAATGAAGACCCTTTGAAGTCATATTGCATGGTACCCATTCCACGGGTCTCAACTCTCCAGGTTTAAGGTATTCTTCCTTCAGCTAAAACATGCATGTGGAACCCAGAGTATGATCAACCGTGTGATCGGGAGACGTGTTCCAATATGTCTCAGTTTTCGTCCCCTGGTACTCGGGTGCAACATTCCAGACGCTTTACTAACACTCTCCCGACTTGGAGAGTCAGTGCCTTTAACCTCCTGTTTGGCCCAGTTTGCAATTTCTGCGGAAGATGAACAGGAATAGGGAGAACCAATGACAGACTAGCTGGAGGTGTCTGGACGGGCAAATTTAACTCTCATTTCCCACCAGGAAGAGGAATTAACCAAAGGCTCAGCGTGCCGTGCCGGAACCAGATTAGGGCCTGAAGCCATCCTGCGGGGTTGCGGCCAGCTCACGAGAAAGCGAGTTGAAGAAAGGAGCTCAGGGGCACTGTAATTCACAAACCTGCAGAGTTATAAATGACAGCTATCGTCCAAAAATATACTGAAGTAAGGCTGCCAAGAGGACTTGAAAGCGGGGCAGAATTGCAGGAAACCGATTTCAGGAGGTAGACTGGAATTGCATTGAAAGCATAGGAAAAGAGGCAGAACGTCCACAATGATGCACTTGGCCAAAAAGGGCGTATGCGTTTTTTCCTGAATATATTCAGGAAAAAACGCATACGCCCTTTTTGGCCAACCAAGCAAGCTTGCAAAGGAAATCTGCACTACAGTGAAGTCTCACTTCCCCCCGGTCAAAAGGGCCATCTGAAAAAAGTGTAAAATCCAGAAAGGCAGGACAGGCCATGGAGAACTGGGAGCCTTGTTATGCTGATGGGCGGGATGTCAATTGCCAACAGCCACTCGGGAGAAGTGTATGGTGTTTCCTGAAACATCTAAAAAACAAAGCAACAGAGCCTAGGGCACTTCCACTTATGGTCCTATAGCTTAGGGAAATTAAAATCAAAAGACACAGCCACCCCAAAGGTTGGGACGGCTCTGTTTACAAGAACCTGGTTTACGGTACAAGTTCAATATCGCAGAAAGTGAAAAATGGATAAAGAAGTTGTGGTACTTACGTACAATGCAGTATCACTCAGCAATGAAATCTATGTCATCAGGCCCGTAGCAGCATAATGAGTGGATTCAGGTACGATGATTCTAACTGAAATAAGTCACACAGAAAAAGAAACATCATAAGATATCACTAATACACGGAATGTAAACTTGGCTACACAGGAACTGAATTACAAAACAGAACAGGGTCTCAAATTTAGAAACCCAACTTATGCTTGCTTAAGGGGAAAGGTGAGTTGGGGTGCTGCATAAAACCAGAGATTGAAATGAGCACAGATAAAGTTCCTTAAGCCAAATATGGAATAGACAAGAGCTACTCCTTGCTCAACGAAATGGACTCAACACCCCATATTAAATGCCTAAGAGTGTACCTGACTAGGAAGTATCTTAAAACCTATGGATTGCTATGTCTCTGAAAGAGAATCAAGTGTGTGTACAGGGGCATAAACGCAGCAGTGATAGGATTGGAGAGGTTCGGTGAGCAAATGAAGACCCTTTGAAGTCATATTGCATGGTACCCATTCCACGGGTCTCAACTCTCCAGGTTTAAGGTATTCTTCCTTCAGCTAAAACATGCATGTGGAACCCAGAGTATGATCAACCGTGTGATCGGGAGACGTGTTCCAATATGTCTCAGTTTTCGTCCCCTGGTACTCGGGTGCAACATTCCAGACGCTTTATTAACACTCTCCCGACTTGGAGAGTCAGTGCCTTTAACCTCCTGTTTGGCCCAGTTTGCAATTTCTGCGGAAGATGAACAGGAATAGGGAGAACCAATGAGAGACTAGCTGGAGGTGTCTGGACGGGCAAATTTAACTCTCATTTCCCACCAGGAAGAGGAATTAACCAAAGGCTCAGCGTGCCGTGCCGGAACCAGATTAGGGCCTGAAGCCATCCTGCGGGGTTGCGGCCAGCTCACGAGAAAGCGAGTTGAAGAAAGGAGCTCAGGGGCACTGTAATTCACAAACCTGCAGAGTTATAAATGACAGCTATCGTCCAAAAATATACTGAAGTAAGGCTGCCAAGAGGACTTGAAAGCGGGGCAGAATTGCAGGAAACCGATTTCAGGAGGTAGACTGGAATTGCATTTAAAGCATAGGAAAAGAGGCAGAACGTCCACAATGATGCACTTGGCCAAAAAGGGCGTATGCGTTTTTTCCTGAATATATTCAGGAAAAAACGCATACGCCCTTTTTGGCCAACCAAGCAAGCTTGCAAAGGAAATCTGCACTACAGTGAAGTCTCACTTCCCCCCGGTCAAAAGGGCCATCTGAAAAAAGTGTAAAATCCAGAAAGGCAGGACAGGCCATGGAGAACTGGGAGCCTTGTTATGCTGATGGGCGGGATGTCAATTGCCAACAGCCACTCGGGAGAAGTGTATGGTGTTTCCTGAAACATCTAAAAAACAAAGCAACAGAGCCTAGGGCACTTCCACTTATGGTCCTATAGCTTAGGGAAATTAAAATCAAAAGACACAGCCACCCCAAAGGTTGGGACGGCTCTGTTTACAAGAACCTGGTTTACGGTACAAGTTCAATATCGCAGAAAGTGAAAAATGGATAAAGAAGTTGTGGTACTTACGTACAATGCAGTATCACTCAGCAATGAAATCTATGTCATCAGGCCCGTAGCAGCATAATGAGTGGATTCAGGTACGATGATTCTAACTGAAATAAGTCACACAGAAAAAGAAACATCATAAGATATCACTAATACACGGAATGTAACCTTGGCTACACAGGAACTGAATTACAAAACAGAACAGGGTCTCAAATTTAGAAAACCAACTTATGCTTGCTTAAGGGGAAAGGTGAGTTGGGGTGCTGCATAAAACCAGAGATTGAAATGAGCACAGATAAAGTTCCTTAAGCCAAATATGGAATAGACAAGAGCTACTCCTTGCTCAACGAAATGGACTCAACACCCCATATTAAATGCCTAAGAGTGTACCTGACTAGGAAGTATCTTAAAACCTATGGATTGCTATGTCTCCGAAAGAGAATCAAGTGTGTGTACAGGGGCATAAACGCAGCAGTGATAGGATTGGAGAGGTTCGGTGAGCAAATGAAGACCCTTTGAAGTCATATTGCATGGTACCCATTCCACGGGTCTCAACTCTCCAGGTTTAAGGTATTCTTCCTTCAGCTAAAACATGCATGTGGAACCCAGAGTATGATCAACCGTGTGATCGGGAGACGTGTTCCAATATGTCTCAGTTTTCGTCCCCTTGTACTCGGGTGCAACATTCCAGACGCTTTACTAACACTCTCCCGACTTGGAGAGTCAGTGCCTTTAACCTCCTGTTTGGCCCAGTTTGCAATTTCTGCGGAAGATGAACAGGAATAGGGAGAACCAATGAGAGACTAGCTGGAGGTGTCTGGACGGGCAAATTTAACTCTCATTTCCCACCAGGAAGAGGAATTAACCAAAGGCTCAGCGTGCCGTGCCGGAACCAGATTAGGGCCTGAAGCCATCCTGCGGTGTTGCGGCCAGCTCACGAGAAAGCGAGTTGAAGAAAGGAGCTCAGGGGCACTGTAATTCACAAACCTGCAGAGTTATAAATGACAGCTATCGTCCAAAAATATACTGAAGTAAGGCTGCCAAGAGGACTTGAAAGCGGGGCAGAATTGCAGGAAACCGATTTCAGGAGGTAGACTGGAATTGCATTGAAAGCATAGGAAAAGAGGCAGAACGTCCACAATGATGCACTTGGCCAAAAAGGGCGTATGCGTTTTTTCCTGAATATATTCAGGAAAAAACGCATACGCCCTTTTTGGCCAACCAAGCAAGCTTGCAAAGGAAATCTGCACTACAATGAAGTCTCACTTCCCCCCGGTCAAAAGGGCCATCTGAAAAAAGTGTAAAATCCAGAAAGGCAGGACAGGCCATGGAGAACTGGGAGCCTTGTTATGCTGATGGGCGGGATGTCAATTGCCAACAGCCACTCGGGAGAAGTGTATGGTGTTTCCTGAAACATCTAAAAAACAAAGCAACAGAGCCTAGGGCACTTCCACTTATGGTCCTATAGCTTAGGGAAATTAAAATCAAAAGACACAGCCACCCCAAAGGTTGGGACGGCTCTGTTTACAAGAACCTGGTTTACGGTACAAGTTCAATATCGCAGAAAGTGAATAATGGATAAAGAAGTTGTGGTACTTACGTACAATGCAGTATCACTCAGAAATGAAATCTATGTCATCAGGCCTGTAGCAGCATAATGAGTGGATTCAGGTATGATGATTCTAACTGAAATAAGTCACACAGAAAAAGAAACATCATAAGATATCACTAATACACGGAATGTAAACTTGGCTACACAGGAACTGAATTACAAAACAGAACAGGGTCTCAAATTTAGAAACCCAACTTATTCTTGCTTAAGGGGAAAGGTGAGTTGGGGTGCTGCATAAAACCAGAGATTGAAATGAGCACAGATAAAGTTCCTTAAGCCAAATATGGAATAGACAAGAGCTACTCCTTGCTCAACGAAATGGACTCAACACCCCATATTAAATGCCTAAGAGTGTACCTGACTAGGAAGTATCTTAAAACCTATGGATTGCTATGTCTCCGAAAGAGAATCAAGTGTGTGTACAGGGGCATAAACGCAGCAGTGATAGGATTGGAGAGGTTCGGTGAGCAAATGAAGACCCTTTGAAGTCATATTGCATGGTACCCATTCCACGGGTCTCAACTCTCCAGGTTTAAGGTATTCTTCCTTCAGCTAAAACATGCATGTGGAACCCAGAGTATGATCAACCGTGTGATCGGGAGACGTGTTCCAATATGTCTCAGTTTTCGTCCCCTGGTACTCGGGTGCAACATTCCAGACGCTTTACTAACACTCTCCCGACTTGGAGAGTCAGTGCCTTTAACCTCCTGTTTGGCCCAGTTTGCAATTTCTGCGGAAGATGAACAGGAATAGGGAGAACCAATGAGAGACTAGCTGGAGGTGTCTGGACGGGCAAATTTAACTCTCATTTCCCACCAGGAAGAGGAATTAACCAAAGGCTCAGCGTGCTGTCCCGGAACCAGATTAGGGCCTGAAGCCATCCTGCAGTGTTGCGGCCAGCTCACGAGAAAGCGAGTTGAAGAAAGGAGCTCAGGGGCACTGTAATTCACAAACCTGCAGAGTTATAAATGACAGCTATTGTCCAAAAATATACTGAAGTAAGGCTGCCAAGAGGACTTGAAAGCGGGGCAGAATTGCAGGAAACCGATTTCAGGAGGTAGACTGGAATTGCATTTAAAGCATAGGAAAAGAGGCAGAACGTCCACAATGATGCACTTGGCCAAAAGGGCGTATGCGTTTTTTCCTGAATATATTCAGGAAAAAACGCATACGCCCTTTTTGGCCAACCAAGCAAGCTTGCAAAGGAAATCTGCACTACAATGAAGTCTCACTTCCCCCCGGTCCAAAGGGCCATCTGAAAAAAGTGTAAAATCCAGAAAGGCAGGACAGGCCATGGAGAACTGGGAGCCTTGTTACGCTGATGGGTGGGATGTAAATTGCCAACAGCCACTCGGAAGAAGTGTATGGTGTTTCCTGAAACATCTAAAAAACAAAGCAACAGAGCCTAGGGCACTTCCACTTATGGTCCTATAGCTTAGGGAAATTAAAATCAAAAGACACAGCCACCCCAAAGGTTCGGACGGCTCTGTTTACAAGAACCTGGTTTACGGTACAAGTTCAATATCGCAGAAAGTGAAAAATGGATAAAGAAGTTGTGGTACTTACGTACAATGCAATATCACTCAGCAATGAAATCTATGTCATCAGCCCCGTAGCAGCATAATGAGTGGATTCAGGTATGATGATTCTAACTGAAATAAGTCACACAGGAAAAGAAACATCATAAGATATCACTAATACACGGAATGTAAACTTGGCTACACAGGAACTGAATTACAAAACAGAACAGGGTCTCAAATTTAGAAACCCAACTTATGCTTGCTTAAGGGGAAAGGTGAGTTGGGGTGCTGCATAAAACCAGAGATTGAAATGAGCACAGATAAAGTTCCTTAAGCCAAATATGGAATAGACAAGAGCTACTCCTTGCTCAACGAAATGGACTCAACACCCCATATTAAATGCCTAAGAGTGTACCTGACTAGGAAGTATCTTAAAACCTATGGATTGCTATGTCTCTGAAAGAGAATCAAGTGTGTGTACAGGGGCATAAACGCAGCAGTGATAGGATTGGAGAAGTTCGGTGAGCAAATGAAGACCCTTTGAAGTCATATTGCATGGTACCCATTCCACGGGTCTCAACTCTCCAGGTTTAAGGTATTCTTCCTTCAGCTAAAACATGCATGTGGAACCCAGAGTATGATCAACCGTGTGATCGGGAGACGTGTTCCAATATGTCTCAGTTTTCGTCCCCTGGTACTCGGGTGAAACATTCCAGACGCTTTACTAACACTCTCCCGACTTGGAGAGTCAGTGCCTTTAACCTCCTGTTTGGCCCAGTTTGCAATTTCTGCGGAAGATGAACAGGAATAGGCAGAACCAATGAGAGACTAGCTGGAGGTGTCTGGACGGGCAAATTTAACTCTCATTTCCCACCAGGAAGAGGAATTAACCAAAGGCTCAGCGTGCTGTCCCGGAACCAGATTAGGGCCTGAAGCCATCCTGCAGTGTTGCGGCCAGCTCACGAGAAAGCGAGTTGAAGAAAGGAGCTCAGGGGCACTGTAATTCACAAACCTGCAGAGTTATAAATGACAGCTATCGTCCAAAAATATACTGAAGTAAGGCTGCCAAGAGGACTTGAAAGCGGGGCAGAATTGCAGGAAACCGATTTCAGGAGGTAGACTGGAATTGCATTTAAAGCATAGGAAAAGAGGCAGAACGTCCACAATGATGCACTTGGCCAAAAAGGGCGTATGCGTTTTTTCCTGAATATATTCAGGAAAAAATGCATACGCCCTTTTTGGCCAACCAAGCAAGCTTGCAAAGGAAATCTGCACTACAATGAAGTCTCACTTCCCCCCGGTCCAAAGGGCCATCTGAAAAAAGTGTAAAATCCAGAAAGGCAGGACAGGCCATGGAGAACTGGGAGCCTTGTTACGCTGATGGGTGGGATGTAAATTGCCAACAGCCACTCGGAAGAAGTGTATGGTGTTTCCTGAAACATCTAAAAAACAAAGCAACAGAGCCTAGGGCACTTCCACTTATGGTCCTATAGCTTAGGGAAATTAAAATCAAAAGACACAGCCACCCCAAAGGTTCGGACGGCTCTGTTTACAAGAACCTGGTTTATGGTACAAGTTCAATATCGCAGAAAGTGAAAAATGGATAAAGAAGTTGTGGTACTTACGTACAATGCAATATCACTCAGCAATGAAATCTATGTCATCAGCCCCGTAGCAGCATAATGAGTGGATTCAGGTATGATGATTCTAACTGAAATAAGTCACACAGGAAAAGAAACATCATAAGATATCACTAATACACGGAATGTAAACTTGGCTACACAGGAACTGAATTACAAAACAGAACAGGGTCTCAAATTTAGAAACCCAACTTATGCTTGCTTAAGGGGAAAGGTGAGTTGGGGTGCTGCATAAAACCAGAGATTGAAATGAGCACAGATAAAGTTCCTTAAGCCAAATATGGAATAGACAAGAGCTACTCCTTGCTCAACGAAATGGACTCAACACCCCATATTAAATGCCTAAGAGTGTACCTGACTAGGAAGTATCTTAAAACCTATGGATTGCTATGTCTCTGAAAGAGAATCAAGTGTGTGTACAGGGGCATAAACGCAGCAGTGATAGGATTGGAGAGGTTCGGTGAGCAAATGAAGACCCTTTGAAGTCATATTGCATGGTACCCATTCCACGGGTCTCAACTCTCCAGGTTTAAGGTATTCTTCCTTCAGCTAAAACATGCATGTGGAAGCCAGAGTATGATCAACCGTGTGATCGGGAGACGTGTTCCAATATGTCTCAGTTTTCGTCCCCTGGTACTCGGGTGCAACATTCCAGACGCTTTACTAACACTCTCCCGACTTGGAGAGTCAGTGCCTTTAACCTCCTGTTTGGCCCAGTTTGCAATTTCTGCGGAAGATGAACAGGAATAGGGAGAACCAATGAGAGACTAGCTGGAGGTGTCTGGACGGGCAAATTTAACTCTCATTTCCCACCAGGAAGAGGAATTAACCAAAGGCTCAGCGTGCCGTGCCGGAACCAGATTAGGGCCTGAAGCCATCCTGCGGTGTTGCGGCCAGCTCACGAGAAAGCGAGTTGAAGAAAGGAGCTCAGGGGCACTGTAATTCACAAACCTGCAGAGTTATAAATGACAGCTATCGTCCAAAAATATACTGAAGTAAGGCTGCCAAGAGGACTTGAAAGCGGGGCAGAATTGCAGGAAACCGATTTCAGGAGGTAGACTGGAATTGCATTGAAAGCATAGGAAAAGAGGCAGAACGTCCACAATGATGCACTTGGCCAAAAAGGGCGTATGCGTTTTTTCCTGAATATATTCAGGAAAAAACGCATACGCCCTTTTTGGCCAACCAAGCAAGCTTGCAAAGGAAATCTGCACTACAGTGAAGTCTCACTTCCCCCCGGTCAAAAGGGCCATCTGAAAAAAGTGTAAAATCCAGAAAGGCAGGACAGGCCATGGAGAACTGGGAGCCTTGTTATGCTGATGGGCGGGATGTCAATTGCCAACAGCCACTCGGGAGAAGTGTATGGTGTTTCCTGAAACATCTAAAAAACAAAGCAACAGAGCCTAGGGCACTTCCACTTATGGTCCTATAGCTTAGGGAAATTAAAATCAAAAGACACAGCCACCCCAAAGGTTGGCACGGCTCTGTTTACAAGAACCTGGTTTACGGTACAAGTTCAATATCGCAGAAAGTGAAAAATGGATAAAGAAGTTGTGGTACTTACGTACAATGCAGTATCACTCAGCAATGAAATCTATGTCATCAGGCCCGTAGCAGCATAATGAGTGGATTCAGGTACGATGATTCTAACTGAAATAAGTCACACAGAAAAAGAAACATCATAAGATATCACTAATACACGGAATGTAACCTTGGCTACACAGGAACTGAATTACAAAACAGAACAGGGTCTCAAATTTAGAAACCCAACTTATGCTTGCTTAAGGGGAAAGGTGAGTTGGGGTGCTGCATAAAACCAGAGATTGAAATGAGCACAGATAAAGTTCCTTAAGCCAAATATGGAATAGACAAGAGCTACTCCTTGCTCAACGAAATGGACTCAACACCCCATATTAAATGCCTAAGAGTGTACCTGACTAGGAAGTATCTTAAAACCTATGGATTGCTATGTCTCTGAAAGAGAATCAAGTGTGTGTACAGGGGCATAAACGCAGCAGTGATAGGATTGGAGAGGTTCGGTGAGCAAATGAAGACCCTTTGAAGTCATATTGCATGGTACCCATTCCACGGGTCTCAACTCTCCAGGTTTAAGGTATTCTTCCTTCAGCTAAAACATGCATGTGGAACCCAGAGTATGATCAACCGTGTGATCGGGAGACGTGTTCCAATATGTCTCAGTTTTCGTCCCCTGGTACTCGGGTGCAACATTCCAGACGCTTTACTAACACTCTCCCGACTTGGAGAGTCAGTGCCTTTAACCTCCTGTTTGGCCCAGTTTGCAATTTCTGCGGAAGATGAACAGGAATAGGGAGAACCAATGAGAGACTAGCTGGAGGTGTCTGGACGGGCAAATTTAACTCTCATTTCCCACCAGGAAGAGGAATTAACCAAAGGCTCAGCGTGCCGTGCCGGAACCAGATTAGGGCCTGAAGCCATCCTGCGGGGTTGCGGCCAGCTCACGAGAAAGCGAGTTGAAGAAAGGAGCTCAGGGGCACTGTAATTCACAAACCTGCAGAGTTATAAATGACAGCTATCGTCCAAAAATATACTGAAGTAAGGCTGCCAAGAGGACTTGAAAGCGGGGCAGAATTGCAGGAAACCGATTTCAGGAGGTAGACTGGAATTGCATTTAAAGCATAGGAAAAGAGGCAGAACGTCCACAATGATGCACTTGGCCAAAAAGGGCGTATGCGTTTTTTCCTGAATATATTCAGGAAAAAACGCATACGCCCTTTTTGGCCAACCAAGCAAGCTTGCAAAGGAAATCTGCACTACAATGAAGTCTCACTTCCCCCCGGTCAAAAGGGCCATCTGAAAAAAGTGTAAAATCCAGAAAGGCAGGACAGGCCATGGAGAACTGGGAGCCTTGTTATGCTGATGGGCGGGATGTCAATTGCCAACAGCCACTCGGGAGAAGTGTATGGTGTTTCCTGAAACATCTAAAAAACAAAGCAACAGAGCCTAGGGCACTTCCACTTATGGTCCTATAGCTTAGGGAAATTAAAATCAAAAGACACAGCCACCCCAAAGGTTGGGACGGCTCTGTTTACAAGAACCTGGTTTACGGTACAAGTTCAATATCGCAGAAAGTGAATAATGGATAAAGAAGTTGTGGTACTTACGTACAATGCAGTATCACTCAGAAATGAAATCTATGTCATCAGGCCTGTAGCAGCATAATGAGTGGATTCAGGTATGATGATTCTAACTGAAATAAGTCACACAGGAAAAGAAACATCATAAGATATCACTAATACACGGAATGTAAACTTGGCTACACAGGAACTGAATTACAAAACAGAACAGGGTCTCAAATTTAGAAACCCAACTTATGCTTGCTTAAGGGGAAAGGTGAGTTGGGGTGCTGCATAAAACCAGAGATTGAAATGAGCACAGATAAAGTTCCTTAAGCCAAATATGGAATAGACAAGAGCTACTCCTTGCTCAACGAAATGGACTCAACACCCCATATTAAATGCCTAAGAGTGTACCTGACTAGGAAGTATCTTAAAACCTATGGATTGCTATGTCTCCGAAAGAGAATCAAGTGTGTGTACAGGGGCATAAACGCAGCAGTGATAGGATTGGAGAGGTTCGGTGAGCAAATGAAGACCCTTTGAAGTCATATTGCATGGTACCCATTCCACGGGTCTCAACTCTCCAGGTTTAAGGTATTCTTCCTTCAGCTAAAACATGCATGTGGAACCCAGAGTATGATCAACCGTGTGATCAGGAGACGTGTTCCAATATGTCTCAGTTTTCGTCCCCTGGTACTCGGGTGCAACATTCCAGACGCTTTACTAACACTCTCCCGACTTGGAGAGTCAGTGCCTTTAACCTCCTCTTTGGCCCAGTTTGCAATTTCTGCGGAAGATGAACAGGAATAGGGAGAACCAATGACAGACTAGCTGGAGGTGTCTGGACGGGCAAATTTAACTCTCATTTCCCACCAGGAAGAGGAATTAACCAAAGGCTCAGCGTGCTGTCCCGGAACCAGATTAGGGCCTGAAGCCATCCTGCAGTGTTGCGGCCAGCTCACGAGAAAGCGAGTTGAAGAAAGGAGCTCAGGGGCACTGTAATTCACAAACCTGCAGAGTTATAAATGACAGCTATTGTCCAAAAATATACTGAAGTAAGGCTGCCAAGAGGACTTGAAAGCGGGGCAGAATTGCAGGAAACCGATTTCAGGAGGTAGACTGGAATTGCATTTAAAGCATAGGAAAAGAGGCAGAACGTCCACAATGATGCACTTGGCCAAAAAGGGCGTATGCGTTTTTTCCTGAATATATTCAGGAAAAAACGCATACGCCCTTTTTGGCCAACCAAGCAAGCTTGCAAAGGAAATCTGCACTACAATGAAGTCTCACTTCCCCCCGGTCAAAAGGGCCATCTGAAAAAAGTGTAAAATCCAGAAAGGCAGGACAGGCCATGGAGAACTGGGAGCCTTGTTATGCTGATGGGCGGGATGTCAATTGCCAACAGCCACTCGGGAGAAGTGTATGGTGTTTCCTGAAACATCTAAAAAACAAAGCAACAGAGCCTAGGGCACTTCCACTTATGGTCCTATAGCTTAGGGAAATTAAAATCAAAAGACACAGCCACCCCAAAGGTTGGGACGGCTCTGTTTACAAGAACCTGGTTTACGGTACAAGTTCAATATCGCAGAAAGTGAAAAATGGATAAAGAAGTTGTGGTACTTACGTACAATGCAGTATCACTCAGCAAGGAAATCTATGTCATCAAGCCCGTAGCAGCATAATGAGTGGATTCAGTTACGATGATTCTAACTGAAATAAGTCACACAGAAAAAGAAACATCATAAGATATCACTAATACACGGAATGTAAACTTGGCTACACAGGAACTGAATTACAAAACAGAACAGGGTCTCAAATTTAGAAACCCAACTTATGCTTGCTTAAGGGGAAAGGTGAGTTGGGGTGCTGCATAAAACCAGAGATTGAAATGAGCACAGATAAAGTTCCTTAAGCCAAATATGGAATAGACAAGAGCTACTCCTTGCTCAACGAAATGGACTCAACACCCCATATTAAATGCCTAAGAGTGTACCTGACTAGGAAGTATCTTAAAACCTATGGATTGCTATGTCTCTGAAAGAGAATCAAGTGTGTGTACAGGGGCATAAACGCAGCAGTGATAGGATTGGAGAGGTTCGGTGAGCAAATGAAGACCCTTTGAAGTCATATTGCATGGTACCCATTCCACGGGTCTCAACTCTCCAGGTTTAAGGTATTCTTCCTTCAGCTAAAACATGCATGTGGAACCCAGAGTATGATCAACCGTGTGATCGGGAGACGTGTTCCAATATGTCTCAGTTTTCGTCCCCTGGTACTCGGGTGCAACATTCCAGACGCTTTACTAACACTCTCCCGACTTGGAGAGTCAGTGCCTTTAACCTCCTGTTTGGCCCAGTTTGCAATTTCTGCAGAAGATGAACAGGAATAGGGAGAACCAATGAGAGACTAGCTGGAGGTGTCTGGACGGGCAAATTTAACTCTCATTTCCCACCAGGAAGAGGAATTAACCAAAGGCTCAGCGTGCCGTGCCGGAACCAGATTAGGGCCTGAAGCCATCCTGCGAGGTTGCGGCCAGCTCACGAGAAAGCGAGTTGAAGAAAGGAGCTCAGGGGCACTGTAATTCACAAACCTGCAGAGTTATAAATGACAGCTATCGTCCAAAAATATACTGAAGTAAGGCTGCCAAGAGGACTTGAAAGCGGGGCAGAATTGCAGGAAACCGATTTCAGGAGGTAGACTGGAATTGCATTTAAAGCATAGGAAAAGAGGCAGAACGTCCACAATGATGCACTTGGCCAAAAAGGGCGTATGCGTTTTTTCCTGAATATATTCAGGAAAAAACGCATACGCCCTTTTTGGCCAACCAAGCAAGCTTGCAAAGGAAATCTGCACTACAGTGAAGTCTCACTTCCCCCCGGTCAAAAGGGCCATCTGAAAAAAGTGTAAAATCCAGAAAGGCAGGACAGGCCATGGAGAACTGGGAGCCTTGTTATGCTGATGGGCGGGATGTAAATTGCCAACAGCCACTCGGGAGAAGTGTATGGTGTTTCCTGAAACATCTAAAAAACAAAGCAACAGAGCCTAGGGCACTTCCACTTATGGTCCTATAGCTTAGGGAAATTAAAATCAAAAGACACAGCCACCCCAAAGGTTGGCACGGCTCTGTTTACAAGAACCTGGTTTACGGTACAAGTTCAATATCGCAGAAAGTGAAAAATGGATAAAGAAGTTGTGGTACTTACGTACAATGCAGTATCACTCAGCAATGAAATCTATGTCATCAGGCCCGTAGCAGCATAATGAGTGGATTCAGGTACGATGATTCTAACTGAAATAAGTCACACAGAAAAAGAAACATCATAAGATATCACTAATACACGGAATGTAAACTTGGCTACACAGGAACTGAATTACAAAACAGAACAGGGTCTCAAATTTAGAAACCCAACTTATGCTTGCTTAAGGGGAAAGGTGAGTTGGGGTGCTGCATAAAACCAGAGATTGAAATGAGCACAGATAAAGTTCCTTAAGCCAAATATGGAATAGACAAGAGCTACTCCTTGCTCAACGAAATGGACTCAACACCCCATATTAAATGCCTAAGAGTGTACCTGACTAGGAAGTATCTTAAAACCTATGGATTGCTATGTCTCTGAAAGAGAATCAAGTGTGTGTACAGGGGCATAAACGCAGCAGTGATAGGATTGGAGAGGTTCGGTGAGCAAATGAAGACCCTTTGAAGTCATATTGCATGGTACCCATTCCACGGGTCTCAACTCTCCAGGTTTAAGGTATTCTTCCTTCAGCTAAAACATGCATGTGGAACCCAGAGTATGATCAACCGTGTGATCGGGAGACGTGTTCCAATATGTCTCAGTTTTCGTCCCCTGGTACTCGGGTGCAACATTCCAGACGCTTTACTAACACTCTCCCGACTTGGAGAGTCAGTGCCTTTAACCTCCTGTTTGGCCCAGTTTGCAATTTCTGCGGAAGATGAACAGGAATAGGGAGAACCAATGACAGACTAGCTGGAGGTGTCTGGACGGGCAAATTTAACTCTCATTTCCCACCAGGAAGAGGAATTAACCAAAGGCTCAGCGTGCCGTGCCGGAACCAGATTAGGGCCTGAAGCCATCCTGCGGTGTTGCGGCCAGCTCACGAGAAAGCGACTTGAAGAAAGGAGCTCAGGGGCACTGTAATTCACAAACCTGCAGAGTTATAAATGACAGCTATCGTCCAAAAATATACTGAAGTAAGGCTGCCAAGAGGACTTGAAAGCGGGGCAGAATTGCAGGAAACCGATTTCAGGAGGTAGACTGGAATTGCATTTAAAGCATAGGAAAAGAGGCAGAACGTCCACAATGATGCACTTGGCCAAAAAGGGCGTATGCGTTTTTTCCTGAATATATTCAGGAAAAAACGCATACGCCCTTTTTGGCCAACCAAGCAAGCTTGCAAAGGAAATCTGCACTACAATGAAGTCTCACTTCCCCCCGGTCAAAAGGGCCATCTGAAAAAAGTGTAAAATCCAGAAAGGCAGGACAGGCCATGGAGAACTGGGAGCCTTGTTATGCTGATGGGCGGGATGTAAATTGCCAACAGCCACTCGGGAGAAGTGTATGGTGTTTCCTGAAACATCTAAAAAACAAAGCAACAGAGCCTAGGGCACTTCCACTTATGGTCCTATAGCTTAGGGAAATTAAAATCAAAAAGACACAGCCACCCCAAAGGTTGGGACGGCTCTGTTTACAAGAACCTGGTTTACGGTACAAGTTCAATATCGCAGAAAGTGAAAAATGGATAAAGAAGTTGTGGTACTTACGTACAATGCAGTATCACTCAGCAATGAAATCTATGTCATCAGGCCCGTAGCAGCATAATGAGTGGATTCAGGTATGATGATTCTAACTGAAATAAGTCACACAGGAAAAGAAACATCATAAGATATCACTAATACACGGAATGTAACCTTGGCTACACAGGAACTGAATTACAAAACAGAACAGGGTCTCAAATTTAGAAAACCAACTTATGCTTGCTTAAGGGGAAAGGTGAGTTGGGGTGCTGCATAAAACCAGAGATTGAAATGAGCACAGATAAAGTTCCTTAAGCCAAATATGGAATAGACAAGAGCTACTCCTTGCTCAACAAAATGGACTCAACACCCCATATTAAATGCCTAAGAGTGTACCTGACTAGGAAGTATCTTAAAACCTATGGATTGCTATGTCTCCAAAAGAGAATCAAGCGTGTGTACAGGGGCATAAACGCAGCAGTGATAGGACTGGAGAGGTTCGGTGAGCAAATGAAGACCCTTTGAAGTCATATTGCATGGAACCCATTCCACGGGTCTCAACTCTCCAGGTTTAAGGTATTCTTCCTTCAGCTAAAACATGCATGTGTAACCCAGAGTATGATCAACCGTGTGATCGGGAGACGTGTTCCAATATGTCTCAGTTTTCGTCCCCTGGTACTCGGGTGCAACATTCCAGACGCTTTACTAACACTCTCCCGACTTGGAGAGTCAGTGCCTTTAACCTCCTGTTTGGCCCAGTTTGCAATTTCTGCGGAAGATGAACAGGAATAGGGAGAACCAATGACAGACTAGCTGGAGGTGTCTGGACGGGCAAATTTAACTCTCATTTCCCACCAGGAAGAGGAATTAACCAAAGGCTCAGCGTGCCGTGCCGGAACCAGATTAGGGCCTGAAGCCATCCTGCGGTGTTGCGGCCAGCTCACGAGAAAGCGAGTTGAAGAAAGGAGCTCAGGGGCACTGTAATTCACAAACCTGCAGAGTTATAAATGACAGCTATCGTCCAAAAATATACTGAAGTAAGGCTGCCAAGAGGACTTGAAAGCGGGGCAGAATTGCAGGAAACCGATTTCAGGAGGTAGACTGGAATTGCATTTAAAGCATAGGAAAAGAGGCAGAACGTCCACAATGATGCACTTGGCCAAAAAGGGCGTATGCGTTTTTTCCTGAATATATTCAGGAAAAAACGCATACGCCCTTTTTGGCCAACCAAGCAAGCTTGCAAAGGAAATCTGCACTACAGTGAAGTCTCACTTCCCCCCGGTCAAAAGGGCCA
Source organism: Lagenorhynchus albirostris (assembly GCF_949774975.1). Lineage (NCBI taxonomy): Eukaryota > Metazoa > Chordata > Mammalia > Artiodactyla > Delphinidae > Lagenorhynchus > Lagenorhynchus albirostris. The sequence goes on along the minus strand of NW_026783590.1, from coordinate 372,568 downwards.
TCTGAAAAAAGTGTAAAATCCAGAAAGGCAGGACAGGCCATGGAGAACTGGGAGCCTTGTTATGCTGATGGGCGGGATGTAAATTGCCAACAGCCACTCGGGAGAAGTGTATGGTGTTTCCTGAAACATCTAAAAAACAAAGCAACAGAGCCTAGGGCACTTCCACTTATGGTCCTATAGCTTAGGGAAATTAAAATCAAAAAGACACAGCCACCCCAAAGGTTGGGACGGCTCTGTTTACAAGAACCTGGTTTACGGTACAAGTTCAATATCGCAGAAAGTGAAAAATGGATAAAGAAGTTGTGGTACTTACGTACAATGCAGTATCACTCAGCAATGAAATCTATGTCATCAGGCCCGTAGCAGCATAATGAGTGGATTCAGGTATGATGATTCTAACTGAAATAAGTCACACAGGAAAAGAAACATCATAAGATATCACTAATACACGGAATGTAACCTTGGCTACACAGGAACTGAATTACAAAACAGAACAGGGTCTCAAATTTAGAAAACCAACTTATGCTTGCTTAAGGGGAAAGGTGAGTTGGGGTGCTGCATAAAACCAGAGATTGAAATGAGCACAGATAAAGTTCCTTAAGCCAAATATGGAATAGACAAGAGCTACTCCTTGCTCAACAAAATGGACTCAACACCCCATATTAAATGCCTAAGAGTGTACCTGACTAGGAAGTATCTTAAAACCTATGGATTGCTATGTCTCCAAAAGAGAATCAAGCGTGTGTACAGGGGCATAAACGCAGCAGTGATAGGACTGGAGAGGTTCGGTGAGCAAATGAAGACCCTTTGAAGTCATATTGCATGGAACCCATTCCACGGGTCTCAACTCTCCAGGTTTAAGGTATTCTTCCTTCAGCTAAAACATGCATGTGGAACCCAGAGTATGATCAACCGTGTGATCGGGAGACGTGTTCCAATATGTCTCAGTTTTCGTCCCCTCGTACTCGGGTGCAACATTCCAGACGCTTTACTAACACTCTCCCGACTTGGAGAGTCAGTGCCTTTAACCTCCTGTTTGGCCCAGTTTGCAATTTCTGCGGAAGATGAACAGGAATAGGGAGAACCAATGACAGACTAGCTGGAGGTGTCTGGACGGGCAAATTTAACTCTCATTTCCCACCAGGAAGAGGAATTAACCAAAGGCTCAGCGTGCCGTGCCGGAACCAGATTAGGGCCTGAAGCCATCCTGCGGTGTTGCGGCCAGCTCACGAGAAAGCGAGTTGAAGAAAGGAGCTCAGGGGCACTGTAATTCACAAACCTGCAGAGTTATAAATGACAGCTATCGTCCAAAAATATACTGAAGTAAGGCTGCCAAGAGGACTTGAAAGCGGGGCAGAATTGCAGGAAACCGATTTCAGGAGGTAGACTGGAATTGCATTTAAAGCATAGGAAAAGAGGCAGAACGTCCACAATGATGCACTTGGCCAAAAAGGGCGTATGCGTTTTTTCCTGAATATATTCAGGAAAAAACGCATACGCCCTTTTTGGCCAACCAAGCAAGCTTGCAAAGGAAATCTGCACTACAGTGAAGTCTCACTTCCCCCCGGTCAAAAGGGCCATCTGAAAAAAGTGTAAAATCCAGAAAGGCAGGACAGGCCATGAAGAACTGGGAGCCTTGTTATGCTGATGGGCGGGATGTCAATTGCCAACAGCCACTCGGGAGAAGTGTATGGTGTTTCCTGAAACATCTAAAAAACAAAGCAACAGAGCCTAGGGCACTTCCACTTATGGTCCTATAGCTTAGGGAAATTAAAATCAAAAGACACAGCCACCCCAAAGGTTGGGACGGCTCTGTTTACAAGAACCTGGTTTACGGTACAAGTTCTATATCGCAGAAAGTGAAAAATGGATAAAGAAGTTGTGGTACTTACGTACAATGCAGTATCATTCAGCAAGGAAATCTATGTCATCAGGCCCGTAGCAGCATAATGAGTGGATTCAGGTATAATGATTCTAACTGAAATAAGTCACACAGGAAAAGAAACATCATAAGATATCACTAATACACGGAATGTAAACTTGGCTACACAGGAACTGAATTACAAAACAGAACAGGGTCTCAAATTTAGAAACCCAACTTATGCTTGCTTAAGGGGAAAGGTGAGTTGGGGTGCTGCATAAAACCAGAGATTGAAATGAGCACAGATAAAGTTCCTTAAGCCAAATATGGAATAGACAAGAGCTACTCCTTGCTCAACGAAATGGATTCAACACCCCATATTAAACACCTAAGAATGTACCTGACTAGGAAGTATCTTAAAACCTATGGATTGCTATGTCTCCGAAAGAGAATCAAGCGTGTGTGCAGGGGCATAAACGCAGCAGTGATAGGATTGGAGAGGTTCGGTGAGCAAATGAAGACCCTTTGAAGTCATATTGCATGGTACCCATTCCACGGGTCTCAACTCTCCAGGTTTAAGGTATCCTTCCTTCAGCTAAAACATGCATGTGGAACCCAGAGTATGATCAACCGTGTGATCGGGAGACGTGTTCCAATATGTCTCAGTTTTCGTCCCCTGGTACTCGGGTGCAACATTCCAGACGCTTTACTAACACTCTCCCGGCTTGGAGAGTCAGTGCCTTTAACCTCCTGTTTGGCCCAGTTTGCAATTTCTGCGGAAGATGAACAGGAATAGGCAGAACCAATGACAGACTAGCTGGAGGTGTCTGGACGGGCAAATTTAACTCTCATTTCGCACCAGGAAGAGGAATTTACCAAAGGCTAAGCGTGCCATGCCGGAACCAGATTAGGGCCTGAAGCCATCCTGCGGTGTTGCGGCCAGCTCACGAGAAAGCGAGTTGAAGAAAGGAGCTCAGGGGCACTGTAATTCACAAACCTGCAGAGTTATAAATGACAGCTATCGTCCAAAAATATACTGAAGTAAGGCTGCCAAGAGGACTTGAAAGCGGGGCAGAATTGCAGGAAACCGATTTCAGGAGGTAGACTGGAATTGCATTTAAAGCATAGGAAAAGAGGCAGAACGTCCACAATGATGCACTTGGCCAAAAAGGGCGTATGCGTTTTTTCCTGAATATATTCAGGAAAAAACGCATACGCCCTTTTTGGCCAACCAAGCAAGCTTGCAAAGGAAATCTGCACTACAATGAAGTCTCACTTCCCCCCGGTCAAAAGGGCCATCTGAAAAAAGTGTAAAATCCAGAAAGGCAGGACAGGCCATGGAGAACTGGGAGCCTTGTTATGCTGATGGGCGGGATGTAAATTGCCAACAGCCACTCGGGAGAAGTGTATGGTGTTTCCTGAAACATCTAAAAAACAAAGCAACAGAGCCTAGGGCACTTCCACTTATGGTCCTATAGCTTAGGGAAATTAAAATCAAAAAGACACAGCCACCCCAAAGGTTGGGACGGCTCTGTTTACAAGAACCTGGTTTACAGTACAAGTTCAATATCGCAGAAAGTGAAAAATGGATAAAGAAGTTGTGGTACTTACGTACAATGCAGTATCACTCAGCAATGAAATCTATGTCATCAGGCCCGTAGCAGGATAATGAGTGGATTCAGGTATGATGATTCTAACTGAAATAAGTCACACAGGAAAAGAAACATCATAAGATATCACTAATACACGGAATGTAACCTTGGCTACACAGGAACTGAATTACAAAACAGAACAGGGTCTCAAATTTAGAAAACCAACTTATGCTTGCTTAAGGGGAAAGGTGAGTTGGGGTGCTGCATAAAACCAGAGATTGAAATGAGCACAGATAAAGTTCCTTAAGCCAAATATGGAATAGACAAGAGCTACTCCTTGCTCAACAAAATGGACTCAACACCCCATATTAAATGCCTAAGAGTGTACCTGACTAGGAAGTATCTTAAAACCTATGGATTGCTATGTCTCCGAAAGAGAATCAAGCGTGTGTACAGGGGCATAAACGCAGCAGTGATAGGACTGGAGAGGTTCGGTGAGCAAATGAAGACCCTTTGAAGTCATATTGCATGGAACCCATTCCACGGGTCTCAACTCTCCAGGTTTAAGGTATTCTTCCTTCAGCTAAAACATGCATGTGGAACCCAGAGTATGATCAACCGTGTGATCGGGAGACGTGTTCCAATATGTCTCAGTTTTCGTCCCCTGGTACTCGGGTGCAACATTCCAGACGCTTTACTAACACTCTCCCGACTTGGAGAGTCAGTGCCTTTAACCTCCTGTTTGGCCCAGTTTGCAATTTCTGCGGAAGATGAACAGGAATAGGGAGAACCAATGACAGACTAGCTGGAGGTGTCTGGACGGGCAAATTTAACTCTCATTTCCCACCAGGAAGAGGAATTAACCAAAGGCTCAGCGTGCCGTGCCGGAACCAGATTAGGGCCTGAAGCCATCCTGCGGTGTTGTGGCCAGCTCACAAGAAAGCGACTTGAAGAAAGGAGCTCAGGGGCACTGTAATTCACAAACCTGCAGAGTTATAAATGACAGCTATCGTCCAAAAATATACTGAAGTAAGGCTGCCAAGAGGACTTGAAAGCGGGGCAGAATTGCAGGAAACCGATTTCAGGAGGTAGACTGGAATTGCATTTAAAGCATAGGAAAAGTGGCAGAACGTCCACAATGATGCACTTGGCCAAAAAGGGCGTATGCGTTTTTTCCTGAATATATTCAGGAAAAAACGCATACGCCCTTTTTGGCCAACCAAGCAAGCTTGCAAAGGAAATCTGCACTACAATGAAGTCTCACTTCCCCCCGGTCAAAAGGGCCATCTGAAAAAAGTGTAAAATCCAGAAAGGCAGGACAGGCCATGGAGAACTGGGAGCCTTGTTATGCTGATGGGCGGGATGTAAATTGCCAACAGCCACTCGGGAGAAGTGTATGGTGTTTCCTGAAACAGCTAAAAAACAAAGCAACAGAGCCTAGGGCACTTCCACTTATGGTCCTATAGCTTAGGGAAATTAAAATCAAAAAGACACAGCCACCCGAAAGGTTGGGACGGCTCTGTTTACAAGAACCTGGTTTACGGTACAAGTTCTATATCGCAGAAAGTGAAAAATGGATAAAGAAGTTGTGGTACTTACGTACAATGCAGTATCACTCAGCAAGGAAATCTATGTCATCAGGCCCGTAGCAGCATAATGAGTGGATTCAGGTATAATGATTCTAACTGAAACAAGTCACACAGAAAAAGAAACATCATAAGATATCACTAATACACGGAATGTAAACTTGGCTACACAGGAACTGAATTACAAAACAGAACAGGGTCTCAAATTTAGAAAACCAACTTATGCTTGCTTAAGGGGAAAGGTGAGTTGGGGTGCTGCATAAAACCAGAGATTGAAATGAGCACAGATAAAGTTCCTTAAGCCAAATATGGAATAGACAAGAGCTACTCCTTGCTCAACGAAATGGATTCAACACCCCATATTAAACACCTAAGAATGTACCTGACTAGGAAGTATCTTAAAACCTATGGATTGCTATGTCTCCGAAAGAGAATCAAGCATGTGTGCAGGGGCATAAATGCAGCAGTGATAGGATTGGAGAAGTTCGGTGAGCAAATGAAGACCCTTTGCAGTCATATTGCATGGAACCCATTCCACGGGTCTCAACTCTCCAGGTTTAAGGTATTCTTCCTTCAGCTAAAACATGCATGTGGAACCCAGAGTATGATCAACCGTGTGATCGGGAGACGTGTTCCAATATGTCTCAGTTTTCGTCCCCTGGTACTCGGGTGCAACATTCCAGACGCTTTACTAACACTCTCCCGGCTTGGAGAGTCAGTGCCTTTAACCTCCTGTTTGGCCCAGTTTGCAATTTCTGCGGAAGATGAACAGGAATAGGGAGAACCAATGACAGACTAGCTGGAGGTGTCTGGACGGGCAAATTTAACTCTCATTTCCCACCAGGAAGAGGAATTAACCAAAGGCTCAGCGTGCCGTGCCGGAACCAGATTAGGGCCTGAAGCCATCCTGCGGTGTTGTGGCCAGCTCACAAGAAAGCGACTTGAAGAAAGGAGCTCAGGGGCACTGTAATTCACAAACCTGCAGAGTTATAAATGACAGCTATCGTCCAAAAATATACTGAAGTAAGGCTGCCAAGAGGACTTGAAAGCGGGGCAGAATTGCAGGAAACCGATTTCAGGAGGTAGACTGGAATTGCATTTAAAGCATAGGAAAAGTGGCAGAACGTCCACAATGATGCATTTGGCCAAAAAGGGCGTATGCGTTTTTTCCTGAATATATTCAGGAAAAAACGCATACGCCCTTTTTGGCCAACCAAGCAAGCTTGCAAAGGAAATCTGCACTACAATGAAGTCTCACTTCCCCCCGGTCAAAAGGGCCATCTGAAAAAAGTGTAAAATCCAGAAAGGCAGGACAGGCCATGGAGAACTGGGAGCCTTGTTATGCTGATGGGCGGGATGTAAATTGCCAACAGCCACTCGGGAGAAGTGTATGGTGTTTCCTGAAACATCTAAAAAACAAAGCAACAGAGCCTAGGGCACTTCCACTTATGGTCCTATAGCTTAGGGAAATTAAAATCAAAAAGACACAGCCACCCCAAAGGTTGGGACGGCTCTGTTTACAAGAACCTGGTTTACAGTACAAGTTCAATATCGCAGAAAGTGAAAAATGGATAAAGAAGTTGTGGTACTTACGTACAATGCAGTATCACTCAGCAAGGAAATCTATGTCATCAGGCCCGTAGCAGCATAATGAGTGGATTCAGGTATGATGATTCTAACTGAAATAAGTCACACAGGAAAAGAAACATCATAAGATATCCCTAATACACGGAATGTAACCTTGGCTACACAGGAACTGAATTACAAAACAGAACAGGGTCTCAAATTTAGAAAACCAACTTATGCTTGCTTAAGGGGAAAGGTGAGTTGGGGTGTTGCATAAAACCAGAGATTGAAATGAGCACAGATAAAGTTCCTTAAGCCAAATATGGAATAGACAAGAGCTACTCCTTGCTCAACAAAATGGACTCAACACCCCATATTAAATGCCTAAGAGTGTACCTGACTAGGAAGTATCTTAAAACCTATGGATTGCTATGTCTCCGAAAGAGAATCAAGCGTGTGTACAGGGGCATAAACGCAGCAGTGATAGGACTGGAGAGGTTCGGTGAGCAAATGAAGACCCTTTGAAGTCATATTGCATGGAACCCATTCCACGGGTCTCAACTCTCCAGGTTTAAGGTATTCTTCCTTCAGCTAAAACATGCATGTGGAACCCAGAGTATGATCAACCATGTGATCGGGAGACGTGTTCCAATATGTCTCAGTTTTCGTCCCGTGGTACTCGGGTGCAACATTCCAGATGCTTTACTAACACTCTCCCGGCTTGGAGAGTCAGTGCCTTTAACCTCCTGTTTGGCCCAGTTTGCAATTTCTGCGGAAGATGAACAGGAATAGGCAGAACCAATGACAGACTAGCTGGAGGTGTCTGGACGGGCAAATTTAACTCTCATTTCGCACCAGGAAGAGGAATTAACCAAAGGCTAAGCGTGCCATGCCGGAACCAGATTAGGGCCTGAAGCAATCCTGCGGTGTTGCGGCCAGCTCACGAGAAAGCGAGTTGAAGAAAGGAGCTCAGGGGCACTGTAATTCACAAACCTGCAGAGTTATAAATGACAGCTATCGTCCAAAAATATACTGAAGTAAGGCTGCCAAGAGGACTTGAAATCGGGGCAGAATTGCAGGAAACCGATTTCAGGAGGTAGACTGGAATTGCATTTAAAGCATAGGAAAAGAGGCAGAACGTCCACAATGATGCACTTGGCCAAAAAGGGCGTATGCGTTTTTTCCTGAATATATTCAGGAAAAAACGCATACGCCCTTTTTGGCCAACCAAGCAAGGTTGCAAAGGAAATCTGCACTACAATGAAGTCTCACTTCCCCCCGGTCAAAAGGGCCATCTGAAAAAAGTGTAAAATCCAGAAAGGCAGGACAGGCCATGGAGAACTGGGAGCCTTGTTATGCTGATGGGCGGGATGTAAATTGCCAACAGCCACTCGGGAGAAGTGTATGGTGTTTCCTGAAACATCTAAAAAACAAAGCAACAGAGCCTAGGGCACTTCCACTTATGGTCCTATAGCTTAGGGAAATTAAAATCAAAAAGACACAGCCACCCCAAAGGTTGGGACGGCTCTGTTTACAAGAACCTGGTTTACAGTACAAGTTCAATATCGCAGAAAGTGAAAAATGGATAAAGAAGTTGTGGTACTTACGTACAATGCAGTATCACTCAGCAAGGAAATCTATGTCATCAGGCCCGTAGCAGCATAATGAGTGGATTCAGGTATGATGATTCTAACTGAAATAAGTCACACAGGAAAAGAAACATCATAAGATATCCCTAATACACGGAATGTAACCTTGGCTACACAGGAACTGAATTACAAAACAGAACAGGGTCTCAAATTTAGAAAACCAACTTATGCTTGCTTAAGGGGAAAGGTGAGTTGGGGTGCTGCATAAAACCAGAGATTGAAATGAGCACAGATAAAGTTCCTTAAGCCAAATATGGAATAGACAAGAGCTACTCCTTGCTCAACAAAATGGACTCAACACCCCATATTAAATGCCTAAGAGTGTACCTGACTAGGAAGTATCTTAAAACCTATGGATTGCTATGTCTCCGAAAGAGAATCAAGCGTGTGTACAGGGGCATAAACGCAGCAGTGATAGGACTGGAGAGGTTCGGTGAGCAAATGAAGACCCTTTGAAGTCATATTGCATGGAACCCATTCCACGGGTCTCAACTCTCCAGGTTTAAGGTATTCTTCCTTCAGCTAAAACATGCATGTGGAACCCAGAGTATGATCAACCATGTGATCGGGAGACGTGTTCCAATATGTCTCAGTTTTCGTCCCCTGGTACTCGGGTGCAACATTCCAGACGCTTTACTAACACTCTCCCGACTTGGAGAGTCAGTGCCTTTAACCTCCTGTTTGGCCCAGTTTGCAATTTCTGCGGAAGATGAACAGGAATAGGGAGAACCAATGAGAGACTAGCTGGAGGTGTCTGGACGGGCAAATTTAACTCTCATTTCCCACCAGGAAGAGGAATTAACCAAAGGCTCAGCGTGCCGTGCCGGAACCAGATTAGGGCCTGAAGCCATCCTGCGGTGTTGCGGCCAGCTCACGAGAAAGCGAGTTGAAGAAAGGAGCTCAGGGGCACTGTAATTCACAAACCTGCAGAGTTATAAATGACAGCTATCGTCCAAAAATATACTGAAGCAAGGCTGCCAAGAGGACTTGAAAGCGGGGCAGAATTGCAGGAAACCGATTTCAGGAGGTAGACTGGAATTGCATTTAAAGCATAGGAAAAGAGGCAGAACGTCCACAATGATGCACTTGGCCAAAAAGGGCGTATGCGTTTTTTCCTGAATATATTCAGGTAAAAACGCATACGCCCTTTTTGGCCAACCAAGCAAGCTTGCAAAGGAAATCTGCACTACAGTGAAGTCTCACTTCCCCCCGGTCAAAAGGGCCATCTGAAAAAAGTGTAAAATCCAGAAAGGCAGGACAGGCCATGGAGAACTGGGAGCCTTGTTATGCTGATGGGCGGGATGTAAATTGCCAACAGCCACTAGGGAGAAGTGTATGGTGTTTCCTGAAACATCTAAAAAACAAAGCAACAGAGCCTAGGGCACTTCCACTTATGGTCCTATAGCTTAGGGAAATTAAAATCAAAAGACACAGCCACCCCAAAGGTTGGGACGGCTCTGTTTACAAGAACCTGGTTTACGGTACAAGTTCAATATCGCAGAAAGTGAAAAATGGATAAAGAAGTTGTGGTACTTACGTACAATGCAATATCACTCAGCAATGAAATCTATGTCATCAGGCCCGTAGCAGCATAATGAGTGGATTCAGGTACGATGATTCTAACTGAAATAAGTCACACAGGAAAAGAAACATCATAAGATATCACTAATACACGGAATGTAACCTTGGCTACACAGGAACTGAATTACAAAACAGAACAGGGTCTCAAATTTAGAAAACCAACTTATGCTTGCTTAAGGGGAAAGGTGAGTTGGGGTGCTGCATAAAACCAGAGATTGAAATGAGCACAGATAAAGTTCCTTAAGCCAAATATGGAATAGACAAGAGCTACTCCTTGCTCAACGAAATGGACTCAACACCCCATATTAAATGCCTAAGAGTGTACCTGACTAGGAAGTATCTTAAAACCTATGGATTGCTATGTCTCTGAAAGAGAATCAAGTGTGTGTACAGGGGCATAAACGCAGCAGTGATAGGATTGGAGAGGTTCGGTGAGCAAATGAAGACCCTTTGAAGTCATATTGCATGGTACCCATTCCACGGGTCTCAACTCTCCAGGTTTAAGGTATTCTTCCTTCAGCTAAAACATGCATGTGGAACCCAGAGTATGATCAACCGTGTGATCGGGAGACGTGTTCCAATACGTCTCAGTTTTCGTCCCCTGGTACTCGGGTGCAACATTCCAGACGCTTTACTAACACTCTCCCGACTTGGAGAGTCAGTGCCTTTAACCTCCTGTTTGGCCCAGTTTGCAATTTCTGTGGAAGATGAACAGGACTAGGCAGAACCAATGACAGACTAGCTGGAGGTGTCTGGACGGGCAAATTTAACTCTCATTTCCCACCAGGAAGAGGAATTAACCAAAGGCTCAGCGTGCCGTGCCGGAACCAGATTAGGGCCTGAAGCCATCCTGCGGTGCTGCGGCCAGCTCACGAGAAAGCGAGTTGAAGAAAGGAGCTCAGGGGCACTGTAATTCACAAACCTGCAGAGTTATAAATGACAGCTATCGTCCAAAAATATACTGAAGTAAGGCTGCCAAGAGGACTTGAAAGCGGGGCAGAATTGCAGGAAACCGATTTCAGGAGGTAGACTGGAATTGCATTTAAAGCATAGGAAAAGAGGCAGAACGTCCACAATGATGCACTTGGCCAAAAAGGGCGTATGCGTTTTTTCTTGAATATATTCAGGAAAAAACGCATACGCCCTTTTTGGCCAACCAAGCAAGTTTGCAAAGGAAATCTGCACTACAATGAAGTCTCACTTCCCCCCGGTCCAAAGGGCCATCTGAAAAAAGTGTAAAATCCAGAAAGGCAGGACAGGCCATGGAGAACTGGGAGCCTTGTTATGCTGATGGGCGGGATGTAAATTGCCAACAGCCACTCGGGAGAAGTGTATGGTGTTTCCTGAAACATCTAAAAAACAAAGCAACAGAGCCTAGGGCACTTCCACTTATGGTCCTATAGCTTAGGGAAATTAAAATCAAAAGACACAGCCACCCCAAAGGTTGGGACGGCTCTGTTTACAAGAACCTGGTTTACGGTACAAGTTCAATATCGCAGAAAGTGAAAAATGGATAAAGAAGTTGTGGTACTTACGTACAATGCAATATCACTCAGCAATGAAATCTATGTCATCAGGCCCGTAGCAGCATAATGAGTGGATTCAGGTACGATGATTCTAACTGAAATAAGTCACACAGGAAAAGAAACATCATAAGATATCACTAATACACGGAATGTAACCTTGGCTACACAGGAACTGAATTACAAAACAGAACAGGGTCTCAGATTTAGAAAACCAACTTATGCTTGCTTAAGGGGAAAGGTGAGTTGGGGTGCTGCATAAAACCAGAGATTGAAATGAGCACAGATAAAGTTCCTTAAGCCAAATATGGAATAGACAAGAGCTACTCCTTGCTCAACGAAATGGACTCAACACCCCATATTAAATGCCTAAGAGTGTACCTGACCAGGAAGTATCTTAAAACCTATGGATTGCTATGTCTCTGAAAGAGAATCAAGTGTGTGTACAGGGGCATAAACGCAGCAGTGATAGGATTGGAGAGGTTCGGTGAGCAAATGAAGACCCTTTGAAGTCATATTGCATGGTACCCATTCCACGGGTCTCAACTCTCCAGGTTTAAGGTATTCTTCCTTCAGCTAAAACATGCATGTGGAACCCAGAGTATGATCAACCGTGTGATCGGGAGACGTGTTCCAATATGTGTCAGTTTTCGTCCCCTGGTACTCGGGTGCAACATTCCAGACGCTTTATTAACACTCTCCCGACTTGGAGAGTCAGTGCCTTTAACCTCCTGTTTGGCCCAGTTTGCAATTTCTGCGGAAGATGAACAGGAATAGGGAGAACCAATGACAGACTAGCTGGAGGTGTCTGGACGGGCAAATTTAACTCTCATTTCCCACCAGGAAGAGGAATTAACCAAAGGCTCAGCGTGCCGTGCCGGAACCAGATTAGGGCCTGAAGCCATCCTGCGGTGTTGCGGCCAGCTCACGAGAAAGCGACTTGAAGAAAGGAGCTCAGGGGCACTGTAATTCACAAACCTGCAGAGTTATAAATGACAGCTATCGTCCAAAAATATACTGAAGTAAGGCTGCCAAGAGGACTTGAAAGCGGGGCAGAATTGCAGGAAACCGATTTCAGGAGGTAGACTGGAATTGCATTTAAAGCATAGGAAAAGAGGCAGAACGTCCACAATGATGCACTTGGCCAAAAAGGGCGTATGCGTTTTTTCCTGAATATATTCAGGAAAAAACGCATACGCCCTTTTTGGCCAACCAAGCAAGGTTGCAAAGGAAATCTGCACTACAATGAAGTCTCACTTCCCCCCGGTCAAAAGGGCCATCTGAAAAAAGTGTAAAATCCAGAAAGGCAGGACAGGCCATGGAGAACTGGGAGCCTTGTTATGCTGATGGGCGGGATGTAAATTGCCAACAGCCACTCGGGAGAAGTGTATGGTGTTTCCTGAAACATCTAAAAAACAAAGCAACAGAGCCTAGGGCACTTCCACTTATGGTCCTATAGCTTAGGGAAATTAAAATCAAAAAGACACAGCCACCCCAAAGGTTGGGACGGCTCTGTTTACAAGAACCTGGTTTACAGTACAAGTTCAATATCGCAGAAAGTGAAAAATGGATAAAGAAGTTGTGGTACTTACGTACAATGCAGTATCACTCAGCAAGGAAATCTATGTCATCAGGCCCGTAGCAGCATAATGAGTGGATTCAGGTATGATGATTCTAACTGAAATAAGTCACACAGGAAAAGAAACATCATAAGATATCCCTAATACACGGAATGTAACCTTGGCTACACAGGAACTGAATTACAAAACAGAACAGGGTCTCAAATTTAGAAAACCAACTTATGCTTGCTTAAGGGGAAAGGTGAGTTGGGGTGCTGCATAAAACCAGAGATTGAAATGAGCACAGATAAAGTTCCTTAAGCCAAATATGGAATAGACAAGAGCTACTCCTTGCTCAACAAAATGGACTCAACACCCCATATTAAATGCCTAAGAGTGTACCTGACTAGGAAGTATCTTAAAACCTATGGATTGCTATGTCTCCGAAAGAGAATCAAGCGTGTGTACAGGGGCATAAACGCAGCAGTGATAGGACTGGAGAGGTTCGGTGAGCAAATGAAGACCCTTTGAAGTCATATTGCATGGAACCCATTCCACGGGTCTCAACTCTCCAGGTTTAAGGTATTCTTCCTTCAGCTAAAACATGCATGTGGAACCCAGAGTATGATCAACCATGTGATCGGGAGACGTGTTCCAATATGTCTCAGTTTTCGTCCCCTGGTACTCGGGTGCAACATTCCAGACGCTTTACTAACACTCTCCCGACTTGGAGAGTCAGTGCCTTTAACCTCCTGTTTGGCCCAGTTTGCAATTTCTGCGGAAGATGAACAGGAATAGGGAGAACCAATGACAGACTAGCTGGAGGTGTCTGGACGGGCAAATTTAACTCTCATTTCCCACCAGGAAGAGGAATTAACCAAAGGCTCAGCGTGCCGTGCCGGAACCAGATTAGGGCCTGAAGCCATCCTGCGGTGTTGCGGCCAGCTCACGAGAAAGCGAGTTGAAGAAAGGAGCTCAGGGGCACTGTAATTCACAAAACTGCAGAGTTATAAATGACAGCTATCGTCCAAAAATATACTGAAGCAAGGCTGCCAAGAGGACTTGAAAGCGGGGCAGAATTGCAGGAAACCGATTTCAGGAGGTAGACTGGAATTGCATTTAAAGCATAGGAAAAGAGGCAGAACGTCCACAATGATGCACTTGGCCAAAAAGGGCGTATGCGTTTTTTCCTGAATATATTCAGGTAAAAACGCATACGCCCTTTTTGGCCAACCAAGCAAGCTTGCAAAGGAAATCTGCACTACAGTGAAGTCTCACTTCCCCCCGGTCAAAAGGGCCATCTGAAAAAAGTGTAAAATCCAGAAAGGCAGGACAGGCCATGGAGAACTGGGAGCCTTGTTATGCTGATGGGCGGGATGTAAATTGCCAACAGCCACTAGGGAGAAGTGTATGGTGTTTCCTGAAACATCTAAAAAACAAAGCAACAGAGCCTAGGGCACTTCCACTTATGGTCCTATAGCTTAGGGAAATTAAAATCAAAAGACACAGCCACCCCAAAGGTTGGGACGGCTCTGTTTACAAGAACCTGGTTTACGGTACAAGTTCAATATCGCAGAAAGTGAAAAATGGATAAAGAAGTTGTGGTACTTACGTACAATGCAATATCACTCAGCAATGAAATCTATGTCATCAGGCCCGTAGCAGCATAATGAGTGGATTCAGGTACGATGATTCTAACTGAAATAAGTCACACAGGAAAAGAAACATCATAAGATATCACTAATACACGGAATGTAACCTTGGCTACACAGGAACTGAATTACAAAACAGAACAGGGTCTCAAATTTAGAAAACCAACTTATGCTTGCTTAAGGGGAAAGGTGAGTTGGGGTGCTGCATAAAACCAGAGATTGAAATGAGCACAGATAAAGTTCCTTAAGCCAAATATGGAATAGACAAGAGCTACTCCTTGCTCAACGAAATGGACTCAACACCCCATATTAAATGCCTAAGAGTGTACCTGACTAGGAAGTATCTTAAAACCTATGGATTGCTATGTCTCTGAAAGAGAATCAAGTGTGTGTACAGGGGCATAAACGCAGCAGTGATAGGATTGGAGAGGTTCGGTGAGCAAATGAAGACCCTTTGAAGTCATATTGCATGGTACCCATTCCACGGGTCTCAACTCTCCAGGTTTAAGGTATTCTTCCTTCAGCTAAAACATGCATGTGGAACCCAGAGTATGATCAACCGTGTGATCGGGAGACGTGTTCCAATACGTCTCAGTTTTCGTCCCCTGGTACTCGGGTGCAACATTCCAGACGCTTTACTAACACTCTCCCGACTTGGAGAGTCAGTGCCTTTAACCTCCTGTTTGGCCCAGTTTGCAATTTCTGTGGAAGATGAACAGGACTAGGCAGAACCAATGACAGACTAGCTGGAGGTGTCTGGACGGGCAAATTTAACTCTCATTTCCCACCAGGAAGAGGAATTAACCAAAGGCTCAGCGTGCCGTGCCGGAACCAGATTAGGGCCTGAAGCCATCCTGCGGTGCTGCGGCCAGCTCACGAGAAAGCGAGTTGAAGAAAGGAGCTCAGGGGCACTGTAATTCACAAACCTGCAGAGTTATAAATGACAGCTATCGTCCAAAAATATACTGAAGTAAGGCTGCCAAGAGGACTTGAAAGCGGGGCAGAATTGCAGGAAACCGATTTCAGGAGGTAGACTGGAATTGCATTTAAAGCATAGGAAAAGAGGCAGAACGTCCACAATGATGCACTTGGCCAAAAAGGGCGTATGCGTTTTTTCTTGAATATATTCAGGAAAAAACGCATACGCCCTTTTTGGCCAACCAAGCAAGCTTGCAAAGGAAATCTGCACTACAATGAAGTCTCACTTCCCCCCGGTCCAAAGGGCCATCTGAAAAAAGTGTAAAATCCAGAAAGGCAGGACAGGCCATGGAGAACTGGGAGCCTTGTTATGCTGATGGGCGGGATGTAAATTGCCAACAGCCACTCGGGAGAAGTGTATGGTGTTTCCTGAAACATCTAAAAAACAAAGCAACAGAGCCTAGGGCACTTCCACTTATGGTCCTATAGCTTAGGGAAATTAAAATCAAAAGACACAGCCACCCCAAAGGTTGGGACGGCTCTGTTTACAAGAACCTGGTTTACGGTACAAGTTCAATATCGCAGAAAGTGAAAAATGGATAAAGAAGTTGTGGTACTTACGTACAATGCAATATCACTCAGCAATGAAATCTATGTCATCAGGCCCGTAGCAGCATAATGAGTGGATTCAGGTACGATGATTCTAACTGAAATAAGTCACACAGGAAAAGAAACATCATAAGATATCACTAATACACGGAATGTAACCTTGGCTACACAGGAACTGAATTACAAAACAGAACAGGGTCTCAGATTTAGAAAACCAACTTATGCTTGCTTAAGGGGAAAGGTGAGTTGGGGTGCTGCATAAAACCAGAGATTGAAATGAGCACAGATAAAGTTCCTTAAGCCAAATATGGAATAGACAAGAGCTACTCCTTGCTCAACGAAATGGACTCAACACCCCATATTAAATGCCTAAGAGTGTACCTGACCAGGAAGTATCTTAAAACCTATGGATTGCTATGTCTCTGAAAGAGAATCAAGTGTGTGTACAGGGGCATAAACGCAGCAGTGATAGGATTGGAGAGGTTCGGTGAGCAAATGAAGACCCTTTGAAGTCATATTGCATGGTACCCATTCCACGGGTCTCAACTCTCCAGGTTTAAGGTATTCTTCCTTCAGCTAAAACATGCATGTGGAACCCAGAGTATGATCAACCGTGTGATCGGGAGACGTGTTCCAATATGTGTCAGTTTTCGTCCCCTGGTACTCGGGTGCAACATTCCAGACGCTTTATTAACACTCTCCCGACTTGGAGAGTCAGTGCCTTTAACCTCCTGTTTGGCCCAGTTTGCAATTTCTGCGGAAGATGAACAGGAATAGGGAGAACCAATGAGAGACTAGCTGGAGGTGTCTGGACGGGCAAATTTAACTCTCATTTCCCACCAGGAAGAGGAATTAACCAAAGGCTCAGCGTGCCGTGCCGGAACCAGATTAGGGCCTGAAGCCATCCTGCGGTGTTGCGGCCAGCTCACGAGAAAGCGAGTTGAAGAAAGGAGCTCAGGGGCACTGTAATTCACAAACCTGCAGAGTTATAAATGACAGCTATCGTCCAAAAATATACTGAAGTAAGGCTGCCAAGAGGACTTGAAAGCGGGGCAGAATTGCAGGAAACCGATTTCAGGAGGTAGACTGGAATTGCATTTAAAGCATAGGAAAAGAGGCAGAACGTCCACAATGATGCACTTGGCCAAAAAGGGCGTATGCGTTTTTTCCTGAATAGGAAAAAACGCATACGCCCTTTTTGGCCAACCAAGCAAGCTTGCAAAGGAAATCTGCACTACAATGAAGTCTCACTTCCCCCCGGTCAAAAGGGCCATCTGAAAAAAGTGTAAAATCCAGAAAGGCAGGACAGGCCATGGAGAACTGGTAGCCTTGTTATGCTGATGGGCGGGATGTAAATTGCCAACAGCCACTCGGGAGAAGTGTATGGTGTTTCCTGAAACATCTAAAAAACAAAGCAACAGAGCCTAGGGCACTTCCACTTATGGTCCTATAGCTTAGGGAAATTAAAATCAAAAAGACAGAGCCACCCCAAAGGTTGGGACGGCTCTGTTTACAAGAACCTGGTTTACGGTACAAGTTCAATATCGCAGAAAGTGAAAAATGGATAAAGAAGTTGTGGTACTTACGTACAATGCAGTATCACTCAGCAATGAAATCTATGTCATCAACCCATAGCAGCATAATGAGTGGATTCAGGTACGATGATTCTAACTGAAATAAGTCACACAGGAAAAGAAACATCATAAGATATCACTAATACACGGAATGTAACCTTGACTACACAGGAACTGAATTACAAAACAGAACAGGGTCTCAAATTTAGAAACCCAACTTATGCTTGCTTAAGGGGAAAGGTGAGTTGGGGTGCTGCATAAAACCAGAGATTGAAATGAGCACAGATAAAGTTCCTTAAGCCAAATATGGAATAGACAAGAGCTACTCCTTGCTCAACGAAATGGACTCAACACCCCATATTAAATGCCTAAGAGTGTACCTGACTAGGAAGTATCTTAAAACCTATGGATTGCTATGTCTCTGAAAGAGAATCAAGTGTGTGTACAGGGGCATAAACGCAGCAGTGATAGGATTGGAGAGGTTCGGTGAGCAAATGAAGACCCTTTGAAGTCATATTGCATGGTACCCATTCCACGGGTCTCAACTCTCCAGGTTTAAGGTATTCTTCCTTCAGCTAAAACATGCATGTGGAACCCAGAGTATGATCAACCGTGTGATCGGGAGACGTGTTCCAATACGTCTCAGTTTTCGTCCCCTGGTACTCGGGTGCAACATTCCAGACGCTTTACTAACACTCTCCCGACTTGGAGAGTCAGTGCCTTTAACCTCCTGTTTGGCCCAGTTTGCAATTTCTGTGGAAGATGAACAGGACTAGGCAGAACCAATGACAGACTAGCTGGAGGTGTCTGGACGGGCAAATTTAACTCTCATTTCCCACCAGGAAGAGGAATTAACCAAAGGCTCAGCGTGCCGTGCCGGAACCAGATTAGGGCCTGAAGCCATCCTGCGGTGCTGCGGCCAGCTCACGAGAAAGCGAGTTGAAGAAAGGAGCTCAGGGGCACTGTAATTCACAAACCTTCAGAGTTATAAATGACAGCTATCGTCCAAAAATATACTGAAGTAAGGCTGCCAAGAGGACTTGAAAGCGGGGCAGAATTGCAGGAAACCGATTTCAGGAGGTAGACTGGAATTGCATTTAAAGCATAGGAAAAGAGGCAGAACGTCCACAATGATGCACTTGGCCAAAAAGGGCGTATGCGTTTTTTCCTGAATATATTCAGGAAAAAACGCATACGCCCTTTTTGGCCAACCAAGCAAGCTTGCAAAGGAAATCTGCACTACAATGAAGTCTCACTTCCCCCCGGTCCAAAGGGCCATCTGAAAAAAGTGTAAAATCCAGAAAGGCAGGACAGGCCATGGAGAACTGGGAGCCTTGTTATGCTGATGGGCGGGATGTAAATTGCCAACAGCCACTCGGGAGAAGTGTATGGTGTTTCCTGAAACATCTAAAAAACAAAGCAACAGAGCCTAGGGCACTTCCACTTATGGTCCTATAGCTTAGGGAAATTAAAATCAAAAGACACAGCCACCCCAAAGTTTGGGACGGCTCTGTTTACAAGAACCTGGTTTACGGTACAAGTTCAATATCGCAGAAAGTGAAAAATGGATAAAGAAGTTGTGGTACTTACATACAATGCAATATCACTCAGCAATGAAATCTATGTCATCAGGCCCGTAGCAGCATAATGAGTGGATTCAGGTACGATGATTCTAACTGAAATAAGTCACACAGGAAAAGAAACATCATAAGATATCACTAATACACGGAATGTAACCTTGGCTACACAGGAACTGAATTACAAAACAGAACAGGGTCTCAGATTTAGAAAACCAACTTATGCTTGCTTAAGGGGAAAGGTGAGTTGGGGTGCTGCATAAAACCAGAGATTGAAATGAGCACAGATAAAGTTCCTTAAGCCAAATATGGAATAGACAAGAGCTACTCCTTGCTCAACGAAATGGATTCAACACCCCATATTAAATGCCTAAGAGTGTACCTGACCAGGAAGTATCTTAAAACCTATGGATTGCTATGTCTCTGAAAGAGAATCAAGTGTGTGTACAGGGGCATAAACGCAGCAGTGATAGGATTGGAGAGGTTCGGTGAGCAAATGAAGACCCTTTGAAGTCATATTGCATGGTACCCATTCCACGGGTCTCAACTCTCCAGGTTTAAGGTATTCTTCCTTCAGCTAAAACATGCATGTGGAACCCAGAGTATGATCAACCGTGTGATCGGGAGACGTGTTCCAATATGTGTCAGTTTTCGTCCCCTGGTACTCGGGTGCAACATTCCAGACGCTTTATTAACACTCTCCCGACTTGGAGAGTCAGTGCCTTTAACCTCCTGTTTGGCCCAGTTTGCAATTTCTGCGGAAGATGAACAGGAATAGGGAGAACCAATGAGAGACTAGCTGGAGGTGTCTGGACGGGCAAATTTAACTCTCATTTCCCACCAGGAAGAGGAATTAACCAAAGGCTCAGCGTGCCGTGCCGGAACCAGATTAGGGCCTGAAGCCATCCTGCGGTGTTGCGGCCAGCTCACGAGAAAGCGAGTTGAAGAAAGGAGCTCAGGGGCACTGTAATTCACAAACCTGCAGAGTTATAAATGACAGCTATCGTCCAAAAATATACTGAAGTAAGGCTGCCAAGAGGACTTGAAAGCGGGGCAGAATTGCAGGAAACCGATTTCAGGAGGTAGACTGGAATTGCATTTAAAGCATAGGAAAAGAGGCAGAACGTCCACAATGATGCACTTGGCCAAAAAGGGCGTATGCGTTTTTTCCTGAATATATTCAGGAAAAAACGCATACGCCCTTTTTGGCCAACCAAGCAAGCTTGCAAAGGAAATCTGCACTACAGTGAAGTCTCACTTCCCCCCGGTCAAAAGGGCCATCTGAAAAACGTGTAAAATCCAGAAAGGCAGGACAGGCCATGGAGAACTGGGAGCCTTGTTATGCTGATGGGCGGGATGTCAATTGCCAACAGCCACTCGGGAGAAGTGTATGGTGTTTCCTGAAACATCTAAAAAACAAAGCAACAGAGCCTAGGGCACTTCCACTTATGGTCCTATAGCTTAGGGAAATTAAAATCAAAAGACACAGCCACCCCAAAGTTTGGGACGGCTCTGTTTACAAGAACCTGGTTTACGGTACAAGTTCAATATCGCAGAAAGTGAAAAATGGATAAAGAAGTTGTGGTACTTACGTACAATGCAATATCACTCAGCAATGAAATCTATGTCATCAGGCCCGTAGCAGCATAATGAGTGGATTCAGGTACGATGATTCTAACTGAAATAAGTCACACAGGAAAAGAAACATCATAAGATATCACTAATACACGGAATGTAACCTTGGCTACACAGGAACTGAATTACAAAACAGAACAGGGTCTCAGATTTAGAAAACCAACTTATGCTTGCTTAAGGGGAAAGGTGAGTTGGGGTGCTGCATAAAACCAGAGATTGAAATGAGCACAGATAAAGTTCCTTAAGCCAAATATGGAATAGACAAGAGCTACTCCTTGCTCAACGAAATGGATTCAACACCCCATATTAAATGCCTAAGAGTGTACCTGACCAGGAAGTATCTTAAAACCTATGGATTGCTATGTCTCTGAAAGAGAATCAAGTGTGTGTACAGGGGCATAAACGCAGCAGTGATAGGATTGGAGAGGTTCGGTGAGCAAATGAAGACCCTTTGAAGTCATATTGCATGGTACCCATTCCACGGGTCTCAACTCTCCAGGTTTAAGGTATTCTTCCTTCAGCTAAAACATGCATGTGGAACCCAGAGTATGATCAACCGTGTGATCGGGAGACGTGTTCCAATATGTGTCAGTTTTCGTCCCCTGGTACTCGGGTGCAACATTCCAGACGCTTTATTAACACTCTCCCGACTTGGAGAGTCAGTGCCTTTAACCTCCTGTTTGGCCCAGTTTGCAATTTCTGCGGAAGATGAACAGGAATAGGGAGAACCAATGAGAGACTAGCTGGAGGTGTCTGGACGGGCAAATTTAACTCTCATTTCCCACCAGGAAGAGGAATTAACCAAAGGCTCAGCGTGCCGTGCCGGAACCAGATTAGGGCCTGAAGCCATCCTGCGGTGTTGCGGCCAGCTCACGAGAAAGCGAGTTGAAGAAAGGAGCTCAGGGGCACTGTAATTCACAAACCTGCAGAGTTATAAATGACAGCTATCGTCCAAAAATATACTGAAGTAAGGCTGCCAAGAGGACTTGAAAGCGGGGCAGAATTGCAGGAAACCGATTTCAGGAGGTAGACTGGAATTGCATTTAAAGCATAGGAAAAGAGGCAGAACGTCCACAATGATGCACTTGGCCAAAAAGGGCGTATGCGTTTTTTCCTGAATATATTCAGGAAAAAACGCATACGCCCTTTTTGGCCAACCAAGCAAGCTTGCAAAGGAAATCTGCACTACAGTGAAGTCTCACTTCCCCCCGGTCAAAAGGGCCATCTGAAAAAAGTGTAAAATCCAGAAAGGCAGGACAGGCCATGGAGAACTGGGAGCCTTGTTATGCTGATGGGCGGGATGTCAATTGCCAACAGCCACTCGGGAGAAGTGTATGGTGTTTCCTGAAACATCTAAAAAACAAAGCAACAGAGCCTAGGGCACTTCCACTTATGGTCCTATAGCTTAGGGAAATTAAAATCAAAAAGACACAGCCACCCCAAAGGTTGGGACGGCTCTGTTTACAAGAACCTGGTTTACGGTACAAGTTCAATATCGGAGAAAGTGAAAAATGGATAAAGAAGTTGTGGTACTTACGTACAATGCAGTATCACTCAGCAATGAAATCTATGTCATCAGGCCCGTAGCAGCATAATGAGTGGATTCAGGTACGATGATTCTAACTGAAATAAGTCACGCAGGAAAAGAAACATCATAAGATATCACTAATACACGGAATGTAACCTTGGCTACACAGGAACTGAATTACAAAACAGAACAGGGTCTCAAATTTAGAAACCCAACTTATGCTTGCTTAAGGGGAAAGGTGAGTTGGGGTGCTGCATAAAACCAGAGATTGAAATGAGCACAGATAAAGTTCCTTAAGCCAAATATGGAATAGACAAGAGCTACTCCTTGCTCAACGAAATGGACTCAACACCCCATATTAAATGCCTAAGAGTGTACCTGACTAGGAAGTATCTTAAAACCTATGGATTGCTATGTCTCTGAAAGAGAATCAAGTGTGTGT
Organism: Lagenorhynchus albirostris; assembly: GCF_949774975.1. Taxonomy (NCBI): domain Eukaryota; kingdom Metazoa; phylum Chordata; class Mammalia; order Artiodactyla; family Delphinidae; genus Lagenorhynchus; species Lagenorhynchus albirostris. The sequence continues at coordinate 349,716 of NW_026783590.1, read as the reverse complement.
ACAGGGGCATAAACGCAGCAGTGATAGGATTGGAGAGGTTCGGTGAGCAAATGAAGACCCTTTGAAGTCATATTGCATGGTACCCATTCCACGGGTCTCAACTCTCCAGGTTTAAGGTATTCTTCCTTCAGCTAAAACATGCATGTGGAACCCAGAGTATGATCAACTGTGTGATCGGGAGACGTGTTCCAATACGTCTCAGTTTTCGTCCCCTGGTACTCGGGTGCAACATTCCAGACGCTTTACTAACACTCTCCCGACTTGGAGAGTCAGTGCCTTTAACCTGCTGTTTGGCCCAGTTTGCAATTTCTGCGGAAGATGAACAGGGATAGGGAGAACCAATGAGAGACTAGCTGGAGGTGTCTGGACGGGCAAATTTAACTCTCATTTCCCACCAGGAAGAGGAATTAACCAAAGGCTCAGCGTGCCGTGCCGGAACCAGATTAGGGCCTGAAGCCATCCTGCGGTGTTGCGGCCAGCTCACGAGAAAGCGAGTTGAAGAAAGGAGCTCAGGGGCACTGTAATTCACAAACCTGCAGAGTTATAAATGACAGCTATCGTCCAAAAATATACTGAAGTAAGGCTGCCAAGAGGACTTGAAAGCGGGGCAGAATTGCAGGAAACCGATTTCAGGAGGTAGACTGGAATTGCATTTAAAGCATAGGAAAAGAGGCAGAACGTCCACAATGATGCACTTGGCCAAAAAGGGCGTATGCGTTTTTTCCTGAATATATTCAGGAAAAAATGCATACGCCCTTTTTGGCCAACCAAGCAAGCTTGCAAAGGAAATCTGCACTACAATGAAGTCTCACTTCCCCCCGGTCAAAAGGGCCATCTGAAAAAAGTGTAAAATCCAGAAAGGCAGGACAGGCCATGGAGAACTGGGAGCCTTGTTATGCTGATGGGCGGGATGTAAATTGCCAACAGCCACTCGGGAGAAGTGTATGGTGTTTCCTGAAACATCTAAAAAACAAAGCAACAGAGCCTAGGGCACTTCCACTTATGGTCCTATAGCTTAGGGAAATTAAAATCAAAAAGACACAGCCAGGCCAAAGTTGGGACGGCTCTGTTTACAAGAACCTGGTTTACGGTACAAGTTCACTATCGCAGAAAGTGAAAAATGGATAAAGAAGTTGTGGTACTTACGTACAATGCAGTATCACTCAGCAAGGAAATCTATGTCATCAGGCCCGTAGCAGCATAATGAGTGGATTCAGGTACGATGATTCTAACTGAAATAAGTCACACAGAAAAAGAAACATCATAAGATATCACTAATACACGGAATGTAAACTTGGCTACACAGGAACTGAATTTCAAAACAGAACAGGGTCTCAAATTTAGAAAACCAACTTATGCTTGCTTAAGGGGAAAGGTGAGTTGGGGTGCCGCATAAAACCAGAGATTGAAATGAGCACAGATAAAGTTCCTTAAGCCAAATATGTAATAGACAAGAGCTACTCCTTGCTCAACGAAATGGATTCAACACCCCATATTAAACAAATAAAAATATACCTGACTAGGAAGAATCTTAAAATCTATGGATTGCTATGTCTCCGAAAGAGAATCAAGCGTGTGTACAGGGGCATAAACGCAGCAGTGATAGGATTGGAGAGGTTCGGTGAGCAAATGAAGACCCTTTGAAGTCATATTGCATGGTACCCATTCCACGGGTCTCAACTCTCCAGGTTTAGGGTATTCTTCCTTCAGCTAAAACATGCATGTGGAACCCAGAGTATGATCCACCATGTGATCGAGAAACATATTCAAATGTGTCTCACTTTTCGTTCCCTGGTACTCGGGTGCAACATGCCAGAGGCTTTACTAACACTCTCCCGACTTGGAGAGTCAGTGCCTTTAACCTCCTGTTTGGCCCAGTTTGCAATTTCTGCGGAAGATGAACAGGAATAGGGAGAACCAATGACAGACTAGATGGAGGTGTCTGGACGGGCAAATTTAACTCTCATTTCCCACCAGGAAGAGGAATTAACCAAAGGCTCAGCGTGCCGTGCCGGAACCACATTAGGGCCTGAAGCAATCCTGCGGTGTTGCGGCCAGCTCACAAGAAAGCGAGTTGAAGAAAGGAGCTCAGGGGCACTGTAATTAAGAAACCTGCAGAGTTATAAATGACAGCTATCGTCCAAAAATATACTGAAGTAAGGCTGCCAAGAGGACTTGAAAGCGGGGCAGAATTGCAGGAAACCGATTTCAGGAGGTAGACTGGAATTGCATTTAAAGCATAGGAAAAGAGGCAGAACGTCCACAATGATGCACTTGGCCAAAAAGGGCGTATGCGTTTTTTCCTGAATATATTCAGGAAAAAACGCATACGCCCTTTTTGGCCAACCAAGCAAGCTTGCAAAGGAAATCTGCACTACAATGAAGTCTCACTTCCCACTGGTCAAAAGGGCCATCTGAAAAAAGTGTAAAATCCAGAAAGGCAGGACAGGCCATGGAGAACTGGGAGCCTTGTTATGCTGATGGGCGGGATGTAAATTGCCAACAGCCACTCGGGAGAAGTGTATGGTGTTTCCTGAAACATCTAAAAAACAAAGCAACAGAGCCTAGGGCACTTCCACTTATGGTCCTATAGCTTAGGGAAATTAAAATCAAAAGACACAGCCACCCCAAAAGTTGGGACGGCTCTGTTTACAAGAACCTGGTTTACGGTACAAGTTCAATATCGCAGAAAGTGAAAAATGGATAAAGAAGTGGTGGTACTTACGTACAATGCAATATCACACAGCAATGAAATCTATGTCATCAGGCCCGTAGCAGCATAATCAGTGGATTCAGGTATGATGATTCTAACTGAAATAAGTCACACAGAAAAAGAAACATCATAAGATATCACTAATACACGGAATGTAAACTTGGCTACACAGGAACTGAATTGCAAAACAGAACAGGGTCTCAAATTTAGAAAACCAACTTATGCTTGCTTAAGGGGAAAGGTGAGTTGGGGTGCTGCATAAAACCAGAGATTGAAATGAGCACAGATAAAGTTCCTTAAGCCAAATATGGAATAGACAAGAGCTACTCCTTGCTCAACGAAATGGATTCAACACCCCATATTAAACGCCCAAAAATGTACCTGACTAGGAAGTATCTTAAAACCTATGGATTGCTATGTATCCGAAAGAGAATCAAGCGTGTGTGCAGGGGCATAAACGCAGCAGTGATAGGATTGGAGAGGTTCGGTGAGCAAATGAAGATCCTTTGAAGTCATATTGCATGGTACCCATTCCACGGGTCTCAACTCTCCAGGTTTAAGGTATTCTTCCTTCAGCTAAAACATGCATGTGGAACCCAGAGTATGATCAACCGTGTGATCGGGAGACGTGTTCCAATATGTGTCAGTTTCCGTCCCCTGGTACTCGGGTGCAACATTCCAGATGCTTTACTAACACTCTCCCGACTTGGAGAGTCAGTGCCTTTAACCTCCTGTTTGGCCCAGTTTGCAATTTCTGCGGAAGATGAACAGGAATAGGGAGAACTAATGACAGACTAGCTGGAGGTGTCTGGATGGGCAAATTTAATTCTCATTTCGCACCAGGAAGAGGAATTAACCAAAGGCTCAGCGTGCCGTGCCGGAACCAGATTAGGGCCTGAAGCCATCCTGCGGGGTTGCGGCCAGCTCACGAGAAAGCGAGTTGAAGAAAGGAGCTCAGGGGCACTGTAATTCAGAAACCTGCAGAGTTATAAATGACAGCTATCGTCCAAAAATATACTGAAGTAAGGCTGCCAAGAGGACTTGAAAGCGGGGCAGAATTGCAGGAAACCGATTTCAGGAGGTAGACTGGAATTGCATTTAAAGCATAGGAAAAGAGGCAGAACGTCCACAATGATGCACTTGGCCAAAAAGGGCGTATGCGTTTTTTCCTGAATATATTCAGGAAAAAACGCATACGCCCTTTTTGGCCAACCAAGCAAGCTTGCAAAGGAAATCTGCACTACAATGAAGTCTCACTTCCCCCCGGTCAAAAGGGCCATCTGAAAAAAGTGTGAAATCCAGAAAGGCAGGACAGGCCATGGAGAACTGGGAGCCTTGTTATGCTGATGGGCGGGATGTAAATTGCCAACAGCCACTCGGGAGAAGTGTATGGTGTTTCCTGAAACATCTAAAAAACAAAGCAACAGAGCCTAGGGCACTTCCACTTATGGTCCTATAGCTTAGGGAAATTAAAATCAAAAAGACACAGCCACCCCAAAGGTTGGGACGGCTCTGTTTACAAGAACCTGGTTTACGGTACAAGTTCACTATCGCAGAAAGTGAAAAATGGATAAAGAAGTTGTGGTACTTACGTACAATGCAGTATCACTCAGCAAGGAAATCTATGTCATCAGGCCCGTAGCAGCATAATGAGTGGATTCAGGTATGATGATTCTAACTGAAATAAGTCACACAGAAAAAGAAACATCATAAGATATCACTAATACACGGAATGTAAACTTGGCTACACAGGAACTGAATTCCAAAACAGAACAGGGTCTCTAATTTAGAAACCCAACTTATGCTTGCTTAAGGGGAAAGGTGAGTTGGGGTGCCGCATAAAACCAGAGATTGAAATGAGCACAGATAAAGTTCCTTAAGCCAAATATGTAATAGACAAGAGCTACTCCTTGCTCAACGAAATGGATTCAACACCCCATATTAAACACATAAAAATATACCTGACTAGGAAGAATCTTAAAATCTATGGATTGCTATGTCTCCGAAAGAGAATCAAGCGTGTGTACAGGGGCATAAACGCAGCAGTGATAGGATTGGAGAGGTTCGGTGAGCAAATGAAGACCCTTTGAAGTCATATTGCATGGTACCCATTCCACGGGTCTCAACTCTCCAGGTTTAAGGTATTCTTCCTTCAGCTAAAACATGCATGTGGAACCCAGAGTATGATCAACCGTGTGATCGAGAAACATATTCAAATGTGTCTCACTTTTCGTTCCCTGGTACTCGGGTGCAACATGCCAGAGGCTTTACTAACACTCTCCCGACTTGGAGAGTCAGTGCCTTTAACCTCCTGTTTGGCCCAGTTTGCAATTTCTGCGGAAGATGAACAGGGATAGGGAGAACCAATGACAGACTAGATGGAGGTGTCTGGACGGGCAAATTTAACTCTCATTTCCCACCAGGAAGAGGAATTAACCAAAGGCTCAGCGTGCCGTGCCGGAACCAGATTAGGGCCTGAAGCCATCCTGCGGTGTTGCGGCCAGCTCACGAGAAAGCGAGTTGAAGAAAGGAGCTCAGGGGCACTGTAATTCACAAACCTGCAGAGTTATAAATGACAGCTATCGTCCAAAAATATACTGAAGTAAGGCTGCCAAGAGGACTTGAAAGCGGGGCAGAATTGCAGGAAACCGATTTCAGGAGGTAGACTGGAATTGCATTTAAAGCATAGGAAAAGAGGCAGAACGTCCACAATGATGCACTTGGCCAAAAAGGGCGTATGCGTTTTTTCCTGAATATATTCAGGAAAAAACGCATACGCCCTTTTTGGCCAACCAAGCAAGCTTGCAAAGGAAATCTGCACTACAATGAAGTCTCACTTCCCCCCGGTCAAAAGGGCCATCTGAAAAAAGTGTAAAATCCAGAAAGGCAGGACAGGCCAAGGAGAACTGGGAGCCTTGTTATGCTGATGGGCAGGATGTAACTTGCCAACAGCCACTCCGGAGAAGTGTATGGTGTTTCCTGAAACATCTAAAAAACAAAGCAACAGAGCGTAGGGCACTTCCACTTATGGTCCTATAGCTTAGGGAAATTAAAATCAAAAGACACAGCCACCCCAAAGGTTGGGACGGCTCTGTTTACAAGAACCTGGTTTACGGTACAAGTTCAATATCGCAGAAAGTGAAAAATGGATAAAGAAGTTGTGGTACTTACGTACAATGCAATATCACTCAGCAATGAAATCTATGTCATCAGGCCCGTAGCAGCATAATGAGTGGATTCAGGTACGATGATTCTAACTGAAATAAGTCACACAGAAAAAGAAACATCATAAGATATCACTAATAGACGGAATGTAAACTTGGCTACACAGGAACTGAATTACAAAACAGAACAGGGTCTCAAATTTAGAAACCCAACTTATGCTTGCTTAAGGGGAAAGGTGAGTTGGGGTGCTGCATAAAACCAGAGATTGAAATGAGCACAGATAAAGTTCCTTAAGCCAAATATGGAATAGACAAGAGCTACTCCTTGCTCAACGAAATGGACTCAACACCTCATATTAAATGCCTAAGAGTGTACCTGACTAGGAAGTATCTTAAAACCTATGGATTGCTATGTCTCTGAAAGAGAATCAAGTGTGTGTACAGGGGCATAAACGCAGCAGTGATAGGATTGGAGAGGTTCGGTGAGCAAATGAAGACCCTTTGAAGTCATATTGCATGGTACCCATTCCACGGGTCTCAACTCTCCAGGTTTAAGGTATTCTTCCTTCAGCTAAAACATGCATGTGGAACCCAGAGTATGATCAACCGTGTGATCGGGAGACGTGTTCCAATATGTGTCAGTTTCCGTCCCCTGGTACTCGGGTGCAACATTCCAGACGCTTTACTAACACTCTCCCGACTTGGAGAGTCAGTGCCTTTAACCTCCTGTTTGGCCCAGTTTGCAATTTCTGCGGAAGATGTACAGGAATAGGGAGAACCAATGAGAGACTAGCTGGAGGTGTCTGGACGGGCAAATTTAACTCTCATTTCCCACCAGGAAGAGGAATTAACCAAAGGCTCAGCGTGCCGTGCCGGAACCAGATTAGGGCCTGAAGCCATCCTGCGGGGTTGCGGCCAGCTCACGAGAAAGCGAGTTGAAGAAAGGAGCTCAGGGGCACTGTAATTCACAAACCTGCAGAGTTATAAATGACAGCTATCGTCCAAAAATATACTGAAGTAAGGCTGCCAAGAGGACTTGAAAGCGGGGCAGAATTGCAGGAAACCGATTTCAGGAGGTAGACTGGAATTGCATTTAAAGCATAGGAAAAGAGGCAGAACGTCCACAATGATGAACTTGGCCAAAAAGGGCGTATGCGTTTTTTCCTAAATATATTCAGGAAAAAACGCATACGCCCTTTTTGGCCAACCAAGCAAGCTTGCAAAGGAAATCTGCACTACAATGAAGTCTCACTTCCCCCCGGTCAAAAGGGCCATCTGAAAAAAGTGTAAAATCCAGAAAGGCAGGACAGGCCATGGAGAACTGGGAGCCTTTTTATGCTGTTGGGCGGGATGTAAATTGCCAACAGCCACTCGGGAGAAGTGTATGGTGTTTCCTGAAACATCTAAAAAACAAAGCAACAGAGCCTAGGGCACTTCCACTTATGGTCCTATAGCTTAGGGAAATTAAAATCAAAAGACACAGCCACCCCAAAGGTTGGGACGGCTCTGTTTACAAGAACCTGGTTTACGGTACAAGTTCAATATCGCAGAAAGTGAAAAATGGATAAAGAAGTTGTGGTACTTACGTACAATGCAATATCACTCAGCAAGGAAATCTATGTCATCAGGCCCGTAGCAGCATAATGAGTGGATTCAGGTATGATGATTCTAACTGAAATAAGTCACACAGAAAAAGAAACATCATAAGATATCACTAATAGACGGAATGTAAACTTGGCTACACAGGAACTGAATTCCAAAACAGAACAGGGTCTCAAATTTAGAAAACCAACTTATGCTTGCTTAAGGGGAAAGGTGAGTTGGGGTGCTGCATAAAACCAGAGATTGAAATGAGCACAGATAAAGTTCCTTAAGCCAAATATGAAATAGACAAGAGCTACTCCTTGCTCAAAGAAATGGATTCAACACCCCATATTAAACACCTAAGAATATACCTGACTAGGAAGTATCTTAAAACCTATGGATTGCTATGTCTCCGAAAGAGAATCAAGCGTATGTGCAGGGGCATAAACGCAGCAGTGATAGGACTGGAGAGGTTCGGTGAGCAAATGAAGACCCTTTGAAATCATATTGCATGGTACCCATTCCACGGGTCTCAACTCTCCAGGTTTAAGGTATTCTTCCTTCAGCTAAAACATGCATGTGGAACCCAGAGTATGATCAACCATGTGATCGGGAGACGTGTTCCAATATGTGTCAGTTTCCGTCCCCTGGTACTCGGGTGCAACATTCCAGACGCTTTACTAACACTCTCCTGACTTGGAGAGTCAGCGCCTTTAACCTCCTGTTTGGCCCAGTTTGCAATTTCTGCGGAAGATGAACAGGAATAGGCAGAACCAATGAGAGACTAGCTGGAGGTGTGTGGACGGGCAAATTTAACTCTCATTTCCCACCAGGAAGAGGAATTAACCAAAGGCTCAGCGTGCCGTGCCGGAACCAGATTAGGGCCTGAAGCCATCCTGCGGTGTTGCGGCCAGCTCACGAGAAAGTGAGTTGAAGAAAGGAGCTCAGGGGCACTGTAATTCAGAAACCTGCAGAGTTATAAATGACAGCTATCGTCCAAAAATATACTGAAGTAAGGCTGCCAAGAGGACTTGAAAGCGGGGCAGAATTGCAGGAAACCGATTTCAGGAGGTAGACTGGAATTGCATTTAAAGCATAGGAAAAGAGGCAGAACGTCCACAATGATGCACTTGGCCAAAAAGGGCGTATGCGTTTTTTCCTGAATATATTCAGGAAAAAACGCATACGCCCTTTTTGGCCAACCAAGCAAGCTTGCAAAGGAAATCTGCACTACAATGAAGTCTCACTTCCCCCCGGTCAAAAGGGCCATCTGAAAAAAGTGTAAAATCCAGAAAGGCAGGACAGGCCAAGGAGAACTGGGAGCCTTGTTATGCTGATGGGCAGGATGTAACTTGCCAACAGCCACTCCGGAGAAGTGTATGGTGTTTCCTGAAACATCTAAAAAACAAAGCAACAGAGCGTAGGGCACTTCCACTTATGGTCCTATAGCTTAGGGAAATTAAAATCAAAAGACACAGCCACCCCAAAGGTTGGGATGGCTCTGTTTACAAGAACCTGGTTTACGGTACAAGTTCAATATCGCAGAAAGTGAAAAATGGATAAAGAAGTTGTGGTACTTACGTACAATGCAATATCACTCAGCAATGAAATCTATGTCATCAGGCCCGTAGCAGCATAATGAGTGGATTCAGGTACGATGATTCTAACTGAAATAAGTCACACAGAAAAAGAAACATCATAAGATATCACTAATACACGGAATGTAAACTTGGCTACACAGGAACTGAATTACAAAACAGAACAGGGTCTCAAATTTAGAAAACCAACTTATGCTTGCTTAAGGGGAAAGGTGAGTTGGGGTGCTGCATAAAACCAGAGATTGAAATGAGCACAGATAAAGTTCCTTAAGCCAAATATGGAATAGACAAGAGCTACTCCTTGCTCAACGAAATGGACTCAACACCCCATATTAAACGCCTAAGAGTGTACCTGACTAGGAAGTATCTTAAAACCTATGGATTGCTATGTCTCCGAAAGAGAATCAAGCGTGTGTGCAGGGGCATAAACGCAGCAGTGATAGGATTGGAGAGGTTCGGTGAGCAAATGAAGACCCTTTGAAGTCATATTGCATGGTACCCATTCCACGGGTCTCAACTCTCCAGGTTTAAGGTATTCTTCCTTCAGCTAAAACATGCATGTGGAACCCAGAGTATGATCAACCGTGTGATCGGGAGACGTGTTCCAATATGTGTCAGTTTCCGTCCCCTGGTACTCGGGTGCAACATTCCAGACGCTTTACTAACACTCTCCCGACTTGGAGAGTCAGTGCCTTTAACCTCCTGTTTGGCCCAGTTTGCAATTTCTGCGGAAGATGTACAGGAATAGGGAGAACCAATGAGAGACTAGCTGGAGGTGTGTGGACGGGCAAATTTAACTCTCATTTCCCACCAGGAAGAGGAATTAACCAAAGGTTCAGCGTGCCGTGCCGGAACCAGATTAGGGCCTGAAGCCATCCTGCGGTGTTGCGGCCAGCTCACGAGAAAGCGAGTTGAAGAAAGGAGCTCAGGGGCACTGTAATTCACAAACCTGCAGAGTTATAAATGACAGCTATCGTCCAAAAATATACTGAAGTAAGGCTGCCAAGAGGACTTGAAAGCGGGGCAGAATTGCAGGAAACCGATTTCAGGAGGTAGACTGGAATTGCATTTAAAGCATAGGAAAAGAGGCAGAACGTCCACAATGATGCACTTGGCCAAAAAGGGCGTATGCGTTTTTTCCTCAGGAAAAAACGCATACGCCCTTTTTGGCCAACCAAGCAAGCTTGCAAAGGAAATCTGCACTACAATGAAGTCTCACTTCCCCCCGGTCAAAAGGGCCATCTGAAAAAAGTGTAAAATCCAGAAAGGCCGGACAGGCCAAGGAGAACTGGGAGCCTTGTTATGCTGATGGGCAGGATGTAACTTGCCAACAGCCACTCCGGAGAAGTGTATGGTGTTTCCTGAAACATCTAAAAAACAAAGCAAGAGAGCGTAGGGCACTTCCACTTATGGTCCTATAGCTTAGGGAAATTAAAATCAAAAGACACAGCCACCCCAAAGGTTGGGACGGCTCTGTTTACAAGAACCTGGTTTACGGTACAAGTTCAATATCGCAGAAAGTGAAAAATGGATAAAGAAGTTGTGGTACTTACGTACAATGCAATATCACTCAGCAATGAAATCTATGTCATCAGGCCCGTAGCAGCATAATGAGTGGATTCAGGTACGATGATTCTAACTGAAATAAGTCACACAGAAAAAGAAACATCATAAGATATCACTAATACACGGAATGTAACCTTGTCTACACAGGAACTGAATTACAAAACAGAACAGGGTCTCAAATTTAGAAAACCAACTTATGCTTGCTTAAGGGGAAAGGTGAGTTGGGGTGCTGCATAAAACCAGAGATTGAAATGAGCACAGATAAAGTTCCTTAAGCCAAATATGGAATAGACAAGAGCTACTCCTTGCTCAACGAAATGGACTCAACACCCCATATTAAATGCCTAAGAGTGTACCTGATTAGGAAGTATCTTAAAACCTATGGATTGCTATGTCTCCAAAAGAGAATCAAGCGTGTGTGCAGGGGCATAAACGCAGCAGTGATAGGATTGGAGAGGTTCGGTGAGCAAATGAAGACCCTTTGAAGTCATATTGCATGGTACCCATTCCACGGGTCTCAACTCTCCAGGTTTAAGGTATTCTTCCTTCAGCTAAAACATGCATGTGGAACCCAGAGTATGATCAACCGTGTGATCGGGAGACGTGTTCCAATATGTGTCAGTTTCCGTCCCCTGGTACTCGGGTGCAACATTCCAGACGCTTTACTAACACTCTCCCGACTTGGAGAGTCAGCGCCTTTAACCTCCTGTTTGGCCCAGTTTGCAATTTCTGCGGAAGATGTACAGGAATAGGGAGAACCAATGAGAGACTAGCTGGAGGTGTCTGGACGGGCAAATTTAACTCTCATTTCCCACCAGGAAGAGGAATTAACCAAAGGCTCAGCGTGCCATGCCGGAACCAGATTAGGGCCTGAAGCCATCATGCGGGGTTGCGGCCAGCTCACGAGAAAGCGAGTTGAAGAAAGGAGCTCAGGGGCACTGTAATTCACAAACCTGCAGAGTTATAAATGACAGCTATCGTCCAAAAATATACTGAAGTAAGGCTGCCAAGAGGACTTGAAAGCGGGGCAGAATTGCAGGAAACCGATTTCAGGAGGTAGACTGGAATTGCATTTAAAGCATAGGAAAAGAGGCAGAACGTCCACAATGATGCACTTGGCCAAAAAGGGCGTATGCGTTTTTTCCTGAATATATTCAGGAAAAAACGCATACGCCCTTTTTGGCCAACCAAGCAAGTTTGCAAAGGAAATCTGCACTACAATGAAGTCTCACTTCCCCCCGGTCAAAAGGGCCATCTGAAAAAAGTGTAAAATCCAGAAAGGCAGGACAGGCCAAGGAGAACTGGGAGCCTTGTTTTGCTGATGGGCAGGATGTAACTTGCCAACAGCCACTCCGGAGAAGTGTATGGTGTTTCCTGAAACATCTAAAAAACAAAGCAACAGAGCGTAGGTCACTTCCACTTATGGTCCTATAGCTTAGGGAAATTAAAATCAAAAGACACAGCCACCCCAAAGGTTGGGACGGCTCTGTTTACAAGAACCTGGTTTACGGTACAAGTTCAATATCGCAGAAAGTGAAAAATGGATAAAGAAGTTGTGGTACTTACGTACAATGCAATATCACTCAGCAATGAAGTCTATGTCATCAGGCCCGTAGCAGCATAATGAGTGGATTCAGGTACGATGATTCTAACTGAAATAAGTCACACAGAAAAAGAAACATCATAAGATATCACTAATACACGGAATGTAAACTTGGCTACACAGGAACTGAATTACAAAACAGAACAGGGTCTCAAATTTAGAAAACCAACTTATGCTTGCTTAAGGGGAAAGGTGAGTTGGGGTGCTGCATAAAACCAGAGATTGAAATGAGCACAGATAAAGTTCCTTAAGCCAAATATGGAATAGACAAGAGCTACTCCTTGCTCAACGAAATGGATTCAACACCCCATATTAAACACCTAAGAATGTACCTGATTAGGAAGTATCTTAAAACCTATGGATTGCTATGTCTCCAAAAGAGAATCAAGCGTGTGTGCAGGGGCATAAACGCAGCAGTGATAGGATTGGAGAGGTTCGGTGAGCAAATGAAGACCCTTTGAAGTCATATTGCATGGTACCCATTCCACGGGTCTCAACTCTCCAGGTTTAAGGTATTCTTCCTTCAGCTAAAACATGCATGTGGAAACCAGAGTATGATCAACCGTGTGATCGGGAGACGTGTTCCAATATGTCTCAGTTTTCGTCCCCTGGTACTCGGGTGCAACATTCCAGACGCTTTACTAACACTCTCCCGACTTGGAGAGTCAGTGCCTTTAACCTCCTGTTTGGCCCAGTTTGCAATTTCTGCGGAAGATGAACAGGAATAGGGAGAACCAATGACAGACTAGCTGGAGGTGTCTGGACGGGCAAATTTAACTCTCATTTCCCACCAGGAAGAGGAATTAACCAAAGGCTCCGCGTGCCGTGCCGGAACCAGATTAGGGCCTGAAGCCATCCTGCGGTGTTGCGGCCAGCTCACGAGAAAGCGAGTTGAAGAAAGGAGCTCAGGGGCACTGTAATTCACAAACCTGCAGAGTTATAAATGACAGCTATCGTCCAAAAATATACTGAAGTAAGGCTGCCAAGAGGACTTGAAAGCGGGGCAGAATTGCAGGAAACCGATTTCAGGAGGTAGACAGGAATTGCATTTAAAGCATAGGAAAAGAGGCAGAACGTCCACAATGATGCACTTGGCCAAAAAGGGCGTATGCGTTTTTTCCTCAGGAAAAAACGCATACGCCCTTTTTGGCCAACCAAGCAAGCTTGCAAAGGAAATCTGCACTACAATGAAGTCTCACTTCCCCCCGGTCAAAAGGGCCATCTGAAAAAAGTGTAAAATCCAGAAAGGCAGGACAGGCCATGGAGAACTGGGAGCCTTGTTATGCTGATGGGCGGGATGTCAATTGCCAACAGCCATTCCGGAGAACTGTATGGTGTTTCCTGAAACATCTAAAAAACAAAGCAACAGAGCCTAGGGCACTTCCACTTATGGTCCTATAGCTTAGGGAAATTAAAATCAAAAGACACAGCCACCCCAAAGGTTGGGACGGCTCTGTTTACAAGAACCTGGTTTACGGTACAAGTTCAATATCGCAGAAAGTGAAAAATGGATAAAGAAGTTGTGGTACTTACGTACAATGCAATATCACTCAGCAATGAAATCTATGTCATCAGGCCCGTAGCAGCATAATGAGTGGATTCAGGTATGATGATTCTAACTGAAATAAGTCACACAGAAAAAGAAACATCATAAGATATCACTAATACACGGAATGTAAACTTGGCTACACAGGAACTGAATTCCAAAACAGAACAGGGTCTCAAATTTAGAAACCCAACTTATGCTTGCTTAAGGGGAAAGGTGAGTTGGGGTGCTGCATAAAACCAGAGATTGAAATGAGCACAGATAAAGTTCCTTAAGCCAAATATGGAATAGACAAGAGCTACTCCTTGCTCAACGAAATGGATTCAACACCCCATATTAAACACCTAAGAATATACCTGACTAGGAAGTATCTTAAAACCTATGGATTGCTATGTCTCCGAAAGAGAATCAAGCGTGTGTGCAGGGGCATAAACGCAGCAGTGATAGGACTGGAGAGGTTCGGTGAGCAAATGAAGACCCTTTGAAATCATACTGCATGTTACCCATTCCACGGGTCTCAACTCTCCAGGTTTAAGGTATTCTTCCTTCAGCTAAAACATGCATGTGGAACCCAGAGTATGATCAACCATGTGATCGGGAGATGTGTTCCAATATGTCTCAGTTTTCGTCCCCTGGTACTCGGGTGCAACATTCCAGATGCTTTAGTAACACTCTCCCGACTTGGAGAGTCAGTGCCTTTAACCTCCTGTTTGGCCCAGTTTGCAATTTCTGCGGAAGATGAACAGGAATAGGGAGAACCAATGACAGACTAGATGGAGGTGTCTGGATGGGCAAATTTAATTCTCATTTCGCACCAGGAAGAGGAATTAACCAAAGGCTCAGCGTGCCGTGCCGGAAGCAGATTAGGGCCTGAAGCAATCCTGCGGTGTTGCGGCCAGCTCACGAGAAAGCGAGTTGAAGAAAGGAGCTCAGGGGCACTGTAATTCACAAACCTGCAGAGTTATAAATGACAGCTATCGTCCAAAAATATACTGAAGTAAGGCTGCCAAGAGGACTTGAAAGCGGGGCAGAATTGCAGGAAACCGATTTCAGGAGGTAGACTGGAATTGCATTTAAAGCATAGGAAAAGAGGCAGAACGTCCACAATGATGCACTTGGCCAAAAAGGGCGTATGCGTTTTTTCCTCAGGAAAAAACGCATACGCCCTTTTTGGCCAACCAAGCAAGCTTGCAAAGGAAATCTGCACTACAATGAAGTCTCACTTCCCCCCGGTCAAAAGGGCCATCTGAAAAAAGTGTGAAATCCAGAAAGGCAGGACAGGCCATGGAGAACTGGGAGCCTTGTTATGCTGATGGGCGGGATGTAAATTGCCAACAGCCACTCGGGAGAAGTGTATGGTGTTTCCTGAAACATCTAAAAAACAAAGCAACAGAGCCTAGGGCACTTCCACTTATGGTCCTATAGCTTAGGGAAATTAAAATCAAAAAGACAGAGCCACCCAAAATGTTGGGACGGCTCTGTTTACTAGAAACTCATTTACGGTACAAGTTCAATATCTCAGAAAGTGAAAAATGGATAAAGAAGTTGTGGTACTTACGTACAATGCAATATCACTCAGCAATGAAATCTATGTCATCAGGCCCGTAGCAGCATAATAAGTGGATTCAGGTATGATGATTCTAACTGAAATAAGTCACACAGAAAAAGAAACATCATAAGATATCACTAATACACGGAATGTAACCTTGGCTACACAGGAACTGAATTACAAAACAGAACAGGATCTCAAATTTAGAAAACCAACTTATGCTTGCTTAAGGGGAAAGGTGAGTTGTGGTGCTGCATAAAACCAGAGATTGAAATGAGCACAGATAAAGTTCCTTAAGCCAAATATGGAATAGACAAGAGCTACTCCTTGCTCAACGAAATGGACTCAACACCCCATATTAAACGCCTAAGAATATACCTGACTAGGAAGTATCTTAAAACCTATGGATTGCTATGTCTCTGAAAGAGAATCAAGTGTGTGTACAGGGGCATAAACGCAGCAGTGATAGGATTGGAGAGGTTCGGTGAGCAAATGAAGACCCTTTGAAGTCATATTGCATGGTACCCATTCCACGGGTCTCAACTCTCCAGGTTTAAGGTATTCTTCCTTCAGCTAAAACATGCATGTGTAACCCAGAGTATGATCAACCGTGTGATCGGGAGACGTGTTCCAATATGTGTCAGTTTTCGTCCCCTGGTACTCGGGTGCAACATTCCAGACGCTTTACTAACACTCTCCCGACTTGGAGAGTCAGTGCCTTTAACCTCCTGTTTGGCCCAGTTTGCAATTTCTGCGGAAGATGAACAGGAATAGGGAGAACCAATGACAGACTAGCTGGAGGTGTCTGGACGGGCAAATTTAACTCTCATTTCCCACCAGGAAGAGGAATTAACCAAAGGATCAGCGTGCCGTGCCGGAACCAGATTAGGGCCTGAAGCCATCCTGCGGTGTTGCAGCCAGCTCACGAGAAAGCGAGTTGAAGAAAGGAGCTCAGGGGCACTGTAATTCACAAACCTGCAGAGTTATAAATGACAGCTATCGTCCAAAAATATACTGAAGTAAGGCTGCCAAGAGGACTTGAAAGCGGGGCAGAATTGCAGGAAACCGATTTCAGGAGGTAGACTGGAATTGCATTTAAAGCATAGGAAAAGAGGCAGAACGTCCACAATGATGCACTTGGCCAAAAAGGGCGTATGCGTTTTTTCCTGAATATATTCAGGAAAAAACGCATACGCCCTTTTTGGCCAACCAAGCAAGCTTGCAAAGGAAATCTGCACTACAATGAAGTCTCACTTCCCCCCGGTCAAAAGGGCCATCTGAAAAAAGTGTGAAATCCAGAAAGGCAGGACAGGCCATGGAGAACTGGGAGCCTTGTTATGCTGATGGGCGGGATGTCAATTGCCAACAGCCATTCCGGAGAACTGTATGGTGTTTCCTGAAACATCTAAAAAACAAAGCAACAGAGCCTAGGGCACTTCCACTTATGGTCCTATAGCTTAGGGAAATTAAAATCAAAAAGACAGAGCCACCCAAAATGTTGGGACGGCTCTGTTTACAAGAACCTGGTTTACGGTACAAGTTCAATATCGCAGAAAGTGAAAAATGGATAAAGAAGTTGTGGTACTTACGTACAATGCAGTATCACTCAGCAATGAAATCTATGTCATCAGGCCCATAGCAGCATAATGAGTGGATTCAGGTATGATGATTCTAACTGAAATAAGTCACACAGAAAAAGAAACATCATAAGATATCACTAATACACGGAATGTAAACTTGGCTACACAGGAACTGAATTCCAAAACAGAACAGGGTCTCAAATTTAGAAAACCAACTTTTGCTTGCTTAAGGGGAAAGGTGAGTTGGGGTGCTGCATAAAACCAGAGATTGAAATGAGCACAGATAAAGTTCCTTAAGCCAAATATGGAATAGACAAGAGCTACTCCTTGCTCAACGAAATGGACTCAACACCTCATATTAAATGCCTAAGAGTGTACCTGACTAGGAAGTATCTTAAAACCTATGGATTGCTATGTCTCCGAAAGAGAATCAAGCGTGTGTACAGGGGCATAAACGCAGCAGTGATAGGATTGGAGAAGTTCGGTGAGCAAATGAAGACCCTTTGAAGTCATATTGCATGGTACCCATTCCACGGGTCTCAACTCTCCAGGTTTAAGGTATTCTTCCTTCAGCTAAAACATGCATGTGGAACCCAGAGTATGATCAACCGTGTGATCGGGAGACGTGTTCCAATATGTCTCAGTTTTCGTCCCCTGGTACTCGGGTGCAACATTCCAGACGCTTTACTAACACTCTCCCGACTTGGAGAGTCAGTGCCTTTAACCTCCTGTTTGGCCCAGTTTGCAATTTCTGCGGAAGATGAACAGGAATAGGGAGAACCAATGACAGACTAGCTGGAGGTGTCTGGACGGGCAAATTTAACTCTCATTTCCCACCAGGAAGAGGAATTAACCAAAGGCTCAGCGTGCCGTGCCGGAACCACATTAGGGCCTGAAGCAATCCTGCGGTGTTGCGGCCAGCTCACAAGAAAGCGAGTTGAAGAAAGGAGCTCAGGGGCACTGTAATTCAGAAACCTGCAGAGTTATAAATGACAGCTATCGTCCAAAAATATACTGAAGTAAGGCTGCCAAGAGGACTTGAAAGCGGGGCAGAATTGCAGGAAACCGATTTCAGGAGGTAGACTGGAATTGCATTTAAAGCATAGGAAAAGAGGCAGAACGTCCACAATGATGCACTTGGCCAAAAAGGGCGTATGCGTTTTTTCCTGAATATATTCAGGAAAAAACGCATACGCCCTTTTTGGCCAACCAAGCAAGCTTGCAAAGGAAATCTGCACTACAATGAAGTCTCACTTCCCCCCGGTCAAAAGGGCCATCTGAAAAAAGTGTAAAATCCAGAAAGGCAGGACAGGCCAAGGAGAACTAGGAGCCTTGTTATGCTGATGGGCAGGATGTAACTTGCCAACAGCCACTCCGGAGAAGTGTATGGTGTTTCCTGAAACATCTAAAAAACAAAGCAACAGAGCCTAGGGCACTTCCACTTATGGTCCTATAGCTTAGGGAAATTAAAATCAAAAAGACAGAGCCACCCAAAAGGTTGGGACGGCTCTGTTTACAAGAACCTGGTTTACGGTACAAGTTCAATATCGCAGAAAGTGAAAAATGGATAAAGAAGTTGTGGTACTTACGTACAATGCAGTATCACTCAGCAATGAAATCTATGTCATCAGGCCCATAGCAGCATAATGAGTGGATTCAGGTATGATGATTCTAACTGAAATAAGTCACACAGAAAAAGAAACATCATAAGATATCACTAATACACGGAATGTAAACTTGGCTACACAGGAACTGAATTCCAAAACAGAACAGGGTCTCAAATTTAGAAAACCAACTTTTGCTTGCTTAAGGGGAAAGGTGAGTTGGGGTGCTGCATAAAACCAGAGATTGAAATGAGCACAGATAAAGTTCCTTAAGCCAAATATGGAATAGACAAGAGCTACTCCTTGCTCAACGAAATGGACTCAACACCTCATATTAAATGCCTAAGAGTGTACCTGACTAGGAAGTATCTTAAAACCTATGGATTGCTATGTCTCCGAAAGAGAATCAAGCGTGTGTACAGGGGCATAAACGCAGCAGTGATAGGACTGGAGAGGTTCGGTGATCAAATGAAGACCCTTTGAAGTCATATTGCATGGTACCCATTCCACGGGTCTCAACTCTCCAGGTTTAAGGTATTCTTCCTTCAGCTAAAACATGCATGTGGAACCCAGAGTATGATCAACCGTGTGATCGGGAGACGTGTTCCAATATGTCTCAGTTTTCGTCCCCTGGTACTCGGGTGCAACATTCCAGACGCTTTACTAACACTCTCCCGACTTGGAGAGTCAGTGCCTTTAACCTCCTGTTTGGCCCAGTTTGCAATTTCTGCGGAAGATGAACAGGAATAGGGAGAACCAATGACAGACTAGATGGAGGTGTCTGGATGGGCAAATTTAATTCTCATTTCGCACCAGGAAGAGGAATTAACCAAAGGCTCAGCGTGCCGTGCCGGAAGCAGATTAGGGCCTGAAGCCATCCTGCGGTGTTGCGGCCAGCTCACGAGAAAGCGAGTTGAAGAAAGGAGCTCAGGGGCACTGTAATTCACAAACCTGCAGAGTTATAAATGACAGCTATCGTCCAAAAATATACTGAAGTAAGGCTGCCAAGAGGACTTGAAAGCGGGGCAGAATTGCAGGAAACCGATTTCAGGAGGTAGACTGGAATTGCATTTAAAGCATAGGAAAAGAGGCAGAACGTCCACAATGATGCACTTGGCCAAAAAGGGCGTATGCGTTTTTTCCTCAGGAAAAAACGCATACGCCCTTTTTGGCCAACCAAGCAAGCTTGCAAAGGAAATCTGCACTACAATGAAGTCTCACTTCCCCCCGGTCAAAAGGGCCATCTGAAAAAAGTGTGAAATCCAGAAAGGCAGGACAGGCCATGGAGAACTGGGAGCCTTGTTATGCTGATGGGCGGGATGTAAATTGCCAACAGCCACTCGGGAGAAGTGTATGGTGTTTCCTGAAACATCTAAAAAACAAAGCAACAGAGCCTAGGGCACTTCCACTTATGGTCCTATAGCTTAGGGAAATTAAAATCAAAAAGACAGAGCCACCCAAAAGGTTGGGACGGCTCTGTTTACTAGAAACTCATTTACGGTACAAGTTCAATATCTCAGAAAGTGAAAAATGGATAAAGAAGTTGTGGTACTTACGTACAATGCAATATCACTCAGCAATGAAATCTATGTCATCAGGCCCGTAGCAGCATAATAAGTGGATTCAGGTATGATGATTCTAACTGAAATAAGTCACACAGAAAAAGAAACATCATAAGATATCACTAATACACGGAATGTAACCTTGGCTACACAGGAACTGAATTACAAAACAGAACAGGATCTCAAATTTAGAAAACCAACTTATGCTTGCTTAAGGGGAAAGGTGAGTTGTGGTGCTGCATAAAACCAGAGATTGAAATGAGCACAGATAAAGTTCCTTAAGCCAAATATGGAATAGACAAGAGCTACTCCTTGCTCAACGAAATGGACTCAACACCCCATATTAAACGCCTAAGAATGTACCTGACTAGGAAGTATCTTAAAACCTATGGATTGCTATGTCTCTGAAAGAGAATCAAGTGTGTGTACAGGGGCATAAACGCAGCAGTGATAGGATTGGAGAGGTTCGGTGAGCAAATGAAGACCCTTTGAAGTCATATTGCATGGTACCCATTCCACGGGTCTCAACTCTCCAGGTTTAAGGTATTCTTCCTTCAGCTAAAACATGCATGTGGAACCCAGAGTATGATCAACCGTGTGATCGGGAGACGTGTTCCAATATGTCTCAGTTTTCGTCCCCTGGTACTCGGGTGCAACATTCCAGACGCTTTACTAACACTCTCCCGACTTGGAGAGTCAGTGCCTTTAACCTCCTGTTTGGCCCAGTTTGCAATTTCTGCGGAAGATGAACAGGAATAGGGAGAACCAATGACAGACTAGATGGAGGTGTCTGGATGGGCAAATTTAATTCTCATTTCGCACCAGGAAGAGGAATTAACCAAAGGCTCAGCGTGCCGTGCCGGAAGCAGATTAGGGCCTGAAGCCATCCTGCGGTGTTGCGGCCAGCTCACGAGAAAGCGAGTTGAAGAAAGGAGCTCAGGGGCACTGTAATTCACAAACCTGCAGAGTTATAAATGACAGCTATCGTCCAAAAATATACTGAAGTAAGGCTGCCAAGAGGACTTGAAAGCGGGGCAGAATTGCAGGAAACCGATTTCAGGAGGTAGACTGGAATTGCATTTAAAGCATAGGAAAAGAGGCAGAACGTCCACAATGATGCACTTGGCCAAAAAGGGCGTATGCGTTTTTTCCTCAGGAAAAAACGCATACGCCCTTTTTGGCCAACCAAGCAAGCTTGCAAAGGAAATCTGCACTACAATGAAGTCTCACTTCCCCCCGGTCAAAAGGGCCATCTGAAAAAAGTGTGAAATCCAGAAAGGCAGGACAGGCCATGGAGAACTGGGAGCCTTGTTATGCTGATGGGCGGGATGTAAATTGCCAACAGCCACTCGGGAGAAGTGTATGGTGTTTCCTGAAACATCTAAAAAACAAAGCAACAGAGCCTAGGGCACTTCCACTTATGGTCCTATAGCTTAGGGAAATTAAAATCAAAAAGACAGAGCCACCCAAAAGGTTGGGACGGCTCTGTTTACTAGAAACTCATTTACGGTACAAGTTCAATATCTCAGAAAGTGAAAAATGGATAAAGAAGTTGTGGTACTTACGTACAATGCAATATCACTCAGCAATGAAATCTATGTCATCAGGCCCGTAGCAGCATAATAAGTGGATTCAGGTATGATGATTCTAACTGAAATAAGTCACACAGAAAAAGAAACATCATAAGATATCACTAATACACGGAATGTAACCTTGGCTACACAGGAACTGAATTACAAAACAGAACAGGATCTCAAATTTAGAAAACCAACTTATGCTTGCTTAAGGGGAAAGGTGAGTTGTGGTGCTGCATAAAACCAGAGATTGAAATGAGCACAGATAAAGTTCCTTAAGCCAAATATGGAATAGACAAGAGCTACTCCTTGCTCAACGAAATGGACTCAACACCCCATATTAAACGCCTAAGAATGTACCTGACTAGGAAGTATCTTAAAACCTATGGATTGCTATGTCTCTGAAAGAGAATCAAGTGTGTGTACAGGGGCATAAACGCAGCAGTGATAGGATTGGAGAGGTTCGGTGAGCAAATGAAGACCCTTTGAAGTCATATTGCATGGTACCCATTCCACGGGTCTCAACTCTCCAGGTTTAAGGTATTCTTCCTTCAGCTAAAACATGCATGTGTAACCCAGAGTATGATCAACCGTGTGATCGGGAGACGTGTTCCAATATGTGTCAGTTTTCGTCCCCTGGTACTCGGGTGCAACATTCCAGACGCTTTACTAACACTCTCCCGACTTGGAGAGTCAGTGCCTTTAACCTCCTGTTTGGCCCAGTTTGCAATTTCTGCGGAAGATGAACAGGAATAGGGAGAACCAATGACAGACTAGCTGGAGGTGTCTGGACGGGCAAATTTAACTCTCATTTCCCACCAGGAAGAGGAATTAACCAAAGGATCAGCGTGCCGTGCCGGAACCAGATTAGGGCCTGAAGCCATCCTGCGGTGTTGCAGCCAGCTCACGAGAAAGCGAGTTGAAGAAAGGAGCTCAGGGGCACTGTAATTCACAAACCTGCAGAGTTATAAATGACAGCTATCGTCCAAAAATATACTGAAGTAAGGCTGCCAAGAGGACTTGAAAGCGGGGCAGAATTGCAGGAAACCGATTTCAGGAGGTAGACTGGAATTGCATTTAAAGCATAGGAAAAGAGGCAGAACGTCCACAATGATGCACTTGGCCAAAAAGGGCGTATGCGTTTTTTCCTGAATATATTCAGGAAAAAACGCATACGCCCTTTTTGGCCAACCAAGCAAGCTTGCAAAGGAAATCTGCACTACAATGAAGTCTCACTTCCCCCCGGTCAAAAGGGCCATCTGAAAAAAGTGTGAAATCCAGAAAGGCAGGACAGGCCATGGAGAACTGGGAGCCTTGTTATGCTGATGGGCGGGATGTCAATTGCCAACAGCCATTCCGGAGAACTGTATGGTGTTTCCTGAAACATCTAAAAAACAAAGCAACAGAGCCTAGGGCACTTCCACTTATGGTCCTATAGCTTAGGGAAATTAAAATCAAAAAGACAGAGCCACCCAAAAGGTTGGGACGGCTCTGTTTACAAGAACCTGGTTTACGGTACAAGTTCAATATCGCAGAAAGTGAAAAATGGATAAAGAAGTTGTGGTACTTACGTACAATGCAGTATCACTCAGCAATGAAATCTATGTCATCAGGCCCATAGCAGCATAATGAGTGGATTCAGGTATGATGATTCTAACTGAAATAAGTCACACAGAAAAAGAAACATCATAAGATATCACTAATACACGGAATGTAAACTTGGCTACACAGGAACTGAATTCCAAAACAGAACAGGGTCTCAAATTTAGAAAACCAACTTTTGCTTGCTTAAGGGGAAAGGTGAGTTGGGGTGCTGCATAAAACCAGAGATTGAAATGAGCACAGATAAAGTTCCTTAAGCCAAATATGGAATAGACAAGAGCTACTCCTTGCTCAACGAAATGGACTCAACACCTCATATTAAATGCCTAAGAGTGTACCTGACTAGGAAGTATCTTAAAACCTATGGATTGCTATGTCTCCGAAAGAGAATCAAGCGTGTGTACAGGGGCATAAACGCAGCAGTGATAGGATTGGAGAAGTTCGGTGAGCAAATGAAGACCCTTTGAAGTCATATTGCATGGTACCCATTCCACGGGTCTCAACTCTCCAGGTTTAAGGTATTCTTCCTTCAGCTAAAACATGCATGTGGAACCCAGAGTATGATCAACCGTGTGATCGGGAGACGTGTTCCAATATGTCTCAGTTTTCGTCCCCTGGTACTCGGGTGCAACATTCCAGACGCTTTACTAACACTCTCCCGACTTGGAGAGTCAGTGCCTTTAACCTCCTGTTTGGCCCAGTTTGCAATTTCTGCGGAAGATGTACAGGAATAGGGAGAACCAATGACAGACTAGCTGGAGGTGTCTGGACGGGCAAATTTAACTCTCATTTCCCACCAGGAAGAGGAATTAACCAAAGGCTCAGCGTGCCGTGCCGGAACCACATTAGGGCCTGAAGCAATCCTGCGGTGTTGCGGCCAGCTCACAAGAAAGCGAGTTGAAGAAAGGAGCTCAGGGGCACTGTAATTCAGAAACCTGCAGAGTTATAAATGACAGCTATCGTCCAAAAATATACTGAAGTAAGGCTGCCAAGAGGACTTGAAAGCGGGGCAGAATTGCAGGAAACCGATTTCAGGAGGTAGACTGGAATTGCATTTAAAGCATAGGAAAAGAGGCAGAACGTCCACAATGATGCACTTGGCCAAAAAGGGCGTATGCGTTTTTTCCTGAATATATTCAGGAAAAAACGCATACGCCCTTTTTGGCCAACCAAGCAAGCTTGCAAAGGAAATCTGCACTACAATGAAGTCTCACTTCCCCCCGGTCAAAAGGGCCATCTGAAAAAAGTGTAAAATCCAGAAAGGCAGGACAGGCCAAGGAGAACTAGGAGCCTTGTTATGCTGATGGGCAGGATGTAACTTGCCAACAGCCACTCCGGAGAAGTGTATGGTGTTTCCTGAAACATCTAAAAAACAAAGCAACAGAGCCTAGGGCACTTCCACTTATGGTCCTATAGCTTAGGGAAATTAAAATCAAAAAGACAGAGCCACCCAAAAGGTTGGGACGGCTCTGTTTACAAGAACCTGGTTTACGGTACAAGTTCAATATCGCAGAAAGTGAAAAATGGATAAAGAAGTTGTGGTACTTACGTACAATGCAGTATCACTCAGCAATGAAATCTATGTCATCAGGCCCATAGCAGCATAATGAGTGGATTCAGGTATGATGATTCTAACTGAAATAAGTCACACAGAAAAAGAAACATCATAAGATATCACTAATACACGGAATGTAAACTTGGCTACACAGGAACTGAATTCCAAAACAGAACAGGGTCTCAAATTTAGAAAACCAACTTTTGCTTGCTTAAGGGGAAAGGTGAGTTGGGGTGCTGCATAAAACCAGAGATTGAAATGAGCACAGATAAAGTTCCTTAAGCCAAATATGGAATAGACAAGAGCTACTCCTTGCTCAACGAAATGGACTCAACACCTCATATTAAATGCCTAAGAGTGTACCTGACTAGGAAGTATCTTAAAACCTATGGATTGCTATGTCTCCGAAAGAGAATCAAGCGTGTGTACAGGGGCATAAACGCAGCAGTGATAGGATTGGAGAAGTTCGGTGAGCAAATGAAGACCCTTTGAAGTCATATTGCATGGTACCCATTCCACGGGTCTCAACTCTCCAGGTTTAAGGTATTCTTCCTTCAGCTAAAACATGCATGTGGAACCCAGAGTATGATCAACCGTGTGATCGGGAGACGTGTTCCAATATGTCTCAGTTTTCGTCCCCTGGTACTCGGGTGCAACATTCCAGACGCTTTACTAACACTCTCCCGACTTGGAGAGTCAGTGCCTTTAACCTCCTGTTTGGCCCAGTTTGCAATTTCTGCGGAAGATGAACAGGAATAGGGAGAACCAATGACAGACTAGATGGAGGTGTCTGGATGGGCAAATTTAATTCTCATTTCGCACCAGGAAGAGGAATTAACCAAAGGTTCAGCGTGCCGTGCCGGAAGCAGATTAGGGCCTGAAGCCATCCTGCGGTGTTGCGGCCAGCTCACGAGAAAGCGAGTTGAAGAAAGGAGCTCAGGGGCACTGTAATTCACAAACCTGCAGAGTTATAAATGACAGCTATCGTCCAAAAATATACTGAAGTAAGGCTGCCAAGAGGACTTGAAAGCGGGGCAGAATTGCAGGAAACCGATTTCAGGAGGTAGACTGGAATTGCATTTAAAGCATAGGAAAAGAGGCAGAACGTCCACAATGATGCACTTGGCCAAAAAGGGCGTATGCGTTTTTTCCTCAGGAAAAAACGCATACGCCCTTTTTGGCCAACCAAGCAAGCTTGCAAAGGAAATCTGCACTACAATGAAGTCTCACTTCCCCCCGGTCAAAAGGGCCATCTGAAAAAAGTGTGAAATCCAGAAAGGCAGGACAGGCCATGGAGAACTGGGAGCCTTGTTATGCTGATGGGCGGGATGTAAATTGCCAACAGCCACTCGGGAGAAGTGTATGGTGTTTCCTGAAACATCTAAAAAACAAAGCAACAGAGCCTAGGGCACTTCCACTTATGGTCCTATAGCTTAGGGAAATTAAAATCAAAAAGACAGAGCCACCCAAAATGTTGGGACGGCTCTGTTTACTAGAAACTCATTTACGGTACAAGTTCAATATCTCAGAAAGTGAAAAATGGATAAAGAAGTTGTGGTACTTACGTACAATGCAATATCACTCAGCAATGAAATCTATGTCATCAGGCCCGTAGCAGCATAATAAGTGGATTCAGGTATGATGATTCTAACTGAAATAAGTCACACAGAAAAAGAAACATCATAAGATATCACTAATACACGGAATGTAACCTTGGCTACACAGGAACTGAATTACAAAACAGAACAGGATCTCAAATTTAGAAAACCAACTTATGCTTGCTTAAGGGGAAAGGTGAGTTGTGGTGCTGCATAAAACCAGAGATTGAAATGAGCACAGATAAAGTTCCTTAAGCCAAATATGGAATAGACAAGAGCTACTCCTTGCTCAACGAAATGGACTCAACACCCCATATTAAACGCCTAAGAATATACCTGACTAGGAAGTATCTTAAAACCTATGGATTGCTATGTCTCTGAAAGAGAATCAAGTGTGTGTACAGGGGCATAAACGCAGCAGTGATAGGATTGGAGAGGTTCGGTGAGCAAATGAAGACCCTTTGAAGTCATATTGCATGGTACCCATTCCACGGGTCTCAACTCTCCAGGTTTAAGGTATTCTTCCTTCAGCTAAAACATGCATGTGTAACCCAGAGTATGATCAACCGTGTGATCGGGAGACGTGTTCCAATATGTCTCAGTTTTCGTCCCCTGGTACTCGGGTGCAACATTCCAGACGCTTTACTAACACTCTCCCGACTTGGAGAGTCAGTGCCTTTAACCTCCTGTTTGGCCCAGTTTGCAATTTCTGCGGAAGATGAACAGGAATAGGGAGAACCAATGACAGACTAGCTGGAGGTGTCTGGACGGGCAAATTTAACTCTCATTTCCCACCAGGAAGAGGAATTAACCAAAGGATCAGCGTGCCGTGCCGGAACCAGATTAGGGCCTGAAGCCATCCTGCGGTGTTGCGGCCAGCTCACGAGAAAGCGAGTTGAAGAAAGGAGCTCAGGGGCACTGTAATTCACATAACTGCAGAGTTATAAATGACAGCTATCGTCCAAAAATATACTGAAGTAAGGCTGACAAGAGGACTTGAAAGCGGGGCAGAATTGCAGGAAACCGATTTCAGGAGGTAGACTGGAATTGCATTTAAAGCATAGGAAAAGAGGCAGAACGTCCACAATGATGCACTTGGCCAAAAAGGGCGTATGCGTTTTTTCCTGAATATATTCAGGAAAAAACGCATACGCCCTTTTTGGCCAACCAAGCAAGCTTGCAAAGGAAATCTGCACTACAATGAAGTCTCACTTCCCCCCGGTCAAAAGGGCCATCTGAAAAAAGTGTAAAATCCAGAAAGGCAGGACAGGCCATGGAGAACTGGGAGCCTTGTTATGCTGATGGGCGGGATGTAAATTGCCAACAGCCACTCGGGAGAAGTGTATGGTGTTTCCTGAAACATCTAAAAAACAAAGCAACAGAGCCTAGGGCACTTCCACTTATGGTCCTATAGCTTAGGGAAATTAAAATCAAAAAGACACAGCCACCCCAAAGGTTGGGACGGCTCTGTTTACAAGAACCTGGTTTACGGTACAAGTTCACTATCGCAGAAAGTGAAAAATGGATAAAGAAGTTGTGGTACTTACGTACAATGCAGTATCACTCAGCAAGGAAATCTATGTCATCAGGCCCGTAGCAGCATAATGAGTGGATTAAGGTATGATGATTCTAACTGAAATAAGTCACACAGAAAAAGAAACATCATAAGATATCACTAATACACGGAATGTAAACTTGGCTACACAGGAACTGAATTCCAAAACAGAACAGGGTCTCAAATTTAGAAAACCAACTTATGCTTGCTTAAGGGGAAAGGTGAGTTGGGGTGCTGCATAAAACCAGAGATTGAAATGAGCACAGATAAAGTTCCTTAAGCCAAATATGGAATAGACAAGAGCTACTCCTTGCTCAACGAAATGGATTCAACACCCCATATTAAACTCCTAAGAATATACCTGACTAGGAAGTATCTTAAAACCTATGGATTGCTATGTCTCCGAAAGAGAATCAAGCGTGTGGGCAGGGGCATAAACGCAGCAGTGATAGGATTGGAGAGGTTCGGTGAGCAAATGAAGACCCTTTGAAGTCATATTGCATGGTACCCATTCCACGGGTCTCAACTCTCCAGGTTTAAGGTATTCTTCCTTCAGCTAAAACATGCATGTGGAACCCAGAGTATGATCAACCGTGTGATCGGGAGACGTGTTCCAATATGTGTCAGTTTCCGTCCCCTGGTACTCGGGTGCAACATTCCAGACGCTTTACTAACACTCTCCCGACTTGGAGAGTCAGCGCCTTTAACCTCCTGTTTGGCCCAGTTTGCAATTTCTGCGGAAGATGAACAGGAATAGGGAGAACCAATGACAGACTAGCTGGAGGTGTCTGGACGGGCAAATTTAACTCTCATTTCCCACCAGGAAGAGGAATTAACCAAAGGCTCAGCGTGCCGTGCCGGAACCAGATTAGGGCCTGAAGCCATCCTGCGGGGTTGCGGCCAGCTCACGAGAAAGCGAGTTGAAGAAAGGAGCTCAGGGGCACTGTAATTCACAAACCTGCAGAGTTATAAATGACAGCTATCGTCCAAAAATATACTGAAGTAAGGCTGCCAAGAGGACTTGAAAGCGGGGCAGAATTGCAGGAAACCGATTTCAGGAGGTAGACTGGAATTGCATTTAAAGCATAGGAAAAGAGGCAGAACGTCCACAATGATGAACTTGGCCAAAAAGGGCGTATGCGTTTTTTCCTAAATATATTCAGGAAAAAACGCATACGCCCTTTTTGGCCAACCAAGCAAGCTTGCAAAGGAAATCTGCACTACAATGAAGTCTCACTTCCCCCCGGTCAAAAGGGCCATCTGAAAAAAGTGTAAAATCCAGAAAGGCAGGACAGGCCATGGAGAACTGGGAGCCTTTTTATGCTGTTGGGCGGGATGTAAATTGCCAACAGCCACTCGGGAGAAGTGTATGGTGTTTCCTGAAACATCTAAAAAACAAAGCAACAGAGCCTAGGGCACTTCCACTTATGGTCCTATAGCTTAGGGAAATTAAAATCAAAAGACACAGCCACCCCAAAGGTTGGGACGGCTCTGTTTACAAGAACCTGGTTTACGGTACAAGTTCAATATCGCAGAAAGTGAAAAATGGATAAAGAAGTTGTGGTACTTACGTACAATGCAATATCACTCAGCAAGGAAATCTATGTCATCAGGCCCGTAGCAGCATAATGAGTGGATTCAGGTATGATGATTCTAACTGAAATAAGTCACACAGAAAAAGAAACATCATAAGATATCACTAATACATGGAATGTAAACTTGGCTACACAGGAACTGAATTCCAAAACAGAACAGGGTCTCAAATTTAGAAAACCAACTTATGCTTGCTTAAGGGGAAAGGTGAGTTGGGGTGCTGCATAAAACCAGAGATTGAAATGAGCACAGATAAAGTTCCTTAAGCCAAATATGGAATAGACAAGAGCTACTCCTTGCTCAACGAAATGGATTCAACACCCCATATTAAACACCTAAGAATATACCTGACTAGGAAGTATCTTAAAACCTATGGATTGCTATGTCTCCGAAAGAGAATCAAGCGTGTGTGCAGGGGAATAAACGCAGCAGTGATAGGACTGGAGAGGTTCGGTGAGCAAATGAAGACCCTTTGAAATCATATTGCATGTTACCCATTCCACGGGTCTCAACTCTCCAGGTTTAAGGTATTCTTCCTTCAGCTAAAACATGCATGTGGAACCCAGAGTATGATCAACCATGTGATTGGAGATGTGTTCCAATATGTCTCAGTTTTCGTCCCCTGGTACTCGGGTGCAACATTCCAGATGCTTTACTAACACTCTCCCGACTTGGAGAGTCAGTGCCTTTAACCTCCTGTTTGGCCCAGTTTGCAATTTCTGCGGAAGATGAACAGGAATAGGGAGAACCAATGACAGACTAGCTGGAGGTGTCTGGACGGGCAAATTTAACTCTCATTTCCCACCAGGAAGAGGAATTAACCAAAGGCTCAGCGTGCCGTGCCGGAACCAGATTAGGGCCTGAAGCCATCCTGCGGTGTTGCGGCCAGCTCACGAGAAAGCGAGTTGAAGAAAGGAGCTCAGGGGCACTGTAATTCACAAACCTGCAGAGTTATAAATGACAGCTATCGTCCAAAAATATACTGAAGTAAGGCTGCCAAGAGGACTTGAAAGCGGGGCAGAATTGCAGGAAACCGATTTCAGGAGGTAGACTGGAATTGCATTTAAAGCATAGGAAAAGAGGCAGAATGTCCACAATGATGCACTTGGCCAAAAAGGGCGTATGCGTTTTTTCCTGAATATATTCAGGAAAAAACGCATACGCCCTTTTTGGCCAACCAAGCAAGCTTGCAAAGGAAATCTGCACTACAATGAAGTCTCACTTCCCCCCGGTCAAAAGGGCCATCTGAAAAAAGTGTAAAATCCAGAAAGGCAGGACAGGCCATGGAGAACTGGGAGCCTTGTTATGCTGATGGGCAGGATGTAACTTGCCAACAGCCACTCCGGAGAAGTGTATGGTGTTTCCTGAAACATCTAAAAAACAAAGCAACAGAGCGTAGGGCACTTCCACTTATGGTCCTATAGCTTAGGGAAATTAAAATCAAAAGACACAGCCACCCCAAAGGTTGGGACGGCTCTGTTTACAAGAACCTGGTTTACGGTACAAGTTCAATATCGCAGAAAGTGAAAAATGGATAAAGAAGTTGTGGTACTTACGTACAATGCAATATCACTCAGCAATGAAATCTATGTCATCAGGCCCGTAGCAGCATAATGAGTGGATTCAGGTACGATGATTCTAACTGAAATAAGTCACACAGAAAAAGAAACATCATAAGATATCACTAATACACGGAATGTAACCTTGGCTACACAGGAACTGAATTACAAAACAGAACAGGGTCTCAAATTTAGAAACCCAACTTATGCTTGCTTAAGGGGAAAGGTGAGTTGGGGTGCTGCATAAAACCAGAGATTGAAATGAGCACAGATAAAGTTCCTTAAGCCAAATATGGAATAGACAAGAGCTACTCCTTGCTCAACGAAATGGACTCAACACCCCATATTAAATGCCTAAGAGTGTACCTGACTAGGAAGTATCTTAAAACCTATGGATTGCTATGTCTCTGAAAGAGAATCAAGTGTGTGTACAGGGGCATAAACGCAGCAGTGATAGGATTGGAGAGGTTCGGTGAGCAAATGAAGACCCTTTGAAGTCATATTGCATGGTACCCATTCCACGGGTCTCAACTCTCCAGGTTTAAGGTATTCTTCCTTCAGCTAAAACATGCATGTGGAACCCAGAGTATGATCAACCGTGTGATCGGGAGACGTGTTCCAATATGTGTCAGTTTCCGTCCCCAGGTACTCGGGTGCAACATTCCAGACGCTTTACTAACACTCTCCCGACTTGGAGAGTCAGCGCCTTTAACCTCCTGTTTGGCCCAGTTTGCAATTTCTGCGGAAGATGTACAGGAATAGGGAGAACCAATGAGAGACTAGCTGGAGGTGTCTGGACGGGCAAATTTAACTCTCATTTCCCACCAGGAAGAGGAATTAACCAAAGGCTCAGCGTGCCGTGCCGGAACCAGATTAGGGCCTGAAGCCATCCTGCGGTGTTGCGGCCAGCTCACGAGAAAGTGAGTTGAAGAAAGGAGCTCAGGGGCACTGTAATTCAGAAACCTGCAGAGTTATAAATGACAGCTATCGTCCAAAAATATACTGAAGTAAGGCTGCCAAGAGGACTTGAAAGCGGGGCAGAATTGCAGGAAACCGATTTCAGGAGGTAGACTGGAATTGCATTTAAAGCATAGGAAAAGAGGCAGAACGTCCACAATGATGCACTTGGCCAAAAAGGGCGTATGCGTTTTTTCCTGAATATATTCAGGAAAAAACGCATACGCCCTTTTTGGCCAACCAAGCAAGCTTGCAAAGGAAATCTGCACTACAATGAAGTCTCACTTCCCCCCGGTCAAAAGGGCCATCTGAAAAAAGTGTAAAATCCAGAAAGGCAGGACAGGCCAAGGAGAACTAGGAGCCTTGTTATGCTGATGGGCAGGATGTATCTTGCCAACAGCCACTCCGGAGAAGTGTATGGTGTTTCCTGAAACATCTAAAAAACAAAGCAACAGAGCCTAGGGCACTTCCACTTATGGTCCTATAGCTTAGGGAAATTAAAATCAAAAAGACAGAGCCACCCAAAAGGTTGGGACGGCTCTGTTTACAAGAACCTGGTTTACGGTACAAGTTCAATATCGCAGAAAGTGAAAAATGGATAAAGAAGTTGTGGTACTTACGTACAATGCAGTATCACTCAGCAATGAAATCTATGTCATCAGGCCCATAGCAGCATAATGAGTGGATTCAGGTATGATGATTCTAACTGAAATAAGTCACACAGAAAAAGAAACATCATAAGATATCACTAATACACGGAATGTAAACTTGGCTACACAGGAACTGAATTCCAAAACAGAACAGGGTCTCAAATTTAGAAAACCAACTTTTGCTTGCTTAAGGGGAAAGGTGAGTTGGGGTGCTGCATAAAACCAGAGATTGAAATGAGCACAGATAAAGTTCCTTAAGCCAAATATGGAATAGACAAGAGCTACTCCTTGCTCAACGAAATGGACTCAACACCTCATATTAAATGCCTAAGAGTGTACCTGACTAGGAAGTATCTTAAAACCTATGGATTGCTATGTCTCCGAAAGAGAATCAAGCGTGTGTACAGGGGCATAAACGCAGCAGTGATAGGATTGGAGAAGTTCGGTGAGCAAATGAAGACCCTTTGAAGTCATATTGCATGGTACCCATTCCACGGGTCTCAACTCTCCAGGTTTAAGGTATTCTTCCTTCAGCTAAAACATGCATGTGGAACCCAGAGTATGATCAACCGTGTGATCGGGAGACGTGTTCCAATATGTCTCAGTTTTCGTCCCCTGGTACTCGGGTGCAACATTCCAGACGCTTTACTAACACTCTCCCGACTTGGAGAGTCAGTGCCTTTAACCTCCTGTTTGGCCCAGTTTGCAATTTCTGCGGAAGATGAACAGGAATAGGGAGAACCAATGACAGACTAGATGGAGGTGTCTGGATGGGCAAATTTAATTCTCATTTCGCACCAGGAAGAGGAATTAACCAAAGGCTCAGCGTGCCGTGCCGGAAGCAGATTAGGGCCTGAAGCCATCCTGCGGTGTTGCGGCCAGCTCACGAGAAAGCGAGTTGAAGAAAGGAGCTCAGGGGCACTGTAATTCACAAACCTGCAGAGTTATAAATGACAGCTATCGTCCAAAAATATACTGAAGTAAGGCTGCCAAGAGGACTTGAAAGCGGGGCAGAATTGCAGGAAACCGATTTCAGGAGGTAGACTGGAATTGCATTTAAAGCATAGGAAAAGAGGCAGAACGTCCACAATGATGCACTTGGCCAAAAAGGGCGTATGCGTTTTTTCCTCAGGAAAAAACGCATACGCCCTTTTTGGCCAACCAAGCAAGCTTGCAAAGGAAATCTGCACTACAATGAAGTCTCACTTCCCCCCGGTCAAAAGGGCCATCTGAAAAAAGTGTGAAATCCAGAAAGGCAGGACAGGCCATGGAGAACTGGGAGCCTTGTTATGCTGATGGGCGGGATGTAAATTGCCAACAGCCACTCGGGAGAAGTGTATGGTGTTTCCTGAAACATCTAAAAAACAAAGCAACAGAGCCTAGGGCACTTCCACTTATGGTCCTATAGCTTAGGGAAATTAAAATCAAAAAGACAGAGCCACCCAAAATGTTGGGACGGCTCTGTTTACTAGAAACTCATTTACGGTACAAGTTCAATATCTCAGAAAGTGAAAAATGGATAAAGAAGTTGTGGTACTTACGTACAATGCAATATCACTCAGCAATGAAATCTATGTCATCAGGCCCGTAGCAGCATAATAAGTGGATTCAGGTATGATGATTCTAACTGAAATAAGTCACACAGAAAAAGAAACATCATAAGATATCACTAATACACGGAATGTAACCTTGGCTACACAGGAACTGAATTACAAAACAGAACAGGATCTCAAATTTAGAAAACCAACTTATGCTTGCTTAAGGGGAAAGGTGAGTTGTGGTGCTGCATAAAACCAGAGATTGAAATGAGCACAGATAAAGTTCCTTAAGCCAAATATGGAATAGACAAGAGCTACTCCTTGCTCAACGAAATGGACTCAACACCCCATATTAAACGCCTAAGAATATACCTGACTAGGAAGTATCTTAAAACCTATGGATTGCTATGTCTCTGAAAGAGAATCAAGTGTGTGTACAGGGGCATAAACGCAGCAGTGATAGGATTGGAGAGGTTCGGTGAGCAAATGAAGACCCTTTGAAGTCATATTGCATGGTACCCATTCCACGGGTCTCAACTCTCCAGGTTTAAGGTATTCTTCCTTCAGCTAAAACATGCATGTGTAACCCAGAGTATGATCAACCGTGTGATCGGGAGACGTGTTCCAATATGTGTCAGTTTTCGTCCCCTGGTACTCGGGTGCAACATTCCAGACGCTTTACTAACACTCTCCCGACTTGGAGAGTCAGTGCCTTTAACCTCCTGTTTGGCCCAGTTTGCAATTTCTGCGGAAGATGAACAGGAATAGGGAGAACCAATGACAGACTAGCTGGAGGTGTCTGGACGGGCAAATTTAACTCTCATTTCCCACCAGGAAGAGGAATTAACCAAAGGATCAGCGTGCCGTGCCGGAACCAGATTAGGGCCTGAAGCCATCCTGCGGTGTTGCAGCCAGCTCACGAGAAAGCGAGTTGAAGAAAGGAGCTCAGGGGCACTGTAATTCACAAACCTGCAGAGTTATAAATGACAGCTATCGTCCAAAAATATACTGAAGTAAGGCTGCCAAGAGGACTTGAAAGCGGGGCAGAATTGCAGGAAACCGATTTCAGGAGGTAGACTGGAATTGCATTTAAAGCATAGGAAAAGAGGCAGAACGTCCACAATGATGCACTTGGCCAAAAAGGGCGTATGCGTTTTTTCCTGAATATATTCAGGAAAAAACGCATACGCCCTTTTTGGCCAACCAAGCAAGCTTGCAAAGGAAATCTGCACTACAATGAAGTCTCACTTCCCCCCGGTCAAAAGGGCCATCTGAAAAAAGTGTGAAATCCAGAAAGGCAGGACAGGCCATGGAGAACTGGGAGCCTTGTTATGCTGATGGGCGTGATTTAAATTGCCAACAGCCATTCCGGAGAACTGTATGGTGTTTCCTGAAACATCTAAAAAACAAAGCAACAGAGCCTAGGGCACTTCCACTTATGGTCCTATAGCTTAGGGAAATTAAAATCAAAAAGACAGAGCCACCCAAAAGGTTGGGACGGCTCTGTTTACAAGAACCTGGTTTACGGTACAAGTTCAATATCGCAGAAAGTGAAAAATGGATAAAGAAGTTGTGGTACTTACGTACAATGCAGTATCACTCAGCAATGAAATCTATGTCATCAGGCTCATAGCAGCATAATGAGTGGATTCAGGTATGATGATTCTAACTGAAATAAGACACACAGAAAAAGAAACATCATAAGATATCACTAATACACGGAATGTAAACTTGGCTACACAGGAACTGATTTCCAAAACAGAACAGGGTCTCAAATTTAGAAAACCAACTTTTGCTTGCTTAAGGGGAAAGGTGAGTTGGGGTGCTGCATAAAACCAGAGATTGAAATGAGCACAGATAAAGTTCCTTAAGCCAAATATGGAATAGACAAGAGCTACTCCTTGCTCAACGAAATGGACTCAACACCTCATATTAAATGCCTAAGAGTGTACCTGACTAGGAAGTATCTTAAAACCTATGGATTGCTATGTCTCCGAAAGAGAATCAAGCGTGTGTACAGGGGCATAAACGCAGCAGTGATAGGATTGGAGAAGTTCGGTGAGCAAATGAAGACCCTTTGAAGTCATATTGCATGGTACCCATTCCACGGGTCTCAACTCTCCAGGTTTAAGGTATTCTTCCTTCAGCTAAAACATGCATGTGGAACCCAGAGTATGATCAACCGTGTGATCGGGAGACGTGTTCCAATATGTCTCAGTTTTCGTCCCCTGGTACTCGGGTGCAACATTCCAGACGCTTTACTAACACTCTCCCGACTTGGAGAGTCAGTGCCTTTAACCTCCTGTTTGGCCCAGTTTGCAATTTCTGCGGAAGATGAACAGGAATAGGGAGAACCAATGACAGACTAGATGGAGGTGTCTGGATGGGCAAATTTAATTCTCATTTCGCACCAGGAAGAGGAATTAACCAAAGGCTCAGCGTGCCGTGCCGGAAGCAGATTAGGGCCTGAAGCCATCCTGCGGTGTTGCGGCCAGCTCACGAGAAAGCGAGTTGAAGAAAGGAGCTCAGGGGCACTGTAATTCACAAACCTGCAGAGTTATAAATGACAGCTATCGTCCAAAAATATACTGAAGTAAGGCTGCCAAGAGGACTTGAAAGCGGGGCAGAATTGCAGGAAACCGATTTCAGGAGGTAGACTGGAATTGCATTTAAAGCATAGGAAAAGAGGCAGAACGTCCACAATGATGCACTTGGCCAAAAAGGGCGTATGCGTTTTTTCCTCAGGAAAAAACGCATACGCCCTTTTTGGCCAACCAAGCAAGCTTGCAAAGGAAATCTGCACTACAATGAAGTCTCACTTCCCCCCGGTCAAAAGGGCCATCTGAAAAAAGTGTGAAATCCAGAAAGGCAGGACAGGCCATGGAGAACTGGGAGCCTTGTTATGCTGATGGGCGGGATGTAAATTGCCAACAGCCACTCGGGAGAAGTGTATGGTGTTTCCTGAAACATCTAAAAAACAAAGCAACAGAGCCTAGGGCACTTCCACTTATGGTCCTATAGCTTAGGGAAATTAAAATCAAAAAGACAGAGCCACCCAAAATGTTGGGACGGCTCTGTTTACTAGAAACTCATTTACGGTACAAGTTCAATATCTCAGAAAGTGAAAAATGGATAAAGAAGTTGTGGTACTTACGTACAATGCAATATCACTCAGCAATGAAATCTATGTCATCAGGCCCGTAGCAGCATAATAAGTGGATTCAGGTATGATGATTCTAACTGAAATAAGTCACACAGAAAAAGAAACATCATAAGATATCACTAATACACGGAATGTAACCTTGGCTACACAGGAACTGAATTACAAAACAGAACAGGATCTCAAATTTAGAAAACCAACTTATGCTTGCTTAAGGGGAAAGGTGAGTTGTGGTGCTGCATAAAACCAGAGATTGAAATGAGCACAGATAAAGTTCCTTAAGCCAAATATGGAATAGACAAGAGCTACTCCTTGCTCAACGAAATGGACTCAACACCCCATATTAAACGCCTAAGAATATACCTGACTAGGAAGTATCTTAAAACCTATGGATTGCTATGTCTCTGAAAGAGAATCAAGTGTGTGTACAGGGGCATAAACGCAGCAGTGATAGGATTGGAGAGGTTCGGTGAGCAAATGAAGACCCTTTGAAGTCATATTGCATGGTACCCATTCCACGGGTCTCAACTCTCCAGGTTTAAGGTATTCTTCCTTCAGCTAAAACATGCATGTGTAACCCAGAGTATGATCAACCGTGTGATCGGGAGACGTGTTCCAATATGTGTCAGTTTTCGTCCCCTGGTACTCGGGTGCAACATTCCAGACGCTTTACTAACACTCTCCCGACTTGGAGAGTCAGTGCCTTTAACCTCCTGTTTGGCCCAGTTTGCAATTTCTGCGGAAGATGAACAGGAATAGGGAGAACCAATGACAGACTAGCTGGAGGTGTCTGGACGGGCAAATTTAACTCTCATTTCCCACCAGGAAGAGGAATTAACCAAAGGATCAGCGTGCCGTGCCGGAACCAGATTAGGGCCTGAAGCCATCCTGCGGTGTTGCAGCCAGCTCACGAGAAAGCGAGTTGAAGAAAGGAGCTCAGGGGCACTGTAATTCAGAAACCTGCAGAGTTATAAATGACAGCTATCGTCCAAAAATATACTGAAGTAAGGCTGCCAAGAGGACTTGAAAGCGGGGCAGAATTGCAGGAAACCGATTTCAGGAGGTAGACTGGAATTGCATTTAAAGCATAGGAAAAGAGGCAGAACGTCCACAATGATGCACTTGGCCAAAAAGGGCGTATGCGTTTTTTCCTGAATATATTCAGGAAAAAACGCATACGCCCTTTTTGGCCAACCAAGCAAGCTTGCAAAGGAAATCTGCACTACAATGAAGTCTCACTTCCCCCCGGTCAAAAGGGCCATCTGAAAAAAGTGTAAAATCCAGAAAGGCAGGACAGGCCAAGGAGAACTAAGAGCCTTGTTATGCTGATGGACAGGATGTAACTTGCCAACAGCCACTCCGGAGAAGTGTATGGTGTTTCCTGAAACATCTAAAAAACAAAGCAACAGAGCCTAGGGCACTTCCACTTATGGTCCTATAGCTTAGGGAAATTAAAATCAAAAAGACAGAGCCACCCAAAAGGTTGGGACGGCTCTGTTTACAAGAACCTGGTTTACGGTACAAGTTCAATATCGCAGAAAGTGAAAAATGGATAAAGAAGTTGTGGTACTTACGTACAATGCAGTATCACTCAGCAATGAAATCTATGTCATCAGGCCCATAGCAGCATAATGAGTGGATTCAGGTATGATGATTCTAACTGAAATAAGTCACACAGAAAAAGAAACATCATAAGATATCACTAATACACGGAATGTAAACTTGGCTACACAGGAACTGAATTCCAAAACAGAACAGGGTCTCAAATTTAGAAAACCAACTTTTGCTTGCTTAAGGGGAAAGGTGAGTTGGGGTGCTGCATAAAACCAGAGATTGAAATGAGCACAGATAAAGTTCCTTAAGCCAAATATGGAATAGACAAGAGCTACTCCTTGCTCAACGAAATGGACTCAACACCTCATATTAAATGCCTAAGAGTGTACCTGACTAGGAAGTATCTTAAAACCTATGGATTGCTATGTCTCCGAAAGAGAATCAAGCGTGTGTACAGGGGCATAAACGCAGCAGTGATAGGATTGGAGAGGTTCGGTGAGCAAATGAAGACCCTTTGAAGTCATATTGCATGGTACCCATTCCACGGGTCTCAACTCTCCAGGTTTAAGGTATTCTTCCTTCAGCTAAAACATGCATGTGGAACCCAGAGTATGATCAACCGTGTGATCGGGAGACGTGTTCCAATATGTCTCAGTTTTCGTCCCCTGGTACTCGGGTGCAACATTCCAGACGCTTTACTAACACTCTCCCGACTTGGAGAGTCAGTGCCTTTAACCTCCTGTTTGGCCCAGTTTGCAATTTCTGCGGAAGATGAACAGGAATAGGGAGAACCAATGACAGACTAGCTGGAGGTGTCTGGACGGGCAAATTTAACTCTCATTTCCCACCAGGAAGAGGAATTAACCAAAGGCTCAGCATGCCGTGCGGGAACAAGATTAGGGCCTGAAGCCATCCTGCGGTGTTGCGGCCAGCTCACGAGAAAGCGAGTTGAAGAAAGGAGCTCAGGGGCACTGTAATTCACATAACTGCAGAGTTATAAATGACAGCTATCGTCCAAAAATATACTGAAGTAAGGCTGCCAAGAGGACTTGAAAGCGGGGCAGAATTGCAGGAAACCGATTTCAGGAGGTAGACTGGAATTGCATTTAAAGCATAGGAAAAGAGGCAGAACGTCCACAATGATGCACTTGGCCAAAAAGGGCGTATGCGTTTTTTCCTGAATATATTCAGGAAAAAACGCATACGCCCTTTTTGGCCAACCAAGCAAGCTTGCAAAGGAAATCTGCACTACAATGAAGTCTCACTTCCCCCCGGTCAAAAGGGCCATCTGAAAAAAGTGTAAAATCCAGAAAGGCAGGACAGGCCATGGAGAACTGGGAGCCTTGTTATGCTGATGGGCGGGATGTAAATTGCCAACAGCCACTCGGGAGAAGTGTATGGTGTTTCCTGAAACATCTAAAAAACAAAGCAACAGAGCCTAGGGCACTTCCACTTATGGTCCTATAGCTTAGGGAAATTAAAATCAAAAAGACACAGCCACCCCAAAGGTTGGGACGGCTCTGTTTACAAGAACCTGGTTTACGGTACAAGTTCACTATCGCAGAAAGTGAAAAATGGATAAAGAAGTTGTGGTACTTACGTACAATGCAGTATCACTCAGCAAGGAAATCTATGTCATCAGGCCCGTAGCAGCATAATGAGTGGATTAAGGTATGATGATTCTAACTGAAATAAGTCACACAGAAAAAGAAACATCATAAGATATCACTAATACACGGAATGTAAACTTGGCTACACAGGAACTGAATTCCAAAACAGAACAGGGTCTCAAATTTAGAAAACCAACTTATGCTTGCTTAAGGGGAAAGGTGAGTTGGGGTGCTGCATAAAACCAGAGATTGAAATGAGCACAGATAAAGTTCCTTAAGCCAAATATGGAATAGACAAGAGCTACTCCTTGCTCAACGAAATGGATTCAACACCCCATATTAAACTCCTAAGAATATACCTGACTAGGAAGTATCTTAAAACCTATGGATTGCTATGTCTCCGAAAGAGAATCAAGCGTGTGGGCAGGGGCATAAACGCAGCAGTGATAGGATTGGAGAGGTTCGGTGAGCAAATGAAGACCCTTTGAAGTCATATTGCATGGTACCCATTCCACGGGTCTCAACTCTCCAGGTTTAAGGTATTCTTCCTTCAGCTAAAACATGCATGTGGAACCCAGAGTATGATCAACCGTGTGATCGGGAGACGTGTTCCAATATGTGTCAGTTTCCGTCCCCTGGTACTCGGGTGCAACATTCCAGACGCTTTACTAACACTCTCCCGACTTGGAGAGTCAGCGCCTTTAACCTCCTGTTTGGCCCAGTTTGCAATTTCTGCGGAAGATGAACAGGAATAGGGAGAACCAATGACAGACTAGCTGGAGGTGTCTGGACGGGCAAATTTAACTCTCATTTCCCACCAGGAAGAGGAATTAACCAAAGGCTCAGCGTGCCGTGCCGGAACCAGATTAGGGCCTGAAGCCATCCTGCGGGGTTGCGGCCAGCTCACGAGAAAGCGAGTTGAAGAAAGGAGCTCAGGGGCACTGTAATTCACAAACCTGCAGAGTTATAAATGACAGCTATCGTCCAAAAATATACTGAAGTAAGGCTGCCAAGAGGACTTGAAAGCGGGGCAGAATTGCAGGAAACCGATTTCAGGAGGTAGACTGGAATTGCATTTAAAGCATAGGAAAAGAGGCAGAACGTCCACAATGATGAACTTGGCCAAAAAGGGCGTATGCGTTTTTTCCTGAATATATTCAGGAAAAAACGCATACGCCCTTTTTGGCCAACCAAGCAAGCTTGCAAAGGAAATCTGCACTACAATGAAGTCTCACTTCCCCCCGGTCAAAAGGGCCATCTGAAAAAAGTGTAAAATCCAGAAAGGCAGGACAGGCCATGGAGAACTGGGAGCCTTTTTATGCTGTTGGGCGAGATGTAAATTGCCAACAGCCACTCGGGAGAAGTGTATGGTGTTTCCTGAAACATCTAAAAAACAAAGCAACAGAGCCTAGGGCACTTCCACTTATGGTCCTATAGCTTAGGGAAATTAAAATCAAAAGACACAGCCACCCCAAAGGTTGGGACGGCTCTGTTTACAAGAACCTGGTTTACGGTACAAGTTCAATATCGCAGAAAGTGAAAAATGGATAAAGAAGTTGTGGTACTTACGTACAATGCAATATCACTCAGCAAGGAAATCTATGTCATCAGGCCCGTAGCAGCATAATGAGTGGATTCAGGTATGATGATTCTAACTGAAATAAGTCACACAGAAAAAGAAACATCATAAGATATCACTAATACATGGAATGTAAACTTGGCTACACAGGAACTGAATTCCAAAACAGAACAGGGTCTCAAATTTAGAAAACCAACTTATGCTTGCTTAAGGGGAAAGGTGAGTTGGGGTGCTGCATAAAACCAGAGATTGAAATGAGCACAGATAAAGTTCCTTAAGCCAAATATGGAATAGACAAGAGCTACTCCTTGCTCAACGAAATGGATTCAACACCCCATATTAAACACCTAAGAATATACCTGACTAGGAAGTATCTTAAAACCTATGGATTGCTATGTCTCCGAAAGAGAATCAAGCGTGTGTGCAGGGGAATAAACGCAGCAGTGATAGGACTGGAGAGGTTCGGTGAGCAAATGAAGACCCTTTGAAATCATATTGCATGTTACCCATTCCACGGGTCTCAACTCTCCAGGTTTAAGGTATTCTTCCTTCAGCTAAAACATGCATGTGGAACCCAGAGTATGATCAACCATGTGATTGGAGATGTGTTCCAATATGTCTCAGTTTTCGTCCCCTGGTACTCGGGTGCAACATTCCAGATGCTTTACTAACACTCTCCCGACTTGGAGAGTCAGTGCCTTTAACCTCCTGTTTGGCCCAGTTTGCAATTTCTGCGGAAGATGAACAGGAATAGGGAGAACCAATGACAGACTAGCTGGAGGTGTCTGGACGGGCAAATTTAACTCTCATTTCCCACCAGGAAGAGGAATTAACCAAAGGCTCAGCGTGCCGTGCCGGAACCAGATTAGGGCCTGAAGCCATCCTGCGGGGTTGCGGCCAGCTCACGAGAAAGCGAGTTGAAGAAAGGAGCTCAGGGGCACTGTAATTCACAAACCTGCAGAGTTATAAATGACAGCTATCGTCCAAAAATATACTGAAGTAAGGCTGCCAAGAGGACTTGAAAGCGGGGCAGAATTGCAGGAAACCGATTTCAGGAGGTAGACTGGAATTGCATTTAAAGCATAGGAAAAGAGGCAGAACGTCCACAATGATGCACTTGGCCAAAAAGGGCGTATGCGTTTTTTCCTGAATATATTCAGGAAAAAACGCATACGCCCTTTTTGGCCAACCAAGCAAGCTTGCAAAGGAAATCTGCACTACAATGAAGTCTCACTTCCCCCCGGTCAAAAGGGCCATCTGAAAAAAGTGTAAAATCCAGAAAGGCAGGACAGGCCATGGAGAACTGGGAGCCTTGTTATGCTGATGGGCAGGATGTAACTTGCCAACAGCCACTCCGGAGAAGTGTATGGTGTTTCCTGAAACATCTAAAAAACAAAGCAACAGAGCGTAGGGCACTTCCACTTATGGTCCTATAGCTTAGGGAAATTAAAATCAAAAGACACAGCCACCCCAAAGGTTGGGACGGCTCTGTTTACAAGAACCTGGTTTACGGTACAAGTTCAATATCGCAGAAAGTGAAAAATGGATAAAGAAGTTGTGGTACTTACGTACAATGCAATATCACTCAGCAATGAAATCTATGTCATCAGGCCCGTAGCAGCATAATGAGTGGATTCAGGTACGATGATTCTAACTGAAATAAGTCACACAGAAAAAGAAACATCATAAGATATCACTAATACACGGAATGTAAACTTGGCTACACAGGAACTGAATTACAAAACAGAACAGGGTCTCAAATTTAGAAACCCAACTTATGCTTGCTTAAGGGGAAAGGTGAGTTGGGGTGCTGCATAAAACCAGAGATTGAAATGAGCACAGATAAAGTTCCTTAAGCCAAATATGGAATAGACAAGAGCTACTCCTTGCTCAACGAAATGGACTCAACACCCCATATTAAAT
Organism: Lagenorhynchus albirostris; assembly: GCF_949774975.1. NCBI lineage: Eukaryota > Metazoa > Chordata > Mammalia > Artiodactyla > Delphinidae > Lagenorhynchus > Lagenorhynchus albirostris. The sequence continues at coordinate 305,640 of NW_026783590.1, read as the reverse complement.
GCCTAAGAGTGTACCTGACTAGGAAGTATCTTAAAACCTATGGATTGCTATGTCTCTGAAAGAGAATCAAGTGTGTGTACAGGGGCATAAACGCAGCAGTGATAGGATTGGAGAGGTTCGGTGAGCAAATGAAGACCCTTTGAAGTCATATTGCATGGTACCCATTCCACGGGTCTCAACTCTCCAGGTTTAAGGTATTCTTCCTTCAGCTAAAACATGCATGTGGAACCCAGAGTATGATCAACCGTGTGATCGGGAGACGTGTTCCAATATGTGTCAGTTTCCGTCCCCTGGTACTCGGGTGCAACATTCCAGACGCTTTACTAACACTCTCCCGACTTGGAGAGTCAGCGCCTTTAACCTCCTGTTTGGCCCAGTTTGCAATTTCTGCGGAAGATGTACAGGAATAGGGAGAACCAATGAGAGACTAGCTGGAGGTGTCTGGACGGGCAAATTTAACTCTCATTTCCCACCAGGAAGAGGAATTAACCAAAGGCTCAGCGTGCCGTGCCGGAACCAGATTAGGGCCTGAAGCCATCCTGTGGTGTTGCGGCCAGCTCACGAGAAAGTGAGTTGAAGAAAGGAGCTCAGGGGCACTGTAATTCAGAAACCTGCAGAGTTATAAATGACAGCTATCGTCCAAAAATATACTGAAGTAAGGCTGCCAAGAGGACTTGAAAGCGGGGCAGAATTGCAGGAAACCGATTTCAGGAGGTAGACTGGAATTGCATTTAAAGCATAGGAAAAGAGGCAGAACGTCCACAATGATGCACTTGGCCAAAAAGGGCGTATGCGTTTTTTCCTGAATATATTCAGGAAAAAACGCATACGCCCTTTTTGGCCAACCAAGCAAGCTTGCAAAGGAAATCTGCACTACAATGAAGTCTCACTTCCCCCCGGTCAAAAGGGCCATCTGAAAAAAGTGTAAAATCCAGAAAGGCCGGACAGGCCAAGGAGAACTGGGAGCCTTGTTATGCTGATGGGCAGGATGTAACTTGCCAACAGCCACTCCGGAGAAGTGTATGGTGTTTCCTGAGACATCTAAAAAACAAAGCAAGAGAGCGTAGGGCACTTCCACTTATGGTCCTATAGCTTAGGGAAATTAAAATCAAAAGACACAGCCACCCCAAAGGTTGGGACGGCTCTGTTTACAAGAACCTGGTTTACGGTACAAGTTCAATATCGCAGAAAGTGAAAAATGGATAAAGAAGTTGTGGTACTTACGTACAATGCAATATCACTCAGCAATGAAATCTATGTCATCAGGCCCGTAGCAGCATAATGAGTGGATTCAGGTACGATGATTCTAACTGAAATAAGTCACACAGAAAAAGAAACATCATAAGATATCACTAATACACGGAATGTAAACTTGGCTACACAGGAACTGAATTACAAAACAGAACAGGGTCTCAAATTTAGAAACCCAACTTATGCTTGCTTAAGGGGAAAGGTGAGTTGGGGTGCTGCATAAAACCAGAGATTGAAATGAGCACAGATAAAGTTCCTTAAGCCAAATATGGAATAGACAAGAGCTACTCCTTGCTCAACGAAATGGACTCAACACCCCATATTAAATGCCTAAGAGTGTACCTGACTAGGAAGTATCTTAAAACCTATGGATTGCTATGTCTCTGAAAGAGAATCAAGTGTGTGTACAGGGGCATAAACGCAGCAGTGATAGGATTGGAGAGGTTCGGTGAGCAAATGAAGACCCTTTGAAGTCATATTGCATGGTACCCATTCCACGGGTCTCAACTCTCCAGGTTTAAGGTATTCTTCCTTCAGCTAAAACATGCATGTGGAACCCAGAGTATGATCAACCGTGTGATCGGGAGACGTGTTCCAATATGTGTCAGTTTCCGTCCCCTGGTACTCGGGTGCAACATTCCAGACGCTTTACTAACACTCTCCCGACTTGGAGAGTCAGCGCCTTTAACCTCCTGTTTGGCCCAGTTTGCAATTTCTGCGGAAGATGTACAGGAATAGGGAGAACCAATGAGAGACTAGCTGGAGGTGTCTGGACGGGCAAATTTAACTCTCATTTCCCACCAGGAAGAGGAATTAACCAAAGGCTCAGCGTGCCGTGCCGGAACCAGATTAGGGCCTGAAGCCATCCTGTGGTGTTGCGGCCAGCTCACGAGAAAGTGAGTTGAAGAAAGGAGCTCAGGGGCACTGTAATTCAGAAACCTGCAGAGTTATAAATGACAGCTATCGTCCAAAAATATACTGAAGTAAGGCTGCCAAGAGGACTTGAAAGCGGGGCAGAATTGCAGGAAACCGATTTCAGGAGGTAGACTGGAATTGCATTTAAAGCATAGGAAAAGAGGCAGAACGTCCACAATGATGCACTTGGCCAAAAAGGGCGTATGCGTTTTTTCCTGAATATATTCAGGAAAAAACGCATACGCCCTTTTTGGCCAACCAAGCAAGCTTGCAAAGGAAATCTGCACTACAATGAAGTCTCACTTCCCCCCGGTCAAAAGGGCCATCTGAAAAAAGTGTAAAATCCAGAAAGGCCGGACAGGCCAAGGAGAACTGGGAGCCTTGTTATGCTGATGGGCAGGATGTAACTTGCCAACAGCCACTCCGGAGAAGTGTATGGTGTTTCCTGAGACATCTAAAAAACAAAGCAAGAGAGCGTAGGGCACTTCCACTTATGGTCCTATAGCTTAGGGAAATTAAAATCAAAAGACACAGCCACCCCAAAGGTTGGGACGGCTCTGTTTACAAGAACCTGGTTTACGGTACAAGTTCAATATCGCAGAAAGTGAAAAATGGATAAAAAAGTTGTGGTACTTACGTACAATGCAATATCACTCAGCAATGAAATCTATGTCAGCAGGCCCGTAGCAGCATAATGAGTGGATTCAGGTACGATGATTCTAACTGAAATAAGTCACACAGAAAAAGAAACATCATAAGATATCACTAATACACGGAATGTAACCTTGGCTACACAGGAACTGAATTCCAAAACAGAACAGGGTCTCAAATTTAGAAAACCAACTTATGCTTGCTTAAGGGGAAAGGTGAGTTGGGGTGCTGCATAAAACCAGAGATTGAAATGAGCACAGATAAAGTTCCTTAAGCCAAATATGGAATAGACAAGAGCTACTCCTTGCTCAACGAAATGGACTCAACACCCCATATTAAATGCCTAAGAGTGTACCTGACTAGGAAGTATCTTAAAACCTATGGATTGCTATGTCTCTGAAAGAGAATCAAGTGTGTGTACAGGGGCATAAACGCAGCAGTGATAGGATTGGAGAGGTTCGGTGAGCAAATGAAGACCCTTTGAAGTCATATTGCATGGTACCCATTCCACGGGTCTCAACTCTCCAGGTTTAAGGTATTCTTCCTTCAGCTAAAACATGCATGTGGAACCCAGAGTATGATCAACCGTGTGATCGGGAGACGTGTTCCAATATGTGTCAGTTTCCGTCCCCTGGTACTCGGGTGCAACATTCCAGACGCTTTACTAACACTCTCCCGACTTGGAGAGTCAGTGCCTTTAACCTCCTGTTTGGCCCAGTTTGCAATTTCTGCGGAAGATGAACAGGAATAGGGAGAACCAATGACAGACTAGCTGGAGGTGTCTGGACGGGCAAATTTAACTCTCATTTCCCACCACGAAGAGGAATTAACCAAAGGCTCAGCGTGCCGTGCCGGAACCAGATTAGGGCCTGAAGCCATCCTGCGGGGTTGCGGCCAGCTCACGAGAAAGCGACTTGAAGAAAGGAGCTCAGGGGCACTGTAATTCACAAACCTGCAGAGTTATAAATGACAGCTATCGTCCAAAAATATACTGAAGTAAGGCTGCCAAGAGGACTTGAAAGCGGGGCAGAATTGCAGGAAACCGATTTCAGGAGGTAGACTGGAATTGCATTTAAAGCATAGGAAAAGAGGCAGAACGTCCACAATGATGCACTTGGCCAAAAAGGGCGTATGCGTTTTTTCCTGAATATATTCAGGAAAAAACGCATACGCCCTTTTTGGCCAACCAAGCAAGCTTGCAAAGGAAATCTGCACTACAATGAAGTCTCACTTCCCCCCGGTCAAAAGGGCCATCTGAAAAAAGTGTAAAATCCAGAAAGGCAGGACAGGCCATGGAGAACTGGGAGCCTTGTTATGCTGATGGGCAGGATGTAACTTGCCAACAGCCACTCCGGAGAAGTGTATGGTGTTTCCTGAAACATCTAAAAAACAAAGCAACAGAGCGTAGGGCACTTCCACTTATGGTCCTATAGCTTAGGGAAATTAAAATCAAAAGACACAGCCACCCCAAAGGTTGGGACGGCTCTGTTTACAAGAACCTGGTTTACGGTACAAGTTCAATATCGCAGAAAGTGAAAAATGGATAAAGAAGTTGTGGTACTTACGTACAATGCAATATCACTCAGCAATGAAATCTATGTCATCAGGCCCGTAGCAGCATAATGAGTGGATTCAGGTACGATGATTCTAACTGAAATAAGTCACACAGAAAAAGAAACATCATAAGATATCACTAATAGACGGAATGTAAACTTGGCTACACAGGAACTGAATTCCAAAACAGAACAGGGTCTCAAATTTAGAAAACCAACTTATGCTTGCTTAAGGGGAAAGGTGAGTTGGGGTGCTGCATAAAACCAGAGATTGAAATGAGCACAGATAAAGTTCCTTAAGCCAAATATGGAATAGACAAGAGCTACTCCTTGCTCAACGAAATGGATTCAACACCCCATATTAAACACCTAAGAATGTACCTGATTAGGAAGTATCTTAAAACCTATGGATTGCTATGTCTCCAAAAGAGAATCAAGCCTGTGTGCAGGGGCATAAACGCAGCAGTGATAGGATTGGAGAGGTTCGGTGAGCAAATGAAGACCCTTTGAAGTCATATTGCATGGTACCCATTCCACGGGTCTCAACTCTCCAGGTTTAAGGTATTCTTCCTTCAGCTAAAACATGCATGTGGAACCCAGAGTATGATCAACCGTGTGATCGGGAGACGTGTTCCAATATGTCTCAGTTTTCGTCCCCTGGTACTCGGGTGCAACATTCCAGACGCTTTACTAACACTCTCCCGACTTGGAGAGTCAGTGCCTTTAACCTCCTGTTTGGCCCAGTTTGCAATTTCTGCGGAAGATGAACAGGAATAGGGAGAACCAATGACAGACTAGCTGGAGGTGTCTGGACGGGCAAATTTAACTCTCATTTCCCACCAGGAAGAGGAATTAACCAAAGGTTCAGCGTGCCGTGCTGGAACCAGATTAGGGCCTGAAGCCATCCTGCGGTGTTGCGGCCAGCTCACGAGAAAGCGAGTTGAAGAAAGGAGCTCAGGGGCACTGTAATTCACAAACCTGCAGAGTTATAAATGACAGCTATCGTCCAAAAATATACTGAAGTAAGGCTGCCAAGAGGACTTGAAAGCGGGGCAGAATTGCAGGAAACCGATTTCAGGAGGTAGACTGGAATTGCATTTAAAGCATAGGAAAAGAGGCAGAACGTCCACAATGATGCACTTGGCCAAAAAGGGCGTATGCGTTTTTTCCTCAGGAAAAAACGCATACGCCCTTTTTGGCCAACCAAGCAAGCTTGCAAAGGAAATCTGCACTACAATGAAGTCTCACTTCCCCCCGGTCAAAAGGGCCATCTGAAAAAAGTGTAAAATCCAGAAAGGCAGGACAGGCCATGGAGAACTGGGAGCCTTGTTATGCTGATGGGCGGGATGTCAATTGCCAACAGCCACTCGGGAGAAGTGTATGGTGTTTCCTGAAACATCTAAAAAACAAAGCAACAGAGCCTAGGGCACTTCCACTTATGGTCCTATAGCTTAGGGAAATTAAAATCAAAAGACACAGCCACCCCAAAGGTTGGGACGGCTCTGTTTACAAGAACCTGGTTTACGGTACAAGTTCAATATCGCAGAAAGTGAAAAATGGATAAAGAAGTTGTGGTACTTACGTACAATGCAATATCACTCAGCAATGAAATCTATGTCATCAGGCCCGTAGCAGCATAATGAGTGGATTCAGGTATGATGATTCTAACTGAAATAAGTCACACAGAAAAAGTAACATCATAAGATATCACTAATACACGGAATGTAAACTTGGCTACACAGGAACTGAATTCCAAAACAGAACAGGGTCTCAAATTTAGAAACCCAACTTATGCTTGCTTAAGGGGAAAGGTGAGTTGGGGTGCTGCATAAAACCAGAGATTGAAATGAGCACAGATAAAGTTCCTTAAGCCAAATATGGAATAGACAAGAGCTACTCCTTGCTCAACGAAATGGATTCAACACCCCATATTAAACATCTAAGAATATACCTGACTAGGAAGTATCTTAAAACCTATGGATTGCTATGTCTCCGAAAGAGAATCAAGCGTGTGTGCAGGGGCATAAACGCAGCAGTGATAGGACTGGAGAGGTTCGGTGAGCAAATGAAGACCCTTTGAAATCATATTGCATGTTACCCATTCCACGGGTCTCAACTCTCCAGGTTTAAGGTATTCTTCCTTCAGCTAAAACATGCATGTGGAACCCAGAGTATGATCAACCATGTGATCGGGAGATGTGTTCCAATATGTCTCAGTTTTCGTCCCCTGGTACTCGGGTGCAACATTCCAGATGCTTTAGTAACACTCTCCCGACTTGGAGAGTCAGTGCCTTTAACCTCCTGTTTGGCCCAGTTTGCAATTTCTGCGGAAGATGAACAGGAATAGGGAGAACCAATGACAGACTAGATGGAGGTGTCTGGATGGGCAAATTTAATTCTCATTTCGCACCAGGAAGAGGAATTAACCAAAGGCTCAGCGTGCCGTGCCGGAAGCAGATTAGGGCCTGAAGCCATCCTGCGGTGTTGCGGCCAGCTCACGAGAAAGCGAGTTGAAGAAAGGAGCTCAGGGGCACTGTAATTCACAAACCTGCAGAGTTATAAATGACAGCTATCGTCCAAAAATATACTGAAGTAAGGCTGCCAAGAGGACTTGAAAGCGGGGCAGAATTGCAGGAAACCGATTTCAGGAGGTAGACTGGAATTGCATTTAAAGCATAGGAAAAGAGGCAGAACGTCCACAATGATGCACTTGGCCAAAAAGGGCGTATGCGTTTTTTCCTCAGGAAAAAACGCATACGCCCTTTTTGGCCAACCAAGCAAGCTTGCAAAGGAAATCTGCACTACAATGAAGTCTCACTTCCCCCCGGTCAAAAGGGCCATCTGAAAAAAGTGTAAAATCCAGAAAGGCAGGACAGGCCATGGAGAACTGGGAGCCTTGTTATGCTGATGGGCGGGATGTCAATTGCCAACAGCCACTCAGGAGAAGTGTATGGTGTTTCCTGAAACATCTAAAAAACAAAGCAACAGAGCCTAGGGCACTTCCACTTATGGTCCTATAGCTTAGGGAAATTAAAATCAAAAAGACAGAGCCACCCAAAATGTTGGGACGGCTCTGTTTACTAGAAACTCATTTACGGTACAAGTTCAATATCTCAGAAAGTGAAAAATGGATAAAGAAGTTGTGGTACTTACGTACAATGCAATATCACTCAGCAATGAAATCTATGTCATCAGGCCCGTAGCAGCATAATAAGTGGATTCAGGTATGATGATTCTAACTGAAATAAGTCACACAGAAAAAGAAACATCATAAGATATCACTAATACACGGAATGTAACCTTGGCTACACAGGAACTGAATTACAAAACAGAACAGGATCTCAAATTTAGAAAAGCAACTTATGCTTGCTTAAGGGGAAAGGTGAGTTGTGGTGCTGCATAAAACCAGAGATTGAAATGAGCACAGATAAAGTTCCTTAAGCCAAATATGGAATAGACAAGAGCTACTCCTTGCTCAACGAAATGGACTCAACACCCCATATTAAACGCCTAAGAATATACCTGACTAGGAAGTATCTTAAAACCTATGGATTGCTATGTCTCTGAAAGAGAATCAAGTGTGTGTACAGGGGCATAAACGCAGCAGTGATAGGAATGGAGAGGTTCGGTGAGCAAATGAAGACCCTTTGAAGTCATATTGCATGGTACCCATTCCACGGGTCTCAACTCTCCAGGTTTAAGGTATTCTTCCTTCAGCTAAAACATGCATGTGTAACCCAGAGTATGATCAACCGTGTGATCGGGAGACGTGTTCCAATATGTCTCAGTTTTCGTCCCCTGGTACTCGGGTGCAACATTCCAGACGCTTTACTAACACTCTCCCGACTTGGAGAGTCAGTGCCTTTAACCTCCTGTTTGGCCCAGTTTGCAATTTCTGTGGAAGATGAACAGGAATAGGGAGAACCAATGACAGACTAGCTGGAGGTGTCTGGACGGGCAAATTTAACTCTCATTTCCCACCAGGAAGAGGAATTAACCAAAGGATCAGCGTGCCGTGCCGGAACCAGATTAGGGCCTGAAGCCATCCTGCGGTGTTGCAGCCAGCTCACGAGAAAGCGAGTTGAAGAAAGGAGCTCAGGGGCACTGTAATTCACAAACCTGCAGAGTTATAAATGACAGCTATCGTCCAAAAATATACTGAAGTAAGGCTGCCAAGAGGACTTGAAAGCGGGGCAGAATTGCAGGAAACCGATTTCAGGAGGTAGACTGGAATTGCATTTAAAGCATAGGAAAAGAGGCAGAACGTCCACAATGATGCACTTGGCCAAAAAGGGCGTATGCGTTTTTTCCTGAATATATTCAGGAAAAAACGCATACGCCCTTTTTGGCCAACCAAGCAAGCTTGCAAAGGAAATCTGCACTACAATGAAGTCTCACTTCCCCCCGGTCAAAAGGGCCATCTGAAAAAAGTGTGAAATCCAGAAAGGCAGGACAGGCCATGGAGAACTGGGAGCCTTGTTATGCTGATGGGCGTGATTTAAATTGCCAACAGCCATTCCGGAGAACTGTATGGTGTTTCCTGAAACATCTAAAAAACAAAGCAACAGAGCCTAGGGCACTTCCACTTATGGTCCTATAGCTTAGGGAAATTAAAATCAAAAAGACAGAGCCACCCAAAAGGTTGGGACGGCTCTGTTTACAAGAACCTGGTTTACGGTACAAGTTCAATATCGCAGAAAGTGAAAAATGGATAAAGAAGTTGTGGTACTTACGTACAATGCAGTATCACTCAGCAATGAAATCTATGTCATCAGGCCCGTAGCAGCATAATGAGTGGATTCAGGTACGATGATTCTAACTGAAATAAGTCACACAGAAAAAGAAACATCATAAGATATCACTAATACACGGAATGTAAACTTGGCTACACAGGAACTGAATTCCAAAACAGAACAGGGTCTCAAATTTAGAAAACCAACTTTTGCTTGCTTAAGGGGAAAGGTGAGTTGGGGTGCTGCATAAAACCAGAGATTGAAATGAGCACAGATAAAGTTCCTTAAGCCAAATATGGAATAGACAAGAGCTACTCCTTGCTCAACGAAATGGACTCAACACCTCATATTAAATGCCTAAGAGTGTACCTGACTAGGAAGTATCTTAAAACCTATGGATTGCTATGTCTCCGAAAGAGAATCAAGCGTGTGTACAGGGGCATAAACGCAGCAGTGATAGGATTGGAGAAGTTCGGTGAGCAAATGAAGACCCTTTGAAGTCATATTGCATGGTACCCATTCCACGGGTCTCAACTCTCCAGGTTTAAGGTATTCTTCCTTCAGCTAAAACATGCATGTGGAACCCAGAGTATGATCAACCGTGTGATCGGGAGACGTGTTCCAATATGTCTCAGTTTTCGTCCCTGGTACTCGGGTGCAACATTCCAGACGCTTTACTAACACTCTCCCGACTTGGAGAGTCAGTGCCTTTAACCTCCTGTTTGGCCCAGTTTGCAATTTCTGCGGAAGATGAACAGGAATAGGGAGAACCAATGACAGACTAGCTGGAGGTGTCTGGACGGGCAAATTTAACTCTCATTTCCCACCAGGAAGAGGAATTAACCAAAGGCTCAGCATGCCGTGCGGAAACAAGATTAGGGCCTGAAGCCATCCTGCGGTGTTGCGGCCAGCTCACGAGAAAGCGAGTTGAAGAAAGGAGCTCAGGGGCACTGTAATTCACATAACTGCAGAGTTATAAATGACAGCTATCGTCCAAAAATATACTGAAGTAAGGCTGCCAAGAGGACTTGAAAGCGGGGCAGAATTGCAGGAAACCGATTTCAGGAGGTAGACTGGAATTGCATTTAAAGCATAGGAAAAGAGGCAGAACGTCCACAATGATGCACTTGGCCAAAAAGGGCGTATGCGTTTTTTCCTGAATATATTCAGGAAAAAACGCATACGCCCTTTTTGGCCAACCAAGCAAGCTTGCAAAGGAAATCTGCACTACAATGAAGTCTCACTTCCCCCCGGTCAAAAGGGCCATCTGAAAAAAGTGTAAAATCCAGAAAGGCAGGACAGGCCATGGAGAACTGGGAGCCTTGTTATGCTGATGGGCGGGATGTAAATTGCCAACAGCCACTCGGGAGAAGTGTATGGTGTTTCCTGAAACATCTAAAAAACAAAGCAACAGAGCCTAGGGCACTTCCACTTATGGTCCTATAGCTTAGGGAAATTAAAATCAAAAAGACACAGCCACCCCAAAGGTTGGGACGGCTCTGTTTACAAGAATCTGGTTTACGGTACAAGTTCAATATCGCAGAAAGTGAAAAATGGATAAAGAAGTTGTGGTACTTACGTACAATGCAGTATCACTCAGCAATGAAATCTATGTCATCAGGCCCGTAGCAGCATAATGAGTGGATTCAGGTACGATGATTCTAACTGAAATAAGTCACACAGGAAAAGAAACATCATAAGATATCACTAATACACGGAATGTAACCTTGGCTACACAGGAACTGAATTACAAAACAGAACAGGGTCTCAAATTTAGAAACCCAACTTATGCTTGCTTAAGGGGAAAGGTGAGTTGGGGTGCTGCATAAAACCAGAGATTGAAATGAGCACAGATAAAGTTCCTTAAGCCAAATATGGAATAGACAAGAGCTACTCCTTGCTCAACGAAATGGACTCAACACCCCATATTAAATGCCTAAGAGTGTACCTGACTAGGAAGTATCTTAAAACCTATGGATTGCTATGTCTCTGAAAGAGAATCAAGTGTGTGTACAGGGGCATAAACGCAGCAGTGATAGGATTGGAGAGGTTCGGTGAGCAAATGAAGATGCTTTGAAGTCATATTGCATGGTACATATTCCACGGGTCTCAACTCTCCAGGTTTAAGGTATTCTTCCTTCAGCTAAAACATGCATGTGGAACCCAGAGTATGATCCACCATGTGATCGAGAAACATATTCAAATGTGTCTCACTTTTCGTTCCCTGGTACTCGGGTGCAAATGCCAGACGCTTTACTAACACTCTCCCGACTTGGAGAGTCAGTGCCTTTAACCTCCTGTTTGGCCCAGTTTGCAATTTCTGCGGAAGATGAACAGGAATAGGGAGAACCAATGACAGACTAGATGGAGGTGTCTGGACGGGCAAATTTAACTCTCATTTCCCACCAGGAAGAGGAATTAACCAAAGGCTCAGCGTGCCGTGCCGGAGCCACATTAGGGCCTGAAGCAATCCTGCGGTGTTGCGGCCAGCTCACAAGAAAGCGAGTTGAAGAAAGGAGCTCAGGGGCACTGTAATTCAGAAACCTGCAGAGTTATAAATGACAGCTATCGTCCAAAAATATACTGAAGTAAGGCTGCCAAGAGGACTTGAAAGCGGGGCAGAATTGCAGGAAACCGATTTCAGGAGGTAGACTGGAATTGCATTTAAAGCATAGGAAAAGAGGCAGAACGTCCACAATGATGCACTTGGCCAAAAAGGGCGTATGCGTTTTTTCCTGAATATATTCAGGAAAAAACGCATACGCCCTTTTTGGCCAACCAAGCAAGCTTGCAAAGGAAATCTGCACTACAATGAAGTCTCACTTCCCCCCGGTCAAAAGGGCCATCTGAAAAAAGTGTAAAATCCAGAAAGGCAGGACAGGCCAAGGAGAACTCGGAGCCTTGTTATGCTGATGGGCAGGATGTAACTTGCCAACAGCCACTCCGGAGAAGTGTATGGTGTTTCCTGAAACATCTAAAAAACAAAGCAACAGAGCGTAGGTCACTTCCACTTATGGTCCTATAGCTTAGGGAAATTAAAATCAAAAGACACAGCCACCCCAAAGGTTGGGACGGCTCTGTTTACAAGAACCTGGTTTACGGTACAAGTTCAATATCGCAGAAAGTGAAAAATGGATAAAGAAGTTGTGGTACTTACGTACAATGCAATATCACTCAGCAATGAAATCTATGTCATCAGGCCCGTAGCAGCATAATGAGTGGATTCAGGTACGATGATTCTAACTGAAATAAGTCACACAGAAAAAGAAACATCATAAGATATCACTAATAGACGGAATGTAAACTTGGCTACACAGGAACTGAATTACAAAACAGAACAGGGTCTCAAATTTAGAAAACCAACTTATGCTTGCTTAAGGGGAAAGGTGAGTTGGGGTGCTGCATAAAACCAGAGATTGAAATGAGCACAGATAAAGTTCCTTAAGCCAAATATGGAATAGACAAGAGCTACTCCTTGCTCAACGAAATGGACTCAACACCCCATATTAAATGCCTAAGAGTGTACCTGACTAGGAAGTATCTTAAAACCTATGGATTGCTATGTCTCTGAAAGAGAATCAAGTGTGTGTACAGGGGCATAAACGCAGCAGTGATAGGATTGGAGAGGTTCGGTGAGCAAATGAAGACCCTTTGAAGTCATATTGCATGGTACCCATTCCACGGGTCTCAACTCTCCAGGTTTAAGGTATTCTTCCTTCAGCTAAAACATGCATGTGGAACCCAGAGTATGATCAACCGTGTGATCGGGAGACGTGTTCCAATATGTGTCAGTTTCCGTCCCCTGGTACTCGGGTGCAACATTCCAGACGCTTTACTAACACTCTCCCGACTTGGAGAGTCAGCGCCTTTAACCTCCTGTTTGGCCCAGTTTGCAATTTCTGCGGAAGATGTACAGGAATAGGGAGAACCAATGAGAGACTAGCTGGAGGTGTCTGGACGGGCAAATTTAACTCTCATTTCCCACCAGGAAGAGGAATTAACCAAAGGCTCAGCGTGCCGTGCCGGAACCAGATTAGGGCCTGAAGCCATCCTGTGGTGTTGCGGCCAGCTCACGAGAAAGTGAGTTGAAGAAAGGAGCTCAGGGGCACTGTAATTCAGAAACCTGCAGAGTTATAAATGACAGCTATCGTCCAAAAATATACTGAAGTAAGGCTGCCAAGAGGACTTGAAAGCGGGGCAGAATTGCAGGAAACCGATTTCAGGAGGTAGACTGGAATTGCATTTAAAGCATAGGAAAAGAGGCAGAACGTCCACAATGATGCACTTGGCCAAAAAGGGCGTATGCGTTTTTTCCTGAATATATTCAGGAAAAAACGCATACGCCCTTTTTGGCCAACCAAGCAAGCTTGCAAAGGAAATCTGCACTACAATGAAGTCTCACTTCCCCCCGGTCAAAAGGGCCATCTGAAAAAAGTGTAAAATCCAGAAAGGCCGGACAGGCCAAGGAGAACTGGGAGCCTTGTTATGCTGATGGGCAGGATGTAACTTGCCAACAGCCACTCCGGAGAAGTGTATGGTGTTTCCTGAGACATCTAAAAAACAAAGCAAGAGAGCGTAGGGCACTTCCACTTATGGTCCTATAGCTTAGGGAAATTAAAATCAAAAGACACAGCCACCCCAAAGGTTGGGACGGCTCTGTTTACAAGAACCTGGTTTACGGTACAAGTTCAATATCGGAGAAAGTGAAAAATGGATAAAAAAGTTGTGGTACTTACGTACAATGCAATATCACTCAGCAATGAAATCTATGTCATCAGGCCCGTAGCAGCATAATGAGTGGATTCAGGTACGATGATTCTAACTGAAATAAGTCACACAGAAAAAGAAACATCATAAGATATCACTAATACACGGAATGTAACCTTGGCTACACAGGAACTGAATTCCAAAACAGAACAGGGTCTCAAATTTAGAAAACCAACTTATGCTTGCTTAAGGGGAAAGGTGAGTTGGGGTGCTGCATAAAACCAGAGATTGAAATGAGCACAGATAAAGTTCCTTAAGCCAAATATGGAATAGACAAGAGCTACTCCTTGCTCAACGAAATGGACTCAACACCCCATATTAAATGCCTAAGAGTGTACCTGACTAGGAAGTATCTTAAAACCTATGGATTGCTATGTCTCTGAAAGAGAATCAAGTGTGTGTACAGGGGCATAAACGCAGCAGTGATAGGATTGGAGAGGTTCGGTGAGCAAATGAAGACCCTTTGAAGTCATATTGCATGGTACCCATTCCACGGGTCTCAACTCTCCAGGTTTAAGGTATTCTTCCTTCAGCTAAAACATGCATGTGGAACCCAGAGTATGATCAACCGTGTGATCGGGAGACGTGTTCCAATATGTGTCAGTTTCCGTCCCCTGGTACTCGGGTGCAACATTCCAGACGCTTTACTAACACTCTCCCGACTTGGAGAGTCAGTGCCTTTAACCTCCTGTTTGGCCCAGTTTGCAATTTCTGCGGAAGATGAACAGGAATAGGGAGAACCAATGACAGACTAGCTGGAGGTGTCTGGACGGGCAAATTTAACTCTCATTTCCCACCACGAAGAGGAATTAACCAAAGGCTCAGCGTGCCGTGCCGGAACCAGATTAGGGCCTGAAGCCATCCTGCGGGGTTGCGGCCAGCTCACGAGAAAGCGACTTGAAGAAAGGAGCTCAGGGGCACTGTAATTCACAAACCTGCAGAGTTATAAATGACAGCTATCGTCCAAAAATATACTGAAGTAAGGCTGCCAAGAGGACTTGAAAGCGGGGCAGAATTGCAGGAAACCGATTTCAGGAGGTAGACTGGAATTGCATTTAAAGCATAGGAAAAGAGGCAGAACGTCCACAATGATGCACTTGGCCAAAAAGGGCGTATGCGTTTTTTCCTCAGGAAAAAACGCATACGCCCTTTTTGGCCAACCAAGCAAGCTTGCAAAGGAAATCTGCACTACAATGAAGTCTCACTTCCCCCCGGTCAAAAGGGCCATCTGAAAAAAGTGTAAAATCCAGAAAGGCAGGACAGGCCATGGAGAACTGGGAGCCTTGTTATGCTGATGGGCGGGATGTCAATTGCCAACAGCCACTCGGGAGAAGTGTATGGTGTTTCCTGAAACATCTAAAAAACAAAGCAACAGAGCCTAGGGCACTTCCACTTATGGTCCTATAGCTTAGGGAAATTAAAATCAAAAGACACAGCCACCCCAAAGGTTGGGACGGCTCTGTTTACAAGAACCTGGTTTACGGTACAAGTTCAATATCGCAGAAAGTGAAAAATGGATAAAGAAGTTGTGGTACTTACGTACAATGCAATATCACTCAGCAATGAAATCTATGTCATCAGGCCCGTAGCAGCATAATGAGTGGATTCAGGTATGATGATTCTAACTGAAATAAGTCACACAGAAAAAGTAACATCATAAGATATCACTAATACACGGAATGTAAACTTGGCTACACAGGAACTGAATTCCAAAACAGAACAGGGTCTCAAATTTAGAAACCCAACTTATGCTTGCTTAAGGGGAAAGGTGAGTTGGGGTGCTGCATAAAACCAGAGATTGAAATGAGCACAGATAAAGTTCCTTAAGCCAAATATGGAATAGACAAGAGCTACTCCTTGCTCAACGAAATGGATTCAACACCCCATATTAAACATCTAAGAATATACCTGACTAGGAAGTATCTTAAAACCTATGGATTGCTATGTCTCCGAAAGAGAATCAAGCGTGTGTGCAGGGGCATAAACGCAGCAGTGATAGGACTGGAGAGGTTCGGTGAGCAAATGAAGACCCTTTGAAATCATATTGCATGTTACCCATTCCACGGGTCTCAACTCTCCAGGTTTAAGGTATTCTTCCTTCAGCTAAAACATGCATGTGGAACCCAGAGTATGATCAACCATGTGATCGGGAGATGTGTTCCAATATGTCTCAGTTTTCGTCCCCTGGTACTCGGGTGCAACATTCCAGATGCTTTAGTAACACTCTCCCGACTTGGAGAGTCAGTGCCTTTAACCTCCTGTTTGGCCCAGTTTGCAATTTCTGCGGAAGATGAACAGGAATAGGGAGAACCAATGACAGACTAGATGGAGGTGTCTGGATGGGCAAATTTAATTCTCATTTCGCACCAGGAAGAGGAATTAACCAAAGGCTCAGCGTGCCGTGCCGGAAGCAGATTAGGGCCTGAAGCCATCCTGCGGTGTTGCGGCCAGCTCACGAGAAAGCGAGTTGAAGAAAGGAGCTCAGGGGCACTGTAATTCACAAACCTGCAGAGTTATAAATGACAGCTATCGTCCAAAAATATACTGAAGTAAGGCTGCCAAGAGGACTTGAAAGCGGGGCAGAATTGCAGGAAACCGATTTCAGGAGGTAGACTGGAATTGCATTTAAAGCATAGGAAAAGAGGCAGAACGTCCACAATGATGCACTTGGCCAAAAAGGGCGTATGCGTTTTTTCCTCAGGAAAAAACGCATACGCCCTTTTTGGCCAACCAAGCAAGCTTGCAAAGGAAATCTGCACTACAATGAAGTCTCACTTCCCCCCGGTCAAAAGGGCCATCTGAAAAAAGTGTAAAATCCAGAAAGGCAGGACAGGCCATGGAGAACTGGGAGCCTTGTTATGCTGATGGGCGGGATGTCAATTGCCAACAGCCACTCGGGAGAAGTGTATGGTGTTTCCTGAAACATCTAAAAAACAAAGCAACAGAGCCTAGGGCACTTCCACTTATGGTCCTATAGCTTAGGGAAATTAAAATCAAAAAGACAGAGCCACCCAAAATGTTGGGACGGCTCTGTTTACTAGAAACTCATTTACGGTACAAGTTCAATATCTCAGAAAGTGAAAAATGGATAAAGAAGTTGTGGTACTTACGTACAATGCAATATCACTCAGCAATGAAATCTATGTCATCAGGCCCGTAGCAGCATAATAAGTGGATTCAGGTATGATGATTCTAACTGAAATAAGTCACACAGAAAAAGAAACATCATAAGATATCACTAATACACGGAATGTAACCTTGGCTACACAGGAACTGAATTACAAAACAGAACAGGATCTCAAATTTAGAAAAGCAACTTATGCTTGCTTAAGGGGAAAGGTGAGTTGTGGTGCTGCATAAAACCAGAGATTGAAATGAGCACAGATAAAGTTCCTTAAGCCAAATATGGAATAGACAAGAGCTACTCCTTGCTCAACGAAATGGACTCAACACCCCATATTAAACGCCTAAGAATATACCTGACTAGGAAGTATCTTAAAACCTATGGATTGCTATGTCTCTGAAAGAGAATCAAGTGTGTGTACAGGGGCATAAACGCAGCAGTGATAGGATTGGAGAGGTTCGGTGAGCAAATGAAGACCCTTTGAAGTCATATTGCATGGTACCCATTCCACGGGTCTCAACTCTCCAGGTTTAAGGTATTCTTCCTTCAGCTAAAACATGCATGTGTAACCCAGAGTATGATCAACCGTGTGATCGGGAGACGTGTTCCAATATGTCTCAGTTTTCGTCCCCTGGTACTCGGGTGCAACATTCCAGACGCTTTACTAACACTCTCCCGACTTGGAGAGTCAGTGCCTTTAACCTCCTGTTTGGCCCAGTTTGCAATTTCTGTGGAAGATGAACAGGAATAGGGAGAACCAATGACAGACTAGCTGGAGGTGTCTGGACGGGCAAATTTAACTCTCATTTCCCACCAGGAAGAGGAATTAACCAAAGGATCAGCGTGCCGTGCCGGAACCAGATTAGGGCCTGAAGCCATCCTGCGGTGTTGCAGCCAGCTCACGAGAAAGCGAGTTGAAGAAAGGAGCTCAGGGGCACTGTAATTCACAAACCTGCAGAGTTATAAATGACAGCTATCGTCCAAAAATATACTGAAGTAAGGCTGCCAAGAGGACTTGAAAGCGGGGCAGAATTGCAGGAAACCGATTTCAGGAGGTAGACTGGAATTGCATTTAAAGCATAGGAAAAGAGGCAGAACGTCCACAATGATGCACTTGGCCAAAAAGGGCGTATGCGTTTTTTCCTGAATATATTCAGGAAAAAACGCATACGCCCTTTTTGGCCAACCAAGCAAGCTTGCAAAGGAAATCTGCACTACAATGAAGTCTCACTTCCCCCCGGTCAAAAGGGCCATCTGAAAAAAGTGTGAAATCCAGAAAGGCAGGACAGGCCATGGAGAACTGGGAGCCTTGTTATGCTGATGGGCGTGATTTAAATTGCCAACAGCCATTCCGGAGAACTGTATGGTGTTTCCTGAAACATCTAAAAAACAAAGCAACAGAGCCTAGGGCACTTCCACTTATGGTCCTATAGCTTAGGGAAATTAAAATCAAAAAGACAGAGCCACCCAAAAGGTTGGGACGGCTCTGTTTACAAGAACCTGGTTTACGGTACAAGTTCAATATCGCAGAAAGTGAAAAATGGATAAAGAAGTTGTGGTACTTACGTACAATGCAGTATCACTCAGCAATGAAATCTATGTCATCAGGCCCGTAGCAGCATAATGAGTGGATTCAGGTACGATGATTCTAACTGAAATAAGTCACACAGAAAAAGAAACATCATAAGATATCACTAATACACGGAATGTAAACTTGGCTACACAGGAACTGAATTCCAAAACAGAACAGGGTCTCAAATTTAGAAAACCAACTTTTGCTTGCTTAAGGGGAAAGGTGAGTTGGGGTGCTGCATAAAACCAGAGATTGAAATGAGCACAGATAAAGTTCCTTAAGCCAAATATGGAATAGACAAGAGCTACTCCTTGCTCAACGAAATGGACTCAACACCTCATATTAAATGCCTAAGAGTGTACCTGACTAGGAAGTATCTTAAAACCTATGGATTGCTATGTCTCCGAAAGAGAATCAAGCGTGTGTACAGGGGCATAAACGCAGCAGTGATAGGATTGGAGAAGTTCGGTGAGCAAATGAAGACCCTTTGAAGTCATATTGCATGGTACCCATTCCACGGGTCTCAACTCTCCAGGTTTAAGGTATTCTTCCTTCAGCTAAAACATGCATGTGGAACCCAGAGTATGATCAACCGTGTGATCGGGAGACGTGTTCCAATATGTCTCAGTTTTCGTCCCTGGTACTCGGGTGCAACATTCCAGACGCTTTACTAACACTCTCCCGACTTGGAGAGTCAGTGCCTTTAACCTCCTGTTTGGCCCAGTTTGCAATTTCTGCGGAAGATGAACAGGAATAGGGAGAACCAATGACAGACTAGCTGGAGGTGTCTGGACGGGCAAATTTAACTCTCATTTCCCACCAGGAAGAGGAATTAACCAAAGGCTCAGCATGCCGTGCGGAAACAAGATTAGGGCCTGAAGCCATCCTGCGGTGTTGCGGCCAGCTCACGAGAAAGCGAGTTGAAGAAAGGAGCTCAGGGGCACTGTAATTCACATAACTGCAGAGTTATAAATGACAGCTATCGTCCAAAAATATACTGAAGTAAGGCTGCCAAGAGGACTTGAAAGCGGGGCAGAATTGCAGGAAACCGATTTCAGGAGGTAGACTGGAATTGCATTTAAAGCATAGGAAAAGAGGCAGAACGTCCACAATGATGCACTTGGCCAAAAAGGGCGTATGCGTTTTTTCCTGAATATATTCAGGAAAAAACGCATACGCCCTTTTTGGCCAACCAAGCAAGCTTGCAAAGGAAATCTGCACTACAATGAAGTCTCACTTCCCCCCGGTCAAAAGGGCCATCTGAAAAAAGTGTAAAATCCAGAAAGGCAGGACAGGCCATGGAGAACTGGGAGCCTTGTTATGCTGATGGGCGGGATGTAAATTGCCAACAGCCACTCGGGAGAAGTGTATGGTGTTTCCTGAAACATCTAAAAAACAAAGCAACAGAGCCTAGGGCACTTCCACTTATGGTCCTATAGCTTAGGGAAATTAAAATCAAAAAGACACAGCCACCCCAAAGGTTGGGACGGCTCTGTTTACAAGAATCTGGTTTACGGTACAAGTTCAATATCGCAGAAAGTGAAAAATGGATAAAGAAGTTGTGGTACTTACGTACAATGCAGTATCACTCAGCAATGAAATCTATGTCATCAGGCCCGTAGCAGCATAATGAGTGGATTCAGGTACGATGATTCTAACTGAAATAAGTCACACAGGAAAAGAAACATCATAAGATATCACTAATACACGGAATGTAACCTTGGCTACACAGGAACTGAATTACAAAACAGAACAGGGTCTCAAATTTAGAAACCCAACTTATGCTTGCTTAAGGGGAAAGGTGAGTTGGGGTGCTGCATAAAACCAGAGATTGAAATGAGCACAGATAAAGTTCCTTAAGCCAAATATGGAATAGACAAGAGCTACTCCTTGCTCAACGAAATGGACTCAACACCCCATATTAAATGCCTAAGAGTGTACCTGACTAGGAAGTATCTTAAAACCTATGGATTGCTATGTCTCTGAAAGAGAATCAAGTGTGTGTACAGGGGCATAAACGCAGCAGTGATAGGATTGGAGAGGTTCGGTGAGCAAATGAAGATGCTTTGAAGTCATATTGCATGGTACATATTCCACGGGTCTCAACTCTCCAGGTTTAAGGTATTCTTCCTTCAGCTAAAACATGCATGTGGAACCCAGAGTATGATCCACCATGTGATCGAGAAACATATTCAAATGTGTCTCACTTTTCGTTCCCTGGTACTCGGGTGCAAATGCCAGACGCTTTACTAACACTCTCCCGACTTGGAGAGTCAGTGCCTTTAACCTCCTGTTTGGCCCAGTTTGCAATTTCTGCGGAAGATGAACAGGAATAGGGAGAACCAATGACAGACTAGATGGAGGTGTCTGGACGGGCAAATTTAACTCTCATTTCCCACCAGGAAGAGGAATTAACCAAAGGCTCAGCGTGCCGTGCCGGAGCCACATTAGGGCCTGAAGCAATCCTGCGGTGTTGCGGCCAGCTCACAAGAAAGCGAGTTGAAGAAAGGAGCTCAGGGGCACTGTAATTCAGAAACCTGCAGAGTTATAAATGACAGCTATCGTCCAAAAATATACTGAAGTAAGGCTGCCAAGAGGACTTGAAAGCGGGGCAGAATTGCAGGAAACCGATTTCAGGAGGTAGACTGGAATTGCATTTAAAGCATAGGAAAAGAGGCAGAACGTCCACAATGATGCACTTGGCCAAAAAGGGCGTATGCGTTTTTTCCTGAATATATTCAGGAAAAAACGCATACGCCCTTTTTGGCCAACCAAGCAAGCTTGCAAAGGAAATCTGCACTACAATGAAGTCTCACTTCCCCCCGGTCAAAAGGGCCATCTGAAAAAAGTGTAAAATCCAGAAAGGCAGGACAGGCCAAGGAGAACTCGGAGCCTTGTTATGCTGATGGGCAGGATGTAACTTGCCAACAGCCACTCCGGAGAAGTGTATGGTGTTTCCTGAAACATCTAAAAAACAAAGCAACAGAGCGTAGGTCACTTCCACTTATGGTCCTATAGCTTAGGGAAATTAAAATCAAAAGACACAGCCACCCCAAAGGTTGGGACGGCTCTGTTTACAAGAACCTGGTTTACGGTACAAGTTCAATATCGCAGAAAGTGAAAAATGGATAAAGAAGTTGTGGTACTTACGTACAATGCAATATCACTCAGCAATGAAATCTATGTCATCAGGCCCGTAGCAGCATAATGAGTGGATTCAGGTACGATGATTCTAACTGAAATAAGTCACACAGAAAAAGAAACATCATAAGATATCACTAATAGACGGAATGTAAACTTGGCTACACAGGAACTGAATTACAAAACAGAACAGGGTCTCAAATTTAGAAAACCAACTTATGCTTGCTTAAGGGGAAAGGTGAGTTGGGGTGCTGCATAAAACCAGAGATTGAAATGAGCACAGATAAAGTTCCTTAAGCCAAATATGGAATAGACAAGAGCTACTCCTTGCTCAACGAAATGGACTCAACACCCCATATTAAATGCCTAAGAGTGTACCTGACTAGGAAGTATCTTAAAACCTATGGATTGCTATGTCTCTGAAAGAGAATCAAGTGTGTGTACAGGGGCATAAACGCAGCAGTGATAGGATTGGAGAGGTTCGGTGAGCAAATGAAGACCCTTTGAAGTCATATTGCATGGTACCCATTCCACGGGTCTCAACTCTCCAGGTTTAAGGTATTCTTCCTTCAGCTAAAACATGCATGTGGAACCCAGAGTATGATCAACCGTGTGATCGGGAGACGTGTTCCAATATGTCTCAGTTTTCGTCCCCTGGTACTCGGGTGCAACATTCCAGACGCTTTACTAACACTCTCCCGACTTGGAGAGTCAGTGCCTTTAACCTCCTGTTTGGCCCAGTTTGCAATTTCTGCGGAAGATGAACAGGAATAGGGAGAACCAATGACAGACTAGCTGGAGGTGTCTGGACGGGCAAATTTAACTCTCATTTCCCACCAGGAAGAGGAATTAACCAAAGGCTCAGCGTGCCATGCCGGAACCAGATTAGGGCCTGAAGCCATCCTGCGGTGTTGCGGCCAGCTCACGAGAAAGCGAGTTGAAGAAAGGAGCTCAGGGGCACTGTAATTCAGAAACCTGCAGAGTTATAAATGACAGCTATCGTCCAAAAATATACTGAAGTAAGGCTGCCAAGAGGACTTGAAAGCGGGGCAGAATTGCAGGAAACCGATTTCAGGAGGTAGACTGGAATTGCATTTAAAGCATAGGAAAAGAGGCAGAACGTCCACAATGATGCACTTGGCCAAAAAGGGCGTATGCGTTTTTTCCTAAATATATTCAGGAAAAAACGCATACGCACTTTTTGGCCAACCAAGCAAGCTTGCAAAGGAAATCTGCACTACAATGAAGTCTCACTTCCCCCCGGTCAAAAGGGCCATCTGAAAAAAGTGTGAAATCCAGAAAGGCAGGACAGGCCATGGAGAACTGGGAGCCTTGTTATGCTGATGGGCGGGATGTAAATTGCCAACAGCCACTCCGGAGAAGTGTATGGTGTTTCCTGAAACATCTAAAAAACAAAGCAAGAGAGCCTAGGGCACTTCCACTTATGGTCCTATAGCTTAGGGAAATTAAAATCAAAAGACACAGCCACCCCAAAGGTTGGGACGGCTCTGTTTACAAGAACCTGGTTTACGGTACAAGTTCAATATCGCAGAAAGTGAAAAATGGATAAAGAAGTTGTGGTACTTACGTACAATGCAGTATCACTCAGAAATGAAATCTGTCATCAGGCCTGTAGCAGCATAATGAGTGGATTCAGGTATGATGATTCTAACTGAAATAAGTCACACAGGAAAAGAAACATCATAAGATATCACTAATACACGGAATGTAAACTTGGCTACATAGGAACTGAATTACAAAACAGAACAGGGTCTCAAATTTAGAAAACCAACTTATGCTTGCTTAAGGGGAAAGGTGAGTTCGGGTGCTGCATAAAACCAGAGATTGAAATGAGCACAGATAAAGTTCCTTAAGCCAAATATGGAATAGACAAGAGCTACTCCTTGCTCAACGAAATGGATTCAACACCCCATATTAAACACCTAAGAATGTACCTGACTAGGAAGTATCTTAAAACCTATGGATTGCTATGTCTCCAAAAGAGAATCAAGCGTGTGTGCAGGGGCATAAACGCAGCAGTGATAGGATTGGAGAGGTTCGGTGAGCAAATGAAGACCCTTTGAAGTCATATTGCATGGTACCCATTCCACGGGTCTCAACTCTCCAGGTTTAAGGTATTCTTCCTTCAGCTAAAACATGCATGTGGAACCCAGAGTATGATCAACCGTGTGATCGGGAGACGTGTTCCAATATGTCTCAGTTTTCGTCCCCTGGTACTCGGGTGCAACATTCCAGATGCTTTACTAACACTCTCCCGACTTGGAGAGTCAGTGCCTTTAACCTCCTGTTTGGCCCAGTTTGCAATTTCTGCGGAAGATGAACAGGAATAGGGAGAACCAATGAGAGACTAGCTGGAGGTGTCTGGACGGGCAAATTTAACTCTCATTTCCCACCAGGAAGAGGAATTAACCAAAGGCTCAGCGTGCCGTGCCGGAAGCAGATTAGGGCCTGAAGCCATCCTGCGGTGTTGCGGCCAGCTCACGAGAAAGCGAGTTGAAGAAAGGAGCTCAGGGGCACTGTAATTCACAAACCTGCAGAGTTATAAATGACAGCTATCGTCCAAAAATATACTGAAGTAAGGCTGCCAAGAGGACTTGAAAGCGGGGCAGAATTGCAGGAAACCGACTTCAGGAGGTAGACTGGAATTGCATTTAAAGCATATGAAAAGAGGCAGAACGTCCACAATGATGCACTTGGCCAAAAAGGGCGTATGCGTTTTTTCCTGAATATATTTAGGAAAAAACGCATACGCCCTTTTTGGCCAACCAAGCAAGCTTGCAAAGGAAATCTGCACTACAATGAAGTCTCACTTCCCCCCGGTCAAAAGGGCCATCTGAAAAAAGTGTAAAATCCAGAAAGGCAGGACAGGCCATGGAGAACTGGGAGCCTTGTTATGCTGATGGGCAGGATGTAACTTGCCAACAGCCACTCCGCAGAAGTGTATGGTGTTTCCTGAAACATCTAAAAAACAAAGCAACTGAGCGTAGGGCACTTCCACTTATGGTCCTATAGCTTAGGGAAATTAAAATCAAAAGACACAGCCACCCGAAAGGTTGGGACGGCTCTGTTTACAAGAACCTGGTTTACGGTACAATTTCAATATCGCAGAAAGTGAAAAATGGATAAAGAAGTGGTGGTACTTACGTACAATGCAATATCACACAGCAATGAAATCTATGTCATCAGGCCCGTAGCAGCATAATGAGTGGATTCAGGTATGATGATTCTAACTGAAATAAGTCACACAGAAAAAGAAACATCATAAGATATCACTAATACACGGAATATAAACTTGGCTACACAGGAACTGAATT
Organism: Lagenorhynchus albirostris; assembly: GCF_949774975.1. Lineage (NCBI taxonomy): Eukaryota > Metazoa > Chordata > Mammalia > Artiodactyla > Delphinidae > Lagenorhynchus > Lagenorhynchus albirostris. Next base: position 280,597 of record NW_026783590.1, on the reverse strand, counting down.
GCAAAACAGAACAGGGACTCAAATTTAGAAAACCAACTTATGCTTGCTTAAGGGGAAAGGTGAGTTGGAGAGCTGCATAAAACCAGAGATTGAAATGAGCACAGATAAAGTTCCTTAAGCCAAGTATGGAATAGACAAGAGCTACTCCTTGCTCAAGGAAATGGACTCAACACCACATATTAAACGCCTAAGTATGTACCTGACTAGGAAGTATCTTAAAACCTATGGATTGCTATGTCTCCGAAAGAGAATCAAGCGTGTGTACAGGGGCATAAACGCAGCAGTGATAGATCTGGAGAGTTTCGGTGAGAAAATGAAGACCCTTTGAAATCATATTGCATGGTACCCATTCCACGGGTCTCAACTCTCCAGGTTTCAGGTATTCTTCCTTCAGGTAAAACATGCATGTGGAACCCAGAGTATGATCAACCGTGTGATCGGGAGACGTGTTCCAATATGTGTCAGTTTCCGTCCCCTGGTACTCGGGTGCAACATTCCAGACGCTTTACTAACACTCTCCCGACTTGGAGAGTCAGCGCCTTTAACCTCCTGTTTGGCCCAGTTTGCAATTTCTGCGGAAGATGTACAGGAATAGGGAGAACCAATGAGAGACTAGCTGGAGGTGTCTGGACGGGCAAATTTAACTCTCATTTCCCACCAGGAAGAGGAATTAACCAAAGGCTCAGCGTGCCGTGCCGCAACCAGATTAGGGCCTGAAGCCATCCTGCGGGGTTGCGGCCAGCTCACGAGAAAGCGAGTTGAAGAAAGGAGCTCAGGGGCACTGTAATTCACAAACCTGCAGAGTTATAAATGACAGCTATCGTCCAAAAATATACTGAAGTAAGGCTGCCAAGAGGACTTGAAAGCGGGACAGAATTGCAGGAAACCGATTTCAGGAGGTAGACTGGAATTGCATTTAAAGCATAGGAAAAGAGGCAGAACGTCCACAATGATGCACTTGGCCAAAAAGGGCGTATGCGATTTTTCCTGAATATATTCAGGAAAAAACGCATACGCCCTTTTTGGCCAACCAAGCAAGCTTGCAAAGGAAATCTGCACTACAATGAAGTCTCACTTCCCCCCGGTCAAAAGGGCCATCTGAAAAAAGTGTAAAATCCAGAAAGGCAGGACAGGCCATGGAGAACTGGGAGCCTTGTTATGCTGATGGGCGGGATGTAAATTGCCAACAGCCACTCTGGAGAAGTGTATGGTGTTTCCTGAAACATCTAAAAAACAAAGCAACAGAGCCTAGGGCACTTCCACTTATGGTCCTATAGCTTAGGGAAATTAAAATCAAAACACACAGCCACCCCAAAGGTTGGGACGGCTCTGTTTACAAGAACCTGGTTTACGGTACAAGTTCAATATCGCAGAAAGTGAAAAATGGATAAAGAAGTTGTGGTACTTACATACAATGTAATATCACTCAGCAATGAAATCTATGTCATCAGGCCCGTAGCAGCATAATGAGTGGATTCAGGTACGATGATTCTAACTGAAATAAGTCACACAGAAAAAGAAACATCATAAGATATCACTAATAGACGGAATGTAAACTTGGCTACACAGGAACTGAATTACAAAACAGAACAGGGTCTCAAATTTAGAAAACCAACTTATGCTTGCTTAAGGGGAAAGGTGAGTTGGGGTGCTGCATAAAACCAGAGATTGAAATGAGCACAGATAAAGTTCCTTAAGCCAAATATGGAATAGACAAGAGCTACTCCTTGCTCAACGAAATGGACTCAACACCCCATATTAAATGCCTAAGAGTGTACCTGACTAGGAAGTATCTTAAAACCTATGGATTGCTATGTCTCTGAAAGAGAATCAAGTGTGTGTACAGGGGCATAAACGCAGCAGTGATAGGATTGGAGAGGTTCGGTGAGCAAATGAAGACCCTTTGAAGTCATATTGCATGGTACCCATTCCACGGGTCTCAACTCTCCAGGTTTAAGGTATTCTTCCTTCAGCTAAAACATGCATGTGGAACCCAGAGTATGATCAACCGTGTGATCGGGAGACGTGTTCAAATATGTCTCAGTTTTCGTCCCCTGGTACTCGGGTGCAACATTCCAGACGCTTTACTAACACTCTCCCGACTTGGAGAGTCAGCGCCTTTAACGTCCTGTTTGGCCCAGTTTGCAATTTCTGCGGAAGATGAACAGGAATAGGGAGAACCAATGACAGACTAGATGGAGGTGTCTGGACGGGCAAATTTAACTCTCATTTCCCACCAGGAAGAGGAATTAACCAAAGGCTCAGCGTGCCGTGCCGGAACCAGATTAGGGCCTGAAGCCATCCTGCGGTGTTGCGGCCAGCTCACGAGAAAGCGAGTTGAAGAAAGGAGCTCAGGGGCACTGTAATTCACAAACCTGCAGAGTTATAAATGACAGCTATCGTCCAAAAATATACTGAAGTAAGGCTGCCAAGAGGACTTGAAAGCGGGGCAGAATTGCAGGAAACCGATTTCAGGAGGTAGACTGGAATTGCATTTAAAGCATAGGAAAAGAGGCAGAACGTCCACAATGATGCACTTGGCCAAAAAGGGCGTATGCGTTTTTTCCTGAATATATTCAGGAAAAAACGCATACGCCCTTTTTGGCCAACCAAGCAAGCTTGCAAAGGAAATCTGCACTACAATGAAGTCTCACTTCCCCCCGGTCAAAAGGACCATCTGAAAAAAGTGTAAAATCCAGAAAGGCAGGACAGGCCATGGAGAACTGGGAGCCTTGTTATGCTGATGGGCGGGATGTCAATTGCCAACAGCCACTCGGGAGAAGTGTATGGTGTTTCCTGAAACATCTAAAAAACAAAGCAACAGAGCCTAGGGCACTTCCACTTATGGTCCTATAGCTTAGGGAAATTAAAATCAAAAGACACAGCCACCCCAAAGGTTGGGACGGCTCTGTTTACAAGAACCTGGTTTACGGTACAAGTTCAATATCGCAGAAAGTGAAAAATGGATAAAGAAGTTGTGGTACTTACGTACAATGCAATATCACTCAGCAAGGAAATCTATGTCATCAGGCCCGTAGCAGCATAATGAGTGGATTCAGGTATGATGATTCTAACTGAAATAAGTCACACAGAAAAAGAAACATCATAAGATATCACTAATACACGGAATGTAAACTTGGCTACACAGGAACTGAATTCCAAAACAGAACAGGGTCTCAAATTTAGAAAACCAACTTATGCTTGCTTAAGGGGAAAGGTGAGTTGGGGTGCTGCATAAAACCAGAGATTGAAATGAGCACAGATAAAGTTCCTTAAGCCAAATATGGAATAGACAAGAGCTACTCCTTGCTCAACGAAATGGACTCAACACCCCATATTAAATGCCTAAGAGTGTACCTGACTAGGAAGTATCTTAAAACCTATGGATTGCTATGTCTCCGAAAGAGAATCAAGCGTGTGTGCAGGGGCATAAACGCAGCAGTGATAGGACTGGAGAGGTTCGGTGAGCAAATGAAGACCCTTTGAAGTCATATTGCATGGTACCCATTCCACCGGTCTCAACTCTCCAGGTTTAAGGTATTCTTCCTTCAGCTAAAACATGCATGTGGAACCCAGAGTATGATCAACCGTGTGATCGGGAGACGTGTTCCAATATGTCTCAGTTTTCGTCCCCTGGTACTCGGGTGCAACATTCCAGACGCTTTATTAACACTCTCCCGACTTGGAGAGTCAGTGCCTTTAACCTCCTGTATGGCCCAGTTTGCAATTTCTAAGGAAGATGAACAGGAATAGGGAGAACCAATGAGAGACTAGCTGGAGGTGTCTGGACGGGCAAATTTAACTCTCATTTCCCACCAGGAAGCGGAATTAACCAAAGGCTCAGCGTGCCGTGCCGGAACCAGATTAGGGCCTGAAGCCATCCTGCGGTGTTGCGGCCAGCTCACGAGAAAGCGAGTTGAAGAAAGGAGCTCAGGGGCACTGTAATTCACAAACCTGCAGAGTTATAAATGACAGCTATCGTCCAAAAATATACAGAAGTAAGGCTGCCAAGAGGACTTGAAAGCGGGGCAGAATTGCAGGAAACCGATTTCAGGAGGTAGACTGGAATTGCATTTAAAGCATAGGAAAAGAGGCAGAACGTCCACAATGATGCACTTGGCCAAAAAGGGCATATGCGTTTTTTCCTGAATATATTCAGGAAAAAACGCATACGCCCTTTTTGGCCAACCAAGCAAGCTTGCAAAGGAAATCTGCACTACAATGAAGTCTCACTTCCCCCCGGTCAAAAGGGCCATCTGAAAAAAGTGTGAAATCCAGAAAGGCAGGACAGGCCATGGAGAACTGGGAGCCTTGTTATGCTGATGGGCGGGATGTAAATTGCCAACAGCCACTCGGGAGAAGTGTATGGTGTTTCCTGAAACATCTAAAAAACAAAGCAACAGAGCCTAGGGCACTTCCACTTATGGTCCTATAGCTTAGGGAAATTAAAATCAAAAGACACAGCCACCCCAAAGGTTGGGACGGCTCTGTTTACAAGAACCTGGTTTACGGTACAAGTTCAATATCTCAGAAAGTGAAAAATGGATAAAGAAGTTGTGGTACTTACGTACAATGCAATATCACTCAGCAATGAAATCTACGTCATCAGGCCCGTAGCAGCATAATAAGTGGATTCAGGTATGATGATTCTAACTGAAATGAGTCACACAGAAAAAGAAACATCATAAGATATCACTAATACACGGAATGTAAACTTGGCTACACTGGAACTGAATTCCAAAACAGAACAGGGTCTCAAATTTAGAAACCCAACTTATGCTTGCTTAAGGGGAAAGGTGAGTTGGGGTGCTGCATAAAACCAGAGATTGAAATGAGCACAGATAAAGTTCCTTAAGCCAAATATGGAATAGACAAGAGCTACTCCTTGCTCAACGAAATGGACTCAACACCCCATATTAAATGCCTAAGAGTGTACCTGACTAGGAAGTATCTTAAAACCTATGGATTGCTATGTCTCTGAAAGAGAATCAAGTGTGTGTACAGGGGCATAAACGCAGCAGTGATAGGATTGGAGAGGTTCGGTGAGCAAATGAAGACCCTTTGAAGTCATATTGCATGGTACCCATTCCACGGGTCTCAACTCTCCAGGTTTAAGGTATTCTTCCTTCAGCTAAAACATGCATGTGGAACCCAGAGTATGATCAACCGTGTGATCGGGAGACGTGTTCCAATATGTCTCAGTTTTCGTACCCTGGTACTCGGGTGCAACATTCCAGACGCTTTACTAACAGTCTCCCGACTTGGAGAGTCAGTGCCTTTAACCTCCTGTTTGGCCCAGTTTGCAATTTCTGCGGAAGATGAACAGGAATAGGGAGAACCAATGACAGACTAGCTGGAGGTGTCTGGACGGGCAAATTTAACTCTCATTTCCCACCAGGAAGAGGAATTAACCAAAGGCTCAGCGTGCCGTGCCGGAACCAGATTAGGGCCTGAAGCCATCCTGTGGTGTTGCGGCCAGCTCACGAGAAAGCGAGTTGAAGAAAGGAGATCAGGGGCACTGTAATTCACAAACCTGCAGAGTTATAAATGACAGCTATCGTCCAAAAATATACTGAAGTAAGGCTGCCAAGAGGACTTGAAAGCGGGGCAGAATTGCAGGAAACCGATTTCAGGAGGTAGACTGGAATTGCATTTAAAGCATAGGAAAAGAGGCAGAACGTCCACAATGATGCACTTGGCCAAAAAGGGCGTATGCGTTTTTTCCTGAATATATTCAGGAAAAAACGCATACGCCCTTTTTGGCCAACCAAGCAAGCTTGCAAAGGAAATCTGCACTACAATGAAGTCTCACTTCCCCCCGGTCAAAAGGGCCATCTGAAAAAAGTGTAAAATCTAGAAAGGCAGGCCAGGACATGGAGAACTGGGAGCCTTGTTATGCTGATGGGTGGGATGTAAATTGCCAAGAGCCACTCGGGAGAAGTGTATGGTGTTTCCTGAAACATCTAAAAAACAAAGCAACAGAGCCTAGGGCACTACCACTTATGGTCCTATAGCTTAGGGAAATTAAAATCAAAAAGATAGAGCCACCCAAAAGGTTGGGACGGCTCTGTTTACAAGAAACTCATTTACGGTACAAGTTCAATATCGCAGAAAGTGAAAAATGGATAAAGAAGTTGTGGTACTTACGTACAATGCAATATCACTCAGCAATGAAATCTATGTCATCAGGCCCGTAGCAGCATAATGAGTGGATTCAGGTATGATGATTCTAACTGAAATAAGTCACACAGAAAAAGAAACATCATAAGATATCACTAATACACGGAATGTAAACTTGGCTACACAGGAACTGAATTACAAAACAGAACAGGGTCTCAAATTTAGAAGCCCAACTTATGCTTGCTTAAGGGGAAAGGTGATTTGGGGTGCTGCATAAAACCAGAGATTGAAATGAGCACAGATAAAGTTCCTTAAGCCAAATATGGAATAGACAAGAGCTACTCCTTGCTCAACGAAATGGACTCAACACCCCATATTAAACGCCTAAGAGTGTACCTGACTAGGAAGTATCTTAAAACCTATGGATTGCTATGTCTCCGAAAGAGAATCAAGCGTGTGTACAGGGGCATAAACGCAGCAGTGATAGGACTGGAGAGGTTCGGTGAGCAAATGAAGACCCTTTGAAGTCATATTGCATGGTACCCATTCCACGGGTCTCAACTCTCCAGGTTTAAGGTATTCTTCCTTCAGCTAAAACATGCATGTGGAACCCAGAGTATGATCAACCGTGTGATCGGGAGACGTGTTCCAATATGTCTCAGTTTTCGTCCCCTGGTACTCGGGTGCAACATTCCAGACGCTTTATTAACACTCTCCCGACTTGGAGAGTCAGTGCCTTTAACCTCCTGTTTGGCCCAGTTTGCAATTTCTGCGGAAGATGAACAGGAATAGGGAGAACCAATGAGAGACTAGCTGGAGGTGTCTGGACGGGCAAATTTAACTCTCATTTCCCACCAGGAAGAGGAATTAACCAAAGGCTCAGCGTGCCGTGCCGGAACCAGATTAGGGCCTGAAGCCATCCTGCGGTGTTGCGGCCAGCTCACGAGAAAGCGACTTGAAGAAAGGAGCTCAGGGGCACTGTAATTCACAAACCTGCAGAGTTATAAATGACAGCTATCGTCCAAAAATATACTGAAGTAAGGCTGCCAAGAGGACTTGAAAGCGGGGCAGAATTGCAGGAAACCGATTTCAGGAGGTACACTGGAATTGCATTTAAAGCATAGGAAAAGAGGCAGAACGTCCACAATGATGCACTTGGCCAAAAAGGGCGTATGCGTTTTTTCCTGAATATATTCAGGAAAAAACGCATACGCCCTTTTTGGCCAACCAAGCAAGCTTGCAAAGGAAATCTGCACTACAATGAAGTCTCACTTCCCCCCGGTCAAAAGGGCCATCTGAAAAAAGTGTAAAATCCAGAAAGGCAGGACAGGCCATGGAGAACTGGGAGCCTTGTTATGCTGATGGGCGGGATGTAAATTGCCAACAGCCACTCGGGAGAAGTGTATGGTGTTTCCTGAAACAGCTAAAAAACAAAGCAACAGAGCCTAGGGCACTTCCACTTATGGTCCTATAGCTTAGGGAAATTAAAATCAAAAAGACACAGCCACCCCAAAGGTTGGGACGGCTCTGTTTACAAGAACCTGGTTTACGGTACAAGTTCAATATCGCAGAAAGTGAAAAATGGATAAAGAAGTTGTGGTACTTACGTACAATGCAGTATCACTCAGCAATGAAATCTATGTCATCAGGCCCGTAGCAGCATAATGAGTGGATTCAGGTACGATGATTCTAACTGAAATAAGTCACACAGGAAAAGAAACATCATAAGGTATCACTAATACACGGAATGTAACCTTGGATACACAGGAACTGAATTACAAAACAGAACAGGGTCTCAAATTTAGAAAACCAACTTATGCTTGCTTAAGGGGAAAGGTGAGTTGGGGTGCTGCATAAAACCAGAGATTGAAATGAGCACAGATAAAGTTCCTTAAGCCAAATATGGAATAGACAAGAGCTACTCCTTGCTCAACGAAATGGACTCAACACCCCATATTAAATGCCTAAGAGTGTACCTGACTAGGAAGTATCTTAAAACCTATGGATTGCTATGTCTCTGAAAGAGAATCAAGTGTGTGTACAGGGGCATAAACGCAGCAGTGATAGGATTGGAGAGGTTCGGTGAGCAAATGAAGACCCTTTGAAGTCATATTGCATGGTACCCATTCCACGGGTCTCAACTCTCCAGGTTTAAGGTATTCTTCCTTCAGCTAAAACATGCATGTGGAACCCAGAGTATGATCAACCGTGTGATCGGGAGACGTGTTCCAATATGTCTAAGTTTTCGTCCCCTGGTACTCGGGTGCAACATTCCAGACGCTTTACTAACACTCTCCCGACTTGGAGAGTCAGTGCCTTTAACCTCCTGTTTGGCCCAGTTTGCAATTTCTGCGGAAGATGAACAGGAATAGGGAGAACCAATGACAGACTAGCTGGAGGTGTCTGGACGGGCAAATTTAACTCTCATTTCCCACCAGGAAGAGGAATTAACCAAAGGCTCAGCGTGCCGTGCCGGAACCAGATTAGGGCCTGAAGCCATCCTGCGGTGTTGCGGCCAGCTCACGAGAAAGCGACTTGAAGAAAGGAGCTCAGGGGCACTGTAATTCACAAACCTGCAGAGTTATAAATTACAGCTATCGTCCAAAAATATACTGAAGTAAGGCTGCCAAGAGGACTTGAAAGCGGGGCAGAATTGCAGGAAACCGATTTCAGGAGGTACACTGGAATTGCATTTAAAGCATAGGAAAAGAGGCAGAACGTCCACAATGATGCACTTGGCCAAAAAGGGCGTATGCGTTTTTTCCTGAATATATTCAGGAAAAAACGCATACGCCCTTTTTGGCCAACCAAGCAAGCTTGCAAAGGAAATCTGCACTACAATGAAGTCTCACTTCCCCCCGGTCAAAAGGGCCATCTGAAAAAAGTGTAAAATCCAGAAAGGCAGGACAGGCCATGGAGAACTGGGAGCCTTGTTATGCTGATGGGCGGGATGTAAATTGCCAACAGCCACTCGGGAGAAGTGTATGGTGTTTCCTGAAACATCTAAAAAACAAAGCAACAGAGCCTAGGGCACTTCCACTTATGGTCCTATAGCTTAGGGAAATTAAAATCAAAAGACACAGCCACCCCAAAGGTTGGGACGGCTCTGTTTACAAGAACCTGGTTTACGGTACAAGTTCAATATCGCAGAAAGTGAAAAATGGATAAAGAAGTTGTGGTACTTACGTACAATGCAGTATCACTCAGCAATGAAATCTATGTCATCAGGCCCGTAGCAGCATAATGAGTGGATTCAGGTACGATGATTCTAACTGAAATAAGTCACACAGAAAAAGAAACATCATAAGATATCACTAATACACGGAATGTAAACTTGGCTACACAGGAACTGAATTACAAAACAGAACAGGGTCTCAAATTTAGAAAACCAACTTATGCTTGCTTAAGGGGAAAGGTGAGTTGGGGTGCTGCATAAAACCAGAGATTGAAATGAGCACAGATAAAGTTCCTTAAGCCAAATATGGAATAGACAAGAGCTACTCCTTGCTCAACGAAATGGACTCAACACCCCATATTAAATGCCTAAGAGTGTACCTGACTAGGAAGTATCTTAAAACCTATGGATTGCTATGTCTCTGAAAGAGAATCAAGTGTGTGTACAGGGGCATAAACGCAGCAGTGATAGGATTGGAGAGGTTCGGTGAGCAAATGAAGACCCTTTGAAGTCATATTGCATGGTACCCATTCCACGGGTCTCAACTCTCCAGGTTTAAGGTATTCTTCCTTCAGCTAAAACATGCATGTGGAACCCAGAGTATGATCAACCGTGTGATCGGGAGACGTGTTCCAATATGTCTCAGTTTTCGTCCCCTGGTACTCGGGTGCAACATTCCAGACGCTTTACTAACACTCTCCCGACTTGGAGAGTCAGTGCCTTTAACCTCCTGTTTGGCCCAGTTTGCAATTTCTGCGGAAGATGAACAGGAATAGGCAGAACCAATGACAGACTAGCTGGAGGTGTCTGGACGGGCAAATTTAACTCTCATTTCCCACCAGGAAGAGGAATTAACCAAAGGCTCAGCGTGCCGTGCCGGAACCAGATTAGGGCCTGAAGCCATCCTGCGGGGTTGCGGCCAGCTCACGAGAAAGCGACTTGAAGAAAGGAGATCAGGGGCACTGTAATTCACAAACCTGCAGAGTTATAAATGACAGCTATCGTCCAAAAATATACTGAAGTAAGGCTGCCAAGAGGACTTGAAAGCGGGGCAGAATTGCAGGAAACCGATTTCAGGAGGTACACTGGAATTGCATTTAAAGCATAGGAAAAGAGGCAGAACGTCCACAATGATGCACTTGGCCAAAAAGGGCGTATGCGTTTTTTCCTGAATATATTCAGGAAAAAACGCATATGCCCTTTTTGGCCAACCAAGCAAGCTTGCAAAGGAAATCTGCACTACAATGAAGTCTCACTTCCCCCCGGTCTAAAGGGCCATCTGAAAAAAGTGTAAAATCCAGAAAGGCAGGACAGGCCATGGAGAACTGGGAGCCTTGTTATGCTGATGGGCGGGATGTAAATTGCCAACAGCCACTCCGGAGAAGTGTATGGTGTTTCCTGAAACATCTAAAAAACAAAGCAACAGAGCCTAGGGCACTTCCACTTATGGTCCTATAGCTTAGGGAAATTAAAATCAAAAAGACACAGCCATCCCAAAGGTTGGGACGGCTCTGTTTACAAGAACCTGGTTTACGGTACAAGTTCAATATCGCAGAAAGTGAAAAATGGATAAAGAAGTTGTGGTACTTACGTACAATGCAGTATCACTCAGCAATGAAATCTATGTCATCAGGCCCGTAGCAGCATAATGAGTGGATTCAGGTATGATGATTCTAACTGAAATAATTCACACAGGAAAAGAAACATCATAAGATATCACTAATACACGGAATGTAAACTTGGCTACACAGGAACTGAATTCCAAAACAGAACAGGGTCTCAAATTTAGAAACCCAACTTATGCTTGCTTAAGGGGAAAGGTGAGTTGGGGTGCTGCATAAAACCAGAGATTGAAATGAGCACAGATAAAGTTCCTTAAGCCCAATATGGAAGAGACAAGAGCTACTCCTTGCTCAACGAAATGGACTCAACACCCCATATTAAATGCCTAAGAGTGTACCTGACTAGGAAGTATCTTAAAACCTATGGATTGCTATGTCTCTGGAAGAGAATCAAGTGTGTGTACAGGGGCATAAACGCAGCAGTGATAGGATTGGAGAGGTTCGGTGAGCAAATGAAGACCCTTTGAAGTCATATTGCATGGTACCCATTCCACGGGTCTCAACTCTCCAGGTTTAAGGTATTCTTCCTTCAGCTAAAACATGCATGTGGAACCCAGAGTGTGATCAACCGTGTGATCGGGAGACGTGTTCCAATATGTCTCAGTTTTCGTCCCCTGGTACTCGGGTGCAACATTCCAGACGCTTTACTAACACTCTCCCGACTTGGAGAGTCAGTGCCTTTAACCTCCTGTTTGGCCCAGTTTGCAATTTCTGCGGAAGATGAACAGGAATAGGCAGAACCAATGACAGACTAGCTGGAGGTGTCTGGACGGGCAAATTTAACTCTCATTTCCCACCAGGAAGAGGAATTAACCAAAGGCTCAGCGTGCCGTGCCGGAACCAGATTAGGGCCTGAAGCCATCCTGCGGGGTTGCGGCCAGCTCACGAGAAAGCGAGTTGAAGAAAGGAGCTCAGGGGCACTGTAATTCACAAACCTGCAGAGTTATAAATGACAGCTATCGTCCAAAAATATACTGAAGTAAGGCTGCCAAGAGGACTTGAAAGCGGGGCAGAATTGCAGGAAACCGATTTCAGGAGGTAGACTGGAATTGCATTTAAAGCATAGGAAAAGAGGCAGAACGTCCACAATGATGCACTTGGCCAAAAAGGGCGTATGCGTTTTTTCCTGAATATATTCAGGAAAAAACGCATACGCCCTTTTTGGCCAACCAAGCAAGGTTGCAAAGGAAATCTGCACTACAGTGAAGTCTCACTTCCCCCCGGTCAAAAGGGCCATCTGAAAAAAGTGTAAAATCCAGAAAGGCAGGACAGGCCATGGAGAACTGGGAGCCTTGTTATGCTGATGGGCGGGATGTAAATTGCCAACAGCCACTCGGGAGAAGTGTATGGTGTTTCCTGAAACATCTAAAAAACAAAGCAACAGAGCCTAGGGCACTTCCACTTATGGTCCTATAGCTTAGGGAAATTAAAATCAAAAGACACAGCCACCCCAAAGGTTGGGACGGCTCTGTTTACAAGAACCTGGTTTACGGTACAAGTTCAATATCGCAGAAAGTGAAAAATGGATAAAGAAGTTGTGGTACTTACGTACAATGCAGTATCACTCAGCAATGAAATCTATGTCATCAGGCCCGTAGCAGCATAATGAGTGGATTCAGGTATGATGATTCAAACTGAAATAAGTCACACAGGAAAAGAAACATCATAAGATATCACTAATACACGGAATGTAACCTTGGCTACACAGGAACTGAATTACAAAACAGAACAGGGTCTCAAATTTAGAAAACCAACTTATGCTTGCTTAAGGGGAAAGGTGAGTTGGGGTGCTGCATAAAACCAGAGATTGAAATGAGCACAGATAAAGTTCCTTAAGCCAAATATGGAATAGACAAGAGCTACTCCTTGCTCAACGAAATGGACTCAACACCCCATATTAAATGCCTAAGAGTGTACCTGACTAGGAAGTATCTTAAAACCTATGGATTGCTATGTCTCTGAAAGAGAATCAAGTGTGTGTACAGGGGCATAAACGCAGCAGTGATAGGATTGGAGAGGTTCGGTGAGCAAATGAAGACCCTTTGAAGTCATATTGCATGGTACCCATTCCACGGGTCTCAACTCTCCAGGTTTAAGGTATTCTTCCTTCAGCTAAAACATGCATGATGAACCCAGAGTATGATCAACCGTGTGATCGGGAGACGTGTTCCAATATGTCTCAGTTTTCGTCCCCTGGTACTCGGGTGCAACATTCCAGACGCTTTACTAACACTCTCCCGACTTGGAGAGTCAGTGCCTTTAACCTCCTGTTTGGCCCAGTTTGCAATTTCTGCGGAAGATGAACAGGGATAGGGAGAACCAATGAGAGACTAGCTGGAGGTGTCTGGACGGGCAAATTTAACTCTCATTTCCAACCAGGAAGAGGAATTAACCAAAGGCTCAGCGTGCCGTGCCGGAACCAGATTAGGGCCTGAAGCCATCCTGCGGTGTTGCGGCCAGCTCACGAGAAAGCGAGTTGAAGAAAGGAGCTCAGGGGCACTGTAATTCACAAACCTGCAGAGTTATAAATGACAGCTATCGTCCAAAAATATACTGAAGTAAGGCTGCCAAGAGGACTTGAAAGCGGGGCAGAATTGCAGGAAACCGATTTCAGGAGGTAGACTGGAATTGCATTTAAAGCATAGGAAAAGAGGCAGAACGTCCACAATGATGCACTTGGCCAAAAAGGGCGTATGCGTTTTTTCCTGAATATATTCAGGAAAAAACGCATACGCCCTTTTTGGCCAACCAAGCAAGCTTGCAAAGGAAATCTGCACTACAATGAAGTCTCACTTCCCCACGGTCAAAAGGGCCATCTGAAAAAAGTGTAAAATCCAGAAAGGCAGGACAGGCCATGGAGAACTGGGAGCCTTGTTATGCTGATGGGTGGGATGTAAATTGCCAACAGCCACTCCGGAGAAGTGTATGGTGTTTCCTGAAACAGCTAAAAAACAAAGCAACAGAGCCTAGGGCACTTCCACTTATGGTCCTATAGCTTAGGGAAATTAAAATCAAAAAGACACAGCCACCCCAAAGGTTGGGACGGCTCTGTTTACAAGAACCTGGTTTACGGTACAAGTTCAATATCGCAGAAAGTGAAAAATGGATAAAGAAGTTGTGGTACTTACGTACAATGCAGTATCACTCAGCAATGAAATCTATGTCATCAGGCCCGTAGCAGCATAATGAGTGGATTCAGGTATGATGATTCTAACTGAAATAAGTCACACAGGAAAAGAAACATCATAAGATATCACTAATACACGGAATGTAACCTTGGCTACACAGGAACTGAATTACAAAACAGAACAGGGTCTCAAATTTAGAAAACCAACTTATGCTTGCTTAAGGGGAAAGGTGAGTTGGGGTGCTGCATAAAACCAGAGATTGAAATGAGCACAGATAAAGTTCCTTAAGCCAAATATGGAATAGACAAGAGCTACTCCTTGCTCAACGAAATGGACTCAACACCCCATATTAAATGCCTAAGAGTGTACCTGACTAGGAAGTATCTTAAAACCTATGGATTGCTATGTCTCTGAAAGAGAATCAAGTGTGTGTACAGGGGCATAAACGCAGCAGTGATAGGATTGGAGAGGTTCGGTGAGCAAATGAAGACCCTTTGAAGTCATATTGCATGGTACCCATTCCACGGGTCTCAACTCTCCAGGTTTAAGGTATTCTTCCTTCAGCTAAAACATGCATGATGAACCCAGAGTATGATCAACCGTGTGATCGGGAGACGTGTTCCAATATGTCTCAGTTTTCGTCCCCTGGTACTCGGGTGCAACATTCCAGACGCTTTACTAACACTCTCCCGACTTGGAGAGTCAGTGCCTTTAACCTCCTGTTTGGCCCAGTTTGCAATTTCTGCGGAAGATGAACAGGAATAGGGAGAACCAATGACAGACTAGCTGGAGGTGTCTGGACGGGCAAATTTAACTCTCATTTCCCACCAGGAAGAGGAATTAACCAAAGTCTCAGCGTGCCGTGCCGGAACCAGATTAGGGCCTGAAGCCATCCTGCGGTGTTGCGGCCAGCTCCCGAGAAAGCGAGTTGAAGAAAGGAGCTCAGGGGCACTGTAATTCACAAACCTGCAGAGTTATAAATGACAGCTATCGTCCAAAAATATACTGAAGTAAGGCTGCCAAGAGGACTTGAAAGCGGGGCAGAATTGCAGGAAACCGATTTCAGGAGGTAGACTGGAATTGCATTTAAAGCATAGGAAAAGAGGCAGAACTTCCACAATGATGCACTTGGCCAAAAAGGGCGTATGCGTTTTTTCCTGAATATATTCAGGAAAAAACGCATACGCCCTTTTTGGCCAACCAAGCAAGCTTGCAAAGGAAATCTGCACTACAATGAAGTCTCACTTCCCCCCGGTCAAAAGGGCCATCTGAAAAAAGTGTAAAATCCAGAAAGGCAGGACAGGCCATGGAGAACTGGGAGCCTTGTTATGCTGATGGGCGGGATGTAAATTGCCAACAGCCACTCGGGAGAAGTGTATGGTGTTTCCTGAAACATCTAAAAAACAAAGCAACAGAGCCTAGGGCACTTCCACTTATGGTCCTATAGCTTAGGGAAATTAAAATCAAAAGACACAGCCACCCCAAAGGTTGGGACGGCTCTGTTTACAAGAACCTGGTTTACGGTACAAGTTCAATATCGCAGAAAGTGAAAAATGGATAAAGAAGTTGTGGTACTTACGTACAATGCAGTATCACTCAGCAATGAAATCTATGTCATCAGGCCCGTAGCAGCATAATGAGTGGATTCAGGTACGATGATTCTAACTGAAATAAGTCACACAGGAAAAGAAACATCATAAGATATCACTAATACACGGAATGTAACCTTGGCTACACAGGAACTGAATTACAAAACAGAACAGGGTCTCAAATTTAGAAACCCAACTTATGCTTGCTTAAGGGGAAAGGTGAGTTGGGGTGCTGCATAAAACCAGAGATTGAAATGAGCACAGATAAAGTTCCTTAAGCCAAATATGGAATAGACAAGAGCTACTCCTTGCTCAACGAAATGGACTCAACACCCCATATTAAATGCCTAAGAGTGTACCTGACTAGGAAGTATCTTAAAACCTATGGATTGCTATGTCTCTGAAAGAGAATCAAGTGTGTGTACAGGGGCATAAACGCAGCAGTGATAGGATTGGAGAGGTTCGGTGAGCAAATGAAGACCCTTTGAAGTCATATTGCATGGTACCCATTCCACGGGTCTCAACTCTCCAGGTTTAAGGTATTCTTCCTTCAGCTAAAACATGCATGTGGACCCCAGAGTATGATCAACCGTGTGATCGGGAGACGTGTTCCAATATGTCTCAGTTTTCGTCCCCTGGTACTCGGGTGCAACATTCCAGACGCTTTACTAACACTCTCCCGACTTGGAGAGTCAGTGCCTTTAACCTCCTGTTTGGCCCAGTTTGCAATTTCTGCGGAAGATGAACAGGAATAGGGAGAACCAATGACAGACTAGCTGGAGGTGTCTGGACGGGCAAATTTAACTCTCATTTCCCACCACGAAGAGGAATTAACCAAAGGCTCAGCGTGCCGTGCCGGAACCAGATTAGGGCCTGAAGCCATCCTGCGGGGTTGCGGCCAGCTCACGAGAAAGCGACTTGAAGAAAGGAGCTCAGGGGCACTGTAATTCACAAACCTGCAGAGTTATAAATGACAGCTATCGTCCAAAAATATACTGAAGTAAGGCTGCCAAGAGGACTTGAAAGCGGGGCAGAATTGCAGGAAACCGATTTCAGGAGGTAGACTGGAATTGCATTTAAAGCATAGGAAAAGAGGCAGAACGTCCACAATGATGCACTTGGCCAAAAAGGGCGTATGCGTTTTTTCCTGAATATATTCAGGATAAAACGCATACGCCCTTTTTGGCCAACCAAGCAAGCTTGCAAAGGAAATCTGCACTACAATGAAGTCTCACTTCCCACTGGTCAAAAGGGCCATCTGAAAAAAGTGTAAAATCCAGAAAGGCAGGACAGGCCATGGAGAACTGGGAGCCTTGTTATGCTGATGGGCGGGATGTAAATTGCCAACAGCCACTCGGGAGAAGTGTATGGTGTTTCCTGAAACATCTAAAAAACAAAGCAACAGAGCCTAGGGCACTTCCACTTATGGTCCTATAGCTTAGGGAAATTAAAATCAAAAGACACAGCCACCCCAAAGGTTGGGACGGCTCTGTTTACAAGAACCTGGTTTACGGTACAAGTTCAATATCGCAGAAAGTGAAAAATGGATAAAGAAGTTGTGGTACTTACGTACAATGCAGTATCACTCAGCAATGAAATCTATGTCATCAGGCCCGTAGCAGCATAATGAGTGGATTCATGTATGATGATTCTAACTGAAATAAGTCACACAGGAAAAGAAACATCATAAGATATCACTAATACACGGAATGTAAACTTGGCTACACAGGAACTGAATTACAAAACAGAACAGGGTCTCAAATTTAGAAAACCAACTTATGCTTGCTTAAGGGGAAAGGTGAGTTGGGGTGCTGCATAAAACCAGAGATTGAAATGAGCACAGATAAAGTTCCTTAAGCCAAATATGGAATAGACAAGAGCTACTCCTTGCTCAACGAAATGGATTCAACACCCCATATTAAACACCTAAGAATGTACCTGACTAGGAAGTATCTTAAAACCTATGGATTGCTATGTCTCCAAAAGAGAATCAAGCGTGTGTGCAGGGGCATAAACGCAGCAGTGATAGGATTGGAGAGGTTCGGTGAGCAAATGAAGACCCTTTGAAGTCATATTGCATGGTACCCATTCCACGGGTCTCAACTCTCCAGGTTTAAGGTATTCTTCCTTCAGCTAAAACATGCATGTGGAACCCAGAGTATGATCAACCGTGTGATCGGGAGACGTGTTCCAATATGTCTCAGTTTTCGTCCCCTGGTACTCGGGTGCAACATTCCAGACGCTTTACTAACACTCTCCCGACTTGGAGAGTCAGTGCCTTTAACCTCCTGTTTGGCCCAGTTT
Organism: Lagenorhynchus albirostris; assembly: GCF_949774975.1. Classification (NCBI taxonomy): domain Eukaryota; kingdom Metazoa; phylum Chordata; class Mammalia; order Artiodactyla; family Delphinidae; genus Lagenorhynchus; species Lagenorhynchus albirostris. The sequence continues at coordinate 262,659 of NW_026783590.1, read as the reverse complement.
GCAATTTCTGCGGAAGATGAACAGGAATAGGGAGAACCAATGACAGACTAGCTGGAGGTGTCTGGACGGGCAAATTTAACTCTCATTTCCCACCAGGAAGAGGAATTAACCAAAGGCTCAGCGTGCCGTGCCGCAACCAGATTAGGGCCTGAAGCCATCCTGCGGTGTTGCGGCCAGCTCACGAGAAAGCGAGTTGAAGAAAGGAGCTCAGGGGCACTGTAATTCACAAACCTGCAGAGTTATAAATGACAGCTATCGTCCAAAAATATACTGAAGTAAGGCTGCCAAGAGGACTTGAAAGCGGGGCAGAATTGCAGGAAACCGATTTCAGGAGGTAGACTGGAATTGCATTTAAAGCATAGGAAAAGAGGCAGAACGTCCACAATGATGCACTTGGCCAAAAAGGGCGTATGCGTTTTTTCCTGAATATATTCAGGAAAAAACGCATACGCCCTTTTTGGCCAACCAAGCAAGCTTGCAAAGGAAATCTGCACTACAATGAAGTCTCACTTGCCCCCGGTCAAAAGGGCCATCTGAAAAAAGTGTAAAATCCAGAAAGGCAGGACAGGCCATGGAGAACTGGGAGCCTTGTTATGCTGATGGGCGGGATGTAAATTGCCAACAGCCACTCGGGAGAAGTGTATGGTGTTTCCTGAAACATCTAAAAAACAAAGCAACAGAGCCTAGGGCACTTCCACTTATGGTCCTATAGCTTAGGGAAATTAAAATCAAAAGACACAGCCACCCCAAAGGTTGGGACGGCTCTGTTTACAAGAACCTGGTTTACGGTACAAGTTCAATATCGCAGAAAGTGAAAAATGGATAAAGAAGTTGTGGTACTTACGTACAATGCAGTATCACTCAGCAATGAAATCTATGTCATCAGGCCCGTAGCAGCATAATGAGTGGATTCAGGTACGATGATTCTAACTGAAATAATTCACACAGGAAAAGAAACATCATAAGATATCACTAATACACGGAATGTAAACTTGGCTACACAGGAACTGAATTACAAAACAGAACAGGGTCTCAAATTTAGAAACCCAACTTATGCTTGCTTAAGGGGAAAGGTGAGTTGGGGTGCTGCATAAAACCAGAGATTGAAATGAGCACAGATAAAGTTCCTTAAGCCAAATATGGAATAGACAAGAGCTACTCCTTGCTCAACGAAATGGACTCAACACCCCATATTAAATGCCTAAGAGTGTACCTGACTAGGAAGTATCTTAAAACCTATGGATTGCTATGTCTCTGAAAGAGAATCAAGTGTGTGTACAGGGGCATAAACGCAGCAGTGATAGGATTGGAGAGGTTCGGTGAGCAAATGAAGACCCTTTGAAGTCATATTGCATGGTACCCATTCCACGGGTCTCAACTCTCCAGGTTTAAGGTATTCTTCCTTCAGCTAAAACATGCATGTGGAACCCAGAGTATGATCAACCGTGTGATCGGGAGACGTGTTCCAATATGTCTCAGTTTTCGTCCCCTGGTACTCGGGTGCAACATTCCAGACGCTTTACTAACACTCTCCCGACTTGGAGAGTCAGTGCCTTTAACCTCCTGTTTGGCCCAGTTTGCAATTTCTGCGGAAGATGAACAGGAATAGGGAGAACCAATGAGAGACTAGCTGGAGGTGTCTGGACGGGCAAATTTAACTCTCATTTCCCACCAGGAAGAGGAATTAACCAAAGGCTCAGCGTGCCGTGCCGGAACCAGATTAGGGCCTGAAGCCATCCTGCGGGGTTGCGGCCAGCTCACGAGAAAGCGACTTGAAGAAAGGAGCTCAGGGGCACTGTAATTCACAAACCTGCAGAGTTATAAATGACAGCTATCGTCCAAAAATATACTGAAGTAAGGCTGCCAAGAGGACTTGAAAGCGGGGCAGAATTGCAGGAAACCGATTTCAGGAGGTAGACTGGAATTGCATTTAAAGCATAGGAAAAGAGGCAGAACGTCCACAATGATGCACTTGGCCAAAAAGGGCGTATGCGTTTTTTCCTGAATATATTCAGGATAAAACGCATACGCCCTTTTTGGCCAACCAAGCAAGCTTGCAAAGGAAATCTGCACTACAATGAAGTCTCACTTCCCACTGGTCAAAAGGGCCATCTGAAAAAAGTGTAAAATCCAGAAAGGCAGGACAGGCCATGGAGAACTGGGAGCCTTGTTATGCTGATGGGCGGGATGTAAATTGCCAACAGCCACTCGGGAGAAGTGTATGGTGTTTCCTGAAACATCTAAAAAACAAAGCAACAGAGCCTAGGGCACTTCCACTTATGGTCCTATAGCTTAGGGAAATTAAAATCAAAAGACACAGCCACCCCAAAGGTTGGGACGGCTCTGTTTACAAGAACCTGGTTTACGGTACAAGTTCAATATCGCAGAAAGTGAAAAATGGATAAAGAAGTTGTGGTACTTACGTACAATGCAGTATCACTCAGCAATGAAATCTATGTCATCAGGCCCGTAGCAGCATAATGAGTGGATTCATGTATGATGATTCTAACTGAAATAAGTCACACAGGAAAAGAAACATCATAAGATATCACTAATACATGGAATGTAAACTTGGCTACACAGGAACTGAATTACAAAACAGAACAGGGTCTCAAATTTAGAAAACCAACTTATGCTTGCTTAAGGGGAAAGGTGAGTTGGGGTGCTGCATAAAACCAGAGATTGAAATGAGCACAGATAAAGTTCCTTAAGCCAAATATGGAATAGACAAGAGCTACTCCTTGCTCAACGAAATGGATTCAACACCCCATATTAAACACCTAAGAATGTACCTGACTAGGAAGTATCTTAAAACCTATGGATTGCTATGTCTCCAAAAGAGAATCAAGCGTGTGTGCAGGGGCATAAACGCAGCAGTGATAGGATTGGAGAGGTTCGGTGAGCAAATGAAGACCCTTTGAAGTCATATTGCATGGTACCCATTCCACGGGTCTCAACTCTCCAGGTTTAAGGTATTCTTCCTTCAGCTAAAACATGCATGTGGAACCCAGAGTATGATCAACCGTGTGATCGGGAGACGTGTTCCAATATGTCTCAGTTTTCGTCCCCTGGTACTCGGGTGCAACATTCCAGACGCTTTACTAACACTCTCCCGTCTTGGAGAGTCAGTGCCTTTAACCTCCTGTTTGGCCCAGTTTGCAATTTCTGCGGAAGATGAACAGGAATAGGGAGAACCAATGAGAGACTAGCTGGAGGTGTCTGGACGGGCAAATTTAACTCTCATTTCCCACCAGGAAGAGGAATTAACCAAAGGCTCAGCGTGCCGTGCCGCAACCAGATTAGGGCCTGAAGCCATCCTGCGGTGTTGCGGCCAGCTCACGAGAAAGCGAGTTGAAGAAAGGAGCTCAGGGGCACTGTAATTCACAAACCTGCAGAGTTATAAATGACAGCTATTGTCCAAAAATATACTGAAGTAAGGCTGCCAAGAGGACTTGAAAGCGGGGCAGAATTGCAGGAAACCGATTTCAGGAGGTAGACTGGAATTGCATTTAAAGCATAGGAAAAGAGGCAGAACGTCCACAATGATGCACTTGGCCAAAAAGGGCGTATGCGTTTTTTCCTGAATATATTCAGGAAAAAACGCATACGCCCTTTTTGGCCAACCAAGCAAGCTTGCAAAGGAAATCTGCACTACAATGAAGTCTCACTTGCCCCCGGTCAAAAGGGCCATCTGAAAAAAGTGTAAAATCCAGAAAGGCAGGACAGGCCATGGAGAACTGGGAGCCTTGTTATGCTGATGGGCGGGATGTAAATTGCCAACAGCCACTCGGGAGAAGTGTATGGTGTTTCCTGAAACATCTAAAAAACAAAGCAACAGAGCCTAGGGCACTTCCACTTATGGTCCTATAGCTTAGGGAAATTAAAATCAAAAGACACAGCCACCCCAAAGGTTGGGACGGCTCTGTTTACAAGAACCTGGTTTACGGTACAAGTTCAATATCGCAGAAAGTGAAAAATGGATAAAGAAGTTGTGGTACTTACGTACAATGCAGTATCACTCAGCAATGAAATCTATGTCATCAGGCCCGTAGCAGCATAATGAGTGGATTCAGGTACGATGATTCTAACTGAAATAATTCACACAGGAAAAGAAACATCATAAGATATCACTAATACACGGAATGTAAACTTGGCTACACAGGAACTGAATTACAAAACAGAACAGGGTCTCAAATTTAGAAACCCAACTTATGCTTGCTTAAGGGGAAAGGTGAGTTGGGGTGCTGCATAAAACCAGAGATTGAAATGAGCACAGATAAAGTTCCTTAAGCCAAATATGGAATAGACAAGAGCTACTCCTTGCTCAACGAAATGGACTCAACACCCCATATTAAATGCCTAAGAGTGTACCTGACTAGGAAGTATCTTAAAACCTATGGATTGCTATGTCTCTGAAAGAGAATCAAGTGTGTGTACAGGGGCATAAACGCAGCAGTGATAGGATTGGAGAGGTTCGGTGAGCAAATGAAGACCCTTTGAAGTCATATTGCATGGTACCCATTCCACGGGTCTCAACTCTCCAGGTTTAAGGTATTCTTCCTTCAGCTAAAACATGCATGTGGACCCCAGAGTATGATCAACCGTGTGATCGGGAGACGTGTTCCAATATGTCTCAGTTTTCGTCCCCTGGTACTCGGGTGCAACATTCCAGACGCTTTACTAACACTCTCCCGACTTGGAGAGTCAGTGCCTTTAACCTCCTGTTTGGCCCAGTTTGCAATTTCTGCGGAAGATGAACAGGAATAGGGAGAACCAATGACAGACTAGCTGGAGGTGTCTGGACGGGCAAATTTAACTCTCATTTCCCACCAGGAAGAGGAATTAACCAAAGGCTCAGCGTGCCGTGCCGCAACCAGATTAGGGCCTGAAGCCATCCTGCGGTGTTGCGGCCAGCTCACGAGAAAGCGAGTTGAAGAAAGGAGCTCAGGGGCACTGTAATTCACAAACCTGCAGAGTTATAAATGACAGCTATCGTCCAAAAATATACTGAAGTAAGGCTGCCAAGAGGACTTGAAAGCGGGGCAGAATTGCAGGAAACCGATTTCAGGAGGTAGACTGGAATTGCATTTAAAGCATAGGAAAAGAGGCAGAACGTCCACAATGATGCACTTGGCCAAAAAGGGCGTATGCGTTTTTTCCTGAATATATTCAGGATAAAACGCATACGCCCTTTTTGGCCAACCAAGCAAGCTTGCAAAGGAAATCTGCACTACAATGAAGTCTCACTTCCCACTGGTCAAAAGGGCCATCTGAAAAAAGTGTAAAATCCAGAAAGGCAGGACAGGCCATGGAGAACTGGGAGCCTTGTTATGCTGATGGGCGGGATGTAAATTGCCAACAGCCACTCGGGAGAAGTGTATGGTGTTTCCTGAAACATCTAAAAAACAAAGCAACAGAGCCTAGGGCACTTCCACTTATGGTCCTATAGCTTAGGGAAATTAAAATCAAAAGACACAGCCACCCCAAAGGTTGGGACGGCTCTGTTTACAAGAACCTGGTTTACGGTACAAGTTCAATATCGCAGAAAGTGAAAAATGGATAAAGAAGTTGTGGTACTTACGTACAATGCAGTATCACTCAGCAATGAAATCTATGTCATCAGGCCCGTAGCAGCATAATGAGTGGATTCAGGTACGATGATTCTAACTGAAATAAGTCACACAGGAAAAGAAACATCATAAGATATCACTAATACACGGAATGTAAACTTGGCTACACAGGAACTGAATTACAAAACAGAACAGGGTCTCAAATTTAGAAAACCAACTTATGCTTGCTTAAGGGGAAAGGTGAGTTGGGGTGCTGCATAAAACCAGAGATTGAAATGAGCACAGATAAAGTTCCTTAAGCCAAATATGGAATAGACAAGAGCTACTCCTTGCTCAACGAAATGGACTCAACACCCCATATTAAATGCCTAAGAGTGTACCTGACTAGGAAGTATCTTAAAACCTATGGATTGCTATGTCTCTGAAAGAGAATCAAGTGTGTGTACAGGGGCATAAACGCAGCAGTGATAGGACTGGAGAGGTTCGGTGAGCAAATGAAGACCCTTTGAAGTCATATTGCATGGTACCCATTCCACGGGTCTCAACTCTCCAGGTTTAAGGTATTCTTCCTTCAGCTAAAACATGCATGTGGAACCCAGAGTATGATCAACCGTGTGATCGGGAGACGTGTTCCAATATGTCTCAGTTTTCGTCCCCTGGTACTCGGGTGCAACATTCCAGACGCTTTACTAACACTCTCCCGACTTGGAGAGTCAGTGCCTTTAACCTCCTGTTTGGCCCAGTTTGCAATTTCTGCGGAAGATGAACAGGAATAGGGAGAACCAATGACAGACTAGCTGGAGGTGTCTGGACGGGCAAATTTAACTCTCATTTCCCACCAGGAAGAGGAATTAACCAAAGGCTCAGCGTGCCGTGCCGGAACCAGATTAGGGCCTGAAGCCATCCTGCGGTGTTGCGGCCAGCTCACGAGAAAGCGAGTTGAAGAAAGGAGCTCAGGGGCACTGTAATTCACAAACCTGCAGAGTTATAAATGACAGCTATCGTCCAAAAATATACTGAAGTAAGGCTGCCAAGAGGACTTGAAAGCGGGGCAGAATTGCAGGAAACCGATTTCAGGAGGTAGACTGGAATTGCATTTAAAGCATAGGAAAAGAGGCAGAACGTCCACAATGATGCACTTGGCCAAAAAGGGCGTATGCGTTTTTTCCTGAATATATTCAGGAAAAAACGCATACGCCCTTTTTGGCCAACCAAGCAAGCTTGCAAAGGAAATCTGCACTACAATGAAGTCTCACTTCCCCCCGGTCAAAAGGGCCATCTGAAAAAAGTGTAAAATCCAGAAAGGCAGGACAGGCCATGGAGAACTGGGAGCCTTGTTATGCTGATGGGCGGGATGTAAATTGCCAACAGCCACTCGGGAGAAGTGTATGGTGTTTCCTGAAACATCTAAAAAACAAAGCAACAGAGCCTAGGGCACTTCCACTTATGGTCCTATAGCTTAGGGAAATTAAAATCAAAAGACACAGCCACCCCAAAGGTTGGGACGGCTCTGTTTACAAGAACCTGGTTTACGGTACAAGTTCAATATCGCAGAAAGTGAAAAATGGATAAAGAAGTTGTGGTACTTACGTACAATGCAGTATCACTCAGCAATGAAATCTATGTCATCAGGCCCGTAGCAGCATAATGAGTGGATTCAGGTACGATGATTCTAACTGAAATAAGTCACACAGGAAAAGAAACATCATAAGATATCACTAATACACGGAATGTAAACTTGGCTACACAGGAACTGAATTACAAAACAGAACAGGGTCTCAAATTTAGAAAACCAACTTATGCTTGCTTAAGGGGAAAGGTGAGTTGGGGTGCTGCATAAAACCAGAGATTGAAATGAGCACAGATAAAGTTCCTTAAGCCAAATATGGAATAGACAAGAGCTACTCCTTGCTCAACGAAATGGACTCAACACCCCATATTAAATGCCTAAGAGTGTACCTGACTAGGAAGTATCTTAAAACCTATGGATTGCTATGTCTCTGAAAGAGAATCAAGTGTGTGTACAGGGGCATAAACGCAGCAGTGATAGGACTGGAGAGGTTCGGTGAGCAAATGAAGACCCTTTGAAGTCATATTGCATGGTACCCATTCCACGGGTCTCAACTCTCCAGGTTTAAGGTATTCTTCCTTCAGCTAAAACATGCATGTGGAACCCAGAGTATGATCAACCGTGTGATCGGGAGACGTGTTCCAATATGTCTCAGTTTTCGTCCCCTGGTACTCGGGTGCAACATTCCAGACGCTTTACTAACACTCTCCCGACTTGGAGAGTCAGTGCCTTTAACCTCCTGTTTGGCCCAGTTTGCAATTTCTGCGGAAGATGAACAGGAATAGGGAGAACCAATGACAGACTAGCTGGAGGTGTCTGGACGGGCAAATTTAACTCTCATTTCCCACCAGGAAGAGGAATTAACCAAAGGCTCAGCGTGCCGTGCCGGAACCAGATTAGGGCCTGAAGCCATCCTGCGGTGTTGCGGCCAGCTCACGAGAAAGCGAGTTGAAGAAAGGAGCTCAGGGGCACTGTAATTCACAAACCTGCAGAGTTATAAATGACAGCTATCGTCCAAAAATATACTGAAGTAAGGCTGCCAAGAGGACTTGAAAGCGGGGCAGAATTGCAGGAAACCGATTTCAGGAGGTAGACTGGAATTGCATTTAAAGCATAGGAAAAGAGGCAGAACGTCCACAATGATGCACTTGGCCAAAAAGGGCGTATGCGTTTTTTCCTGAATATATTCAGGAAAAAACGCATACGCCCTTTTTGGCCAACCAAGCAAGCTTGCAAAGGAAATCTGCACTACAATGAAGTCTCACTTCCCCCCGGTCAAAAGGGCCATCTGAAAAAAGTGTAAAATCCAGAAAGGCAGGCCAGGCCATGGAGAACTGGGAGCCTTGTTATGCTGATGGGCGGGATGTAAATTGCCAACAGCCACTCGGGAGAAGTGTATGGTGTTTCCTGAAACATCTAAAAAACAAAGCAACAGAGCCTAGGGCACTTCCACTTATGGTCCTATAGCTTAGGGAAATTAAAATCAAAAGACACAGCCACCCCAAAGGTTGGGACGGCTCTGTTTACAAGAACCTGGTTTACAGTACAAGTTCAATATCGCAGAAAGTGAAAAATGGATAAAGAAGTTGTGGTACTTACGTACAATGCAGTATCACTCAGCAATGAAATCTATGTCATCAGGCCCGTAGCAGCATAATGAGTGGATTCAGGTACGATGATTCTAACTGAAATAAATCACACAGGAAAAGAAACATCATAAGATATCACTAATACACGGAATGTAAACTTGGCTACACAGGAACTGAATTACAAAACAGAACAGGGTCTCAAATTTAGAAAACCAACTTATGCTTGCTTAAGGGGAAAGGTGAGTTGGGGTGCTGCATAAAACCAGAGATTGAAATGAGCACAGATAAAGTTCCTTAAGCCAAATATGGAATAGACAAGAGCTACTCCTTGCTCAGCGAAATGGACTCAACACCCCATATTAAATGCCTAAGAGTGTACCTGACTAGGAAGTATCTTAAAACCTATGGATTGCTATGTCTCTGAAAGAGAATCAAGTGTGTGTACAGGGGCATAAACATAGCAGTGATAGGATTGGAGAGGTTCGGTGAGCAAATGAAGACCCTTTGAAGTCATATTGCATGGTACCCATTCCACGGGTCTCAACTCTCCAGGTTTAAGGTATTCTTCCTTCAGCTAAAACATGCATGTGGAACCCAGAGTATGATCAACCGTGTGATCGGGAGACGTGTTCCAATATGTCTCAGTTTTCGTCCCCTGGTACTCGGGTGCAACATTCCAGACGCTTTACTAACACTCTCCCGACTTGGAGAGTCAGTGCCTTTAACCTCCTGTTTGGCCCAGTTTGCAATTTCTGCGGAAGATGAACAGGAATAGGGAGAACCAATGACAGACTAGCTGGAGGTGTCTGGACGGGCAAATTTAACTCTCATTTCCCACCAGGAAGAGGAATTAACCAAAGGCTCAGCGTGCCGTGCCGGAACCAGATTAGGGCCTGAAGCCATCCTGCGGTGTTGCGGCCAGCTCACGAGAAAGTGAGTTGAAGAAAGCAGCTCAGGGGCACTGTAATTCACAAACCTGCAGAGTTATAAATGACAGCTATCGTCCAAAAATATACTGAAGTAAGGCTGCCAAGAGGACTTGAAAGCGGGGCAGAATTGCAGGAAACCGATTTCAGGAGGTAGACTGGAATTGCATTTAAAGCATAGGAAAAGAGGCAGAACGTCCACAATGATGCACTTGGCCAAAAAGGGCGTATGCGTTTTTTCCTGAATATATTCAGGAAAAAACGCATACGCCCTTTTTGGCCAACCAAGCAAGCTTGCAAAGGAAATCTGCACTACAATGAAGTCTCACTTCCCCCCGGTCAAAAGGGCCATCTGAAAAAAGTGTAAAATCCAGAAAGGCAGGACAGGCCATGGAGAACTGGGAGCCTTGTTATGCTGATGGGCGGGATGTCAATTGCCAACAGCCACTCGGGAGAAGTGTATGGTGTTTCCTGAAACATCTAAAAAACAAAGCAACAGAGCCTAGGGCACTTCCACTTATGGTCCTATAGCTTAGGGAAATTAAAATCAAAAGACACAGCCACCCCAAAGGTTGGGACGGCTCTGTTTACAAGAACCTGGTTTACGGTACAAGTTCAATATCGCAGAAAGTGAAAAATGGATAAAGAAGTTGTGGTACTTACGTACAATGCAGTATCACTCAGCAATGAAATCTATGTCATCAGGCCCATAGCAGCATAATGAGTGGATTCAGGTACGATGATTCTAACTGAAATAAGTCACACAGGAAAAGAAACATCATAAGATATCACTAATACACGGAATGTAAACTTGGCTACACAGGAACTGAATTACAAAACAGAACAGGGTCTCAAATTTAGAAAACCAACTTATGCTTGCTTAAGGGGAAAGGTGAGTTGGGGTGCTGCATAAAACCAGAGATTGAAATGAGCACAGATAAAGTTCCTTAAGCCAAATATGGAATAGACAAGAGCTACTCCTTGCTCAACGAAATGGACTCAACACCCCATATTAAATGCCTAAGAGTGTACCTGACTAGGAAGTATCTTAAAACCTATGGATTGCTATGTCTCTGAAAGAGAATCAAGTGTGTGTACAGGGGCATAAACGTAGCAGTGATAGGACTGGAGAGGTTCAGTGAGCAAATGAAGACCCTTTGAAGTCATATTGCATGGTACCCATTCCATGGGTCTCAACTCTCCAGGTTTAAGGTATTCTTCCTTCAGCTAAAACATGCATGTGGAACCCAGAGTATGATCAACCGTGTGATCGGGAGACGTGTTCCAATATGTCTCAGTTTTCGTCCCCTGGTACTCGGGTGCAACATTCCAGACGCTTTACTAACAGTCTCCCGACTTGGAGAGTCAGTGCCTTTAACCTCCTGTTTGGCCCAGTTTGCAATTTCTGCGGAAGATGAACAGGAATAGGGAGAACCAATGACAGACTAGCTGGAGGTGTCTGGACGGGCAAATTTAACTCTCATTTCCCACCAGGAAGAGGAATTAACCAAAGGCTCAGCGTGCCGTGCCGGAACCAGATTAGGGCCTGAAGCACTCCTGCGGTGTTGCGGCCAGCTCACGAGAAAGCGAGTTGAAGAAAGGAGCTCAGGGGCACTGTAATTCACAATCCTGCAGAGTTATAAATGACAGCTATCGTCCAAAAATATACTGAAGTAAGGCTGCCAAGAGGACTTGAAAGCGGGGCAGAATTGCAGGAAACCGATTTCAGGAGGTAGACTGGAATTGCATTTAAAGCATAGGAAAAGAGGCAGAACGTCCACAATGATGCACTTGGCCAAAAAGGGCGTATGCGTTTTTTCCTGAATATATTCAGGATAAAACGCATACGCCCTTTTTGGCCAACCAAGCAAGCTTGCAAAGGAAATCTGCACTACAATGAAGTCTCACTTCCCCCCGGTCAAAAGGGCCATCTGAAAAAAGTGTAAAATCCAGAAAGGCAGGCCAGGCCATGGAGAACTGGGAGCCTTGTTATGCTGATGGGCGGGATGTAAATTGCCAACAGCCACTCGGGAGAAGTGTATGGTGTTTCCTGAAACATCTAAAAAACAAAGCAACAGAGCCTAGGGCACTTCCACTTATGGTCCTATAGCTTAGGGAAATTAAAATCAAAAGACACAGCCACCCCAAAGGTTGGGACGGCTCTGTTTACAAGAACCTGGTTTACGGTACAAGTTCAATATCGCAGAAAGTGAAAAATGGATAAAGAAGTTGTGGTACTTACGTACAATGCAATATCACTCAGCAATGAAATCTATGTCATCAGGCCCGTAGCAGCATAATGAGTGGATTCAGGTACGATGATTCTAACTGAAATAAGTCACACAGAAAATGAAACATCATAAGATATCACTAATAGAAGGAATGTAAACTTGGCTACACAGGAACTGAATTCCAAAACAGAACAGGGTCTCAAATTTAGAAAACCAACTTATGCTTGCTTAAGGGGAAAGGTGAGTTGGGGTGCTGCATAAAACCAGAGATTGAAATGAGCACAGATAAAGTTCCTTAAGCCAAATATGGAATAGACAAGAGCTACTCCTTGCTCAACGAAATGGACTCAACACCCCATATTAAATGCCTAAGAGTGTACCTGACTAGGAAGTATCTTAAAACCTATGGATTGCTATGTCTCTGAAAGAGAATCAAGTGTGTGTACAGGGGCATAAACGTAGCAGTGATAGGATTGGAGAGGTTCGGTGAGCAAATGAAGACCCTTTGAAGTCATATTGCATGGTACCCATTCCACGGGTCTCAACTCTCCAGGTTTAAGGTATTCTTCCTTCAGCTAAAACATGCATGTGGAACCCAGAGTATGATCAACCGTGTGATCGGGAGACGTGTTCCAATATGTCTCAGTTTTCGTCCCCTGGTACTCGGGTGCAACATTCCAGACGCTTTACTAACACTCTCCCGACTTGGAGAGTCAGTGCCTTTAACCTCCTGTTTGGCCCAGTTTGCAATTTCTGCGGAAGATGAACAGGAATAGGGAGAACCAATGACAGACTAGCTGGAGGTGTCTGGACGGGCAAATTTAACTCTCATTTCCCACCAGGAAGAGGAATTAACCAAAGGCTCAGCGTGCCGTGCCGGAACCAGATTAGGGCCTGAAGCCATCCTGCGGGGTTGCGGCCAGCTCACGAGAAAGCGAGTTGAAGAAAGGAGCTCAGGGGCACTGTAATTCACAAACCTGCAGAGTTATAAATGACAGCTATCGTCCAAAAATATACTGAAGTAAGGCTGCCAAGAGGACTTGAAAGCGGGGCAGAATTGCAGGAAACCGATTTCAGGAGGTAGACTGGAATTGCATTTAAAGCATAGGAAAAGAGGCAGAACGTCCACAATGATGCACTTGGCCAAAAAAGGCGTATGCGTTTTTTCCTGAATATATTCAGGAAAAAACGCATACGCCCTTTTTGGCCAACCAAGCAAGCTTGCAAAGGAAATCTGCACTACAATGAAGTCTCACTTCCCCCCGGTCAAAAGGGCCATCTGAAAAAAGTGTAAAATCCAGAAAGGCAGGACAGGCCATGGAGAACTGGGAGCCTTGTTATGCTGATGGGCGGGATGTAAATTGCCAACAGCCACTCGGGAGAAGTGTATGGTGTTTCCTGAAACATCTAAAAAACAAAGCAACAGAGCCTAGGGCACTTCCACTTATGGTCCTATAGCTTAGGGAAATTAAAATCAAAAGACACAGCCACCCCAAAGGTTGGGACGGCTCTGTTTACAAGAACCTGGTTTACGGTACAAGTTCAATATCGCAGAAAGTGAAAAATGGATAAAGAAGTTGTGGTACTTACGTACAATGCAATATCACTCAGCAATGAAATCTATGTCATCAGGCCCGTAGCAGCATAATGAGTGGATTCAGGTACGATGATTCTAACTGAAATAAGTCACAAAGAAAATGAAACATCATAAGATATCACTAATACACGGAATGTAAACTTGGCTACACAGGAACTGAATTACAAAACAGAACAGGGTCTCAAATTTAGAAAACCAACTTATGCTTGCTTAAGGGGAAAGGTGAGTTGGGGTGCTGCATAAAACCAGAGATTGAAATGAGCACAGATAAAGTTCCTTAAGCCAAATATGGAATAGACAAGAGCTACTCCTTGCTCAACGAAATGGACTCAACACCCCATATTAAATGCCTAAGAGTGTACCTGACTAGGAAGTATCTTAAAACCTATGGATTGCTATGTCTCTGAAAGAGAATCAAGTGTGTGTACAGGGGCATAAACGTAGCAGTGATAGGATTGGAGAGGTTCGGTGAGCAAATGAAGACCCTTTGAAGTCATATTGCATGGTACCCATTCCACGGGTCTCAACTCTCCAGGTTTAAGGTATTCTTCCTTCAGCTAAAACATGCATGTGGAACCCAGAGTATGATCAACCGTGTGATCGGGAGACGTGTTCCAATATGTCTCAGTTTTCGTCCCCTGGTACTCGGGTGCAACATTCCAGACGCTTTACTAACACTCTCCCGACTTGGAGAGTCAGTGCCTTTAACCTCCTGTTTGGCCCAGTTTGCAATTTCTGCGGAAGATGAACAGGAATAGGGAGAACCAATGACAGACTAGCTGGAGGTGTCTGGACGGGCAAATTTAACTCTCATTTCCCACCAGGAAGAGGAATTAACCAAAGGCTCAGCGTGCCGTGCCGGAACCAGATTAGGGCCTGAAGCCATCCTGCGGTGTTGCGGCCAGCTCACGAGAAAGCGAGTTGAAGAAAGGAGCTCAGGGGCACTGTAATTCACAAACCTGCAGAGTTATAAATGACAGCTATCGTCCAAAAATATACTGAAGTAAGGCTGCCAAGAGGACTTGAAAGCGGGGCAGAATTGCAGGAAACCGATTTCAGGAGGTAGACTGGAATTGCATTTAAAGCATAGGAAAAGAGGCAGAACGTCCACAATGATGCACTTGGCCAAAAAAGGCGTATGCGTTTTTTCCTGAATATATTCAGGAAAAAACGCATACGCCCTTTTTGGCCAACCAAGCAAGCTTGCAAAGGAAATCTGCACTACAATGAAGTCTCACTTCCCCCCGGTCAAAAGGGCCATCTGAAAAAAGTGTAAAATCCAGAAAGGCAGGACAGGCCATGGAGAACTGGGAGCCTTGTTATGCTGATGGGCGGGATGTAAATTGCCAACAGCCACTCGGGAGAAGTGTATGGTGTTTCCTGAAACATCTAAAAAACAAAGCAACAGAGCCTAGGGCACTTCCACTTATGGTCCTATAGCTTAGGGAAATTAAAATCAAAAGACACAGCCACCCCAAAGGTTGGGACGGCTCTGTTTACAAGAACCTGGTTTACGGTACAAGTTCAATATCGCAGAAAGTGAAAAATGGATAAAGAAGTTGTGGTACTTACGTACAATGCAATATCACTCAGCAATGAAATCTATGTCATCAGGCCCGTAGCAGCATAATGAGTGGATTCAGGTACGATGATTCTAACTGAAATAAGTCACAAAGAAAATGAAACATCATAAGATATCACTAATAGACGGAATGTAAACTTGGCTACACAGGAACTGAATTACAAAACAGAACAGGGTCTCAAATTTAGAAAACCAACTTATGCTTGCTTAAGGGGAAAGGTGAGTTGGGGTGCTGCATAAAACCAGAGATTGAAATGAGCACAGATAAAGTTCCTTAAGCCAAATATGGAATAGACAAGAGCTACTCCTTGCTCAACGAAATGGACTCAACACCCCATATTAAATGCCTAAGAGTGTACCTGACTAGGAAGTATCTTAAAACCTATGGATTGCTATGTCTCTGAAAGAGAATCAAGCGTGTGTACAGGGGCATAAACGCAGCAGTGATAGGATTGGAGAGGTTCGGTGAGCAAATGAAGACCCTTTGAAGTCATATTGCATGGTACCCATTCCACGGGTCTCAACTCTCCAGGTTTAAGGTATTCTTCCTTCAGCTAAAACATGCATGTGGAACCCAGAGTATGATCAACCGTGTGATCGGGAGACGTGTTCCAATATGTCTCAGTTTTCGTCCCCTGGTACTCGGGTGCAACATTCCAGACGCTTTACTAACACTCTCCCGACTTGGAGAGTCAGTGCCTTTAACCTCCTGTTTGGCCCAGTTTGCAATTTCTGCGGAAGATGAACAGGAATAGGGAGAACCAATGACAGACTAGCTGGAGGTGTCTGGACGGGCAAATTTAACTCTCATTTCCCACCAGGAAGAGGAATTAACCAAAGGCTCAGCGTGCCGTGCCGGAACCAGATTAGGGCCTGAAGCCATCCTGCGGGGTTGCGGCCAGCTCACGAGAAAGCGAGTTGAAGAAAGGAGCTCAGGGGCACTGTAATTCACAAACCTGCAGAGTTATAAATGACAGCTATCGTCCAAAAATATACTGAAGTAAGGCTGCCAAGAGGACTTGAAAGCGGGGCAGAATTGCAGGAAACCGATTTCAGGAGGTAGACTGGAATTGCATTTAAAGCATAGGAAAAGAGGCAGAACGTCCACAATGATGCACTTGGCCAAAAAAGGCGTATGCGTTTTTTCCTGAATATATTCAGGAAAAAACGCATACGCCCTTTTTGGCCAACCAAGCAAGCTTGCAAAGGAAATCTGCACTACAATGAAGTCTCACTTCCCCCCGGTCAAAAGGGCCATCTGAAAAAAGTGTAAAATCCAGAAAGGCAGGACAGGCCATGGAGAACTGGGAGCCTTGTTATGCTGATGGGCGGGATGTCAATTGCCAACAGCCACTCGGGAGAAGTGTATGGTGTTTCCTGAAACATCTAAAAAACAAAGCAACAGAGCCTAGGGCACTTCCACTTATGGTCCTATAGCTTAGGGAAATTAAAATCAAAAGACACAGCCACCCCAAAGGTTGGGACGGCTCTGTTTACAAGAACCTGGTTTACGGTACAAGTTCAATATCGCAGAAAGTGAAAAATGGATAAAGAAGTTGTGGTACTTACGTACAATGCAGTATCACTCAGCAATGAAATCTATGTCATCAGGCCCGTAGCAGCATAATGAGTGGATTCAGGTATGATGATTCTAACTGAAATAAGTCACACAGGAAAAGAAACATCATAAGATATCACTAATACACGGAATGTAAACTTGGCTACACAGGAACTGAATTCCAAAACAGAACAGGGTCTCAAATTTAGAAAACCAACTTATGCTTGCTTAAGGGGAAAGGTGAGTTGGGGTGCTGCATAAAACCAGAGATTGAAATGAGCACAGATAAAGTTCCTTAAGCCAAATATGGAATAGACAAGAGCTACTCCTTGCTCAACGAAATGGACTCAACACCCCATATTAAATGCCTAAGAGTGTACCTGACTAGGAAGTATCTTAAAACCTATGGATTGCTATGTCTCTGAAAGAGAATCAAGTGTGTGTACAGGGGCATAAACGCAGCAGTGATAGGATTGGAGAGGTTCGGTGAGCAAATGAAGACCCTTTGAAGTCATATTGCATGGTACCCATTCCACGGGTCTCAACTCTCCAGGTTTAAGGTATTCTTCCTTCAGCTAAAACATGCATGTGGAACCCAGAGTATGATCAACCGTGTGATCGGGAGACATGTTCCAATATGTCTCAGTTTTCGTCCCCTGGTACTCGGGTGCAACATTCCAGACGCTTTACTAACACTCTCCCGACTTGGAGAGTCAGTGCCTTTAACCTCCTGTTTGGCCCAGTTTGCAATTTCTGCGGAAGATGAACAGGAATAGGGAGAACCAATGACAGACTAGCTGGAGGTGTCTGGACGGGCAAATTTAACTCTCATTTCCCACCAGGAAGAGGAATTAACCAAAGTCTCAGCGTGCCGTGCCGGAACCAGATTAGGGCCTGAAGCCATCCTGCGGGGTTGCGGCCAGCTCACGAGAAAGCGAGTTGAAGAAAGGAGCTCAGGGGCACTGTAATTCACAAACCTGCAGAGTTATAAATGACAGCTATCGTCCAAAAATATACTGAAGTAAGGCTGCCAAGAGGACTTGAAAGCGGGGCAGAATTGCAGGAAACCGATTTCAGGAGGTAGACTGGAATTGCATTTAAAGCATAGGAAAAGAGGCAGAACGTCCACAATGATGCACTTGGCCAAAAAGGGCGTATGCGTTTTTTCCTGAATATATTCAGGAAAAAACGCATACGCCCTTTTTGGCCAACCAAGCAAGCTTGCAAAGGAAATCTGCACTACAGTGAAGTCTCACTTCCCCCCGGTCAAAAGGGCCATCTGAAAAAAGTGTAAAATCCAGAAAGGCAGGACAGGCCATGGAGAACTGGGAGCCTTGTTATGCTGATGGGCGGGATGTAAATTGCCAACAGCCACTCGGGAGAAGTGTATGGTGTTTCCTGAAACATCTAAAAAACAAAGCAACAGAGCCTAGGGCACTTCCACTTATGGTCCTATAGCTTAGGGAAATTAAAATCAAAAGACACAGCCACCCCAAAGGTTGGGACGGCTCTGTTTACAAGAACCTGGTTTACGGTACAAGTTCAGTATCGCAGAAAGTGAAAAATGGATAAAGAAGTTGTGGTACTTACGTACAATGCAGTATCACTCAGCAATGAAATCTATGTCATCAGGCCCGTAGCAGCATAATGAGTGGATTCAGGTACGATGATTCTAACTGAAATAAGTCACACAGGAAAAGAAACATCATAAGATATCACTAATACACGGAATGTAAACTTGGCTACACAGGAACTGAATTACAAAACAGAACAGGGTCTCAAATTTAGAAACCCAACTTATGCTTGCTTAAGGGGAAAGGTGAGTTGGGGTGCTGCATAAAACCAGAGATTGAAATGAGCACAGATAAAGTTCCTTAAGCCAAATATGGAATAGACAAGAGCTACTCCTTGCTCAACGAAATGGACTCAACACCCCATATTAAATGCCTAAGAGTGTACCTGACTAGGAAGTATCTTAAAACCTATGGATTGCTATGTCTCTGAAAGAGAATCAAGTGTGTGTACAGGGGCATAAACGCAGCAGTGATAGGATTGGAGAGGTTCGGTGAGCAAATGAAGACCCTTTGAAGTCATATTGCATGGTACCCATTCCACGAGTCTCAACTCTCCAGGTTTAAGGTATTCTTCCTTCAGCTAAAACATGCATGTGGAACCCAGAGTATGATCAACCGTGTGATCGGGAGACGTGTTCCAATATGTCTCAGTTTTCGTCCCCTGGTACTCGGGTGCAACATTCCAGACGCTTTACTAACACTCTCCCGACTTGGAGAGTCAGTGCCTTTAACCTCCTGTTTGGCCCAGTTTGCAATTTCTGCGGAAGATGAACAGGAATAGGGAGAACCAATGACAGACTAGCTGGAGGTGTCTGGACGGGCAAATTTAACTCTCATTTCCCACCAGGAAGAGGAATTAACCAAAGGCTCAGCGTGCCGTGCCGGAACCAGATTAGGGCCTGAAGCCATCCTGCGAGGTTGCGGCCAGCTCACGAGAAAGCGAGTTGAAGAAAGGAGCTCAGGGGCACTGTAATTCACAAACCTGCAGAGTTATAAATGACAGCTATCGTCCAAAAATATACTGAAGTAAGGCTGCCAAGAGGACTTGAAAGCGGTGCAGAATTGCAGGAAACCGATTTCAGGAGGTAGACTGGAATTGCATTTAAAGCATAGGAAAAGAGGCAGAACGTCCACAATGATGCACTTGGCCAAAAAGGGCGTATGCGTTTTTTCCTGAATATATTCAGGAAAAAATGCATACGCCCTTTTTGGCCAACCAAGCAAGCTTGCAAAGGAAATCTGCACTACAGTGAAGTCTCACTTCCCCCCGGTCAAAAGGGCCATCTAAAAAAGTGTAAAATCCAGAAAGGCAGGACAGGCCATTGAGAACTGGGAGCCTTGTTATGTGATGGGCGGGATGTAAATTGCCAACAGCCACTCGGGAGAAGTGTATGGTGTTTCCTGAAACATCTAAAAAACAAAGCAACAGAGCCTAGGGCACTTCCACTTATGGTCCTATAGCTTAGGGAAATTAAAATCAAAAGACACAGCCACCCCAAAGGTTGGGACGGCTCTGTTTACAAGAACCTGGTTTACGGTACAAGTTCAATATCGCAGAAAGTGAAAAATGGATAAAGAAGTTGTGGTACTTACGTACAATGCAGTATCACTCAGCAATGAAATCTATGTCATCAGGCCCGTAGCAGCATAATGAGTGGATTCAGGTACGATGATTCTAACTGAAATAAGTCACACAGGAAAAGAAACATCATAAGATATCACTAATACACGGAATGTAAACTTGGCTACACAGGAACTGAATTACAAAACAGAACAGGGTCTCAAATTTAGAAACCCAACTTATGCTTGCTTAAGGGGAAAGGTGAGTTGGGGTGCTGCATAAAACCAGAGATTGAAATGAGCACAGATAAAGTTCCTTAAGCCAAATATGGAATAGACAAGAGCTACTCCTTGCTCAACGAAATGGACTCAACACCCCATATTAAATGCCTAAGAGTGTACCTGACTAGGAAGTATCTTAAAACCTATGGATTGCTATGTCTCTGAAAGAGAATCAAGTGTGTGTACAGGGGCATAAACGCAGCAGTGATAGGATTGGAGAGGTTCGGTGAGCAAATGAAGACCCTTTGAAGTCATATTGCATGGTACCCATTCCACGAGTCTCAACTCTCCAGGTTTAAGGTATTCTTCCTTCAGCTAAAACATGCATGTGGAACCCAGAGTATGATCAACCGTGTGATCGGGAGACGTGTTCCAATATGTCTCAGTTTTCGTCCCCTGGTACTCGGGTGCAACATTCCAGACGCTTTACTAACACTCTCCCGACTTGGAGAGTCAGTGCCTTTAACCTCCTGTTTGGCCCAGTTTGCAATTTCTGCGGAAGATGAACAGGAATAGGGAGAACCAATGACAGACTAGCTGGAGGTGTCTGGACGGGCAAATTTAACTCTCATTTCCCACCAGGAAGAGGAATTAACCAAAGGCTCAGCGTGCCGTGCCGGAACCAGATTAGGGCCTGAAGCCATCCTGCGAGGTTGCGGCCAGCTCACGAGAAAGCGAGTTGAAGAAAGGAGCTCAGGGGCACTGTAATTCACAAACCTGCAGAGTTATAAATGACAGCTATCGTCCAAAAATATACTGAAGTAAGGCTGCCAAGAGGACTTGAAAGCGGGGCAGAATTGCAGGAAACCGATTTCAGGAGGTAGACTGGAATTGCATTTAAAGCATAGGAAAAGAGGCAGAACGTCCACAATGATGCACTTGGCCAAAAAGGGTGTATGCGTTTTTTCCTGAATATATTCAGAAAAAAATGCATACGCCCTTTTTGGCCAACCAAGCAAGCTTGCAAAGGAAATCTGCACTACAGTGAAGTCTCACTTCCCCCCGGTCAAAAGGGCCATCTAAAAAAGTGTAAAATCCAGAAAGGCAGGACAGGCCATGGAGAACTGGGAGCCTTGTTATGTGATGGGCGGGATGTAAATTGCCAACAGCCACTCGGGAGAAGTGTATGGTGTTTCCTGAAACATCTAAAAAACAAAGCAACAGAGCCTAGGGCACTTCCACTTATGGTCCTATAGCTTAGGGAAATTAAAATCAAAAGACACAGCCACCCCAAAGGTTGGGACGGCTCTGTTTACAAGAACCTGGTTTACGGTACAAGTTCAATATCGCAGAAAGTGAAAAATGGATAAAGAAGTTGTGGTACTTACGTACAATGCAGTATCACTCAGCAATGAAATCTATGTCATCAGGCCCGTAGCAGCATAATGAGTGGATTCAGGTATGATGATTCTAACTGAAATAAGTCACACAGGAAAAGAAACATCATAAGATATCACTAATACACGGAATGTAAACTTGGCTACACAGGAACTGAATTACAAAACAGAACAGGGTCTCAAATTTAGAAACCCAACTTATGCTTGCTTAAGGGGAAAGGTGAGTTGGGGTGCTGCATAAAACCAGAGATTGAAATGAGCACAGATAAAGTTCCTTAAGCCAAATATGGAATAGACAAGAGCTACTCCTTGCTCAACGAAATGGACTCAACACCCCATATTAAATGCCTAAGAGTGTACCTGACTAGGAAGTATCTTAAAACCTATGGATTGCTATGTCTCTGAAAGAGAATCAAGTGTGTGTACAGGGGCATAAACGTAGCAGTGATAGGATTGGAGAGGTTCGGTGAGCAAATGAAGACCCTTTGAAGTCATATTGCATGGTACCCATTCCACGAGTCTCAACTCTCCAGGTTTAAGGTATTCTTCCTTCAGCTAAAACATGCATGTGGAACCCAGAGTATGATCAACCTTGTGATCGGGAGACGTGTTCCAATATGTCTCAGTTTTCGTCCCCTGGTACTCGGGTGCAACATTCCAGACGCTTTACTAACACTCTCCCGACTTGGAGAGTCAGTGCCTTTAACCTCCTGTTTGGCCCAGTTTGCAATTTCTGCGGAAGATGAACAGGAATAGGGTGAACCAATGAGAGACTAGCTGGAGGTGTCTGGACGGGCAAATTTAACTCTCATTTCCCACCAGGAAGAGGAATTAACCAAAGGCTCAGCGTGCCGTGCCGGAACCAGATTAGGGCCTGAAGCCATCCTGCGAGGTTGCGGCCAGCTCACGAGAAAGCGAGTTGAAGAAAGGAGCTCAGGGGCACTGTAATTCACAAACCTGCAGAGTTATAAATGACAGCTATCGTCCAAAAATATACTGAAGTAAGGCTGCCAAGAGGACTTGAAAGCGGGGCAGAATTGCAGGAAACCGATTTCAGGAGGTAGACTGGAATTGCATTTAAAGCATAGGAAAAGAGGCAGAACGTCCACAATGATGCACTTGGCCAAAAAGAGCGTATGCGTTTTTTCCTGAATATATTCAGGAAAAAACGCATACGCCCTTTTTGGCCAACCAAGCAAGCTTGCAAAGGAAATCTGCACTACAGTGAAGTCTCACTTCCCCCCGGTCAAAAGGGCCATCTGAAAAAAGTGTAAAATCCAGAAAGGCAGGACAGGCCATGGAGAACTGGGAGCCTTGTTATGCTGATGGGCGGGATGTAAATTGCCAACAGCCACTCGGGAGAAGTGTATGGTGTTTCCTGAAACATCTAAAAAACAAAGCAACAGAGCCTAGGGCACTTCCACTTATGGTCCTATAGCTTAGGGAAATTAAAATCAAAAGACACAGCCACCCCAAAGGTTGGGACGGCTCTGTTTACAAGAACCTGGTTTACGGTACAAGTTCAATATCGCAGAAAGTGAAAAATGGATAAAGAAGTTGTGGTACTTACGTACAATGCAGTATCACTCAGCAATGAAATCTATGTCATCAGGCCCGTAGCAGCATAATGAGTGGATTCAGGTACGATGATTCTAACTGAAATAAGTCACACAGGAAAAGAAACATCATAAGATATCACTAATACACGGAATGTAAACTTGGCTACACAGGAACTGAATTACAAAACAGAACAGGGTCTCAAATTTAGAAACCCAACTTATGCTTGCTTAAGGGGAAAGGTGAGTTGGGGTGCTGCATAAAACCAGAGATTGAAATGAGCACAGATAAAGTTCCTTAAGCCAAATATGGAATAGACAAGAGCTACTCCTTGCTCAACGAAATGGACTCAACACCCCATATTAAATGCCTAAGAGTGTACCTGACTAGGAAGTATCTTAAAACCTATGGATTGCTATGTCTCTGAAAGAGAATCAAGTGTGTGTACAGGGGCATAAACGTAGCAGTGATAGGACTGGAGAGGTTCAGTGAGCAAATGAAGACCCTTTGAAGTCATATTGCATGGTACCCATTCCATGGGTCTCAACTCTCCAGGTTTAAGGTATTCTTCCTTCAGCTAAAACATGCATGTGGAACCCAGAGTATGATCAACCGTGTGATCGGGAGACGTGTTCCAATATGTCTCAGTTTTCGTCCCCTGGTACTCGGGTGCAACATTCCAGACGCTTTACTAACAGTCTCCCGACTTGGAGAGTCAGTGCCTTTAACCTCCTGTTTGGCCCAGTTTGCAATTTCTGCGGAAGATGAACAGGAATAGGGAGAACCAATGACAGACTAGCTGGAGGTGTCTGGACGGGCAAATTTAACTCTCATTTCCCACCAGGAAGAGGAATTAACCAAAGGCTCAGCGTGCCGTGCCGGAACCAGATTAGGGCCTGAAGCACTCCTGCGGTGTTGCGGCCAGCTCACGAGAAAGCGAGTTGAAGAAAGGAGCTCAGGGGCACTGTAATTCACAATCCTGCAGAGTTATAAATGACAGCTATCGTCCAAAAATATACTGAAGTAAGGCTGCCAAGAGGACTTGAAAGCGGGGCAGAATTGCAGGAAACCGATTTCAGGAGGTAGACTGGAATTGCATTTAAAGCATAGGAAAAGAGGCAGAACGTCCACAATGATGCACTTGGCCAAAAAGGGCGTATGCGTTTTTTCCTGAATATATTCAGGATAAAACGCATACGCCCTTTTTGGCCAACCAAGCAAGCTTGCAAAGGAAATCTGCACTACAATGAAGTCTCACTTCCCCCCGGTCAAAAGGGCCATCTGAAAAAAGTGTAAAATCCAGAAAGGCAGGCCAGGCCATGGAGAACTGGGAGCCTTGTTATGCTGATGGGCGGGATGTAAATTGCCAACAGCCACTCGGGAGAAGTGTATGGTGTTTCCTGAAACATCTAAAAAACAAAGCAACAGAGCCTAGGGCACTTCCACTTATGGTCCTATAGCTTAGGGAAATTAAAATCAAAAGACACAGCCACCCCAAAGGTTGGGACGGCTCTGTTTACAAGAACCTGGTTTACGGTACAAGTTCAATATCGCAGAAAGTGAAAAATGGATAAAGAAGTTGTGGTACTTACGTACAATGCAATATCACTCAGCAATGAAATCTATGTCATCAGGCCCGTAGCAGCATAATGAGTGGATTCAGGTACGATGATTCTAACTGAAATAAGTCACACAGAAAATGAAACATCATAAGATATCACTAATAGAAGGAATGTAAACTTGGCTACACAGGAACTGAATTCCAAAACAGAACAGGGTCTCAAATTTAGAAAACCAACTTATGCTTGCTTAAGGGGAAAGGTGAGTTGGGGTGCTGCATAAAACCAGAGATTGAAATGAGCACAGATAAAGTTCCTTAAGCCAAATATGGAATAGACAAGAGCTACTCCTTGCTCAACGAAATGGACTCAACACCCCATATTAAATGCCTAAGAGTGTACCTGACTAGGAAGTATCTTAAAACCTATGGATTGCTATGTCTCTGAAAGAGAATCAAGTGTGTGTACAGGGGCATAAACGTAGCAGTGATAGGATTGGAGAGGTTCGGTGAGCAAATGAAGACCCTTTGAAGTCATATTGCATGG
Organism: Lagenorhynchus albirostris; assembly: GCF_949774975.1. Classification (NCBI taxonomy): domain Eukaryota; kingdom Metazoa; phylum Chordata; class Mammalia; order Artiodactyla; family Delphinidae; genus Lagenorhynchus; species Lagenorhynchus albirostris. The sequence goes on along the minus strand of NW_026783590.1, from coordinate 237,621 downwards.
TACCCATTCCACGGGTCTCAACTCTCCAGGTTTAAGGTATTCTTCCTTCAGCTAAAACATGCATGTGGAACCCAGAGTATGATCAACCGTGTGATCGGGAGACGTGTTCCAATATGTCTCAGTTTTCGTCCCCTGGTACTCGGGTGCAACATTCCAGACGCTTTACTAACACTCTCCCGACTTGGAGAGTCAGTGCCTTTAACCTCCTGTTTGGCCCAGTTTGCAATTTCTGCGGAAGATGAACAGGAATAGGGAGAACCAATGACAGACTAGCTGGAGGTGTCTGGACGGGCAAATTTAACTCTCATTTCCCACCAGGAAGAGGAATTAACCAAAGGCTCAGCGTGCCGTGCCGGAACCAGATTAGGGCCTGAAGCCATCCTGCGGGGTTGCGGCCAGCTCACGAGAAAGCGAGTTGAAGAAAGGAGCTCAGGGGCACTGTAATTCACAAACCTGCAGAGTTATAAATGACAGCTATCGTCCAAAAATATACTGAAGTAAGGCTGCCAAGAGGACTTGAAAGCGGGGCAGAATTGCAGGAAACCGATTTCAGGAGGTAGACTGGAATTGCATTTAAAGCATAGGAAAAGAGGCAGAACGTCCACAATGATGCACTTGGCCAAAAAAGGCGTATGCGTTTTTTCCTGAATATATTCAGGAAAAAACGCATACGCCCTTTTTGGCCAACCAAGCAAGCTTGCAAAGGAAATCTGCACTACAATGAAGTCTCACTTCCCCCCGGTCAAAAGGGCCATCTGAAAAAAGTGTAAAATCCAGAAAGGCAGGACAGGCCATGGAGAACTGGGAGCCTTGTTATGCTGATGGGCGGGATGTAAATTGCCAACAGCCACTCGGGAGAAGTGTATGGTGTTTCCTGAAACATCTAAAAAACAAAGCAACAGAGCCTAGGGCACTTCCACTTATGGTCCTATAGCTTAGGGAAATTAAAATCAAAAGACACAGCCACCCCAAAGGTTGGGACGGCTCTGTTTACAAGAACCTGGTTTACGGTACAAGTTCAATATCGCAGAAAGTGAAAAATGGATAAAGAAGTTGTGGTACTTACGTACAATGCAATATCACTCAGCAATGAAATCTATGTCATCAGGCCCGTAGCAGCATAATGAGTGGATTCAGGTACGATGATTCTAACTGAAATAAGTCACAAAGAAAATGAAACATCATAAGATATCACTAATACACGGAATGTAAACTTGGCTACACAGGAACTGAATTACAAAACAGAACAGGGTCTCAAATTTAGAAAACCAACTTATGCTTGCTTAAGGGGAAAGGTGAGTTGGGGTGCTGCATAAAACCAGAGATTGAAATGAGCACAGATAAAGTTCCTTAAGCCAAATATGGAATAGACAAGAGCTACTCCTTGCTCAACGAAATGGACTCAACACCCCATATTAAATGCCTAAGAGTGTACCTGACTAGGAAGTATCTTAAAACCTATGGATTGCTATGTCTCTGAAAGAGAATCAAGTGTGTGTACAGGGGCATAAACGTAGCAGTGATAGGATTGGAGAGGTTCGGTGAGCAAATGAAGACCCTTTGAAGTCATATTGCATGGTACCCATTCCACGGGTCTCAACTCTCCAGGTTTAAGGTATTCTTCCTTCAGCTAAAACATGCATGTGGAACCCAGAGTATGATCAACCGTGTGATCGGGAGACGTGTTCCAATATGTCTCAGTTTTCGTCCCCTGGTACTCGGGTGCAACATTCCAGACGCTTTACTAACACTCTCCCGACTTGGAGAGTCAGTGCCTTTAACCTCCTGTTTGGCCCAGTTTGCAATTTCTGCGGAAGATGAACAGGAATAGGGAGAACCAATGACAGACTAGCTGGAGGTGTCTGGACGGGCAAATTTAACTCTCATTTCCCACCAGGAAGAGGAATTAACCAAAGGCTCAGCGTGCCGTGCCGGAACCAGATTAGGGCCTGAAGCCATCCTGCGGTGTTGCGGCCAGCTCACGAGAAAGCGAGTTGAAGAAAGGAGCTCAGGGGCACTGTAATTCACAAACCTGCAGAGTTATAAATGACAGCTATCGTCCAAAAATATACTGAAGTAAGGCTGCCAAGAGGACTTGAAAGCGGGGCAGAATTGCAGGAAACCGATTTCAGGAGGTAGACTGGAATTGCATTTAAAGCATAGGAAAAGAGGCAGAACGTCCACAATGATGCACTTGGCCAAAAAAGGCGTATGCGTTTTTTCCTGAATATATTCAGGAAAAAACGCATACGCCCTTTTTGGCCAACCAAGCAAGCTTGCAAAGGAAATCTGCACTACAATGAAGTCTCACTTCCCCCCGGTCAAAAGGGCCATCTGAAAAAAGTGTAAAATCCAGAAAGGCAGGACAGGCCATGGAGAACTGGGAGCCTTGTTATGCTGATGGGCGGGATGTAAATTGCCAACAGCCACTCGGGAGAAGTGTATGGTGTTTCCTGAAACATCTAAAAAACAAAGCAACAGAGCCTAGGGCACTTCCACTTATGGTCCTATAGCTTAGGGAAATTAAAATCAAAAGACACAGCCACCCCAAAGGTTGGGACGGCTCTGTTTACAAGAACCTGGTTTACGGTACAAGTTCAATATCGCAGAAAGTGAAAAATGGATAAAGAAGTTGTGGTACTTACGTACAATGCAATATCACTCAGCAATGAAATCTATGTCATCAGGCCCGTAGCAGCATAATGAGTGGATTCAGGTACGATGATTCTAACTGAAATAAGTCACAAAGAAAATGAAACATCATAAGATATCACTAATAGACGGAATGTAAACTTGGCTACACAGGAACTGAATTACAAAACAGAACAGGGTCTCAAATTTAGAAAACCAACTTATGCTTGCTTAAGGGGAAAGGTGAGTTGGGGTGCTGCATAAAACCAGAGATTGAAATGAGCACAGATAAAGTTCCTTAAGCCAAATATGGAATAGACAAGAGCTACTCCTTGCTCAACGAAATGGACTCAACACCCCATATTAAATGCCTAAGAGTGTACCTGACTAGGAAGTATCTTAAAACCTATGGATTGCTATGTCTCTGAAAGAGAATCAAGCGTGTGTACAGGGGCATAAACGCAGCAGTGATAGGATTGGAGAGGTTCGGTGAGCAAATGAAGACCCTTTGAAGTCATATTGCATGGTACCCATTCCACGGGTCTCAACTCTCCAGGTTTAAGGTATTCTTCCTTCAGCTAAAACATGCATGTGGAACCCAGAGTATGATCAACCGTGTGATCGGGAGACGTGTTCCAATATGTCTCAGTTTTCGTCCCCTGGTACTCGGGTGCAACATTCCAGACGCTTTACTAACACTCTCCCGACTTGGAGAGTCAGTGCCTTTAACCTCCTGTTTGGCCCAGTTTGCAATTTCTGCGGAAGATGAACAGGAATAGGGAGAACCAATGACAGACTAGCTGGAGGTGTCTGGACGGGCAAATTTAACTCTCATTTCCCACCAGGAAGAGGAATTAACCAAAGGCTCAGCGTGCCGTGCCGGAACCAGATTAGGGCCTGAAGCCATCCTGCGGGGTTGCGGCCAGCTCACGAGAAAGCGAGTTGAAGAAAGGAGCTCAGGGGCACTGTAATTCACAAACCTGCAGAGTTATAAATGACAGCTATCGTCCAAAAATATACTGAAGTAAGGCTGCCAAGAGGACTTGAAAGCGGGGCAGAATTGCAGGAAACCGATTTCAGGAGGTAGACTGGAATTGCATTTAAAGCATAGGAAAAGAGGCAGAACGTCCACAATGATGCACTTGGCCAAAAAAGGCGTATGCGTTTTTTCCTGAATATATTCAGGAAAAAACGCATACGCCCTTTTTGGCCAACCAAGCAAGCTTGCAAAGGAAATCTGCACTACAATGAAGTCTCACTTCCCCCCGGTCAAAAGGGCCATCTGAAAAAAGTGTAAAATCCAGAAAGGCAGGACAGGCCATGGAGAACTGGGAGCCTTGTTATGCTGATGGGCGGGATGTCAATTGCCAACAGCCACTCGGGAGAAGTGTATGGTGTTTCCTGAAACATCTAAAAAACAAAGCAACAGAGCCTAGGGCACTTCCACTTATGGTCCTATAGCTTAGGGAAATTAAAATCAAAAGACACAGCCACCCCAAAGGTTGGGACGGCTCTGTTTACAAGAACCTGGTTTACGGTACAAGTTCAATATCGCAGAAAGTGAAAAATGGATAAAGAAGTTGTGGTACTTACGTACAATGCAGTATCACTCAGCAATGAAATCTATGTCATCAGGCCCGTAGCAGCATAATGAGTGGATTCAGGTATGATGATTCTAACTGAAATAAGTCACACAGGAAAAGAAACATCATAAGATATCACTAATACACGGAATGTAAACTTGGCTACACAGGAACTGAATTCCAAAACAGAACAGGGTCTCAAATTTAGAAAACCAACTTATGCTTGCTTAAGGGGAAAGGTGAGTTGGGGTGCTGCATAAAACCAGAGATTGAAATGAGCACAGATAAAGTTCCTTAAGCCAAATATGGAATAGACAAGAGCTACTCCTTGCTCAACGAAATGGACTCAACACCCCATATTAAATGCCTAAGAGTGTACCTGACTAGGAAGTATCTTAAAACCTATGGATTGCTATGTCTCTGAAAGAGAATCAAGTGTGTGTACAGGGGCATAAACGCAGCAGTGATAGGATTGGAGAGGTTCGGTGAGCAAATGAAGACCCTTTGAAGTCATATTGCATGGTACCCATTCCACGGGTCTCAACTCTCCAGGTTTAAGGTATTCTTCCTTCAGCTAAAACATGCATGTGGAACCCAGAGTATGATCAACCGTGTGATCGGGAGACATGTTCCAATATGTCTCAGTTTTCGTCCCCTGGTACTCGGGTGCAACATTCCAGACGCTTTACTAACACTCTCCCGACTTGGAGAGTCAGTGCCTTTAACCTCCTGTTTGGCCCAGTTTGCAATTTCTGCGGAAGATGAACAGGAATAGGGAGAACCAATGACAGACTAGCTGGAGGTGTCTGGACGGGCAAATTTAACTCTCATTTCCCACCAGGAAGAGGAATTAACCAAAGTCTCAGCGTGCCGTGCCGGAACCAGATTAGGGCCTGAAGCCATCCTGCGGGGTTGCGGCCAGCTCACGAGAAAGCGAGTTGAAGAAAGGAGCTCAGGGGCACTGTAATTCACAAACCTGCAGAGTTATAAATGACAGCTATCGTCCAAAAATATACTGAAGTAAGGCTGCCAAGAGGACTTGAAAGCGGGGCAGAATTGCAGGAAACCGATTTCAGGAGGTAGACTGGAATTGCATTTAAAGCATAGGAAAAGAGGCAGAACGTCCACAATGATGCACTTGGCCAAAAAGGGCGTATGCGTTTTTTCCTGAATATATTCAGGAAAAAACGCATACGCCCTTTTTGGCCAACCAAGCAAGCTTGCAAAGGAAATCTGCACTACAGTGAAGTCTCACTTCCCCCCGGTCAAAAGGGCCATCTGAAAAAAGTGTAAAATCCAGAAAGGCAGGACAGGCCATGGAGAACTGGGAGCCTTGTTATGCTGATGGGCGGGATGTAAATTGCCAACAGCCACTCGGGAGAAGTGTATGGTGTTTCCTGAAACATCTAAAAAACAAAGCAACAGAGCCTAGGGCACTTCCACTTATGGTCCTATAGCTTAGGGAAATTAAAATCAAAAGACACAGCCACCCCAAAGGTTGGGACGGCTCTGTTTACAAGAACCTGGTTTACGGTACAAGTTCAGTATCGCAGAAAGTGAAAAATGGATAAAGAAGTTGTGGTACTTACGTACAATGCAGTATCACTCAGCAATGAAATCTATGTCATCAGGCCCGTAGCAGCATAATGAGTGGATTCAGGTACGATGATTCTAACTGAAATAAGTCACACAGGAAAAGAAACATCATAAGATATCACTAATACACGGAATGTAAACTTGGCTACACAGGAACTGAATTACAAAACAGAACAGGGTCTCAAATTTAGAAACCCAACTTATGCTTGCTTAAGGGGAAAGGTGAGTTGGGGTGCTGCATAAAACCAGAGATTGAAATGAGCACAGATAAAGTTCCTTAAGCCAAATATGGAATAGACAAGAGCTACTCCTTGCTCAACGAAATGGACTCAACACCCCATATTAAATGCCTAAGAGTGTACCTGACTAGGAAGTATCTTAAAACCTATGGATTGCTATGTCTCTGAAAGAGAATCAAGTGTGTGTACAGGGGCATAAACGCAGCAGTGATAGGATTGGAGAGGTTCGGTGAGCAAATGAAGACCCTTTGAAGTCATATTGCATGGTACCCATTCCACGAGTCTCAACTCTCCAGGTTTAAGGTATTCTTCCTTCAGCTAAAACATGCATGTGGAACCCAGAGTATGATCAACCGTGTGATCGGGAGACGTGTTCCAATATGTCTCAGTTTTCGTCCCCTGGTACTCGGGTGCAACATTCCAGACGCTTTACTAACACTCTCCCGACTTGGAGAGTCAGTGCCTTTAACCTCCTGTTTGGCCCAGTTTGCAATTTCTGCGGAAGATGAACAGGAATAGGGAGAACCAATGACAGACTAGCTGGAGGTGTCTGGACGGGCAAATTTAACTCTCATTTCCCACCAGGAAGAGGAATTAACCAAAGGCTCAGCGTGCCGTGCCGGAACCAGATTAGGGCCTGAAGCCATCCTGCGAGGTTGCGGCCAGCTCACGAGAAAGCGAGTTGAAGAAAGGAGCTCAGGGGCACTGTAATTCACAAACCTGCAGAGTTATAAATGACAGCTATCGTCCAAAAATATACTGAAGTAAGGCTGCCAAGAGGACTTGAAAGCGGTGCAGAATTGCAGGAAACCGATTTCAGGAGGTAGACTGGAATTGCATTTAAAGCATAGGAAAAGAGGCAGAACGTCCACAATGATGCACTTGGCCAAAAAGGGCGTATGCGTTTTTTCCTGAATATATTCAGGAAAAAATGCATACGCCCTTTTTGGCCAACCAAGCAAGCTTGCAAAGGAAATCTGCACTACAGTGAAGTCTCACTTCCCCCCGGTCAAAAGGGCCATCTAAAAAAGTGTAAAATCCAGAAAGGCAGGACAGGCCATTGAGAACTGGGAGCCTTGTTATGTGATGGGCGGGATGTAAATTGCCAACAGCCACTCGGGAGAAGTGTATGGTGTTTCCTGAAACATCTAAAAAACAAAGCAACAGAGCCTAGGGCACTTCCACTTATGGTCCTATAGCTTAGGGAAATTAAAATCAAAAGACACAGCCACCCCAAAGGTTGGGACGGCTCTGTTTACAAGAACCTGGTTTACGGTACAAGTTCAATATCGCAGAAAGTGAAAAATGGATAAAGAAGTTGTGGTACTTACGTACAATGCAGTATCACTCAGCAATGAAATCTATGTCATCAGGCCCGTAGCAGCATAATGAGTGGATTCAGGTACGATGATTCTAACTGAAATAAGTCACACAGGAAAAGAAACATCATAAGATATCACTAATACACGGAATGTAAACTTGGCTACACAGGAACTGAATTACAAAACAGAACAGGGTCTCAAATTTAGAAACCCAACTTATGCTTGCTTAAGGGGAAAGGTGAGTTGGGGTGCTGCATAAAACCAGAGATTGAAATGAGCACAGATAAAGTTCCTTAAGCCAAATATGGAATAGACAAGAGCTACTCCTTGCTCAACGAAATGGACTCAACACCCCATATTAAATGCCTAAGAGTGTACCTGACTAGGAAGTATCTTAAAACCTATGGATTGCTATGTCTCTGAAAGAGAATCAAGTGTGTGTACAGGGGCATAAACGCAGCAGTGATAGGATTGGAGAGGTTCGGTGAGCAAATGAAGACCCTTTGAAGTCATATTGCATGGTACCCATTCCACGAGTCTCAACTCTCCAGGTTTAAGGTATTCTTCCTTCAGCTAAAACATGCATGTGGAACCCAGAGTATGATCAACCGTGTGATCGGGAGACGTGTTCCAATATGTCTCAGTTTTCGTCCCCTGGTACTCGGGTGCAACATTCCAGACGCTTTACTAACACTCTCCCGACTTGGAGAGTCAGTGCCTTTAACCTCCTGTTTGGCCCAGTTTGCAATTTCTGCGGAAGATGAACAGGAATAGGGAGAACCAATGACAGACTAGCTGGAGGTGTCTGGACGGGCAAATTTAACTCTCATTTCCCACCAGGAAGAGGAATTAACCAAAGGCTCAGCGTGCCGTGCCGGAACCAGATTAGGGCCTGAAGCCATCCTGCGAGGTTGCGGCCAGCTCACGAGAAAGCGAGTTGAAGAAAGGAGCTCAGGGGCACTGTAATTCACAAACCTGCAGAGTTATAAATGACAGCTATCGTCCAAAAATATACTGAAGTAAGGCTGCCAAGAGGACTTGAAAGCGGGGCAGAATTGCAGGAAACCGATTTCAGGAGGTAGACTGGAATTGCATTTAAAGCATAGGAAAAGAGGCAGAACGTCCACAATGATGCACTTGGCCAAAAAGGGTGTATGCGTTTTTTCCTGAATATATTCAGAAAAAAATGCATACGCCCTTTTTGGCCAACCAAGCAAGCTTGCAAAGGAAATCTGCACTACAGTGAAGTCTCACTTCCCCCCGGTCAAAAGGGCCATCTAAAAAAGTGTAAAATCCAGAAAGGCAGGACAGGCCATGGAGAACTGGGAGCCTTGTTATGTGATGGGCGGGATGTAAATTGCCAACAGCCACTCGGGAGAAGTGTATGGTGTTTCCTGAAACATCTAAAAAACAAAGCAACAGAGCCTAGGGCACTTCCACTTATGGTCCTATAGCTTAGGGAAATTAAAATCAAAAGACACAGCCACCCCAAAGGTTGGGACGGCTCTGTTTACAAGAACCTGGTTTACGGTACAAGTTCAATATCGCAGAAAGTGAAAAATGGATAAAGAAGTTGTGGTACTTACGTACAATGCAGTATCACTCAGCAATGAAATCTATGTCATCAGGCCCGTAGCAGCATAATGAGTGGATTCAGGTATGATGATTCTAACTGAAATAAGTCACACAGGAAAAGAAACATCATAAGATATCACTAATACACGGAATGTAAACTTGGCTACACAGGAACTGAATTACAAAACAGAACAGGGTCTCAAATTTAGAAACCCAACTTATGCTTGCTTAAGGGGAAAGGTGAGTTGGGGTGCTGCATAAAACCAGAGATTGAAATGAGCACAGATAAAGTTCCTTAAGCCAAATATGGAATAGACAAGAGCTACTCCTTGCTCAACGAAATGGACTCAACACCCCATATTAAATGCCTAAGAGTGTACCTGACTAGGAAGTATCTTAAAACCTATGGATTGCTATGTCTCTGAAAGAGAATCAAGTGTGTGTACAGGGGCATAAACGCAGCAGTGATAGGATTGGAGAGGTTCGGTGAGCAAATGAAGACCCTTTGAAGTCATATTGCATGGTACCCATTCCACGAGTCTCAACTCTCCAGGTTTAAGGTATTCTTCCTTCAGCTAAAACATGCATGTGGAACCCAGAGTATGATCAACCTTGTGATCGGGAGACGTGTTCCAATATGTCTCAGTTTTCGTCCCCTGGTACTCGGGTGCAACATTCCAGACGCTTTACTAACACTCTCCCGACTTGGAGAGTCAGTGCCTTTAACCTCCTGTTTGGCCCAGTTTGCAATTTCTGCGGAAGATGAACAGGAATAGGGAGAACCAATGAGAGACTAGCTGGAGGTGTCTGGACGGGCAAATTTAACTCTCATTTCCCACCAGGAAGAGGAATTAACCAAAGGCTCAGCGTGCCGTGCCGGAACCAGATTAGGGCCTGAAGCCATCCTGCGAGGTTGCGGCCAGCTCACGAGAAAGCGAGTTGAAGAAAGGAGCTCAGGGGCACTGTAATTCACAAACCTGCAGAGTTATAAATGACAGCTATCGTCCAAAAATATACTGAAGTAAGGCTGCCAAGAGGACTTGAAAGCGGGGCAGAATTGCAGGAAACCGATTTCAGGAGGTAGACTGGAATTGCATTTAAAGCATAGGAAAAGAGGCAGAACGTCCACAATGATGCACTTGGCCAAAAAGAGCGTATGCGTTTTTTCCTGAATATATTCAGGAAAAAACGCATACGCCCTTTTTGGCCAACCAAGCAAGCTTGCAAAGGAAATCTGCACTACAGTGAAGTCTCACTTCCCCCCGGTCAAAAGGGCCATCTGAAAAAAGTGTAAAATCCAGAAAGGCAGGACAGGCCATGGAGAACTGGGAGCCTTGTTATGCTGATGGGCGGGATGTAAATTGCCAACAGCCACTCGGGAGAAGTGTATGGTGTTTCCTGAAACATCTAAAAAACAAAGCAACAGAGCCTAGGGCACTTCCACTTATGGTCCTATAGCTTAGGGAAATTAAAATCAAAAGACACAGCCACCCCAAAGGTTGGGACGGCTCTGTTTACAAGAACCTGGTTTACGGTACAAGTTCAATATCGCAGAAAGTGAAAAATGGATAAAGAAGTTGTGGTACTTACGTACAATGCAGTATCACTCAGCAATGAAATCTATGTCATCAGGCCCGTAGCAGCATAATGAGTGGATTCAGGTACGATGATTCTAACTGAAATAAGTCACACAGGAAAAGAAACATCATAAGATATCACTAATACACGGAATGTAAACTTGGCTACACAGGAACTGAATTACAAAACAGAACAGGGTCTCAAATTTAGAAACCCAACTTATGCTTGCTTAAGGGGAAAGGTGAGTTGGGGTGCTGCATAAAACCAGAGATTGAAATGAGCACAGATAAAGTTCCTTAAGCCAAATATGGAATAGACAAGAGCTACTCCTTGCTCAACGAAATGGACTCAACACCCCATATTAAATGCCTAAGAGTGTACCTGACTAGGAAGTATCTTAAAACCTATGGATTGCTATGTCTCTGAAAGAGAATCAAGTGTGTGTACAGGGGCATAAACGCAGCAGTGATAGGATTGGAGAGGTTCGGTGAGCAAATGAAGACCCTTTGAAGTCATATTGCATGGTACCCATTCCACGGGTCTCAACTCTCCAGGTTTAAGGTATTCTTCCTTCAGCTAAAACATGCATGTGGAACCCAGAGTATGATCAACCGTGTGATCGGGAGACGTGTTCCAATATGTCTCAGTTTTCGTCCCCTGGTACTCGGGTGCAACATTCCAGACGCTTTACTAACACTCGCCCGACTTGGAGAGTCAGTGCCTTTAACCTCCTGTTTGGCCCAGTTTGCAATTTCTGCGGAAGATGAACAGGAATAGGGAGAACCAATGACAGACTAGCTGGAGGTGTCTGGACGGGCAAATTTAACTCTCATTTCCCACCAGGAAGAGGAATTAACCAAAGGCTCAGCGTGCCGTGCCGGAACCAGATTAGGGCCTGAAGCCATCCTGCGGGGTTGCGGCCAGCTCACGAGAAAGCGAGTTGAAGAAAGGAGCTCAGGGGCACTGTAATTCACAAACCTGCAGAGTTATAAATGACAGCTATCGTCCAAAAATATACTGAAGTAAGGCTGCCAAGAGGACTTGAAAGCGGGGCAGAATTGCAGGAAACCGATTTCAGGAGGTAGACTGGAATTGCATTTAAAGCATAGGAAAAGAGGCAGAACGTCCACAATGATGCACTTGGCCAAAAAAGGCGTATGCGTTTTTTCCTGAATATATTCAGGAAAAAACGCATACGCCCTTTTTGGCCAACCAAGCAAGCTTGCAAAGGAAATCTGCACTACAATGAAGTCTCACTTCCCCCCGGTCAAAAGGGCCATCTGAAAAAAGTGTAAAATCCAGAAAGGCAGGACAGGCCATGGAGAACTGGGAGCCTTGTTATGCTGATGGGCGGGATGTCAATTGCCAACAGCCACTCGGGAGAAGTGTATGGTGTTTCCTGAAACATCTAAAAAACAAAGCAACAGAGCCTAGGGCACTTCCACTTATGGTCCTATAGCTTAGGGAAATTAAAATCAAAAGACACAGCCACCCCAAAGGTTGGGACGGCTCTGTTTACAAGAACCTGGTTTACGGTACAAGTTCAATATCGCAGAAAGTGAAAAATGGATAAAGAAGTTGTGGTACTTACGTACAATGCAGTATCACTCAGCAATGAAATCTATGTCATCAGGCCCGTAGCAGCATAATGAGTGGATTCAGGTATGATGATTCTAACTGAAATAAGTCACACAGGAAAAGAAACATCATAAGATATCACTAATACACGGAATGTAAACTTGGCTACACAGGAACTGAATTCCAAAACAGAACAGGGTCTCAAATTTAGAAAACCAACTTATGCTTGCTTAAGGGGAAAGGTGAGTTGGGGTGCTGCATAAAACCAGAGATTGAAATGAGCACAGATAAAGTTCCTTAAGCCAAATATGGAATAGACAAGAGCTACTCCTTGCTCAACGAAATGGACTCAACACCCCATATTAAATGCCTAAGAGTGTACCTGACTAGGAAGTATCTTAAAACCTATGGATTGCTATGTCTCTGAAAGAGAATCAAGTGTGTGTACAGGGGCATAAACGCAGCAGTGATAGGATTGGAGAGGTTCGGTGAGCAAATGAAGACCCTTTGAAGTCATATTGCATGGTACCCATTCCACGGGTCTCAACTCTCCAGGTTTAAGGTATTCTTCCTTCAGCTAAAACATGCATGTGGAACCCAGAGTATGATCAACCGTGTGATCGGGAGACATGTTCCAATATGTCTCAGTTTTCGTCCCCTGGTACTCGGGTGCAACATTCCAGACGCTTTACTAACACTCTCCCGACTTGGAGAGTCAGTGCCTTTAACCTCCTGTTTGGCCCAGTTTGCAATTTCTGCGGAAGATGAACAGGAATAGGGAGAACCAATGACAGACTAGCTGGAGGTGTCTGGACGGGCAAATTTAACTCTCATTTCCCACCAGGAAGAGGAATTAACCAAAGTCTCAGCGTGCCGTGCCGGAACCAGATTAGGGCCTGAAGCCATCCTGCGGGGTTGCGGCCAGCTCACGAGAAAGCGAGTTGAAGAAAGGAGCTCAGGGGCACTGTAATTCACAAACCTGCAGAGTTATAAATGACAGCTATCGTCCAAAAATATACTGAAGTAAGGCTGCCAAGAGGACTTGAAAGCGGGGCAGAATTGCAGGAAACCGATTTCAGGAGGTAGACTGGAATTGCATTGAAAGCATAGGAAAAGAGGCAGAACGTCCACAATGATGCACTTGGCCAAAAAGGGCGTATGCGTTTTTTCCTGAATATATTCAGGAAAAAACGCATACGCCCTTTTTGGCCAACCAAGCAAGCTTGCAAAGGAAATCTGCACTACAGTGAAGTCTCACTTCCCCCCGGTCAAAAGGGCCATCTGAAAAAAGTGTAAAATCCAGAAAGGCAGGACAGGCCATGGAGAACTGGGAGCCTTGTTATGCTGATGGGCGGGATGTAAATTGCCAACAGCCACTCGGGAGAAGTGTATGGTGTTTCCTGAAACATCTAAAAAACAAAGCAACAGAGCCTAGGGCACTTCCACTTATGGTCCTATAGCTTAGGGAAATTAAAATCAAAAGACACAGCCACCCCAAAGGTTGGGACGGCTCTGTTTACAAGAACCTGGTTTACGGTACAAGTTCAGTATCGCAGAAAGTGAAAAATGGATAAAGAAGTTGTGGTACTTACGTACAATGCAGTATCACTCAGCAATGAAATCTATGTCATCAGGCCCGTAGCAGCATAATGAGTGGATTCAGGTACGATGATTCTAACTGAAATAAGTCACACAGGAAAAGAAACATCATAAGATATCACTAATACACGGAATGTAAACTTGGCTACACAGGAACTGAATTACAAAACAGAACAGGGTCTCAAATTTAGAAACCCAACTTATGCTTGCTTAAGGGGAAAGGTGAGTTGGGGTGCTGCATAAAACCAGAGATTGAAATGAGCACAGATAAAGTTCCTTAAGCCAAATATGGAATAGACAAGAGCTACTCCTTGCTCAACGAAATGGACTCAACACCCCATATTAAATGCCTAAGAGTGTACCTGACTAGGAAGTATCTTAAAACCTATGGATTGCTATGTCTCTGAAAGAGAATCAAGTGTGTGTACAGGGGCATAAACGCAGCAGTGATAGGATTGGAGAGGTTCGGTGAGCAAATGAAGACCCTTTGAAGTCATATTGCATGGTACCCATTCCACGAGTCTCAACTCTCCAGGTTTAAGGTATTCTTCCTTCAGCTAAAACATGCATGTGGAACCCAGAGTATGATCAACCGTGTGATCGGGAGACGTGTTCCAATATGTCTCAGTTTTCGTCCCCTGGTACTCGGGTGCAACATTCCAGACGCTTTACTAACACTCTCCCGACTTGGAGAGTCAGTGCCTTTAACCTCCTGTTTGGCCCAGTTTGCAATTTCTGCGGAAGATGAACAGGAATAGGGAGAACCAATGACAGACTAGCTGGAGGTGTCTGGACGGGCAAATTTAACTCTCATTTCCCACCAGGAAGAGGAATTAACCAAAGGCTCAGCGTGCCGTGCCGGAACCAGATTAGGGCCTGAAGCCATCCTGCGAGGTTGCGGCCAGCTCACGAGAAAGCGAGTTGAAGAAAGGAGCTCAGGGGCACTGTAATTCACAAACCTGCAGAGTTATAAATGACAGCTATCGTCCAAAAATATACTGAAGTAAGGCTGCCAAGAGGACTTGAAAGCGGTGCAGAATTGCAGGAAACCGATTTCAGGAGGTAGACTGGAATTGCATTTAAAGCATAGGAAAAGAGGCAGAACGTCCACAATGATGCACTTGGCCAAAAAGGGCGTATGCGTTTTTTCCTGAATATATTCAGGAAAAAATGCATACGCCCTTTTTGGCCAACCAAGCAAGCTTGCAAAGGAAATCTGCACTACAGTGAAGTCTCACTTCCCCCCGGTCAAAAGGGCCATCTAAAAAAGTGTAAAATCCAGAAAGGCAGGACAGGCCATTGAGAACTGGGAGCCTTGTTATGTGATGGGCGGGATGTAAATTGCCAACAGCCACTCGGGAGAAGTGTATGGTGTTTCCTGAAACATCTAAAAAACAAAGCAACAGAGCCTAGGGCACTTCCACTTATGGTCCTATAGCTTAGGGAAATTAAAATCAAAAGACACAGCCACCCCAAAGGTTGGGACGGCTCTGTTTACAAGAACCTGGTTTACGGTACAAGTTCAATATCGCAGAAAGTGAAAAATGGATAAAGAAGTTGTGGTACTTACGTACAATGCAGTATCACTCAGCAATGAAATCTATGTCATCAGGCCCGTAGCAGCATAATGAGTGGATTCAGGTACGATGATTCTAACTGAAATAAGTCACACAGGAAAAGAAACATCATAAGATATCACTAATACACGGAATGTAAACTTGGCTACACAGGAACTGAATTACAAAACAGAACAGGGTCTCAAATTTAGAAACCCAACTTATGCTTGCTTAAGGGGAAAGGTGAGTTGGGGTGCTGCATAAAACCAGAGATTGAAATGAGCACAGATAAAGTTCCTTAAGCCAAATATGGAATAGACAAGAGCTACTCCTTGCTCAACGAAATGGACTCAACACCCCATATTAAATGCCTAAGAGTGTACCTGACTAGGAAGTATCTTAAAACCTATGGATTGCTATGTCTCTGAAAGAGAATCAAGTGTGTGTACAGGGGCATAAACGCAGCAGTGATAGGATTGGAGAGGTTCGGTGAGCAAATGAAGACCCTTTGAAGTCATATTGCATGGTACCCATTCCACGAGTCTCAACTCTCCAGGTTTAAGGTATTCTTCCTTCAGCTAAAACATGCATGTGGAACCCAGAGTATGATCAACCGTGTGATCGGGAGACGTGTTCCAATATGTCTCAGTTTTCGTCCCCTGGTACTCGGGTGCAACATTCCAGACGCTTTACTAACACTCTCCCGACTTGGAGAGTCAGTGCCTTTAACCTCCTGTTTGGCCCAGTTTGCAATTTCTGCGGAAGATGAACAGGAATAGGGAGAACCAATGACAGACTAGCTGGAGGTGTCTGGACGGGCAAATTTAACTCTCATTTCCCACCAGGAAGAGGAATTAACCAAAGGCTCAGCGTGCCGTGCCGGAACCAGATTAGGGCCTGAAGCCATCCTGCGAGGTTGCGGCCAGCTCACGAGAAAGCGAGTTGAAGAAAGGAGCTCAGGGGCACTGTAATTCACAAACCTGCAGAGTTATAAATGACAGCTATCGTCCAAAAATATACTGAAGTAAGGCTGCCAAGAGGACTTGAAAGCGGGGCAGAATTGCAGGAAACCGATTTCAGGAGGTAGACTGGAATTGCATTTAAAGCATAGGAAAAGAGGCAGAACGTCCACAATGATGCACTTGGCCAAAAAGGGTGTATGCGTTTTTTCCTGAATATATTCAGAAAAAAATGCATACGCCCTTTTTGGCCAACCAAGCAAGCTTGCAAAGGAAATCTGCACTACAGTGAAGTCTCACTTCCCCCCGGTCAAAAGGGCCATCTAAAAAAGTGTAAAATCCAGAAAGGCAGGACAGGCCATGGAGAACTGGGAGCCTTGTTATGTGATGGGCGGGATGTAAATTGCCAACAGCCACTCGGGAGAAGTGTATGGTGTTTCCTGAAACATCTAAAAAACAAAGCAACAGAGCCTAGGGCACTTCCACTTATGGTCCTATAGCTTAGGGAAATTAAAATCAAAAGACACAGCCACCCCAAAGGTTGGGACGGCTCTGTTTACAAGAACCTGGTTTACGGTACAAGTTCAATATCGCAGAAAGTGAAAAATGGATAAAGAAGTTGTGGTACTTACGTACAATGCAGTATCACTCAGCAATGAAATCTATGTCATCAGGCCCGTAGCAGCATAATGAGTGGATTCAGGTATGATGATTCTAACTGAAATAAGTCACACAGGAAAAGAAACATCATAAGATATCACTAATACACGGAATGTAAACTTGGCTACACAGGAACTGAATTACAAAACAGAACAGGGTCTCAAATTTAGAAACCCAACTTATGCTTGCTTAAGGGGAAAGGTGAGTTGGGGTGCTGCATAAAACCAGAGATTGAAATGAGCACAGATAAAGTTCCTTAAGCCAAATATGGAATAGACAAGAGCTACTCCTTGCTCAACGAAATGGACTCAACACCCCATATTAAATGCCTAAGAGTGTACCTGACTAGGAAGTATCTTAAAACCTATGGATTGCTATGTCTCTGAAAGAGAATCAAGTGTGTGTACAGGGGCATAAACGCAGCAGTGATAGGATTGGAGAGGTTCGGTGAGCAAATGAAGACCCTTTGAAGTCATATTGCATGGTACCCATTCCACGAGTCTCAACTCTCCAGGTTTAAGGTATTCTTCCTTCAGCTAAAACATGCATGTGGAACCCAGAGTATGATCAACCTTGTGATCGGGAGACGTGTTCCAATATGTCTCAGTTTTCGTCCCCTGGTACTCGGGTGCAACATTCCAGACGCTTTACTAACACTCTCCCGACTTGGAGAGTCAGTGCCTTTAACCTCCTGTTTGGCCCAGTTTGCAATTTCTGCGGAAGATGAACAGGAATAGGGAGAACCAATGAGAGACTAGCTGGAGGTGTCTGGACGGGCAAATTTAACTCTCATTTCCCACCAGGAAGAGGAATTAACCAAAGGCTCAGCGTGCCGTGCCGGAACCAGATTAGGGCCTGAAGCCATCCTGCGAGGTTGCGGCCAGCTCACGAGAAAGCGAGTTGAAGAAAGGAGCTCAGGGGCACTGTAATTCACAAACCTGCAGAGTTATAAATGACAGCTATCGTCCAAAAATATACTGAAGTAAGGCTGCCAAGAGGACTTGAAAGCGGGGCAGAATTGCAGGAAACCGATTTCAGGAGGTAGACTGGAATTGCATTTAAAGCATAGGAAAAGAGGCAGAACGTCCACAATGATGCACTTGGCCAAAAAGAGCGTATGCGTTTTTTCCTGAATATATTCAGGAAAAAACGCATACGCCCTTTTTGGCCAACCAAGCAAGCTTGCAAAGGAAATCTGCACTACAGTGAAGTCTCACTTCCCCCCGGTCAAAAGGGCCATCTGAAAAAAGTGTAAAATCCAGAAAGGCAGGACAGGCCATGGAGAACTGGGAGCCTTGTTATGCTGATGGGCGGGATGTAAATTGCCAACAGCCACTCGGGAGAAGTGTATGGTGTTTCCTGAAACATCTAAAAAACAAAGCAACAGAGCCTAGGGCACTTCCACTTATGGTCCTATAGCTTAGGGAAATTAAAATCAAAAGACACAGCCACCCCAAAGGTTGGGACGGCTCTGTTTACAAGAACCTGGTTTACGGTACAAGTTCAATATCGCAGAAAGTGAAAAATGGATAAAGAAGTTGTGGTACTTACGTACAATGCAGTATCACTCAGCAATGAAATCTATGTCATCAGGCCCGTAGCAGCATAATGAGTGGATTCAGGTACGATGATTCTAACTGAAATAAGTCACACAGGAAAAGAAACATCATAAGATATCACTAATACACGGAATGTAAACTTGGCTACACAGGAACTGAATTACAAAACAGAACAGGGTCTCAAATTTAGAAACCCAACTTATGCTTGCTTAAGGGGAAAGGTGAGTTGGGGTGCTGCATAAAACCAGAGATTGAAATGAGCACAGATAAAGTTCCTTAAGCCAAATATGGAATAGACAAGAGCTACTCCTTGCTCAACGAAATGGACTCAACACCCCATATTAAATGCCTAAGAGTGTACCTGACTAGGAAGTATCTTAAAACCTATGGATTGCTATGTCTCTGAAAGAGAATCAAGTGTGTGTACAGGGGCATAAACGCAGCAGTGATAGGATTGGAGAGGTTCGGTGAGCAAATGAAGACCCTTTGAAGTCATATTGCATGGTACCCATTCCACGGGTCTCAACTCTCCAGGTTTAAGGTATTCTTCCTTCAGCTAAAACATGCATGTGGAACCCAGAGTATGATCAACCGTGTGATCGGGAGACGTGTTCCAATATGTCTCAGTTTTCGTCCCCTGGTACTCGGGTGCAACATTCCAGACGCTTTACTAACACTCGCCCGACTTGGAGAGTCAGTGCCTTTAACCTCCTGTTTGGCCCAGTTTGCAATTTCTGCGGAAGATGAACAGGAATAGGGAGAACCAATGACAGACTAGCTGGAGGTGTCTGGACGGGCAAATTTAACTCTCATTTCCCACCAGGAAGAGGAATTAACCAAAGGCTCAGCGTGCCGTGCCGGAACCAGATTAGGGCCTGAAGCCATCCTGCGGGGTTGCGGCCAGCTCACGAGAAAGCGAGTTGAAGAAAGGAGCTCAGGGGCACTGTAATTCACAAACCTGCAGAGTTATAAATGACAGCTATCGTCCAAAAATATACTGAAGTAAGGCTGCCAAGAGGACTTGAAAGCGGGGCAGAATTGCAGGAAACCGATTTCAGGAGGTAGACTGGAATTGCATTTAAAGCATAGGAAAAGAGGCAGAACGTCCACAATGATGCACTTGGCCAAAAGGGGCGTATGCGTTTTTTCCTGAATATATTCAGGAAAAAATGCATACGCCCTTTTTGGCCAACCAAGCAAGCTTGCAAAGGAAATCTGCAGTACAGTGAAGTCTCACTTCCCCCCGGTCAAAAGGGCCATCTGAAAAAAGTGTAAAATCCAGAAAGGCAGGACAGGCCATGGAGAACTGGGAGCCTTGTTATGCTGATGGGCGGGATGTAAATTGCCAACAGCCACTCGGGAGAAGTGTATGGTGTTTCCTGAAACATCTAAAAAACAAAGCAACAGAGCCTAGGGCACTTCCACTTATGGTCCTATAGCTTAGGGAAATTAAAATCAAAAGACACAGCCACCCCAAAGGTTGGGACGGCTCTGTTTACAAGAACCGGGTTTACGGTACAAGTTCAGTATCGCAGAAAGTGAAAAATGGATAAAGAAGTTGTGGTACTTACGTACAATGCAGTATCACTCAGCAATGAAATCTATGTCATCAGGCCCGTAGCAGCATAATGAGTGGATTCAGGTACGATGATTCTAACTGAAATAAGTCACACAGGAAAAGAAACATCATAAGATATCACTAATACACGGAATGTAAACTTGGCTACACAGGAACTGAATTACAAAACAGAACAGGGTCTCAAATTTAGAAAACCAACTTATGCTTGCTTAAGGGGAAAGGTGAGTTGGGGTGCTGCATAAAACCAGAGATTGAAATGAGCACAGATAAAGTTCCTTAAGCCAAATATGGAATAGACAAGAGCTACTCCTTGCTCAACGAAATGGACTCAACACCCCATATTAAATGCCTAAGAGTGTACCTGACTAGGAAGTATCTTAAAACCTATGGATTGCTATGTCTCTGAAAGAGAATCAAGTGTGTGTACAGGGGCATAAACGCAGCAGTGATAGGATTGGAGAGGTTCGGTGAGCAAATGAAGACCCTTTGAAGTCATATTGCATGGTACCCATTCCACGGGTCTCAACTCTCCAGGTTTAAGGGATTCTTCCTTCAGCTAAAACATGCATGTGGAACCCAGAGTATGATCAACCATGTGATCGGGAGACGTGTTCCAATATGTCTCAGTTTTCGTCCCCTGGTACTCGGGTGCAACATTCCAGACGCTTTACTAACACTCTCCCGACTTGGAGAGTCAGTGCCTTTAACCTCCTGTTTGGCCCAGTTTGCAATTTCTGCGGAAGATGAACAGGAATAGGGAGAACCAATGACACACTAGCTGGAGGTGTCTGGACGGGCAAATTTAACTCTCATTTCCCACCAGGAAGAGGAATTAACCAAAGGCTCAGCGTGCCGTGCCGGAACCAGATTAGGGCCTGAAGCCATCCTGCGGGGTTGCGGCCAGCTCACGAGAAAGCGAGTTGAAGAAAGGAGCTCAGGGGCACTGTAATTCACAAACCTGCAGAGTTATAAATGACAGCTATCGTCCAAAAATATACTGAAGTAAGGCTGCCAAGAGGACTTGAAAGCGGGGCAGAATTGCAGGAAACCGATTTCAGGAGGTAGACTGGAATTGCATTTAAAGCATAGGAAAAGAGGCAGAACGTCCACAATGATGCACTTGGCCAAAAAGGGCGTATGCGTTTTTTCCTGAATATATTCAGGAAAAAACGCATACGCCCTTTTTGGCCAACCAAGCAAGCTTGCAAAGGAAATCTGCACTACAATGAAGTCTCACTTCCCCCCGGTCAAAAGGGCCATCTGAAAAAAGTGTAAAATCCAGAAAGGCAGGACAGGCCATGGAGAACTGGGAGCCTTGTTATGCTGATGGGCGGGATGTAAATTGCCAACAGCCACTCGGGAGAAGTGTATGGTGTTTCCTGAAACATCTAAAAAACAAAGCAACAGAGCCTAGGGCACTTCCACTTATGGTCCTATAGCTTAGGGAAATTAAAATCAAAAGACACAGCCACCCCAAAGGTTGGGACGGCTCTGTTTACAAGAACCTGGTTTACGGTACAAGTTCAATATCGCAGAAAGTGAAAAATGGATAAAGATGTTGTGGTACTTACGTACAATGCAATATCACTCAGCAATGAAATCTATGTCATCAGGCCCGTAGCAGCATAATGAGTGGATTCAGGTACGATGATTCTAACTGAAATAAGTCACACAGAAAAAGAAACATCATAAGATATCACTAATACACGGAATGTAAACTTGGCTACACAGGAACTGAATTCCAAAACAGAACAGGGTCTCAAATTTAGAAAACCAACTTATGCTTGCTTAAGGGGAAAGGTGAGTTGGGGTGCTGCATAAAACCAGAGATTGAAATGAGCACAGATAAAGTTCCTTAAGCCAAATATGGAATAGACAAGAGCTACTCCTTGCTCAACGAAATGGACTCAACACCCCATATTAAATGCCTAAGAGTGTACCTGACTAGGAAGTATCTTAAAACCTATGGATTGCTATGTGTCTGAAAGAGAATCAAGTGTGTGTACAGGGGCATAAACGCAGCAGTGATAGGATTGGAGAGGTTCGGTGAGCAAATGAAGACCCTTTGAAGTCATATTGCATGGTACCCATTCCACGGGTCTCAACTCTCCAGGTTTAAGGTATTCTTCCTTCAGCTAAAACATGCATGTGGAACCCAGAGTATGATCAACCGTGTGATCGGGAGACGTGTTCCAATATGTCTCAGTTTTCGTCCCCTGGTACTCGGGTGCAACATTCCAGACGCTTTACTAACACTCTCCCGACTTGGAGAGTCAGTGCCTTTAACCTCCTGTTTGGCCCAGTTTGCAATTTCTGCGGAAGATGAACAGGAATAGGGAGAACCAATGAGAGACTAGCTGGAGGTGTCTGGACGGGCAAATTTAACTCTCATTTCCCACCAGGAAGAGGAATTAACCAAAGGCTCAGCGTGCCGTGCCGGAACCAGATTAGGGCCTGAAGCAATCCTGCGGTGTTGCGGCCAGCTCACGAGAGAGCGAGTTGAAGAAAGGAGCTCAGGGGCACTGTAATTCACAAACCTGCAGAGTTATAAATGACAGCTATCGTCCAAAAATATACTGAAGTAAGGCTGCCAAGAGGACTTGAAAGCGGGGCAGAATTGCAGGAAACCGATTTCAGGAGGTAGACTGGAATTGCATTTAAATCATAGGAAAAGAGGCAGAACGTCCACAATGATGCACTTGGCCAAAAAGGGCGTATGCGTTTTTTCCTGAATATATTCAGGAAAAAATGCATACGCCCTTTTTGGCGAACCAAGCAAGCTTGCAAAGGAAATCTGCACTACAGTGAAGTCTCACTTCCCCCCGGTCAAAAGGGCCATCTAAAAAAGTGTAAAATCCAGAAAGGCAGGACAGGCCATGGAGAACTGGGAGCCTTGTTATGTGATGGGCGGGATGTCAATTGCCAACAGCCACTCGGGAGAAGTGTATGGTGTTTCCTGAAACATCTAAAAAACAAAGCAACAGAGCCTAGGGCACTTCCACTTATGGTCCTATAGCTTAGGGAAATTAAAATCAAAAGACACAGCCACCCCAAAGGTTGGGACGGCTCTGTTTACAAGAACCTGGTTTACGGTACAAGTTCAATATCGCAGAAAGTGAAAAATGGATAAAGAAGTTGTGGTACTTACGTACAATGCAGTATCACTCAGCAATGAAATCTATGTCATCAGGCCCGTAGCAGCATAATGAGTGGATTCAGGTACGATGATTCTAACTGAAATAAGTCACACAGGAAAAGAAACATCATAAGATATCACTAATACACGGAATGTAAACTTGGCTACACAGGAACTGAATTACAAAACAGAACAGGGTCTCAAATTTAGAAACCCAACTTATGCTTGCTTAAGGGGAAAGGTGAGTTGGGGTGCTGCATAAAACCAGAGATTGAAATGAGCACAGATAAAGTTCCTTAAGCCAAATATGGAATAGACAAGAGCTACTCCTTGCTCAACGAAATGGACTCAACACCCCATATTAAATGCCTAAGAGTGTACCTGACTAGGAAGTATCTTAAAACCTATGGATTGCTATGTCTCTGAAAGAATATCAAGTGTGTGTACAGGGGCATAAACGCAGCAGTGATAGGATTGGAGAGGTTCGGTGAGCAAATGAAGACCCTTTGAAGTCATATTGCATGGTACCCATTCCACGAGTCTCAACTCTCCAGGTTTAAGGTATTCTTCCTTCAGCTAAAACATGCATGTGGAACCCAGAGTATGATCAACCTTGTGATCGGGAGACGTGTTCCAATATGTCTCAGTTTTCGTCCCCTGGTACTCGGGTGCAACATTCCAGACGCTTTACTAACACTCTCCCGACTTGGAGAGTCAGTGCCTTTAACCTCCTGTTTGGCCCAGTTTGCAATTTCTGCGGAAGATGAACAGGAATAGGGAGAACCAATGACAGACTAGCTGGAGGTGTCTGGACGGGCAAATTTAACTCTCATTTCCCACCAGGAAGAGGAATTAACCAAAGGCTCAGCGTGCCGTGCCGGAACCAGATTAGGGCCTGAAGCCATCCTGCGGTGTTGCGGCCAGCTCACGAGAAAGCGAGTTGAAGAAAGGAGCTCAGGGGCACTGTAATTCACAAACCTGCAGAGTTATAAATGACAGCTATCGTCCAAAAATATACTGAAGTAAGGCTGCCAAGAGGACTTGAAAGCGGGGCAGAATTGCAGGAAACCGATTTCAGGAGGTAGACTGGAATTGCATTTAAAGCATAGGAAAAGAGGCAGAACGTCCACAATGATGCACTTGGCCAAAAAGGGCGTATGCGTTTTTTCCTGAATATATTCAGGAAAAAACGCATACGCCCTTTTTGGCCAACCAAGCAAGCTTGCAAAGGAAATCTGCACTACAGTGAAGTCTCACTTCCCCCCGGTCAAAAGGGCCATCTGAAAAAAGTGTAAAATCCAGAAAGGCAGGACAGGCCATGGAGAACTGGGAGCCTTGTTATGCTGATGGGCGGGATGTAAATTGCCAACAGCCACTCGGGAGAAGTGTATGGTGTTTCCTGAAACATCTAAAAAACAAAGCAACAGAGCCTAGGGCACTTCCACTTATGGTCCTATAGCTTAGGGAAATTAAAATCAAAAGACACAGCCACCCCAAAGGTTGGGACGGCTCTGTTTACAAGAACCTGGTTTACGGTACAAGTTCAATATCGCAGAAAGTGAAAAATGGATAAAGAAGTTGTGGTACTTACGTACAATGCAGTATCACTCAGCAATGAAATCTATGTCATCAGGCCCGTAGCAGCATAATGAGTGGATTCAGGTACGATGATTCTAACTGAAATAAGTCACACAGGAAAAGAAACATCATAAGATATCACTAATACACGGAATGTAAACTTGGCTACACAGGAACTGAATTACAAAACAGAACAGGGTCTCAAATTTAGAAACCCAACTTAT
Source organism: Lagenorhynchus albirostris (assembly GCF_949774975.1). Classification (NCBI taxonomy): domain Eukaryota; kingdom Metazoa; phylum Chordata; class Mammalia; order Artiodactyla; family Delphinidae; genus Lagenorhynchus; species Lagenorhynchus albirostris. The sequence continues at coordinate 212,669 of NW_026783590.1, read as the reverse complement.
GCTTGCTTAAGGGGAAAGGTGAGTTGGGGTGCTGCATAAAACCAGAGATTGAAATGAGCACAGATAAAGTTCCTTAAGCCAAATATGGAATAGACAAGAGCTACTCCTTGCTCAACGAAATGGACTCAACACCCCATATTAAATGCCTAAGAGTGTACCTGACTAGGAAGTATCTTAAAACCTATGGATTGCTATGTCTCTGAAAGAGAATCAAGTGTGTGTACAGGGGCATAAACGCAGCAGTGATAGGATTGGAGAGGTTCGGTGAGCAAATGAAGACCCTTTGAAGTCATATTGCATGGTACCCATTCCACGGGTCTCAACTCTCCAGGTTTAAGGTATTCTTCCTTCAGCTAAAACATGCATGTGGAACCCAGAGTATGATCAACCGTGTGATCGGGAGACGTGTTCCAATATGTCTCAGTTTTCGTCCCCTGGTACTCGGGTGCAACATTCCAGACGCTTTACTAACACTCTCCCGACTTGGAGAGTCAGTGCCTTTAACCTCCTGTTTGGCCCAGTTTGCAATTTCTGCGGAAGATGAACAGGAATAGGGAGAACCAATGACAGACTAGCTGGAGGTGTCTGGACGGGCAAATTTAACTCTCATTTCCCACCAGGAAGAGGAATTAACCAAAGGCTCAGCGTGCCGTGCCGGAACCAGATTAGGGCCTGAAGCCATCCTGCGGGGTTGCGGCCAGCTCACGAGAAAGCGAGTTGAAGAAAGGAGCTCAGGGGCACTGTAATTCACAAACCTGCAGAGTTATAAATGACAGCTATCGTCCAAAAATATACTGAAGTAAGGCTGCCAAGAGGACTTGAAAGCGGGGCAGAATTGCAGGAAACCGATTTCAGGAGGTAGACTGGAATTGCATTTAAAGCATAGGAAAAGAGGCAGAACGTCCACAATGATGCACTTGGGCAAAAAGGGCGTATGCGTTTTTTCCTGAATATATTCAGGAAAAAACGCATACGCCCTTTTTGGCCAACCAAGCAAGCTTGCAAAGGAAATCTGCACTACAGTGAAGTCTCACTTCCCCCCGGTCAAAAGGGCCATCTGAAAAAAGTGTAAAATCCAGAAAGGCAGGACAGGCCATGGAGAACTGGGAGCCTTGTTATGCTGATGGGCGGGATGTAAACTGCCAACAGCCACTCGGGAGAAGTGTATGGTGTTTCCTGAAACATCTAAAAAACAAAGCAACAGAGCCTAGGGCACTTCCACTTATGGTCCTATAGCTTAGGGAAATTAAAATCAAAAGACACAGCCACCCCAAAGGTTGGGACGGCTCTGTTTACAAGAACCTGGTTTACGGTACAAGTTCAATATCGCAGAAAGTGAAAAATGGATAAAGAAGTTGTGGTACTTACGTACAATGCAGTATCACTCAGCAATGAAATCTATGTCATCAGGCCCGTAGCAGCATAATGAGTGGATTCAGGTACGATGATTCTAACTGAAATAAGTCACACAGAAAAAGAAACATCATAAAATATCACTAATACACGGAATGTAAACTTGGCTACACAGGAACTGAATTCCAAAACAGAACAGGGTCTCAAATTTAGAAACCCAACTTATGCTTGCTTAAGGGGAAAGGTGAGTTGGGGTGCTGCATAAAACCAGAGATTGAAATGAGCACAGATAAAGTTCCTTAAGCCAAATATGGAATAGACAAGAGCTACTCCTTGCTCAACGAAATGGATTCAACACCCCATATTAAACGCCTAAGAATATAACTGACTAGGAAGTATCTTAAAACCTATGGATTGCTATGTCTCCGAAAGAGAATCAAGCGTGTGTACAGGGGCATAAACGCAGCAGTGATAGGATTGGAGAGGTTCGGTGAGCAAATGAAGACCCTTTGAAGTCATATTGCATGGTACCCATTCCACGGGTCTCAACTCTCCAGGTTTAAGGTATTCTTCCTTCAGCTAAAACATGCATGTGGAACCCAGAGTATGATCAACCGTGTGATCGGGAGACGTGTTCCAATATGTCTCAGTTTTCGTCCCCTGGTACTCGGGTGCAACATTCCAGACGCTTTACTAACACTCTCCCGACTTGGAGAGTCAGTGCCTTTAACCTCCTGTTTGGCCCAGTTTGCAATTTCTGCGGAAGATGAACAGGAATAGGGAGAACCAATGACAGACTAGCTGGAGGTGTCTGGACGGGCAAATTTAACTCTCATTTCCCACCAGGAAGAGGAATTAACCAAAGGCTCAGCATGCCGCGCCAGAACCAGATTAGGGCCTGAAGCAATCCTGCGGTGTTGCAGCCAGCTCACGAGAAAGCGAGTTGAAGAAAGGAGCTCAGGGGCACTGTAATTCACAAACCTGCAGAGTTATAAATGACAGCTATCGTCCAAAAATATACTGAAGTAAGGCTGCCAAGAGGACTTGAAAGCGGGGCAGAATTGCAGGAAACCGATTTCAGGAGGTAGACTGGAATTGCATTTAAAGCATAGGAAAAGAGGCAGAACGTCCACAATGATGCACTTGGCCAAAAAGGGCGTATGCGTTTTTTCCTGAATATATTCAGGAAAAAACGCATACGCCCTTTTTGGCCAACCAAGCAAGCTTGCAAAGGAAATCTGCACTACAGTGAAGTCTCACTTCCCCCCGGTCAAAAGGGCCATCTGAAAAAAGTGTAAAATCCAGAAAGGCAGGACAGGCCATGGAGAACTGGGAGCCTTGTTATGCTGATGGGCGGGATGTAAATTGCCAACAGCCACTCGGGAGAAGTGTATGGTGTTTCCTGAAACATCTAAAAAACAAAGCAACAGAGCCTAGGGCACTTCCACTTATGGTCCTATAGCTTAGGGAAATTAAAATCAAAAGACACAGCCACCCCAAAGGTTGGGACGGCTCTGTTTACAAGAACCTGGTTTACGGTACAAGTTCAATATCGCAGAAAGTGAAAAATGGATAAAGAAGTTGTGGTACTTACGTACAATGCAGTATCACTCAGCAATGAAATCTATGTCATCAGGCCCGTAGCAGCATAATGAGTGGATTCAGGTACGATGATTCTAACTGAAATAAGTCACACAGGAAAAGAAACATCATAAGATATCACTAATACACGGAATGTAAACTTGGCTACACAGGAACTGAATTACAAAACAGAACAGGGTCTCAAATTTAGAAACCCAACTTATGCTTGCTTAAGGGGAAAGGTGAGTTGGGGTGCTGCATAAAACCAGAGATTGAAATGAGCACAGATAAAGTTCCTTAAGCCAAATATGGAATAGACAAGAGCTACTCCTTGCTCAACGAAATGGACTCAACACCCCATATTAAATGCCTAAGAGTGTACCTGACTAGGAAGTATCTTAAAACCTATGGATTGCTATGTCTCTGAAAGAGAATCAAGTGTGTGTACAGGGGCATAAACGCAGCAGTGATAGGATTGGAGAGGTTCGGTGAGCAAATGAAGACCCTTTGAAGTCATATTGCATGGTACCCATTCCACGGGTCTCAACTCTCCAGGTTTAAGGTATTCTTCCTTCAGCTAAAACATGCATGTGGAACCCAGAGTATGATCAACCGTGTGATCGGGAGACGTGTTCCAATATGTCTCAGTTTTCGTCCCCTGGTACTCGGGTGCAACATTCCAGACGCTTTACTAACACTCTCCCGACTTGGAGAGTCAGTGCCTTTAACCTCCTGTTTGGCCCAGTTTGCAATTTCTGCGGAAGATGAACAGGAATAGGGAGAACCAATGACAGACTAGCTGGAGGTGTCTGGACGGGCAAATTTAACTCTCATTTCCCACCAGGAAGAGGAATTAACCAAAGGCTCAGCGTGCCGTGCCGGAACCAGATTAGGGCCTGAAGCCATCATGCGGGGTTGCGGCCAGCTCACGAGAAAGCGAGTTGAAGAAAGGAGCTCAGGGGCACTGTAATTCACAAACCTGCAGAGTTATAAATGACAGCTATCGTCCAAAAATATACTGAAGTAAGGCTGCCAAGAGGACTTGAAAGCGGGGCAGAATTGCAGGAAACCGATTTCAGGAGGTAGACTGGAATTGCATTTAAAGCATAGGAAAAGAGGCAGAACGTCCACAATGATGCACTTGGCCAAAAAGGGCGTATGCGTTTTTTCCTGAATATATTCAGGAAAAAACGCATACGCCCTTTTTGGCCAACCAAGCAAGCTTGCAAAGGAAATCTGCACTACAATGAAGTCTCACTTCCCCCCGGTCAAAAGGGCCATCTGAAAAAAGTGTAAAATCCAGAAAGGCAGGACAGGCCATGGAGAACTGGGAGCCTTGTTATGCTGATGGGCGGGATGTAAATTGCCAACAGCCACTCGGGAGAAGTGTATGGTGTTTCCTGAAACATCTAAAAAACAAAGCAACAGAGCCTAGGGCACTTCCACTTATGGTCCTATAGCTTAGGGAAATTAAAATCAAAAGACACAGCCACCCCAAAGGTTGGGACGGCTCTGTTTACAAGAACCTGGTTTACGGTACAAGTTCAATATCGCAGAAAGTGAAAAATGGATAAAGAAGTTGTGGTACTTACGTACAATGCAGTATCACTCAGCAATGAAATCTATGTCATCAGGCCCGTAGCAGCATAATGAGTGGATTCAGGTACGATGATTCTAACTGAAATAAGTCACACAGAAAAAGAAACATCATAAGATATCACTAATACACGGAATGTAAACTTGGCTACACAGGAACTGAATTCCAAAACAGAACAGGGTCTCAAATTTAGAAACCCAACTTATGCTTGCTTAAGGGGAAAGGTGAGTTGGGGTGCTGCATAAAACCAGAGATTGAAATGAGCACAGATAAAGTTCCTTAAGCCAAATATGGAATAGACAAGAGCTACTCCTTGCTCAACGAAATGGACTCAACACCCCATATTAAATGCCTAAGAGTGTACCTGACTAGGAAGTATCTTAAAACCTATGGATTGCTATGTCTCTGAAAGAGAATCAAGTGTGTGTACAGGGGCATAAACGCAGCAGTGATAGGATTGGAGAGGTTCGGTGAGCAAATGAAGACCCTTTGAAGTCATATTGCATGGTACCCATTCCACGGGTCTCAACTCTCCAGGTTTAAGGTATTCTTCCTTCAGCTAAAACATGCATGTGGAACCCAGAGTATGATCAACCGTGTGATCGGGAGACGTGTTCCAATATGTCTCAGTTTTCGTCCCCTGGTACTCGGGTGCAACATTCCAGACGCTTTACTAACACTCTCCCGACTTGGAGAGTCAGTGCCTTTAACCTCCTGTTTGGCCCAGTTTGCAATTTCTGCGGAAGATGAACAGGAATAGGGAGAACCAATGACAGACTAGCTGGAGGTGTCTGGACGGGCAAATTTAACTCTCATTTCCCACCAGGAAGAGGAATTAACCAAAGGCTCAGCGTGCCGTGCCGGAACCAGATTAGGGCCTGAAGCCATCCTGCGGGGTTGCGGCCAGCTCACGAGAAAGCGAGTTGAAGAAAGGAGCTCAGGGGCACTGTAATTCACAAACCTGCAGAGTTATAAATGACAGCTATCGTCCAAAAATATACTGAAGTAAGGCTGCCAAGAGGACTTGAAAGCGGGGCAGAATTGCAGGAAACCGATTTCAGGAGGTAGACTGGAATTGCATTTAAAGCATAGGAAAAGAGGCAGAACGTCCACAATGATGCACTTGGCCAAAAAGGGCGTATGCGTTTTTTCCTGAATATATTCAGGAAAAAACGCATACGCCCTTTTTGGCCAACCAAGCAAGCTTGCAAAGGAAATCTGCACTACAATGAAGTCTCACTTCCCCCCGGTCAAAAGGGCCATCTGAAAAAAGTGTAAAATCCAGAAAGGCAGGACAGGCCATGGAGAACTGGGAGCCTTGTTATGCTGATGGGCGGGATGTAAATTGCCAACAGCCACTCGGGAGAAGTGTATGGTGTTTCCTGAAACATCTAAAAAACAAAGCAACAGAGCCTAGGGCACTTCCACTTATGGTCCTATAGCTTAGGGAAATTAAAATCAAAAGACACAGCCACCCCAAAGGTTGGGACGGCTCTGTTTACAAGAACCTGGTTTACGGTACAAGTTCAATATCGCAGAAAGTGAAAAATGGATAAAGAAGTTGTGGTACTTACGTACAATGCAGTATCACTCAGCAATGAAATCTATGTCATCAGGCCCGTAGCAGCATAATGAGTGGATTCAGGTACGATGATTCTAACTGAAATAAGTCACACAGAAAAAGAAACATCATAAGATATCACTAATACACGGAATGTAAACTTGGCTACACAGGAACTGAATTACAAAACAGAACAGGGTCTCAAATTTAGAAACCCAACTTATGCTTGCTTAAGGGGAAAGGTGAGTTGGGGTGCTGCATAAAACCAGAGATTGAAATGAGCACAGATAAAGTTCCTTAAGCCAAATACGGAATAGACAAGAGCTACTCCTTGCTCAACGAAATGGACTCAACACCCCATATTAAATGCCTAAGAGTGTACCTGACTAGGAAGTATCTTAAAACCTATGGATTGCTATGTCTCTGAAAGAGAATCAAGTGTGTGTACAGGGGCATAAACGCAGCAGTGATAGGATTGGAGAGGTTCGGTGAGCAAATGAAGACCCTTTGAAGTCATATTGCATGGTACCCATTCCACGGGTCTCAACTCTCCAGGTTTAAGGTATTCTTCCTTCAGCTAAAACATGCATGTGGAACCCAGAGTATGATCAACCGTGTGATCGGGAGACGTGTTCCAATATGTCTCAGTTTTCGTCCCCTGGTACTCGGGTGCAACATTCCAGACGCTTTACTAACACTCTCCCGACTTGGAGAGTCAGTGCCTTTAACCTCCTGTTTGGCCCAGTTTGCAATTTCTGCGGAAGATGAACAGGAATAGGGAGAACCAATGACAGACTAGCTGGAGGTGTCTGGACGGGCAAATTTTACTCTCATTTCCCACCAGGAAGAGGAATTAACCAAAGGCTCAGCGTACCGTGCCGGAACCAGATTAGGGCCTGAAGCAATCCTGCGGGGTTGCGGCCAGCTCACGAGAAAGCGAGTTGAAGAAAGGAGCTCAGGGGCACTGTAATTCACAAACCTGCAGAGTTATAAATGACAGCTATCGTCCAAAAATATACTGAAGTAAGGCTGCCAAGAGGACTTGAAAGCGGGGCAGAATTGCAGGAAACCGATTTCAGGAGGTAGACTGGAATTGCATTTAAAGCATAGGAAAAGAGGCAGAACGTCCACAATGATGCACTTGGCCAAAAAGGGCGTATGCGTTTTTTCCTGAATATATTCAGGAAAAAACGCATACGCCCTTTTTGGCCAACCAAGCAAGCTTGCAAAGGAAATCTGCACTACAATGAAGTCTCACTTCCCCCCGGTCAAAAGGGCCATCTGAAAAAAGTGTAAAATCCAGAAAGGCAGGACAGGCCATGGAGAACTGGGAGCCTTGTTATGCTGATGGGCGGGATGTAAATTGCCAACAGCCACTCGGGAGAAGTGTATGGTGTTTCCTGAAACATCTAAAAAACAAAGCAACAGAGCCTAGGGCACTTCCACTTATGGTCCTATAGCTTAGGGAAATTAAAATCAAAAGACACAGCCACCCCAAAGGTTGGGACGGCTCTGTTTACAAGAACCTGGTTTACGGTACAAGTTCAATATCGCAGAAAGTGAAAAATGGATAAAGAAGTTGTGGTACTTACGTACAATGCAGTATCACTCAGCAATGAAATCTATGTCATCAGGCCCGTAGCAGCATAATGAGTGGATTCAGGTACGATGATTCTAACTGAAATAAGTCACACAGAAAAAGAAACATCATAAGATATCACTAATACACGGAATGTAAACTTGGCTACACAGGAACTGAATTACAAAACAGAACAGGGTCTCAAATTTAGAAACCCAACTTATGCTTGCTTAAGGGGAAAGGTGAGTTGGGGTGCTGCATAAAACCAGAGATTGAAATGAGCACAGATAAAGTTCCTTAAGCCAAATATGGAATAGACAAGAGCTACTCCTTGCTCAACGAAATGGACTCAACACCCCATATTAAATGCCTAAGAGTGTACCTGACTAGGAAGTATCTTAAAACCTATGGATTGCTATGTCTCTGAAAGAGAATCAAGTGTGTGTACAGGGGCATAAACGCAGCAGTGATAGGATTGGAGAGGTTCGGTGAGCAAATGAAGACCCTTTGAAGTCATATTGCATGGTACCCATTCCACGGGTCTCAACTCTCCAGGTTTAAGGTATTCTTCCTTCAGCTAAAACATGCATGTGGAACCCAGAGTATGATCAACCGTGTGATCGGAAGACGTGTTCCAATATGTCTCAGTTTTCGTCCCCTGGTACTCGGGTGCAACATTCCAGACGCTTTACTAACACTCTCCCGACTTGGAGAGTCAGTGCCTTTAACCTCCTGTTTGGCCCAGTTTGCAATTTCTGCGGAAGATGAACAGGAATAGGGAGAACCAATGACAGACTAGCTGGAGGTGTCTGGACGGGCAAATTTAACTCTCATTTCCCACCAGGAAGAGGAATTAACCAAAGGCTCAGCGTGCCGTGCCGGAACCAGATTAGGGCCTGAAGCCATCCTGCGGGGTTGCGGCCAGCTCACGAGAAAGCGAGTTGAAGAAAGGAGCTCAGGGGCACTGTAATTCACAAACCTGCAGAGTTATAAATGACAGCTATCGTCCAAAAATATACTGAAGTAAGGCTGCCAAGAGGACTTGAAAGCGGGGCAGAATTGCAGGAAACCGATTTCAGGAGGTAGACTGGAATTGCATTTAAAGCATAGGAAAAGAGGCAGAACGTCCACAATGATGCACTTGGCCAAAAAGGGCGTATGCGTTTTTTCCTGAATATATTCAGGAAAAAACGCATACGCCCTTTTTGGCCAACCAAGCAAGCTTGCAAAGGAAATCTGCACTACAATGAAGTCTCACTTCCCCCCGGTCAAAAGGGCCATCTGAAAAAAGTGTAAAATCCAGAAAGGCAGGACAGGCCATGGAGAACTGGGAGCCTTGTTATGCTGATGGGCGGGATGTAAATTGCCAACAGCCACTCGGGAGAAGTGTATGGTGTTTCCTGAAACATCTAAAAAACAAAGCAACAGAGCCTAGGGCACTTCCACTTATGGTCCTATAGCTTAGGGAAATTAAAATCAAAAGACACAGCCACCCCAAAGGTTGGGACGGCTCTGTTTACAAGAACCTGGTTTACGGTACAAGTTCAATATCGCAGAAAGTGAAAAATGGATAAAGAAGTTGTGGTACTTACGTACAATGCAGTATCACTCAGCAATGAAATCTATGTCATCAGGCCCGTAGCAGCATAATGAGTGGATTCAGGTACGATGATTCTAACTGAAATAAGTCACACAGAAAAAGAAACATCATAAGATATCACTAATACACGGAATGTAAACTTGGCTACACAGGAACTGAATTACAAAACAGAACAGGGTCTCAAATTTAGAAACCCAACTTATGCTTGCTTAAGGGGAAAGGTGAGTTGGGGTGCTGCATAAAACCAGAGATTGAAATGAGCACAGATAAAGTTCCTTAAGCCAAATACGGAATAGACAAGAGCTACTCCTTGCTCAACGAAATGGACTCAACACCCCATATTAAATGCCTAAGAGTGTACCTGACTAGGAAGTATCTTAAAACCTATGGATTGCTATGTCTCTGAAAGAGAATCAAGTGTGTGTACAGGGGCATAAACGCAGCAGTGATAGGATTGGAGAGGTTCGGTGAGCAAATGAAGACCCTTTGAAGTCATATTGCATGGTACCCATTCCACGGGTCTCAACTCTCCAGGTTTAAGGTATTCTTCCTTCAGCTAAAACATGCATGTGGAACCCAGAGTATGATCAACCGTGTGATCGGGAGACGTGTTCCCATATGTCTCAGTTTTCGTCCCCTGGTACTCGGGTGCAACATGCCAGACGCTTTACTAACACTCTCCCGACTTGGAGAGTCAGTGCCTTTAACCTCCTGTTTGGCCCAGTTTGCAATTTCTGCGGAAGATGAACAGGAATAGGGAGAACCAATGACAGACTAGCTGGAGGTGTCTGGACGGGCAAATTTTACTCTCATTTCCAACCAGGAAGAGGAATTAACCAAAGGCTCAGCGTACCGTGCCGGAACCAGATTAGGGCCTGAAGCCATCCTGCGGGGTTGCGGCCAGCTCACGAGAAAGCGAGTTGAAGAAAGGAGCTCAGGGGCACTGTAATTCACAAACCTGCAGAGTTATAAATGACAGCTATCATCCAAAAATATACTGAAGTAAGGCTGCCAAGAGGACTTGAAAGCGGGGCAGAATTGCAGGAAACCGATTTCAGGAGGTAGACTGGAATTGCATTGAAAGCATAGGAAAAGAGGCAGAACGTCCACAATGATGCACTTGGCCAAAAAGGGCGTATGCATTTTTTCCTGAATATATTCAGGAAAAAACGCATACGCCCTTTTTGGCCAACCAAGCAAGCTTGCAAAGGAAATCTGCACTACAATGAAGTCTCACTTCCCCCTGGTCAAAAGGGCCATCTGAAAAAAGTGTAAAATCCAGAAAGGCAGGACAGGCCATGGAGAACTGGGAGCCTTGTTATGCTGATGGGCGGGATGTAAATTGCCAACAGCCACTCGGGAGAAGTGTATGGTGTTTCCTGAAACATCTAAAAAACAAAGCAACAGAGCCTAGGGCACTTCCACTTATGGTCCTATAGCTTAGGGAAATTAAAATCAAAAGACACAGCCACCCCAAAGGTTGGGACGGCTCTGTTTACAAGAACCTGGTTTACGGTACAAGTTCAGTATCGCAGAAAGTGAAAAATGGATAAAGAAGTTGTGGTACTTACGTACAATGCAGTATCACTCAGCAATGAAATCTATGTCATCAGGCCCGTAGCAGCATAATGAGTGGATTCAGGTACGATGATTCTAACTGAAATAAGTCACACAGGAAAAGAAACATCATAAGATATCACTAATACACGGAATGTAAACTTGGCTACACAGGAACTGAATTACAAAACAGAACAGGGTCTCAAATTTAGAAAACCAACTTATGCTTGCTTAAGGGGAAAGGTGAGTTGGGGTGCTGCATAAAACCAGAGATTGAAATGAGCACAGATAAAGTTCCTTAAGCCAAATATGGAATAGACAAGAGCTACTCCTTGCTCAACGAAATGGACTCAACACCCCATATTAAATGCCTAAGAGTGTACTTGACTAGGAAGTATCTTAAAACCTATGGATTGCTATGTCTCTGAAAGAGAATCAAGTGTGTGTACAGGGGCATAAACGCAGCAGTGATAGGATTGGAGAGGTTCGGTGAGCAAATGAAGACCCTTTGAAGTCATATTGCATGGTACCCATTCCACGGGTCTCAACTCTCCAGGTTTAAGGTATTCTTCCTTCAGCTAAAACATGCATGTGGAACCCAGAGTATGATCAACCGTGTGATCGGGAGACGTGTTCCAATATGTCTCAGTTTTCGTCCCCTGGTACTCGGGTGCAACATTCCAGACGCTTTACTAACACTCTCCCGACTTGGAGAGTCAGTGCCTTTAACCTCCTGTTTGGCCCAGTTTGCAATTTCTGCGGAAGATGAACAGGAATAGGGAGAACCAATGACAGACTAGCTGGAGGTGTCTGGACAGGCAAATTTAACTCTCATTTCCCACCAGGAAGAGGAATTAACCAAAGGCTCAGCGTGCCGTGCCGGAACCAGATTAGGGCCTGAAGCCATCCTGCGGGGTTGCGGCCAGCTCACGAGAAAGCGAGTTGAAGAAAGGAGCTCAGGGGCACTGTAATTCACAAACCTGCAGAGTTATAAATGACAGCTATTGTCCAAAAATATACTGAAGTAAGGCTGCCAAGAGGACTTGAAAGCGGGGCAGAATTGCAGGAAACCGATTTCAGGAGGTAGACTGGAATTGCATTTAAAGCATAGGAAAAGAGGCAGAACGTCCACAATGATGCACTTGGCCAAAAAGGGCGTATGCGTTTTTTCCTGAATATATTCAGGATAAAACGCATACGCCCTTTTTGGCCAACCAAGCAAGCTTGCAAAGGAAATCTGCACTACAATGAAGTCTCACTTCCCCCCGGTCAAAAGGGCCATCTGAAAATAGTGTAAAATCCAGAAAGGCAGGACAGGCCATGGAGAACTGGGAGCCTTGTTATGCTGATGGGCGGGATGTAAATTGCCAACAGCCACTCGGGAGAAGTGTATGGTGTTTCCTGAAACATCTAAAAAACAAAGCAACAGAGCCTAGGGCACTTCCACTTATGGTCCTATAGCTTAGGGAAATTAAAATCAAAAGACACAGCCACCCCAAAGTTTGGGACGGCTCTGTTTACAAGAACCTGGTTTACGGTACAAGTTCAATATCGCAGAAAGTGAAAAATGGATAAAGAAGTTGTGGTACTTACGTACAATGCAGTATCACTCAGCAATGAAATCTATGTCATCAGGCCCGTAGCAGCATAATGAGTGGATTCAGGTATGATGATTCTAACTGAAATAAGTCACACAGGAAAAGAAACATCATAAGATATCACTAATACACGGAATGTAACCTTCGCTACACAGGAACTGAATTACAAAACAGAACAGGGTCTCAAATTTAGAAAACCAACTTATGCTTGCTTAAGGGGAAAGGTGAGTTGGGGTGCTGCATAAAACCAGAGATTGAAATGAGCACAGATAAAGTTCCTTAAGCCAAATATGGAATAGACAAGAGCTACTCCTTGCTCAACGAAATGGACTCAACACCCCATATTAAATGCCTAAGAGTGTACCTGACTAGGAAGTATCTTAAAACCTATGGATTGCTATGTCTCTGAAAGAGAATCAAGTGTGTGTACAGGGGCATAAAGGCAGCAGTGATAGGATTGGAGAGGTTCGGTGAGCAAATGAAGACCCTTTGAAGTCATATTGCATGGTACCCATTCCACGGGTCTCAACTCTCCAGGTTTAAGGTATTCTTCCTTCAGCTAAAACATGCATGTGGAACCCAGAGTATGATCAACCGTGTGATCGGGAGACGTGTTCCAATATGTCTCAGTTTTCGTCCCCTGGTACTCGGGTGCAACATTCCAGACGCTTTACTAACACTCTCCCGACTTGGAGAGTCCGTGCCTTTAACCTCCTGTTTGGCCCAGTTTGCAATTTCTGCGGAAGATGAACAGGAATAGGGAGAACCAATGACAGACTAGCTGGAGGTGTCTGGACGGGCAAATTTAACTCTCATTTCCCACCAGGAAGAGGAATTAACCAAAGGCTCAGCGTGCCATGCCGGAACCAGATTAGGGCCTGAAGCAATCCTGCGGTGTTGCGGCCAGCTCACGAGAAAGCGAGTTGAAGAAAGGAGCTCAGGGGCACTGTAATTCACAAACCTGCAGAGTTATAAATGACAGCTATCGTCCAAAAATATACTGAAGTAAGGCTGCCAAGAGGACTTGAAAGCGGGGCAGAATTGCAGGAAACCGATTTCAGGAGGTAGACTGGAATTGCATTTAAAGCATAGGAAAAGAGGCAGAACGTCCACAATGATGCACTTGGCCAAAAAGGGCGTATGCGTTTTTTCCTGAATATATTCAGGAAAAAACGCATACGCCCTTTTTGGCCAACCAAGCAAGCTTGCAAAGGAAATCTGCACTACAATGAAGTCTCACTTCCCCCCGGTCAAAAGGGCCATCTGAAAAAAGTGTAAAATCCAGAAAGGCAGGACAGGCCATGGAGAACTGGGAGCCTTGTTATGCTGATGGGCGGGATGTCAATTGCCAACAGCCACTCGGGAGAAGTGTATGGTGTTTCCTGAAACATCTAAAAAACAAAGCAACAGAGCCTAGGGCACTTCCACTTATGGTCCTATAGCTTAGGGAAATTAAAATCAAAAAGACAGAGCCACCCCAAAGGTTGGGACGGCTCTGTTTACAAGAACCTGGTTTACGGTACAAGTTCAATATCGCAGAAAGTGAAAAATGGATAAAGAAGTTGTGGTACTTACGTACAATGCAGTATCACTCAGCAATGAAATCTATGTCATCAGGCCCGTAGCAGCATAATGAGTGGATTCAGGTACGATGATTCTAACTGAAATAAGTCACACAGAAAAAGAAACATCATAAGATATCACTAATACACGGAATGTAAACTTGGCTACACAGGAACTGAATTACAAAACAGAACAGGGTCTCAAATTTGGAAAACCAACTTATGCTTGCTTAAGGGGAAAGGTGAGTTGGGGTGCTGCATAAAACCAGAGATTGAAATGAGCACAGATAAAGTTCCTTAAGCCAAATATGGAATAGACAAGAGCTACTCCTTGCTCAACGAAATGGACTCAACACCCCATATTAAATGCCTAAGAGTGTACCTGACTAGGAAGTATCTTAAAACCTATGGATTGCTATGTCTCTGGAAGAGAATCAAGTGTGTGTACAGGGGCATAAACGCAGCAGTGATAGGATTGGAGAGGTTCGGTGAGCAAATGAAGACCCTTTGAAGTCATAATGCATGGTACCCATTCCACGGGTCTCAACTCTCCAGGTTTAAGGTATTCTTCCTTCAGCTAAAACATGCATGTGGAACCCAGAGTATGATCAACCGTGTGATCGGGAGACGTGTTCCAATATGTCTCAGTTTTCGTCCCCTGGTACTCGGGTGCAACATTCCAGACGCTTTACTAACACCCTCCCGACTTGGAGAGTCAGTGCCTTTAACCTCCTGTTTGGCCCAGTTTGCAATTTCTGCGGAAGATGAACAGGAATAGGGAGAACCAATGACAGACTAGCTGGAGGTGTCTGGACAGGCAAATTTAACTCTCATTTCCCACCAGGAAGAGGAATTAACCAAAGGCTCAGCGTGCCGTGCCGGAACCAGATTAGGGCCTGAAGCCATCCTGCGGGGTTGCGGCCAGCTCACGAGAAAGCGAGTTGAAGAAAGGAGCTCAGGGGCACTGTAATTCACAAACCTGCAGAGTTATAAATGACAGCTATCGTCCAAAAATATACTGAAGTAAGGCTGCCAAGAGGACTTGAAAGCGGGGCAGAATTGCAGGAAACCGATTTCAGGAGGTAGACTGGAATTGCATTTAAAGCATAGGAAAAGAGGCAGAACGTCCACAATGATGCACTTGGCCAAAAAGGGCGTATGCGTTTTTTCCTGAATATATTCAGGATAAAACGCATACGCCCTTTTTGGCCAACCAAGCAAGCTTGCAAAGGAAATCTGCACTACAGTGAAGTCTCACTTCCCCCCGGTCAAAAGGGCCATCTGAAAATAGTGTAAAATCCAGAAAGGCAGGACAGGCCATGGAGAACTGGGAGCCTTGTTATGCTGATGGGCGGGATGTAAATTGCCAACAGCCACTCGGGAGAAGTGTATGGTGTTTCCTGAAACATCTAAAAAACAAAGCAACAGAGCCTAGGGCACTTCCACTTATGGTCCTATAGCTTAGGGAAATTAAAATCAAAAGACACAGCCACCCCAAAGTTTGGGACGGCTCTGTTTACAAGAACCTGGTTTACGGTACAAGTTCAATATCGCAGAAAGTGAAAAATGGATAAAGAAGTTGTGGTACTTACGTACAATGCAGTATCACTCAGCAATGAAATCTATGTCATCAGGCCCATAGCAGCATAATGAGTGGATTCAGGTATGATGATTCTAACTGAAATAAGTCACACAGGAAAAGAAACATCATAAGATATCACTAATACACGGAATGTAACCTTCGCTACACAGGAACTGAATTACAAAACAGAACAGGGTCTCAAATTTGGAAAATCAACTTATGCTTGCTTAAGGGGAAAGGTGAGTTGGGGTGCTGCATAAAACCAGAGATTGAAATGAGCACAGATAAAGTTCCTTAAGCCAAATATGGAATAGACAAGAGCTACTCCTTGCTCAACGAAATGGACTCAACACCCCATATTAAATGCCTAAGAGTGTACCTGACTAGGAAGTATCTTAAAACCTATGGATTGCTATGTCTCTGAAAGAGAATCAAGTGTGTGTACAGGGGCATAAACGCAGCAGTGATAGGATTGGAGAGGTTCGGTGAGCAAATGAAGACCCTTTGAAGTCATAATGCATGGTACCCATTCCACGGGTCTCAACTCTCCAGGTTTAAGGTATTCTTCCTTCAGCTAAAACATGCATGTGGAACCCAGAGTATGATCAACCGTGTGATCGGGAGACGTGTTCCAATATGTCTCAGTTTTCGTCCCCTGGTACTCGGGTGCAACATTCCAGACGCTTTACTAACACCCTCCCGACTTGGAGAGTCAGTGCCTTTAACCTCCTGTTTGGCCCAGTTTGCAATTTCTGCGGAAGATGAACAGGAATAGGGAGAACCAATGAGAGACTAGCTGGAGGTGTCTGGACGGGCAAATTTAACTCTCATTTCCCACCAGGAAGAGGAATTAACCAAAGGCTCAGCGTGCCGTGCCGGAACCAGATTAGGGCCTGAAGCCATCCTGCGGTGTTGCGGCCAGCTCACGAGAAAGCGAGTTGAAGAAAGCAGCTCAGGGGCACTGTAATTCACAAACCTGCAGAGTTATAAATGACAGCTATCGTCCAAAAATATACTGAAGTAAGGCTGCCAAGAGGACTTGAAAGCGGGGCAGAATTGCAGGAAACCGATTTCAGGAGGTAGACTGGAATTGCATTTAAAGCATAGGAAAAGAGGCAGAACGTCCACAATGATGCACTTGGCCAAAAAGGGCGTATGCGTTTTTTCCTGAATATATTCAGGAAAAAACGCATACGCCCTTTTTGGCCAACCAAGCAAGCTTGCAAAGGAAATCTGCACTACAGTGAAGTCTCACTTCCCCCCAGTCAAAAGGGCCATCTGAAAAAAGTGTAAAATCCAGAAAGGCAGGACAGGCCATGGAGAACTGGGAGCCTTGTTATGCTGATGGGCGGGATGTAAATTGCCAACAGCCACTCCGGAGAAGTGTATGGTGTTTCCTGAAACAGCTAAAAAACAAAGCAACAGAGCCTAGGGCACTTCCACTTATGGTCCTATAGCTTAGGGAAATTAAAATCAAAAGACACAGCCACCCCAAAGGTTGGGACGGCTCTGTTTACAAGAACCTGGTTTACGGTACAAGTTCAATATCGCAGACAGTGAAAAGTGGATAAAGAAGTTGTGGTACTTACGTACAATGCAATATCACTCAGCAATGAAATCTATGTCATCAGGCCTGTAGCAGCATAATGAGTGGATTCAGGTACGATGATTCTAACTGAAATAAGTCACACAGAAAAAGAAACATCATAAGATATCACTAATACACGGAATGTAACCTTGGCTACACAGGAACTGAATTACAAAACAGAACAGGGTCTCAAATTTAGAAAACCAACTTATGCTTGCTTAAGGGGAAAGGTGAGTTGGGGTGCTGCATAAAACCAGAGATTGAAATGAGCACAGATAAAGTTCCTTAAGCCAAATATGGAATAGACAAGAGCTACTCCTTGCTCAACGAAATGGACTCAACACCCCATATTAAATGCCTAAGAGTGTACCTGACTAGGAAGTATCTTAAAACCTATGGATTGCTATGTCTCTGAAAGAGAAGAAAGTGTGTGTACAGGGGCATAAACGCAGCAGTGATAGGATTGGAGAGGTTCGGTGAGCAAATGAAGACCCTTTGAAGTCATATTGCATGGTACCCATTCCACGGGTCTCAACTCTCCAGGTTTAAGGGATTCTTCCTTCAGCTAAAACATGCATGTGGAAGCCAGAGTATGATCAACCGTGTGATCGGGAGACGTGTTCCAATATGTCTCAGTTTTCGTCCCCTGGTACTCGGGTGCAACATTCCAGACGCTTTACTAACACTCTCCCGACTTGGAGAGTCAGTGCCTTTAACCTCCTGTTTGGCCCAGTTTGCAATTTCTGCGGAAGATGAACAGGAATAGGGAGAACCAATGACAGACTAGCTGGAGGTGTCTGGACGGGCAAATTTAACTCTCATTTCCCACCAGGAAGAGGAATTAACCAAAGGCTCAGCATGCCGCGCCAGAACCAGATTAGGGTCTGAAGCAATCCTGCGGTGTTGCAGCCAGCTCACGAGAAAGCGAGTTGAAGAAAGGAGCTCAGGGGCACTGTAATTCACAAACCTGCAGAGTTATAAATGACAGCTATCGTCCAAAAATATACTGAAGTAAGGCTGCCAAGAGGACTTGAAAGCGGGGCAGAATTGCAGGAAACCGATTTCAGGAGGTAGACTGGAATTGCATTTAAAGCATAGGAAAAGAGGCAGAACGTCCACAATGATGCACTTGGCCAAAAAGGGCGTATGCGTTTTTTCCTGAATATATTCAGGAAAAAACGCATACGCCCTTTTTGGCCAACCAAGCAAGCTTGCAAAGGAAATCTGCACTACAATGAAGTCTCACTTCCCCCTGGTCAAAAGGGCCATCTGAAAAAAGTGTAAAATCCAGAAAGGCAGGACAGGCCATGGAGAACTGGGAGCCTTGTTATGCTGATGGGCGGGATGTAAATTGCCAACAGCCACTCGGGAGAAGTGTATGGTGTTTCCTGAAACATCTAAAAAACAAAGCAACAGAGCCTAGGGCACTTCCACTTAGGTCCTATAGCTTAGGGAAATTAAAATCAAAAGACACAGCCACCCCAAAGGTTGGGACGGCTCTGTTTACAAGAACCTGGTTTACGGTACAAGTTCAGTATCGCAGAAAGTGAAAAATGGATAAAGAAGTTGTGGTACTTACGTACAATGCAGTATCACTCAGCAATGAAATCTATGTCATCAGGCCCGTAGCAGCATAATGAGTGGATTCAGGTACGATGATTCTAACTGAAATAAGTCACACAGGAAAAGAAACATCATAAGATATCACTAATACACGGAATGTAAACTTGGCTACACAGGAACTGAATTACAAAACAGAACAGGGTCTCAAATTTAGAAACCCAACTTATGCTTGCTTAAGGGGAAAGGTGAGTTGGGGTGCTGCATAAAACCAGAGATTGAAATGAGCACAGATAAAGTTCCTTAAGCCAAATATGGAATAGACAAGAGCTACTCCTTGCTCAACGAAATGGACTCAACACCCCATATTAAATGCCTAAGAGTGTACCTGACTAGGAAGTATCTTAAAACCTATGGATTGCTATGTCTCTGAAAGAGAATCAAGTGTGTGTACAGGGGCATAAACGCAGCAGTGATAGGATTGGAGAGGTTCGGTGAGCAAATGAAGACCCTTTGAAGTCATATTGCATGGTACCCATTCCACGAGTCTCAACTCTCCAGGTTTAAGGTATTCTTCCTTCAGCTAAAACATGCATGTGGAACCCAGAGTATGATCAACCATGTGATCGGGAGACGTGTTCCAATATGTCTCAGTTTTCGTCCCCTGGTACTCGGGTGCAACATTCCAGACGCTTTACTAACACTCTCCCGACTTGGAGAGTCCGTGCCTTTAACCTCCTGTTTGGCCCAGTTTGCAATTTCTGCGGAAGATGTACAGGAATAGGGAGAACCAATGACAGACTAGCTGGAGGTGTCTGGACGGGCAAATTTAACTCTCATTTCCCACCAGGAAGAGGAATTAACCAAAGGCTCAGCATGCCGTGCCGGAACCAGATTAGGGCCTGAAGCCATCCTGCGGGGTTGCGGCCAGCTCACGAGAAAGCGAGTTGAAGAAAGGAGCTCAGGGGCACTGTAATTCACAAACCTGCAGAGTTATAAATGACAGCTATCGTCCAAAAATATACTGAAGTAAGGCTGCCAAGAGGACTTGAAAGCGGGGCAGAATTGCAGGAAACCGATTTCAGGAGGTAGACTGGAATTGCATTTAAAGCATAGGAAAAGAGGCAGAACGTCCACAATGATGCACTTGGCCAAAAAGGGCGTATGCGTTTTTTCCTGAATATATTCAGGATAAAACGCATACGCCCTTTTTGGCCAACCAAGCAAGCTTGCAAAGGAAATCTGCACTACAGTGAAGTCTCACTTCCCCCCGGTCAAAAGGGCCATCTGAAAATAGTGTAAAATCCAGAAAGGCAGGACAGGCCATGGAGAACTGGGAGCCTTGTTATGCTGATGGGCGGGATGTAAATTGCCAACAGCCACTCGGGAGAAGTGTATGGTGTTTCCTGAAACATCTAAAAAACAAAGCAACAGAGCCTAGGGCACTTCCACTTATGGTCCTATAGCTTAGGGAAATTAAAATCAAAAGACACAGCCACCCCAAAGTTTGGGACGGCTCTGTTTACAAGAACCTGGTTTACGGTACAAGTTCAATATCGCAGAAAGTGAAAAATGGATAAAGAAGTTGTGGTACTTACGTACAATGCAGTATCACTCAGCAATGAAATCTATGTCATCAGGCCCATAGCAGCATAATGAGTGGATTCAGGTATGATGATTCTAACTGAAATAAGTCACACAGGAAAAGAAACATCATAAGATATCACTAATACACGGAATGTAACCTTCGCTACACAGGAACTGAATTACAAAACAGAACAGGGTCTCAAATTTAGAAAACCAACTTATGCTTGCTTAAGGGGAAAGGTGAGTTGGGGTGCTGCATAAAACCAGAGATTGAAATGAGCACAGATAAAGTTCCTTAAGCCAAATATGGAATAGACTAGAGCTACTCCTTGCTCAACGAAATGGACTCAACACCCCATATTAAATGCCTAAGAGTGTACCTGACTAGGAAGTATCTTAAAACCTATGGATTGCTATGTCTCTGAAAGAGAATCAAGTGTGTGTACAGGGGCATAAAGGCAGCAGTGATAGGATTGGAGAGGTTCGGTGAGCAAATGAAGACCCTTTGAAGTCATATTGCATGGTACCCATTCCACGGGTCTCAACTCTCCAGGTTTAAGGTATTCTTCCTTCAGCTAAAACATGCATGTGGAACCCAGAGTATGATCAACCGTGTGATCGGGAGACGTGTTCCAATATGTCTCAGTTTTCGTCCCCTGGTACTCGGGTGCAACATTCCAGACGCTTTACTAACACTCTCCCGACTTGGAGAGTCAGTGCCTTTAACCTCCTGTTTGGCCCAGTTTGCAATTTCTGCGGAAGATGAACAGGAATAGGGAGAACCAATGACAGACTAGCTGGAGGTGTCTGGACGGGCAAATTTAACTCTCATTTCCCACCAGGAAGAGGAATTAACCAAAGGCTCAGCGTGCCATGCCGGAACCAGATTAGGGCCTGAAGCCATCCTGCGGTGTTGCGGCCAGCTCACGAGAAAGCGAGTTGAAGAAAGGAGCTCAGGGGCACTGTAATTCACAAACCTGCAGAGTTATAAATGACAGCTATCGTCCAAAAATATACTGAAGTAAGGCTGCCAAGAGGACTTGAAAGCGGGGCAGAATTGCAGGAAACCGATTTCAGGAGGTAGACTGGAATTGCATTTAAAGCATAGGAAAAGAGGCAGAACGTCCACAATGATGCACTTGGCCAAAAAGGGCGTATGCGTTTTTTCCTGAATATATTCAGGAAAAAACGCATACGCCCTTTTTGGCCAACCAAGCAAGCTTGCAAAGGAAATCTGCACTACAATGAAGTCTCACTTCCCCCCGGTCAAAAGGGCCATCTGAAAAAAGTGTAAAATCCAGAAAGGCAGGACAGGCCATGGAGAACTGGGAGCCTTGTTATGCTGATGGGCGGGATGTAAATTGCCAACAGCCACTCGGGAGAAGTGTATGGTGTTTCCTGAAACATCTAAAAAACAAAGCAACAGAGCCTAGGGCACTTCCACTTATGGTCCTATAGCTTAGGGAAATTAAAATCAAAAAGACACAGCCACCCCAAAGGTTGGGACGGCTCTGTTTACAAGAACCTGGTTTACGGTACAAGTTCAATATCGCAGAAAGTGAAAAATGGATAAAGAAGTTGTGGTACTTACGTACAATGCAGTATCACTCAGCAATGAAATCTATGTCATCAGGCCCGTAGCAGCATAATGAGTGGATTCAGGTACGATGATTCTAACTGAAATAAGTCACACAGAAAAAGAAACATCATAAGATATCACTAATACACGGAATGTAAACTTGGCTACACAGGAACTGAATTACAAAACAGAACAGGGTCTCAAATTTGGAAAACCAACTTATGCTTGCTTAAGGGGAAAGGTGAGTTGGGGTGCTGCATAAAACCAGAGATTGAAATGAGCACAGATAAAGTTCCTTAAGCCAAATATGGAATAGACAAGAGCTACTCCTTGCTCAACGAAATGGACTCAACACCCCATATTAAATGCCTAAGAGTGTACCTGACTAGGAAGTATCTTAAAACCTATGGATTGCTATGTCTCTGGAAGAGAATCAAGTGTGTGTACAGGGGCATAAAGGCAGCAGTGATAGGATTGGAGAGGTTCGGTGAGCAAATGAAGACCCTTTGAAGTCATAATGCATGGTACCCATTCCACGGGTCTCAACTCTCCAGGTTTAAGGTATTCTTCCTTCAGCTAAAACATGCATGTGGAACCCAGAGTATGATCAACCGTGTGATCGGGAGACGTGTTCCAATATGTCTCAGTTTTCGTCCCCTGGTACTCGGGTGCAACATTCCAGACGCTTTACTAACACCCTCCCGACTTGGAGAGTCAGTGCCTTTAACCTCCTGTTTGGCCCAGTTTGCAATTTCTGCGGAAGATGAACAGGAATAGGGAGAACCAATGACAGACTAGCTGGAGGTGTCTGGACAGGCAAATTTAACTCTCATTTCCCACCAGGAAGAGGAATTAACCAAAGGCTCAGCGTGCCGTGCCGGAACCAGATTAGGGCCTGAAGCCATCCTGCGGGGTTGCGGCCAGCTCACGAGAAAGCGAGTTGAAGAAAGGAGCTCAGGGGCACTGTAATTCACAAACCTGCAGAGTTATAAATGACAGCTATCGTCCAAAAATATACTGAAGTAAGGCTGCCAAGAGGACTTGAAAGCGGGGCAGAATTGCAGGAAACCGATTTCAGGAGGTAGACTGGAATTGCATTTAAAGCATAGGAAAAGAGGCAGAACGTCCACAATGATGCACTTGGCCAAAAAGGGCGTATGCGTTTTTTCCTGAATATATTCAGGAAAAAACGCATACGCCCTTTTTGGCCAACCAAGCAAGCTTGCAAAGGAAATCTGCACTACAATGAAGTCTCACTTCCCCCCGGTCAAAAGGGCCATCTGAAAAAAGTGTAAAATCCAGAAAGGCAGGACAGGCCATGGAGAACTGGGAGCCTTGTTATGCTGATGGGCGGGATGTCAATTGCCAACAGCCACTCGGGAGAAGTGTATGGTGTTTCCTGAAACATCTAAAAAACAAAGCAACAGAGCCTAGGGCACTTCCACTTATGGTCCTATAGCTTAGGGAAATTAAAATCAAAAAGACACAGCCACCCCAAAGGTTGGGACGGCTCTGTTTACAAGAACCTGGTTTACGGTACAAGTTCAATATCGCAGAAAGTGAAAAATGGATAAAGAAGTTGTGGTACTTACGTACAATGCAGTATCACTCAGCAATGAAATCTATGTCATCAGGCCCGTAGCAGCATAATGAGTGGATTCAGGTACGATGATTCTAACTGAAATAAGTCACACAGAAAAAGAAACATCATAAGATATCACTAATACACGGAATGTAAACTTGGCTACACAGGAACTGAATTACAAAACAGAACAGGGTCTCAAATTTGGAAAACCAACTTATGCTTGCTTAAGGGGAAAGGTGAGTTGGGGTGCTGCATAAAACCAGAGATTGAAATGAGCACAGATAAAGTTCCTTAAGCCAAATATGGAATAGACAAGAGCTACTCCTTGCTCAACGAAATGGACTCAACACCCCATATTAAATGCCTAAGAGTGTACCTGACTAGGAAGTATCTTAAAACCTATGGATTGCTATGTCTCTGGAAGAGAATCAAGTGTGTGTACAGGGGCATAAACGCAGCAGTGATAGGATTGGAGAGGTTCGGTGAGCAAATGAAGACCCTTTGAAGTCATAATGCATGGTACCCATTCCACGGGTCTCAACTCTCCAGGTTTAAGGTATTCTTCCTTCAGCTAAAACATGCATGTGGAACCCAGAGTATGATCAACCGTGTGATCGGGAGACGTGTTCCAATATGTCTCAGTTTTCGTCCCCTGGTACTCGGGTGCAACATTCCAGACGCTTTACTAACACCCTCCCGACTTGGAGAGTCAGTGCCTTTAACCTCCTGTTTGGCCCAGTTTGCAATTTCTGCGGAAGATGAACAGGAATAGGGAGAACCAATGACAGACTAGCTGGAGGTGTCTGGACAGGCAAATTTAACTCTCATTTCCCACCAGGAAGAGGAATTAACCAAAGGCTCAGCGTGCCGTGCCGGAACCAGATTAGGGCCTGAAGCCATCCTGCGGGGTTGCGGCCAGCTCACGAGAAAGCGAGTTGAAGAAAGGAGCTCAGGGGCACTGTAATTCACAAACCTGCAGAGTTATAAATGACAGCTATCGTCCAAAAATATACTGAAGTAAGGCTGCCAAGAGGACTTGAAAGCGGGGCAGAATTGCAGGAAACCGATTTCAGGAGGTAGACTGGAATTGCATTTAAAGCATAGGAAAAGAGGCAGAACGTCCACAATGATGCACTTGGCCAAAAAGGGCGTATGCGTTTTTTCCTGAATATATTCAGGATAAAACGCATACGCCCTTTTTGGCCAACCAAGCAAGCTTGCAAAGGAAATCTGCACTACAGTGAAGTCTCACTTCCCCCCGGTCAAAAGGGCCATCTGAAAATAGTGTAAAATCCAGAAAGGCAGGACAGGCCATGGAGAACTGGGAGCCTTGTTATGCTGATGGGCGGGATGTAAATTGCCAACAGCCACTCGGGAGAAGTGTATGGTGTTTCCTGAAACATCTAAAAAACAAAGCAACAGAGCCTAGGGCACTTCCACTTATGGTCCTATAGCTTAGGGAAATTAAAATCAAAAGACACAGCCACCCCAAAGTTTGGGACGGCTCTGTTTACAAGAACCTGGTTTACGGTACAAGTTCAATATCGCAGAAAGTGAAAAATGGATAAAGAAGTTGTGGTACTTACGTACAATGCAGTATCACTCAGCAATGAAATCTATGTCATCAGGCCCATAACAGCATAATGAGTGGATTCAGGTATGATGATTCTAACTGAAATAAGTCACACAGGAAAAGAAACATCATAAGATATCACTAATACACGGAATGTAACCTTCGCTACACAGGAACTGAATTACAAAACAGAACAGGGTCTCAAATTTGGAAAACCAACTTATGCTTGCTTAAGGGGAAAGGTGAGTTGGGGTGCTGCATAAAACCAGAGATTGAAATGAGCACAGATAAAGTTCCTTAAGCCAAATATGGAATAGACAAGAGCTACTCCTTGCTCAACGAAATGGACTCAACACCCCATATTAAATGCCTAAGAGTGTACCTGACTAGGAAGTATCTTAAAACCTATGGATTGCTATGTCTCTGAAAGAGAATCAAGTGTGTGTACAGGGGCATAAAGGCAGCAGTGATAGGATTGGAGAGGTTCGGTGAGCAAATGAAGACCCTTTGAAGTCATATTGCATGGTACCCATTCCACGGGTCTCAACTCTCCAGGTTTAAGGTATTCTTCCTTCAGCTAAAACATGCATGTGGAACCCAGAGTATGATCAACCGTGTGATCGGGAGACGTGTTCCAATATGTCTCAGTTTTCGTCCCCTGGTACTCGGGTGCAACATTCCAGACGCTTTACTAACACTCTCCCGACTTGGAGAGTCAGTGCCTTTAACCTCCTGTTTGGCCCAGTTTGCAATTTCTGCGGAAGATGAACAGGAATAGGGAGAACCAATGACAGACTAGCTGGAGGTGTCTGGACGGGCAAATTTAACTCTCATTTCCCACCAGGAAGAGGAATTAACCAAAGGCTCAGCGTGCCATGCCGGAACCAGATTAGGGCCTGAAGCCATCCTGCGGTGTTGCGGCCAGCTCACGAGAAAGCGAGTTGAAGAAAGGAGCTCAGGGGCACTGTAATTCACAAACCTGCAGAGTTATAAATGACAGCTATCGTCCAAAAATATACTGAAGTAAGGCTGCCAAGAGGACTTGAAAGCGGGGCAGAATTGCAGGAAACCGATTTCAGGAGGTAGACTGGAATTGCATTTAAAGCATAGGAAAAGAGGCAGAACGTCCACAATGATGCACTTGGCCAAAAAGGGCGTATGCGTTTTTTCCTGAATATATTCAGGAAAAAACGCATACGCCCTTTTTGGCCAACCAAGCAAGCTTGCAAAGGAAATCTGCACTACAATGAAGTCTCACTTCCCCCCGGTCAAAAGGGCCATCTGAAAAAAGTGTAAAATCCAGAAAGGCAGGACAGGCCATGGAGAACTGGGAGCCTTGTTATGCTGATGGGCGGGATGTAAATTGCCAACAGCCACTCGGGAGAAGTGTATGGTGTTTCCTGAAACATCTAAAAAACAAAGCAACAGAGCCTAGGGCACTTCCACTTATGGTCCTATAGCTTAGGGAAATTAAAATCAAAAAGACACAGCCACCCCAAAGGTTGGGACGGCTCTGTTTACAAGAACCTGGTTTACGGTACAAGTTCAATATCGCAGAAAGTGAAAAATGGATAAAGAAGTTGTGGTACTTACGTACAATGCAGTATCACTCAGCAATGAAATCTATGTCATCAGGCCCGTAGCAGCATAATGAGTGGATTCAGGTACGATGATTCTAACTGAAATAAGTCACACAGAAAAAGAAACATCATAAGATATCACTAATACACGGAATGTAAACTTGGCTACACAGGAACTGAATTACAAAACAGAACAGGGTCTCAAATTTGGAAAACCAACTTATGCTTGCTTAAGGGGAAAGGTGAGTTGGGGTGCTGCATAAAACCAGAGATTGAAATGAGCACAGATAAAGTTCCTTAAGCCAAATATGGAATAGACAAGAGCTACTCCTTGCTCAACGAAATGGACTCAACACCCCATATTAAATGCCTAAGAGTGTACCTGACTAGGAAGTATCTTAAAACCTATGGATTGCTATGTCTCTGGAAGAGAATCAAGTGTGTGTACAGGGGCATAAACGCAGCAGTGATAGGATTGGAGAGGTTCGGTGAGCAAATGAAGACCCTTTGAAGTCATAATGCATGGTACCCATTCCACGGGTCTCAACTCTCCAGGTTTAAGGTATTCTTCCTTCAGCTAAAACATGCATGTGGAACCCAGAGTATGATCAACCGTGTGATCGGGAGACGTGTTCCAATATGTCTCAGTTTTCGTCCCCTGGTACTCGGGTGCAACATTCCAGACGCTTTACTAACACCCTCCCGACTTGGAGAGTCAGTGCCTTTAACCTCCTGTTTGGCCCAGTTTGCAATTTCTGCGGAAGATGAACAGGAATAGGGAGAACCAATGACAGACTAGCTGGAGGTGTCTGGACAGGCAAATTTAACTCTCATTTCCCACCAGGAAGAGGAATTAACCAAAGGCTCAGCGTGCCGTGCCGGAACCAGATTAGGGCCTGAAGCCATCCTGCGGGGTTGCGGCCAGCTCACGAGAAAGCGAGTTGAAGAAAGGAGCTCAGGGGCACTGTAATTCACAAACCTGCAGAGTTATAAATGACAGCTATCGTCCAAAAATATACTGAAGTAAGGCTGCCAAGAGGACTTGAAAGCGGGGCAGAATTGCAGGAAACCGATTTCAGGAGGTAGACTGGAATTGCATTTAAAGCATAGGAAAAGAGGCAGAACGTCCACAATGATGCACTTGGCCAAAAAGGGCGTATGCGTTTTTTCCTGAATATATTCAGGAAAAAACGCATACGCCCTTTTTGGCCAACCAAGCAAGCTTGCAAAGGAAATCTGCACTACAATGAAGTCTCACTTCCCCCCGGTCAAAAGGGCCATCTGAAAAAAGTGTAAAATCCAGAAAGGCAGGACAGGCCATGGAGAACTGGGAGCCTTGTTATGCTGATGGGCGGGATGTCAATTGCCAACAGCCACTCGGGAGAAGTGTATGGTGTTTCCTGAAACATCTAAAAAACAAAGCAACAGAGCCTAGGGCACTTCCACTTATGGTCCTATAGCTTAGGGAAATTAAAATCAAAAAGACACAGCCACCCCAAAGGTTGGGACGGCTCTGTTTACAAGAACCTGGTTTACGGTACAAGTTCAATATCGCAGAAAGTGAAAAATGGATAAAGAAGTTGTGGTACTTACGTACAATGCAGTATCACTCAGCAATGAAATCTATGTCATCAGGCCCGTAGCAGCATAATGAGTGGATTCAGGTACGATGATTCTAACTGAAATAAGTCACACAGAAAAAGAAACATCATAAGATATCACTAATACACGGAATGTAAACTTGGCTACACAGGAACTGAATTACAAAACAGAACAGGGTCTCAAATTTGGAAAACCAACTTATGCTTGCTTAAGGGGAAAGGTGAGTTGGGGTGCTGCATAAAACCAGAGATTGAAATGAGCACAGATAAAGTTCCTTAAGCCAAATATGGAATAGACAAGAGCTACTCCTTGCTCAACGAAATGGACTCAACACCCCATATTAAATGCCTAAGAGTGTACCTGACTAGGAAGTATCTTAAAACCTATGGATTGCTATGTCTCTGGAAGAGAATCAAGTGTGTGTACAGGGGCATAAACGCAGCAGTGATAGGATTGGAGAGGTTCGGTGAGCAAATGAAGACCCTTTGAAGTCATAATGCATGGTACCCATTCCACGGGTCTCAACTCTCCAGGTTTAAGGTATTCTTCCTTCAGCTAAAACATGCATGTGGAACCCAGAGTATGATCAACCGTGTGATCGGGAGACGTGTTCCAATATGTCTCAGTTTTCGTCCCCTGGTACTCGGGTGCAACATTCCAGACGCTTTACTAACACCCTCCCGACTTGGAGAGTCAGTGCCTTTAACCTCCTGTTTGGCCCAGTTTGCAATTTCTGCGGAAGATGAACAGGAATAGGGAGAACCAATGACAGACTAGCTGGAGGTGTCTGGACAGGCAAATTTAACTCTCATTTCCCACCAGGAAGAGGAATTAACCAAAGGCTCAGCGTGCCGTGCCGGAACCAGATTAGGGCCTGAAGCCATCCTGCGGGGTTGCGGCCAGCTCACGAGAAAGCGAGTTGAAGAAAGGAGCTCAGGGGCACTGTAATTCACAAACCTGCAGAGTTATAAATGACAGCTATCGTCCAAAAATATACTGAAGTAAGGCTGCCAAGAGGACTTGAAAGCGGGGCAGAATTGCAGGAAACCGATTTCAGGAGGTAGACTGGAATTGCATTTAAAGCATAGGAAAAGAGGCAGAACGTCCACAATGATGCACTTGGCCAAAAAGGGTGTATGCGTTTTTTCCTGAATATATTCAGGATAAAACGCATACGCCCTTTTTGGCCAACCAAGCAAGCTTGCAAAGGAAATCTGCACTACAGTGAAGTCTCACTTCCCCCCGGTCAAAAGGGCCATCTGAAAATAGTGTAAAATCCAGAAAGGCAGGACAGGCCATGGAGAACTGGGAGCCTTGTTATGCTGATGGGCGGGATGTAAATTGCCAACAGCCACTCGGGAGAAGTGTATGGTGTTTCCTGAAACATCTAAAAAACAAAGCAACAGAGCCTAGGGCACTTCCACTTATGGTCCTATAGCTTAGGGAAATTAAAATCAAAAGACACAGCCACCCCAAAGTTTGGGACGGCTCTGTTTACAAGAACCTGGTTTACGGTACAAGTTCAATATCGCAGAAAGTGAAAAATGGATAAAGAAGTTGTGGTACTTACGTACAATGCAGTATCACTCAGCAATGAAATCTATGTCATCAGGCCCATAACAGCATAATGAGTGGATTCAGGTATGATGATTCTAACTGAAATAAGTCACACAGGAAAAGAAACATCATAAGATATCACTAATACACGGAATGTAACCTTCGCTACACAGGAACTGAATTACAAAACAGAACAGGGTCTCAAATTTGGAAAACCAACTTATGCTTGCTTAAGGGGAAAGGTGAGTTGGGGTGCTGCATAAAACCAGAGATTGAAATGAGCACAGATAAAGTTCCTTAAGCCAAATATGGAATAGACAAGAGCTACTCCTTGCTCAACGAAATGGACTCAACACCCCATATTAAATGCCTAAGAGTGTACCTGACTAGGAAGTATCTTAAAACCTATGGATTGCTATGTCTCTGAAAGAGAATCAAGTGTGTGTACAGGGGCATAAAGGCAGCAGTGATAGGATTGGAGAGGTTCGGTGAGCAAATGAAGACCCTTTGAAGTCATATTGCATGGTACCCATTCCACGGGTCTCAACTCTCCAGGTTTAAGGTATTCTTCCTTCAGCTAAAACATGCATGTGGAACCCAGAGTATGATCAACCGTGTGATCGGGAGACGTGTTCCAATATGTCTCAGTTTTCGTCCCCTGGTACTCGGGTGCAACATTCCAGACGCTTTACTAACACTCTCCCGACTTGGAGAGTCAGTGCCTTTAACCTCCTGTTTGGCCCAGTTTGCAATTTCTGCGGAAGATGAACAGGAATAGGGAGAACCAATGACAGACTAGCTGGAGGTGTCTGGACGGGCAAATTTAACTCTCATTTCCCACCAGGAAGAGGAATTAACCAAAGGCTCAGCGTGCCATGCCGGAACCAGATTAGGGCCTGAAGCCATCCTGCGGTGTTGCGGCCAGCTCACGAGAAAGCGAGTTGAAGAAAGGAGCTCAGGGGCACTGTAATTCACAAACCTGCAGAGTTATAAATGACAGCTATCGTCCAAAAATATACTGAAGTAAGGCTGCCAAGAGGACTTGAAAGCGGGGCAGAATTGCAGGAAACCGATTTCAGGAGGTAGACTGGAATTGCATTTAAAGCATAGGAAAAGAGGCAGAACGTCCACAATGATGCACTTGGCCAAAAAGGGCGTATGCGTTTTTTCCTGAATATATTCAGGAAAAAACGCATACGCCCTTTTTGGCCAACCAAGCAAGCTTGCAAAGGAAATCTGCACTACAATGAAGTCTCACTTCCCCCCGGTCAAAAGGGCCATCTGAAAAAAGTGTAAAATCCAGAAAGGCAGGACAGGCCATGGAGAACTGGGAGCCTTGTTATGCTGATGGGCGGGATGTCAATTGCCAACAGCCACTCGGGAGAAGTGTATGGTGTTTCCTGAAACATCTAAAAAACAAAGCAACAGAGCCTAGGGCACTTCCACTTATGGTCCTATAGCTTAGGGAAATTAAAATCAAAAAGACACAGCCACCCCAAAGGTTGGGACGGCTCTGTTTACAAGAACCTGGTTTACGGTACAAGTTCAATATCGCAGAAAGTGAAAAATGGATAAAGAAGTTGTGGTACTTACGTACAATGCAGTATCACTCAGCAATGAAATCTATGTCATCAGGCCCGTAGCAGCATAATGAGTGGATTCAGGTACGATGATTCTAACTGAAATAAGTCACACAGAAAAAGAAACATCATAAGATATCACTAATACACGGAATGTAAACTTGGCTACACAGGAACTGAATTACAAAACAGAACAGGGTCTCAAATTTGGAAAACCAACTTATGCTTGCTTAAGGGGAAAGGTGAGTTGGGGTGCTGCATAAAACCAGAGATTGAAATGAGCACAGATAAAGTTCCTTAAGCCAAATATGGAATAGACAAGAGCTACTCCTTGCTCAACGAAATGGACTCAACACCCCATATTAAATGCCTAAGAGTGTACCTGACTAGGAAGTATCTTAAAACCTATGGATTGCTATGTCTCTGGAAGAGAATCAAGTGTGTGTACAGGGGCATAAACGCAGCAGTGATAGGATTGGAGAGGTTCGGTGAGCAAATGAAGACCCTTTGAAGTCATAATGCATGGTACCCATTCCACGGGTCTCAACTCTCCAGGTTTAAGGTATTCTTCCTTCAGCTAAAACATGCATGTGGAACCCAGAGTATGATCAACCGTGTGATCGGGAGACGTGTTCCAATATGTCTCAGTTTTCGTCCCCTGGTACTCGGGTGCAACATTCCAGACGCTTTACTAACACCCTCCCGACTTGGAGAGTCAGTGCCTTTAACCTCCTGTTTGGCCCAGTTTGCAATTTCTGCGGAAGATGAACAGGAATAGGGAGAACCAATGACAGACTAGCTGGAGGTGTCTGGACAGGCAAATTTAACTCTCATTTCCCACCAGGAAGAGGAATTAACCAAAGGCTCAGCGTGCCGTGCCGGAACCAGATTAGGGCCTGAAGCCATCCTGCGGGGTTGCGGCCAGCTCACGAGAAAGCGAGTTGAAGAAAGGAGCTCAGGGGCACTGTAATTCACAAACCTGCAGAGTTATAAATGACAGCTATCGTCCAAAAATATACTGAAGTAAGGCTGCCAAGAGGACTTGAAAGCGGGGCAGAATTGCAGGAAACCGATTTCAGGAGGTAGACTGGAATTGCATTTAAAGCATAGGAAAAGAGGCAGAACGTCCACAATGATGCACTTGGCCAAAAAGGGCGTATGCGTTTTTTCCTGAATATATTCAGGAAAAAACGCATACGCCCTTTTTGGCCAACCAAGCAAGCTTGCAAAGGAAATCTGCACTACAATGAAGTCTCACTTCCCCCCGGTCAAAAGGGCCATCTGAAAAAAGTGTAAAATCCAGAAAGGCAGGACAGGCCATGGAGAACTGGGAGCCTTGTTATGCTGATGGGCGGGATGTCAATTGCCAACAGCCACTCGGGAGAAGTGTATGGTGTTTCCTGAAACATCTAAAAAACAAAGCAACAGAGCCTAGGGCACTTCCACTTATGGTCCTATAGCTTAGGGAAATTAAAATCAAAAAGACACAGCCACCCCAAAGGTTGGGACGGCTCTGTTTACAAGAACCTGGTTTACGGTACAAGTTCAATATCGCAGAAAGTGAAAGATGGATAAAGAAGTTGTGGTACTTACGTACAATGCAGTATCACTCAGCAATGAAATCTATGTCATCAGGCCCGTAGCAGCATAATGAGTGGATTCAGGTACGATGATTCTAACTGAAATAAGTCACACAGAAAAAGAAACATCATAAGATATCACTAATACACGGAATGTAAACTTGGCTACACAGGAACTGAATTACAAAACAGAACAGGGTCTCAAATTTGGAAAACCAACTTATGCTTGCTTAAGGGGAAAGGTGAGTTGGGGTGCTGCATAAAACCAGAGATTGAAATGAGCACAGATAAAGTTCCTTAAGCCAAATATGGAATAGACAAGAGCTACTCCTTGCTCAACGAAATGGACTCAACACCCCATATTAAATGCCTAAGAGTGTACCTGACTAGGAAGTATCTTAAAACCTATGGATTGCTATGTCTCTGGAAGAGAATCAAGTGTGTGTACAGGGGCATAAACGCAGCAGTGATAGGATTGGAGAGGTTCGGTGAGCAAATGAAGACCCTTTGAAGTCATAATGCATGGTACCCATTCCACGGGTCTCAACTCTCCAGGTTTAAGGTATTCTTCCTTCAGCTAAAACATGCATGTGGAACCCAGAGTATGATCAACCGTGTGATCGGGAGACGTGTTCCAATATGTCTCAGTTTTCGTCCCCTGGTACTCGGGTGCAACATTCCAGACGCTTTACTAACACCCTCCCGACTTGGAGAGTCAGTGCCTTTAACCTCCTGTTTGGCCCAGTTTGCAATTTCTGCGGAAGATGAACAGGAATAGGGAGAACCAATGACAGACTAGCTGGAGGTGTCTGGACAGGCAAATTTAACTCTCATTTCCCACCAGGAAGAGGAATTAACCAAAGGCTCAGCGTGCCGTGCCGGAACCAGATTAGGGCCTGAAGCCATCCTGCGGGGTTGCGGCCAGCTCACGAGAAAGCGAGTTGAAGAAAGGAGCTCAGGGGCACTGTAATTCACAAACCTGCAGAGTTATAAATGACAGCTATCGTCCAAAAATATACTGAAGTAAGGCTGCCAAGAGGACTTGAAAGCGGGGCAGAATTGCAGGAAACCGATTTCAGGAGGTAGACTGGAATTGCATTTAAAGCATAGGAAAAGAGGCAGAACGTCCACAATGATGCACTTGGCCAAAAAGGGCGTATGCGTTTTTTCCTGAATATATTCAGGATAAAACGCATACGCCCTTTTTGGCCAACCAAGCAAGCTTGCAAAGGAAATCTGCACTACAGTGAAGTCTCACTTCCCCCCGGTCAAAAGGGCCATCTGAAAAAAGTGTAAAATCCAGAAAGGCAGGACAGGCCATGGAGAACTGGGAGCCTTGTTATGCTGATGGGCGGGATGTCAATTGCCAACAGCCACTCGGGAGAAGTGTATGGTGTTTCCTGAAACATCTAAAAAACAAAGCAACAGAGCCTAGGGCACTTCCACTTATGGTCCTATAGCTTAGGGAAATTAAAATCAAAAGACACAGCCACCCCAAAGTTTGGGACGGCTCTGTTTACAAGAACCTGGTTTACGGTACAAGTTCAATATCGCAGAAAGTGAAAAATGGATAAAGAAGTTGTGGTACTTACGTACAATGCAGTATCACTCAGCAATGAAATCTATGTCATCAGGCCCATAGCAGCATAATGAGTGGATTCAGGTATGATGATTCTAACTGAAATAAGTCACACAGGAAAAGAAACATCATAAGATATCACTAATACACGGAATGTAACCTTCGCTACACAGGAACTGAATTACAAAACAGAACAGGGTCTCAAATTTGGAAAACCAACTTATGCTTGCTTAAGGGGAAAGGTGAGTTGGGGTGCTGCATAAAACCAGAGATTGAAATGAGCACAGATAAAGTTCCTTAAGCCAAATATGGAATAGACAAGAGCTACTCCTTGCTCAACGAAATGGACTCAACACCCCATATTAAATGCCTAAGAGTGTACCTGACTAGGAAGTATCTTAAAACCTATGGATTGCTATGTCTCTGAAAGAGAATCAAGTGTGTGTACAGGGGCATAAACGCAGCAGTGATAGGATTGGAGAGGTTCGGTGAGCAAATGAAGACCCTTTGAAGTCATATTGCATGGTACCCATTCCACGGGTCTCAACTCTCCAGGTTTAAGGTATTCTTCCTTCAGCTAAAACATGCATGTGGAACCCAGAGTATGATCAACCGTGTGATCGGGAGACGTGTTCCAATATGTCTCAGTTTTCGTCCCCTGGTACTCGGGTGCAACATTCCAGACGCTTTACTAACACTCTCCCGACTTGGAGAGTCAGTGCCTTTAACCTCCTGTTTGGCCCAGTTTGCAATTTCTGCGGAAGATGAACAGGAATAGGGAGAACCAATGACAGACTAGCTGGAGGTGTCTGGACGGGCAAATTTAACTCTCATTTCCCACCAGGAAGAGGAATTAACCAAAGGCTCAGCGTGCCATGCCGGAACCAGATTAGGGCCTGAAGCCATCCTGCGGTGTTGCGGCCAGCTCACGAGAAAGCGAGTTGAAGAAAGGAGCTCAGGGGCACTGTAATTCACAAACCTGCAGAGTTATAAATGACAGCTATCGTCCAAAAATATACTGAAGTAAGGCTGCCAAGAGGACTTGAAAGCGGGGCAGAATTGCAGGAAACCGATTTCAGGAGGTAGACTGGAATTGCATTTAAAGCATAGGAAAAGAGGCAGAACGTCCACAATGATGCACTTGGCCAAAAAGGGCGTATGCGTTTTTTCCTGAATATATTCAGGAAAAAACGCATACGCCCTTTTTGGCCAACCAAGCAAGCTTGCAAAGGAAATCTGCACTACAATGAAGTCTCACTTCCCCCCGGTCAAAAGGGCCATCTGAAAAAAGTGTAAAATCCAGAAAGGCAGGACAGGCCATGGAGAACTGGGAGCCTTGTTATGCTGATGGGCGGGATGTCAATTGCCAACAGCCACTCGGGAGAAGTGTATGGTGTTTCCTGAAACATCTAAAAAACAAAGCAACAGAGCCTAGGGCACTTCCACTTATGGTCCTATAGCTTAGGGAAATTAAAATCAAAAAGACACAGCCACCCCAAAGGTTGGGACGGCTCTGTTTACAAGAACCTGGTTTACGGTACAAGTTCAATATCGCAGAAAGTGAAAAATGGATAAAGAAGTTGTGGTACTTACGTACAATGCAGTATCACTCAGCAATGAAATCTATGTCATCAGGCCCGTAGCAGCATAATGAGTGGATTCAGGTACGATGATTCTAACTGAAATAAGTCACACAGAAAAAGAAACATCATAAGATATCACTAATACACGGAATGTAAACTTGGCTACACAGGAACTGAATTACAAAACAGAACAGGGTCTCAAATTTGGAAAACCAACTTATGCTTGCTTAAGGGGAAAGGTGAGTTGGGGTGCTGCATAAAACCAGAGATTGAAATGAGCACAGATAAAGTTCCTTAAGCCAAATATGGAATAGACAAGAGCTACTCCTTGCTCAACGAAATGGACTCAACACCCCATATTAAATGCCTAAGAGTGTACCTGACTAGGAAGTATCTTAAAACCTATGGATTGCTATGTCTCTGGAAGAGAATCAAGTGTGTGTACAGGGGCATAAACGCAGCAGTGATAGGATTGGAGAGGTTCGGTGAGCAAATGAAGACCCTTTGAAGTCATAATGCATGGTACCCATTCCACGGGTCTCAACTCTCCAGGTTTAAGGTATTCTTCCTTCAGCTAAAACATGCATGTGGAACCCAGAGTATGATCAACCGTGTGATCGGGAGACGTGTTCCAATATGTCTCAGTTTTCGTCCCCTGGTACTCGGGTGCAACATTCCAGACGCTTTACTAACACCCTCCCGACTTGGAGAGTCAGTGCCTTTAACCTCCTGTTTGGCCCAGTTTGCAATTTCTGCGGAAGATGAACAGGAATAGGGAGAACCAATGACAGACTAGCTGGAGGTGTCTGGACAGGCAAATTTAACTCTCATTTCCCACCAGGAAGAGGAATTAACCAAAGGCTCAGCGTGCCGTGCCGGAACCAGATTAGGGCCTGAAGCCATCCTGCGGGGTTGCGGCCAGCTCACGAGAAAGCGAGTTGAAGAAAGGAGCTCAGGGGCACTGTAATTCACAAACCTGCAGAGTTATAAATGACAGCTATCGTCCAAAAATATACTGAAGTAAGGCTGCCAAGAGGACTTGAAAGCGGGGCAGAATTGCAGGAAACCGATTTCAGGAGGTAGACTGGAATTGCATTTAAAGCATAGGAAAAGAGGCAGAACGTCCACAATGATGCACTTGGCCAAAAAGGGCGTATGCGTTTTTTCCTGAATATATTCAGGAAAAAACGCATACGCCCTTTTTGGCCAACCAAGCAAGCTTGCAAAGGAAATCTGCACTACAATGAAGTCTCACTTCCCCCCGGTCAAAAGGGCCATCTGAAAAAAGTGTAAAATCCAGAAAGGCAGGACAGGCCATGGAGAACTGGGAGCCTTGTTATGCTGATGGGCGGGATGTCAATTGCCAACAGCCACTCGGGAGAAGTGTATGGTGTTTCCTGAAACATCTAAAAAACAAAGCAACAGAGCCTAGGGCACTTCCACTTATGGTCCTATAGCTTAGGGAAATTAAAATCAAAAGACACAGCCACCCCAAAGTTTGGGACGGCTCTGTTTACAAGAACCTGGTTTACGGTACAAGTTCAATATCGCAGAAAGTGAAAAATGGATAAAGAAGTTGTGGTACTTACGTACAATGCAGTATCACTCAGCAATGAAATCTATGTCATCAGGCCCGTAGCAGCATAATGAGTGGATTCAGGTATGATGATTCTAACTGAAATAAGTCACACAGGAAAAGAAACATCATAAGATATCACTAATACACGGAATGTAACCTTCGCTACACAGGAACTGAATTACAAAACAGAACAGGGTCTCAAATTTGGAAAACCAACTTATGCTTGCTTAAGGGGAAAGGTGAGTTGGGGTGCTGCATAAAACCAGAGATTGAAATGAGCACAGATAAAGTTCCTTAAGCCAAATACGGAATAGACAAGAGCTACTCCTTGCTCAACGAAATGGACTCAACACCCCATATTAAATGCCTAAGAGTGTACCTGACTAGGAAGTATCTTAAAACCTATGGATTGCTATGTCTCTGAAAGAGAATCAAGTGTGTGTACAGGGGCATAAACGCAGCAGTGATAGGATTGGAGAGGTTCGGTGAGCAAATGAAGACCCTTTGAAGTCATATTGCATGGTACCCATTCCACGGGTCTCAACTCTCCAGGTTTAAGGTATTCTTCCTTCAGCTAAAACATGCATGTGGAACCCAGAGTATGATCAACCGTGTGATCGGGAGACGTGTTCCAATATGTCTCAGTTTTCGTCCCCTGGTACTCGGGTGCAACATGCCAGACGCTTTACTAACACTCTCCCGACTTGGAGAGTCAGTGCCTTTAACCTCCTGTTTGGCCCAGTTTGCAATTTCTGCGGAAGATGAACAGGAATAGGGAGAACCAATGACAGACTAGCTGGAGGTGTCTGGACGGGCAAATTTTACTCTCATTTCCCACCAGGAAGAGGAATTAACCAAAGGCTCAGCGTACCGTGCCGGAACCAGATTAGGGCCTGAAGCAATCCTGCGGGGTTGCGGCCAGCTCACGAGAAAGCGAGTTGAAGAAAGGAGCTCAGGGGCACTGTAATTCACAAACCTGCAGAGTTATAAATGACAGCTATCGTCCAAAAATATACTGAAGTAAGGCTGCCAAGAGGACTTGAAAGCGGGGCAGAAT
This sequence comes from Lagenorhynchus albirostris, assembly GCF_949774975.1. Lineage (NCBI taxonomy): Eukaryota > Metazoa > Chordata > Mammalia > Artiodactyla > Delphinidae > Lagenorhynchus > Lagenorhynchus albirostris. Next base: position 173,930 of record NW_026783590.1, on the reverse strand, counting down.
TGCAGGAAACCGATTTCAGGAGGTAGACTGGAATTGCATTTAAAGCATAGGAAAAGAGGCAGAACGTCCACAATGATGCACTTGGCCAAAAAGGGCGTATGCGTTTTTTCCTGAATATATTCAGGAAAAAACGCATACGCCCTTTTTGGCCAACCAAGCAAGCTTGCAAAGGAAATCTGCACTACAGTGAAGTCTCACTTCCCCCCGGTCAAAAGGGCCATCTGAAAAAAGTGTAAAATCCAGAAAGGCAGGACAGGCCATGGAGAACTGGGAGCCTTGTTATGCTGATGGGCGGCATGTAAATTGCCAACAGCCACTCGGGAGAAGTGTATGGTGTTTCCTGAAACATCTAAAAAACAAAGCAACAGAGCCTAGGGCACTTCCACTTATGGTCCTATAGCTTAGGGAAATTAAAATCAAAAGACACAGCCACCCCAAAGGTTGGGACGGCTCTGTTTACAAGAACCTGGTTTACGGTACAAGTTCAATATCGCAGAAAGTGAAAAATGGATAAAGAAGTTGTGGTACTTACGTACAATGCAGTATCACTCAGCAATGAAATCTATGTCATCAGGCCCGTAGCAGCATAATGAGTGGATTCAGGTACGATGATTCTAACTGAAATAAGTCACACAGAAAAAGAAACATCATAAGATATCACTAATACACGGAATGTAAACTTGGCTACACAGGAACTGAATTACAAAACAGAACAGGGTCTCAAATTTAGAAACCCAACTTATGCTTGCTTAAGGGGAAAGGTGAGTTGGGGTGCTGCATAAAACCAGAGATTGAAATGAGCACAGATAAAGTTCCTTAAGCCAAATATGGAATAGACAAGAGCTACTCCTTGCTCAACGAAATGGACTCAACACCCCATATTAAATGCCTAAGAGTGTACCTGACTAGGAAGTATCTTAAAACCTATGGATTGCTATGTCTCTGAAAGAGAATCAAGTGTGTGTACAGGGGCATAAACGCAGCAGTGATAGGATTGGAGAGGTTCGGTGAGCAAATGAAGACCCTTTGAAGTCATATTGCATGGTACCCATTCCACGGGTCTCAACTCTCCAGGTTTAAGGTATTCTTCCTTCAGCTAAAACATGCATGTGGAACCCAGAGTATGATCAACCGTGTGATCGGGAGACGTGTTCCAATATGTCTCAGTTTTCGTCCCCTGGTACTCGGGTGCAACATTCCAGACGCTTTACTAACACTCTCCCGACTTGGAGAGTCAGTGCCTTTAACCTCCTGTTTGGCCCAGTTTGCAATTTCTGCGGAAGATGAACAGGAATAGGGAGAACCAATGACAGACTAGCTGGAGGTGTCTGGACGGGCAAATTTAACTCTCATTTCCCACCAGGAAGAGGAATTAACCAAAGGCTCAGCGTGCCGTGCCGGAACCAGATTAGGGCCTGAAGCCATCCTGCGGGGTTGCGGCCAGCTCACGAGAAAGCGAGTTGAAGAAAGGAGCTCAGGGGCACTGTAATTCACAAACCTGCAGAGTTATAAATGACAGCTATCGTCCAAAAATATACTGAAGTAAGGCTGCCAAGAGGACTTGAAAGCGGGGCAGAATTGCAGGAAACCGATTTCAGGAGGTAGACTGGAATTGCATTGAAAGCATAGGAAAAGAGGCAGAACGTCCACAATGATGCACTTGGCCAAAAAGGGCGTATGCGTTTTTTCCTGAATATATTCAGGAAAAAACGCATACGCCCTTTTTGGCCAACCAAGCAAGCTTGCAAAGGAAATCTGCACTACAATGAAGTCTCACTTCCCCCCGGTCAAAAGGGCCATCTGAAAAAAGTGTAAAATCCAGAAAGGCAGGACAGGCCATGGAGAACTGGGAGCCTTGTTATGCTGATGGGCGGGATGTAAATTGCCAACAGCCACTCGGGAGAAGTGTATGGTGTTTCCTGAAACATCTAAAAAACAAAGCAACAGAGCCTAGGGCACTTCCACTTATGGTCCTATAGCTTAGGGAAATTAAAATCAAAAGACACAGCCACCCCAAAGGTTGGGACGGCTCTGTTTACAAGAACCTGGTTTACGGTACAAGTTCAATATCGCAGAAAGTGAAAAATGGATAAAGAAGTTGTGGTACTTACGTACAATGCAGTATCACTCAGCAATGAAATCTATGTCATCAGGCCCGTAGCAGCATAATGAGTGGATTCAGGTACGATGATTCTAACTGAAATAAGTCACACAGAAAAAGAAACATCATAAGATATCACTAATACACGGAATGTAAACTTGGCTACACAGGAACTGAATTACAAAACAGAACAGGGTCTCAAATTTAGAAACCCAACTTATGCTTGCTTAAGGGGAAAGGTGAGTTGGGGTGCTGCATAAAACCAGAGATTGAAATGAGCACAGATAAAGTTCCTTAAGCCAAATACGGAATAGACAAGAGCTACTCCTTGCTCAACGAAATGGACTCAACACCCCATATTAAATGCCTAAGAGTGTACCTGACTAGGAAGTATCTTAAAACCTATGGATTGCTATGTCTCTGAAAGAGAATCAAGTGTGTGTACAGGGGCATAAACGCAGCAGTGATAGGATTGGAGCGGTTCGGTGAGCAAATGAAGACCCTTTGAAGTCATATTGCATGGTACCCATTCCACGGGTCTCAACTCTCCAGGTTTAAGGTATTCTTCCTTCAGCTAAAACATGCATGTGGAACCCAGAGTATGATCAACCGTGTGATCGGGAGACGTGTTCCAATATGTCTCAGTTTTCGTCCCCTGGTACTCGGGTGCAACATTCCAGACGCTTTACTAACACTCTCCCGACTTGGAGAGTCAGTGCCTTTAACCTCCTGTTTGGCCCAGTTTGCAATTTCTGCGGAAGATGAACAGGAATAGGGAGAACCAATGACAGACTAGCTGGAGGTGTCTGGACGGGCAAATTTTACTCTCATTTCCCACCAGGAAGAGGAATTAACCAAAGGCTCAGCGTACCGTGCCGGAACCAGATTAGGGCCTGAAGCCATCCTGCGGGGTTGCGGCCAGCTCACGAGAAAGCGAGTTGAAGAAAGGAGCTCAGGGGCACTGTAATTCACAAACCTGCAGAGTTATAAATGACAGCTATCATCCAAAAATATACTGAAGTAAGGCTGCCAAGAGGACTTGAAAGCGGGGCAGAATTGCAGGAAACCGATTTCAGGAGGTAGACTGGAATTGCATTGAAAGCATAGGAAAAGAGGCAGAACGTCCACAATGATGCACTTGGCCAAAAAGGGCGTATGCATTTTTTCCTGAATATATTCAGGAAAAAACGCATACGCCCTTTTTGGCCAACCAAGCAAGCTTGCAAAGGAAATCTGCACTACAATGAAGTCTCACTTCCCCCTGGTCAAAAGGGCCATCTGAAAAAAGTGTAAAATCCAGAAAGGCAGGACAGGCCATGGAGAACTGGGAGCCTTGTTATGCTGATGGGCGGGATGTAAATTGCCAACAGCCACTCCGGAGAAGTGTATGGTGTTTCCTGAAACATCTAAAAAACAAAGCAACAGAGCCTAGGGCACTTCCACTTATGGTCCTATAGCTTAGGGAAATTAAAATCAAAAGACACAGCCACCCCAAAGGTTGGGACGGCTCTGTTTACAAGAACCTGGTTTACGGTACAAGTTCAGTATCGCAGAAAGTGAAAAATGGATAAAGAAGTTGTGGTACTTACGTACAATGCAGTATCACTCAGCAATGAAATCTATGTCATCAGGCCCGTAGCAGCATAATGAGTGGATTCAGGTACGATGATTCTAACTGAAATAAGTCACACAGGAAAAGAAACATCATAAGATATCACTAATACACGGAATGTAAACTTGGCTACACAGGAACTGAATTACAAAACAGAACAGGGTCTCAAATTTAGAAAACCAACTTATGCTTGCTTAAGGGGAAAGGTGAGTTGGGGTGCTGCATAAAACCAGAGATTGAAATGAGCACAGATAAAGTTCCTTAAGCCAAATATGGAATAGACAAGAGCTACTCCTTGCTCAACGAAATGGACTCAACACCCCATATTAAATGCCTAAGAGTGTACTTGACTAGGAAGTATCTTAAAACCTATGGATTGCTATGTCTCTGAAAGAGAATCAAGTGTGTGTACAGGGGCATAAACGCAGCAGTGATAGGATTGGAGAGGTTCGGTGAGCAAATGAAGACCCTTTGAAGTCATATTGCATGGTACCCATTCCACGGGTCTCAACTCTCCAGGTTTAAGGTATTCTTCCTTCAGCTAAAACATGCATGTGGAACCCAGAGTATGATCAACCGTGTGATCGGGAGACGTGTTCCAATATGTCTCAGTTTTCGTCCCCTGGTACTCGGGTGCAACATTCCAGACGCTTTACTAACACTCTCCCGACTTGGAGAGTCAGTGCCTTTAACCTCCTGTTTGGCCCAGTTTGCAATTTCTGCGGAAGATGAACAGGAATAGGGAGAACCAATGACAGACTAGCTGGAGGTGTCTGGACAGGCAAATTTAACTCTCATTTCCCACCAGGAAGAGGAATTAACCAAAGGCTCAGCGTGCCGTGCCGGAACCAGATTAGGGCCTGAAGCCATCCTGCGGGGTTGCGGCCAGCTCACGAGAAAGCGAGTTGAAGAAAGGAGCTCAGGGGCACTGTAATTCACAAACCTGCAGAGTTATAAATGACAGCTATTGTCCAAAAATATACTGAAGTAAGGCTGCCAAGAGGACTTGAAAGCGGGGCAGAATTGCAGGAAACCGATTTCAGGAGGTAGACTGGAATTGCATTTAAAGCATAGGAAAAGAGGCAGAACGTCCACAATGATGCACTTGGCCAAAAAGGGCGTATGCGTTTTTTCCTGAATATATTCAGGATAAAACGCATACGCCCTTTTTGGCCAACCAAGCAAGCTTGCAAAGGAAATCTGCACTACAGTGAAGTCTCACTTCCCCCCGGTCAAAAGGGCCATCTGAAAATAGTGTAAAATCCAGAAAGGCAGGACAGGCCATGGAGAACTGGGAGCCTTGTTATGCTGATGGGCGGGATGTAAATTGCCAACAGCCACTCGGGAGAAGTGTATGGTGTTTCCTGAAACATCTAAAAAACAAAGCAACAGAGCCTAGGGCACTTCCACTTATGGTCCTATAGCTTAGGGAAATTAAAATCAAAAGACACAGCCACCCCAAAGTTTGGGACGGCTCTGTTTACAAGAACCTGGTTTACGGTACAAGTTCAATATCGCAGAAAGTGAAAAATGGATAAAGAAGTTGTGGTACTTACGTACAATGCAGTATCACTCAGCAATGAAATCTATGTCATCAGGCCCATAGCAGCATAATGAGTGGATTCAGGTATGATGATTCTAACTGAAATAAGTCACACAGGAAAAGAAACATCATAAGATATCACTAATACACGGAATGTAACCTTCGCTACACAGGAACTGAATTACAAAACAGAACAGGGTCTCAAATTTAGAAAACCAACTTATGCTTGCTTAAGGGGAAAGGTGAGTTGGGGTGCTGCATAAAACCAGAGATTGAAATGAGCACAGATAAAGTTCCTTAAGCCAAATATGGAATAGACAAGAGCTACTCCTTGCTCAACGAAATGGACTCAACACCCCATATTAAATGCCTAAGAGTGTACCTGACTAGGAAGTATCTTAAAACCTATGGATTGCTATGTCTCTGAAAGAGAATCAAGTGTGTGTACAGGGGCATAAAGGCAGCAGTGATAGGATTGGAGAGGTTCGGTGAGCAAATGAAGACCCTTTGAAGTCATATTGCATGGTACCCATTCCACGGGTCTCAACTCTCCAGGTTTAAGGTATTCTTCCTTCAGCTAAAACATGCATGTGGAACCCAGAGTATGATCAACCGTGTGATCGGGAGACGTGTTCCAATATGTCTCAGTTTTCGTCCCCTGGTACTCGGGTGCAACATTCCAGACGCTTTACTAACACTCTCCCGACTTGGAGAGTCAGTGCCTTTAACCTCCTGTTTGGCCCAGTTTGCAATTTCTGCGGAAGATGAACAGGAATAGGGAGAACCAATGACAGACTAGCTGGAGGTGTCTGGACGGGCAAATTTAACTCTCATTTCCCACCAGGAAGAGGAATTAACCAAAGGCTCAGCGTGCCGTGCCGGAACCAGATTAGGGCCTGAAGCCATCCTGCGGTGTTGCGGCCAGCTCACGAGAAAGCGAGTTGAAGAAAGGAGCTCAGGGGCACTGTAATTCACAAACCTGCAGAGTTATAAATGACAGCTATCGTCCAAAAATATACTGAAGTAAGGCTGCCAAGAGGACTTGAAAGCGGGGCAGAATTGCAGGAAACCGATTTCAGGAGGTAGACTGGAATTGCATTTAAAGCATAGGAAAAGAGGCAGAACGTCCACAATGATGCACTTGGCCAAAAAGGGCGTATGCGTTTTTTCCTGAATATATTCAGGAAAAAACGCATACGCCCTTTTTGGCCAACCAAGCAAGCTTGCAAAGGAAATCTGCACTACAATGAAGTCTCACTTCCCCCCGGTCAAAAGGGCCATCTGAAAAAAGTGTAAAATCCAGAAAGGCAGGACAGGCCATGGAGAACTGGGAGCCTTGTTATGCTGATGGGCGGGATGTCAATTGCCAACAGCCACTCGGGAGAAGTGTATGGTGTTTCCTGAAACATCTAAAAAACAAAGCAACAGAGCCTAGGGCACTTCCACTTATGGTCCTATAGCTTAGGGAAATTAAAATCAAAAAGACACAGCCACCCCAAAGGTTGGGACGGCTCTGTTTACAAGAACCTGGTTTACGGTACAAGTTCAATATCGCAGAAAGTGAAAAATGGATAAAGAAGTTGTGGTACTTACGTACAATGCAGTATCACTCAGCAATGAAATCTATGTCATCAGGCCCGTAGCAGCATAATGAGTGGATTCAGGTACGATGATTCTAACTGAAATAAGTCACACAGAAAAAGAAACATCATAAGATATCACTAATACACGGAATGTAAACTTGGCTACACAGGAACTGAATTACAAAACAGAACAGGGTCTCAAATTTGGAAAACCAACTTATGCTTGCTTAAGGGGAAAGGTGAGTTGGGGTGCTGCATAAAACCAGAGATTGAAATGAGCACAGATAAAGTTCCTTAAGCCAAATATGGAATAGACAAGAGCTACTCCTTGCTCAACGAAATGGACTCAACACCCCATATTAAATGCCTAAGAGTGTACCTGACTAGGAAGTATCTTAAAACCTATGGATTGCTATGTCTCTGGAAGAGAATCAAGTGTGTGTACAGGGGCATAAACGCAGCAGTGATAGGATTGGAGAGGTTCGGTGAGCAAATGAAGACCCTTTGAAGTCATAATGCATGGTACCCATTCCACGGGTCTCAACTCTCCAGGTTTAAGGTATTCTTCCTTCAGCTAAAACATGCATGTGGAACCCAGAGTATGATCAACCGTGTGATCGGGAGACGTGTTCCAATATGTCTCAGTTTTCGTCCCCTGGTACTCGGGTGCAACATTCCAGACGCTTTACTAACACCCTCCCGACTTGGAGAGTCAGTGCCTTTAACCTCCTGTTTGGCCCAGTTTGCAATTTCTGCGGAAGATGAACAGGAATAGGGAGAACCAATGACAGACTAGCTGGAGGTGTCTGGACAGGCAAATTTAACTCTCATTTCCCACCAGGAAGAGGAATTAACCAAAGGCTCAGCGTGCCGTGCCGGAACCAGATTAGGGCCTGAAGCCATCCTGCGGGGTTGCGGCCAGCTCACGAGAAAGCGAGTTGAAGAAAGGAGCTCAGGGGCACTGTAATTCACAAACCTGCAGAGTTATAAATGACAGCTATCGTCCAAAAATATACTGAAGTAAGGCTGCCAAGAGGACTTGAAAGCGGGGCAGAATTGCAGGAAACCGATTTCAGGAGGTAGACTGGAATTGCATTTAAAGCATAGGAAAAGAGGCAGAACGTCCACAATGATGCACTTGGCCAAAAAGGGCGTATGCGTTTTTTCCTGAATATATTCAGGAAAAAACGCATACGCCCTTTTTGGCCAACCAAGCAAGCTTGCAAAGGAAATCTGCACTACAATGAAGTCTCACTTCCCCCCGGTCAAAAGGGCCATCTGAAAAAAGTGTAAAATCCAGAAAGGCAGGACAGGCCATGGAGAACTGGGAGCCTTGTTATGCTGATGGGCGGGATGTCAATTGCCAACAGCCACTCGGGAGAAGTGTATGGTGTTTCCTGAAACATCTAAAAAACAAAGCAACAGAGCCTAGGGCACTTCCACTTATGGTCCTATAGCTTAGGGAAATTAAAATCAAAAAGACACAGCCACCCCAAAGGTTGGGACGGCTCTGTTTACAAGAACCTGGTTTACGGTCCAAGTTCAATATCGCAGAAAGTGAAAAATGGATAAAGAAGTTGTGGTACTTACGTACAATGCAGTATCACTCAGCAATGAAATCTATGTCATCAGGCCCGTAGCAGCATAATGAGTGGATTCAGGTACGATGATTCTAACTGAAATAAGTCACACAGAAAAAGAAACATCATAAGATATCACTAATACACGGAATGTAAACTTGGCTACACAGGAACTGAATTACAAAACAGAACAGGGTCTCAAATTTGGAAAACCAACTTATGCTTGCTTAAGGGGAAAGGTGAGTTGGGGTGCTGCATAAAACCAGAGATTGAAATGAGCACAGATAAAGTTCCTTAAGCCAAATATGGAATAGACAAGAGCTACTCCTTGCTCAACGAAATGGACTCAACACCCCATATTAAATGCCTAAGAGTGTACCTGACTAGGAAGTATCTTAAAACCTATGGATTGCTATGTCTCTGGAAGAGAATCAAGTGTGTGTACAGGGGCATAAACGCAGCAGTGATAGGATTGGAGAGGTTCGGTGAGCAAATGAAGACCCTTTGAAGTCATAATGCATGGTACCCATTCCACGGGTCTCAACTCTCCAGGTTTAAGGTATTCTTCCTTCAGCTAAAACATGCATGTGGAACCCAGAGTATGATCAACCGTGTGATCGGGAGACGTGTTCCAATATGTCTCAGTTTTCGTCCCCTGGTACTCGGGTGCAACATTCCAGACGCTTTACTAACACCCTCCCGACTTGGAGAGTCAGTGCCTTTAACCTCCTGTTTGGCCCAGTTTGCAATTTCTGCGGAAGATGAACAGGAATAGGGAGAACCAATGACAGACTAGCTGGAGGTGTCTGGACAGGCAAATTTAACTCTCATTTCCCACCAGGAAGAGGAATTAACCAAAGGCTCAGCGTGCCGTGCCGGAACCAGATTAGGGCCTGAAGCCATCCTGCGGGGTTGCGGCCAGCTCACGAGAAAGCGAGTTGAAGAAAGGAGCTCAGGGGCACTGTAATTCACAAACCTGCAGAGTTATAAATGACAGCTATCGTCCAAAAATATACTGAAGTAAGGCTGCCAAGAGGACTTGAAAGCGGGGCAGAATTGCAGGAAACCGATTTCAGGAGGTAGACTGGAATTGCATTTAAAGCATAGGAAAAGAGGCAGAACGTCCACAATGATGCACTTGGCCAAAAAGGGCGTATGCGTTTTTTCCTGAATATATTCAGGATAAAACGCATACGCCCTTTTTGGCCAACCAAGCAAGCTTGCAAAGGAAATCTGCACTACAGTGAAGTCTCACTTCCCCCCGGTCAAAAGGGCCATCTGAAAATAGTGTAAAATCCAGAAAGGCAGGACAGGCCATGGAGAACTGGGAGCCTTGTTATGCTGATGGGCGGGATGTAAATTGCCAACAGCCACTCGGGAGAAGTGTATGGTGTTTCCTGAAACATCTAAAAAACAAAGCAACAGAGCCTAGGGCACTTCCACTTATGGTCCTATAGCTTAGGGAAATTAAAATCAAAAGACACAGCCACCCCAAAGTTTGGGACGGCTCTGTTTACAAGAACCTGGTTTACGGTACAAGTTCAATATCGCAGAAAGTGAAAAATGGATAAAGAAGTTGTGGTACTTACGTACAATGCAGTATCACTCAGCAATGAAATCTATGTCATCAGGCCCATAGCAGCATAATGAGTGGATTCAGGTATGATGATTCTAACTGAAATAAGTCACACAGGAAAAGAAACATCATAAGATATCACTAATACACGGAATGTAACCTTCGCTACACAGGAACTGAATTACAAAACAGAACAGGGTCTCAAATTTGGAAAACCAACTTATGCTTGCTTAAGGGGAAAGGTGAGTTGGGGTGCTGCATAAAACCAGAGATTGAAATGAGCACAGATAAAGTTCCTTAAGCCAAATATGGAATAGACAAGAGCTACTCCTTGCTCAACGAAATGGACTCAACACCCCATATTAAATGCCTAAGAGTGTACCTGACTAGGAAGTATCTTAAAACCTATGGATTGCTATGTCTCTGAAAGAGAATCAAGTGTGTGTACAGGGGCATAAACGCAGCAGTGATAGGATTGGAGAGGTTCGGTGAGCAAATGAAGACCCTTTGAAGTCATAATGCATGGTACCCATTCCACGGGTCTCAACTCTCCAGGTTTAAGGTATTCTTCCTTCAGCTAAAACATGCATGTGGAACCCAGAGTATGATCAACCGTGTGATCGGGAGACGTGTTCCAATATGTCTCAGTTTTCGTCCCCTGGTACTCGGGTGCAACATTCCAGACGCTTTACTAACACCCTCCCGACTTGGAGAGTCAGTGCCTTTAACCTCCTGTTTGGCCCAGTTTGCAATTTCTGCGGAAGATGAACAGGAATAGGGAGAACCAATGACAGACTAGCTGGAGGTGTCTGGACGGGCAAATTTAACTCTCATTTCCCACCAGGAAGAGGAATTAACCAAAGGCTCAGCGTGCCGTGCCGGAACCAGATTAGGGCCTGAAGCCATCCTGCGGTGTTGCGGCCAGCTCACGAGAAAGCGAGTTGAAGAAAGCAGCTCAGGGGCACTGTAATTCACAAACCTGCAGAGTTATAAATGACAGCTATCGTCCAAAAATATACTGAAGTAAGGCTGCCAAGAGGACTTGAAAGCGGGGCAGAATTGCAGGAAACCGATTTCAGGAGGTAGACTGGAATTGCATTTAAAGCATAGGAAAAGAGGCAGAACGTCCACAATGATGCACTTGGCCAAAAAGGGCGTATGCGTTTTTTCCTGAATATATTCAGGAAAAAACGCATACGCCCTTTTTGGCCAACCAAGCAAGGTTGCAAAGGAAATCTGCACTACAGTGAAGTCTCACTTCCCCCCGGTCAAAAGGGCCATCTGAAAAAAGTGTAAAATCCAGAAAGGCAGGACAGGCCATGGAGAACTGGGAGCCTTGTTATGCTGATGGGCGGGATGTAAATTGCCAACAGCCACTCCGGAGAAGTGTATGGTGTTTCCTGAAACAGCTAAAAAACAAAGCAACAGAGCCTAGGGCACTTCCATTTATGGTCCTATAGCTTAGGGAAATTAAAATCAAAAGACACAGCCACCCCAAAGGTTGGGACGGCTCTGTTTACAAGAACCTGGTTTACGGTACAAGTTCAATATCGCAGACAGTGAAAAGTGGATAAAGAAGTTGTGGTACTTACGTACAATGCAATATCACTCAGCAATGAAATCTATGTCATCAGGCCTGTAGCAGCATAATGAGTGGATTCAGGTACGATGATTCTAACTGAAATAAGTCACACAGAAAAAGAAACATCATAAGATATCACTAATACACGGAATGTAACCTTGGCTACACAGGAACTGAATTACAAAACAGAACAGGGTCTCAAATTTAGAAAACCAACTTATGCTTGCTTAAGGGGAAAGGTGAGTTGGGGTGCTGCATAAAACCAGAGATTGAAATGAGCACAGATAAAGTTCCTTAAGCCAAATATGGAATAGACAAGAGCTACTCCTTGCTCAACGAAATGGACTCAACACCCCATATTAAATGCCTAAGAGTGTACCTGACTAGGAAGTATCTTAAAACCTATGGATTGCTATGTCTCTGAAAGAGAATCAAGTGTGTGTACAGGGGCATAAACGCAGCAGTGATAGGATTGGAGAGGTTCGGTGAGCAAATGAAGACCCTTTGAAGTCATATTGCATGGTACCCATTCCACGGGTCTCAACTCTCCAGGTTTAAGGTATTCTTCCTTCAGCTAAAACATGCATGTGGAAGCCAGAGTATGATCAACCGTGTGATCGGGAGACGTGTTCCAATATGTCTCAGTTTTCGTCCCCTGGTACTCGGGTGCAACATTCCAGACGCTTTACTAACACTCTCCCGACTTGGAGAGTCAGTGCCTTTAACCTCCTGTTTGGCCCAGTTTGCAATTTCTGCGGAAGATGAACAGGAATAGGGAGAACCAATGACAGACTAGCTGGAGGTGTCTGGACGGGCAAATTTAACTCTCATTTCGCACCAGGAAGAGGAATTAACCAAAGGCTCAGCGTGCCGTGCCGGAACCAGATTAGGGCCTGAAGCCATCCTGCGGTGTTGCGGCCAGCTCACGAGAAAGCGAGTTGAAGAAAGGAGCTCAGGGGCACTGTAATTCACAAACCTGCAGAGTTATAAATGACAGCTATCGTCCAAAAATATACTGAAGTAAGGCTGCCAAGAGGACTTGAAAGCGGGGCAGAATTGCAGGAAACCGATTTCAGGAGGTAGACTGGAATTGCATTTAAAGCATAGGAAAAGAGGCAGAACGTCCACAATGATGCACTTGGCCAAAAAGGGCGTATGCGTTTTTTCCTGAATATATTCAGGAAAAAACGCATACGCCCTTTTTGGCCAACCAAGCAAGCTTGCAAAGGAAATCTGCACTACAATGAAGTCTCACTTCCCCCCGGTCAAAAGGGCCATCTGAAAAAAGTGTAAAATCCAGAAAGGCAGGACAGGCCATGGAGAACTGGGAGCCTTGTTATGCTGATGGGCGGGATGTAAATTGCCAACAGCCACTCGGGAGAAGTGTATGGTGTTTCCTGAAACATCTAAAAAACAAAGCAACAGAGCCTAGGGCACTTCCACTTATGGTCCTATAGCTTAGGGAAATTAAAATCAAAAAGACACAGCCACCCCAAAGGTTGGGACGGCTCTGTTTACAAGAACCTGGTTTACAGTACAAGTTCAATATCGCAGAAAGTGAAAAATGGATAAAGAAGTTGTGGTACTTACGTACAATGCAGTATCACTCAGCAATGAAATCTATGTCATCAGGCCCGTAGCAGCATAATGAGTGGATTCAGGTATGATGATTCTAACTGAAATAAGTCACACAGGAAAAGAAACATCATAAGATATCACTAATACACGGAATGTAACCTTCGCTACACAGGAACTGAATTACAAAACAGAACAGGGTCTCAAATTTAGAAAACCAACTTATGCTTGCTTAAGGGGAAAGGTGAGTTGGGGTGCTGCATAAAACCAGAGATTGAAATGAGCACAGATAAAGTTCCTTAAGCCAAATATGGAATAGACAAGAGCTACTCCTTGCTCAACGAAATGGACTCAACACCCCATATTAAATGCCTAAGAGTGTACCTGACTAGGAAGTATCTTAAAACCTATGGATTGCTATGTCTCTGAAAGAGAATCAAGTGTGTGTACAGGGGCATAAACGCAGCAGTGATAGGATTGGAGAGGTTCGGTGAGCAAATGAAGACCCTTTGAAGTCATATTGCATGGTACCCATTCCACGGGTCTCAACTCTCCAGGTTTAAGGTATTCTTCCTTCAGCTAAAACATGCATGTGGAACCCAGAGTATGATCAACCGTGTGATCGGGAGACGTGTTCCAATATGTCTCAGTTTTCGTCCCCTGGTACTCGGGTGCAACATTCCAGACGCTTTACTAACACTCTCCCGACTTGGAGAGTCAGTGCCTTTAACCTCCTGTTTGGCCCAGTTTGCAATTTCTGCGGAAGATGAACAGGAATAGGGAGAACCAATGACAGACTAGCTGGAGGTGTCTGGACGGGCAAATTTAACTCTCATTTCCCACCAGGAAGAGGAATTAACCAAAGGCTCAGCGTGCCGTGCCGGAACCAGATTAGGGCCTGAAGCCATCCTGCGGTGTTGCGGCCAGCTCACGAGAAAGCGAGTTGAAGAAAGGAGCTCAGGGGCACTGTAATTCACAAACCTGCAGAGTTATAAATGACAGCTATCGTCCAAAAATATACTGAAGTAAGGCTGCCAAGAGGACTTGAAAGCGGGGCAGAATTGCAGGAAACCGATTTCAGGAGGTAGACTGGAATTGCATTTAAAGCATAGGAAAAGAGGCAGAACGTCCACAATGATGCACTTGGCCAAAAAGGGCGTATGCGTTTTTTCCTGAATATACTCAGGAAAAAACGCATACGCCCTTTTTGGCCAACCAAGCAAGCTTGCAAAGGAAATCTGCACTACAATGAAGTCTCACTTCCCCCCGGTCAAAAGGGCCATCTGAAAAAAGTGTAAAATCCAGAAAGGCAGGACAGGCCATGGAGAACTGGGAGCCTTGTTATGCTGATGGGCGGGATGTAAATTGCCAACAGCCACTCGGGAGAAGTGTATGGTGTTTCCTGAAACATCTAAAAAACAAAGCAACAGAGCCTAGGGCACTTCCACTTATGGTCCTATAGCTTAGGGAAATTAAAATCAAAAAGATAGAGCCACCCCAAAGGTTGGGACGGCTCTGTTTACAAGAACCTGGTTTACGGTACAAGTTCAATATCGCAGAAAGTGAAAAATGGATAAAGAAGTTGTGGTACTTACGTACAATGCAATATCACTCAGCAATGAAATCTATGTCATCAGGCCCGTAGCAGCATAATGAGTGGATTCAGGTACGATGATTCTAACTGAAATAAGTCACACAGAAAAAGAAACATCATAAGATATCACTAATACACGGAATGTAAACTTGGCTACACAGGAACTGAATTACAAAACAGAACAGGGTCTCAAATTTAGAAAACCAACTTATGCTTGCTTAAGGGGAAAGGTGAGTTGGGGTGCTGCATAAAACCAGAGATTGAAATGAGCACAGATAAAGTTCCTTAAGCCAAATATGGAATAGACAAGAGCTACTCCTTGCTCAACGAAATGGATTCAACACCCCATATTAAACACCTAAGAATGTACCTGACTAGGAAGTATCTTAAAACCTATGGATTGCTATGTCTCCAAAAGAGAATGAAGCGTGTGTGCAGGGGCATAAACGCAGCAGTGATAGGATTGGAGAGGTTCGGTGAGCAAATGAAGACCCTTTGAAGTCATATTGCATGGTACCCATTCCACGGGTCTCAACTCTCCAGGTTTAAGGTATTCTTCCTTCAGCTAAAACATGCATGTGGAACCCAGAGTATGATCAACCTTGTGATCGGGAGACGTGTTCCAATATGTGTCAGTTTTCGTCCACTGGTACTCGGGTGCAACATTCCAGACGCTTTACTAACACTCTCCCGGCTTGGAGAGTCAGTGCCTTTAACCTCCTGTTTGGCCCAGTTTGCAATTTCTGCGGAAGATGAACAGGAATAGGCAGAACCAATGACAGACTAGCTGGAGGTGTCTGGACGGGCAAATTTAACTCTCATTTCGCACCAGGAAGAGGAATTAACCAAAGGCTCAGCGTGCCGTGCCGGAACCAGATTAGGGCCTGAAGCCATCCTGCGGTGTTGCGGCCAGCTCACGAGAAAGCGAGTTGAAGAAAGGAGCTCAGGGGCACTGTAATTCACAAACCTGCAGAGTTATAAATGACAGCTATCGTCCAAAAATATACTGAAGTAAGGCTGCCAAGAGGACTTGAAAGCGGGGCAGAATTGCAGGAAACCGATTTCAGGAGGTAGACTGGAATTGCATTTAAAGCATAGGAAAAGAGGCAGAACGTCCACAATGATGCACTTGGCCAAAAAGGGCGTATGCGTTTTTTCCTGAATATACTCAGGAAAAAACGCATACGCCCTTTTTGGCCAACCAAGCAAGCTTGCAAAGGAAATCTGCACTACAATGAAGTCTCACTTCCCCCCGGTCAAAAGGGCCATCTGAAAAAAGTGTAAAATCCAGAAAGGCAGGACAGGCCATGGAGAACTGGGAGCCTTGTTATGCTGATGGGCGGGATGTAAATTGCCAACAGCCACTCGGGAGAAGTGTATGGTGTTTCCTGAAACATCTAAAAAACAAAGCAACAGAGCCTAGGGCACTTCCACTTATGGTCCTATAGCTTAGGGAAATTAAAATCAAAAAGATAGAGCCACCCCAAAGGTTGGGACGGCTCTGTTTACAAGAACCTGGTTTACGGTACAAGTTCAATATCGCAGAAAGTGAAAAATGGATAAAGAAGTTGTGGTACTTACGTACAATGCAATATCACTCAGCAAGGAAATCTATGTCATTAGGCCCGTAGCAGCATGATGAGTGGATTCAGGTATGATGATTCTAACTGAAATAAGTCACTAAGAAAAAGAAACATCATAAGATATCACTAATACACGGAATGTAAACTTGGCTACACAGGAACTGAATTCCAAAACAGAACAGGGTCTCAAATTTAGAAAACCAACTTATGCTTGCTTAAGGGGAAAGGTGAGTTGGGGTGCTGCATAAAACCAGAGATTGAAATGAGCACAGATAAAGTTCCTTAAGCCAAATATGGAATAGACAAGAGCTACTCCTTGCTCAACGAAATGGATTCAACACCCCATATTAAACACCTAAGAATGTACCTGACTAGGAAGTATCTTAAAACCTATGGATTGCTATGTCTCCAAAAGAGAATGAAGCGTGTGTGCAGGGGCATAAACGCAGCAGTGATAGGATTGGAGAGGTTCGGTGAGCAAATGAAGACCCTTTGAAGTCATATTGCATGGTACCCATTCCACGGGTCTCAACTCTCCAGGTTTAAGGTATTCTTCCTTCAGCTAAAACATGCATGTGGAACCCAGAGTATGATCAACCTTGTGATCGGGAGACGTGTTCCAATATGTGTCAGTTTTCGTCCACTGGTACTCGGGTGCAACATTCCAGACGCTTTACTAACACTCTCCCGGCTTGGAGAGTCAGTGCCTTTAACCTCCTGTTTGGCCCAGTTTGCAATTTCTGCGGAAGATGAACAGGAATAGGCAGAACCAATGACAGACTAGCTGGAGGTGTCTGGACGGGCAAATTTAACTCTCATTTCGCACCAGGAAGAGGAATTAACCAAAGGCTCAGCGTGCCGTGCCGGAACCAGATTAGGGCCTGAAGCCATCCTGCGGTGTTGCGGCCAGCTCACGAGAAAGCGAGTTGAAGAAAGGAGCTGAGGGGCACTGTAATTCACAAACCTGCAGAGTTATAAATGACAGCTATCGTCCAAAAATATACTGAAGTAAGGCTGCCAAGAGGACTTGAAAGCGGGGCAGAATTGCAGGAAACCGATTTCAGGAGGTAGACTGGAATTGCATTGAAAGCATAGGAAAAGAGGCAGAACGTCCACAATGATGCACTTGGCCAAAAAGGGCGTATGCGTTTTTTCCTGAATATATTCAGGAAAAAACGCATACGCCCTTTTTGGCCAACCAAGCAAGCTTGCAAAGGAAATCTGCACTACAATGAAGTCTCACTTCCCCCCGGTCAAAAGGGCCATCTGAAAAAAGTGTAAAATCCAGAAAGGCAGGACAGGCCATGGAGAACTGGGAGCCTTGTTATGCTGATGGGCGGGATGTAAATTGCCAACAGCCACTCGGGAGAAGTGTATGGTGTTTCCTGAAACATCTAAAAAACAAAGCAACAGAGCCTAGGGCACTTCCACTTATGGTCCTATAGCTTAGGGAAATTAAAATCAAAAGACACAGCCACCCCAAAGGTTGGGACGGCTCTGTTTACAAGAACCTGGTTTACGGTCCAAGTTCAATATCGCAGAAAGTGAAAAATGGATAAAGAAGTTGTGGTACTTACGTACAATGCAGTATCACTCAGCAATGAAATCTATGTCATCAGGCCCGTAGCAGCATAATGAGTGGATTCAGGTACGATGATTCTAACTGAAATAAGTCACACAGAAAAAGAAACATCATAAGATATCACTAATACACGGAATGTAACCTTGGCTACACAGGAACTGAATTACAAAACAGAACAGGGTCTCAAATTTAGAAAACCAACTTATGCTTGCTTAAGGGGAAAGGTGAGTTGGGGTGCTGCATAAAACCAGAGATTGAAATGAGCACAGATAAAGTTCCTTAAGCCAAATATGGAATAGACAAGAGCTACTCCTTGCTCAACGAAATGGACTCAACACCCCATATTAAATGCCTAAGAGTGTACCTGACTAGGAAGTATCTTAAAACCTATGGATTGCTATGTCTCCGAAAGAGAATCAAGCGTGTGTACAGGGGCATAAACGCAGCAGTGATAGGACTGGAGAGGTTCGGTGAGCAAATGAAGACCCTTTGAAGTCATATTGCATGGTACCCATTCCACGGGTCTCAACTCTCCAGGTTTAAGGTATTCTTCCTTCAGCTAAAACATGCATGTGGAACCCAGAGTATGATCAACCGTGTGATCGGGAGACGTGTTCCAATATGTGTCAGTTTTCGTCCACTGGTACTCGGGTGCAACATTCCAGACGCTTTACTAACACTCTCCCGGCTTGGAGAGTCAGTGCCTTTAACCTCCTGTTTGGCCCAGTTTGCAATTTCTGCGGAAGATGAACAGGAATAGGCAGAACCAATGACAGACTAGCTGGAGGTGTCTGGACGGGCAAATTTAACTCTCATTTCGCACCAGGAAGAGGAATTAACCAAAGGCTCAGCGTGCCGTGCCGGAACCAGATTAGGGCCTGAAGCCATCCTGCGGTGTTGCGGCCAGCTCACGAGAAAGCGAGTTGAAGAAAGGAGCTGAGGGGCACTGTAATTCACAAACCTGCAGAGTTATAAATGACAGCTATCGTCCAAAAATATACTGAAGTAAGGCTGCCAAGAGGACTTGAAAGCGGGGCAGAATTGCAGGAAACCGATTTCAGGAGGTAGACTGGAATTGCATTGAAAGCATAGGAAAAGAGGCAGAACGTCCACAATGATGCACTTGGCCAAAAAGGGCGTATGCGTTTTTTCCTGAATATATTCAGGAAAAAACGCATACGCCCTTTTTGGCCAACCAAGCAAGCTTGCAAAGGAAATCTGCACTACAATGAAGTCTCACTTCCCCCCGGTCAAAAGGGCCATCTGAAAAAAGTGTAAAATCCAGAAAGGCAGGACAGGCCATGGAGAACTGGGAGCCTTGTTATGCTGATGGGCGGGATGTAAATTGCCAACAGCCACTCGGGAGAAGTGTATGGTGTTTCCTGAAACATCTAAAAAACAAAGCAACAGAGCCTAGGGCACTTCCACTTATGGTCCTATAGCTTAGGGAAATTAAAATCAAAAGACACAGCCACCCCAAAGGTTGGGACGGCTCTGTTTACAAGAACCTGGTTTACGGTCCAAGTTCAATATCGCAGAAAGTGAAAAATGGATAAAGAAGTTGTGGTACTTACGTACAATGCAGTATCACTCAGCAATGAAATCTATGTCATCAGTCCCGTAGCAGCATAATGAGTGGATTCAGGTACGATGATTCTAACTGAAATAAGTCACACAGAAAAAGAAACATCATAAGATATCACTAATACACGGAATGTAACCTTGGCTACACAGGAACTGAATTACAAAACAGAACAGGGTCTCAAATTTAGAAAACCAACTTATGCTTGCTTAAGGGGAAAGGTGAGTTGGGGTGCTGCATAAAACCAGAGATTGAAATGAGCACAGATAAAGTTCCTTAAGCCAAATATGGAATAGACAAGAGCTACTCCTTGCTCAACGAAATGGACTCAACACCCCATATTAAATGCCTAAGAGTGTACCTGACTAGGAAGTATCTTAAAACCTATGGATTGCTATGTCTCCGAAAGAGAATCAAGCGTGTGTACAGGGGCATAAACGCAGCAGTGATAGGACTGGAGAGGTTCGGTGAGCAAATGAAGACCCTTTGAAGTCATATTGCATGGTACCCATTCCACGGGTCTCAACTCTCCAGGTTTAAGGTATTCTTCCTTCAGCTAAAACATGCATGTGGAACCCAGAGTATGATCAACCGTGTGATCGGGAGACGTGTTCCAATATGTCTCAGTTTTCGTCCCCTGGTACTCGGGTGCAACATTCCAGACGCTTTACTAACACTCTCCCGACTTGGAGAGTCAGTGCCTTTAACCTCCTGTTTGGCCCAGTTTGCAATTTCTGCGGAAGATGAACAGGAATAGGGAGAACCAATGACAGACTAGCTGGAGGTGTCTGGACGGGCAAATTTAACTCTCATTTCCCACCAGGAAGAGGAATTAACCAAAGGCTCAGCGTGCCGTGCCGGAACCAGATTAGGGCCTGAAGCCATCCTGCGGTGTTGCGGCCAGCTCACGAGAAAGCGAGTTGAAGAAAGGAGCTCAGGGGCACTGTAATTCACAAACCTGCAGAGTTATAAATGACAGCTATCGTCCAAAAATATACTGAAGTAAGGCTGCCAAGAGGACTTGAAAGCGGGGCAGAATTGCAGGAAACCGATTTCAGGAGGTAGACTGGAATTGCATTGAAAGCATAGGAAAAGAGGCAGAACGTCCACAATGATGCACTTGGCCAAAAAGGGCGTATGCGTTTTTTCCTGAATATATTCAGGAAAAAACGCATACGCCCTTTTTGGCCAACCAAGCAAGCTTGCAAAGGAAATCTGCACTACAATGAAGTCTCACTTCCCCCCGGTCAAAAGGGCCATCTGAAAAAAGTGTAAAATCCAGAAAGGCAGGACAGGCCATGGAGAACTGGGAGCCTTGTTATGCTGATGGGCGGGATGTAAATTGCCAACAGCCACTCGGGAGAAGTGTATGGTGTTTCCTGAAACATCTAAAAAACAAAGCAACAGAGCCTAGGGCACTTCCACTTATGGTCCTATAGCTTAGGGAAATTAAAATCAAAAAGACACAGCCACCCCAAAGGTTGGGACGGCTCTGTTTACAAGAACCTGGTTTACAGTACAAGTTCAATATCGCAGAAAGTGAAAAATGGATAAAGAAGTTGTGGTACTTACGTACAATGCAGTATCACTCAGCAATGAAATCTATGTCATCAGGCCCGTAGCAGCATAATGAGTGGATTCAGGTATGATGATTCTAACTGAAATAAGTCACACAGGAAAAGAAACATCATAAGATATCACTAATACACGGAATGTAACCTTGGCTACACAGGAACTGAATTACAAAACAGAACAGGGTCTCAAATTTAGAAAACCAACTTATGCTTGCTTAAGGGGAAAGGTGAGTTGGGGTGCTGCATAAAACCAGAGATTGAAATGAGCACAGATAAAGTTCCTTAAGCCAAATATGGAATAGACAAGAGCTACTCCTTGCTCAACGAAATGGACTCAACACCCCATATTAAATGCCTAAGAGTGTACCTGACTAGGAAGTATCTTAAAACCTATGGATTGCTATGTCTCTGAAAGAGAATCAAGTGTGTGTACAGGGGCATAAACGCAGCAGTGATAGGATTGGAGAGGTTCGGTGAGCAAATGAAGACACTTTGAAGTCATATTGCATGGTACCCATTCCACGGGTCTCAACTCTCCAGGTTTAAGGTATTCTTCCTTCAGCTAAAACATGCATGTGGAACCCAGAGTATGATCAACCGTGTGATCGGGAGACGTGTTCCAATATGTCTCAGTTTTTGTCCCCTGGTACTCGGGTGCAACATTCCAGACGCTTTACTAACACTCTCCCGACTTGGAGAGTCAGTGCCTTTAACCTCCTGTTTGGCCCAGTTTGCAATTTCTGCGGAAGATGAACAGGAATAGGGAGAACCAATGACAGACTAGCTGGAGGTGTCTGGACGGGCAAATTTAACTCTCATTTCCCACCAGGAAGAGGAATTAACCAAAGGCTCAGCGTGCCGTGCCGGAACCAGATTAGGGCCTGAAGCCATCCTGCGGTGTTGCGGCCAGCTCACGAGAAAGCGAGTTGAAGAAAGGAGCTCAGGGACACTGTAATTCACAAACCTGCAGAGTTATAAATGACAGCTATCGTCCAAAAATATACTGAAGTAAGGCTGCCAAGAGGACTTGAAAGCGGGGCAGAATTGCAGGAAACCGATTTCAGGAGGTAGACTGGAATTGCATTTAAAGCATAGGAAAAGAGGCAGAACGTCCACAATGATGCACTTGGCCAAAAAGGGCGTATGCGTTTTTTCCTGAATATACTCAGGAAAAAACGCATACGCCCTTTTTGGCCAACCAAGCAAGCTTGCAAAGGAAATCTGCACTACAATGAAGTCTCACTTCCCCCCGGTCAAAAGGGCCATCTGAAAATAGTGTAAAATCCAGAAAGGCAGGACAGGCCATGGAGAACTGGGAGCCTTGTTATGCTGATGGGCGGGATGTAAATTGCCAACAGCCACTCGGGAGAAGTGTATGGTGTTTCCTGAAACATCTAAAAAACAAAGCAACAGAGCCTAGGGCACTTCCACTTATGGTCCTATAGCTTAGGGAAATTAAAATAAAAAAGATAGAGCCACCCCAAAGGTTGGGACGGCTCTGTTTACAAGAACCTGGTTTACGGTACAAGTTCAATATCGCAGAAAGTGAAAAATGGATAAAGAAGTTGTGGTACTTACGTACAATGCAATATCACTCAGCAATGAAATCTATGTCATCAGGCCCGTAGCAGCATAATGAGTGGATTCAGGTACGATGATTCTAACTGAAATAAGTCACACAGAAAAAGAAACATCATAAGATATCACTAATACACGGAATGTAACCTTGGCTACACAGGAACTGAATTACAAAACAGAACAGGGTCTCAAATTTAGAAAACCAACTTATGCTTGCTTAAGGGGAAAGGTGAGTTGGGGTGCTGCATAAAACCAGAGATTGAAATGAGCACAGATAAAGTTCCTTAAGCCAAATATGGAATAGACAAGAGCTACTCCTTGCTCAACGAAATGGTTCAACACCCCATATTAAACACCTAAGAATGTACCTGACTAGGAAGTATCTTAAAACCTATGGATTGCTATGTCTCCAAAAGAGAATGAAGCGTGTGTGCAGGGGCATAAACGCAGCAGTGATAGGATTGGAGAGGTTCGGTGAGCAAATGAAGACCCTTTGAAGTCATATTGCATGGTACCCATTCCACGGGTCTCAACTCTCCAGGTTTAAGGTATTCTTCCTTCA
Source organism: Lagenorhynchus albirostris (assembly GCF_949774975.1). Classification (NCBI taxonomy): domain Eukaryota; kingdom Metazoa; phylum Chordata; class Mammalia; order Artiodactyla; family Delphinidae; genus Lagenorhynchus; species Lagenorhynchus albirostris. Next base: position 150,723 of record NW_026783590.1, on the reverse strand, counting down.
GCTAAAACATGCATGTGGAACCCAGAGTATGATCAACCTTGTGATCGGGAGACGTGTTCCAATATGTGTCAGTTTTCGTCCACTGGTACTCGGGTGCAACATTCCAGACGCTTTACTAACACTCTCCCGACTTGGAGAGTCAGTGCCTTTAACCTCCTGTTTGGCCCAGTTTGCAATTTCTGCGGAAGATGAACAGGAATAGGCAGAACCAATGACAGACTAGCTGGAGGTGTCTGGACGGGCAAATTTAACTCTCATTTCGCACCAGGAAGAGGAATTAACCAAAGGCTCAGCGTGCCGTGCCGGAACCAGATTAGGGCCTGAAGCCATCCTGCGGGGTTGCGGCCAGCTCACGAGAAAGCGAGTTGAAGAAAGGAGCTCAGGGGCACTGTAATTCACAAACCTGCAGAGTTATAAATGACAGCTATCATCCAAAAATATACTGAAGTAAGGCTGCCAAGAGGACTTGAAAGCGGGGCAGAATTGCAGGAAACCGATTTCAGGAGGTAGACTGGAATTGCATTGAAAGCATAGGAAAAGAGGCAGAACGTCCACAATGATGCACTTGGCCAAAAAGGGCGTATGCGTTTTTTCCTGAATATATTCAGGAAAAAACGCATACGCCCTTTTTGGCCAACCAAGCAAGCTTGCAAAGGAAATCTGCACTACAGTGAAGTCTCACTTCCCCCCGGTCAAAAGGGCCATCTGAAAAAAGTGTAAAATCCAGAAAGGCAGGACAGGCCATGGAGAACTGGGAGCCTTGTTATGCTGATGGGCGGGATGTAAATTGCCAACAGCCACTCGGGAGAAGTGTATGGTGTTTCCTGAAACATCTAAAAAACAAAGCAACAGAGCCTAGGGCACTTCCACTTATGGTCCTATAGCTTAGGGAAATTAAAATCAAAAGACACAGCCACCCCAAAGGTTGGGACGGCTCTGTTTACAAGAACCTGGTTTACGGTACAAGTTCAATATCGCAGAAAGTGAAAAATGGATAAAGAAGTTGTGGTACTTACGTACAATGCAGTATCACTCAGCAATGAAATCTATGTCATCAGGCCCGTAGCAGCATAATGAGTGGATTCAGGTACGATGATTCTAACTGAAATAAGTCACACAGGAAAAGAAACATCATAAGATATCACTAATACACGGAATGTAAACTTGGCTACACAGGAACTGAATTACAAAACAGAACAGGGTCTCAAATTTAGAAACCCAACTTATGCTTGCTTAAGGGGAAAGGTGAGTTGGGGTGCTGCATAAAACCAGAGATTGAAATGAGCACAGATAAAGTTCCTTAAGCCAAATATGGAATAGACAAGAGCTACTCCTTGCTCAACGAAATGGACTCAACACCCCATATTAAATGCCTAAGGGTGTACCTGACTAGGAAGTATCTTAAAACCTATGGATTGCTATGTCTCTGAAAGAGAATCAAGTGTGTGTACAGGGGCATAAACGCAGCAGTGATAGGATTGGAGAGGTTCGGTGAGCAAATGAAGACCCTTTGAAGTCATATTGCATGGTACCCATTCCACGGGTCTCAACTCTCCAGGTTTAAGGTATTCTTCCTTCAGCTAAAACATGCATGTGGAACCCAGAGTATGATCAACCGTGTGATCGGGAGACGTGTTCCAATATGTCTCAGTTTTCGTCCCCTGGTACTCGGGTGCAACATTCCAGACGCTTTACTAACACTCTCCCGACTTGGAGAGTCAGTGCCTTTAACCTCCTGTTTGGCCCAGTTTGCAATTTCTGCGGAAGATGAACAGGAATAGGGAGAACCAATGACAGACTAGCTGGAGGTGTCTGGACGGGCAAATTTAACTCTCATTTCCCACCAGGAAGAGGAATTAACCAAAGGCTCAGCGTGCCGTGCCGGAACCAGATTAGGGCCTGAAGCCATCCTGCGGGGTTGCGGCCAGCTCACGAGAAAGCGAGTTGAAGAAAGGAGCTCAGGGGCACTGTAATTCACAAACCTGCAGAGTTATAAATGACAGCTATCATCCAAAAATATACTGAAAAGGCTGCCAAGAGGACTTGAAAGTGGGGCAGAATTGCAGGAAACCGATTTCAGGAGGTAGACTGGAATTGCATTGAAAGCATAGGAAAAGAGGCAGAACGTCCACAATGATGCACTTGGCCAAAAAGGGCGTATGCGTTTTTTCCTGAATATATTCAGGAAAAAACGCATACGCCCTTTTTGGCCAACCAAGCAAGCTTGCAAAGGAAATCTGCACTACAGTGAAGTCTCACTTCCCCCCGGTCAAAAGGGCCATCTGAAAAAAGTGTAAAATCCAGAAAGGCAGGACAGGCCATGGAGAACTGGGAGCCTTGTTATGCTGATGGGCGGGATGTAAATTGCCAACAGCCACTCGGGAGAAGTGTATGGTGTTTCCTGAAACATCTAAAAAACAAAGCAACAGAGCCTAGGGCACTTCCACTTATGGTCCTATAGCTTAGGGAAATTAAAATCAAAAGACACAGCCACCCCAAAGGTTGGGACGGCTCTGTTTACAAGAACCTGGTTTACGGTACAAGTTCAATATCGCAGAAAGTGAAAAATGGATAAAGAAGTTGTGGTACTTACGTACAATGCAGTATCACTCAGCAATGAAATCTATGTCATCAGGCCCGTAGCAGCATAATGAGTGGATTCAGGTACGATGAATCTAACTGAAATAAGTCACACAGGAAAAGAAACATCATAAGATATCACTAATACACGGAATGTAAACTTGGCTACACAGGAACTGAATTACAAAACAGAACAGGGTCTCAAATTTAGAAACCCAACTTATGCTTGCTTAAGGGGAAAGGTGAGTTGGGGTGCTGCATAAAACCAGAGATTGAAATGAGCACAGATAAAGTTCCTTAAGCCAAATATGGAATAGACAAGAGCTACTCCTTGCTCAACGAAATGGACTCAACACCCCATATTAAATGCCTAAGGGTGTACCTGACTAGGAAGTATCTTAAAACCTATGGATTGCTATGTCTCTGAAAGAGAATCAAGTGTGTGTACAGGGGCATAAACGCAGCAGTGATAGGATTGGAGAGGTTCGGTGAGCAAATGAAGACCCTTTGAAGTCATATTGCATGGTACCCATTCCACGGGTCTCAACTCTCCAGGTTTAAGGTATTCTTCCTTCAGCTAAAACATGCATGTGGAACCCAGAGTATGATCAACCGTGTGATCGGGAGACGTGTTCCAATATGTCTCAGTTTTCGTCCCCTGGTACTCGGGTGCAACATTCCAGACGCTTTACTAACACTCTCCCGACTTGGAGAGTCAGTGCCTTTAACCTCCTGTTTGGCCCAGTTTGCAATTTCTGCGGAAGATGAACAGGAATAGGGAGAACCAATGACAGACTAGCTGGAGGTGTCTGGACGGGCAAATTTAACTCTCATTTCCCACCAGGAAGAGGAATTAACCAAAGGCTCAGCGTGCCGTGCCGGAACCAGATTAGGGCCTGAAGCCATCCTGCGGTGTTGCGGCCAGCTCACGAGAAAGCGAGTTGAAGAAAGGAGCTCAGGGGCACTGTAATTCACAAACCTGCAGAGTTATAAATGACAGCTATCATCCAAAAATATACTGAAGTAAGGCTGCCAAGAGGACTTGAAAGCGGGGCAGAATTGCAGGAAACCGATTTCAGGAGGTAGACTGGAATTGCATTGAAAGCATAGGAAAAGAGGCAGAACGTCCACAATGATGCACTTGGCCAAAAAGGCGTATGCGTTTTTTCCTGAATATATTCAGGAAAAAACGCATACGCCCTTTTTGGCCAACCAAGCAAGCTTGCAAAGGAAATCTGCACTACAGTGAAGTCTCACTTCCCCCCGGTCAAAAGGGCCATCTGAAAAAAGTGTAAAATCCAGAAAGGCAGGACAGGCCATGGAGAACTGGGAGCCTTGTTATGCTGATGGGCGGGATGTAAATTGCCAACAGCCACTCGGGAGAAGTGTATGGTGTTTCCTGAAACATCTAAAAAACAAAGCAACAGAGCCTAGGGCACTTCCACTTATGGTCCTATAGCTTAGGGAAATTAAAATCAAAAGACACAGCCACCCCAAAGGTTGGGACGGCTCTGTTTACAAGAACCTGGTTTACGGTACAAGTTCAATATCGCAGAAAGTGAAAAATGGATAAAGAAGTTGTGGTACTTACGTACAATGCAGTATCACTCAGCAATGAAATCTATGTCATCAGGCCCGTAGCAGCATAATGAGTGGATTCAGGTACGATGATTCTAACTGAAATAAGTCACACAGGAAAAGAAACATCATAAGATATCACTAATACACGGAATGTAAACTTGGCTACACAGGAACTGAATTACAAAACAGAACAGGGTCTCAAATTTAGAAACCCAACTTATGCTTGCTTAAGGGGAAAGGTGAGTTGGGGTGCTGCATAAAACCAGAGATTGAAATGAGCACAGATAAAGTTCCTTAAGCCAAATATGGAATAGACAAGAGCTACTCCTTGCTCAACGAAATGGACTCAACACCCCATATTAAATGCCTAAGGGTGTACCTGACTAGGAAGTATCTTAAAACCTATGGATTGCTATGTCTCTGAAAGAGAATCAAGTGTGTGTACAGGGGCATAAACGCAGCAGTGATAGGATTGGAGAGGTTCGGTGAGCAAATGAAGACCCTTTGAAGTCATATTGCATGGTACCCATTCCACGGGTCTCAACTCTCCAGGTTTAAGGTATTCTTCCTTCAGCTAAAACATGCATGTGGAACCCAGAGTATGATCAACCGTGTGATCGGGAGACGTGTTCCAATATGTCTCAGTTTTCGTCCCCTGGTACTCGGGTGCAACATTCCAGACGCTTTACTAACACTCTCCCGACTTGGAGAGTCAGTGCCTTTAACCTCCTGTTTGGCCCAGTTTGCAATTTCTGCGGAAGATGAACAGGAATAGGGAGAACCAATGACAGACTAGCTGGAGGTGTCTGGACGGGCAAATTTAACTCTCATTTCCCACCAGGAAGAGGAATTAACCAAAGGCTCAGCGTGCCGTGCCGGAACCAGATTAGGGCCTGAAGCCATCCTGCGGGGTTGCGGCCAGCTCACGAGAAAGCGAGTTGAAGAAAGGAGCTCAGGGGCACTGTAATTCACAAACCTGCAGAGTTATAAATGACAGCTATCATCCAAAAATATACTGAAGTAAGGCTGCCAAGAGGACTTGAAAGCGGGGCAGAATTGCAGGAAACCGATTTCAGGAGGTAGACTGGAATTGCATTGAAAGCATAGGAAAAGAGGCAGAACGTCCACAATGATGCACTTGGCCAAAAAGGGCGTATGCGTTTTTTCCTGAATATATTCAGGAAAAAACGCATACGCCCTTTTTGGCCAACCAAGCAAGCTTGCAAAGGAAATCTGCACTACAGTGAAGTCTCACTTCCCCCCGGTCAAAAGGGCCATCTGAAAAAAGTGTAAAATCCAGAAAGGCAGGACAGGCCATGGAGAACTGGGAGCCTTGTTATGCTGATGGGCGGGATGTAAATTGCCAACAGCCACTCGGGAGAAGTGTATGGTGTTTCCTGAAACATCTAAAAAACAAAGCAACAGAGCCTAGGGCACTTCCACTTATGGTCCTATAGCTTAGGGAAATTAAAATCAAAAGACACAGCCACCCCAAAGGTTGGGACGGCTCTGTTTACAAGAACCTGGTTTACGGTACAAGTTCAATATCGCAGAAAGTGAAAAATGGATAAAGAAGTTGTGGTACTTACGTACAATGCAGTATCACTCAGCAATGAAATCTATGTCATCAGGCCCGTAGCAGCATAATGAGTGGATTCAGGTACAATGATTCTAACTGAAATAAGTCACACAGAAAAAGAAACATCATAAGATATCACTAATACACGGAATGTAAACTTGGCTACACAGGAACTGAATTACAAAACAGAACAGGGTCTCAAATTTAGAAAACCAACTTATGCTTGCTTAAGGGGAAAGGTGAGTTGGGGTGCTGCATAAAACCAGAGATTGAAATGAGCACAGATAAAGTTCCTTAAGCCAAATATGGAATAGACAAGAGCTACTCCTTGCTCAACGAAATGGACTCAACACCCCATATTAAATGCCTAAGAGTGTACCTGACTAGGAAGTATCTTAAAACCTATGGATTGCTATGTCTCTGAAAGAGAATCAAGTGTGTGTACAGGGGCATAAACGCAGCAGTGATAGGATTGGAGAGGTTCGGTGAGCAAATGAAGACCCTTTGAAGTCATATTGCATGGTACCCATTCCACGGGTCTCAACTCTCCAGGTTTAAGGTATTCTTCCTTCAGCTAAAACATGCATGTGGAACCCAGAGTATGATCAACTGTGTGATCGGGAGACGTGTTCCAATATGTCTCAGTTTTCGTCCCCTGGTACTCGGGTGCAACATTCCAGACGCTTTACTAACACTCTCCCGACTTGGAGAGTCAGTGCCTTTAACCTCCTGTTTGGCCCAGTTTGCAATTTCTGCGGAAGATGAACAGGAATAGGGAGAACCAATGACAGACTAGCTGGAGGTGTCTGGACGGGCAAATTTAACTCTCATTTCCCACCAGGAAGAGGAATTAACCAAAGGCTCAGCGTGCCGTGCCGGAACCAGATTAGGGCCTGAAGCCATCCTGCGGTGTTGCGGCCAGCTCACGAGAAAGCGACTTGAAGAAAGGAGCTCAGGGGCACTGTAATTCACTAACCTGCAGAGTTATAAATGACAGCTATCGTCCAAAAATATACTGAAGTAAGGCTGCCAAGAGGACTTGAAAGCGGGGCAGAATTGCAGGAAACCGATTTCAGGAGGTAGACTGGAATTGCATTTAAAGCATAGGAAAAGAGGCAGAACGTCCACAATGATGCACTTGGCCAAAAAGGGCGTATGCGTTTTTTCCTGAATATATTCAGGAAAAAACGCATACGCCCTTTTTGGCCAACCAAGCAAGCTTGCAAAGGAAATCTGCACTACAGTGAAGTCTCACTTCCCCCCGGTCAAAAGGGCCATCTGAAAAAAGTGTAAAATCCAGAAAGGCAGGACAGGCCATGGAGAACTGGGAGCCTTGTTATGCTGATGGGCGGGATGTAAATTGCCAACAGCCACTCGGGAGAAGTGTATGGTGTTTCCTGAAACATCTAAAAAACAAAGCAACAGAGCCTAGGGCACTTCCACTTATGGTCCTATAGCTTAGGGAAATTAAAATCAAAAGACACAGCCACCCCAAAGGTTGGGACAGCTCTGTTTACAAGAACCTGGTTTACGGTCCAAGTTCAATATCGCAGAAAGTGAAAAATGGATAAAGAAGTTGTGGTACTTACGTACAATGCAGTATCACTCAGCAATGAAATCTATGTCATCAGGCCCGTAGCAGCATAATGAGTGGATTCAGGTACGATGATTCTAACTGAAATAAGTCACACAGGAAAAGAAACATCATAAGATATCACTAATACACGGAATGTAAACTTGGCTACACAGGAACTGAATTACAAAACAGAACAGGGTCTCAAATTTAGAAACCCAACTTATGCTTGCTTAAGGGGAAAGGTGAGTTGGGGTGCTGCATAAAACCAGAGATTGAAATGAGCACAGATAAAGTTCCTTAAGCCAAATATGGAATAGACAAGAGCTACTCCTTGCTCAACGAAATGGACTCAACACCCCATATTAAATGCTTAAGAGTGTACTTGACTAGGAAGTATCTTAAAACCTATGGATTGCTATGTCTCTGAAAGAGAATCAAGTGTGTGTACAGGGGCATAAACGCAGCAGTGATAGGATTGGAGAGGTTCGGTGAGCAAATGAAGACCCTTTGAAGTCATATTGCATGGTACCCATTCCACGGGTCTCAACTCTCCAGGTTTAAGGTATTCTTCCTTCAGCTAAAACATGCATGTGGAACCCAGAGTATGATCAACCGTGTGATCGGGAGACGTGTTCCAATATGTCTCAGTTTTCGTCCCCTGGTACTCGGGTGCAACATTCCAGACGCTTTACTAACACTCTCCCGACTTGGAGAGTCAGTGCCTTTAACCTCCTGTTTGGCCCAGTTTGCAATTTCTGCGGAAGATGAACAGGAATAGGGAGAACCAATGACAGACTAGCTGGAGGTGTCTGGACGGGCAAATTTAACTCTCATTTCCCACCAGGAAGAGGAATTAACCAAAGGCTCAGCGTGCCGTGCCGGAACCAGATTAGGGCCTGAAGCCATCCTGCGGGGTTGCGGCCAGCTCACGAGAAAGCGAGTTGAAGAAAGGAGCTCAGGGGCACTGTAATTCACAAACCTGCAGAGTTATAAATGACAGCTATCGTCCAAAAATATACTGAAGTAAGGCTGCCAAGAGGACTTGAAAGCGGGGCAGAATTGCAGGAAACCGATTTCAGGAGGTAGACTGGAATTGCATTGAAAGCATAGGAAAAGAGGCAGAACGTCCACAATGATGCACTTGGCCAAAAAGGGCGTATGCGTTTTTTCCTGAATATATTCAGGAAAAAACGCATACGCCCTTTTTGGCCAACCAAGCAAGCTTGCAAAGGAAATCTGCACTACAGTGAAGTCTCACTTCCCCCCGGTCAAAAGGGCCATCTGAAAAAAGTGTAAAATCCAGAAAGGCAGGACAGGCCATGGAGAACTGGGAGCCTTGTTATGCTGATGGGCGGGATGTAAATTGCCAACAGCCACTCCGGAGAAGTGTATGGTGTTTCCTGAAACATCTAAAAAACAAAGCAACAGAGCCTAGGGCACTTCCACTTATGGTCCTATAGCTTAGGGAAATTAAAATCAAAAGACACAGCCACCCCAAAGGTTGGGACGGCTCTGTTTACAAGAACCTGGTTTACGGTACAAGTTCAATATCGCAGAAAGTGAAAAATGGATAAAGAAGTTGTGGTACTTACGTACAATGCAGTATCACTCAGCAATGAAATCTATGTCATCAGGCCCGTAGCAGCATAATGAGTGGATTCAGGTACGATGATTCTAACTGGAATAAGTCACACAGGAAAAGAAACATCATAAGATATCACTAATACACGGAATGTAAACTTGGCTACACAGGAACTGAATTACAAAACAGAACAGGGTCTCAAATTTAGAAACCCAACTTATGCTTGCTTAAGGGGAAAGGTGAGTTGGGGTGCTGCATAAAACCAGAGATTGAAATGAGCACAGATAAAGTTCCTTAAGCCAAATATGGAATAGACAAGAGCTACTCCTTGCTCAACGAAATGGACTCAACACCCCATATTAAATGCCTAAGAGTGTACCTGACTAGGTAGTATCTTAAAACCTATGGATTGCTATGTCTCTGAAAGAGAATCAAGTGTGTGTACAGGGGCATAAACGCAGCAGTGATAGGATTGGAGAGGTTCGGTGAGCAAATGAAGACCCTTTGAAGTCATATTGCATGGTACCCATTCCACGGGTCTCAACTCTCCAGGTTTAAGGTATTCTTCCTTCAGCTAAAACATGCATGTGGAACCCAGAGTATGATCAACCGTGTGATCGGGAGACGTGTTCCAATATGTCTCAGTTTTCGTCCCCTGGTACTCGGGTGCAACATTCCAGACGCTTTACTAACACTCTCCCGACTTGGAGAGTCAGTGCCTTTAACCTCCTGTTTGGCCCAGTTTGCAATTTCTGCGGAAGATGAACAGGAATAGGGAGAACCAATGACAGACTAGCTGGAGGTGTCTGGACGGGCAAATTTAACTCTCATTTCCCACCAGGAAGAGGAATTAACCAAAGGCTCAGCGTGCCGTGCCGGAACCAGATTAGGGCCTGAAGCCATCCTGCGGGGTTGCGGCCAGCTCACGAGAAAGCGAGTTGAAGAAAGGAGCTCAGGGGCACTGTAATTCACAAACCTGCAGAGTTATAAATGACAGCTATCGTCCAAAAATATACTGAAGTAAGGCTGCCAAGAGGACTTGAAAGCGGGGCAGAATTGCAGGAAACCGATTTCAGGAGGTAGACTGGAATTGCATTGAAAGCATAGGAAAAGAGGCAGAACGTCCACAATGATGCACTTGGCCAAAAAGGGCGTATGCGTTTTTTCCTGAATATATTCAGGAAAAAACGCATACGCCCTTTTTGGCCAACCAAGCAAGCTTGCAAAGGAAATCTGCACTACAGTGAAGTCTCACTTCCCCCCGGTCAAAAGGGCCATCTGAAAAAAGTGTGAAATCCAGAAAGGCAGGACAGGCCATGGAGAACTGGGAGCCTTGTTATGCTGATGGGCGGGATGTAAATTGCCAACAGCCACTCGGGAGAAGTGTATGGTGTTTCCTGAAACATCTAAAAAACAAAGCAACAGAGCCTAGGGCACTTCCACTTATGGTCCTATAGCTTAGGGAAATTAAAATCAAAAGACACAGCCACCCCAAAGGTTGGGACGGCTCTGTTTACAAGAACCTGGTTTACGGTACAAGTTCAATATCACAGAAAGTGAAAAATGGATAAAGAAGTTGTGGTACTTACGTACAATGCAATATCACTCAGCAATGAAATCTATGTCATCAGGCCCGTAGCAGCATAATGAGTGGATTCAGGTACGATGATTCTAACTGAAATAAGTCACACAGAAAAAGAAACATCATAAGATATCACTAATACACGGAATGTAACCTTGGCTACACAGGAACAGAATTCCAAAACAGATCAGGGTCTCAAATTTAGAAAACCAACTTATGCTTGCTTAAGGGGAAAGGTGAGTTGGGGTGCTGCATAAAACCAGAGATTGAAATGAGCACAGATAAAGTTCCTTAAGCCAAATATGGAATAGACAAGAGCTACTCCTTGCTCAACGAAATGGATTCAACACCCCATATTAAACACCTAAGAATGTACCTGACTAGGAAGTATCTTAAAACCTATGGATTGCTATGTCTCCAAAAGAGAATGAAGCGTGTGTACAGGGGCATAAACGCAGCAGTGATAGGATTGGAGAGGTTCGGTGAGCAAATGAAGACCCTTTGAAGTCATATTGCATGGTACCCATTCCACGGGTCTCAACTCTCCAGGTTTAAGGTATTCTTCCTTCAGCTAAAACATGCATGTGGAACCCAGAGTATGATCAACCTTGTGATCGGGAGACGTGTTCCAATATGTGTCAGTTTTCGTCCCCTGGTACTCGGGTGCAACATTCCAGACGCTTTACTAACACTCTCCCGGCTTGGAGAGTCAGTGCCTTTAACCTCCTGTTTGGCCCAGTTTGCAATTTCTGCGGAAGATGAACAGGAATAGGCAGAACCAATGACAGACTAGCTGGAGGTGTCTGGACGGGCAAATTTAACTCTCATTTCGCACCAGGAAGAGGAATTAACCAAAGGCTCAGCGTGCCGTGCCGGAACCAGATTAGGGCCTGAAGCCATCCTGCGGGGTTGCGGCCAGCTCACGAGAAAGCGAGTTGAAGAAAGGAGCTCAGGGGCACTGTAATTCACAAACCTGCAGAGTTATAAATGACAGCTATCGTCCAAAAATATACTGAAGTAAGGCTGCCAAGAGGACTTGAAAGCGGGGCAGAATTGCAGGAAACCAATTTCAGGAGGTAGACTGGAATTGCATTTAAAGCATAGGAAAAGAGGCAGAACGTCCACAATGATGCACTTGGCCAAAAAGGGCGTATGCGTTTTTTCCTGAATATATTCAGGAAAAAACGCATACGCCCTTTTTGGCCAACCAAGCAAGCTTGCAAAGGAAATCTGCACTACAATGAAGTCTCACTTCCCCCCGGTCAAAAGGGCCATCTGAAAAAAGTGTGAAATCCAGAAAGGCAGGACAGGCCATGGAGAACTGGGAGCCTTGTTATGCTGATGGGCGGGATGTCAATTGCCAACAGCCACTCGGGAGAAGTGTATGGTGTTTCCTGAAACATCTAAAAAACAAAGCAACAGAGCCTAGGGCACTTCCACTTATGGTCCTATAGCTTAGGGAAATTAAAATCAAAAAGACACAGCCACCCCAAAGGTTGGGACGGCTCTGTTTACAAGAACCTGGTTTACGGTACAAGTTCAATATCGCAGAAAGTGAAAAATGGATAAAGAAGTTGTGGTACTTACGTACAATGCAGTATCACTCAGCAATGAAATCTATGTCATCAGGCCCGTAGCAGCATAATGAGTGGATTCAGGTACGATGATTCTAACTGAAATAAGTCACACAGAAAAAGAAACATCATAAGATATCACTAATAGACGGAATGTAACCTTGGCTACACAGGAACTGAATTACAAAACAGAACAGGGTCTCAAATTTAGAAACCCAACTTATGCTTGCTTAAGGGGAAAGGTGAGTTGGGGTGCTGCATAAAACCAGAGATTGAAATGAGCACAGATAAAGTTCCTTAAGCAAAATATGGAATAGACAAGAGCTACTCCTTGCTCAACGAAATGGACTCAACACCCCATATTAAATGCCTAAGGGTGTACCTGACTAGGAAGTATCTTAAAACCTATGGATTGCTATGTCTCTGAAAGAGAATCAAGTGTGTGTACAGGGGCATAAACGCAGCAGTGATAGGATTGGAGAGGTTCGGTGAGCAAATGAAGACCCTTTGAAGTCATATTGCATGGTACCCATTCCACGGGTCTCAACTCTCCAGGTTTAAGGTATTCTTCCTTCAGCTAAAACATGCATGTGGAACCCAGAGTATGATCAACCGTGTGATCGGGAGACGTGTTCCAATATGTCTCAGTTTTCGTCCCCTGGTACTCGGGTGCAACATTCCAGACGCTTTACTAACACTCTCCCGACTTGGAGAGTCAGTGCCTTTAACCTCCTGTTTGGCCCAGTTTGCAATTTCTGCGGAAGATGAACAGGAATAGGGAGAACCAATGACAGACTAGCTGGAGGTGTCTGGACGGGCAAATTTAACTCTCATTTCCCACCAGGAAGAGGAATTAACCAAAGGCTCAGCGTGCCGTGCCGGAACCAGATTAGGGCCTGAAGCCATCCTGCGGGGTTGCGGCCAGCTCACGAGAAAGCGAGTTGAAGAAAGGAGCTCAGGGGCACTGTAATTCACAAACCTGCAGAGTTATAAATGACAGCTATCATCCAAAAATATACTGAAGTAAGGCTGCCAAGAGGACTTGAAAGCGGGGCAGAATTGCAGGAAACCGATTTCAGGAGGTAGACTGGAATTGCATTGAAAGCATAGGAAAAGAGGCAGAACGTCCACAATGATGCACTTGGCCAAAAAGGGCGTATGCGTTTTTTCCTGAATATATTCAGGAAAAAACGCATACGCCCTTTTTGGCCAACCAAGCAAGCTTGCAAAGGAAATCTGCACTACAATGAAGTCTCACTTCCCCCCGGTCAAAAGGGCCATCTGAAAAAAGTGTAAAATCCAGAAAGGCAGGACAGGCCATGGAGAACTGGGAGCCTTGTTATGCTGATGGACGGGATGTAAATTGCCAACAGCCACTCGGGAGAAGTGTATGGTGTTTCCTGAAACATCTAAAAAACAAAGCAACAGAGCCTAGGGCACTTCCACTTATGGTCCTATAGCTTAGGGAAATTAAAATCAAAAGACACAGCCACCCCAAAGGTTGGGACGGCTCTGTTTACAAGAACCTGGTTTACGGTACAAGTTCAATATCGCAGAAAGTGAAAAATGGATAAAGAAGTTGTGGTACTTACGTACAATGCAGTATCACTCAGCAATGAAATCTATGTCATCAGGCCCGTAGCAGCATAATGAGTGGATTCAGGTACGATGATTCTAACTGAAATAAGTCACACAGGAAAAGAAACATCATAAGATATCACTAATACACGGAATGTAAACTTGGCTACACAGGAACTGAATTACAAAACAGAACAGGGTCTCAAATTTAGAAAACCAACTTATGCTTGCTTAAGGGGAAAGGTGAGTTGGGGTGCTGCATAAAACCAGAGATTGAAATGAGCACAGATAAAGTTCCTTAAGCCAAATATGGAATAGACAAGAGCTACTCCTTGCTCAACGAAATGGATTCAACACCCCATATTAAACACCTAAGAATGTACCTGACTAGGAAGTATCTTAAAACCTATGGATTGCTATGTCTCCAAAAGAGAATGAAGCGTGTGTGCAGGGGCATAAACGCAGCAGTGATAGGATTGGAGAGGTTCGGTGAGCAAATGAAGACCCTTTGAAGTCATATTGCATGGTACCCATTCCACGGGTCTCAACTCTCCAGGTTTAAGGTATTCTTCCTTCAGCTAAAACATGCATGTGGAACCCAGAGTATGATCAACCTTGTGATCGGGAGACGTGTTCCAATATGTGTCAGTTTTCGTCCCCTGGTACTCGGGTGCAACATTCCAGACGCTTTACTAACACTCTCCCGGCTTGGAGAGTCAGTGCCTTTAACCTCCTGTTTGGCCCAGTTTGCAATTTCTGCGGAAGATGAACAGGAATAGGCAGAACCAATGACAGACTAGCTGGAGGTGTCTGGACGGGTAAATTTAACTCTCATTTCCCACCAGGAAGAGGAATTAACCAAAGGCTCAGCGTGCCGTGCCGGAACCAGATTAGGGCCTGAAGCCATCCTGCGGTGTTGTGGCCAGCTCACAAGAAAGCGACTTGAAGAAAGGAGCTCAGGGGCACTGTAATTCACAAACCTGCAGAGTTATAAATGACAGCTATCGTCCAAAAATATACTGAAGTAAGGCTGCCAAGAGGACTTGAAAGCGGGGCAGAATTGCAGGAAACCGATTTCAGGAGGTAGACTGGAATTGCATTTAAAGCATAGGAAAAGAGGCAGAACGTCCACAATGATGCACTTGGCCAAAAAGGGCGTATGCGTTTTTTCCTGAATATATTCAGGAAAAAACGCATACGCCCTTTTTGGCCAACCAAGCAAGCTTGCAAAGGAAATCTGCTCTACAGTGAAGTCTCACTTCCCCCCGGTCAAAAGGGCCATCTGAAAAAAGTGTAAAATCCAGAAAGGCAGGACAGGCCATGGAGAACTGGGAGCCTTGTTATGCTGATGGGCGGGATGTAAATTGCCAACAGCCACTCGGGAGAAGTGTATGGTGTTTCCTGAAACATCTAAAAAACAAAGCAACAGAGCCTAGGGCACTTCCACTTATGGTCCTATAGCTTAGGGAAATTAAAATCAAAAAGACACAGCCACCCCAAAGGTTGGGACGGCTCTGTTTACAAGAACCTGGTTTACGGTACAAGTTCAATATCGCAGAAAGTGAAAAATGGATAAAGAAGTTGTGGTACTTACGTACAATGCAATATCACTCAGCAATGAAATCTATGTCATCAGGCCCGTAGCAGCATAATGAGTGGATTCAGGTACGATGATTCTAACTGAAATAAGTCACACAGGAAAAGAAACATCATAAGATATCACTAATACACGGAATGTAAACTTGGCTACACAGGAACTGAATTACAAAACAGAACAGGGTCTCAAATTTAGAAACCCAACTTATGCTTGCTTAAGGGGAAAGGTGAGTTGGGGTGCTGCATAAAACCAGAGATTGAAATGAGCACAGATAAAGTTCCTTAAGCAAAATATGGAATAGACAAGAGCTACTCCTTGCTCAACGAAATGGACTCAACACCCCATATTAAATGCCTAAGGGTGTACCTGACTAGGAAGTATCTTAAAACCTATGGATTGCTATGTCTCTGAAAGAGAATCAAGTGTGTGTACAGGGGCATAAACGCAGCAGTGATAGGATTGGAGAGGTTCGGTGAGCAAATGAAGACCCTTTGAAGTCATATTGCATGGTACCCATTCCACGGGTCTCAACTCTCCAGGTTTAAGGTATTCTTCCTTCAGCTAAAACATGCATGTGGAACCCAGAGTATGATCAACCGTGTGATCGGGAGACGTGTTCCAATATGTCTCAGTTTTCGTTCCCTGGTACTCGGGTGCAACATTCCAGACGCTTTACTAACACTCTCCCGACTTGGAGAGTCAGTGCCTTTAACCTCCTGTTTGGCCCAGTTTGCAATTTCTGCGGAAGATGAACAGGAATAGGGAGAACCAATGACAGACTAGCTGGAGGTGTCTGGACGGGCAAATTTAACTCTCATTTCCCACCAGGAAGAGGAATTAACCAAAGGCTCAGCGTGCCGTGCCGGAACCAGATTAGGGCCTGAAGCCATCCTGCGGGGTTGCGGCCAGCTCACGAGAAAGCGAGTTGAAGAAAGGAGCTCAGGGGCACTGTAATTCACAAACCTGCAGAGTTATAAATGACAGCTATCATCCAAAAATATACTGAAGTAAGGCTGCCAAGAGGACTTGAAAGCAGGGCAGAATTGCAGGAAACCGATTTCAGGAGGTAGACTGGAATTGCATTGAAAGCATAGGAAAAGAGGCAGAACGTCCACAATGATGCACTTGGCCAAAAAGGGCGTATGCGTTTTTTCCTGAATATATTCAGGAAAAAACGCATACGCCCTTTTTGGCCAACCAAGCAAGCTTGCAAAGGAAATCTGCACTACAGTGAAGTCTCACTTCCCCCCGGTCAAAAGGGCCATCTGAAAAAAGTGTAAAATCCAGAAAGGCAGGACAGGCCATGGAGAACTGGGAGCCTTGTTATGCTGATGGGCGGGATGTAAATTGCCAACAGCCACTCGGGAGAAGTGTATGGTGTTTCCTGAAACATCTAAAAAACAAAGCAACAGAGCCTAGGGCACTTCCACTTATGGTCCTATAGCTTAGGGAAATTAAAATCAAAAGACACAGCCACCCCAAAGGTTGGGACGGCTCTGTTTACAAGAACCTGGTTTACGGTACAAGTTCAATATCGCAGAAAGTGAAAAATGGATAAAGAAGTTGTGGTACTTACGTACAATGCAGTATCACTCAGCAATGAAATCTATGTCATCAGGCCCGTAGCAGCATAATGAGTGGATTCAGGTACAATGATTCTAACTGAAATAAGTCACACAGAAAAAGAAACATCATAAGATATCACTAATACACGGAATGTAAACTTGGCTACACAGGAACTGAATTACAAAACAGAACAGGGTCTCAAATTTAGAAACCCAACTTATGCTTGCTTAAGGGGAAAGGTGAGTTGGGGTGCTGCATAAAACCAGAGATTGAAATGAGCACAGATAAAGTTCCTTAAGCCAAATATGGAATAGACAAGAGCTACTCCTTGCTCAACGAAATGGACTCAACACCCCATATTAAATGCCTAAGAGTGTACCTGACTAGGAAGTATCTTAAAACCTATGGATTGCTATGTCTCTGAAAGAGAATCAAGTGTGTGTACAGGGGCATAAACGCAGCAGTGATAGGATTGGAGAGGTTCGGTGAGCAAATGAAGACCCTTTGAAGTCATATTGCATGGTACCCATTCCACGGGTCTCAACTCTCCAGGTTTAAGGTATTCTTCCTTCAGCTAAAACATGCATGTGGAACCCAGAGTATGATCAACCGTGTGATCGGGAGACGTGTTCCAATATGTCTCAGTTTTCGTCCCCTGGTACTCGGGTGCAACATTCCAGACGCTTTACTAACACTCTCCCGACTTGGAGAGTCAGTGCCTTTAACCTCCTGTTTGGCCCAGTTTGCAATTTCTGCGGAAGATGAACAGGAATAGGGAGAACCAATGAGAGACTAGCTGGAGGTGTCTGGACGGGCAAATTTAACTCTCATTTCCCACCAGGAAGAGGAATTAACCAAAGGCTCAGCGTGCCGTGCCGGAACCAGATTAGGGCCTGAAGCCATCCTGCGGTGTTGCGGCCAGCTCACGAGAAAGCGAGTTGAAGAAAGGAGCTCAGGGGCACTGTAATTCACAAACCTGCAGAGTTATAAATGACAGCTATCGTCCAAAAATATACTGAAGTAAGGCTGCCAAGAGGACTTGAAAGCGGGGCAGAATTGCAGGAAACCGATTTCAGGAGGTAGACTGGAATTGCATTTAAAGCATAGGAAAAGAGGCAGAACGTCCACAATGATGCACTTGGCCAAAAAGGGCGTATGCGTTTTTTCCTGAATATACTCAGGAAAAAACGCATACGCCCTTTTTGGCCAACCAAGCAAGCTTGCAAAGGAAATCTGCACTACAATGAAGTCTCACTTCCCCCTGGTCAAAAGGGCCATCTGAAAAAAGTGTAAAATCCAGAAAGGCAGGACAGGCCATGGAGAACTGGGAGCCTTGTTATGCTGATGGGCGGGATGTAAATTGCCAACAGCCACTCGGGAGAAGTGTATGGTGTTTCCTGAAACATCTAAAAAACAAAGCAACAGAGCCTAGGGCACTTCCACTTATGGTCCTATAGCTTAGGGAAATTAAAATCAAAAAGATAGAGCCACCCCAAAGGTTGGGACGGCTCTGTTTACAAGAACCTGGTTTACGGTACAAGTTCAATATCGCAGAAAGTGAAAAATGGATAAAGAAGTTGTGGTACTTACGTACAATGCAATATCACTCAGCAATGAAATCTATGTCATCAGGCCCGTAGCAGCATAATGAGTGGATTCAGGTACGATGATTCTAACTGAAATAAGTCACACAGAAAAAGAAACATCATAAGATATCACTAATACACGGAATGTAACCTTGGCTACACAGGAACTGAATTACAAAACAGAACAGGGTCTCAAATTTAGAAAACCAACTTATGCTTGCTTAAGGGGAAAGGTGAGTTGGGGTGCTGCATAAAACCAGAGATTGAAATGAGCACAGATAAAGTTCCTTAAGCCAAATATGGAATAGACAAGAGCTACTCCTTGCTCAACGAAATGGATTCAACACCCCATATTAAACACCTAAGAATGTACCTGACTAGGAAGTATCTTAAAACCTATGGATTGCTATGTCTCCAAAAGAGAATGAAGCGTGTGTGCAGGGGCATAAACGCAGCAGTGATAGGATTGGAGAGGTTCGGTGAGCAAATGAAGACCCTTTGAAGTCATATTGCATGGTACCCATTCCACGGGTCTCAACTCTCCAGGTTTAAGGTATTCTTCCTTCAGCTAAAACATGCATGTGGAACCCAGAGTATGATCAACCTTGTGATCGGGAGACGTGTTCCAATATGTGTCAGTTTTCGTCCCCTGGTACTCGGGTGCAACATTCCAGACGCTTTACTAACACTCTCCCGGCTTGGAGAGTCAGTGCCTTTAACCTCCTGTTTGGCCCAGTTTGCAATTTCTGCGGAAGATGAACAGGAATAGGCAGAACCAATGACAGACTAGCTGGAGGTGTCTGGACGGGCAAATTTAACTCTCATTTCGCACCAGGAAGAGGAATTAACCAAAGGCTCAGCGTGCCGTGCCGTAACCAGATTAGGGCCTGAAGCCATCCTGCGGTGTTGCGGCCAGCTCACGAGAAAGCGAGTTGAAGAAAGGAGCTCAGGGGCACTGTAATTCACAAACCTGCAGAGTTATAAATGACAGCTATCGTCCAAAAATATACTGAAGTAAGGCTGCCAAGAGGACTTGAAAGCGGGGCAGAATTGCAGGAAACCGATTTCAGGAGGTAGACTGGAATTGCATTTAAAGCATAGGAAAAGAGGCAGAACGTCCACAATGATGCACTTGGCCAAAAAGGGCGTATGCGTTTTTTCCTGAATATATTCAGGAAAAAACGCATACGCCCTTTTTGGCCAACCAAGCAAGCTTGCAAAGGAAATCTGCACTACAATGAAGTCTCACTTCCCCCCGGTCAAAAGGGCCATCTGAAAAAAGTGTAAAATCCAGAAAGGCAGGACAGGCCATGGAGAACTGGGAGCCTTGTTATGCTGATGGGCGGGATGTAAATTGCCAACAGCCACTGGGGAGAAGTGTATGGTGTTTCCTGAAACATCTAAAAAACAAAGCCACAGAGCCTAGGGCACTTCCACTTATTGTCCTATAGCTTAGTTAATTTAAAATCAAAAAGACACAGCCACCCCAAAGGTTGGGACGGTTCTTTTTACTGGAATCTCTTCTACGGCACAAGTTAAATATCCCAGAGAGCAAATAATGGATAAAGATGTTGCGGTACTTATGTACAACAGAATACCACTCAGCAATGAAATCTATGTCACCAGGCCCGTACCAGCATAATGAGTGGATTGAGGCACGATGATTCTAACTGAAATAAGTCACACAAAAAAAGAAACATTGTAAGGTATCACTAATACACGGAATGTGAACTTGGCTACACATGAACTGAATTACAAAACAGAACAGGGTCTCAAGTTTAGAAAACTAACTTATGCTTGCTTAAGGGGGAAGGTGAGTTGGGGTGCTGCATAAACCAGAGTTTGAAATTAACACAGATACCGTTCCATAAGCCAAATATGGAATAGACAAGACCTACCCCTTGCTCAACGAAATGGATTCAACAATGAGGTATCACCTCACACCTGGTAGAATAGGCATCATAGAAAATCTACAAGCAAAAAATGCTGGAAAGGGTGTGGAGAAAAGGAACCCTCTTCCACTATTGTTGGGAATATAAATTGATACAGTCACTATGGAGAACAAGATGGAATTTCTTAAGAAACTAACAATAGAATTCCATATGATACAGCAATCCCAGTACTGGACATATACCCAGACAAAACCATAAATCAAAAAGAGACATTCACCGCAATGTTCATTGCATCACTATTTACAATATCGAGGTAATGGAAGCAACCTAAATGCCCACAGACAGACGAATGCATAAAGCCGTGGTACGTATATAAAATGGAATATTACTAAGCCATGAAAAGGAATGAAATTGGGTCATTTGTAGAGACGTCGATGCATCTAGAGACTGTCATACAGAGTGAAGTAAGTCAGAAAGAGAAAAACAAATCTTGTATATTCATGCATATATGTGGAACCTAGAAAACCTGTACAGATTAACCATTTTGCAAGGCATAAATAGAGCAACAGATGTAGACAACAAACGTATGGACAACAAGGGGGGAAAGCTGTTGGGGGGGGTGGTGGGAGGAGTTGAGAGACTGGGATTGGCATGTATACATTTATATGTATAAAATAGATAGCCAATAAGAACCTGCTGTATAAAAATATAAAATAAAATTCAAAATTAAAAAGAAATAAAATTTAAACAATAGAAAAAACAATTATTCCCTTCACATACATGTATTTATATGAATAAATTATTTCCATGCTTATATCTATAAATACAAAAAAGAGGAATAAAATCTACCTTGAACCCAAAACGAAAAAGAGAAAAAAAACACAGAACCCACCAGTTCCACAGAGGAAAACCGTATCAGGGCACTTGCTCCAGTTGTAAACAATTCTGAAGTTGGTCAGTGGTGGGGAATCGTCTCCCATTCAGCCAGCAGCCCCCACGCAACAAGCGTCCTCATTGCAAAGCTGGGGACCGTGCCGAGGCATCTGTGAGTAAACGTGAGCTGAGCCCCAGGCCAGTTGCTGCTGAACTATTCCCACGCATCCCAGGTAAAACACCTGAATATATACAAGGACTTGAAAGCCTAGAGGGAGGGCCATAGAGCCACACGAGTGACAGCATGCCGGCCGACTTGGTGCCTGCAGGCCAGCCAGGATGGTCCTGGCCCTGGGTGCTCTTCTGGAAGATTTCCATTTCCCTGCCTGAGATACCCGTCCTGTCCCTGCCCCCACTGTTTTTTTCCTTCCTCACCTCTGCCCAGGGAGAAATTCCAGCAGCAGGTATGGGTGACACATCTTCTTCTTTAGCAGGTGGCAGCCTGGCAACTGCTGCAGAAAGTCCAGCAGAGCCCCACTCACACTGGGCCACCCACAAAGCCGTGGCCTCTCACTCCCTCCCACCAGCCCAGCCCCGAGACTGCTGACAGGGCAGAGAAAATGGCGTCAGGCACGGCTGCAGGGGCTCTTGCTGCCTGGAGTGGTATTTATAGTGATCTCAACCCAGGCACACCTGGGGAGGGCTGGCCGGCACGGTAAGGCTGCCCAGGTCAGCCAATCATCACCCCTCAGGGGCTCACAGTTGCAGAAAATGGAACTTGCTGAACCGGCCAGGTCCAAGGAACAGGTGTGGGCTCCTGAGAGTCAGGATAGACAAGGGGCTGCAGCTTTGGCTTGTTTTCTAATCATTTTATCTGGCCCATGAGTGGGAGACAACTTCAAGAAAACCCTCTCCTAATGAGAGGAACCCAGGAGTCAGGGAGAGGAGGGGTGGGTGGTGGTTGGAGACAGAGGCCTGGTGCCCCGGGTGCAGTGGAAGTCTCTGGAAGACCAGGTGGAGGGAGGCCTCACGGAGTGATGCCCAGGGTCACAGACCTGTCGCAGCTGCTGTTTGTTAGTTCAAGTCCTGCTCTGAGGTGCTCTGTGTCAGCTCTGAGCGACAGGTGAGCTGGGGGTGCTCTGCAATGAGGGCTATGTGCACGGTTCCTGTGTGCCCAGCCCTGCCACGGTACCTGCAAGGGTAGCTCTGTATCCTGGGAGGGGCCTGACCACGAGAGCCCTGTGGGCTGGGGTGGGGGTGGGGTACCTGCCCAGGTGAGCTCCATATTCTGGGATTGGTCTGACCACGAGAGCCCCATGGGCTGCTGGGGACCTGGTAAAGGATGTCAGGACAGTCAGTGAAGCCACCGAGGATATACCTCCAGTTGCTCCTAATTCCTACACCCTGCTGGTCATTCTACCAACCACCAGGACATGGTATTCTGTATTAGTCTTCAATGATGCCTTCTTTTGTATTCCATTAGTCCCAGAGTCACAAGAAATTTTGGCTTGTGAGTGGCAGGACTCAACATACAACTAAAACAATACTTCCGGGCCGTCTGGCCCCAAGGGTGCAAAAATTCCCACACCATCTTTGGGGAAAGCTTAGCTAAAGACCTAAAAGTTCTACCTCTGGAAAAGGAAACCCTCCTTCAATATGCAGACGACATTCTGATCGCCAGCCCTACTAAGGAGGCCTCTGAACTACCAAGCCAATAAAGGATAGAAGTTGTCCAAGAAAAAGCTCAAATATCACAGACTGCCGTGACCTGCCTGGGCTTCATTCTCACAGAAGGTTGGAGAAGTCCATCCCAGGAAAGGGAAGAAACCATTTTCAGCCTTACCCCTTTCTAAAACTAGAAGACAGCTTAGGGGTTCCTGGGGAGGCCAGGGTTTGCTGCTTCTGGATCCCTAACTACAGTCTACTAGCTGGGCCTCTATATGAAACACTGAAAGGAAAAGATGATGATCCTTTTGAATAGAATCCAGAAGTGGCCTTTCAAGAATGGAAAGAGCAGTCAATTCAGACCCTTGCCCTGGAACTCCCTAATTTAGCTAAACCCTTTGACCTTTACATTCCCGGTGAAAGGTGAATCGCCATTGGAGAATTAGTGCAAAACCTGGGACCACTTGAAATGGAACAATGCAAGAATGCCATCCAGGTAGGATAAACTATGGTCACCAAGGGGCTTGGCCCACTGCCACATCTGGCCAAGATACTGGCGGTATCTAAAACCCTGGAAATCAGCAGCCCAAAAGGCCACCTCCCTCCTAAGGGAAAAGGACCCCACGTGGTGATCCTAACCACCAACCATGCCCTGAAGTTGCAGGGTTCGCTCCGTGGGCACACCGACCTCGAGTGAGGAGGCCCTCCAACTCCAACATCCAGAGAGATAACCGGGGGCAACAGGGCACCATGACGACTCGTGTGAACATCACTTGACCTGGAGTTTCTCTCATAAAACAACAAGAGTGTGTCCCAAAAGAGTAGACTACTGCTTGCCGGACTTACTGCACCCAGAGGGGAGCTAATAATCTTGGCGGGGGAACCGTATATCACACTGTCACCATAGAAAAGCCTACAGACACCGTGATGATGGTGGCCAGTAAGACCGGCTGGACTCTTGTTTACTTCAAAAGGCTGTTGACTCAGTGGCCATCATGGTCCTTGATCACCACTGACCCTGGACTGTCTGGGAGTTGAGCGGGCAGGGCTCTGACACCTGGTGCTGTTTGTACGTTAATTCAGGGGCCTAATTGAAGAAAGCGCAGACTACTGGTCAGAGCATCTAGGCTGGCAGAAACGGTCGGCCTAAGGTGGCCGAACAAATGTGGGGCGGGGTGAAACCGGCCCCCACAGCGTCTCTGCACATCTCTTTCCTGGACCCTTAAAGGTCATTAGAATCTATAACACTTCCAATGCTGGTGCTCAGGTGGACGAGCAGGGAGGCAGGGGGCCTGGGGACAATCAACGTCACCTGGAGGCTGCTGGGGAGAAGCTCTGACCCTCGCCCCAGGGTATGAGGGCTCCCAACTCAGCACTCAGCAGTTACAGAAGAAGGGTCTGCACCCTCAGCACTCCAAGAATGAGGAACGGGACAAAAGGCAGAGGGGGGGTTTGTCCCCAGCAAAGCCCATTAAAAATCCCTGGGAGATAAAAATAGAATCTGGGCAATAAAGTCAAGTCTAACCTTTTTTATCCTTTGTGCTTTGTCTAATTTCACGTGCTCCTAGGGTCCCGCATGCAGAGGTTCCACACCCGGCACTTCAGACCAGATTTCCTAGTGCAGAATGGCTGGGTCGACACCTCAGCTCCTGGGGCCCAGTGCAGACTCCGCGATATAGAGCCTGAGCTACAGCCAACCCGGCCCTCGAGAGCTCCGCCCCATCCCTCCCACTGACTCTGACAGGATCTCTACACAGCAGCCCAGCCCACAGCCCACGGGGTAGTACATGCTCTCACCTCTCCATTCTCTGATCAAAATATAAAGTTTCCTTTGCTTGTGAACCAAACTCAGTCTCGATCTGTTGGCCCCAATGACACTGGGCAGGGGGACACTTGTTGGGGTCCACTCTGGAGGATCAGTAACAGAAATTGAGACTATTGTAACCTCAATGAACAGATGTGTGAGCCAAAGTGTAGTTAACATAGAACAGTGTATAAGGCTCGGGTAAAATAAGATGTTTCTAACACTTCCATTGGATATTTCCATCACTTTATTATAAGCAAGTTCAGTGAAAAGGTTTGTCTTATTTGTCAGCTCAATATTAGAGAAATGAAGTGATTTCTTTCCAAGGATGTACATCTAATAATCTTGGTTAAACCTTCAATCTTGTTTTAAATGCTTTTCCATTGAAAATGATACCTCTCTTTCAGCTCCCCCATTTCTGAGAAGTATAAAATCTTATAATTTATTATTACCAAAGGGGAAAGGTGGGAGGAGGGATAAATTAACAGTTTGGGATTAACACATACACACTGCTATGTATAAAATAGATCATCAACAAGGAACTACTGTATAGCACAGGGAACTACACTCAACATTTTGCAATAACCTATAAGGGGAAATAATCTGAAAAAGAATAGATATTTTTATTGACATCATCTATCAATGACAGTTAAAGTGTAACCTAAGGGAAGCTGGTGGTGAGTGCTTCTGACCCTGAAGACTTCAATCATCTAAAGTTTGGACTCTGCCTACTTCCCAAGGCCCTTAATGAACATATGTGTAGCCGTAGCTTAAAAAATTCCCCAGTTTGGGTTTCGGGGAGACACTGATTTTGAAAAAGCCCTGGTGTTCTCCTTACATGAATGGGACTCTTCCTACTGCTAAAACATGTCTGTCACACCCAGAGGATGGTATACCGTCTGATCGGGAAGAGTTTGGAAAAGGCATCTCATCTCCTCATCTCCTGGTGCTCGGGTTCACCCCTCCAGCGTCTTTACTAACAGTCTCCCCACTTGGAGATGTCAGCACTGTCAACATCCTGTTGCGTACAGTTTGGAATTTGTCCAGAGGATGAAGCGGAAGGATGAGGAACAATGAGAGACAAGTCCTACGTGTTCAGACAGGCACATGTCACTCTAATTTCCAATCAGGAAGACGAATTGACCAAAGGCTAGGGTTGCCCATGGAAACAGTATAGGGCTTGAGGAAATCCCGCTGCTTTGTGGCCAGTTCCCATAAACACAAGTTGAACAATAGAACTCAGGGGCAGTAAAATTCACAAAACTGCAGAGTTGAAAATATCCATCACTGAAAAATGTCTTGAGGAAAGTCAGAGAAAAGGACTTGTAAGCAAGGGAGAATGGCAGGAAAGGGATTTGAGGAGGTAGAAAGGACTCGCCATTAAGCACAAGAAAAGGAGCTGAACATTGCCAACATTGCAGTTGGCCAAAAAGGGTGTATGCATTTTTTTGTGTATATATTCAAGAAAAGAGCGTAAACCTTTTTAGCCAACCAAACAGGTGGGCACTGGAAGTCAATACTACAAAAGACATCACTTCGCATCAGTCAGAAGAGCCATCCTCATAAAGCGTAAACAACAGAAATGCAGGACAGGGCAAGGAGAAGAGGGAGCCCTGTGAGACTTATAGTGGAAATGTATATTGCCAACGGCCATTCTGGAGAAGTGTATTGTGTCTACTAAAGCATCTAAACAATGAGCTACAGAGCATAGGGCACTTGCACTCATGGGCGTATATCTTGGGAAAAACAAAAATCGAGAGGACACAGGCACCCCAATGTTTACCCCCTCTCTGTTTAAAAGATCCTCGACTAGGATATAACTTAAATGTCTCTGGAGGGAAAAAATGGATAGAGATGTGGTACTTAGGTAGAGTGGAATATTATTCAGCCTGGAAATCAATGAAATATGGCCAGCTGTAACAACTCCGGAGGAGTTACGTATGATCATTCTAAGTGACAGAATTCAAAAAGAAGAAGACACATATCATAAGATATCACTTAAAGGTGGAATCCAAAATGGCTACACATGAAATAAATTACAAAACAAAAACATAGTCAAATATGTAGAAAACACGCATAAGGCTGCTAAACGGGAAAGGTGGGGAGGGGTGAGGCATCATCCAGGAGGTTGAAATTAGCAAAGATACCATTCCAAATACCAAACTGATAATCAACAAGGCCTACACGGTAGCTAAAAGAACTGCACTCAGCACACTCAAGTCACCAGAAAAGAATATATACGACTGGTAAGAATCTGAAAAAGAATTTATTGATGTCTCTCTGTACGTGAATCAAGTGGATGTACAGCAGCAAGAAACAGAGCTTTGAAAATCAGCTGTAACCAATATAGTAATAAATTGAAAAAAATAAACGACAGAGAGACAGAGAAAACCTCTTACAACTTTTCCTCAGGGACGGTGATGCAACATGGATTGAACACATCTAGACCCACAGCAGGATGAGACATAAGGCTGGAAACTGTTTGCGCTAAGAGAAATGTGAGGTTGGGTGAGGAAATGCACACCCTTTAAAGTAATACTACCTGGTACCCATTCAATGGGTCCCAAATCTGCAGGTTCAAGGGATCTTCCTACAGCTAAAACATGCATGGAAAACCCAGAGGACTGTACACCATGTGATCGGGAGATGTGTCTAAAATGCACCTCATTTATCCTCTCCTGGTGCTCCTGTTCACCATTCCAGCCACGTTACTTAGAAGCTCCCCACTTGGAGAATCAGCACATTTAAACTTCTGTTTCACACATTTTGCAAATTGTGAGGAGGATGAACGGAAAGAGGGGGAACCAATGAGAGAAGAGTTGTAGGGGTTTGGACGGGCACATATCACTCTAATTTCCCATTAAGAATAAGAATTTAAAAAAGGCTCAGCCTGCCTCGCCGGAGCCAAAATAGGGCCTGAAGCAATCCTGCGCGTTTGAGGCCAGCTCACAAAAGAGCAACTTAAAACATGGAGCTCAGGGTCACTGCAATTCACAAACCTGCAGAGTTATAAATGAAAACTAACGTCCAAAAATATGTTGAGGTAAGGCAAAGAAGAGGATCTGAATGCAAGACAGAATTGCAAGAAACAGATTTCAAGAGATAGATTGGACTCGTCTTTAACGCACATGAAAAGCGGCAGAATTTCGACAATGATGCAGTTGGCCCAAAAGGGCGTATGCGATTTTTCCTGATTATATCCAGGAAAAAACGCATACGCACTTTATGGGCAACGAAGCAAGCAAGCAATGCAAATGTGCACAACAAAGAAGTCTCATTTCCCACCGGTCAAAAGGGCCATCCTAAAAAATTGTAAAAACCAGAAATGCAGGACAGGCCATGGAGAACAGGGAGCCTTTATACGCTGATGGGCAGTGTGTGAACTGCCGAGAGCCACTCTGGAGAAGTGTATGGTGGTTCCTAAATCATCTAAAAACAGAGCTACAGAGCATAGGACACTTCCAATCATGGGAGTATATCTAGGGAAGTCTAAAAATCAACAGGACACAAGCACACCACAGTTTAGGGCTACTCTGTTTACAAGAACCTCAACTTCAGTACACCTTAAATATCCCAGGAAAGAGAACAATGGATAAAGAAGATGTGGTACTTATGTACAATGGAATATCTCTTCACCATGAAATCAATGTAATAAGGCTAGTAGAAGGATAAAGAGTGGATTTAGGTCCGATAATACTACTTGAAATAAGTCAAACAGAAAAAGAAACATATCATAAGATATCACTTATAGAGGGAGGGTAAATATGGCTGCACAAGAAATGAATTACAGAACAGAACAGTGTCTCACATTTAGAAAACACACTTATGTCAGCTTAAGGGGAAAGGAGAGGTGGGGTGATGCATAAAACCAGAGTTTGAAATTAGCACAGATACCGTTCAAGAAACCAAATAGGTATTAGACAAGATCTACACCTTGCTCAATGAACTGGCCTCAACACACCCTATACACCGCAGAGAAATATATCTGAGTAATAAGAATCTTAAAACCCATGTATTGATATATCTCCATAAGGGAATCAAGTGTGTGCAGAGCGGCACAAACACAGCAGTGAAAATGAGCTAAACCCCATTATAGAAATAAATTTTAAAAACAAAACGCAGAAACAATGAAAGAGAGAAAAATTCTTACAAAATTCGCTCAGGGGCTGTGACGCAACCTGGATTGACCACATATAAACCCACAGCTGGATAAGACATAAGGCTGGACACTTGGGGCTGAGAGGATTGGTGAGCTTCGGTGAGCAACTGCCGAAAGTTTAATGCAATACTTCATGCTACTCATTCCAAGGGTCCCAACACTCCAGGTTGAAGGGAATCTTCCTACAGCTAAACCATGCTTGGGAAACCCAGCGACTGGTATACCATATGATCGGGAAAGGTTTCTAAAACGCACCGCATTTTTCCTCTCCTGGGGCTCCGGATCGACATTCCAGCCGCTTTACTAACAACATCCCCACATGGAGAGTCAATGCCTTTAAGTTCTGGTATCGCACAGTCTTCAGTTAGTGCGGAGGATGAATGGGAATAGGGGGAACCAGTGAGAAACTAGCTGTAGCGGTTTCAATGGGCACATGTCACTCTAATTTCACATCAGTAAGAAGAATGAACCAAAGGCACAGCAAGGTGCCCCAGAAGAAGAATAGGGCTTCAAGGAATCCTGTGGTTATGGGGCAAGATCACAAAACTAAGAGCTGAAAAATGGAGCTAAGGGCCACTGCAATTCAAAAACCTGACTTGCCCAAAAAGGGCGTATGTGTTTTTTCCTGAATATATTCAGGAAAAAACGCATACGCCCTTTTTGGCCAACCAAGCAAGCTTGCAAAGGAAATCTGCACTACAATGAAGTCTCAATTCCCCCTGGTCAAAAGGGCCATCTGAAAAAAGTGTAAAATCCATAAAGGCATGACAGGCCATGGAGAACTGGGAGCCATCTTATGCTGATGGGCAGGATGTAAATTGCCAACAGCCACTCTGGAGAAGTGTTTGGTGTTTCCTGAAACATCTAAAAAACAAAGCAACAGAGCCTAGGGCACTTCCACTTATGGTACTATAGTTTAGGGCAATTAAAATCAAAAAGACACAGCCACCCCAAAGTTTGGGATGGCTCTGTTTACAAGAACCTCATATACGGTACAAGTTCAATATCGCAGAAAGTGAAAAATGGATAAAGAAGTTGTGGTACTTACGTACAATGCAATATCACTCAGCAATGAAATCTATGTCATCAGGCCCGTAGCAGCATAATGAGTGGACTAAGTACGATGAATCTAACTGAAATAAGTCACACAGAAAAAGAAACATCATAAGGTATCACTAATACACGGAATGTAAACTTGGCTACACAGGAACTGAATTGCAAAACAGAACAGGGTCTCAAATTTAGAAAACCAACTTATGCTTGCTTAAGGGGAAAGGTGAGTTGGGGTGCTGCATAAAACCAGAGATTGAAATGAGCACAGATAAAGTTCCTTAAGCCAAATATGGAATAGACAAGAGCTACTCCTTGCTCAACGAAATGGACTCAACACCCCATATTCAACGCCTAGGAATATACCTGACTAGTAAGAATCATAAAACCTATGGATTTATATATCTCTGTAAGAGAATCAAGAGTGTGTACAGCGGCATTAAAGCAGTGAAAATCAGGTAAACCCCATAATAAAAATAAATTTCTTAAACAAAACACAATGACAGTGAAATAGAGAGAAATACTTAAGTAATCATTCAAGGCTTCTGATGCAACCTGCATTTACCACATCTACACCCAGAGCTGGGTGACACATAAGGCTGGACACTTGGGGCTCATAAGATTGGTGAGGTTCGGTGAGCAAATGAAGACCTTTGAAGTCATATTGCATGGTACCCATTCCACGGGTCTCAACTCTCCAGGTTTAAGGGATACTTCCTTCAGCTAAAACATGCATGTGGAAACCAGAGAATGATCAACAGTGTGATCGGGAGACGTGTTCCAATATGTGTCAGTTTTCGTCCCCTGGTACTCGGGTGCAACATGCCAGACGCTTTACTAACACTCTCCCGACTTGGAGAGTCAGTGCCTTTAACCTCCTGTTTGGCCCAGTTTGCAATTTCTGCGGAAGATGAACAGGAATAGGGAGAACCAATGACAGACTAGCTGGAGGTATCTGGACGGGCAAATTTAACTCTCATTTCCCACCAGGAAGAGGAATTAACCAAAGGCTCAGCGTGCCGTGCCGGAACCAGATTAGAGCCTGAAGCCATCCTGCGGTGTTGCGGCCAGCTCACGAGAAAGCGAGTTGAAGAAAGGAGCTCAGGGGCACTGTAATTCACAAACTTGCAGAGTTATAAATGACAGCTATCGTCCAAAAATATACTGAAGTAAGGCTGCCAAGAGGACTTGAAAGCGGGGCAGAATTGCAGGAAACCGATTTCAGGAGGTAGACTGGAATTGCATTTAAAGCATAGGAAAAGAGGCAGAACGTCCACAATGATGCACTTGGCCAAAAAGGGCGTATGCGTTTTTTCCTGAATATATTCAGGAAAAAACGCATACGCCCTTTTTGGCCAACCAAGCAAGCTTGCAAAGGAAATCTGCACTACAATGAAGTCTCACTTCCCCCCGGTCAAAAGGGCCATCTGAAAAAAGTGTAAAATCCAGAAAGGCAGGACAGGCCATGGAGAACTGGGAGCCTTGCTATGCTGATGGGTGGGATGTAAATTGCCAACAGCCACTCGGGAGAAGTGTATGGTGTTTCCTGAAACATCTAAAACACAAAGCAACAGAGCCTAGGGCACTTCCACTTATGATCCTATAGCTTAGGGAAATTAAAATCAAAAAGACACAGCCACCCCAAAGGTTGGGACGGCTCTGTT
The DNA here is from genome assembly GCF_949774975.1 of Lagenorhynchus albirostris. Classification (NCBI taxonomy): domain Eukaryota; kingdom Metazoa; phylum Chordata; class Mammalia; order Artiodactyla; family Delphinidae; genus Lagenorhynchus; species Lagenorhynchus albirostris. The sequence continues at coordinate 119,235 of NW_026783590.1, read as the reverse complement.
TACAAGAACCTGGTTTACGGTACAAGTTCAATATCGCAGAAAGTGAAAAATGGATAAAGAAGTTGTGGTACTTACGTACAATGCAATATCACTCAGCAATGAAATCTATGTCATCAGGCCCATAGCAGCATAATGAGTGGATTCAGGTTCGATGACTCTAACTGAAATAAGTCTCACAGAAAAAGAAACATCATAAGATATCACTAATACACGGAATGTAAACTTGGCTACACAGGAACTGAATTGCAAAACAGAACAGGGTCTCAAATTTAGAAAACCAACTTATGCTTGCTTAAAGGGAAAGGTGAGTTGGGGTGCTGCATAAAACCAGAGATTGAAATGAGCACAGATAAAGTTCCTTAAGCCAAGTATGGAATAGACAAGAGCTACTCCTTGCTCAAGGAAATGGACTCAACACCCCATATTAAACACCTAAGAATGTACCTAACTAGGAAGTATCTTAAAACCAATGGATTGCTATGTCTCCGAAAGAGAATCAAGCGAGTGTACAGGGGCATAAACGCAGCAGTGATAGGACTGGAGAGGTTCGGTGAGCAAATGAAGACCCTTTGAAATCATATTGCATGGTACCCATTCCACGGGTCTCAACTCTCCAGGTTTCAGGTATTCTTCCTCAGGTAAAACATGCATGTGGAACCCAGAGTATGATCAACCGTGTGATCGGGAGACGTGTTCCAATATGTGTCAGTTTCTATCCCCTAGTACTCGGGTGCAACATTCCAGACGCTTTACTAACACTCTCCCAACTTGGAGAGTCAGTGCCTTTAACCTTCTGTTTGGCCCAGTTTGCAATTTCTGCGGAAGATGAACAGGAATAGGGAGAACCATTGAGAGACTAGCTGGAGGTGTCTGGACGGGCAAATTTAACTCTCATTTCCCACCAGGAAGAGGAATTAACCAAAGGCTCAGCGTGCCGTGCCTTAACCACATTAGGGCCGGAAGCCATCCTGCGGTGTTGCGGCCAGCTCACAAGAAAGCGAGTTGAAGAAAGGAGCTCAGGGGCACTGTAATTCACAAACCTGCAGAGTTATAAATGACAGCTATCGTCCAAAAATATACTGAAGTAAGGCTGCCAAGAGGACTTGAAAGCGGGGCAGAATTGCAAGAAACCGATTTCAGGAGGTAGACTGGATTTGCATTTAAAGCATAGGAAAAGACGCAGAACGTCCACAATGATGCACTTGGCCAAAAAGGCCGTATGGTTTTTTCCTGAATATATTCAGGAAAAAACGCATACGCCCTTTTTGGCCAACCAAGCAAGCTTGAAAAGAAAATCTGCACTACAATGAAGTCTCACTTTCCCCCGGTCAAAAGGGCCATCTGAAAAAAGTGTGAAATCCAGAAAGGCAGGACAGGCCATGGAGAACTGGGAGCCTTGTTATGCTGATGGGCGGGATGTAAATTGCCAACAGCCACTCGGGAGAAGTGTATGGTGTTTCCTGAAACATCTAAAAAACAAAGCAACAGAGCCTAGGGCACTTCCACTTATGGTCCTATAGCTTAGGGAAATTAAAATCAAAAGACACAGCCACCCCAAAGGTTGGGACGGCTCTGTTTACAAGAACCTGGTTTACGGTACAAGTTCAATATCGCAGAAAGTGAAAAATGGATAAAGAAGTTGTGGTACTTACGTACAATGCAGTATCACTCAGCAATGAAATCTATGTCATCAGGCCCGTAGCAGCATAATGAGTGGATTCAGGTACGATGATTCTAACTGAAATAAGTCACACAGGAAAAGAAACATCATAAGATATCACTAATACACGGAATGTAAACTTGGCTACACAGGAACTGAATTACAAAACAGAACAGGGTCTCAAATTTAGAAACCCAACTTATGCTTGCTTAAGGGGAAAGGTGAGTTGGGGTGCTGCATAAAACCAGAGATTGAAATGAGCACAGATAAAGTTCCTTAAGCCAAATATGGAATAGACAAGAGCTACTCCTTGCTCAACGAAATGGACTCAACACCCCATATTAAATGCCTAAGAGTGTACCTGACTAGGAAGTATCTTAAAACCTATGGATTGCTATGTCTCTGAAAGAGAATCAAGTGTGTGTACAGGGGCATAAACGCAGCAGTGATAGGATTGGAGAGGTTCGGTGAGCAAATGAAGACCCTTTGAAGTCATATTGCATGGTACCCATTCCACGGGTCTCAACTCTCCAGGTTTAAGGTATTCTTCCTTCAGCTAAAACATGCATGTGGAACCCAGAGTATGATCAACCGTGTGATCGGGAGACGTGTTCCAATATGTCTCAGTTTTCGTCCCCTGGTACTCGGGTGCAACATTCCAGACGCTTTACTAACACTCTCCCGACTTGGAGAGTCAGTGCCTTTAACCTCCTGTTTGGCCCAGTTTGCAATTTCTGCGGAAGATGAACAGGAATAGGGAGAACCAATGACAGACTAGCTGGAGGTGTGTGGACGGGCAAATTTAACTCTCATTTCCCACCAGGAAGAGGAATTAACCAAAGGCTCAGCGTGCCGTGCCGGAACCAGATTAGGGCCTGAAGCCATCCTGCGGGGTTGCGGCCAGCTCACGAGAAAGCGAGTTGAAGAAAGGAGCTCAGGGGCACTGTAATTCACAAACCTGCAGAGTTATAAATGACAGCTATCGTCCAAAAATATACTGAAGTAAGGCTGCCAAGAGGACTTGAAAGCGGGGCAGAATTGCAGGAAACCGATTTCAGGAGGTAGACTGGAATTGCATTTAAAGCATAGGAAAAGAGGCAGAACGTCCACAATGATGCACTTGGCCAAAAAGGGCGTATGCGTTTTTTCCTGAATATATTCAGGAAAAAACGCATACGCCCTTTTTGGCCAACCAAGCAAGCTTGCAAAGGAAATGGGCACTACAATGAAGTCTCACTTCCCCCCGGTCAAAAGGGCCATCTGAAAAAAGTGTAAAATCCAGAAACACAGGATAGGCCATGGAGAACTGGGAGCCTTTTTATGCTGATGGGCGGGATGTCAATTGCCAACAGCCACTCTGGAGAAGTGTATGGTGTTTCCTGAAGCATCTAAAAAACAAAGCAACAGAGCCTAGGGCACTTCCACTTATGGTCCTATAGCTTAGGGAAATTAAAATCAAAAAGACACAGCCACCCCAAAGTTTGGCACGGCTCTGTTTACAAGAACCTGGTTTATGGTACAAGTTCAATATCGCAGAAAGTGAAAAATGGATAAAGAAGTTGTGGTACTTACGTACAATGCAGTATCACTCAGCAATGAAATCTATGTCATCAGGCCCGTAGCAGCATAATGAGTGGATTCAGGTACGATGATTCTAACTGAAATAAGTCTCACAGAAAAAGAAACATCATAAGATATCACTAATACACGGAATGTAAACTTGGCTACATAGAAACTGAATTACAAAACAGAACAGGGTCTCAAATTTAGAAACCCAACTTATGCTTCCTTAAGGGGAAAGGTGAGTTGGGGTAATGCATAAAACCAGAGATTGAAATGAGCACAGATAAAGTTCCTTAAGCCAAATATGGAATAGACAAGAGCTATTCCTTGCTCAACGAAATGGACTCAACACCCCATATTAAACGCCTAATAATGTACCTGACTAGGAAGTATCTTAAAACCTATGGACTGCTATGTCTCCGAAAGAGAAACAAGCGAGTATACAGGGGCATAAACGCAGCAGTGATAGGATTGGAGAGGTTCGGTGAGCAAATGAAGACCCTTTGAAGTCATATTGCATGGTACCCATTCCACGGTTCTCAACTCTCCAGGTTTAAGGTATTCTTCCTTCAGCTAAAACATGCATGTGGAACCCTGAGTATGATCAACCGTGTGATCGGGAGACGTGTTCAAGTATGTCTCAGTTTTCGTCCCCAGGTACTCGGGTGCAACATTCCAGACGCTTTACTAACACTCTCCCGACTTGGAGAGTCAGTGCCTTTAACCTCCTGTTTGGCCCAGTTTGCAAATTCTGCGGAAGATGAACAGGAATAGGGAGAACCAATGACAGACTAGCTGGAGGTGTCTGGACCGGCAAATTTAACTCTCATTTCCCACCAGGAAGAGGAATTAACCAAAGGCTCAGCGTGCCGTGCCGAAACCAGATTAGGGCCTGAAGCCATCCTGCGGGGTTGCGGCCATCTCACGAGAAAGCGACTTGAAGAAAGGAGCTCAGGGGCACTGTAATTCACAAACCTGCAGAGTTATAAATGACAGCTATCGTCCAAAAATATACTGAAGTAAGGCTGCCAAGAGGACTTGAAAGCGGGGCAGAATTGCAGGAAACCGATTTCAGGAGGTAGACTGGAATTGCATTTAAAGCATAGGAAAAGAGGCAGAACGTCCACAATGATGCACTTGGCCAAAAAGGGCGTATGCGTTTTTTCCTGAATATATTCAGGAAAAAACGCATACGCCCTTTTTGGCCAACCAAGCAAGCTTGCAAAGGAAATCTGCCCTACAATGAAGTCTCACTTCCCCCCGGTCAAAAGGGCCATCTGAAAAAAGTGTAAAATCCAGAAAGGCAGGACAGGCCATGGAGAACTGGGAGCCTTGTTATGCTGATGGGCGGGATGTCAATTGCCAACAGCCACTCGGGAGAAGTGTATGGTGTTTCCTGAAACATCTAAAAAACAAAGCAACAGAGCCTAGGGCACTTCCACTTATGGTCCTATAGCTTAGGGAAATTAAAATCAAAAAGACAGAGCCACCCCAAATGTTGCGACGGCTCTGTTTACAAGAACCTGGTTTACGGTACAAGTTCAATATCGCAGAAAGTGAAAAATGGATAAAGAAGTTGTGGTACTTACGTACAATGCAATATCACACAGCAATGAAATCTATGTCATCAGGCCCGTAGCAGCATAATGAGTGGATTCAGGTATGATGATTCTAACTGAAATAAGTCACACAGAAAAAGAAACATCATAAGATATCACTAATACACGGAATGTAAACTTGGCTACACAGGAACTGAATTGCAAAACAGAACAGGGTCTCAAATTTAGAAAACCAACTTATGCTTGCTTAAGGGGAAAGGTGAGTTGGGGTGCTGCATAAAACCAGAGATTGAAATGAGCACAGATAAAGTTCCTTAAGCCAAGTATGGAATAGACAAGAGCTACTCCTTGCTCAAGGAAATGGACTCACCACCCCATATTAAACGCCTAAGAATGTACCTGACTAGGAAGTATCTTAAAACCTATGGATTGCTATGTCTCCGAAAGAGAATCAAGCGTGTGTACAGGGGCATAAACGCAGCAGTGATAGGACTGGAGAGGTTCGGTGAGCAAATGAAGACCCTTTGAAATCATATTGCATGTTACCCATTCCACGGGTCTCAACTCTCCAGGTTTCAGGTATTCTTCCTTCAGGTAAAACATGCATGTGGAACCCAGAGTATGATCAACCGTGTGATCGGGAGACGTGTTCCAATATATGTCAGTTTCCGTCCCCTGGTACTCGGGTGCAACATTCCAGACGCTTTACTAACACTCTCCCGACTTGGAGAGTCAGTGCCTTTAACCTCCTGTTTGGCCTAGTTTGCAATTTCTGCGGAAGATGTACAGGAATAGGGAGAACCAATGACAGACTAGCTGGAGGTGTCTGGACGGGCAAATTTAACTCTCATTTCCCACCAGGAAGAGGAATTAACCAAAGGCTCAGCGTGCCGTGCCGGAACCAGATTAGGGCCTGAAGCCATCCTGCGGTGTTGCGGCCAGCTCACGAGAAAGCGAGTTGAAGAAAGGAGCTCAGGGGCACTGTAATTCACAAACCTGCAGAGTTATAAATGACAGCTATCGTCCAAAAATATACTGAAGTAAGGCTGCCAAGAGGACTTGAAAGCGGGGCAGAATTGCAGGAAACCGATTTCAGGAGGTAGACTGGAATTGCATTTAAAGCATAGGAAAAGAGGCAGAACGTCCACAATGATGCACTTGGCCAAAAAGGGCGTATGCGTTTTTTCCTGAATATATTCAGGAAAAAACGCATACGCCCTTTTTGGCCAACCAAGCAACCTTGTAAATGAAATCTGCACTACAATGAAGTCTCACTTCCCCCCGGTCAAAAGGGCCATCTGAAAAAAGTGTAAAATCCAGAAAGGCAGGACAGGCCATGGAGAACTGGGAGCCTTGTTATGCTGATGGGCGGGATGTAAATTGCCAACAGCCACTCGGGGGAAGTGTATGGTGTTTCCTGAAACATCTAAAAAACAAAGCAACAGAGCCTAGGGCACTTCCACTTATGGTCCTATAGCTTAGGGAAATTAAAATCAAAAGACACAGCCACCCCAAAGGTTGGGACGGCTCTGTTTACAAGAACCTGGTTTACGGTACAAGTTCAATATCACAGAAAGTGAAAAATGGATAAAGAAGTTGTGGTACTTACGTACAATGCAATATCACTCAGCAATGAAATCTATGTCATCAGGCCCATAGCAGCATAATGAGTGGATTCAGGTATGATGATTCTAACTGAAATAAGTCACACAGAAAAAGAAACATCATAAGATATCACTAATACACGGAATGTAAACTTGGCTACACAGGAACTGAATTACAAAACAGAACAGGGTCTCAAATTTAGAAAACCAACTTATGCTTGCTTAAGGGGAAAGGTGAGTTGGGGTGCTGCATAAAACCAGAGATTGAAATGAGCACAGATAAAGTTCCTTAAGCCAAATATGGAATAGACAAGAGCTATTCCTTGCTCAACGAAATGGACTCAACACCCCATATTAAACGCCTAAGAATGTACCTGACTAGGAAGTATCTTAAAACCTATGGACTGCTATGTCTCCGAAAGAGAAACAAGCGAGTATACAGGGGCATAAACGCAGCAGTGATAGGATTGGAGAGGTTCGGTGAGCAAATGAAGACCCTTTGAAGTCATATTGCATGGTACCCATTCCACGGGTCTCAACTCTCCAGGTTTAAGGTATTCTTCCTTCAGCTAAAACATGCATGTGGAACCCTGAGTATGATCAACCGTGTGATCGGGAGACGTGTTCAAGTATGTCTCAGTTTTCGTCCCCAGGTACTCGGGTGCAACATTCCAGACGCTTTACTAACACTCTCCCGACTTGGAGAGTCAGTGCCTTTAACGTCCTGTTTGGCCCAGTTTGCAATTTCTGCGGAAGATGAACAGGAATAGGGAGAACCAATGACAGAATAGCTGGAGGTGTCTGGACGGGCAAATTTAACTCTCATTTCCCACCAGGAAGAGGAATTAACCAAAGGCTCAGCGTGCCGTGCCGGAACCAGATTAGGGCTTGAATCAATCCTGCGGTGTTGCGGCCAGCTCACGAGAAAGCGAGTTGAAGAAAGGAGCTCAGGGGCACTGTAATTCACAAACCTGCAGAGTTATAAATGACAGCTATCGTCCAAAAATATACTGAAGTAAGGCTGCCAAGAGGACTTGAAAGCGGGGCAGAATTGCAGGAAACCGATTTCAGGAGGTAGACTGGAATTGCATTTAAAGCATAGGAAAACACGCAGAACGTCCACAATGATGCACTTGGCCAAAAAGGGCGTATGCGTTTTTTCCTGAATATATTCAGGAAAAAACGCATACGCCCTTTTTGGCCAACCAAGCAAGCTTGCAAAGGAAATCTGCACTACAATGAAGTCTCACTTCCCCCCGGTCCAAAGGGCCATCTGAAAAAAGTGTAAAATCCAGAAAGGCAGGACAGGCCATGGAGAACTGGGAGTCTTGTTACGCTGATGGGCGGGATGTAAATTGCCAACAGCCAATCGGAAGAAGTGTATGGTGTTTCCTGAAACATCTAAAAAACAAAGCAACAGAGCCTAGGGCACTTCCACTTATGGTCCTATAGCTTAGGGAAATTAAAATCAAAAGACACAGCCACCCCAAAGTTTGGGACAGCTTTGTTTACAAGAACCTGGTTTACGGTACAAGTTCAATATCGCAGAAAGTGAAAAATGGATAAAGAAGTTGTGGTACTTACGTACAATGCAATATCACTCAGCAATGAAATCTATGTCATCAGCCCCGTAGCAGCATAATGAGTGGATTCAGGTATGATGATTCTAACTGAAATAAGTCACACAGGAAAAGAAACATCATAAGATATCACTAATACACGGAATATAAACTTGGCTACATAGGAACTGAATTACAAAACAGAACAGGGTCTCAAATTTAGTAAACCAACTTATGCTTGCTTAAGGGGAAAGGTGAGTTGGGGTGCTGCATAAAACCAGAGATTGAAATGAGCACAGATAAAGTTCCTTAAGCCAAATATGGAATAGACAAGAGCTACTCCTTGCTGAACGAAATGTATTCAACACCCCATATTAAACACCTAAGAATGAACCTGACTAGGAAGTATCTTAAAACCTATAGATTGCTTGTCTCCAAAAGAGAATCAAGCGTGTGTGCAGGGGCATAAACGCAGCAGTGATAGGATTGGAGAGGTTCGGTGAGCAAATGAAGACCCTTTGAAGTCATATTGCATGGTACCCATTCCACGGGTCTCAACTCTCCAGGTTTAAGGTATTCTTCCTTCAGCTAAAACATGCATGTGGAACCCAGAGTATGATCAACCGTGTGATCGGGAGACGTGTTCCAATATGTCTCAGTTTTCGTCCCCTGGTACTCGGGTGCAACATTCCAGACGCTTTACTAACACTCTCCCGACTTGGAGAGTCAGTGCCTTTAACCTCCTGTTTGGCCCAGTTTGCAATTTCTGCGGAAGATGAACAGGAATAGGGAGAACCAATGAGAGACTAGCTGGAGGTGTCTGGACGGGCAAATTTAACTCTCATTTCCCACCAGGAAGAGGAATTAACCAAAGGCTCAGCGTGCCGTGCCGGAACCAGATTAGGGCCTGAAGCCATCCTGCGGTGTTGCGGCCAGCTCACGAGAAAGCGAGTTGAAGAAAGGAGCTCAGGGGCACTGTAATTCACAAACCTGCAGAGTTATAAATGACAGCTATCGTCCAAAAATATACTGAAGTAAGGCTGCCAAGAGGACTTGAAAGCGGGGCAGAATTGCAGGAAACCGATTTCAGGAGGTAGACTGGAATTGCATTTAAAGCATAGGAAAAGAGGCAGAACGTCCACAATGATGCACTTGGCCAAAAAGGGCGTATGCGTTTTTTCCTGAATATATTCAGGAAAAAACGCATACGCCCTTTTTGGCCAACCAAGCAAGCTTGCAAAGGAAATCTGCACTACAATGAAGTCTCACTTCCCCCCGGTCAAAAGGGCCATCTGAAAAAAGTGTAAAATCCAGAAACACAGGATAGGCCATGGAGAACTGGGAGCCTTGTTATGCTGATGGGCGGGATGTAAATTGCCAACAGCCACTCGAGAGAAGTGTATGGTGTTTCCTGAAACATCTAAAAAACAAAGCAACAGAGCCTAGGGCACTTCCACTTATGGTCCTATAGCTTAGGGAAATTAAAATCAAAAAGACACAGCCACCCCAAAGGTTGGGACGGCTCTGTTTACAAGAACCTGGTTTACGGTACAAGTTCAATATCGCAGAAAGTGAAAAATGGATAAAGAAGTTGTGGTACTTACGTACAATGCAATATCACACAGCAATGAAATCTATGTCATCAGGCCCGTAGCAGCATAATGAGTGGATTCAGGTATGATGATTCTAACTGAAATAAGTCACACAGAAAAAGAAACATCATAAGATATCACTAATACACGGAATGAAAACTTGGCTACACAGGAACTGAATTGCAAAACAGAACAGGGTCTCAAATTTAGAAAACCAACTTATGCTTGCTTAAGGGGAAAGGTGAGTTGGGGTGCTGCATAAAACCAGAGATTGAAATGTGCACAGATAAAGTTCCTTAAGCCAAGTATGGAATAGACAAGAGCTACTCCTTGCTCAAGGAAATGGACTCAACACCCCATATTAAACGCCTGAGAATGTACCTGACTAGGAAGTATCTTAAAACCTATGGATTGCTATGTCTCTGAAAGAGAATCAAGCGTGTGTACAGGGGCATAAACGCAGCAGTGATAGGACTGGAGAGGTTCGGTGAGCAAATGAAGACCCTTTGAAATCATATTGCATGTTACCCATTCCACGGGTCTCAACTCTCCAGGTTTAAGGTATTCTTCCTTCAGCTAAAACATGCATGTCGAACCCAGAGTATGATCAACCGTGTGATCGGTAGACGTGTTCAAATATGTCTCAGTTTTCGTCCCCTGGTACTCGGGTGCAACATTCCAGACGCTTTACTAACACTCTCCCGACTTGGACAGTCAGTGCCTTTAACCTCCTGTTTGGTCCAGTTTGCAATTTCTGCGGAAGATGAACAGGAATAGGGAGAACCAATGAGAGACTAGCTGGAGGTGTCTGGACGGGCAAATTTAACTCTCATTTCCCACCAGGAAGAGGAATTAACCAAAGGCTCAGCGTGCCGTGCCGGAACCAGATTAGGGCCTGAAGCAATCCTGCGGTGTTGCGGCCAGCTCACGAGAAAGCGAGTTGAAGAAAGGAGCTCAGGGGCACTGTAATTCACAAACCTGCAGAGTTATAAATGACAGCTATCGTCCAAAAATATACTGAAGTAAGGCTGCCAAGAGGACTTGAAAGCGGGGCAGAATTGCAGGAAACCGATTTCAGGAGGTAGACTGGAATTGCATTTAAAGCATAGGAAAAGAGGCAGAACGTCCACAATGATGCACTTGGCCAAAAAGGGCGTATGCGTTTTTTCCTGAATATATTCAGGAAAAAACGCATACGCCCTTTTTGGCCAACCAAGCAAGCTTGCAAAGGAAATGGGCACTACAATGAAGTCTCACTTCCCCCCGGTCAAAAGGGCCATCTGAAAAAAGTGTAAAATCCAGAAACACAGGATAGGCCATGGAGAACTGGGAGCCTTGTTATGCTGATGGGCGGGATGTCAATTGCCAACAGCCACTCTGGAGAAGTGTATGGTGTTTCCTGAAGCATCTAAAAAACAAAGCAACAGAGCCTAGGGCACTTCCACTTATGGTCCTATAGCTTAGGGAAATTAAAATCAAAAAGACACAGCCACCCCAAAGTTTGGCACGGCTCTGTTTACAAGAACCTAGTTTACGGTACAAGTTCAATATCGCAGAAAGTGAAAAATGGATAAAGAAGTTGTGGTACTTACGTACAATGCAGTATCACTCAGCAATGAAATCTATGTCATCAGGCCCGTAGCAGCATAATGAGTGGATTCAGGTACGATGATTCTAACTGAAATAAGTCTCACAGAAAAAGAAACATCATAAGATATCACTAATACAGGGAATGTAAACTTGGCTACATAGAAACTGAATTACAAAACAGAACAGGGTCTCAAATTTAGAAACCCAACTTATGCTTCCTTAAGGGGAAAGGTGAGTTGGGGTAATGCATAAAACCAGAGATTGAAATGAGCACAGATAAAGTTCCTTAAGCCAAATATGGAATAGACAAGAGCTATTCCTTGCTCAACGAAATGGACTCAACACCCCATATTAAACGCCTAATAATGTACCTGACTAGGAAGTATCTTAAAACCTATGGACTGCTATGTCTCCGAAAGAGAAACAAGCGAGTATACAGGGGCATAAACGCAGCAGTGATAGGATTGGAGAGGTTCGGTGAGCAAATGAAGACCCTTTGAAGTCATATTGCATGGTACCCATTCCACGGGTCTCAACTCTCCAGGTTTAAGGTATTCTTCCTTCAGCTAAAACATGCATGTGGAACCCAGAGTATGATCAACCGTGTGATCGGGAGACGTGTTCCAATATGTCTCAGTTTTCGTCCCCTGGTACTCGGGTGCAACATTCCAGACGCTTTACTAACACTCTCCCGACTTGGAGAGTCAGTGCCTTTAACCTCCTGTTTGGCCCAGTTTGCAATTTCTGCGGAAGATGAACAGGAATAGGGAGAACCAATGACAGACTAGCTGGAGGTGTGTGGACGGGCAAATTTAACTCTCATTTCCCACCAGGAAGAGGAATTAACCAAAGGCTCAGCGTGCCGTGCCGGAACCAGATTAGGGCCTGAAGCCATCCTGCGGTGTTGCGGCCAGCTCACGAGAAAGCGAGTTGAAGAAAGGAGCTCAGGGGCACTGTAATTCACAAACCTGCAGAGTTATAAATGACAGCTATCGTCCAAAAATATACTGAAGTAAGGCTGCCAAGAGGACTTGAAAGCGGGGCAGAATTGCAGGAAACCGATTTCAGGAGGTAGACTGGAATTGCATTTAAAGCATAGGAAAAGAGGCAGAACGTCCACAATAATGCACTTGGCCAAAAAGGGCGTATGCGTTTTTTCCTGAATATATTCAGGAAAAAACGCATACGCCCTTTTTGGCCAACCAAGCAAGCTTGCAAAGGAAATCTGCACTACAATGAAGTCTCACTTCCCCCCAGTCAAAAGGGCCATCTGAAAAAAGTGTAAAATCCAGAAACACAGGATAGGCCATGGAGAACTGGGAGCCTTGTTATGCTGATGGGCGGGATGTAAATTGCCAACAGCCACTCGAGAGAAGTGTATGGTGTTTCCTGAAACATCTAAAAAACAAAGCAACAGAGCCTAGGGCACTTCCACTTATGGTCCTATAGCTTAGGGAAATTAAAATCAAAAAGACACAGCCACCCCAAAAGTTGGGACGGCTCTGTTTACAAGAACCTGGTTTACGGTACAAGTTCAATATCGCAGAAAGTGAAAAATGGATAAAGAAGTTGTGGTACTTACGTACAATGCAATATCACACAGCAATGAAATCTATGTCATCAGGCCCATAGCAGCATAATGAGTGGATTCAGGTATGATGATTCTAACTGAAATAAGTCACACAGAAAAAGAAACATCATAAGATATCACTAATACACGGAATGAAAACTTGGCTACACAAGAACTGAATGGCAAAACAGAACAGGGTCTCAAATTTAGAAAACCAACTTATGCTTGCTTAAGGGGAAAGGTGAGTTGGGGTGCTGCATAAAACCAGAGATTGAAATGTGCACAGATAAAGTTCCTTAAGCCAAGTATGGAATAGACAAGAGCTACTCCTTGCTCAAGGAAATGGACTCAACACCCCATATTAAACGCCTGAGAATGTACCTGACTAGGAAGTATCTTAAAACCAATGGATTGCTATATCTCCGAAAGAGAATCAAGCGTGTGTACAGGGGCATAAACGCAGCAGTGATAGGACTGGAGAGGTTCGGTGAGCAAATGAAGACCCTTTGAAATCATATTGCATGTTACCCATTCCACGGGTCTCAACTCTCCAGGTTTAAGGTATTCTTCCTTCAGCTAAAACATGCATGTGGAACCCAGAGTATGATCAACCGTGTGATCGGTAGACGTGTTCAAATATGTCTCAGTTTTCGTCCCCTGGTACTCGGGTGCAACATTCCAGACGCTTTACTAACACTCTCCCGACTTGGACAGTCAGTGCCTTTAACCTCCTGTTTGGCCCAGTTTGCAATTTCTGCGGAAGATGAACAGGAATAGGGAGAACCAATGAGAGACTAGCTGGAGGTGTCTGGACGGGCAAATTTAACTCTCATTTCCCACCAGGAAGAGGAATTAACCAAAGGCTCAGCGTGCCGTGCCGGAACCAGATTAGGGCCTGAAGCAATCCTGCGGTGTTGCGGCCAGCTCACGAGAAAGCGAGTTGAAGAAAGGAGCTCAGGGGCACTGTAATTCACAAACCTGCAGAGTTATAAATGACAGCTATCGTCCAAAAATATACTGAAGTAAGGCTGCCAAGAGGACTTGAAAGCGGGGCAGAATTGCAGGAAACCGATTTCAGGAGGTAGACTGGAATTGCATTTAAAGCATAGGAAAAGAGGCAGAACGTCCACAATGATGCACTTGGCCAAAAAGGCCGTATTCGTTTTTTCCTGAATATATTCAGGAAAAAACGCATACGCCCTTTTTGGCCAACCAAGCAAGCTTGCAAAGGAAATGGGCACTACAATGAAGTCTCACTTCCCCCCGGTCAAAAGGGCCATCTGAAAAAAGTGTAAAATCCAGAAACACAGGATAGGCCATGGAGAACTGGGAGCCTTTTTATGCTGATGGGCGGGATGTAAATTGCCAACAGCCACTCTGGAGAAGTGTATGGTGTTTCCTGAAGCATCTAAAAAACAAAGCAACAGAGCCTAGGGCACTTCCACTTATGGTCCTATAGCTTAGGGAAATTAAAATCAAAAAGACACAGCCACCCCAAAGTTTGGCACGGCTCTGTTTACAAGAACCTGGTTTATGGTACAAGTTCAATATCGCAGAAAGTGAAAAATGGATAAAGAAGTTGTGGTACTTACGTACAATGCAGTATCACTCAGCAATGAAATCTATGTCATCAGGCCCGTAGCAGCATAATGAGTGCATTCAGGTACGATGATTCTAACTGAAATAAGTCTCACAGAAAAAGAAACATCATAAGATATCACTAATACAGGGAATGTAAACTTGGCTACATAGAAACTGAATTACAAAACAGAACAGGGTCTCAAATTTAGAAACCCAACTTATGCTTCCTTAAGGGGAAAGGTGAGTTGGGGTGCTGCATAAAACCAGAGATTGAAATGAGCACAGATAAAGTTCCTTAAGCCAAATATGGAATAGACAAGAGCTATTCCTTGCTCAACGAAATGGACTCAACACCCCATATTAAACGCCTAATAATGTACCTGACTAGGAAGTATCTTAAAACCTATGGACTGCTATGTCTCCGAAAGAGAAACAAGCGAGTATACAGGGGCATAAACGCAGCAGTGATAGGATTGGAGAGGTTCGGTGAGCAAATGAAGACCCTTTGAAGTCATATTGCATGGTACCCATTCCACGGTTCTCAACTCTCCAGGTTTAAGGTATTCTTCCTTCAGCTAAAACATGCATGTGGAACCCTGAGTATGATCAACCGTGTGATCGGGAGACGTGTTCAAGTATGTCTCAGTTTTCGTCCCCAGGTACTCGGGTGCAACATTCCAGACGCTTTACTAACACTCTCCCGACTTGGAGAGTCAGTGCCTTTAACCTCCTGTTTGGCCCAGTTTGCAATTTCTGCGGAAGATGAACAGGAATAGGGAGAACCAATGACAGACTAGCTGGAGGTGTCTGGACCGGCAAATTTAACTCTCATTTCCCACCAGGAAGAGGAATTAACCAAAGGCTCAGCGTGCCGTGCCGAAACCAGATTAGGGCCTGAAGCCATCCTGCGGTGTTGCGGCCAGCTCACGAGAAAGCGAGTTGAAGAAAGGAGCTCAGGGGCACTGTAATTCACAAACCTGCAGAGTTATAAATGACAGCTATCGTCCAAAAATATACTGAAGTAAGGCTGCCAAGAGGACTTGAAAGCGGGGCAGAATTGCAGGAAACCGATTTCAGGAGGTAGACTGGAATTGCATTGAAAGCATAGGAAAAGAGGCAGAACGTCCACAATGATGCACTTGGCCAAAAAGGGCGTATGCGTTTTTTCCTGAATATATTCAGGAAAAAACGCATACGCCCTTTTTGGCCAACCAAGCAAGCTTGCAAAGGAAATCTGCCCTACAATGAAGTCTCACTTCCCCCCGGTCAAAAGGGCCATCTGAAAAAAGTGTAAAATCCAGAAAGGCAGGACAGGCCATGGAGAACTGGGAGCCTTGTTATGCTGATGGGCGGGATGTCAATTGCCAACAGCCACTCGGGAGAAGTGTATGGTGTTTCCTGAAACATCTAAAAAACAAAGCAACAGAGCCTAGGGCACTTCCACTTATGGTCCTATAGCTTAGGGAAATTAAAATCAAAAAGACACAGCCACCCCAAAGGTTGGGACGGCTCTGTTTACAAGAACCTGGTTTACGGTACAAGTTCAATATCGCAGAAAGTGAAAAATGGATAAAGAAGTTGTGGTACTTACGCACAATGCAATATCACACAGCAATGAAATCTATGTCATCAGGCCCGTAGCAGCATAATGAGTGGATTCAGGTATGATGATTCTAACTGAAATAAGTCACACAGAAAAAGAAACATCATAAGATATCACTAATACACGGAATGTAAACTTGGCTACACAGGAACTGAATTGCAAAACAGAACAGGGTCTCAAATTTAGAAAACCAACTTATGCTTGCTTAAGGGGAAAGGTGAGTTGGGGTGCTGCATAAAACCAGAGATTGAAATGAGCACAGATAAAGTTCCTTAAGCCAAGTATGGAATAGACAAGAGCTACTCCTTGCTCAAGGAAATGGACTCACCACCCCATATTAAACGCCTAAGAATGTACCTGACTAGGAAGTATCTTAAAACCTATGGATTGCTATGTCTCCAAAAGAGAATCAAGCGTGTGTACAGGGGCATAAACGCAGCAGTGATAGGATTGGAGAGGTTCGGTGAGCAAATGAAGACCCTTTGAAATCATATTGCATTTTACCCATTCCTCGGGTCTCAACTCTCCAGGTTTCAGGTATTCTTCCTTCAGGTAAAACATGCATGTGGAACCCAGAGTATGATCAACCGTGTGATCGGGAGACGTGTTCCAATATATGTCAGTTTCCGTCCCCTGGTACTCGGGTGCAACATTCCAGACGCTTTACTAACACTCTCCCGACTTGGAGAGTCAGTGCCTTTAACCTTCTGTTTGGCCTAGTTTGCAATTTCTGCGGAAGATGTACAGGAATAGGGAGAACCAATGACAGACTAGCTGGAGGTGTCTGGACGGGCAAATTTAACTCTCATTTCCCACCAGGAAGAGGAATTAACCAAAGGCTCAGCGTGCCGTGCCGGAACCAGATTAGGGCCTGAAGCCATCCTGCGGTGTTGCGGCCAGCTCACGAGAAAGCGAGTTGAAGAAAGGAGCTCAGGGGCACTGTAATTCACAAACCTGCAGAGTTATAAATGACAGCTATCGTCCAAAAATATACTGAAGTAAGGCTGCCAAGAGGACTTGAAAGTGGGGCAGAATTGCAGGAAACCGATTTCAGGAGGTAGACTGGAATTGCATTTAAAGCATAGGAAAAGAGGCAGAACGTCCACAATGATGCACTTGGCCAAAAAGGGCGTATGCGTTTTTTCCTGAATATATTCAGGAAAAAACGCATACGCCCTTTTTGGCCAACCAAGCAACCTTGTAAATGAAATCTGCACTACAATGAAGTCTCACTTCCCCCCGGTCAAAAGGGCCATCTGAAAAAAGTGTAAAATCCAGAAAGGCAGGACAGGCCATGGAGAACTGGGAGCCTTGTTATGCTGATGGGCGGGATGTAAATTGCCAACAGCCACTGGGGGGAAGTGTATGGTGTTTCCTGAAACATCTAAAAAACAAAGCAACAGAGCCTAGGGCACTTCCACTTATGGTCCTATAGCTTAGGGAAATTAAAATCAAAAGACACAGCCACCCCAAAGGTTGGGACGGCTCTGTTTACAAGAACCTGGTTTACGGTACAAGTTCAATATCGCAGAAAGTGAATAATGGATAAAGAAGTTGTGGTACTTACGTACAATGCAATATCACTCAGCAATGAAATCTATGTCATCAGGCCCATAGCAGCATAATGAGTGGATTCAGGTATGATGATTCTAACTGAAATAAGTCACACAGAAAAAGAAACATCATAAGATATCACTAATACACGGAATGTAAACTTGGCTACACAGGAACTGAATTACAAAACAGAACAGGGTCTCAAATTAGAAAACCAACTTATGCTTGCTTAAGGGGAAAGGTGAGTTGGGGTGCTGCATAAAACCAGAGATTGAAATGAGCACAGATAAAGTTCCTTAAGCCAAATATGGAATAGACAAGAGCTATTCCTTGCTCAACGAAATGGACTCAACACCCCATATTAAACGCCTAAGAATGTACCTGACTAGGAAGTATCTTAAAACCTATGGACTGCTATGTCTCCGAAAGAGAAACAAGCGAGTATACAGGGGCATAAACGCAGCAGTGATAGGATTGGAGAGGTTCGGTGAGCAAATGAAGACCCTTTGAAGTCATATTGCATGGTACCCATTCCACGGGTCTCAACTCTCCAGGTTTAAGGTATTCTTCCTTCAGCTAAAACATGCATGTGGAACCCTGAGTATGATCAACCGTGTGATCGGGAGACGTGTTCAAGTATGTCTCAGTTTTCGTCCCCAGGTACTCGGGTGCAACATTCCAGACGCTTTACTAACACTCTCCCGACTTGGAGAGTCAGTGCCTTTAACGTCCTGTTTGGCCCAGTTTGCAATTTCTGCGGAAGATGAACAGGAATAGGGAGAACCAATGACAGACTAGCTGGAGGTGTCTGGACGGGCAAATTTAACTCTCATTTCCCACCAGGAAGAGGAATTAACCAAAGGCTCAGCGTGCCGTGCCGGAACCAGATTAGGGCTTGAATCAATCCTGTGGTGTTGCGGCCAGCTCACGAGAAAGCGAGTTGAAGAAAGGAGCTCAGGGGCACTGTAATTCACAAACCTGCAGAGTTATAAATGACAGCTATCGTCCAAAAATATACTGAAGTAAGGCTGCCAAGAGGACTTGAAAGCGGGGCAGAATTGCAGGAAACCGATTTCAGGAGGTAGACTGGAATTGCATTTAAAGCATAGGAAAAGACGCAGAACGTCCACAATGATGCACTTGGCCAAAAAGGGCGTATGCGTTTTTTCCTGAATATATTCAGGAAAAAACGCATACGCCCTTTTTGGCCAACCAAGCAAGCTTGCAAAGGAAATCTGCACTACAATGAAGTCTCACTTCCCCCCGGTACAAAGGGCCATCTGAAAAAAGTGTAAAATCCAGAAAGGCAAGACAGGCCATGGAGAACTGGGAGTCTTGTTACGCTGATGGGCGGGATGTAAATTGCCAACAGCCACTCGGAAGAAGTGTATGGTGTTTCCTGAAACATCTAGAAAACAAAGCAACAGAGCCTAGGGCACTTCCACTTATGGTCCTATAGCTTAGGGAAATTAAAATCAAAAGACACAGCCACCCCAAAGGTTGGGACAGCTCTGTTTACAAGAACCTGGTTTACGGTACAAGTTCAATATCGCAGAAAGTGAAAAATGGATAAAGAAGTTGTGGTACTTACGTACAATGCAATATCACTCAGCAATGAAATCTATGTCATCAGCCCCGTAGCAGCATAATGAGTGGATTCAGGTATGATGATTCTAACTGAAATAAGTCACACAGGAAAAGAAACATCATAAGATATCACTAATACACGGAATATAAACTTGGCTACATAGGAACTGAATTACAAAACAGAACAGGGTCTCAAATTTAGTAAACCAACTTATGCTTGCTTAAGGGGAAAGGTGAGTTGGGGTGCTGCATAAAACCAGAGATTGAAATGAGCACAGATAAAGTTCCTTAAGCCAAATATGGAATAGACAAGAGCTACTCCTTGCTCAACGAAATGTATTCAACACCCCATATTAAACACCTAAGAATGAACCTGACTAGGAAGTATCTTAAAACCTATAGATTGCTTGTCTCCAAAAGAGAATCAAGCATGTGTGCAGGGGCATAAACGCAGCAGTGATAGGATTGGAGAGGTTCAGTGAGCAAATGAAGACCCTTTGAAGTCATATTGCATGGTACCCATTCCACGGGTCTCAACTCTCCAGGTTTAAGGTATTCTTCCTTCAGCTAAAACATGCATGTGGAACCCAGAGTATGATCAACCGTGTGATCGGGAGACGTGTTCCAATATGTCTCAGTTTTCGTCCCCTGGTACTCGGGTGCAACATTCCAGACGCTTTACTAACACTCTCCCGACTTGGAGAGTCAGTGCCTTTAACCTCCTGTTTGGCCCAGTTTGCAATTTCTGCGGAAGATGAACAGGAATAGGGAGAACCAATGAGAGACTAGCTGGAGGTTTCTGGACGGGCAAATTTAACTCTCATTTCCCACCAGGAAGAGGAATTAACCAAAGGCTCAGCGTGCCGTGCCGGAACCAGATTAGGGCCTGAAGCCATCCTGCGGTGTTGCGGCCAGCTCACGAGAAAGCGAGTTGAAGAAAGGAGCTCAGGGGCACTGTAATTCACAAACCTGCAGAGTTATAAATGACAGCTATCGTCCAAAAATATACTGAAGTAAGGCTGCCAAGAGGACTTGAAAGCGGGGCAGAATTGCAGGAAACCGATTTCAGGAGGTAGACTGGAATTGCATTTAAAGCATAGGAAAAGAGGCAGAACGTCCACAATGATGCACTTGGCCAAAAAGGGCGTATGCGTTTTTTCCTGAATATATTCAGGAAAAAACGCATACGCCCTTTTTGGCCAACCAAGCAAGCTTGCAAAGGAAATCTGCACTACAATGAAGTCTCACTTCCCCCCGGTCAAAAGGGCCATCTGAAAAAAGTGTAAAATCCAGAAAGGCAGGACAGGCCATGGAGAACTGGGAGCCTTGTTATGCTGATGGGCGGGATGTAAATTGCCAACAGCCACTCGGGAGAAGTGTATGGTGTTTCCTGAAACAGCTAAAAAACAAAGCAACAGAGCCTAGGGCACTTCCACTTATGGTCCTATAGCTTAGGGAAATTAAAATCAAAAAGACACAGCCACCCCAAAGGTTGGGACGGCTCTGTTTACAAGAACCTGGTTTACGGTACAAGTTCAATATCGCAGAAAGTGAAAAATGGATAAAGAAGTTGTGGTACTTACGTACAATGCAGTATCACTCAGCAATGAAATCTATGTCATCAGGCCCGTAGCAGCATAATGAGTGGATTCAGGTATGATGATTCTAACTGAAATAAGTCACACAGGAAAAGAAACATCATAAGATATCACTAATACACGGAATGTAAACTTGGCTACACAGGAACTGAATTACAAAACAGAACAGGGTCTCAAATTTAGAAAACCAACTTATGCTTGCTTAAGGGGAAAGGTGAGTTGGGGTGCTGCATAAAACCAGAGATTGAAATGAGCACAGATAAAGTTCCTTAAGCCAAATATGGAATAGACAAGAGCTACTCCTTGCTCAACGAAATGGACTCAACACCCCATATTAAATGCCTAAGAGTGTACCTGACTAGGAAGTATCTTAAAACCTATGGATTGCTATGTCTCTGAAAGAGAATCAAGTGTGTGTACAGGGGCATAAACGCAGCAGTGATAGGATTGGAGAGGTTCGGTGAGCAAATGAAGACCCTTTGAAGTCATATTGCATGGTACCCATTCCACGGGTCTCAACTCTCCAGGTTTAAGGTATTCTTCCTTCAGCTAAAACATGCATGTGGAACCCAGAGTATGATCAACCGTGTGATCGGGAGACGTGTTCCAATATGTCTCAGTTTTCATCCCCTGGTACTCGGGTGCAACATTCCAGACGCTTTACTAACACTCTCCCGACTTGGAGAGTCAGTGCCTTTAACCTCCTGTTTGGCCCAGTTTGCAATTTCTGCGGAAGATGAACAGGAATAGGGAGAACCAATGAGAGACTAGCTGGAGGTGTCTGGACGGGCAAATTTAACTCTCATTTCCCACCAGGAAGAGGAATTAACCAAAGGCTCAGCGTGCCGTGCCGGAACCAGATTAGGGCCTGAAGCCATCCTGCGGGGTTGCGGCCAGCTCACGAGAAAGCGAGTTGAAGAAAGGAGCTCAGGGGCACTGTAATTCACAAACCTGCAGAGTTATAAATGACAGCTATCGTCCAAAAATATACTGAAGTAAGGCTGCCAAGAGGACTTGAAAGCGGGGCAGAATTGCAGGAAACCGATTTCAGGAGGTAGACTGGAATTGCATTTAAAGCATAGGAAAAGAGGCAGAACGTCCACAATGATGCACTTGGCCAAAAAGGGCGTATGCGTTTTTTCCTGAATATATTCAGGATAAAACGCATACGCCCTTTTTGGCCAACCAAGCAAGCTTGCAAAGGAAATCTGCACTACAATGAAGTCTCACTTCCCCCCGGTCAAAAGGGCCATCTGAAAAAAGTGTAAAATCCAGAAAGGCAGGACAGGCCATGGAGAACTGGGAGCCTTGTTATGCTGATGGGCGGGATGTCAATTGCCAACAGCCACTCGGGAGAAGTGTATGGTGTTTCCTGAAACATCTAAAAAACAAAGCAACAGAGCCTAGGGCACTTCCACTTATGGTCCTATAGCTTAGGGAAATTAAAATCAAAAGACACAGCCACCCCAAAGGTTCGGACGGCTCTGTTTACAAGAACCTGGTTTACGGTACAAGTTCAATATCGCAGAAAGTGAAAAATGGATAAAGATGTTGTGGTAGTTACGTACAATGCAATATCACTCAGCAATGAAATCTATGTCATCAGGCCCGTAGCAGCATAATGAGTGGATTCAGGTACGATGATTCTAACTGAAATAAGTCACACAGAAAAAGAAACATCATAAGATATCACTAATACACGGAATGTAAACTTGGCTACACAGGAACTGAATTCCAAAACAGAACAGGGTCTCAAATTTAGAAAACCAACTTATGCTTGCTTAAGGGGAAAGGTGAGTTGGGGTGCTGCATAAAACCAGAGATTGAAATGAGCACAGATAAAGTTCCTTAAGCCAAATATGGAATAGACAAGAGCTACTCCTTGCTCAACGAAATGGACTCAACACCCCATATTAAATGCCTAAGAGTGTACCTGACTAGGTAGTATCTTAAAACCTATAGATTGCTATGTCTCTGAAAGAGAATCAAGTGTGTGTACAGGGGCATAAACGCAGCAGTGATAGGATTGGAGAGGTTCGGTGAGCAAATGAAGACCCTTTGAAGTCATATTGCATGGTACCCATTCCACGGGTCTCAACTCTCCAGGTTTAAGGTATTCTTCCTTCAGCTAAAACATGCATGTGGAACCCAGAGTATGATCAACCGTGTGATCGGGAGACGTGTTCCAATATGTCTCAGTTTTCGTCCCCTGGTACTCGGGTGCAACATTCCAGACGCTCTACTAACACTCTCCCGACTTGGAGAGTCAGTGCCTTTAACCTCCTGTTTGGCCCAGTTTGCAATTTCTGCGGAAGATGAACAGGAATAGGGAGAACCAATGAGAGACTAGCTGGAGGTGTCTGGACGGGCAAATTTAACTCTCATTTCCCACCAGGAAGAGGAATTAACCAAAGGCTCAGCGTGCCGTGCCGGAACCAGATTAGGGCCTGAAGCCATCCTGCGGGGTTGCGGCCAGCTCACGAGAAAGCGAGTTGAAGAAAGGAGCTCAGGGGCACTGTAATTCACAAACCTGCAGAGTTATAAATGACAGCTATCGTCCAAAAATATACTGAAGTAAGGCTGCCAAGAGGACTTGAAAGCGGGGCAGAATTGCAGGAAACCGATTTCAGGAGGTAGACTGGAATTGCATTTAAAGCATAGGAAAAGAGGCAGAACGTCCACAATGATGCACTTGGCCAAAAAGGGCGTATGCGTTTTTTCCTGAATATATTCAGGATAAAACGCATACGCCCTTTTTGGCCAACCAAGCAAGCTTGCAAAGGAAATCTGCACTACAATGAAGTCTCACTTCCCACCGGTCAAAAGGGCCATCTGAAAAAAGTGTAAAATCCAGAAAGGCAGGACAGGCCATGGAGAACTGGGAGCCTTGTTATGCTGATGGGCGGGATGTAAATTGCCAACAGCCACTCGGGAGAAGTGTATGGTGTTTCCTGAAACATCTAAAAAACAAAGCAACAGAGCCTAGGGCACTTCCACTTATGGTCCTATAGCTTAGGGAAATTAAAATCAAAAGACACAGCCACCCCAAAGGTTGGGACGGCTCTGTTTACAAGAACCTGGTTTACGGTACAAGTTCAATATCGCAGAAAGTGAAAAATGGATAAAGAAGTTGTGGTACTTACGTACAATGCAATATCACTCAGCAATGAAATCTATGTCATCAGGCCCGTAGCAGCATAATGAGTGGATTCAGGTACGATGATTCTAACTGAAATAAGTCACACAGAAAAAGAAACATCATAAGATATCACTAATACACGGAATGTAAACTTGGCTACACAGGAACTGAATTACAAAACAGAACAGGGTCTCTAATTTAGAAACCCAACTTATGCTTGCTTAAGGGGAAAGGTGAGTTGGGGTGCTGCATAAAACCAGAGATTGAAATGAGCACAGATAAAGTTCCTTAAGCCAAATATGGAATAGACAAGAGCTACTCCTTGCTCAACGAAATGGACTCAACACCCCATATTAAATGCCTAAGAGTGTACCTGACTAGGAAGTATCTTAAAACCTATGGATTGCTATGTCTCTGAAAGAGAATCAAGTGTGTGTACAGGGGCATAAACGCAGCAGTGATAGGATTGGAGAGGTTCGGTGAGCAAATGAAGACCCTTTGAAGTCATATTGCATGGTACCCATTCCACGGGTCTCAACTCTCCAGGTTTAAGGTATTCTTCCTTCAGCTAAAACATGCATGTGGAACCCAGAGTATGATCAACCGTGTGATCGGGAGACGTGTTCCAATATGTCTCAGTTTTCGTCCCCTGGTACTCGGGTGCAACATTCCAGACGCTTTACTAACACTCTCCCGACTTGGAGAGTCAGTGCCTTTAACCTCCTGTTTGGCCCAGTTTGCAATTTCTGCGGAAGATGAACAGGAATAGGGAGAACCAATGAGAGACTAGCTGGAGGTGTCTGGACGGGCAAATTTAACTCTCATTTCCCACCAGGAAGAGGAATTAACCAAAGGCTCAGCGTGCCGTGCCAGAACCAGATTAGGGCCTGAAGCCATCCTGCGGTGTTGCGGCCAGCTCACGAGAAAGCGAGTTGAAGAAAGGAGCTCAGGGGCACTGTAATTCACAAACCTGCAGAGTTATAAATGACAGCTATCGTCCAAAAATATACTGAAGTAAGGCTGCCAAGAGGACTTGAAAGCGGGGCAGAATTGCAGGAAACCGATTTCAGGAGGTAGACTGGAATTGCATTTAAAGCATAGGAAAAGAGGCAGAACGTCCACAATGATGCACTTGGCCAAAAAGGGCGTATGCGTTTTTTCCTGAATATATTCAGGATAAAACGCATACGCCCTTTTTGGCCAACCAAGCAAGCTTGCAAAGGAAATCTGCACTACAATGAAGTCTCACTTCCCCCCGGTCAAAAGGGCCATCTGAAAAAAGTGTAAAATCCAGAAAGGCAGGACAGGCCATGGAGAACTGGGAGCCTTGTTATGCTGATGGGCGGGATGTCAATTGCCAACAGCCACTCGGGAGAAGTGTATGGTGTTTCCTGAAACATCTAAAAAACAAAGCAACAGAGCCTAGGGCACTTCCACTTATGGTCCTATAGCTTAGGGAAATTAAAATCAAAAGACACAGCCACCCCAAAGGTTGGGACGGCTCTGTTTACAAGAACCTGGTTTACGGTACAAGTTCAATATCGCAGAAAGTGAAAAATGGATAAAGATGTTGTGGTACTTACGTACAATGCAATATCACTCAGCAATGAAATCTATGTCATCAGGCCCGTAGCAGCATAATGAGTGGATTCAGGTACGATGATTCTAACTGAAATAAGTCACACAGAAAAAGAAACATCATAAGATATCACTAATACACGGAATGTAAACTTGGCTACACAGGAACTGAATTACAAAACAGAACAGGGTCTCACATTTAGAAAACCAACTTATGCTTGCTTAAGGGGAAAGGTGAGTTGGGGTGCTGCATAAAACCAGAGATTGAAATGAGCACAGATAAAGTTCCTTAAGCCAAATATGGAATAGACAAGAGCTACTCCTTGCTCAACGAAATGGACTCAACACCCCATATTAAATGCCTAAGAGTGTACCTGACTAGGAAGTATCTTAAAACCTATGGATTGCTATGTCTCTGAAAGAGAATCAAGTGTGTGTACAGGGGCATAAACGCAGCAGTGATAGGATTGGAGAGGTTCGGTGAGCAAATGAAGACCCTTTGAAGTCATATTGCATGGTACCCATTCCACGGGTCTCAACTCTCCAGGTTTAAGGTATTCTTCCTTCAGCTAAAACATGCATGTGGAACCCAGAGTATGATCAACCGTGTGATCGGGAGACGTGTTCCAATATGTCTCAGTTTTCGTCCCCTGGTACTCGGGTGCAACATTCCAGACGCTTTACTAACACTCTCCCGACTTGGAGAGTCAGTGCCTTTAACCTCCTGTTTGGCCCAGTTTGCAATTTCTGCGGAAGATGAACAGGGATAGGGAGAACCAATGACAGACTAGCTGGAGGTGTCTGGACGGGCAAATTTAACTCTCATTTCCCACCAGGAAGAGGAATTAACCAAAGGCTCAGCGTGCCGTGCCGGAACCAGATTAGGGCCTGAAGCAATCCTGCGGTGTTGCGGCCAGCTCACGAGAGAGCGAGTTGAAGAAAGGAGCTCAGGGGCACTGTAATTCACAAACCTGCAGAGTTATAAATGACAGCTATCGTCCAAAAATATACTGAAGTAAGGCTGCCAAGAGGACTTGAAAGCGGGGCAGAATTGCAGGAAACCGATTTCAGGAGGTAGACTGGAATTGCATTTAAAGCATAGGAAAAGAGGCAGAACGTCCACAATGATGCACTTGGCCAAAAAGGGCGTATGCGTTTTTTCCTGAATATATTCAGGAAAAAACGCATACGCCCTTTTTGGCCAACCAAGCAAGCTTGCAAAGGAAATCTGCACTACAATGAAGTCTCACTTCCCCCCGGTCAAAAGGGCCATCTGAAAAAAGTGTAAAATCCAGAAAGGCAGGACAGGCCATGGAGAACTGGGAGCCTTGTTATGCTGATGGGCGGGATGTAAATTGCCAACAGCCACTCGGGAGAAGTGTATGGTGTTTCCTGAAACAGCTAAAAAACAAAGCAACAGAGCCTAGGGCACTTCCACTTATGGTCCTATAGCTTAGGGAAATTAAAATCAAAAGACACAGCCACCCCAAAGGTTGGGACGGCTCTGTTTACAAGAAGCTGGTTTACGGTACAAGTTCAATATCGCAGAAAGTGAAAAATGGATAAAGAAGTTGTGGTACTTACGTACAATGCAGTATCACTCAGCAATGAAATCTATGTCATCAGGCCCATAGCAGCATAATGAGTGGATTCAGGTATGATGATTCTAACTGAAATAAGTCACACAGGAAAAGAAACATCATAAGATATCACTAATACACGGAATGTAACCTTGGCTACACAGGAACTGAATTACAAAACAGAACAGGGTCTCAAATATAGAAAACCAACTTATGCTTGCTTAAGGGGAAAGGTGAGTTGGGGTGCTGCATAAAACCAGAGATTGAAATGAGCACAGATAAAGTTCCTTAAGCCAAATATGGAATAGACAAGAGCTACTCCTTGCTCAACGAAATGGACTCAACACCCCATATTAAATGCCTAAGAGTGTACCTGACTAGGAAGTATCTTAAAACCTATGGATTGCTATGTCTCTGAAAGAGAATCAAGTGTGTGTACAGGGGCATAAACGCAGCAGTGATAGGATTGGAGAGGTTCGGTGAGCAAATGAAGACCCTTTGAAGTCATATTGCATGGTACCCATTCCACGGGTCTCAACTCTCCAGGTTTAAGGTATTCTTCCTTCAGCTAAAACATGCATGTGGAACCCAGAGTATGATCAACTGTGTGATCGGGAGACGTGTTCCAATATGTCTCAGTTTTCGTCCCCTGGTACTCGGGTGCAACATTCCAGACGCTTTACTAACACTCTCCCGACTTGGAGAGTCAGTGCCTTTAACCTCCTGTTTGGCCCAGTTTGCAATTTCTGCGGAAGATGAACAGGAATAGGGAGAACCAATGAGAGACTAGCTGGAGGTGTCTGGACGGGCAAATTTAACTCTCATTTCCCACCAGGAAGAGGAATTAACCAAAGGCTCAGCGTGCCGTGCCGGAACCAGATTAGGGCCTGAAGCCATCCTGCGGTGTTGCGGCCAGCTCACGAGAAAGCGAGTTGAAGAAAGGAGCTCAGGGGCACTGTAATTCACAAACCTGCAGAGTTATAAATGACAGCTATCGTCCAAAAATATACTGAAGTAAGGCTGCCAAGAGGACTTGAAAGCGGGGCAGAATTGCAGGAAACCGATTTCAGGAGGTAGACTGGAATTGCATTGAAAGCATAGGAAAAGAGGCAGAACGTCCACAATGATGCACTTGGGCAAAAAGGGTGTATGCGTTTTTTCCTGAATATATTCAGGAAAAAACGCATACGCCCTTTTTGGCCAACCAAGAAAGCTTGCAAAGGAAATCTGCACTACAATGAAGTCTCACTTCCCCCCGGTCAAAAGGGCCATCTGAAAAAAGTATAAAATCCAGAAAGGCAGGACAGGCCATGGAGAACTGGGAGCCTTGTTATGCTGATGGGTGGGATGTCAATTGCCAACAGCCACTCGGGAGAAGTGTATGGTGTTTCCTGAAACATCTAAAAAACAAAGCAACAGAGCCTAGGGCACTTCCACTTATGGTCCTATAGCTTAGGGAAATTAAAATCAAAAGACACAGCCACCCCAAAGGTTGGGACGGCTCTGTTTACAAGAACCTGGTTTACGGTACAAGTTCAATATCGCAGAAAGTGAAAAATGGATAAAGAAGTTGTGGTACTTACGTACAATGCAGTATCACTCAGCAATGAAATCTATGTCATCAGGCCCGTAGCAGCATAATGAGTGGATTCAGGTACGATGATTCTAACTGAAATAAGTCACACAGAAAAAGAAACATCATAAGATATCACTAATACACGGAATGTAACCTTGGCTACACAGGAACTGAATTACAAAACAGAACAGGGTCTCAAATTTAGAAACCCAACTTATGCTTGCTTAAGGGGAAAGGTGAGTTGGGGTGCTGCATAAAACCAGAGATTGAAATGAGCACAGATAAAGTTCCTTAAGCCAAATATGGAATAGACAAGAGCTACTCCTTGCTCAACGAAATGGACTCAACACCCCATATTAAATGCCTAAGAGTGTACCTGACTAGGAAGTATCTTAAAACCTATGGATTGCTATGTCTCTGAAAGAGAATCAAGTGTGTGTACAGGGGCATAAACGCAGCAGTGATAGGATTGGAGAGGTTCGGTGAGCAAATGAAGACCCTTTGAAGTCATATTGCATGGTACCCATTCCACGGGTCTCAACTCTCCAGGTTTAAGGTATTCTTCCTTCAGCTAAAACATGCATGTGGAACCCAGAGTATGATCAACCGTGTGATCGGGAGACGTGTTCCAATATGTCTCAGTTTTCGTCCCCTGGTACTCGGGTGCAACATTCCAGACGCTTTACTAACACTCTCCCGACTTGGAGAGTCAGTGCCTTTAACCTCCTGTTTGGCCCAGTTTGCAATTTCTGCGGAAGATGAACAGGAATAGGGAGAACCAATGACAGACTAGCTGGAGCTGTCTGGACGGGCAAATTTAACTCTCATTTCCCACCAGGAAGAGGAATTAACCAAAGGCTCAGCGTGCCGTGCCGGAACCAGATTAGGGCCTGAAGCCATCCTGCGGTGTTGCGGCCAGCTCACGAGAAAGCGAGTTGAAGAAAGGAGCTCAGGGGCACTGTAATTCACAAACCTGCAGAGTTATAAATGACAGCTATCGTCCAAAAATATACTGAAGTAAGGCTGCCAAGAGGACTTGAAAGCGGGGCAGAATTGCAGGAAACCGATTTCAGGAGGTAGACTGGAATTGCATTGAAAGCATAGGAAAAGAGGCAGAACGTCCACAATGATGCACTTGGCCAAAAAGGGCGTATGCGTTTTTTCCTGAATATATTCAGGATAAAACGCATACGCCCTTTTTGGCCAACCAAGCAAGCTTGCAAAGGAAATCTGCACTACAATGAAGTCTCACTTCCCCCCGGTCAAAAGGGCCATCTGAAAAAAGTGTAAAATCCAGAAAGGCAGGACAGGCCATGGAGAACTGGGAGCCTTGTTATGCTGATGGGCGGGATGTAAATTGCCAACAGCCACTCGGGAGAAGTGTATGGTGTTTCCTGAAACATCTAAAAAACAAAGCAACAGAGCCTAGGGCACTTCCACTTATGGTCCTATAGCTTAGGGAAATTAAAATCAAAAGACACAGCCACCCCAAAGGTTGGGACGGCTCTGTTTACAAGAACCTGGTTTACGGTACAAGTTCAATATCGCAGAAAGTGAAAAATGGATAAAGAAGTTGTGGTACTTACGTACAATGCAGTATCACTCAGCAATGAAATCTATGTCATCAGGCCCGTAGCAGCATAATGAGTGGATTCAGGTACGATGATTCTAACTGAAATAAGTCACACAGGAAAAGAAACATCATAAGATATCACTAATACACGGAATGTAACCTTGGCTACACAGGAACTGAATTACAAAACAGAACAGGGTCTCAAATTTAGAAAACCAACTTATGCTTGCTTAAGGGGAAAGGTGAGTTGGGGTGCTGCATAAAACCAGAGATTGAAATGAGCACAGATAAAGTTCCTTAAGCCAAATATGGAATAGACAAGAGCTACTCCTTGCTCAACGAAATGGACTCAACACCCCATATTAAATGCCTAAGAGTGTACCTGACTAGGAAGTATCTTAAAACCTATGGATTGCTATGTCTCTGAAAGAGAATCAAGTGTGTGTACAGGGGCATAAACGCAGCAGTGATAGGATTGGAGAGGTTCGGTGAGCAAATGAAGACCCTTTGAAGTCATATTGCATGGTACCCATTCCACGGGTCTCAACTCTCCAGGTTTAAGGTATTCTTCCTTCAGCTAAAACATGCATGTGGAACCCAGAGTATGATCAACTGTGTGATCGGGAGACGTGTTCCAATATGTCTCAGTTTTCGTCCCCTGGTACTCGGGTGCAACATTCCAGACGCTTTACTAACACTCTCCCGACTTGGAGAGTCAGTGCCTTTAACCTCCTGTTTGGCCCAGTTTGCAATTTCTGCGGAAGATGAACAGGAATAGGGAGAACCAATGAGAGACTAGCTGGAGGTGTCTGGACGGGCAAATTTAACTCTCATTTCCCACCAGGAAGAGGAATTAACCAAAGGCTCAGCGTGCCGTGCCGGAACCAGATTAGGGCCTGAAGCCATCCTGCGGTGTTGCGGCCAGCTCATGAGAAAGCGAGTTGAAGAAAGGAGCTCAGGGGCACTGTAATTCACAAACCTGCAGAGTTATAAATGACAGCTATCGTCCAAAAATATACTGAAGTAAGGCTGCCAAGAGGACTTGAAAGCGGGGCAGAATTGCAGGAAACCGATTTCAGGAGGTAGACTGGAATTGCATTGAAAGCATAGGAAAAGAGGCAGAACGTCCACAATGATGCACTTGGGCAAAAAGGGTGTATGCGTTTTTTCCTGAATATATTCAGGAAAAAACGCATACGCCCTTTTTGGCCAACCAAGCAAGCTTGCAAAGGAAATCTGCACTACAATGAAGTCTCACTTCCCCCCGGTCAAAAGGGCCATCTGAAAAAAGTATAAAATCCAGAAAGGCAGGACAGGCCATGGAGAACTGGGAGCCTTGTTATGCTGATGGGCGGGATGTCAATTGCCAACAGCCACTCGGGAGAAGTGTATGGTGTTTCCTGAAACATCTAAAAAACAAAGCAACAGAGCCTAGGGCACTTCCACTTATGGTCCTATAGCTTAGGGAAATTAAAATCAAAAGACACAGCCACCCCAAAGGTTGGGACGGCTCTGTTTACAAGAACCTGGTTTACGGTACAAGTTCAATATCGCAGAAAGTGAAAAATGGATAAAGAAGTTGTGGTACTTACGTACAATGCAGTATCACTCAGCAATGAAATCTATGTCATCAGGCCCGTAGCAGCATAATGAGTGGATTCAGGTACGATGATTCTAACTGAAATAAGTCACACAGAAAAAGAAACATCATAAGATATCACTAATACACGGAATGTAACCTTGGCTACACAGGAACTGAATTACAAAACAGAACAGGGTCTCAAATTTAGAAACCCAACTTATGCTTGCTTAAGGGGAAAGGTGAGTTGGGGTGCTGCATAAAACCAGAGATTGAAATGAGCACAGATAAAGTTCCTTAAGCCAAATATGGAATAGACAAGAGCTACTCCTTGCTCAACGAAATGGACTCAACACCCCATATTAAATGCCTAAGAGTGTACCTGACTAGGAAGTATCTTAAAACCTATGGATTGCTATGTCTCTGAAAGAGAATCAAGTGTGTGTACAGGGGCATAAACGCAGCAGTGATAGGATTGGAGAGGTTCGGTGAGCAAATGAAGACCCTTTGAAGTCATATTGCATGGTACCCATTCCACGGGTCTCAACTCTCCAGGTTTAAGGTATTCTTCCTTCAGCTAAAACATGCATGTGGAACCCAGAGTATGATCAACCGTGTGATCGGGAGACGTGTTCCAATATGTCTCAGTTTTCGTCCCCTGGTACTCGGGTGCAACATTCCAGACGCTTTACTAACACTCTCCCGACTTGGAGAGTCAGTGCCTTTAACCTCCTGTTTGGCCCAGTTTGCAATTTCTGCGGAAGATGAACAGGAATAGGGAGAACCAATGACAGACTAGCTGGAGCTGTCTGGACGGGCAAATTTAACTCTCATTTCCCACCAGGAAGAGGAATTAACCAAAGGCTCAGCGTGCCGTGCCGGAACCAGATTAGGGCCTGAAGCCATCCTGCGGTGTTGCGGCCAGCTCACGAGAAAGCGAGTTGAAGAAAGGAGCTCAGGGGCACTGTAATTCACAAACCTGCAGAGTTATAAATGACAGCTATCGTCCAAAAATATACTGAAGTAAGGCTGCCAAGAGGACTTGAAAGCGGGGCAGAATTGCAGGAAACCGATTTCAGGAGGTAGACTGGAATTGCATTGAAAGCATAGGAAAAGAGGCAGAACGTCCACAATGATGCACTTGGCCAAAAAGGGCGTATGCGTTTTTTCCTGAATATATTCAGGATAAAACGCATACGCCCTTTTTGGCCAACCAAGCAAGCTTGCAAAGGAAATCTGCACTACAATGAAGTCTCACTTCCCCCCGGTCAAAAGGGCCATCTGAAAAAAGTGTAAAATCCAGAAAGGCAGGACAGGCCATGGAGAACTGGGAGCCTTGTTATGCTGATGGGCGGGATGTAAATTGCCAACAGCCACTCGGGAGAAGTGTATGGTGTTTCCTGAAACATCTAAAAAACAAAGCAACAGAGCCTAGGGCACTTCCACTTATGGTCCTATAGCTTAGGGAAATTAAAATCAAAAGACACAGCCACCCCAAAGGTTGGGACGGCTCTGTTTACAAGAACCTGGTTTACGGTACAAGTTCAATATCGCAGAAAGTGAAAAATGGATAAAGAAGTTGTGGTACTTACGTACAATGCAGTATCACTCAGCAATGAAATCTATGTCATCAGGCCCGTAGCAGCATAATGAGTGGATTCAGGTACGATGATTCTAACTGAAATAAGTCACACAGAAAAAGAAACATCATAAGATATCACTAATACACGGAATGTAACCTTGGCTACACAGGAACTGAATTACAAAACAGAACAGGGTCTCAAATTTAGAAAACCAACTTATGCTTGCTTAAGGGGAAAGGTGAGTTGGGGTGCTGCATAAAACCAGAGATTGAAATGAGCACAGATAAAGTTCCTTAAGCCAAATATGGAATAGACAAGAGCTACTCCTTGCTCAACGAAATGGACTCAACACCCCATATTAAATGCCTAAGAGTGTACCTGACTAGGAAGTATCTTAAAACCTATGGATTGCTATGTCTCTGAAAGAGAATCAAGTGTGTGTACAGGGGCATAAACGCAGCAGTGATAGGATTGGAGAGGTTCGGTGAGCAAATGAAGACCCTTTGAAGTCATATTGCATGGTACCCATTCCACGGGTCTCAACTCTCCAGGTTTAAGGTATTCTTCCTTCAGCTAAAACATGCATGTGGAACCCAGAGTATGATCAACCGTGTGATCGGGAGACGTGTTCCAATATGTCTCAGTTTTCGTCCCCTGGTACTCGGGTGCAACATTCCAGACGCTTTACTAACACTCTCCCGACTTGGAGAGTCAGTGCCTTTAACCTCCTGTTTGGCCCAGTTTGCAATTTCTGCGGAAGATGAACAGGGATAGGGAGAACCAATGACAGACTAGCTGGAGCTGTCTGGACGGGCAAATTTAACTCTCATTTCCCACCAGGAAGAGGAATTAACCAAAGGCTCAGCGTGCCGTGCCGGAACCAGATTAGGGCCTGAAGCCATCCTGCGGTGTTGCGGCCAGCTCACGAGAAAGCGAGTTGAAGAAAGGAGCTCAGGGGCACTGTAATTCACAAACCTGCAGAGTTATAAATGACAGCTATCGTCCAAAAATATACTGAAGTAAGGCTGCCAAGAGGACTTGAAAGCGGGGCAGAATTGCAGGAAACCGATTTCAGGAGGTAGACTGGAATTGCATTGAAAGCATAGGAAAAGAGGCAGAACGTCCACAATGATGCACTTGGCCAAAAAGGGCGTATGCGTTTTTTCCTGAATATATTCAGGAAAAAACGCATACGCCCTTTTTGGCCAACCAAGCAAGCTTGCAAAGGAAATGGGCACTACAATGAAGTCTCACTTCCCCGCGGTCAAAAGGGCCATCTGAAAAAAGTGTAAAATCCAGAAAGGCAGGACAGGCCATGGAGAACTGGGAGCCTTGTTATGCTGATGGGCGGGATGTAAATTGCCAACAGCCACTCGGGAGAAGTGTATGGTGTTTCCTGAAACATCTAAAAAACAAAGCAACAGAGCCTAGGGCACTTCCACTTATGGTCCTATAGCTTAGGGAAATTAAAATCAAAAGACACAGCCACCCCAAAGGTTGGGACGGCTCTGTTTACAAGAACCTGGTTTACGGTACAAGTTCAATATCACAGAAAGTGAAAAATGGATAAAGAAGTTGTGGTACTTACGTACAATGCAGTATCACTCAGCAATGAAGTCTATGTCATCAGGCCCGTAGCAGCATAATGAGTGGATTCAGGTACGATGATTCTAACTGAAATAAGTCACACAGGAAAAGAAACATCATAAGATATCACTAATACACGGAATGTAAACTTGGCTACACAGGAACTGAATTACAAAACAGAACAGGGTCTCTAATCTAGAAACCCAACTTATGCTTGCTTAAGGGGAAAGGTGAGTTGGGGTGCTGCATAAAACCAGAGATTGAAATGAGCACAGATAAAGTTCCTTAAGCCAAATATGGAATAGACAAGAGCTACTCCTTGCTCAACGAAATGGACTCAACACCCCATATTAAATGCCTAAGAGTGTACCTGACTAGGAAGTATCTTAAAACCTATGGATTGCTATGTCTCTGAAAGAGAATCAAGTGTGTGTACAGGGGCATAAACGCAGCAGTGATAGGATTGGAGAGGTTCGGTGGGCAAATGAAGACCCTTTGAAGTCATATTGCATGGTACCCATTCCACGGGTCTCAACTCTCCAGGTTTAAGGTATTCTTCCTTCAGCTAAAACATGCATGTGGAACCCAGAGTATGATCAACCGTGTGATCGGGAGACGTGTTCCAATATGTCTCAGTTTTCGTCCCCTGGTACTCGGGTGCAACATTCCAGACGCTTTACTAACACTCTCCCGACTTGGAGAGTCAGTGCCTTTAACCTCCTGTTTGGCCCAGTTTGCAATTTCTGCGGAAGATGAACAGGGATAGGGAGAACCAATGACAGACTAGCTGGAGGTGTGTGGACGGGCAAATTTAACTCTCATTTCCCACCAGGAAGAGGAATTAACCAAAGGCTCAGCGTGCCGTGCCGGAACCAGATTAGGGCCTGAAGCCATCCTGCGGTGTTGCGGCCAGCTCACGAGAAAGCGAGTTGAAGAAAGGAGCTCAGGGGCACTGTAATTCACAAACCTGCAGAGTTATAAATGACAGCTATCGTCCAAAAATATACTGAAGTAAGGCTGCCAAGAGGACTTGAAAGCGGGGCAGAATTGCAGGAAACCGATTTCAGGAGGTAGACTGGAATTGCATTGAAAGCATAGGAAAAGAGGCAGAACGTCCACAATGATGCACTTGGCCAAAAAGGGCGTATGCGTTTTTTCCTGAATATATTCAGGAAAAAACGCATACGCCCTTTTTGGCCAACCAAGCAAGCTTGCAAAGGAAATGGGCACTACAATGAAGTCTCACTTCCCCGCGGTCAAAAGGGCCATCTGAAAAAAGTGTAAAATCCAGAAAGGCAGGACAGGCCATGGAGAACTGGGAGCCTTGTTATGCTGATGGGCGGGATGTCAATTGCCAACAGCCACTCGGGAGAAGTGTATGGTGTTTCCTGAAACATCTAAAAAACAAAGCAACAGAGCCTAGGGCACTTCCACTTATGGTCCTATAGCTTAGGGAAATTAAAATCAAAAGACACAGCCACCCCAAAGGTTGGGACGGCTCTGTTTACAAGAACCTGGTTTACGGTACAAGTTCAATATCGCAGAAAGTGAAAAATGGATAAAGAAGTTGTGGTACTTACGTACAATGCAGTATCACTCAGCAATGAAATCTATGTCATCAGGCCCGTAGCAGCATAATGAGTGGATTCAGGTACGATGATTCTAACTGAAATAAGTCACACAGAAAAAGAAACATCATAAGATATCACTAATACACGGAATGTAACCTTGGCTACACAGGAACTGAATTACAAAACAGAACAGGGTCTCAAATTTAGAAAACCAACTTATGCTTGCTTAAGGGGAAAGGTGAGTTGGGGTGCTGCATAAAACCAGAGATTGAAATGAGCACAGATAAAGTTCCTTAAGCCAAATATGGAATAGACAAGAGCTACTCCTTGCTCAACGAAATGGACTCAACACCCCATATTAAATGCCTAAGAGTGTACCTGACTAGGAAGTATCTTAAAACCTATGGATTGCTATGTCTCTGAAAGAGAATCAAGTGTGTGTACAGGGGCATAAACGCAGCAGTGATAGGATTGGAGAGGTTCGGTGAGCAAATGAAGACCCTTTGAAGTCATATTGCATGGTACCCATTCCACGGGTCTCAACTCTCCAGGTTTAAGGTATTCTTCCTTCAGCTAAAACATGCATGTGGAACCCAGAGTATGATCAACCGTGTGATCGGGAGACGTGTTCCAATATGTCTCAGTTTTCGTCCCCTGGTACTCGGGTGCAACATTCCAGACGCTTTACTAACACTCTCCCGACTTGGAGAGTCAGTGCCTTTAACCTCCTGTTTGGCCCAGTTTGCAATTTCTGCGGAAGATGAACAGGGATAGGGAGAACCAATGACAGACTAGCTGGAGCTGTCTGGACGGGCAAATTTAACTCTCATTTCCCACCAGGAAGAGGAATTAACCAAAGGCTCAGCGTGCCGTGCCGGAACCAGATTAGGGCCTGAAGCCATCCTGCGGTGTTGCGGCCAGCTCACGAGAAAGCGAGTTGAAGAAAGGAGCTCAGGGGCACTGTAATTCACAAACCTGCAGAGTTATAAATGACAGCTATCGTCCAAAAATATACTGAAGTAAGGCTGCCAAGAGGACTTGAAAGCGGGGCAGAATTGCAGGAAACCGATTTCAGGAGGTAGACTGGAATTGCATTGAAAGCATAGGAAAAGAGGCAGAACGTCCACAATGATGCACTTGGCCAAAAAGGGCGTATGCGTTTTTTCCTGAATATATTCAGGAAAAAACGCATACG
Organism: Lagenorhynchus albirostris; assembly: GCF_949774975.1. NCBI lineage: Eukaryota > Metazoa > Chordata > Mammalia > Artiodactyla > Delphinidae > Lagenorhynchus > Lagenorhynchus albirostris. Next base: position 81,654 of record NW_026783590.1, on the reverse strand, counting down.
CCCTTTTTGGCCAACCAAGCAAGCTTGCAAAGGAAATGGGCACTACAATGAAGTCTCACTTCCCCGCGGTCAAAAGGGCCATCTGAAAAAAGTGTAAAATCCAGAAAGGCAGGACAGGCCATGGAGAACTGGGAGCCTTGTTATGCTGATGGGCGGGATGTCAATTGCCAACAGCCACTCGGGAGAAGTGTATGGTGTTTCCTGAAACATCTAAAAAACAAAGCAACAGAGCCTAGGGCACTTCCACTTATGGTCCTATAGCTTAGGGAAATTAAAATCAAAAGACACAGCCACCCCAAAGGTTGGGACGGCTCTGTTTACAAGAACCTGGTTTACGGTACAAGTTCAATATCGCAGAAAGTGAAAAATGGATAAAGAAGTTGTGGTACTTACGTACAATGCAGTATCACTCAGCAATGAAATCTATGTCATCAGGCCCGTAGCAGCATAATGAGTGGATTCAGGTACGATGATTCTAACTGAAATAAGTCACACAGAAAAAGAAACATCATAAGATATCACTAATACACGGAATGTAACCTTGGCTACACAGGAACTGAATTACAAAACAGAACAGGGTCTCAAATTTAGAAAACCAACTTATGCTTGCTTAAGGGGAAAGGTGAGTTGGGGTGCTGCATAAAACCAGAGATTGAAATGAGCACAGATAAAGTTCCTTAAGCCAAATATGGAATAGACAAGAGCTACTCCTTGCTCAACGAAATGGACTCAACACCCCATATTAAATGCCTAAGAGTGTACCTGACTAGGAAGTATCTTAAAACCTATGGATTGCTATGTCTCTGAAAGAGAATCAAGTGTGTGTACAGGGGCATAAACGCAGCAGTGATAGGATTGGAGAGGTTCGGTGAGCAAATGAAGACCCTTTGAAGTCATATTGCATGGTACCCATTCCACGGGTCTCAACTCTCCAGGTTTAAGGTATTCTTCCTTCAGCTAAAACATGCATGTGGAACCCAGAGTATGATCAACCGTGTGATCGGGAGACGTGTTCCAATATGTCTCAGTTTTCGTCCCCTGGTACTCGGGTGCAACATTCCAGACGCTTTACTAACACTCTCCCGACTTGGAGAGTCAGTGCCTTTAACCTCCTGTTTGGCCCAGTTTGCAATTTCTGCGGAAGATGAACAGGGATAGGGAGAACCAATGACAGACTAGCTGGAGGTGTGTGGACGGGCAAATTTAACTCTCATTTCCCACCAGGAAGAGGAATTAACCAAAGGCTCAGCGTGCCGTGCCGGAACCAGATTAGGGCCTGAAGCCATCCTGCGGTGTTGCGGCCAGCTCACGAGAAAGCGAGTTGAAGAAAGGAGCTCAGGGGCACTGTAATTCACAAACCTGCAGAGTTATAAATGACAGCTATCGTCCAAAAATATACTGAAGTAAGGCTGCCAAGAGGACTTGAAAGCGGGGCAGAATTGCAGGAAACCGATTTCAGGAGGTAGACTGGAATTGCATTGAAAGCATAGGAAAAGAGGCAGAACGTCCACAATGATGCACTTGGCCAAAAAGGGCGTATGCGTTTTTTCCTGAATATATTCAGGAAAAAACGCATACGCCCTTTTTGGCCAACCAAGCAAGCTTGCAAAGGAAATGGGCACTACAATGAAGTCTCACTTCCCCGCGGTCAAAAGGGCCATCTGAAAAAAGTGTAAAATCCAGAAAGGCAGGACAGGCCATGGAGAACTGGGAGCCTTGTTATGCTGATGGGCGGGATGTCAATTGCCAACAGCCACTCGGGAGAAGTGTATGGTGTTTCCTGAAACATCTAAAAAACAAAGCAACAGAGCCTAGGGCACTTCCACTTATGGTCCTATAGCTTAGGGAAATTAAAATCAAAAGACACAGCCACCCCAAAGGTTGGGACGGCTCTGTTTACAAGAACCTGGTTTACGGTACAAGTTCAATATCGCAGAAAGTGAAAAATGGATAAAGAAGTTGTGGTACTTACGTACAATGCAGTATCACTCAGCAATGAAATCTATGTCATCAGGCCCGTAGCAGCATAATGAGTGGATTCAGGTACGATGATTCTAACTGAAATAAGTCACACAGAAAAAGAAACATCATAAGATATCACTAATACACGGAATGTAACCTTGGCTACACAGGAACTGAATTACAAAACAGAACAGGGTCTCAAATTTAGAAAACCAACTTATGCTTGCTTAAGGGGAAAGGTGAGTTGGGGTGCTGCATAAAACCAGAGATTGAAATGAGCACAGATAAAGTTCCTTAAGCCAAATATGGAATAGACAAGAGCTACTCCTTGCTCAACGAAATGGACTCAACACCCCATATTAAATGCCTAAGAGTGTACCTGACTAGGAAGTATCTTAAAACCTATGGATTGCTATGTCTCTGAAAGAGAATCAAGTGTGTGTACAGGGGCATAAACGCAGCAGTGATAGGATTGGAGAGGTTCGGTGAGCAAATGAAGACCCTTTGAAGTCATATTGCATGGTACCCATTCCACGGGTCTCAACTCTCCAGGTTTAAGGTATTCTTCCTTCAGCTAAAACATGCATGTGGAACCCAGAGTATGATCAACCGTGTGATCGGGAGACGTGTTCCAATATGTCTCAGTTTTCGTCCCCTGGTACTCGGGTGCAACATTCCAGACGCTTTACTAACACTCTCCCGACTTGGAGAGTCAGTGCCTTTAACCTCCTGTTTGGCCCAGTTTGCAATTTCTGCGGAAGATGAACAGGGATAGGGAGAACCAATGACAGACTAGCTGGAGCTGTCTGGACGGGCAAATTTAACTCTCATTTCCCACCAGGAAGAGGAATTAACCAAAGGCTCAGCGTGCCGTGCCGGAACCAGATTAGGGCCTGAAGCCATCCTGCGGTGTTGCGGCCAGCTCACGAGAAAGCGAGTTGAAGAAAGGAGCTCAGGGGCACTGTAATTCACAAACCTGCAGAGTTATAAATGACAGCTATCGTCCAAAAATATACTGAAGTAAGGCTGCCAAGAGGACTTGAAAGCGGGGCAGAATTGCAGGAAACCGATTTCAGGAGGTAGACTGGAATTGCATTGAAAGCATAGGAAAAGAGGCAGAACGTCCACAATGATGCACTTGGCCAAAAAGGGCGTATGCGTTTTTTCCTGAATATATTCAGGAAAAAACGCATACGCCCTTTTTGGCCAACCAAGCAAACTTGCAAAGGAAATGGGCACTACAATGAAGTCTCACTTCCCCGCGGTCAAAAGGGCCATCTGAAAAAAGTGTAAAATCCAGAAAGGCAGGACAGGCCATGGAGAACTGGGAGCCTTGTTATGCTGATGGGCGGGATGTCAATTGCCAACAGCCACTCGGGAGAAGTGTATGGTGTTTCCTGAAACATCTAAAAAACAAAGCAACAGAGCCTAGGGCACTTCCACTTATGGTCCTATAGCTTAGGGAAATTAAAATCAAAAGACACAGCCACCCCAAAGGTTGGGACGGCTCTGTTTACAAGAACCTGGTTTACGGTACAAGTTCAATATCGCAGAAAGTGAAAAATGGATAAAGAAGTTGTGGTACTTACGTACAATGCAGTATCACTCAGCAATGAAATCTATGTCATCAGGCCCGTAGCAGCATAATGAGTGGATTCAGGTACGATGATTCTAACTGAAATAAGTCACACAGAAAAAGAAACATCATAAGATATCACTAATACACGGAATGTAACCTTGGCTACACAGGAACTGAATTACAAAACAGAACAGGGTCTCAAATTTAGAAAACCAACTTATGCTTGCTTAAGGGGAAAGGTGAGTTGGGGTGCTGCATAAAACCAGAGATTGAAATGAGCACAGATAAAGTTCCTTAAGCCAAATATGGAATAGACAAGAGCTACTCCTTGCTCAACGAAATGGACTCAACACCCCATATTAAATGCCTAAGAGTGTACCTGACTAGGAAGTATCTTAAAACCTATGGATTGCTATGTCTCTGAAAGAGAATCAAGTGTGTGTACAGGGGCATAAACGCAGCAGTGATAGGATTGGAGAGGTTCGGTGAGCAAATGAAGACCCTTTGAAGTCATATTGCATGGTACCCATTCCACGGGTCTCAACTCTCCAGGTTTAAGGTATTCTTCCTTCAGCTAAAACATGCATGTGGAACCCAGAGTATGATCAACCGTGTGATCGGGAGACGTGTTCCAATATGTCTCAGTTTTCGTCCCCTGGTACTCGGGTGCAACATTCCAGACGCTTTACTAACACTCTCCCGACTTGGAGAGTCAGTGCCTTTAACCTCCTGTTTGGCCCAGTTTGCAATTTCTGCGGAAGATGAACAGGGATAGGGAGAACCAATGACAGACTAGCTGGAGGTGTGTGGACGGGCAAATTTAACTCTCATTTCCCACCAGGAAGAGGAATTAACCAAAGGCTCAGCGTGCCGTGCCGGAACCAGATTAGGGCCTGAAGCCATCCTGCGGTGTTGCGGCCAGCTCACGAGAAAGCGAGTTGAAGAAAGGAGCTCAGGGGCACTGTAATTCACAAACCTGCAGAGTTATAAATGACAGCTATCGTCCAAAAATATACTGAAGTAAGGCTGCCAAGAGGACTTGAAAGCGGGGCAGAATTGCAGGAAACCGATTTCAGGAGGTAGACTGGAATTGCATTGAAAGCATAGGAAAAGAGGCAGAACGTCCACAATGATGCACTTGGCCAAAAAGGGCGTATGCGTTTTTTCCTGAATATATTCAGGAAAAAACGCATACGCCCTTTTTGGCCAACCAAGCAAGCTTGCAAAGGAAATGGGCACTACAATGAAGTCTCACTTCCCCGCAGTCAAAAGGGCCATCTGAAAAAAGTGTAAAATCCAGAAAGGCAGGACAGGCCATGGAGAACTGGGAGCCTTGTTATGCTGATGGGCGGGATGTCAATTGCCAACAGCCACTCGGGAGAAGTGTATGGTGTTTCCTGAAACATCTAAAAAACAAAGCAACAGAGCCTAGGGCACTTCCACTTATGGTCCTATAGCTTAGGGAAATTAAAATCAAAAGACACAGCCACCCCAAAGGTTGGGACGGCTCTGTTTACAAGAACCTGGTTTACGGTACAAGTTCAATATCGCAGAAAGTGAAAAATGGATAAAGAAGTTGTGGTACTTACGTACAATGCAGTATCACTCAGCAATGAAATCTATGTCATCAGGCCCGTAGCAGCATAATGAGTGGATTCAGGTACGATGATTCTAACTGAAATAAGTCACACAGAAAAAGAAACATCATAAGATATCACTAATACACGGAATGTAACCTTGGCTACACAGGAACTGAATTACAAAACAGAACAGGGTCTCAAATTTAGAAAACCAACTTATGCTTGCTTAAGGGGAAAGGTGAGTTGGGGTGCTGCATAAAACCAGAGATTGAAATGAGCACAGATAAAGTTCCTTAAGCCAAATATGGAATAGACAAGAGCTACTCCTTGCTCAACGAAATGGACTCAACACCCCATATTAAATGCCTAAGAGTGTACCTGACTAGGAAGTATCTTAAAACCTATGGATTGCTATGTCTCTGAAAGAGAATCAAGTGTGTGTACAGGGGCATAAACGCAGCAGTGATAGGATTGGAGAGGTTCGGTGAGCAAATGAAGACCCTTTGAAGTCATATTGCATGGTACCCATTCCACGGGTCTCAACTCTCCAGGTTTAAGGTATTCTTCCTTCAGCTAAAACATGCATGTGGAACCCAGAGTATGATCAACCGTGTGATCGGGAGACGTGTTCCAATATGTCTCAGTTTTCGTCCCCTGGTACTCGGGTGCAACATTCCAGACGCTTTACTAACACTCTCCCGACTTGGAGAGTCAGTGCCTTTAACCTCCTGTTTGGCCCAGTTTGCAATTTCTGCGGAAGATGAACAGGGATAGGGAGAACCAATGACAGACTAGCTGGAGGTGTGTGGACGGGCAAATTTAACTCTCATTTCCCACCAGGAAGAGGAATTAACCAAAGGCTCAGCGTGCCGTGCCGGAACCAGATTAGGGCCTGAAGCCATCCTGCGGTGTTGCGGCCAGCTCACGAGAAAGCGAGTTGAAGAAAGGAGCTCAGGGGCACTGTAATTCACAAACCTGCAGAGTTATAAATGACAGCTATCGTCCAAAAATATACTGAAGTAAGGCTGCCAAGAGGACTTGAAAGCGGGGCAGAATTGCAGGAAACCGATTTCAGGAGGTAGACTGGAATTGCATTGAAAGCATAGGAAAAGAGGCAGAACGTCCACAATGATGCACTTGGCCAAAAAGGGCGTATGCGTTTTTTCCTGAATATATTCAGGAAAAAACGCATACGCCCTTTTTGGCCAACCAAGCAAGCTTGCAAAGGAAATGGGCACTACAATGAAGTCTCACTTCCCCGCGGTCAAAAGGGCCATCTGAAAAAAGTGTAAAATCCAGAAAGGCAGGACAGGCCATGGAGAACTGGGAGCCTTGTTATGCTGATGGGCGGGATGTCAATTGCCAACAGCCACTCGGGAGAAGTGTATGGTGTTTCCTGAAACATCTAAAAAACAAAGCAACAGAGCCTAGGGCACTTCCACTTATGGTCCTATAGCTTAGGGAAATTAAAATCAAAAGACACAGCCACCCCAAAGGTTGGGACGGCTCTGTTTACAAGAACCTGGTTTACGGTACAAGTTCAATATCGCAGAAAGTGAAAAATGGATAAAGAAGTTGTGGTACTTACGTACAATGCAGTATCACTCAGCAATGAAATCTATGTCATCAGGCCCGTAGCAGCATAATGAGTGGATTCAGGTACGATGATTCTAACTGAAATAAGTCACACAGAAAAAGAAACATCATAAGATATCACTAATACACGGAATGTAACCTTGGCTACACAGGAACTGAATTACAAAACAGAACAGGGTCTCAAATTTAGAAAACCAACTTATGCTTGCTTAAGGGGAAAGGTGAGTTGGGGTGCTGCATAAAACCAGAGATTGAAATGAGCACAGATAAAGTTCCTTAAGCCAAATATGGAATAGACAAGAGCTACTCCTTGCTCAACGAAATGGACTCAACACCCCATATTAAATGCCTAAGAGTGTACCTGACTAGGAAGTATCTTAAAACCTATGGATTGCTATGTCTCTGAAAGAGAATCAAGTGTGTGTACAGGGGCATAAACGCAGCAGTGATAGGATTGGAGAGGTTCGGTGAGCAAATGAAGACCCTTTGAAGTCATATTGCATGGTACCCATTCCACGGGTCTCAACTCTCCAGGTTTAAGGTATTCTTCCTTCAGCTAAAACATGCATGTGGAACCCAGAGTATGATCAACCGTGTGATCGGGAGACGTGTTCCAATATGTCTCAGTTTTCGTCCCCTGGTACTCGGGTGCAACATTCCAGACGCTTTACTAACACTCTCCCGACTTGGAGAGTCAGTGCCTTTAACCTCCTGTTTGGCCCAGTTTGCAATATCTGCGGAAGATGAACAGGGATAGGGAGAACCAATGACAGACTAGCTGGAGCTGTCTGGACGGGCAAATTTAACTCTCATTTCCCACCAGGAAGAGGAATTAACCAAAGGCTCAGCGTGCCGTGCCGGAACCAGATTAGGGCCTGAAGCCATCCTGCGGTGTTGCGGCCAGCTCACGAGAAAGCGAGTTGAAGAAAGGAGCTCAGGGGCACTGTAATTCACAAACCTGCAGAGTTATAAATGACAGCTATCGTCCAAAAATATACTGAAGTAAGGCTGCCAAGAGGACTTGAAAGCGGGGCAGAATTGCAGGAAACCGATTTCAGGAGGTAGACTGGAATTGCATTGAAAGCATAGGAAAAGAGGCAGAACGTCCACAATGATGCACTTGGCCAAAAAGGGCGTATGCGTTTTTTCCTGAATATATTCAGGAAAAAACGCATACGCCCTTTTTGGCCAACCAAGCAAGCTTGCAAAGGAAATGGGCACTACAATGAAGTCTCACTTCCCCGCGGTCAAAAGGGCCATCTGAAAAAAGTGTAAAATCCAGAAAGGCAGGACAGGCCATGGAGAACTGGGAGCCTTGTTATGCTGATGGGCGGGATGTAAATTGCCAACAGCCACTCGGGAGAAGTGTATGGTGTTTCCTGAAACATCTAAAAAACAAAGCAACAGAGCCTAGGGCACTTCCACTTATGGTCCTATAGCTTAGGGAAATTAAAATCAAAAGACACAGCCACCCCAAAGGTTGGGACGGCTCTGTTTACAAGAACCTGGTTTACGGTACAAGTTCAATATCGCAGAAAGTGAAAAATGGATAAAGAAGTTGTGGTACTTACGTACAATGCAGTATCACTCAGCAATGAAGTCTATGTCATCAGGCCCGTAGCAGCATAATGAGTGGATTCAGGTACGATGATTCTAACTGAAATAAGTCACACAGGAAAAGAAACATCATAAGATATCACTAATACACGGAATGTAAACTTGGCTACACAGGAACTGAATTACAAAACAGAACAGGGTCTCTAATCTAGAAACCCAACTTATGCTTGCTTAAGGGGAAAGGTGAGTTGGGGTGCTGCATAAAACCAGAGATTGAAATGAGCACAGATAAAGTTCCTTAAGCCAAATATGGAATAGACAAGAGCTACTCCTTGCTCAACGAAATGGACTCAACACCCCATATTAAATGCCTAAGAGTGTACCTGACTAGGAAGTATCTTAAAACCTATGGATTGCTATGTCTCTGAAAGAGAATCAAGTGTGTGTACAGGGGCATAAACGCAGCAGTGATAGGATTGGAGAGGTTCGGTGGGCAAATGAAGACCCTTTGAAGTCATATTGCATGGTACCCATTCCACGGGTCTCAACTCTCCAGGTTTAAGGTATTCTTCCTTCAGCTAAAACATGCATGTGGAACCCAGAGTATGATCAACCGTGTGATCGGGAGACGTGTTCCAATATGTCTCAGTTTTCGTCCCCTGGTACTCGGGTGCAACATTCCAGACGCTTTACTAACACTCTCCCGACTTGGAGAGTCAGTGCCTTTAACCTCCTGTTTGGCCCAGTTTGCAATTTCTGCGGAAGATGAACAGGAATAGGGAGAACCAATGACAGACTAGCTGGAGGTGTGTGGACGGGCAAATTTAACTCTCATTTCCCACCAGGAAGAGGAATTAACCAAAGGCTCAGCGTGCCGTGCCGGAACCAGATTAGGGCCTGAAGCCATCCTGCGGTGTTGCGGCCAGCTCACGAGAAAGCGAGTTGAAGAAAGGAGCTCAGGGGCACTGTAATTCACAAACCTGCAGAGTTATAAATGACAGCTATCGTCCAAAAATATACTGAAGTAAGGCTGCCAAGAGGACTTGAAAGCGGGGCAGAATTGCAGGAAACCGATTTCAGGAGGTAGACTGGAATTGCATTGAAAGCATAGGAAAAGAGGCAGAACGTCCACAATGATGCACTTGGCCAAAAAGGGCGTATGCGTTTTTTCCTGAATATATTCAGGAAAAAACGCATACGCCCTTTTTGGCCAACCAAGCAAGCTTGCAAAGGAAATCTGCACTACAATGAAGTCTCACTTCCCCCCGGTCAAAAGGGCCATCTGAAAAAAGTGTAAAATCCAGAAAGGCAGGACAGGCCATGGAGAACTGGGAGCCTTGTTATGCTGATGGGCGGGATGTCAATTGCCAACAGCCACTCGGGAGAAGTGTATGGTGTTTCCTGAAACATCTAAAAAACAAAGCAACAGAGCCTAGGGCACTTCCACTTATGGTCCTATAGCTTAGGGAAATTAAAATCAAAAGACACAGCCACCCCAAAGGTTGGGACGGCTCTGTTTACAAGAACCTGGTTTACGGTACAAGTTCAATATCGCAGAAAGTGAAAAATGGATAAAGAAGTTGTGGTACTTACGTACAATGCAGTATCACTCAGCAATGAAATCTATGTCATCAGGCCCGTAGCAGCATAATGAGTGGATTCAGGTACGATGATTCTAACTGAAATAAGTCACACAGAAAAAGAAACATCATAAGATATCACTAATACACGGAATGTAAACTTGGCTACACAGGAACTGAATTCCAAAACAGAACAGGGTCTCAAATTTAGAAAACCAACTTATGCTTGCTTAAGGGGAAAGGTGAGTTGGGGTGCTGCATAAAACCAGAGATTGAAATGAGCACAGATAAAGTTCCTTAAGCCAAATATGGAATAGACAAGAGCTACTCCTTGCTCAACGAAATGGACTCAACACCCCATATTAAATGCCTAAGAGTGTACCTGACTAGGAAGTATCTTAAAACCTATGGATTGCTATGTCTCTGAAAGAGAATCAAGTGTGTGTACAGGGGCATAAACGCAGCAGTGATAGGATTGGAGAGGTTCGGTGGGCAAATGAAGACCCTTTGAAGTCATATTGCATGGTACCCATTCCACGGGTCTCAACTCTCCAGGTTTAAGGTATTCTTCCTTCAGCTAAAACATGCATGTGGAACCCAGAGTATGATCAACCGTGTGATCGGGAGACGTGTTCCAATATGTCTCAGTTTTCATCCCCTGGTACTCGGGTGCAACATTCCAGACGCTTTACTAACACTCTCCCGACTTGGAGAGTCAGTGCCTTTAACCTCCTGTTTGGCCCAGTTTGCAATTTCTGCGGAAGATGAACAGGAATAGGGAGAACCAATGACAGACTAGCTGGAGGTGTGTGGACGGGCAAATTTAACTCTCATTTCCCACCAGGAAGAGGAATTAACCAAAGGCTCAGCGTGCCGTGCCGGAACCAGATTAGGGCCTGAAGCCATCCTGCGGTGTTGCGGCCAGCTCACGAGAAAGCGAGTTGAAGAAAGGAGCTCAGGGGCACTGTAATTCACAAACCTGCAGAGTTATAAATGACAGCTATCGTCCAAAAATATACTGAAGTAAGGCTGCCAAGAGGACTTGAAAGCGGGGCAGAATTGCAGGAAACCGATTTCAGGAGGTAGACTGGAATTGCATTGAAAGCATAGGAAAAGAGGCAGAACGTCCACAATGATGCACTTGGCCAAAAAGGGCGTATGCGTTTTTTCCTGAATATATTCAGGAAAAAACGCATACGCCCTTTTTGGCCAACCAAGCAAGCTTGCAAAGGAAATCTGCACTACAATGAAGTCTCACTTCCCCCCGGTCAAAAGGGCCATCTGAAAAAAGTGTAAAATCCAGAAAGGCAGGACAGGCCATGGAGAACTGGGAGCCTTGTTATGCTGATGGGCGGGATGTAAATTGCCAACAGCCACTCGGGAGAAGTGTATGGTGTTTCCTGAAACATCTAAAAAACAAAGCAACAGAGCCTAGGGCACTTCCACTTATGGTCCTATAGCTTAGGGAAATTAAAATCAAAAGACACAGCCACCCCAAAGGTTGGGACGGCTCTGTTTACAAGAACCTGGTTTACGGTACAAGTTCAATATCGCAGAAAGTGAAAAATGGATAAAGAAGTTGTGGTACTTACGTACAATGCAGTATCACTCAGCAATGAAATCTATGTCATCAGGCCCGTAGCAGCATAATGAGTGGATTCAGGTACGATGATTCTAACTGAAATAAGTCACACAGAAAAAGAAACATCATAAGATATCACTAATACACGGAATGTAAACTTGGCTACACAGGAACTGAATTCCAAAACAGAACAGGGTCTCAAATTTAGAAAACCAACTTATGCTTGCTTAAGGGGAAAGGTGAGTTGGGGTGCTGCATAAAACCAGAGATTGAAATGAGCACAGATAAAGTTCCTTAAGCCAAATATGGAATAGACAAGAGCTACTCCTTGCTCAACGAAATGGACTCAACACCCCATATTAAATGCCTAAGAGTGTACCTGACTAGGAAGTATCTTAAAACCTATGGATTGCTATGTCTCTGAAAGAGAATCAAGTGTGTGTACAGGGGCATAAACGCAGCAGTGATAGGATTGGAGAGGTTCGGTGAGCAAATGAAGACCCTTTGAAGTCATATTGCATGGTACCCATTCCACGGGTCTCAACTCTCCAGGTTTAAGGTATTCTTCCTTCAGCTAAAACATGCATGTGGAACCCAGAGTATGATCAACCGTGTGATCGGGAGACGTGTTCCAATATGTCTCAGTTTTCGTCCCCTGGTACTCGGGTGCAACATTCCAGACGCTTTACTAACACTCTCCCGACTTGGAGAGTCAGTGCCTTTAACCTCCTGTTTGGCCCAGTTTGCAATTTCTGCGGAAGATGAACAGGAATAGGGAGAACCAATGACAGACTAGCTGGAGCTGTCTGGACGGGCAAATTTAACTCTCATTTCCCACCAGGAAGAGGAATTAACCAAAGGCTCAGCGTGCCGTGCCGCAACCAGATTAGGGCCTGAAGCCATCCTGCGGTGTTGCGGCCAGCTCACGAGAAAGCGAGTTGAAGAAAGGAGCTCAGGGGCACTGTAATTCACAAACCTGCAGAGTTATAAATGACAGCTATCGTCCAAAAATATACTGAAGTAAGGCTGCCAAGAGGACTTGAAAGCGGGGCAGAATTGCAGGAAACCGATTTCAGGAGGTAGACTGGAATTGCATTGAAAGCATAGGAAAAGAGGCAGAACGTCCACAATGATGCACTTGGCCAAAAAGGGCGTATGCGTTTTTTCCTGAATATATTCAGGATAAAACGCATACGCCCTTTTTGGCCAACCAAGCAAGCTTGCAAAGGAAATCTGCACTACAATGAAGTCTCACTTCCCCCCGGTCAAAAGGGCCATCTGAAAAAAGTGTAAAATCCAGAAAGGCAGGACAGGCCATGGAGAACTGGGAGCCTTGTTATGCTGATGGGCGGGATGTAAATTGCCAACAGCCACTCGGGAGAAGTGTATGGTGTTTCCTGAAACATCTAAAAAACAAAGCAACAGAGCCTAGGGCACTTCCACTTATGGTCCTATAGCTTAGGGAAATTAAAATCAAAAGACACAGCCACCCCAAAGGTTGGGACGGCTCTGTTTACAAGAACCTGGTTTACGGTACAAGTTCAATATCGCAGAAAGTGAAAAATGGATAAAGAAGTTGTGGTACTTACGTACAATGCAGTATCACTCAGCAATGAAATCTATGTCATCAGGCCCGTAGCAGCATAATGAGTGGATTCAGGTACGATGATTCTAACTGAAATAAGTCACACAGAAAAAGAAACATCATAAGATATCACTAATACACGGAATGTAAACTTGGCTACACAGGAACTGAATTACAAAACAGAACAGGGTCTCAAATTTAGAAAACCAACTTATGCTTGCTTAAGGGGAAAGGTGAGTTGGGGTGCTGCATAAAACCAGAGATTGAAATGAGCACAGATAAAGTTCCTTAAGCCAAATATGGAATAGACAAGAGCTACTCCTTGCTCAACGAAATGGACTCAACACCCCATATTAAATGCCTAAGAGTGTACCTGACTAGGAAGTATCTTAAAACCTATGGATTGCTATGTCTCTGAAAGAGAATCAAGTGTGTGTACAGGGGCATAAACGCAGCAGTGATAGGATTGGAGAGGTTCGGTGAGCAAATGAAGACCCTTTGAAGTCATATTGCATGGTACCCATTCCACGGGTCTCAACTCTCCAGGTTTAAGGTATTCTTCCTTCAGCTAAAACATGCATGTGGAACCCAGGGTATGATCAACCGTGTGATCGGGAGACGTGTTCCAATATGTCTCAGTTTTCGTCCCCTGGTACTCGGGTGCAACATTCCAGACGCTTTACTAACACTCTCCCGACTTGGAGAGTCAGTGCCTTTAACCTCCTGTTTGGCCCAGTTTGCAATTTCTGCGGAAGATGAACAGGAATAGGGAGAACCAATGAGAGACTAGCTGGAGGTGTCTGGACGGGCAAATTTAACTCTCATTTCCCACCAGGAAGAGGAATTAACCAAAGGCTCAGCGTGCCGTGCCGGAACCAGATTAGGGCCTGAAGCCATCCTGCGGTGTTGCGGCCAGCTCACGAGAAAGCGAGTTGAAGAAAGGAGCTCAGGGGCACTGTAATTCACAAACCTGCAGAGTTATAAATGACAGCTATCGTCCAAAAATATACTGAAGTAAGGCTGCCAAGAGGACTTGAAAGCGGGGCAGAATTGCAGGAAACCGATTTCAGGAGGTAGACTGGAATTGCATTTAAAGCATAGGAAAAGAGGCAGAACGTCCACAATGATGCACTTGGCCAAAAAGGGCGTATGCGTTTTTTCCTGAATATATTCAGAATAAAACGCATACGCCCTTTTTGGCCAACCAAGCAAGCTTGCAAAGGAAATCTGCACTACAATGAAGTCTCACTTCCCCCCGGTCAAAAGGGCCATCTGAAAAAAGTGTAAAATCCAGAAAGGCAGGACAGGCCATGGAGAACTGGGAGCCTTGTTATGCTGATGGGCGGGATGTAAATTGCCAACAGCCACTCGGGAGAAGTGTATGGTGTTTCCTGAAACATCTAAAAAACAAAGCAACAGAGCCTAGGGCACTTCCACTTATGGTCCTATAGCTTAGGGAAATTAAAATCAAAAGACACAGCCACCCCAAAGGTTGGGACGGCTCTGTTTACAAGAACCTGGTTTACGGTACAAGTTCAATATCGCAGAAAGTGAAAAATGGATAAAGAAGTTGTGGTACTTACGTACAATGCAGTATCACTCAGCAATGAAATCTATGTCATCAGGCCCGTAGCAGCATAATGAGTGGATTCAGGTACGATGATTCTAACTGAAATAAGTCACACAGAAAAAGAAACATCATAAGATATCACTAATACACGGAATGTAACCTTGGCTACACAGGAACTGAATTCCAAAACAGAACAGGGTCTCAAATTTAGAAAACCAACTTATGCTTGCTTAAGGGGAAAGGTGAGTTGGGGTGCTGCATAAAACCAGAGATTGAAATGAGCACAGATAAAGTTCCTTAAGCCAAATATGGAATAGACAAGAGCTACTCCTTGCTCAACGAAATGGACTCAACACCCCATATTAAATGCCTAAGAGTGTACCTGACTAGGAAGTATCTTAAAACCTATGGATTGCTATGTCTCTGAAAGAGAATCAAGTGTGTGTACAGGGGCATAAACGCAGCAGTGATAGGATTGGAGAGGTTCGGTGAGCAAATGAAGACCCTTTGAAGTCATATTGCATGGTACCCATTCCACGGGTCTCAACTCTCCAGGTTTAAGGTATTCTTCCTTCAGCTAAAACATGCATGTGGAACCCAGAGTATGATCAACCGTGTGATCGGGAGACGTGTTCCAATATGTCTCAGTTTTCGTCCCCTGGTACTCGGGTGCAACATTCCAGACGCTTTACTAACACTCTCCCGACTTGGAGAGTCAGTGCCTTTAACCTCCTGTTTGGCCCAGTTTGCAATTTCTGCGGAAGATGAACAGGGATAGGGAGAACCAATGAGAGACTAGCTGGAGGTGTCTGGACGGGCAAATTTAACTCTCATTTCCCACCAGGAAGAGGAATTAACCAAAGGCTCAGCGTGCCGTGCCGGAACCAGATTAGGGCCTGAAGCAATCCTGTGGTGTTGCGGCCAGCTCACGAGAGAGCGAGTTGAAGAAAGGAGCTCAGGGGCACTGTAATTCACAAACCTGCAGAGTTATAAATGACAGCTATCGTCCAAAAATATACTGAAGTAAGGCTGCCAAGAGGACTTGAAAGCGGGGCAGAATTGCAGGAAACCGATTTCAGGAGGTAGACTGGAATTGCATTTAAAGCATAGGAAAAGAGGCAGAATGTCCACAATGATGCACTTGGCCAAAAAGGGCGTATGCGTTTTTTCCTGAATATATTCAGGAAAAAACGCATACGCCCTTTTTGGCCAACCAAGCAAGCTTGCAAAGGAAATCTGCACTACAATGAAGTCTCACTTCCCCCCGGTCAAAAGGGCCATCTGAAAAAAGTGTAAAATCCAGAAAGGCAGGACAGGCAATGGAGAACTGGGAGCCTTGTTATGCTGATGGGCGGGATGTAAATTGCCAACAGCCACTCGGGAGAAGTGTATGGTGTTTCCTGAAACATCTAAAAAACAAATCAACAGAGCCTAGGGCACTTCCACTTATGGTCCTATAGCTTAGGGAAATTAAAATCAAAAGACACAGCCACCCCAAAGGTTGGGACGGCTCTGTTTACAAGAACCTGGTTTACGGTACAAGTTCAATATCGCAGAAAGTGAAAAATGGATAAAGAAGTTGTGGTACTTACGTACAATGCAGTATCACTCAGCAATGAAATCTATGTCATCAGGCCCGTAGCAGCATAATGAGTGGATTCAGGTATGATGATTCTAACTGAAATAAGTCACACAGGAAAAGAAACATCATAAGATATCACTAATACACGGAATGTAACCTTGGCTACACAGGAACTGAATTACAAAACAGAACAGGGTCTCAAATATAGAAAACCAACTTATGCTTGCTTAAGGGGAAAGGTGAGTTGGGGTGCTGCATAAAACCAGAGATTGAAATGAGCACAGATAAAGTTCCTTAAGCCAAATATGGAATAGACAAGAGCTACTCCTTGCTCAACGAAATGGACTCAACACCCCATATTAAATGCCTAAGAGTGTACCTGACTAGGAAGTATCTTAAAACCTATGGATTGCTATGTCTCTGAAAGAGAATCAAGTGTGTGTACAGGGGCATAAACGCAGCAGTGATAGGATTGGAGAGGTTCGGTGAGCAAATGAAGACCCTTTGAAGTCATATTGCATGGTACCCATTCCACGGGTCTCAACTCTCCAGGTTTAAGGTATTCTTCCTTCAGCTAAAACATGCATGTGGAACCCAGAGTATGATCAACTGTGTGATCGGGAGACGTGTTCCAATATGTCTCAGTTTTCGTCCCCTGGTACTCGGGTGCAACATTCCAGACGCTTTACTAACACTCTCCCGACTTGGAGAGTCAGTGCCTTTAACCTCCTGTTTGGCCCAGTTTGCAATTTCTGCGGAAGATGAACAGGGATAGGGAGAACCAATGAGAGACTAGCTGGAGGTGTCTGGACGGGCAAATTTAACTCTCATTTCCCACCAGGAAGAGGAATTAACCAAAGGCTCAGCGTGCCGTCCCGGAACCAGATTAGGGCCTGAAGCAATCCTGCGGTGTTGCGGCCAGTTCACGAGAGAGCGAGTTGAAGAAAGGAGCTCAGGGGCACTGTAATTCACAAACCTGCAGAGTTATAAATGACAGCTATCGTCCAAAAATATACTGAAGTAAGGCTGCCAAGAGGACTTGAAAGCGGGGCAGAATTGCAGGAAACCGATTTCAGGAGGTAGACTGGAATTGCATTTAAAGCATAGGAAAAGAGGCAGAATGTCCACAATGATGCACTTGGCCAAAAAGGGCGTATGCGTTTTTTCCTGAATATATTCAGGAAAAAACGCATACGCCCTTTTTGGCCAACCAAGCAAGCTTGCAAAGGAAATCTGCACTACAATGAAGTCTCACTTCCCCCCGGTCAAAAGGGCCATCTGAAAAAAGTGTAAAATCCAGAAAGGCAGGACAGGCAATGGAGAACTGGGAGCCTTGTTATGCTGATGGGCGGGATGTAAATTGCCAACAGCCACTCGGGAGAAGTGTATGGTGTTTCCTGAAACATCTAAAAAACAAATCAACAGAGCCTAGGGCACTTCCACTTATGGTCCTATAGCTTAGGGAAATTAAAATCAAAAGACACAGCCACCCCAAAGGTTGGGACGGCTCTGTTTACAAGAACCTGGTTTACGGTACAAGTTCAATATCGCAGAAAGTGAAAAATGGATAAAGAAGTTGTGGTACTTACGTACAATGCAGTATCACTCAGCAATGAAATCTATGTCATCAGGCCCGTAGCAGCATAATGAGTGGATTCAGGTATGATGATTCTAACTGAAATAAGTCACACAGGAAAAGAAACATCATAAGATATCACTAATACACGGAATGTAACCTTGGCTACACAGGAACTGAATTACAAAACAGAACAGGGTCTCAAATATAGAAAACCAACTTATGCTTGCTTAAGGGGAAAGGTGAGTTGGGGTGCTGCATAAAACCAGAGATTGAAATGAGCACAGATAAAGTTCCTTAAGCCAAATATGGAATAGACAAGAGCTACTCCTTGCTCAACGAAATGGACTCAACACCCCATATTAAATGCCTAAGAGTGTACCTGACTAGGAAGTATCTTAAAACCTATGGATTGCTATGTCTCTGAAAGAGAATCAAGTGTGTGTACAGGGGCATAAACGCAGCAGTGATAGGATTGGAGAGGTTCGGTGAGCAAATGAAGACCCTTTGAAGTCATATTGCATGGTACCCATTCCACGGGTCTCAACTCTCCAGGTTTAAGGTATTCTTCCTTCAGCTAAAACATGCATGTGGAACCCAGAGTATGATCAACCGTGTGATCGGGAGACGTGTTCCAATATGTCTCAGTTTTCGTCCCCTGGTACTCGGGTGCAACATTCCAGACGCTTTACTAACACTCTCCCGACTTGGAGAGTCAGTGCCTTTAACCTCCTGTTTGGCCCAGTTTGCAATTTCTGCGGAAGATGAACAGGAATAGGGAGAACCAATGACAGACTAGCTGGAGGTGTCTGGACAGGCAAATTTAACTCTCATTTCCCACCAGGAAGAGGAATTAACCAAAGGCTCAGCGTGCCGTGCCGGAACCAGATTAGGGCCTGAAGCCATCCTGCGGTGTTGCGGCCAGCTCACGAGAAAGCGAGTTGAAGAAAGGAGCTCAGGGGCACTGTAATTCACAAACCTGCAGAGTTATAAATGACAGCTATCGTCCAAAAATATACTGAAGTAAGGCTGCCAAGAGGACTTGAAAGCGGGGCAGAATTGCAGGAAACCGATTTCAGGAGGTAGACTGGAATTGCATTTAAAGCATAGGAAAAGAGGCAGAACGTCCACAATGATGCACTTGGCCAAAAAGGGTGTATGCGTTTTTTCCTGAATATATTCAGGAAAAAACGCATACGCCCTTTTTGGCCAACCAAGCAAGCTTGCAAAGGAAATCTGCACTACAATGAAGTCTCACTTCCCCCCAGTCAAAAGGGCCATCTGAAAAAAGTGTAAAATCCAGAAAGGCAGGACAGGCCATGGAGAACTGGGAGCCTTGTTATGCTGATGGGCGGGATGTAAATTGCCAACAGCCACTCCGGAGAAGTGTATGGTGTTTCCTGTAACAGCTAAAAAACAAAGCAACAGAGCCTAGGGCACTTCCACTTATGGTCCTATAGCTTAGGGAAATTAAAATCAAAAAGACACAGCCACCCCAAAGGTTGGGACAGCTCTGTTTACAAGAACCTGGTTTACGGTACAAGTTCAATATCGCAGAAAGTGAAAAATGGATAAAGAAGTTGTGGTACTTACGTACAATGCAGTATCACTCAGCAATGAAATCTATGTCATCAGCCCCGTGGCAGCATAATGAGTGGATTCAGGTATGATGATTCTAACTGAAATAAGTCACACAGGAAAAGAAACATCATAAGATATCACTAATACACGGAATGTAAACTTGGCTACACAGGAACTGAATTCCAAAACAGAACAGGGTCTCAAATTTAGAAAACCAACTTATGCTTGCTTAAGGGGAAAGGTGAGTTGGGGTGCTGCATAAAACCAGAGATTGAAATGAGCACAGATAAAGTTCCTTAAGCCAAATATGGAATAGACAAGAGCTACTCCTTGCTCAATGAAATGGACTCAACACCCCATATTAAATGCCTAAGAGTGTACCTGACTAGGAAGTATCTTAAAAGCCACGGATTGCTATGTCTCTGAAAGAGAATCAAGTGTGTGTACAGGGGCATAAACGCAGCAGTGATAGGATTGGAGAGGTTCGGTGGGCAAATGAAGACCCTTTGAAGTCATATTGCATGGTACCCATTCCACGGGTCTCAACTCTCTAGGTTTAAGGTATTCTTCCTTCAGCTAAAACATGCATGTGGAACCCAGAGTATGATCAACCGTGTGATCGGGAGACGTGTTCCAATATGTCTCAGTTTTCGTCCCCTGGTACTCGGGTGCAACATTCCAGACGCTTTACTAACACTCTCCCAACTTGGAGAGTCAGTGCCTTTAACCTCCTGTTTGGCCCAGTTTGCAATTTCTGCGGAAGATGAACAGGAATAGGGAGAACCAATGACAGACTAGCTGGAGGTGTCTGGACGGGCAAATTTAACTCTCATTTCCCACCAGGAAGAGGAATTAACCAAAGGCTCAGCGTGCCGTGCCGGAAACAGATTAGAGCCTGAAGCCATCCTGCGGGGTTGCGGCCAGCTCACGAGAAAGCGAGTTGAAGAAAGGAGCTCAGGGGCACTGTAATTCACAAACCTGCACAGTTATAAATGACAGCTATCGTCCAAAAATATACTGAAGTAAGGCTGCCAAGAGGACTTGAAAGCGGGGCAGAATTGCAGGAAACCGATTTCAGGAGGTAGACTGGAATTGCATTGAAAGCATAGGAAAAGAGGCAGAACGTCCACAATGATGCACTTGGCCAAAAAGGGCGTATGCGTTTTTTCCTGAATATATTCAGGAAAAAACGCATACGCCCTTTTTGGCCAACCAAGCAAGCTTGCAAAGGAAATCTGCACTACAATGAAGTCTCACTTCCCCCCGGTCAAAAGGGCCATCTGAAAAAAGTATAAAATCCAGAAAGGCAGGACAGGCCATGGAGAACTGGGAGCCTTGTTATGCTGATGGGCGGGATGTCAATTGCCAACAGCCACTCGGGAGAAGTGTATGGTGTTTCCTGAAACATCTAAAAAACAAAGCAACAGAGCCTAGGGCACTTCCACTTATGGTCCTATAGCTTAGGGAAATTAAAATCAAAACACACAGCCACCCCAAAGGTTGGGACGGCTCTGTTTACAAGAACCTGGTTTACGGTACAAGTTCAATATCGCAGAAAGTGAAAAATGGATAAAGAAGTTGTGGTACTTACGTACAATGCAGTATCACTCAGCAATGAAATCTATGTCATCAGGCCCGTAGCAGCATAATGAGTGGATTCAGGTACGATGATTCTAACTGAAATAAGTCACACAGAAAAAGAAACATCATAAGATATCACTAATACACGGAATGTAACCTTGGCTACACAGGAACTGAATTCCAAAACAGAACAGGGTCTCAAATTTAGAAACCCAACTTATGCTTGCTTAAGGGGAAAGGTGAGTTGGGGTGCTGCATAAAACCAGAGATTGAAATGAGCACAGATAAAGTTCCTTAAGCCAAATATGGAATAGACAAGAGCTACTCCTTGCTCAACGAAATGGACTCAACACCCCATATTAAATGCCTAAGAGTGTATCTGACTAGGAAGTATCTTAAAACCTATGGATTGCTATGTCTCTGAAAGAGAATCAAGTGTATGTACAGGGGCATAAATGCAGCAGTGATAGGATTGGAGAGGTTCGGTGAGCAAATGAAGACCCTTTGAATTCATATTGCATGGTACCCATTCCACGGGTCTCAACTCTCCAGGTTTAAGGTATTCTTCCTTCAGCTAAAACATGCATGTGGAACCCAGAGTATGATCAACCGTGTGATCGGGAGACGTGTTCCAATATGTCTCAGTTTTCGTCCCCTGGTACTCGGGTGCAACATTCCAGACGCTTTACTAACACTCTCCCAACTTGGAGAGTCAGTGCCTTTAACCTCCTGTTTGGCCCAGTTTGCAATTTCTGCGGAAGATGAACAGGAATAGGGAGAACCAATGACAGACTAGCTGGAGCTGTCTGGACGGGCAAATTTAACTCTCATTTCCCACCAGGAAGAGGAATTAACCAAAGGCTCAGCGTGCCGTGCCGGAACCAGATTAGGGCCTGAAGCCATCCTGCGGTGTTGCGGCCAGCTCACGAGAAAGCGAGTTGAAGAAAGGAGCTCAGGGGCACTGTAATTCACAAACCTGCAGAGTTATAAATGACAGCTATCGTCCAAAAATATACTGAAGTAAGGCTGCCAAGAGGACTTGAAAGCGGGGCAGAATTGCAGGAAACCGATTTCAGGAGGTAGACTGGAATTGCATTGAAAGCATAGGAAAAGAGGCAGAAGGTCCACAATGATGCACTTGGCCAAAAAGGGCGTATGCGTTTTTTCCTGAATATATTCAGGAAAAAACGCATACGCCCTTTTTGGCCAACCAAGCAAGCTTGCAAAGGAAATCTGCACTACAATGAAGTCTCACTTCCCCCCGGTCAAAAGGGCCATCTGAAAAAAGTGTAAAATCCAGAAAGGCAGGACAGGCCATGGAGAACTGGGAGCCTTGTTATGCTGATGGGCGGGAGGTCAATTGCCAACAGCCACTCGGGAGAAGTGTATGGTGTTTCCTGAAACATCTAAAAAACAAAGCAACAGAGCCTAGGGCACTTCCACTTATGGTCCTATAGCTTAGGGAAATTAAAATCAAAAGACACAGCCACCCCAAAGGTTGGGACGGCTCTGTTTACAAGAACCTGGTTTACGGTACAAGTTCAATATCGCAGAAAGTGAAAAATGGATAAAGATGTTGTGGTACTTACGTACAATGCACTATCACTCAGCAATGAAATCTATGTCATCAGGCCCGTAGCAGCATAATGAGTGGATTCAGGTACGATGATTCTAACTGAAATAAGTCACACAGAAAAAGAAACATCATAAGATATCACTAATACACGGAATGTAACCTTGGCTACACAGGAACTGAATTACAAAACAGAACAGGGTCTCAAATTTAGAAACCCAACTTATGCTTGCTTAAGGGGAAAGGTGAGTTGGGGTGCTGCATAAAACCAGAGATTGAAATGAGCACAGATAAAGTTCCTTAAGCCAAATATGGAATAGACAAGAGCTACTCCTTGCTCAACGAAATTGACTCAACACCCCATATTAAATGCCTAAGAGTGTACCTGACTAGGAAGTATCTTAAAACCTATGGATTGCTATGTCTCTGAAAGAGAATCAAGTGTGTGTACAGGGGCATAAACGCAGCAGTGATAGGATTGGAGAGGTTCGGTGAGCAAATGAAGACCCTTTGAAGTCATATTGCATGGTACCCATTCCACGGGTCTCAACTCTCCAGGTTTAAGGTATTCTTCCTTCAGCTAAAACATGCATGTGGAACCCAGAGTATGATCAACCGTGTGATCGGGAGACGTGTTCCAATATGTCTCAGTTTTCGTCCCCTGGTACTCGGGTGCAACATTCCAGACGCTTTACTAACACTCTCCCAACTTGGAGAGTCAGTGCCTTTAACCTCCTGTTTGGCCCAGTTTGCAATTTCTGCGGAAGATGAACAGGAATAGGCAGAACCAATGACAGACTAGCTGGAGGTGTCTGGACGGGCAAATTTAACTCTCATTTCCCACCAGGAAGAGGAATTAACCAAAGGCTCAGCATGCCGTGCCGGAACCAGATTAGGGCCTGAAGCCATCCTGCGGTGTTGCGGCCAGCTCACGAGAAAGCGAGTTGAAGAAAGGAGCTCACGGGCACTGTAATTCACAAACCTGCAGAGTTATAAATGACAGCTATCGTCCAAAAATATACTGAAGTAAGGCTGCCAAGAGGACTTGAAAGCGGGGCAGAATTGCAGGAAACCGATTTCAGGAGGTAGACTGGAATTGCATTTAAAGCATAGGAAAAGAGGCAGAACGTCCACAATGATGCACTTGGCCAAAAAGGGCGTATGCGTTTTTTCCTGAATATATTCAGGAAAAAACGCATACGCCCTTTTTGGCCAACCAAACAAGCTTGCAAAGCAAATCTGCACTACAGTGAAGTCTCACTTCCCCCTGGTCAAAAGGGCCATCTGAAAAAAGTGTAAAATCCAGAAAGGCAGGACAGGCCATGGAGAACTGGGAGCCTTGTTATGCTGATGGGCGGGATGTCAATTGCCAACAGCCACTCAGGAGAAGTGTATGGTGTTTCCTGAAACATCTAAAAAACAAAGCAACAGAGCCTAGGGCACTTCCACTTATGGTCCTATAGCTTAGGGAAATTAAAATCAAAAGACACAGCCACCCCAAAGGTTGGGACGGCTCTGTTTACAAGAACCTGGTTTACGGTACAAGTTCAATATCGCAGAAAGTGAAAAATGGATAAAGAAGATGTGGTACTTACGTACATTGCAATATCACTCAGCAATGAAATCTATGTCATCAGGCCCGTAGCAGCATAATGAGTGGATTCAGGTACGATGATTCTAACTGAAATAAGTCACACAGAAAAAGAAACATCATAAGATATCACTAATACACGGAATGTAACCTTGGCTACACAGGAACTGAATTACAAAACAGAACAGGGTCTCAAATTTAGAAAACCAACTTATGCTTGCTTAAGGGGAAAGGTGAGTTGGGGTGCTGCATAAAACCAGAGATTGAAATGAGCACAGATAAAGTTCCTTAAGCCAAATATGGAATAGACAAGAGCTACTCCTTGCTCAACGAAATGGACTCAACACCCCATATTAAATGCCTAAGAGTGTACCTGACTAGGAAGTATCTTAAAACCTATGGATTGCTATGTCTCTGAAAGAGAATCAAGTGTGTGTACAGGGGCATAAACGCAGCAGTGATAGGATTGGAGAGGTTCGGTGAGCAACTGAAGACCCTTTGAAGTCATATTGCATGGTACCCATTCCACGGGTCTCAACTCTCCAGGTTTAAGGTATTCTTCCTTCAGCTAAAACATGCATGTGGAACCCAGAGTATGATCAACCGTGTGATCGGGAGACGTGTTCCAATATGTCTCAGTTTTCGTCCCCTGGTACTCGGGTGCAACATTCCAGACGCTTTACTAACACTCTCCCGACTTGGAGAGTCAGTGCCTTTAACCTCCTGTTTGGCCCAGTTTGCAATTTCTGCGGAAGATGAACAGGAATAGGGAGAACCAATGACAGACTAGCTGGAGGTGTCTGGACGGGCAAATTTAACTCTCATTTCCCACCAGGAAGAGGAATTAACCAAAGGCTCAGCATGCCGTGCCGGAACCAGATTAGGGCCTGAAGCCATCCTGCGGTGTTGCGGCCAGCTCACGAGAAAGCGAGTTGAAGAAAGGAGCTCAGGGGCACTGTAATTCACAAACCTGCAGAGTTATAAATGACAGCTATCGTCCAAAAATATACTGAAGTAAGGCTGCCAAGAGGACTTGAAAGCGGGGCAGAATTGCAGGAAACCGATTTCAGGAGGTAGACTGGAATTGCATTTAAAGCATAGGAAAAGAGGCAGAACGTCCACAATGATGCACTTGGCCAAAAAGGGCGTATGCGTTTTTTCCTGAATATATTCAGGAAAAAACGCATACGCCCTTTTTGGCCAACCAAGCAAGCTTGCAAAGGAAATCTGCACTACAGTGAAGTCTCACTTCCCCCTGATCAAAAGGGCCATCTGAAAAAAGTGTAAAATCCAGAAAGTCAGGACAGGCCATGGAGAACTGGGAGCCTTGTTATGCTGATGGGCGGGATGTAAATTGCCAACAGCCACTCAGGAGAAGTGTATGGTGTTTCCTGAAACATCTAAAAAACAAAGCAACAGAGCCTAGGGCACTTCCACTTATGGTCCTATAGCTTAGGGAAATTAAAATCAAAAGACACAGCCACCCCAAATGTTGGGACGGCTCTGTTTACAAGAACCTGGTTTACGGTACAAGTTCAATATCGCAGAAAGTGAAAAATGGATAAAGAAGTGGTGGTACTTACGTACAATGCAGTATCACTCAGAAATGAAATCTATGTCATCTGGCCTGTAGCAGCATAATGAGTGGATTCAGGTATGATGATTCTAACTGAAATAAGTCACACAGGAAAAGAAACATCATAAGATATCACTAATACACGGAATGTAAACTTGGCTACACAGGAACTGAATTACAAAACAGAACAGGGTCTCACATTTAGAAAACCAACTTATGCTTGCTTAAGGGGAAAGTTGAGTTGGGGTGCTGCATAAAACCAGAGATTGAAATGAGCACAGATAAAGTTCCTTAAGCCAAATATGGAATAGACAAGAGCTACTCCTTGCTCAACGAAATGGACTCAACACCCCATATTAAATGCCTAAGAGTGTACCTGACTAGGAAGTATCTTAAAACCTATGGATTGCTATGTCTCTGAAAGAGAATCAAGTGTGTGTACAGGGGCATAAACGCAGCAGTGATAGGATTGGAGAGGTTCGGTGAGCAACTGAAGACCCTTTGAAGTCATATTGCATGGTACCCATTCCACGGGTCTCAACTCTCCAGGTTTAAGGGATTCTTCCTTCAGCTAAAACATGCATGTGGAACCCAGTGTATGATCAACCGTGTGATCGGGAGACGTGTTCCAATATGTCTCAGTTTTCGTCCCCTGGTACTCGGGTGCAACATTCCAGACGCTTTACTAACACTCTCCCGACTTGGAGAGTCAGTGCCTTTAACCTCCTGTTTGGCCCAGTTTGCAATTTCTGCGGAAGATGAACAGGAATAGGCAGAACCAATGACAGACTAGCTGGAGGTGTCTGGACGGGCAAATTTAACTCTCATTTCCCACCAGGAAGAGGAATTAACCAAAGGCTCAGCGTGCCGTGCCGGAACCAGATTAGGGCCTGAAGCCATCCTGCGGTGTTGCGGCCATCTCACGAGAAAGCGACTTGAAGAAAGGAGCTCAGGGGCACTGTAATTCACAAACCTGCAGAGTTATAAATGACAGCTATCGTCCAAAAATATACTGAAGTAAGGCTGCCAAGAGGACTTGAAAGCGGGGCAGAATTGCAGGAAACCGATTTCAGGAGGTAGACTGGAATTGCATTTAAAGCATAGGAAAAGAGGCAGAACGTCCACAATGATGCACTTGGCCAAAAAGGGCGTATGCGTTTTTTCCTGAATATATTCAGGAAAAAACGCATACGCCCTTTTTGGCCAACCAAGCAAGCTTGCAAAGGAAATCTGCACTACAATGAAGTCTCACTTCCCCCCGGTCAAAAGGGCCATCTGAAAAAAGTGTAAAATCCAGAAAGGCAGGACAGGCCATGGAGAACTGGGAGCCTTGTTATGCTGATGGGCGGGATGTAAATTGCCAACAGCCACTCCGGAGAAGTGTATGGTGTTTCCTGAAACATCTAAAAAACAAAGCAACAGAGCCTAGGGCACTTCCACTTATGGTCCTATAGCTTAGGGAAATTAAAATCAAAAAGACACAGCCACCCCAAAGGTTGGGACGGCTCTGTTTACAAGAACCTGGTTTACGGTACAAGTTCAATATCGCAGAAAGTGAAAAATGGATAAAGAAGTTGTGGTACTTACGTACAATGCAGTATCACTCAGCAAGGAAATCTATGTCATCAGGCCCGTAGCAGCATAATGAGTGGATTCAGGTATGATGATTCTAACTGAAATAAGTCACACAGGAAAAGAAACATCATAAGATATCACTAATACACGGAATGTAACCTTGGCTACACAGGAACTGAATTCCAAAACAGAACAGGGTCTCAAATTTAGAAAACCAACTTATGCTTGCTTAAGGGGAAAGGTGAGTTGGGGTGCTGCATAAAACCAGAGATTGAAATGAGCACAGATAAAGTTCCTTAAGCCAAATATGGAATAGACAAGAGCTACTCCTTGCTCAACGAAATGGACTCAACACCCCATATTAAATGCCTAAGAGTGTACCTGACTAGGAAGTATCTTAAAACCTATGGATTGCTATGTCTCTGAAAGAGAATCAAGTGTGTGTACAGGGGCATAAACGCAGCAGTGATAGGACTGGAGAGGTTCGGTGAGCAAATGAAGACCCTTTGAAGTCATATTGCATGGTACCCATTCCACGGGTCTCAACTCTCCAGGTTTAAGGGATTCTTCCTTCAGCTAAAACATGCATGTGGAACCCAGAGTATGATCAACCGTGTGATCGGGAGACGTGTTCCAATATGTGTCAGTTTTCGTCCCCTGGTACTCGGGTGCAACATTCCAGACGCTTTACTAACACTCTCCCGACTTGGAGAGTCAGTGCCTTTAACCTCCTGTTTGGCCCAGTTTGCAATTTCTGCGGAAGATGAACAGGAATAGGGAGAACCAATGACAGACTAGCTGGAGGTGTCTGGACCGGCAAATTTAACTCTCATTTCCCACCAGGAAGAGGAATTAACCAAAGGCTCAGCGTGCCGTGCCGGAACCAGATTAGGGCCTGAAGCCATCCTGCGGTGTTGCGGCCAGCTCACGAGAAAGCGAGTTGAAGAAAGGAGCTCAGGGGCACTGTAATTCACAAACCTGCAGAGTTATAAATGACAGCTATCGTCCAAAAATATACTGAAATAAGGCTGCCAAGAGGACTTGAAAGCGGGGCAGAATTGCAGGAAACCGATTTCAGGAGGTAGACTGGAATTGCATTTAAAGCATAGGAAAAGAGGCAGAACGTCCACAATGATGCACTTGGCCAAAAAGGGCGTATGCGTTTTTTCCTGAATATATTCAGGAAAAAACGCAGACGCCCTTTTTGGCCAACCAAGCAAGCTTGCAAAGGAAATCTCCACTACAATGAAGTCTCACTTCCCCCCGGTCAAAAGGGCCATCTGAAAAAAGTGTAAAATCCAGAAAGGCAGGACAGGCCATGGAGAACTGGGAGCCTTGTTATGCTGATGGGCGGCATGTAAATTGCCAACAGCCACTCGGGAGAAGTGTATGGTGTTTCCTGAAACATCTAAAAAACAAAGCAACAGAGCCTAGGGCACTTCCACTTATGGTCCTATAGCTTAGGGAAATTAAAATCAAAAAGACACAGCCACCCCAAAGTTTGGCACGGCTCTGTTTACAAGAACCTGGTTTACGGTACAAGTTCAATATCGCAGAAAGTGAAAAATGGATAAAGAAGTTGTGGTACTTACGTACAATGCAGTATCACTCAGCAATGAAATCTATGTCATCAGGCCCGTAGCAGCATAATGAGTGGATTCAGGTACGATGATTCTAACTGAAATAAGTCACACAGAAAAAGAAACATCATAAGATATCACTAATACACGGAATGTAAACTTGGCTACACAGGAACTGAATTCCAAAACAGAACAGGGTCTCAAATTTAGAAAACCAACTTATGCTTGCTTAAGGGGAAAGGTGAGTTGGGGTGCTGCATAAAACCAGAGATTGAAATGAGCACAGATAAAGTTCCTTAAGCCAAATATGGAATAGACAAGAGCTACTCCTTGCTCAACGAAATGGACTCAACACCCCATATTAAATGCCTAAGAGTGTACCTGACTAGGAAGTATCTTAAAACCTATGGATTGCTATGTCTCTGAAAGAGAATCAAGTGTGTGTACAGGGGCATAAACGCAGCAGTGATAGGATTGGAGAGGTTCGGTGAGCAAATGAAGACCCTTTGAAGTCATATTGCATGGTACCCATTCCACGGGTCTCAACTCTCCAGGTTTAAGGTATTCTTCCTTCAGCTAAAACATGCATGTGGAACCCAGAGTATGATCAACCGTGTGATCGGGAGACGTGTTCCAATATGTCTCAGTTTTCGTCCCCTGGTACTCGGGTGCAACATTCCAGACGCTTTACTAACACTCTCCCGACTTGGAGAGTCAGTGCCTTTAACCTCCTGTTTGGCCCAGTTTGCAATTTCTGCGGAAGATGAACAGGAATAGGCAGAACCAATGACAGACTAGATGGAGGTGTCTGGATGGGCAAGTTTAACTCTTATTTCGCACCAGGAAGAGGAATTAACCAAAGGCTCAGCGTGCCGTGCCGGAACCAGATTAGGGCCTGAAGCCATCCTGCGGTGTTGCGGCCAGCTCACGAGAAAGCGAGTTGAAGAAAGGAGCTCAGGGGCACTGTAATTCACAAACCTGCAGAGTTATAAATGACAGCTATCGTCCAAAAATATACTGAAGTAAGGCTGCCAAGAGGACTTGAAAGCGGGGCAGAATTGCAGGAAACCGATTTCAGGAGGTAGACTGGAATTGCATTTAAAGCATAGGAAAAGAGGCAGAACGTCCACAATGATGCACTTGGCCAAAAAGGGCGTATGCGTTTTTTCCTGAATATATTCAGGAAAAAACGCATACGCCCTTTTTGGCCAACCAAGCAAGCTTGCAAAGGAAATCTGCACTACAATGAAGTCTCACTTACCCCCAGTCAAAAGGGCCATCTGAAAAAAGTGTAAAATCCAGAAAGGCAGGACAGGCCATGGAGAACTGGGAGCCTTGTTATGCTGATGGGCGGGATGTAAATTGCCAACAGCCACTCGGGAGAAGTGTATGGTGTTTCCTGAAACATCTAAAAAACAAAGCAACAGAGCCTAGGGCACTTCCACTTATGGTCCTATAGCTTAGGGAAATTAAAATCAAAAGACACAGCCACCCCAAAGGTTGGGACGGCTCTGTTTACAAGAACCTGGTTTACGGTACAAGTTCAATATCGCAGAAAGTGAAAAATGGATAAAGAAGTTGTGGTACTTACGTACAATGCAGTATCACTCAGCAATGAAATCTATGTCATCAGGCCCGTAGCAGCATAATGAGTGGATTCAGGTACGATGATTCTAACTGAAATAAGTCACACAGAAAAAGAAACATCATAAGATATCACTAATACACGGAATGTAAACTTGGCTACACAGGAACTGAATTACAAAACAGAACAGGGTCTCAAATTTAGAAAACCAACTTATGCTTGCTTAAGGGGAAAGGTGAGTTGGGGTGCTGCATAAAACCAGAGATTGAAATGAGCACAGATAAAGTTCCTTAAGCCAAATATGGAATAGACAAGAGCTACTCCTTGCTCAACGAAATGGACTCAACACCCCATATTAAATGCCTAAGAGTGTACCTGACTAGGAAGTATCTTAAAACCTATGGATTGCTATGTCTCTGAAAGAGAATCAAGTGTGTGTACAGGGGCATAAACGCAGCAGTGATAGGATTGGAGAGGTTCGGTGAGCAAATGAAGACCCTTTGAAGTCATATTGCATGGTACCCATTCCACGGGTCTCAACTCTCCAGGTTTAAGGTATTCTTCCTTCAGCTAAAACATGCATGTGGAACCCAGAGTATGATCAACCGTGTGATCGGGAGACGTGTTCCAATATGTCTCAGTTTTCGTCCCCTGGTACTCGGGTGCAACATTCCAGACGCTTTACTAACACTCTCCCGACTTGGAGAGTCAGTGCCTTTAACCTCCTGTTTGGCCCAGTTTGCAATTTCTGCGGAAGATGAACAGGAATAGGCAGAACCAATGACAGACTAGATGGAGGTGTCTGGATGGGCAAGTTTAACTCTTATTTCGCAGCAGGAAGAGGAATTAACCAAAGGCTCAGCGTGCCGTGCCGGAACCAGATTAGGGCCTGAAGCCATCCTGCGGTGTTGCGGCCAGCTCACGAGAAAGCGAGTTGAAGAAAGGAGCTCAGGGGCACTGTAATTCACAAACCTGCAGAGTTATAAATGACAGCTATCGTCCAAAAATATACTGAAGTAAGGCTGCCAAGAGGACTTGAAAGCGGGGCAGAATTGCAGGAAACCGATTTCAGGAGGTAGACTGGAATTGCATTTAAAGCATAGGAAAAGAGGCAGAACGTCCACAATGATGCACTTGGCCAAAAAGGGCGTATGCGTTTTTTCCTGAATATATTCAGGAAAAAACGCATACGCCCTTTTTGGCCAACCAAGCAAGCTTGCAAAGGAAATCTGCACTACAATGAAGTCTCACTTACCCCCAGTCAAAAGGGCCATCTGAAAAAAGTGTAAAATCCAGAAAGGCAGGACAGGCCATGGAGAACTGGGAGCCTTGTTATGCTGATGGGCGGGATGTAAATTGCCAACAGCCACTCGGGAGAAGTGTATGGTGTTTCCTGAAACATCTAAAAATCAAAGCAACAGAGCCTAGGGCACTTCCACTTATGGTCCTATAGCTTAGGGAAATTAAAATCAAAAAGACACAGCCACCCCAAAGGTTGGGACGGCTCTGTTTACAAGAACCTGGTTTACGGTACAAGTTCAATATCGCAGAAAGTGAAAAATGGATAAAGAAGTTGTGGTACTTACGTACAATGCAATATCACTCAGCAAGGAAATCTATGTCATCAGGCCCGTAGCAGCATAATGAGTGGATTCAGGTATGATGATTCTAACTGAAATAAGTCACACAGAAAAAGAAACATCATAAGATATCACTAATACACGGAATGTAAACTTGGCTACACAGGAACTGAATTACAAAACAGAACAGGGTCTCAAATTTGGAAAACCAACTTATGCTTGCTTAAGGGGAAAGGTGAGTTGGGGTGCTGCATAAAACCAGAGATTGAAATGAGCACAGATAAAGTTCCTTAAGCCAAATATGGAATAGACAAGAGCTACTCCTTGCTCAACGAAATGGACTCAACACCCCATATTAAATGCCTAAGAGTGTACCTGACTAGGAATTATCTTAAAACCTATGGATTGCTATGTCTCTGAAAGAGAATCAAGCGTGTGTACAGGGGCATAAACGCAGCAGTGATAGGACTGGAGAGGTTCGGTGAGCAAATGAAGACCCTTTGAAGTCATATTTCATGGAACCCATTCCACGGGTCTCAACTCTCCAGGTTTAAGGTATTCTTCCTTAAGCTAACACATGCATGTGGAACCCAGAGTATGATCAACCGTGTGATCGGGAGACGTGTTCCAATATGTGTCAGTTTTCGTCCCCTGGTACTCGGGTGCAACATTCCAGACGCTTTACTAACACTCTCCCGACTTGGAGAGTCAGTGCCTTTAACCTCCTGTTTGGCCCAGTTTGCAATTTCTGCGGAAGATGAACAGGAATAGGGAGAACCAATGAGAGACTAGCTGGAGGTGTCTGGACGGGCAAATTTAACTCTCATTTCCCACCAGGAAGAGGAATTAACCAAAGGCTCAGCGTGCCGTGCCGGAACCAGATTAGGGCCTGAAGCCATCCTGCGGTGCTGCGGCCAGCTCACGAGAAAGCGAGTTGAAGAAAGGAGCTCAGGGGCACTGTAATTCACAAACCTGCAGAGTTATAAATGACAGCTATCGTCCAAAAATATACTGAAGTAAGGCTGCCAAGAGGACTTGAAAGCGGGGCAGAATTGCAGGAAACCGATTTCAGGAGGTAGACTGGAATTGCATTTAAAGCATAGGAAAAGAGGCAGAACGTCCACAATGATGCACTTGGCCAAAAAGGGCGTATGCGTTTTTTCCTGAATATATTCAGGAAAAAACGCATACGCCCTTTTTGGCCAACCAAGCAAGCTTGCAAAGGAAATCTGCACTACAATGAAGTCTCACTTCCCCCGGGTCAAAAGGGCCATCTGAAAAAAGTGTAAAATCCAGAAAGGCAGGACAGGCCATGGAGAACTGGGAGCCTTGTTATGCTGATGGGCGGGATGTCAATTGCCAACAGCCACTCCGGAGAAGTGTATGGTGTTTCCTGAAACAGCTAAAAAACAAAGCAACAGAGCCTAGGGCACTTCCACTTATGGTCCTATAGCTTAGGGAAATTAAAATCAAAAAGACACAGCCACCCCAACGGTTGGGACGGCTCTGTTTACAAGAACCTGGTTTACGGTACAAGTTCAATATCGCAGAAAGTGAAAAATGGATAAAGAAGTTGTGGTACTTACGTACAATGCAGTATCACTCAGCAATGAAATCTATGTCATCAGGCCCGTAGCAGCATAATGAGTGGATTCAGGTACGATGATTCTAACTGAAATAAGTCACACAGGAAAAGAAACATCATAAGATATCACTAATACACGGAATGTAACCTTGGCTACACAGGAACTGAATTCCAAAACAGAACAGGGTCTCAAATTTAGAAAACCAACTTATGCTTGCTTAAGGGGAAAGGTGAGTTGGGGTGCTGCATAAAACCAGAGATTGAAATGAGCACAGATAAAGTTCCTTAAGCCAAATATGGAATAGACAAGAGCTACTCCTTGCTCAACGAAATGGACTCAACACCCCATATTAAATGCCTAAGAGTGTACCTGACTAGGAAGTATCTTAAAACCTATGGATTGCTATGTCTCTGAAAGAGAATCAAGTGTGTGTACAGGGGCATAAACGCAGCAGTGATAGGATTGGAGAGGTTCGGTGGGCAAATGAAGACCCTTTGAAGTCATATTGCATGGTACCCATTCCACGGGTCTCAACTCTCCAGGTTTAAGGTATTCTTCCTTCAGCTAAAACATGCATGTGGAACCCAGAGTATGATCAACCGTGTGATCGGGAGACGTGTTCCAATATGTCTCAGTTTTCGTCCCCTGGTACTCGGGTGCAACATTCCAGACGCTTTACTAACACTCTCCCGACTTGGAGAGTCAGTGCCTTTAACCTCCTGTTTGGCCCAGTTTGCAATTTCTGCGGAAGATGAACAGGAATAGGGAGAACCAATGAGAGACTAGCTGGAGGTGTCTGGACGGGCAAATTTAACTCTCATTTCCCACCAGGAAGAGGAATTAACCAAAGGCTCAGCGTGCCGTGCCGGAACCAGATTAGGGCCTGAAGCCATCCTGCGGGGTTGCGGGCAGCTCACGAGAAAGCGAGTTGAAGAAAGGAGCTCAGGGGCACTGTAATTCACAAACCTGCAGAGTTATAAATGACAGCTATCGTCCAAAAATATACTGAAGTAAGGCTGCCAAGAGGACTTGAAAGCGGGGCATAATTGCAGGAAACCGATTTCAGGAGGTAGACTGGAATTGCATTGAAAGCATAGGAAAAGAGGCAGAACGTCCACAATGATGCACTTGGCCAAAAAGGGCGTATGCGTTTTTTCCTGAATATATTCAGGAAAAAACGCATACGCCCTTTTTGGCCAACCAAGCAAGCTTGCAAAGGAAATCTGCACTACAATGAAGTCTCACTTCCCCCCGGTCAAAAGGGCCATCTGAAAAAAGTGTAAAATCCAGAAAGGCAGGACAGGCCATGGAGAACTGGGAGCCTTGTTATGCTGATGGGCGGGATGTAAATTGCCAACAGCCACTCGGGAGAAGTGTATGGTGTTTCCTGAAACATCTAAAAAACAAAGCAACAGAGCCTAGGGCACTTCCACTTATGGTCCTATAGCTTAGGGAAATTAAAATCAAAAGACACAGCCACCCCAAAAGTTGGGACGGCTCTGTTTACAAGAACCTGGTTTACGGTACAAGTTCAATATCGCAGAAAGTGAAAAATGGATAAAGAAGTTGTGGTACTTACGTACAATGCAGTATCACTCAGCAATGAAATCTATGTCATCAGGCCCGTAGCAGCATAATGAGTGGATTCAGGTATGATGATTCTAACTGAAATAAGTCACACAGAAAAAGAAACATCATAAGATATCACTAATACACGGAATGTAACCTTGGCTACACAGGAACTGAATTACAAAACAGAACAGGGTCTCTAATTTAGAAACCCAACTTATGCTTGCTTAAGGGGAAAGGTGAGTTGGGGTGCTGCATAAAACCAGAGATTGAAATGAGCACAGATAAAGTTCCTTAAGCCAAATATGGAATAGACAAGAGCTACTCCTTGCTCAACGAAATGGACTCAACACCCCATATTAAATGCCTAAGAGTGTACCTGACTAGGAAGTATCTTAAAACCTATGGATTGCTATGTCTCTGAAAGAGAATCAAGTGTGTGTACAGGGGCATAAACGCAGCAGTGATAGGATTGGAGAGGTTCGGTGAGCAAATGAAGACCCTTTGAAGTCATATTGCATGGTACCCATTCCACGGGTCTCAACTCTCCAGGTTTAAGGGATTCTTCCTTCAGCTAAAACATGCATGTGGAACCCAGTGTATGATCAACCGTGTGATCGGGAGACGTGTTCCAATATGTCTCAGTTTTCGTCCCCTGGTACTCGGGTGCAACATTCCAGACGCTTTACTAACACTCTCCCGACTTGGAGAGTCAGTGCCTTTAACCTCCTGTTTGGCCCAGTTTGCAATTTCTGCGGAAGATGAACAGGAATAGGGAGAACCAATGACAGACTAGCTGGAGGTGTCTGGACGGGCAAATTTAACTCTCATTTCCCACCAGGAAGAGGAATTAACCAAAGGCTCAGCGTGCCGTGCCGGAACCAGATTAGGGCCTGAAGCCATCCTGCGGTGTTGCGGCCAGCTCACGAGAAAGCGACTTGAAGAAAGGAGCTCAGGGGCACTGTAATTCACTAACCTGCAGAGTTATAAATGACAGCTATCGTCCAAAAATATACTGAAGTAAGGCTGCCAAGAGGACTTGAAAGCGGGGCAGAATTGCAGGAAACCGATTTCAGGAGGTAGACTGGAATTGCATTTAAAGCATAGGAAAAGAGGCAGAACGTCCACAATGATGCACTTGGCCAAAAAGGGCGTATGCGTTTTTTCCTGAATATATTCAGGAAAAAACGCATACGCCCTTTTTGGCCAACCAAGCAAGCTTGCAAAGGAAATCTGCACTACAATGAAGTCACACTTCCCCCCGGTCAAAAGGGCCATCTGAAAAAAGTGTAAAATCCAGAAAGGCAGGACAGGCCATGGAGAACTGGGAGCCTTGTTATGCTGATGGGCGGGATGTCAATTGCCAACAGCCACTCCGGAGAAGTGTATGGTGTTTCCTGAAACAGCTAAAAAACAAAGCAACAGAGCCTAGGGCACTTCCACTTATGGTCCTATAGCTTAGGGAAATTAAAATCAAAAAGACACAGCCACCCCAACGGTTGGGACGGCTCTGTTTACAAGAACCTGGTTTACGGTACAAGTTCAATATCGCAGAAAGTGAAAAATGGATAAAGAAGTTGTGGTACTTACGTACAATGCAGTATCACTCAGCAATGAAATCTATGTCATCAGGCCCGTAGCAGCATAATGAGTGGATTCAGGTACGATGATTCTAACTGAAATAAGTCACACAGGAAAAGAAACATCATAAGATATCACTAATACACGGAATGTAACCTTGGCTACACAGGAACTGAATTCCAAAACAGAACAGGGTCTCAAATTTAGAAAACCAACTTATGCTTGCTTAAGGGGAAAGGTGAGTTGGGGTGCTGCATAAAACCAGAGATTGAAATGAGCACAGATAAAGTTCCTTAAGCCAAATATGGAATAGACAAGAGGTACTCCTTGCTCAACGAAATGGACTCAACACCCCATATTAAATGCCTAAGAGTGTACCTGACTAGGAAGTATCTTAAAACCTATGGATTGCTATGTCTCTGAAAGAGAATCAAGTGTGTGTACAGGGGCATAAACGCAGCAGTGATAGGATTGGAGAGGTTCGGTGGGCAAATGAAGACCCTTTGAAGTCATATTGCATGGTACCCATTCCACGGGTCTCAACTCTCCAGGTTTAAGGTATTCTTCCTTCAGCTAAAACATGCATGTGGAACCCAGAGTATGATCAACCGTGTGATCGGGAGACGTGTTCCAATATGTCTCAGTTTTCGTCCCCTGGTACTCGGGTGCAACATTCCAGACGCTTTACTAACACTCTCCCGACTTGGAGAGTCAGTGCCTTTAACCTCCTGTTTGGCCCAGTTTGCAATTTCTGCGGAAGATGAACAGGAATAGGGAGAACCAATGACAGACTAGCTGGAGGTGTCTGGACGGGCAAATTTAACTCTCATTTCCCACCAGGAAGAGGAATTAACCAAAGGCTCAGCGTGCCGTGCCGGAACCAGATTAGGGCCTGAAGCCATCCTGCGGGGTTGCGGCCAGCTCACGAGAAAGCGAGTTGAAGAAAGGAGCTCAGGGGCACTGTAATTCACAAACCTGCAGAGTTATAAATGACAGCTATCGTCCAAAAATATACTGAAGTAAGGCTGCCAAGAGGACTTGAAAGCGGGGCAGAATTGCAGGAAACCGATTTCAGGAGGTAGACTGGAATTGCATTTAAAGCATAGGAAAAGAGGCAGAAGGTCCACAATGATGCACTTGGCCAAAAAGGGCGTATGCGTTTTTTCCTGAATATATTCAGGAAAAAACGCATACGCCCTTTTTGGCCAACCAAGCAAGCTTGCAAAGGAAATCTGCACTACAATGAAGTCTCACTTCCCCCTGGTCAAAAGGGCCATCTGAAAAAAGTGTAAAATCCAGAAAGGCAGGACAGGCCATGGAGAACTGGGAGCCTTGTTATGCTGATGGGCGGGATGTCAATTGCCAACAGCCACTCGGGAGAAGTGTATGGTGTTTCCTGAAACATCTAAAAAACAAAGCAACAGAGCCTAGGGCACTTCCACTTATGGTCCTATAGCTTAGGGAAATTAAAATCAAAAGACACAGCCACCCCAAAGGTTGGGACGGCTCTGTTTACAAGAACCTGGTTTACGGTACAAGTTCAATATCGCAGAAAGTGAAAAATGGATAAAGAAGTTGTGGTACTTACGTACAATGCAGTATCACTCAGCAATGAAATCTATGTCATCAGGCCCGTAGCAGCATAATGAGTGGATTCAGGTACGATGATTCTAACTGAAATAAGTCACACAGAAAAAGAAACATCATAAGATATCACTAATACACGGAATGTAAACTTGGCTACACAGGAACTGAATTACAAAACAGAACAGGGTCTCAAATTTAGAAAACCAACTTATGCTTGCTTAAGGGGAAAGGTGAGTTGGGGTGCTGCATAAAACCAGAGATTGAAATGAGCACAGATAAAGTTCCTTAAGCCAAATATGGAATAGACAAGAGCTACTCCTTGCTCAACGAAATGGACTCAACACCCCATATTAAATGCCTAAGAGTGTACCTGACTAGGAAGTATCTTAAAACCTATGGATTGCTATGTCTCTGAAAGAGAATCAAGTGTGTGTACAGGGGCATAAACGCAGCAGTGATAGGATTGGAGAGGTTCGGTGAGCAAATGAAGACCCTTTGAAGTCATATTGCATGGTACCCATTCCACGGGTCTCAACTCTCCAGGTTTAAGGTATTCTTCCTTCAGCTAAAACATGCATGTGGAACCCAGAGTATGATCAACCGTGTGATCGGGAGACGTGTTCCAATATGTCTCAGTTTTCGTCCCCTGGTACTCGGGTGCAACATTCCAGACGCTTTACTAACACTCTCCCGACTTGGAGAGTCAGTGCCTTTAACCTCCTGTTTGGCCCAGTTTGCAATTTCTGCGGAAGATGAACAGGAATAGGCAGAACCAATGACAGACTAGATGGAGGTGTCTGGATGGGCAAGTTTAACTCTTATTTCGCAGCAGGAAGAGGAATTAACCAAAGGCTCAGCGTGCCGTGCCGGAACCAGATTAGGGCCTGAAGCCATCCTGCGGTGTTGCGGCCAGCTCACGAGAAAGCGACTTGAAGAAAGGAGCTCAGGGGCACTGTAATTCACAAACCTGCAGAGTTATAAATGACAGCTATCGTCCAAAAATATACTGAAGTAAGGCTGCCAAGAGGACTTGAAAGCGGGGCAGAATTGCAGGAAACCGATTTCAGGAGGTAGACTGGAATTGCATTTAAAGCATAGGAAAAGAGGCAGAACGTCCACAATGATGCACTTGGCCAAAAAGGGCGTATGCGTTTTTTCCTGAATATATTCAGGAAAAAACGCATACGCCCTTTTTGGCCAACCAAGCAAGCTTGCAAAGGAAATCTGCACTACAATGAAGTCTCACTTACCCCCAGTCAAAAGGGCCATCTGAAAAAAGTGTAAAATCCAGAAAGGCAGGACAGGCCATGGAGAACTGGGAGCCTTGTTATGCTGATGGGCGGGATGTAAATTGCCAACAGCCACTCGGGAGAAGTGTATGGTGTTTCCTGAAACATCTAAAAAACAAAGCAACAGAGCCTAGGGCACTTCCACTTATGGTCCTATAGCTTAGGGAAATTAAAATCAAAAGACACAGCCACCCCAAAGGTTGGGACGGCTCTGTTTACAAGAACCTGGTTTACGGTACAAGTTCAATATCGCAGAAAGTGAAAAATGGATAAAGAAGTTGTGGTACTTACGTACAATGCAGTATCACTCAGCAATGAAATCTATGTCATCAGGCCCGTAGCAGCATAATGAGTGGATTCAGGTACGATGATTCTAACTGAAATAAGTCACACAGAAAAAGAAACATCATAAGATATCACTAATACACGGAATGTAAACTTGGCTACACAGGA
Source organism: Lagenorhynchus albirostris (assembly GCF_949774975.1). Classification (NCBI taxonomy): domain Eukaryota; kingdom Metazoa; phylum Chordata; class Mammalia; order Artiodactyla; family Delphinidae; genus Lagenorhynchus; species Lagenorhynchus albirostris. Next base: position 41,618 of record NW_026783590.1, on the reverse strand, counting down.
ACTGAATTACAAAACAGAACAGGGTCTCAAATTTAGAAAACCAACTTATGCTTGCTTAAGGGGAAAGGTGAGTTGGGGTGCTGCATAAAACCAGAGATTGAAATGAGCACAGATAAAGTTCCTTAAGCCAAATATGGAATAGACAAGAGCTACTCCTTGCTCAACGAAATGGACTCAACACCCCATATTAAATGCCTAAGAGTGTACCTGACTAGGAAGTATCTTAAAACCTATGGATTGCTATGTCTCTGAAAGAGAATCAAGTGTGTGTACAGGGGCATAAACGCAGCAGTGATAGGATTGGAGAGGTTCGGTGAGCAAATGAAGACCCTTTGAAGTCATATTGCATGGTACCCATTCCACGGGTCTCAACTCTCCAGGTTTAAGGTATTCTTCCTTCAGCTAAAACATGCATGTGGAACCCAGAGTATGATCAACCGTGTGATCGGGAGACGTGTTCCAATATGTCTCAGTTTTCGTCCCCTGGTACTCGGGTGCAACATTCCAGACGCTTTACTAACACTCTCCCGACTTGGAGAGTCAGTGCCTTTAACCTCCTGTTTGGCCCAGTTTGCAATTTCTGCGGAAGATGAACAGGAATAGGCAGAACCAATGACAGACTAGATGGAGGTGTCTGGATGGGCAAGTTTAACTCTTATTTCGCAGCAGGAAGAGGAATTAACCAAAGGCTCAGCGTGCCGTGCCGGAACCAGATTAGGGCCTGAAGCCATCCTGCGGTGTTGCGGCCAGCTCACGAGAAAGCGACTTGAAGAAAGGAGCTCAGGGGCACTGTAATTCACAAACCTGCAGAGTTATAAATGACAGCTATCGTCCAAAAATATACTGAAGTAAGGCTGCCAAGAGGACTTGAAAGCGGGGCAGAATTGCAGGAAACCGATTTCAGGAGGTAGACTGGAATTGCATTTAAAGCATAGGAAAAGAGGCAGAACGTCCACAATGATGCACTTGGCCAAAAAGGGCGTATGCGTTTTTTCCTGAATATATTCAGGAAAAAACGCATACGCCCTTTTTGGCCAACCAAGCAAGCTTGCAAAGGAAATCTGCACTACAATGAAGTCTCACTTACCCCCAGTCAAAAGGGCCATCTGAAAAAAGTGTAAAATCCAGAAAGGCAGGACAGGCCATGGAGAACTGGGAGCCTTGTTATGCTGATGGGCGGGATGTAAATTGCCAACAGCCACTCGGGAGAAGTGTATGGTGTTTCCTGAAACATCTAAAAATCAAAGCAACAGAGCCTAGGGCACTTCCACTTATGGTCCTATAGCTTAGGGAAATTAAAATCAAAAAGACACAGCCACCCCAAAGGTTGGGACGGCTCTGTTTACAAGAACCTGGTTTACGGTACAAGTTCAATATCGCAAAAAGTGAAAAATGGATAAAGAAGTTGTGGTACTTACGTACAATGCAATATCACTCAGCAAGGAAATCTATGTCATCAGGCCCGTAGCAGCATAATGAGTGGATTCAGGTATGATGATTCTAACTGAAATAAGTCACACAGAAAAAGAAACATCATAAGATATCACTAATACACGGAATGTAAACTTGGCTACACAGGAACTGAATTACAAAACAGAACAGGGTCTCAAATTTGGAAAACCAACTTATGCTTGCTTAAGGGGAAAGGTGAGTTGGGGTGCTGCATAAAACCAGAGATTGAAATGAGCACAGATAAAGTTCCTTAAGCCAAATATGGAATAGACAAGAGCTACTCCTTGCTCAACGAAATGGACTCAACACCCCATATTAAATGCCTAAGAGTGTACCTGACTAGGAATTATCTTAAAACCTATGGATTGCTATGTCTCCGAAAGAGAATCAAGCGTGTGTACAGGGGCATAAACGCAGCAGTGATAGGACTGGAGAGGTTCGGTGAGCAAATGAAGACCCTTTGAAGTCATATTTCATGGAACCCATTCCACGGGTCTCAACTCTCCAGGTTTAAGGTATTCTTCCTTAAGCTAACACATGCATGTGGAACCCAGAGTATGATCAACCGTGTGATCGGGAGACGTGTTCCAATATGTGTCAGTTTTCGTCCCCTGGTACTCGGGTGCAACATTCCAGACGCTTTACTAACACTCTCCCGACTTGGAGAGTCAGTGCCTTTAACCTCCTGTTTGGCCCAGTTTGCAATTTCTGCGGAAGATGAACAGGAATAGGGAGAACCAATGAGAGACTAGCTGGAGGTGTCTGGACGGGCAAATTTAACTCTCATTTCCCACCAGGAAGAGGAATTAACCAAAGGCTCAGCGTGCCGTGCCGGAACCAGATTAGGGCCTGAAGCCATCCTGCGGTGCTGCGGCCAGCTCACGAGAAAGCGACTTGAAGAAAGGAGCTCAGGGGCACTGTAATTCACAAACCTGCAGAGTTATAAATGACAGCTATCGTCCAAAAATATACTGAAGTAAGGCTGCCAAGAGGACTTGAAAGCGGGGCAGAATTGCAGGAAACCGATTTCAGGAGGTAGACTGGAATTGCATTTAAAGCATAGGAAAAGAGGCAGAAGGTCCACAATGATGCACTTGGCCAAAAAGGGCGTATGCGTTTTTTCCTGAATATATTCAGGAAAAAACGCATACGCCCTTTTTGGCCAACCAAGCAAGCTTGCAAAGGAAATCTGCACTACAATGAAGTCTCACTTCCCCCCGGTCAAAAGGGCCATCTGAAAAAAGTGTAAAATCCAGAAAGGCAGGACAGGCCATGGAGAACTGGGAGCCTTGTTATGCTGATGGGCGGGATGTCAATTGCCAACAGCCACTCCGGAGAAGTGTATGGTGTTTCCTGAAACAGCTAAAAAACAAAGCAACAGAGCCTAGGGCACTTCCACTTATGGTCCTATAGCTTAGGGAAATTAAAATCAAAAAGACACAGCCACCCCAAAGGTTGGGACGGCTCTGTTTACAAGAACCTGGTTTACGGTACAAGTTCAATATCGCAGAAAGTGAAAAATGGATAAAGAAGTTGTGGTACTTACGTACAATGCAGTATCACTCAGCAATGAAATCTATGTCATCAGGCCCGTAGCAGCATAATGAGTGGATTCAGGTACGATGATTCTAACTGAAATAAGTCACACAGGAAAAGAAACATCATAAGATATCACTAATACACGGAATGTAACCTTGGCTACACAGGAACTGAATTCCAAAACAGAACAGGGTCTCAAATTTAGAAAACCAACTTATGCTTGCTTAAGGGGAAAGGTGAGTTGGGGTGCTGCATAAAACCAGAGATTGAAATGAGCACAGATAAAGTTCCTTAAGCCAAATATGGAATAGACAAGAGCTACTCCTTGCTCAACGAAATGGACTCAACACCCCATATTAAATGCCTAAGAGTGTACCTGACTAGGAAGTATCTTAAAACCTATGGATTGCTATGTCTCTGAAAGAGAATCAAGTGTGTGTACAGGGGCATAAACGCAGCAGTGATAGGATTGGAGAGGTTCGGTGGGCAAATGAAGACCCTTTGAAGTCATATTGCATGGTACCCATTCCACGGGTCTCAACTCTCCAGGTTTAAGGTATTCTTCCTTCAGCTAAAACATGCATGTGGAACCCAGAGTATGATCAACCGTGTGATCGGGAGACGTGTTCCAATATGTCTCAGTTTTCGTCCCCTGGTACTCGGGTGCAACATTCCAGACGCTTTACTAACACTCTCCCGACTTGGAGAGTCAGTGCCTTTAACCTCCTGTTTGGCCCAGTTTGCAATTTCTGCGGAAGATGAACAGGAATAGGGAGAACCAATGAGAGACTAGCTGGAGGTGTCTGGACGGGCAAATTTAACTCTCATTTCCCACCAGGAAGAGGAATTAACCAAAGGCTCAGCGTGCCGTGCCGGAACCAGATTAGGGCCTGAAGCCATCCTGCGGGGTTGCGGGCAGCTCACGAGAAAGCGAGTTGAAGAAAGGAGCTCAGGGGCACTGTAATTCACAAACCTGCAGAGTTATAAATGACAGCTATCGTCCAAAAATATACTGAAGTAAGGCTGCCAAGAGGACTTGAAAGCGGGGCATAATTGCAGGAAACCGATTTCAGGAGGTAGACTGGAATTGCATTTAAAGCATAGGAAAAGAGGCAGAACGTCCACAATGATGCACTTGGCCAAAAAGGGCGTATGTGTTTTTTCCTGAATATATTCAGGAAAAAACGCATACGCCCTTTTTGGCCAACCAAGCAAGCTTGCAAAGGAAATCTGCACTACAATGAAGTCTCACTTCCCCCCGGTCAAAAGGGCCATCTGAAAAAAGTGTAAAATCCAGAAAGGCAGGACAGGCCATGGAGAACTGGGAGCCTTGTTATGCTGATGGGCGGGATGTAAATTGCCAACAGCCACTCGGGAGAAGTGTATGGTGTTTCCTGAAACATCTAAAAAACAAAGCAACAGAGCCTAGGGCACTTCCACTTATGGTCCTATAGCTTAGGGAAATTAAAATCAAAAGACACAGCCACCCCAAAAGTTGGGACGGCTCTGTTTACAAGAACCTGGTTTACGGTACAAGTTCAATATCGCAGAAAGTGAAAAATGGATAAAGAAGTTGTGGTACTTACGTACAATGCAGTATCACTCAGCAATGAAATCTATGTCATCAGGCCCGTAGCAGCATAATGAGTGGATTCAGGTATGATGATTCTAACTGAAATAAGTCACACAGAAAAAGAAACATCATAAGATATCACTAATACACGGAATGTAAACTTGGCTACACAGGAACTGAATTACAAAACAGAACAGGGTCTCTAATTTAGAAACCCAACTTATGCTTGCTTAAGGGGAAAGGTGAGTTGGGGTGCTGCATAAAACCAGAGATTGAAATGAGCACAGATAAAGTTCCTTAAGCCAAATATGGAATAGACAAGAGCTACTCCTTGCTCAACGAAATGGACTCAACACCCCATATTAAATGCCTAAGAGTGTACCTGACTAGGAAGTATCTTAAAACCTATGGATTGCTATGTCTCTGAAAGAGAATCAAGTGTGTGTACAGGGGCATAAACGCAGCAGTGATAGGATTGGAGAGGTTCGGTGAGCAAATGAAGACCCTTTGAAGTCATATTGCATGGTACCCATTCCACGGGTCTCAACTCTCCAGGTTTAAGGTATTCTTCCTTCAGCTAAAACATGCATGTGGAACCCAGAGTATGATCAACCGTGTGATCGGGAGACGTGTTCCAATATGTCTCAGTTTTCGTCCCCTGGTACTCGGGTGCAACATTCCAGACGCTTTACTAACACTCTCCCGACTTGGAGAGTCAGTGCCTTTAACCTCCTGTTTGGCCCAGTTTGCAATTTCTGCGGAAGATGAACAGGAATAGGGAGAACCAATGACAGACTAGCTGGAGGTGTCTGGACGGGCAAATTTAACTCTCATTTCCCACCAGGAAGAGGAATTAACCAAAGGCTCAGCGTGCCGTGCCGGAACCAGATTAGGGCCTGAAGCCATCCTGCGGTGTTGCGGCCAGCTCACGAGAAAGCGACTTGAAGAAAGGAGCTCAGGGGCACTGTAATTCACAAACCTGCAGAGTTATAAATGACAGCTATCGTCCAAAAATATACTGAAGTAAGGCTGCCAAGAGGACTTGAAAGCGGGGCAGAATTGCAGGAAACCGATTTCAGGAGGTAGACTGGAATTGCATTTAAAGCATAGGAAAAGAGGCAGAACGTCCACAATGATGCACTTGGCCAAAAAGGGCGTATGCGTTTTTTCCTGAATATATTCAGGAAAAAACGCATACGCCCTTTTTGGCCAACCAAGCAAGCTTGCAAAGGAAATCTGCACTACAATGAAGTCACACTTCCCCCCGGTCAAAAGGGCCATCTGAAAAAAGTGTAAAATCCAGAAAGGCAGGACAGGCCATGGAGAACTGGGAGCCTTGTTATGCTGATGGGCGGGATGTCAATTGCCAACAGCCACTCCGGAGAAGTGTATGGTGTTTCCTGAAACAGCTAAAAAACAAAGCAACAGAGCCTAGGGCACTTCCACTTATGGTCCTATAGCTTAGGGAAATTAAAATCAAAAAGACACAGCCACCCCAACGGTTGGGACGGCTCTGTTTACAAGAACCTGGTTTACGGTACAAGTTCAATATCGCAGAAAGTGAAAAATGGATAAAGAAGTTGTGGTACTTACGTACAATGCAGTATCACTCAGCAATGAAATCTATGTCATCAGGCCCGTAGCAGCATAATGAGTGGATTCAGGTACGATGATTCTAACTGAAATAAGTCACACAGGAAAAGAAACATCATAAGATATCACTAATACACGGAATGTAACCTTGGCTACACAGGAACTGAATTCCAAAACAGAACAGGGTCTCAAATTTAGAAAACCAACTTATGCTTGCTTAAGGGGAAAGGTGAGTTGGGGTGCTGCATAAAACCAGAGATTGAAATGAGCACAGATAAAGTTCCTTAAGCCAAATATGGAATAGACAAGAGCTACTCCTTGCTCAACGAAATGGACTCAACACCCCATATTAAATGCCTAAGAGTGTACCTGACTAGGAAGTATCTTAAAACCTATGGATTGCTATGTCTCTGAAAGAGAATCAAGTGTGTGTACAGGGGCATAAACGCAGCAGTGATAGGATTGGAGAGGTTCGGTGGGCAAATGAAGACCCTTTGAAGTCATATTGCATGGTACCCATTCCACGGGTCTCAACTCTCCAGGTTTAAGGTATTCTTCCTTCAGCTAAAACATGCATGTGGAACCCAGAGTATGATCAACCGTGTGATCGGGAGACGTGTTCCAATATGTGTCAGTTTTCGTCCCCTGGTACTCGGGTGCAACATTCCAGACGCTTTACTAACACTCTCCCGACTTGGAGAGTCAGTGCCTTTAACCTCCTGTTTGGCCCAGTTTGCAATTTCTGCGGAAGATGAACAGGAATAGGGAGAACCAATGAGAGACTAGCTGGAGGTGTCTGGACGGGCAAATTTAACTCTCATTTCCCACCAGGAAGAGGAATTAACCAAAGGCTCAGCGTGCCGTGCCGGAACCAGATTAGGGCCTGAAGCCATCCTGCGGGGTTGCGGCCAGCTCACGAGAAAGCGAGTTGAAGAAAGGAGCTCAGGGGCACTGTAATTCACAAACCTGCAGAGTTATAAATGACAGCTATCGTCCAAAAATATACTGAAGTAAGGCTGCCAAGAGGACTTGAAAGCGGGGCAGAATTGCAGGAAACCGATTTCAGGAGGTAGACTGGAATTGCATTTAAAGCATAGGAAAAGAGGCAGAAGGTCCACAATGATGCACTTGGCCAAAAAGGGCGTATGCGTTTTTTCCTGAATATATTCAGGAAAAAACGCATACGCCCTTTTTGGCCAACCAAGCAAGCTTGCAAAGGAAATCTGCACTACAATGAAGTCTCACTTCCCCCCGGTCAAAAGGGCCATCTGAAAAAAGTGTAAAATCCAGAAAGGCAGGACAGGCCATGGAGAACTGGGAGCCTTGTTATGCTGATGGGCGGGATGTAAATTGCCAACAGCCACTCGGGAGAAGTGTATGGTGTTTCCTGAAACATCTAAAAAACAAAGCAACAGAGCCTAGGGCACTTCCACTTATGGTCCTATAGCTTAGGGAAATTAAAATCAAAAGACACAGCCACCCCAAAGGTTGGGACGGCTCTGTTTACAAGAACCTGGTTTACGGTACAAGTTCAATATCGCAGAAAGTGAAAAATGGATAAAGAAGTTGTGGTACTTACGTACAATGCAGTATCACTCAGCAATGAAATCTATGTCATCAGGCCCGTAGCAGCATAATGAGTGGATTCAGGTACGATGATTCTAACTGAAATACGTCACACAGAAAAAGAAACATCATAAGATATCACTAATACACGGAATGTAACCTTGGCTACACAGGAACTGAATTCCAAAACAGAACAGGGTCTCAAATTTAGAAAACCAACTTATGCTTGCTTAAGGGGAAAGGTGAGTTGGGGTGCTGCATAAAACCAGAGATTGAAATGAGCACAGATAAAGTTCCTTAAGCCAAATATGGAATAGACAAGAGCTACTCCTTGCTCAACGAAATGGACTCAACACCCCATATTAAATGCCTAAGAGTGTACCTGACTAGGAAGTATCTTAAAACCTATGGATTGCTATGTCTCTGAAAGAGAATCAAGTGTGTGTACAGGGGCATAAACGCAGCAGTGATAGGATTGGAGAGGTTCGGTGAGCAAATGAAGACCCTTTGAAGTCATATTGCATGGTACCCATTCCACGGGTCTCAACTCTCCAGGTTTAAGGTATTCTTCCTTCAGCTAAAACATGCATGTGGAACCCAGAGTATGATCAACCGTGTGATCGGGAGACGTGTTCCAATATGTCTCAGTTTTCGTCCCCTGGTACTCGGGTGCAACATTCCAGACGCTTTACTAACACTCTCCCGACTTGGAGAGTCAGTGCCTTTAACCTCCTGTTTGGCCCAGTTTGCAATTTCTGCGGAAGATGAACAGGAATAGGCAGAACCAATGACAGACTAGATGGAGGTGTCTGGATGGGCAAGTTTAACTCTCATTTCGCAGCAGGAAGAGGAATTAACCAAAGGCTCAGCGTGCCGTGCCGGAACCAGATTAGGGCCTGAAGCCATCCTGCGGTGTTGCGGCCAGCTCACGAGAAAGCGACTTGAAGAAAGGAGCTCAGGGGCACTGTAATTCACAAACCTGCAGAGTTATAAATGACAGCTATCGTCCAAAAATATACTGAAGTAAGGCTGCCAAGAGGACTTGAAAGCGGGGCAGAATTGCAGGAAACCGATTTCAGGAGGTAGACTGGAATTGCATTTAAAGCATAGGAAAAGAGGCAGAACGTCCACAATGATGCACTTGGCCAAAAAGGGCGTATGCGTTTTTTCCTGAATATATTCAGGAAAAAACGCATACGCCCTTTTTGGCCAACCAAGCAAGCTTGCAAAGGAAATCTGCACTACAATGAAGTCTCACTTCCCCCCAGTCAAAAGGGCCATCTGAAAAAAGTGTAAAATCCAGAAAGGCAGGACAGGCCATGGAGAACTGGGAGCCTTGTTATGCTGATGGGCGGGATGTAAATTGCCAACAGCCACTCGGGAGAAGTGTATGGTGTTTCCTGAAACATCTAAAAATCAAAGCAACAGAGCCTAGGGCACTTCCACTTATGGTCCTATAGCTTAGGGAAATTAAAATCAAAAAGACACAGCCACCCCAAAGGTTGGGACGGCTCTGTTTACAAGAACCTGGTTTACGGTACAAGTTCAATATCGCAAAAAGTGAAAAATGGATAAAGAAGTTGTGGTACTTACGTACAATGCAGTATCACTCAGCAATGAAATCTATGTCATCAGGCCCGTAGCAGCATAATGAGTGGATTCAGGTACGATGATTCTAACTGAAATAAGTCACACAGAAAAAGAAACATCATAAGATATCACTAATACACGGAATGTAACCTTGGCTACACAGGAACTGAATTACAAAACAGAACAGGGTCTCAAATTTAGAAACCCAACTTATGCTTGCTTAAGGGGAAAGGTGAGTTGGGGTGCTGCATAAAACCAGAGATTGAAATGAGCACAGATAAAGTTCCTTAAGCCAAATATGGAATAGACAAGAGCTACTCCTTGCTCAACGAAATGGACTCAACACCCCATATTAAATGCCTAAGAGTGTACCTGACTAAGAAGTATCTTAAAACCTATGGATTGCTATGTCTCTGAAAGAGAATCAAGTGTGTGTACAGGGGCATAAACGCAGCAGTGATAGGATTGGAGAGGTTCGGTGAGCAAATGAAGACCCTTTGAAGTCATATTGCATGGTACCCATTCCACGGGTCTCAACTCTCCAGGTTTAAGGTATTCTTCCTTCAGCTAAAACATGCATGTGGAACCCAGAGTATGATCAACCGTGTGATCGGGAGACGTGTTCCAATATGTCTCAGTTTTCGTCCCCTGGTACTCGGGTGCAACATTCCAGACGCTTTACTAACACTCTCCCGACTTGGAGAGTCAGTGCCTTTAACCTCCTGTTTGGCCCAGTTTGCAATTTCTGCGGAAGATGAACAGGAATAGGGAGAACCAATGACAGACTAGCTGGAGCTGTCTGGACGGTCAAATTTAACTCTCATTTCCCACCAGGAAGAGGAATTAACCAAAGGCTCAGCGTGCCGTGCCGGAACCAGATTAGGGCCTGAAGCCATCCTGCGGTGTTGCGGCCAGCTCACGAGAAAGCGAGTTGAAGAAAGGAGCTCAGGGGCACTGTAATTCACAAACCTGCAGAGTTATAAATGACAGCTATCGTCCAAAAATATACTGAAGTAAGGCTGCCAAGAGGACTTGAAAGCGGGGCAGAATTGCAGGAAACCGATTTCAGGAGGTAGACTGGAATTGCATTTAAAGCATAGGAAAAGAGGCAGAAGGTCCACAATGATGCACTTGGCCAAAAAGGGCGTATGCGTTTTTTCCTGAATATATTCAGGAAAAAACGCATACGCCCTTTTTGGCCAACCAAGCAAGCTTGCAAAGGAAATGGGCACTACAATGAAGTCTCACTTCCCCGCGGTCAAAAGGGCCATCTGAAAAAAGTGTAAAATCCAGAAAGGCAGGACAGGCCATGGAGAACTGGGAGCCTTGTTATGCTGATGGGCGGGATGTAAATTGCCAACAGCCACTCGGGAGAAGTGTATGGTGTTTCCTGAAACATCTAAAAAACAAAGCAACAGAGCCTAGGGCACTTCCACTTATGGTCCTATAGCTTAGGGAAATTAAAATCAAAAGACACAGCCACCCCAAAGGTTGGGACGGCTCTGTTTACAAGAACCTGGTTTACGGTACAAGTTCAATATCGCAGAAAGTGAAAAATGGATAAAGAAGTTGTGGTACTTACGTACAATGCAGTATCACTCAGCAATGAAGTCTATGTCATCAGGCCCGTAGCAGCATAATGAGTGGATTCAGGTACGATGATTCTAACTGAAATAAGTCACACAGGAAAAGAAACATCATAAGATATCACTAATACACGGAATGTAAACTTGGCTACACAGGAACTGAATTACAAAACAGAACAGGGTCTCTAATCTAGAAACCCAACTTATGCTTGCTTAAGGGGAAAGGTGAGTTGGGGTGCTGCATAAAACCAGAGATTGAAATGAGCACAGATAAAGTTCCTTAAGCCAAATATGGAATAGACAAGAGCTACTCCTTGCTCAACGAAATGGACTCAACACCCCATATTAAATGCCTAAGAGTGTACCTGACTAGGAAGTATCTTAAAACCTATGGATTGCTATGTCTCTGAAAGAGAATCAAGTGTGTGTACAGGGGCATAAACGCAGCAGTGATAGGATTGGAGAGGTTCGGTGGGCAAATGAAGACCCTTTGAAGTCATATTGCATGGTACCCATTCCACGGGTCTCAACTCTCCAGTTTTAAGGTATTCTTCCTTCAGCTAAAACATGCATGTGGAACCCAGAGTATGATCAACCGTGTGATCGGGAGACGTGTTCCAATATGTCTCAGTTTTCATCACCTGGTACTCGGGTGCAACATTCCAGACGCTTTACTAACACTCTCCCGACTTGGAGAGTCAGTGCCTTTAACCTCCTGTTTGGTCCAGTTTGCAATTTCTGCGGAAGATGAACAGGAATAGGGAGAACCAATGACAGACTAGCTGGAGGTGTCTGGACGGGCAAATTTAACTCTCATTTCCCACCAGGAAGAGGAATTAACCAAAGGCTCAGCGTGCCGTGCCGGAACCAGATTAGGGCCTGAAGCCATCCTGCGGTGTTGCGGCCAGCTCACGAGAAAGCGAGTTGAAGAAAGGAGCTCAGGGGCACTGTAATTCACAAACCTGCAGAGTTATAAATGACAGCTATCGTCCAAAAATATACTGAAGTAAGGCTGCCAAGAGGACTTGAAAGCGGGGCAGAATTGCAGGAAACCGATTTCAGGAGGTAGACTGGAATTGCATTGAAAGCATAGGAAAAGAGGCAGAACGTCCACAATGATGCACTTGGCCAAAAAGGGCGTATGCGTTTTTTCCTGAATATATTCAGGATAAAACGCATACGCCCTTTTTGGCCAACCAAGCAAGCTTGCAAAGGAAATCTGCACTACAATGAAGTCTCACTTCCCCCCGGTCAAAAGGGCCATCTGAAAAAAGTGTAAAATCCAGAAAGGCAGGACAGGCCATGGAGAACTGGGAGCCTTGTTATGCTGATGGGCGGGATGTAAATTGCCAACAGCCACTCGGGAGAAGTGTATGGTGTTTCCTGAAACATCTAAAAATCAAAGCAACAGAGCCTAGGGCACTTCCACTTATGGTCCTATAGCTTAGGGAAATTAAAATCAAAAAGACACAGCCACCCCAAAGGTTGGGACGGCTCTGTTTACAAGAACCTGGTTTACGGTACAAGTTCAATATCGCAAAAAGTGAAAAATGGATAAAGAAGTTGTGGTACTTACGTACAATGCAATATCACTCAGCAAGGAAATCTATGTCATCAGGCCCGTAGCAGCATAATGAGTGGATTCAGGTATGATGATTCTAACTGAAATAAGTCACACAGAAAAAGAAACATCATAAGATATCACTAATACACGGAATGTAAACTTGGCTACACAGGAACTGAATTACAAAACAGAACAGGGTCTCAAATTTGGAAAACCAACTTATGCTTGCTTAAGGGGAAAGGTGAGTTGGGGTGCTGCATAAAACCAGAGATTGAAATGAGCACAGATAAAGTTCCTTAAGCCAAATATGGAATAGACAAGAGCTACTCCTTGCTCAACGAAATGGACTCAACACCCCATATTAAATGCCTAAGAGTGTACCTGACTAGGAAGTATCTTAAAACCTATGGATTGCTATGTCTCCGAAAGAGAATCAAGCGTGTGTACAGGGGCATAAACGCAGCAGTAATAGGACTGGAGAGGTTCGGTGAGCAAATGAAGACCCTTTGAAGTCATATTTCATGGAACCCATTCCACGGGTCTCAACTCTCCAGGTTTAAGGTATTCTTCCTTAAGCTAACACATGCATGTGGAACCCAGAGTATGATCAACCGTGTGATCGGGAGACGTGTTCCAATATGTGTCAGTTTTCGTCCCCTGGTACTCGGGTGCAACATTCCAGACGCTTTACTAACACTCTCCCGACTTGGAGAGTCAGTGCCTTTAACCTCCTGTTTGGCCCAGTTTGCAATTTCTGCGGAAGATGAACAGGAATAGGGAGAACCAATGAGAGACTAGCTGGAGGTGTCTGGACGGGCAAATTTAACTCTCATTTCCCACCAGGAAGAGGAATTAACCAAAGGCTCAGCGTGCCGTGCCGGAACCAGATTAGGGCCTGAAGCCATCCTGCGGTGCTGCGGCCAGCTCACGAGAAAGCGAGTTGAAGAAAGGAGCTCAGGGGCACTGTAATTCACAAACCTGCAGAGTTATAAATGACAGCTATCGTCCAAAAATATACTGAAGTAAGGCTGCCAAGAGGACTTGAAAGCGGGGCAGAATTGCAGGAAACCGATTTCAGGAGGTAGACTGGAATTGCATTTAAAGCATAGGAAAAGAGGCAGAACGTCCACAATGATGCACTTGGCCAAAAAGGGCGTATGCGTTTTTTCCTGAATATATTCAGGAAAAAACGCATACGCCCTTTTTGGCCAACCAAGCAAGCTTGCAAAGGAAATCTGCACTACAATGAAGTCTCACTTCCCCCCGGTCAAAAGGGCCATCTGAAAAAAGTATAAAATCCAGAAAGGCAGGACAGGCCATGGAGAACTGGGAGCCTTGTTATGCTGATGGGCGGGATGTCAATTGCCAACAGCCACTCGGGAGAAGTGTATGGTGTTTCCTGAAACATCTAAAAAACAAAGCAACAGAGCCTAGGGCACTTCCACTTATGGTCCTATAGCTTAGGGAAATTAAAATCAAAAGACACAGCCACCCCAAAGGTTGGGACGGCTCTGTTTACAAGAACCTGGTTTACGGTACAAGTTCAATATCGCAGAAAGTGAAAAATGGATAAAGAAGTTGTGGTACTTACGTACAATGCAGTATCACTCAGCAATGAAATCTATGTCATCAGGCCCGTAGCAGCATAATGAGTGGATTCAGGTACGATGATTCTAACTGAAATAAGTCACACAGAAAAAGAAACATCATAAGATATCACTAATACACGGAATGTAACCTTGGCTACACAGGAACTGAATTACAAAACAGAACAGGGTCTCAAATTTAGAAACCCAACTTATGCTTGCTTAAGGGGAAAGGTGAGTTGGGGTGCTGCATAAAACCAGAGATTGAAATGAGCACAGATAAAGTTCCTTAAGCCAAATATGGAATAGACAAGAGCTACTCCTTGCTCAACGAAATGGACTCAACACCCCATATTAAATGCCTAAGAGTGTACCTGACTAAGAAGTATCTTAAAACCTATGGATTGCTATGTCTCTGAAAGAGAATCAAGTGTGTGTACAGGGGCATAAACGCAGCAGTGATAGGATTGGAGAGGTTCGGTGAGCAAATGAAGACCCTTTGAAGTCATATTGCATGGTACCCATTCCACGGGTCTCAACTCTCCAGGTTTAAGGTATTCTTCCTTCAGCTAAAACATGCATGTGGAACCCAGAGTATGATCAACCGTGTGATCGGGAGACGTGTTCCAATATGTCTCAGTTTTCGTCCCCTGGTACTCGGGTGCAACATTCCAGACGCTTTACTAACACTCTCCCGACTTGGAGAGTCAGTGCCTTTAACCTCCTGTTTGGCCCAGTTTGCAATTTCTGCGGAAGATGAACAGGAATAGGGAGAACCAATGACAGACTAGCTGGAGCTGTCTGGACGGGCAAATTTAACTCTCATTTCCCACCAGGAAGAGGAATTAACCAAAGGCTCAGCGTGCCGTGCCGGAACCAGATTAGGGCCTGAAGCCATCCTGCGGTGTTGCGGCCAGCTCACGAGAAAGCGAGTTGAAGAAAGGAGCTCAGGGGCACTGTAATTCACAAACCTGCAGAGTTATAAATGACAGCTATCGTCCAAAAATATACTGAAGTAAGGCTGCCAAGAGGACTTGAAAGCGGGGCAGAATTGCAGGAAACCGATTTCAGGAGGTAGACTGGAATTGCATTGAAAGCATAGGAAAAGAGGCAGAACGTCCACAATGATGCACTTGGCCAAAAAGGGCGTATGCGTTTTTTCCTGAATATATTCAGGAAAAAACGCATACGCCCTTTTTGGCCAACCAAGCAAGCTTGCAAAGGAAATCTGCACTACAATGAAGTCTCACTTCCCCCCGGTCAAAAGGGCCATCTGAAAAAAGTGTAAAATCCAGAAAGGCAGGACAGGCCATGGAGAACTGGGAGCCTTGTTATGCTGATGGGCGGGATGTAAATTGCCAACAGCCACTCGGGAGAAGTGTATGGTGTTTCCTGAAACATCTAAAAAACAAAGCAACAGAGCCTAGGGCACTTCCACTTATGGTCCTATAGCTTAGGGAAATTAAAATCAAAAGACACAGCCACCCCAAAGGTTGGGACGGCTCTGTTTACAAGAACCTGGTTTACGGTACAAGTTCAATATCGCAGAAAGTGAAAAATGGATAAAGAAGTTGTGGTACTTACGTACAATGCAGTATCACTCAGCAATGAAATCTATGTCATCAGGCCCGTAGCAGCATAATGAGTGGATTCAGGTACGATGATTCTAACTGAAATAAGTCACACAGAAAAAGAAACATCATAAGATATCACTAATACACGGAATGTAACCTTGGCTACACAGGAACTGAATTACAAAACAGAACAGGGTCTCTAATCTAGAAACCCAACTTATGCTTGCTTAAGGGGAAAGGTGAGTTGGGGTGCTGCATAAAACCAGAGATTGAAATGAGCACAGATAAAGTTCCTTAAGCCAAATATGGAATAGACAAGAGCTACTCCTTGCTCAACGAAATGGACTCAACACCCCATATTAAATGCCTAAGAGTGTACCTGACTAGGAAGTATCTTAAAACCTATGGATTGCTATGTCTCTGAAAGAGAATCAAGTGTGTGTACAGGGGCATAAACGCAGCAGTGATAGGATTGGAGAGGTTCGGTGAGCAAATGAAGACCCTTTGAAGTCATATTGCATGGTACCCATTCCACGGGTCTCAACTCTCCAGGTTTAAGGTATTCTTCCTTCAGCTAAAACATGCATGTGGAACCCAGAGTATGATCAACCGTGTGATCGGGAGACGTGTTCCAATATGTCTCAGTTTTCGTCCCCTGGTACTCGGGTGCAACATTCCAGACGCTTTACTAACACTCTCCCGACTTGGAGAGTCAGTGCCTTTAACCTCCTGTTTGGCCCAGTTTGCAATTTCTGCGGAAGATGAACAGGGATAGGGAGAACCAATGACAGACTAGCTGGAGGTGTGTGGACGGGCAAATTTAACTCTCATTTCCCACCAGGAAGAGGAATTAACCAAAGGCTCAGCGTGCCGTGCCGGAACCAGATTAGGGCCTGAAGCCATCCTGCGGTGTTGCGGCCAGCTCACGAGAAAGCGAGTTGAAGAAAGGAGCTCAGGGGCACTGTAATTCACAAACCTGCAGAGTTATAAATGACAGCTATCGTCCAAAAATATACTGAAGTAAGGCTGCCAAGAGGACTTGAAAGCGGGGCAGAATTGCAGGAAACCGATTTCAGGAGGTAGACTGGAATTGCATTGAAAGCATAGGAAAAGAGGCAGAACGTCCACAATGATGCACTTGGGCAAAAAGGGCGTATGCGTTTTTTCCTGAATATATTCAGGAAAAAACGCATACGCCCTTTTTGGCCAACCAAGCAAGCTTGCAAAGGAAATGGGCACTACAATGAAGTCTCACTTCCCCGCGGTCAAAAGGTCCATCTGAAAAAAGTGTAAAATCCAGAAAGGCAGGACAGGCCATGGAGAACTGGGAGCCTTGTTATGCTGATGGGCGGGATGTCAATTGCCAACAGCCACTCGGGAGAAGTGTATGGTGTTTCCTGAAACATCTAAAAAACAAAGCAACAGAGCCTAGGGCACTTCCACTTATGGTCCTATAGCTTAGGGAAATTAAAATCAAAAGACACAGCCACCCCAAAGGTTGGGACGGCTCTGTTTACAAGAACCTGGTTTACGGTACAAGTTCAATATCGCAGAAAGTGAAAAATGGATAAAGAAGTTGTGGTACTTACGTACAATGCAGTATCACTCAGCAATGAAATCTATGTCATCAGGCCCGTAGCAGCATAATGAGTGGATTCAGGTACGATGATTCTAACTGAAATAAGTCACACAGAAAAAGAAACATCATAAGATATCACTAATACACGGAATGTAACCTTGGCTACACAGGAACTGAATTACAAAACAGAACAGGGTCTCAAATTTAGAAAACCAACTTATGCTTGCTTAAGGGGAAAGGTGAGTTGGGGTGCTGCATAAAACCAGAGATTGAAATGAGCACAGATAAAGTTCCTTAAGCCAAATATGGAATAGACAAGAGCTACTCCTTGCTCAACGAAATGGACTCAACACCCCATATTAAATGCCTAAGAGTGTACCTGACTAGGAAGTATCTTAAAACCTATGGATTGCTATGTCTCTGAAAGAGAATCAAGTGTGTGTACAGGGGCATAAACGCAGCAGTGATAGGATTGGAGAGGTTCGGTGAGCAAATGAAGACCCTTTGAAGTCATATTGCATGGTACCCATTCCACGGGTCTCAACTCTCCAGGTTTAAGGTATTCTTCCTTCAGCTAAAACATGCATGTGGAACCCAGAGTATGATCAACCGTGTGATCGGGAGACGTGTTCCAATATGTCTCAGTTTTCGTCCCCTGGTACTCGGGTGCAACATTCCAGACGCTTTACTAACACTCTCCCGACTTGGAGAGTCAGTGCCTTTAACCTCCTGTTTGGCCCAGTTTGCAATTTCTGCGGAAGATGAACAGGAATAGGGAGAACCAATGACAGACTAGCTGGAGCTGTCTGGACGGGCAAATTTAACTCTCATTTCCCACCAGGAAGAGGAATTAACCAAAGGCTCAGCGTGCCGTGCCGGAACCAGATTAGGGCCTGAAGCCATCCTGCGGTGTTGCGGCCAGCTCACGAGAAAGCGAGTTGAAGAAAGGAGCTCAGGGGCACTGTAATTCACAAACCTGCAGAGTTATAAATGACAGCTATCGTCCAAAAATATACTGAAGTAAGGCTGCCAAGAGGACTTGAAAGCGGGGCAGAATTGCAGGAAACCGATTTCAGGAGGTAGACTGGAATTGCATTGAAAGCATAGGAAAAGAGGCAGAACGTCCACAATGATGCACTTGGCCAAAAAGGGCGTATGCGTTTTTTCCTGAATATATTCAGGAAAAAACGCATACGCCCTTTTTGGCCAACCAAGCAAGCTTGCAAAGGAAATGGGCACTACAATGAAGTCTCACTTCCCCGCGGTCAAAAGGGCCATCTGAAAAAAGTGTAAAATCCAGAAAGGCAGGACAGGCCATGGAGAACTGGGAGCCTTGTTATGCTGATGGGCGGGATGTCAATTGCCAACAGCCACTCGGGAGAAGTGTATGGTGTTTCCTGAAACATCTAAAAAACAAAGCAACAGAGCCTAGGGCACTTCCACTTATGGTCCTATAGCTTAGGGAAATTAAAATCAAAAGACACAGCCACCCCAAAGGTTGGGACGGCTCTGTTTACAAGAACCTGGTTTACGGTACAAGTTCAATATCGCAGAAAGTGAAAAATGGATAAAGAAGTTGTGGTACTTACGTACAATGCAGTATCACTCAGCAATGAAGTCTATGTCATCAGGCCCGTAGCAGCATAATGAGTGGATTCAGGTACGATGATTCTAACTGAAATAAGTCACACAGGAAAAGAAACATCATAAGATATCACTAATACACGGAATGTAAACTTGGCTACACAGGAACTGAATTACAAAACAGAACAGGGTCTCTAATCTAGAAACCCAACTTATGCTTGCTTAAGGGGAAAGGTGAGTTGGGGTGCTGCATAAAACCAGAGATTGAAATGAGCACAGATAAAGTTCCTTAAGCCAAATATGGAATAGACAAGAGCTACTCCTTGCTCAACGAAATGGACTCAACACCCCATATTAAATGCCTAAGAGTGTACCTGACTAGGAAGTATCTTAAAACCTATGGATTGCTATGTCTCTGAAAGAGAATCAAGTGTGTGTACAGGGGCATAAACGCAGCAGTGATAGGATTGGAGAGGTTCGGTGGGCAAATGAAGACCCTTTGAAGTCATATTGCATGGTACCCATTCCACGGGTCTCAACTCTCCAGGTTTAAGGTATTCTTCCTTCAGCTAAAACATGCATGTGGAACCCAGAGTATGATCAACCGTGTGATCGGGAGACGTGTTCCAATATGTCTCAGTTTTCATCCCCTGGTACTCGGGTGCAACATTCCAGACGCTTTACTAACACTCTCCCGACTTGGAGAGTCAGTGCCTTTAACCTCCTGTTTGGCCCAGTTTGCAATTTCTGCGGAAGATGAACAGGAATAGGGAGAACCAATGACAGACTAGCTGGAGGTGTCTGGACGGGCAAATTTAACTCTCATTTCCCACCAGGAAGAGGAATTAACCAAAGGCTCAGCGTGCCGTGCCGGAACCAGATTAGGGCCTGAAGCCATCCTGCGGTGTTGCGGCCAGCTCACGAGAAAGCGAGTTGAAGAAAGGAGCTCAGGGGCACTGTAATTCACAAACCTGCAGAGTTATAAATGACAGCTATCGTCCAAAAATATACTGAAGTAAGGCTGCCAAGAGGACTTGAAAGCGGGGCAGAATTGCAGGAAACCGATTTCAGGAGGTAGACTGGAATTGCATTGAAAGCATAGGAAAAGAGGCAGAACGTCCACAATGATGCACTTGGCCAAAAAGGGCGTATGCGTTTTTTCCTGAATATATTCAGGATAAAACGCATACGCCCTTTTTGGCCAACCAAGCAAGCTTGCAAAGGAAATCTGCACTACAATGAAGTCTCACTTCCCCCCGGTCAAAAGGGCCATCTGAAAAAAGTGTAAAATCCAGAAAGGCAGGACAGGCCATGGAGAACTGGGAGCCTTGTTATGCTGATGGGCGGGATGTAAATTGCCAACAGCCACTCGGGAGAAGTGTATGGTGTTTCCTGAAACATCTAAAAAACAAAGCAACAGAGCCTAGGGCACTTCCACTTATGGTCCTATAGCTTAGGGAAATTAAAATCAAAAGACACAGCCACCCCAAAGGTTGGGACGGCTCTGTTTACAAGAACCTGGTTTACGGTACAAGTTCAATATCGCAGAAAGTGAAAAATGGATAAAGAAGTTGTGGTACTTACGTACAATGCAGTATCACTCAGCAATGAAATCTATGTCATCAGGCCCGTAGCAGCATAATGAGTGGATTCAGGTACGATGATTCTAACTGAAATAAGTCACACAGAAAAAGAAACATCATAAGATATCACTAATACACGGAATGTAACCTTGGCTACACAGGAACTGAATTACAAAACAGAACAGGGTCTCAAATTTAGAAACCCAACTTATGCTTGCTTAAGGGGAAAGGTGAGTTGGGGTGCTGCATAAAACCAGAGATTGAAATGAGCACAGATAAAGTTCCTTAAGCCAAATATGGAATAGACAAGAGCTACTCCTTGCTCAACGAAATGGACTCAACACCCCATATTAAATGCCTAAGAGTGTACCTGACTAGGAAGTATCTTAAAACCTATGGATTGCTATGTCTCTGAAAGAGAATCAAGTGTGTGTACAGGGGCATAAACGCAGCAGTGATAGGATTGGAGAGGTTCGGTGAGCAAATGAAGACCCTTTGAAGTCATATTGCATGGTACCCATTCCACGGGTCTCAACTCTCCAGGTTTAAGGTATTCTTCCTTCAGCTAAAACATGCATGTGGAACCCAGAGTATGATCAACCGTGTGATCGGGAGACGTGTTCCAATATGTCTCAGTTTTCGTCCCCTGGTACTCGGGTGCAACATTCCAGACGCTTTACTAACACTCTCCCGACTTGGAGAGTCAGTGCCTTTAACCTCCTGTTTGGCCCAGTTTGCAATTTCTGCGGAAGATGAACAGGGATAGGGAGAACCAATGACAGACTAGCTGGAGGTGTGTGGACGGGCAAATTTAACTCTCATTTCCCACCAGGAAGAGGAATTAACCAAAGGCTCAGCGTGCCGTGCCGGAACCAGATTAGGGCCTGAAGCCATCCTGCGGTGTTGCGGCCAGCTCACGAGAAAGCGAGTTGAAGAAAGGAGCTCAGGGGCACTGTAATTCACAAACCTGCAGAGTTATAAATGACAGCTATCGTCCAAAAATATACTGAAGTAAGGCTGCCAAGAGGACTTGAAAGCGGGGCAGAATTGCAGGAAACCGATTTCAGGAGGTAGACTGGAATTGCATTGAAAGCATAGGAAAAGAGGCAGAACGTCCACAATGATGCACTTGGGCAAAAAGGGCGTATGCGTTTTTTCCTGAATATATTCAGGAAAAAACGCATACGCCCTTTTTGGCCAACCAAGCAAGCTTGCAAAGGAAATGGGCACTACAATGAAGTCTCACTTCCCCGCGGTCAAAAGGGCCATCTGAAAAAAGTGTAAAATCCAGAAAGGCAGGACAGGCCATGGAGAACTGGGAGCCTTGTTATGCTGATGGGCGGGATGTCAATTGCCAACAGCCACTCGGGAGAAGTGTATGGTGTTTCCTGAAACATCTAAAAAACAAAGCAACAGAGCCTAGGGCACTTCCACTTATGGTCCTATAGCTTAGGGAAATTAAAATCAAAAGACACAGCCACCCCAAAGGTTGGGACGGCTCTGTTTACAAGAACCTGGTTTACGGTACAAGTTCAATATCGCAGAAAGTGAAAAATGGATAAAGAAGTTGTGGTACTTACGTACAATGCAGTATCACTCAGCAATGAAATCTATGTCATCAGGCCCGTAGCAGCATAATGAGTGGATTCAGGTACGATGATTCTAACTGAAATAAGTCACACAGAAAAAGAAACATCATAAGATATCACTAATACACGGAATGTAACCTTGGCTACACAGGAACTGAATTACAAAACAGAACAGGGTCTCAAATTTAGAAAACCAACTTATGCTTGCTTAAGGGGAAAGGTGAGTTGGGGTGCTGCATAAAACCAGAGATTGAAATGAGCACAGATAAAGTTCCTTAAGCCAAATATGGAATAGACAAGAGCTACTCCTTGCTCAACGAAATGGACTCAACACCCCATATTAAATGCCTAAGAGTGTACCTGACTAGGAAGTATCTTAAAACCTATGGATTGCTATGTCTCTGAAAGAGAATCAAGTGTGTGTACAGGGGCATAAACGCAGCAGTGATAGGATTGGAGAGGTTCGGTGAGCAAATGAAGACCCTTTGAAGTCATATTGCATGGTACCCATTCCACGGGTCTCAACTCTCCAGGTTTAAGGTATTCTTCCTTCAGCTAAAACATGCATGTGGAACCCAGAGTATGATCAACCGTGTGATCGGGAGACGTGTTCCAATATGTCTCAGTTTTCGTCCCCTGGTACTCGGGTGCAACATTCCAGACGCTTTACTAACACTCTCCCGACTTGGAGAGTCAGTGCCTTTAACCTCCTGTTTGGCCCAGTTTGCAATTTCTGCGGAAGATGAACAGGAATAGGGAGAACCAATGACAGACTAGCTGGAGGTGTCTGGACGGGCAAATTTAACTCTCATTTCCCACCAGGAAGAGGAATTAACCAAAGGCTCAGCGTGCCGTGCCGGAACCAGATTAGGGCCTGAAGCCATCCTGCGGTGTTGCGGCCAGCTCACGAGAAAGCGAGTTGAAGAAAGGAGCTCAGGGGCACTGTAATTCACAAACCTGCAGAGTTATAAATGACAGCTATCGTCCAAAAATATACTGAAGTAAGGCTGCCAAGAGGACTTGAAAGCGGGGCAGAATTGCAGGAAACCGATTTCAGGAGGTAGACTGGAATTG
Organism: Lagenorhynchus albirostris; assembly: GCF_949774975.1. Classification (NCBI taxonomy): domain Eukaryota; kingdom Metazoa; phylum Chordata; class Mammalia; order Artiodactyla; family Delphinidae; genus Lagenorhynchus; species Lagenorhynchus albirostris. Next base: position 18,586 of record NW_026783590.1, on the reverse strand, counting down.
CATTGAAAGCATAGGAAAAGAGGCAGAACGTCCACAATGATGCACTTGGCCAAAAAGGGCGTATGCGTTTTTTCCTGAATATATTCAGGAAAAAACGCATACGCCCTTTTTGGCCAACCAAGCAAGCTTGCAAAGGAAATGGGCACTACAATGAAGTCTCACTTCCCCGCGGTCAAAAGGGCCATCTGAAAAAAGTGTAAAATCCAGAAAGGCAGGACAGGCCATGGAGAACTGGGAGCCTTGTTATGCTGATGGGCGGGATGTCAATTGCCAACAGCCACTCGGGAGAAGTGTATGGTGTTTCCTGAAACATCTAAAAAACAAAGCAACAGAGCCTAGGGCACTTCCACTTATGGTCCTATAGCTTAGGGAAATTAAAATCAAAAGACACAGCCACCCCAAAGGTTGGGACGGCTCTGTTTACAAGAACCTGGTTTACGGTACAAGTTCAATATCGCAGAAAGTGAAAAATGGATAAAGAAGTTGTGGTACTTACGTACAATGCAGTATCACTCAGCAATGAAGTCTATGTCATCAGGCCCGTAGCAGCATAATGAGTGGATTCAGGTACGATGATTCTAACTGAAATAAGTCACACAGGAAAAGAAACATCATAAGATATCACTAATACACGGAATGTAAACTTGGCTACACAGGAACTGAATTACAAAACAGAACAGGGTCTCTAATCTAGAAACCCAACTTATGCTTGCTTAAGGGGAAAGGTGAGTTGGGGTGCTGCATAAAACCAGAGATTGAAATGAGCACAGATAAAGTTCCTTAAGCCAAATATGGAATAGACAAGAGCTACTCCTTGCTCAACGAAATGGACTCAACACCCCATATTAAATGCCTAAGAGTGTACCTGACTAGGAAGTATCTTAAAACCTATGGATTGCTATGTCTCTGAAAGAGAATCAAGTGTGTGTACAGGGGCATAAACGCAGCAGTGATAGGATTGGAGAGGTTCAGTGGGCAAATGAAGACCCTTTGAAGTCATATTGCATGGTACCCATTCCACGGGTCTCAACTCTCCAGGTTTAAGGTATTCTTCCTTCAGCTAAAACATGCATGTGGAACCCAGAGTATGATCAACCGTGTGATCGGGAGACGTGTTCCAATATGTCTCAGTTTTCATCCCCTGGTACTCGGGTGCAACATTCCAGACGCTTTACTAACACTCTCCCGACTTGGAGAGTCAGTGCCTTTAACCTCCTGTTTGGCCCAGTTTGCAATTTCTGCGGAAGATGAACAGGAATAGGGAGAACCAATGACAGACTAGCTGGAGGTGTGTGGACGGGCAAATTTAACTCTCATTTCCCACCAGGAAGAGGAATTAACCAAAGGCTCAGCGTGCCGTGCCGGAACCAGATTAGGGCCTGAAGCCATCCTGCGGTGTTGCGGCCAGCTCACGAGAAAGCGAGTTGAAGAAAGGAGCTCAGGGGCACTGTAATTCACAAACCTGCAGAGTTATAAATGACAGCTATCGTCCAAAAATATACTGAAGTAAGGCTGCCAAGAGGACTTGAAAGTGGGGCAGAATTGCAGGAAACCGATTTCAGGAGGTAGACTGGAATTGCATTGAAAGCATAGGAAAAGAGGCAGAACGTCCACAATGATGCACTTGGCCAAAAAGGGCGTATGCGTTTTTTCCTGAATATATTCAGGAAAAAACGCATACGCCCTTTTTGGCCAACCAAGCAAGCTTGCAAAGGAAATCTGCACTACAATGAAGTCTCACTTCCCCCCGGTCAAAAGGGCCATCTGAAAAAAGTGTAAAATCCAGAAAGGCAGGACAGGCCATGGAGAACTGGGAGCCTTGTTATGCTGATGGGCGGGATGTCAATTGCCAACAGCCACTCGGGAGAAGTGTATGGTGTTTCCTGAAACATCTAAAAAACAAAGCAACAGAGCCTAGGGCACTTCCACTTATGGTCCTATAGCTTAGGGAAATTAAAATCAAAAGACACAGCCACCCCAAAGGTTGGGACGGCTCTGTTTACAAGAACCTGGTTTACGGTACAAGTTCAATATCGCAGAAAGTGAAAAATGGATAAAGAAGTTGTGGTACTTACGTACAATGCAGTATCACTCAGCAATGAAATCTATGTCATCAGGCCCGTAGCAGCATAATGAGTGGATTCAGGTACGATGATTCTAACTGAAATAAGTCACACAGAAAAAGAAACATCATAAGATATCACTAATACACGGAATGTAAACTTGGCTACACAGGAACTGAATTCCAAAACAGAACAGGGTCTCAAATTTAGAAAACCAACTTATGCTTGCTTAAGGGGAAAGGTGAGTTGGGGTGCTGCATAAAACCAGAGATTGAAATGAGCACAGATAAAGTTCCTTAAGCCAAATATGGAATAGACAAGAGCTACTCCTTGCTCAACGAAATGGACTCAACACCCCATATTAAATGCCTAAGAGTGTACCTGACTAGGAAGTATCTTAAAACCTATGGATTGCTATGTCTCTGAAAGAGAATCAAGTGTGTGTACAGGGGCATAAACGCAGCAGTGATAGGATTGGAGAGGTTCGGTGAGCAAATGAAGACCCTTTGAAGTCATATTGCATGGTACCCATTCCACGGGTCTCAACTCTCCAGGTTTAAGGTATTCTTCCTTCAGCTAAAACATGCATGTGGAACCCAGAGTATGATCAACCGTGTGATCGGGAGACGTGTTCCAATATGTCTCAGTTTTCGTCCCCTGGTACTCGGGTGCAACATTCCAGACGCTTTACTAACACTCTCCCGACTTGGAGAGTCAGTGCCTTTAACCTCCTGTTTGGCCCAGTTTGCAATTTCTGCGGAAGATGAACAGGAATAGGGAGAACCAATGACAGACTAGCTGGAGGTGTCTGGACGGGCAAATTTAACTCTCATTTCCCACCAGGAAGAGGAATTAACCAAAGGCTCAGCGTGCCGTGCCGGAACCAGATTAGGGCCTGAAGCCATCCTGCGGTGTTGCGGCCAGCTCACGAGAAAGCGAGTTGAAGAAAGGAGCTCAGGGGCACTGTAATTCACAAACCTGCAGAGTTATAAATGACAGCTATCGTCCAAAAATATACTGAAGTAAGGCTGCCAAGAGGACTTGAAAGCGGGGCAGAATTGCAGGAAACCGATTTCAGGAGGTAGACTGGAATTGCATTGAAAGCATAGGAAAAGAGGCAGAACGTCCACAATGATGCACTTGGCCAAAAAGGGCGTATGCGTTTTTTCCTGAATATATTCAGGAAAAAACGCATACGCCCTTTTTGGCCAACCAAGCAAGCTTGCAAAGGAAATGGGCACTACAATGAAGTCTCACTTCCCCGCGGTCAAAAGGGCCATCTGAAAAAAGTGTAAAATCCAGAAAGGCAGGACAGGCCATGGAGAACTGGGAGCCTTGTTATGCTGATGGGCGGGATGTCAATTGCCAACAGCCACTCGGGAGAAGTGTATGGTGTTTCCTGAAACATCTAAAAAACAAAGCAACAGAGCCTAGGGCACTTCCACTTATGGTCCTATAGCTTAGGGAAATTAAAATCAAAAGACACAGCCACCCCAAAGGTTGGGACGGCTCTGTTTACAAGAACCTGGTTTACGGTACAAGTTCAATATCGCAGAAAGTGAAAAATGGATAAAGAAGTTGTGGTACTTACGTACAATGCAGTATCACTCAGCAATGAAGTCTATGTCATCAGGCCCGTAGCAGCATAATGAGTGGATTCAGGTACGATGATTCTAACTGAAATAAGTCACACAGGAAAAGAAACATCATAAGATATCACTAATACACGGAATGTAAACTTGGCTACACAGGAACTGAATTACAAAACAGAACAGGGTCTCTAATCTAGAAACCCAACTTATGCTTGCTTAAGGGGAAAGGTGAGTTGGGGTGCTGCATAAAACCAGAGATTGAAATGAGCACAGATAAAGTTCCTTAAGCCAAATATGGAATAGACAAGAGCTACTCCTTGCTCAACGAAATGGACTCAACACCCCATATTAAATGCCTAAGAGTGTACCTGACTAGGAAGTATCTTAAAACCTATGGATTGCTATGTCTCTGAAAGAGAATCAAGTGTGTGTACAGGGGCATAAACGCAGCAGTGATAGGATTGGAGAGGTTCGGTGGGCAAATGAAGACCCTTTGAAGTCATATTGCATGGTACCCATTCCACGGGTCTCAACTCTCCAGGTTTAAGGTATTCTTCCTTCAGCTAAAACATGCATGTGGAACCCAGAGTATGATCAACCGTGTGATCGGGAGACGTGTTCCAATATGTCTCAGTTTTCATCCCCTGGTACTCGGGTGCAACATTCCAGACGCTTTACTAACACTCTCCCGACTTGGAGAGTCAGTGCCTTTAACCTCCTGTTTGGCCCAGTTTGCAATTTCTGCGGAAGATGAACAGGAATAGGGAGAACCAATGACAGACTAGCTGGAGGTGTGTGGACGGGCAAATTTAACTCTCATTTCCCACCAGGAAGAGGAATTAACCAAAGGCTCAGCGTGCCGTGCCGGAACCAGATTAGGGCCTGAAGCCATCCTGCGGTGTTGCGGCCAGCTCACGAGAAAGCGAGTTGAAGAAAGGAGCTCAGGGGCACTGTAATTCACAAACCTGCAGAGTTATAAATGACAGCTATCGTCCAAAAATATACTGAAGTAAGGCTGCCAAGAGGACTTGAAAGTGGGGCAGAATTGCAGGAAACCGATTTCAGGAGGTAGACTGGAATTGCATTGAAAGCATAGGAAAAGAGGCAGAACGTCCACAATGATGCACTTGGCCAAAAAGGGCGTATGCGTTTTTTCCTGAATATATTCAGGAAAAAACGCATACGCCCTTTTTGGCCAACCAAGCAAGCTTGCAAAGGAAATCTGCACTACAATGAAGTCTCACTTCCCCCCGGTCAAAAGGGCCATCTGAAAAAAGTGTAAAATCCAGAAAGGCAGGACAGGCCATGGAGAACTGGGAGCCTTGTTATGCTGATGGGCGGGATGTCAATTGCCAACAGCCACTCGGGAGAAGTGTATGGTGTTTCCTGAAACATCTAAAAAACAAAGCAACAGAGCCTAGGGCACTTCCACTTATGGTCCTATAGCTTAGGGAAATTAAAATCAAAAGACACAGCCACCCCAAAGGTTGGGACGGCTCTGTTTACAAGAACCTGGTTTACGGTACAAGTTCAATATCGCAGAAAGTGAAAAATGGATAAAGAAGTTGTGGTACTTACGTACAATGCAGTATCACTCAGCAATGAAATCTATGTCATCAGGCCCGTAGCAGCATAATGAGTGGATTCAGGTACGATGATTCTAACTGAAATAAGTCACACAGAAAAAGAAACATCATAAGATATCACTAATACACGGAATGTAAACTTGGCTACACAGGAACTGAATTCCAAAACAGAACAGGGTCTCAAATTTAGAAAACCAACTTATGCTTGCTTAAGGGGAAAGGTGAGTTGGGGTGCTGCATAAAACCAGAGATTGAAATGAGCACAGATAAAGTTCCTTAAGCCAAATATGGAATAGACAAGAGCTACTCCTTGCTCAACGAAATGGACTCAACACCCCATATTAAATGCCTAAGAGTGTACCTGACTAGGAAGTATCTTAAAACCTATGGATTGCTATGTCTCTGAAAGAGAATCAAGTGTGTGTACAGGGGCATAAACGCAGCAGTGATAGGATTGGAGAGGTTCGGTGAGCAAATGAAGACCCTTTGAAGTCATATTGCATGGTACCCATTCCACGGGTCTCAACTCTCCAGGTTTAAGGTATTCTTCCTTCAGCTAAAACATGCATGTGGAACCCAGAGTATGATCAACCGTGTGATCGGGAGACGTGTTCCAATATGTCTCAGTTTTCGTCCCCTGGTACTCGGGTGCAACATTCCAGACGCTTTACTAACACTCTCCCGACTTGGAGAGTCAGTGCCTTTAACCTCCTGTTTGGCCCAGTTTGCAATTTCTGCGGAAGATGAACAGGAATAGGGAGAACCAATGACAGACTAGCTGGAGCTGTCTGGACGGGCAAATTTAACTCTCATTTCCCACCAGGAAGAGGAATTAACCAAAGGCTCAGCGTGCCGTGCCGGAACCAGATTAGGGCCTGAAGCCATCCTGCGGTGCTGCGGCCAGCTCACGAGAAAGCGAGTTGAAGAAAGGAGCTCAGGGGCACTGTAATTCACAAACCTGCAGAGTTATAAATGACAGCTATCGTCCAAAAATATACTGAAGTAAGTCTGCCAAGAGGACTTGAAAGCGGGGCAGAATTGCAGGAAACCGATTTCAGGAGGTAGACTGGAATTGCATTTAAAGCATAGGAAAAGAGGCAGAACGTCCACAATGATGCACTTGGCCAAAAAGGGCGTATGCGTTTTTTCCTGAATATATTCAGGAAAAAACGCATACGCCCTTTTTGGCCAACCAAGCAAGCTTGCAAAGGAAATGGGCACTACAATGAAGTCTCACTTCCCCGCGGTCAAAAGGGCCATCTGAAAAAAGTGTAAAATCCAGAAAGGCAGGACAGGCCATGGAGAACTGGGAGCCTTGTTATGCTGATGGGCGGGATGTAAATTGCCAACAGCCACTCGGGATAAGTGTATGGTGTTTCCTGAAACATCTAAAAAACAAAGCAACAGAGCCTAGGGCACTTCCACTTATGGTCCTATAGCTTAGGGAAATTAAAATCAAAAGACACAGCCACCCCAAAGGTTGGGACGGCTCTGTTTACAAGAACCTGGTTTACGGTACAAGTTCAATATCGCAGAAAGTGAAAAATGGATAAAGAAGTTGTGGTACTTACGTACAATGCAGTATCACTCAGCAATGAAGTCTATGTCATCAGGCCCGTAGCAGCATAATGAGTGGATTCAGGTACGATGATTCTAACTGAAATAAGTCACACAGGAAAAGAAACATCATAAGATATCACTAATACACGGAATGTAACCTTGGCTACACAGGAACTGAATTACAAAACAGAACAGGGTCTCTAATCTAGAAACCCAACTTATGCTTGCTTAAGGGGAAAGGTGAGTTGGGGTGCTGCATAAAACCAGAGATTGAAATGAGCACAGATAAAGTTCCTTAAGCCAAATATGGAATAGACAAGAGCTACTCCTTGCTCAACGAAATGGACTCAACACCCCATATTAAATGCCTAAGAGTGTACCTGACTAGGAAGTATCTTAAAACCTATGGATTGCTATGTCTCTGAAAGAGAATCAAGTGTGTGTACAGGGGCATAAACGCAGCAGTGATAGGATTGGAGAGGTTCGGTGGGCAAATGAAGACCCTTTGAAGTCATATTGCATGGTACCCATTCCACGGGTCTCAACTCTCCAGGTTTAAGGTATTCTTCCTTCAGCTAAAACATGCATGTGGAACCCAGAGTATGATCAACCGTGTGATCGGGAGACGTGTTCCAATATGTCTCAGTTTTCATCCCCTGGTACTCGGGTGCAACATTCCAGACGCTTTACTAACACTCTCCCGACTTGGAGAGTCAGTGCCTTTAACCTCCTGTTTGGCCCAGTTTGCAATTTCTGCGGAAGATGAACAGGAATAGGGAGAACCAATGACAGACTAGCTGGAGGTGTGTGGACGGGCAAATTTAACTCTCATTTCCCACCAGGAAGAGGAATTAACCAAAGGCTCAGCGTGCCGTGCCGGAACCAGATTAGGGCCTGAAGCCATCCTGCGGTGTTGCGGCCAGCTCACGAGAAAGCGAGTTGAAGAAAGGAGCTCAGGGGCACTGTAATTCACAAACCTGCAGAGTTATAAATGACAGCTATCGTCCAAAAATATACTGAAGTAAGGCTGCCAAGAGGACTTGAAAGCGGGGCAGAATTGCAGGAAACCGATTTCAGGAGGTAGACTGGAATTGCATTGAAAGCATAGGAAAAGAGGCAGAACGTCCACAATGATGCACTTGGCCAAAAAGGGCGTATGCGTTTTTTCCTGAATATATTCAGGAAAAAACGCATACGCCCTTTTTGGCCAACCAAGCAAGCTTGCAAAGGAAATCTGCACTACAATGAAGTCTCACTTCCCCCCGGTCAAAAGGGCCATCTGAAAAAAGTGTAAAATCCAGAAAGGCAGGACAGGCCATGGAGAACTGGGAGCCTTGTTATGCTGATGGGCGGGATGTCAATTGCCAACAGCCACTCGGGAGAAGTGTATGGTGTTTCCTGAAACATCTAAAAAACAAAGCAACAGAGCCTAGGGCACTTCCACTTATGGTCCTATAGCTTAGGGAAATTAAAATCAAAAGACACAGCCACCCCAAAGGTTGGGACGGCTCTGTTTACAAGAACCTGGTTTACGGTACAAGTTCAATATCGCAGAAAGTGAAAAATGGATAAAGAAGTTGTGGTACTTACGTACAATGCAGTATCACTCAGCAATGAAATCTATGTCATCAGGCCCGTAGCAGCATAATGAGTGGATTCAGGTACGATGATTCTAACTGAAATAAGTCACACAGAAAAAGAAACATCATAAGATATCACTAATACACGGAATGTAAACTTGGCTACACAGGAACTGAATTCCAAAACAGAACAGGGTCTCAAATTTAGAAAACCAACTTATGCTTGCTTAAGGGGAAAGGTGAGTTGGGGTGCTGCATAAAACCAGAGATTGAAATGAGCACAGATAAAGTTCCTTAAGCCAAATATGGAATAGACAAGAGCTACTCCTTGCTCAACGAAATGGACTCAACACCCCATATTAAATGCCTAAGAGTGTACCTGACTAGGAAGTATCTTAAAACCTATGGATTGCTATGTCTCTGAAAGAGAATCAAGTGTGTGTACAGGGGCATAAACGCAGCAGTGATAGGATTGGAGAGGTTCGGTGAGCAAATGAAGACCCTTTGAAGTCATATTGCATGGTACCCATTCCACGGGTCTCAACTCTCCAGGTTTAAGGTATTCTTCCTTCAGCTAAAACATGCATGTGGAACCCAGAGTATGATCAACCGTGTGATCGGGAGACGTGTTCCAATATGTCTCAGTTTTCGTCCCCTGGTACTCGGGTGCAACATTCCAGACGCTTTACTAACACTCTCCCGACTTGGAGAGTCAGTGCCTTTAACCTCCTGTTTGGCCCAGTTTGCAATTTCTGCGGAAGATGAACAGGAATAGGGAGAACCAATGACAGACTAGCTGGAGGTGTCTGGACGGGCAAATTTAACTCTCATTTCCCACCAGGAAGAGGAATTAACCAAAGGCTCAGCGTGCCGTGCCGGAACCAGATTAGGGCCTGAAGCCATCCTGCGGTGTTGCGGCCAGCTCACGAGAAAGCGAGTTGAAGAAAGGAGCTCAGGGGCACTGTAATTCACAAACCTGCAGAGTTATAAATGACAGCTATCGTCCAAAAATATACTGAAGTAAGGCTGCCAAGAGGACTTGAAAGCGGTGCAGAATTGCAGGAAACCGATTTCAGGAGGTAGACTGGAATTGCATTTAAAGCATAGGAAAAGAGGCAGAACGTCCACAATGATGCACTTGGCCAAAAAGGGCGTATGCGTTTTTTCCTGAATATATTCAGGAAAAAACGCATACGCCCTTTTTGGCCAACCAAGCAAGCTTGCAAAGGAAATGGGCACTACAATGAAGTCTCACTTCCCCGCGGTCAAAAGGGCCATCTGAAAAAAGTGTAAAATCCAGAAAGGCAGGACAGGCCATGGAGAACTGGGAGCCTTGTTATGCTGATGGGCGGGATGTAAATTGCCAACAGCCACTCGGGAGAAGTGTATGGTGTTTCCTGAAACATCTAAAAAACAAAGCAACAGAGCCTAGGGCACTTCCACTTATGGTCCTATAGCTTAGGGAAATTAAAATCAAAAGACACAGCCACCCCAAAGGTTGGGACGGCTCTGTTTACAAGAACCTGGTTTACGGTACAAGTTCAATATCGCAGAAAGTGAAAAATGGATAAAGAAGTTGTGGTACTTACGTACAATGCAGTATCACTCAGCAATGAAGTCTATGTCATCAGGCCCGTAGCAGCATAATGAGTGGATTCAGGTACGATGATTCTAACTGAAATAAGTCACACAGGAAAAGAAACATCATAAGATATCACTAATACACGGAATGTAAACTTGGCTACACAGGAACTGAATTACAAAACAGAACAGGGTCTCTAATCTAGAAACCCAACTTATGCTTGCTTAAGGGGAAAGGTGAGTTGGGGTGCTGCATAAAACCAGAGATTGAAATGAGCACAGATAAAGTTCCTTAAGCCAAATATGGAATAGACAAGAGCTACTCCTTGCTCAACGAAATGGACTCAACACCCCATATTAAATGCCTAAGAGTGTACCTGACTAGGAAGTATCTTAAAACCTATGGATTGCTATGTCTCTGAAAGAGAATCAAGTGTGTGTACAGGGGCATAAACGCAGCAGTGATAGGATTGGAGAGGTTCGGTGGGCAAATGAAGACCCTTTGAAGTCATATTGCATGGTACCCATTCCACGGGTCTCAACTCTCCAGGTTTAAGGTATTCTTCCTTCAGCTAAAACATGCATGTGGAACCCAGAGTATGATCAACCGTGTGATCGGGAGACGTGTTCCAATATGTCTCAGTTTTCATCCCCTGGTACTCGGGTGCAACATTCCAGACGCTTTACTAACACTCTCCCGACTTGGAGAGTCAGTGCCTTTAACCTCCTGTTTGGCCCAGTTTGCAATTTCTGCGGAAGATGAACAGGAATAGGGAGAACCAATGACAGACTAGCTGGAGGTGTCTGGACGGGCAAATTTAACTCTCATTTCCCACCAGGAAGAGGAATTAACCAAAGGCTCAGCGTGCCGTGCCGGAACCAGATTAGGGCCTGAAGCCATCCTGCGGTGTTGCGGCCAGCTCACGAGAAAGCGAGTTGAAGAAAGGAGCTCAGGGGCACTGTAATTCACAAACCTGCAGAGTTATAAATGACAGCTATCGTCCAAAAATATACTGAAGTAAGGCTGCCAAGAGGACTTGAAAGCGGGGCAGAATTGCAGGAAACCGATTTCAGGAGGTAGACTGGAATTGCATTGAAAGCATAGGAAAAGAGGCAGAACGTCCACAATGATGCACTTGGCCAAAAAGGGCGTATGCGTTTTTTCCTGAATATATTCAGGATAAAACGCATACGCCCTTTTTGGCCAACCAAGCAAGCTTGCAAAGGAAATCTGCACTACAATGAAGTCTCACTTCCCCCCGGTCAAAAGGGCCATCTGAAAAAAGTGTAAAATCCAGAAAGGCAGGACAGGCCATGGAGAACTGGGAGCCTTGTTATGCTGATGGGCGGGATGTAAATTGCCAACAGCCACTCGGGAGAAGTGTATGGTGTTTCCTGAAACATCTAAAAAACAAAGCAACAGAGCCTAGGGCACTTCCACTTATAGTCCTATAGCTTAGGGAAATTAAAATCAAAAGACACAGCCACCCCAAAGGTTGGGACGGCTCTGTTTACAAGAACCTGGTTTACGGTACAAGTTCAATATCGCAGAAAGTGAAAAATGGATAAAGAAGTTGTGGTACTTACGTACAATGCAGTATCACTCAGCAATGAAATCTATGTCATCAGGCCCGTAGCAGCATAATGAGTGGATTCAGGTACGATGATTCTAACTGAAATAAGTCACACAGAAAAAGAAACATCATAAGATATCACTAATACACGGAATGTAAACTTGGCTACACAGGAACTGAATTCCAAAACAGAACAGGGTCTCAAATTTAGAAAACCAACTTATGCTTGCTTAAGGGGAAAGGTGAGTTGGGGTGCTGCATAAAACCAGAGATTGAAATGAGCACAGATAAAGTTCCTTAAGCCAAATATGGAATAGACAAGAGCTACTCCTTGCTCAACGAAATGGACTCAACACCCCATATTAAATGCCTAAGAGTGTACCTGACTAGGAAGTATCTTAAAACCTATGGATTGCTATGTCTCTGAAAGAGAATCAAGTGTGTGTACAGGGGCATAAACGCAGCAGTGATAGGATTGGAGAGGTTCGGTGAGCAAATGAAGACCCTTTGAAGTCATATTGCATGGTACCCATTCCACGGGTCTCAACTCTCCAGGTTTAAGGTATTCTTCCTTCAGCTAAAACATGCATGTGGAACCCAGAGTATGATCAACCGTGTGATCGGGAGACGTGTTCCAATATGTCTCAGTTTTCGTCCCCTGGTACTCGGGTGCAACATTCCAGACGCTTTACTAACACTCTCCCGACTTGGAGAGTCAGTGCCTTTAACCTCCTGTTTGGCCCAGTTTGCAATTTCTGCGGAAGATGAACAGGAATAGGGAGAACCAATGACAGACTAGCTGGAGCTGTCTGGACGGGCAAATTTAACTCTCATTTCCCACCAGGAAGAGGAATTAACCAAAGGCTCAGCGTGCCGTGCCGGAACCAGATTAGGGCCTGAAGCCATCCTGCGGTGCTGCGGCCAGCTCACGAGAAAGCGAGTTGAAGAAAGGAGCTCAGGGGCACTGTAATTCACAAACCTGCAGAGTTATAAATGACAGCTATCGTCCAAAAATATACTGAAGTAAGTCTGCCAAGAGGACTTGAAAGCGGGGCAGAATTGCAGGAAACCGATTTCAGGAGGTAGACTGGAATTGCATTTAAAGCATAGGAAAAGAGGCAGAACGTCCACAATGATGCACTTGGCCAAAAAGGGCGTATGCGTTTTTTCCTGAATATATTCAGGAAAAAACGCATACGCCCTTTTTGGCCAACCAAGCAAGCTTGCAAAGGAAATGGGCACTACAATGAAGTCTCACTTCCCCGCGGTCAAAAGGGCCATCTGAAAAAAGTGTAAAATCCAGAAAGGCAGGACAGGCCATGGAGAACTGGGAGCCTTGTTATGCTGATGGGCGGGATGTAAATTGCCAACAGCCACTCGGGAGAAGTGTATGGTGTTTCCTGAAACATCTAAAAAACAAAGCAACAGAGCCTAGGGCACTTCCACTTATGGTCCTATAGCTTAGGGAAATTAAAATCAAAAGACACAGCCACCCCAAAGGTTGGGACGGCTCTGTTTACAAGAACCTGGTTTACGGTACAAGTTCAATATCGCAGAAAGTGAAAAATGGATAAAGAAGTTGTGGTACTTACGTACAATGCAGTATCACTCAGCAATGAAGTCTATGTCATCAGGCCCGTAGCAGCATAATGAGTGGATTCAGGTACGATGATTCTAACTGAAATAAGTCACACAGGAAAAGAAACATCATAAGATATCACTAATACACGGAATGTAACCTTGGCTACACAGGAACTGAATTACAAAACAGAACAGGGTCTCTAATCTAGAAACCCAACTTATGCTTGCTTAAGGGGAAAGGTGAGTTGGGGTGCTGCATAAAACCAGAGATTGAAATGAGCACAGATAAAGTTCCTTAAGCCAAATATGGAATAGACAAGAGCTACTCCTTGCTCAACGAAATGGACTCAACACCCCATATTAAATGCCTAAGAGTGTACCTGACTAGGAAGTATCTTAAAACCTATGGATTGCTATGTCTCTGAAAGAGAATCAAGTGTGTGTACAGGGGCATAAACGCAGCAGTGATAGGATTGGAGAGGTTCGGTGGGCAAATGAAGACCCTTTGAAGTCATATTGCATGGTACCCATTCCACGGGTCTCAACTCTCCAGGTTTAAGGTATTCTTCCTTCAGCTAAAACATGCATGTGGAACCCAGAGTATGATCAACCGTGTGATCGGGAGACGTGTTCCAATATGTCTCAGTTTTCATCCCCTGGTACTCGGGTGCAACATTCCAGACGCTTTACTAACACTCTCCCGACTTGGAGAGTCAGTGCCTTTAACCTCCTGTTTGGCCCAGTTTGCAATTTCTGCGGAAGATGAACAGGAATAGGGAGAACCAATGACAGACTAGCTGGAGGTGTGTGGACGGGCAAATTTAACTCTCATTTCCCACCAGGAAGAGGAATTAACCAAAGGCTCAGCGTGCCGTGCCGGAACCAGATTAGGGCCTGAAGCCATCCTGCGGTGTTGCGGCCAGCTCACGAGAAAGCGAGTTGAAGAAAGGAGCTCAGGGGCACTGTAATTCACAAACCTGCAGAGTTATAAATGACAGCTATCGTCCAAAAATATACTGAAGTAAGGCTGCCAAGAGGACTTGAAAGCGGGGCAGAATTGCAGGAAACCGATTTCAGGAGGTAGACTGGAATTGCATTGAAAGCATAGGAAAAGAGGCAGAACGTCCACAATGATGCACTTGGCCAAAAAGGGCGTATGCGTTTTTTCCTGAATATATTCAGGAAAAAACGCATACGCCCTTTTTGGCCAACCAAGCAAGCTTGCAAAGGAAATCTGCACTACAATGAAGTCTCACTTCCCCCCGGTCAAAAGGGCCATCTGAAAAAAGTGTAAAATCCAGAAAGGCAGGACAGGCCATGGAGAACTGGGAGCCTTGTTATGCTGATGGGCGGGATGTCAATTGCCAACAGCCACTCGGGAGAAGTGTATGGTGTTTCCTGAAACATCTAAAAAACAAAGCAACAGAGCCTAGGGCACTTCCACTTATGGTCCTATAGCTTAGGGAAATTAAAATCAAAAGACACAGCCACCCCAAAGGTTGGGACGGCTCTGTTTACAAGAACCTGGTTTACGGTACAAGTTCAATATCGCAGAAAGTGAAAAATGGATAAAGAAGTTGTGGTACTTACGTACAATGCAGTATCACTCAGCAATGAAATCTATGTCATCAGGCCCGTAGCAGCATAATGAGTGGATTCAGGTACGATGATTCTAACTGAAATAAGTCACACAGAAAAAGAAACATCATAAGATATCACTAATACACGGAATGTAAACTTGGCTACACAGGAACTGAATTCCAAAACAGAACAGGGTCTCAAATTTAGAAAACCAACTTATGCTTGCTTAAGGGGAAAGGTGAGTTGGGGTGCTGCATAAAACCAGAGATTGAAATGAGCACAGATAAAGTTCCTTAAGCCAAATATGGAATAGACAAGAGCTACTCCTTGCTCAACGAAATGGACTCAACACCCCATATTAAATGCCTAAGAGTGTACCTGACTAGGAAGTATCTTAAAACCTATGGATTGCTATGTCTCTGAAAGAGAATCAAGTGTGTGTACAGGGGCATAAACGCAGCAGTGATAGGATTGGAGAGGTTCGGTGAGCAAATGAAGACCCTTTGAAGTCATATTGCATGGTACCCATTCCACGGGTCTCAACTCTCCAGGTTTAAGGTATTCTTCCTTCAGCTAAAACATGCATGTGGAACCCAGAGTATGATCAACCGTGTGATCGGGAGACGTGTTCCAATATGTCTCAGTTTTCGTCCCCTGGTACTCGGGTGCAACATTCCAGACGCTTTACTAACACTCTCCCGACTTGGAGAGTCAGTGCCTTTAACCTCCTGTTTGGCCCAGTTTGCAATTTCTGCGGAAGATGAACAGGAATAGGGAGAACCAATGACAGACTAGCTGGAGGTGTCTGGACGGGCAAATTTAACTCTCATTTCCCACCAGGAAGAGGAATTAACCAAAGGCTCAGCGTGCCGTGCCGGAACCAGATTAGGGCCTGAAGCCATCCTGCGGTGTTGCGGCCAGCTCACGAGAAAGCGAGTTGAAGAAAGGAGCTCAGGGGCACTGTAATTCACAAACCTGCAGAGTTATAAATGACAGCTATCGTCCAAAAATATACTGAAGTAAGGCTGCCAAGAGGACTTGAAAGCGGGGCAGAATTGCAGGAAACCGATTTCAGGAGGTAGACTGGAATTGCATTTAAAGCATAGGAAAAGAGGCAGAACGTCCACAATGATGCACTTGGCCAAAAAGGGCGTATGCGTTTTTTCCTGAATATATTCAGGAAAAAACGCATACGCCCTTTTTGGCCAACCAAGCAAGCTTGCAAAGGAAATGGGCACTACAATGAAGTCTCACTTCCCCGCGGTCAAAAGGGCCATCTGAAAAAAGTGTAAAATCCAGAAAGGCAGGACAGGCCATGGAGAACTGGGAGCCTTGTTATGCTGATGGGCGGGATGTAAATTGCCAACAGCCACTCGGGAGAAGTGTATGGTGTTTCCTGAAACATCTAAAAAACAAAGCAACAGAGCCTAGGGCACTTCCACTTATGGTCCTATAGCTTAGGGAAATTAAAATCAAAAGACACAGCCACCCCCAAAGGTTGGGACGGCTCTGTTTACAAGAACCTGGTTTACGGTACAAGTTCAATATCGCAGAAAGTGAAAAATGGATAAAGAAGTTGTGGTACTTACGTACAATGCAGTATCACTCAGCAATGAAGTCTATGTCATCAGGCCCGTAGCAGCATAATGAGTGGATTCAGGTACGATGATTCTAACTGAAATAAGTCACACAGGAAAAGAAACATCATAAGTATCACTAATACACGGAATGTAAACTTGGCTACACAGGAACTGAATTACAAAACAGAACAGGGTCTCTAATCTAGAAACCCAACTTATGCTTGCTTAAGGGGAAAGGTGAGTTGGGGTGCTGCATAAAACCAGAGATTGAAATGAGCACGATAAAGTTCCTTAAGCCAAATATGGAATAGACAAGAGCTACTCCTTGCTCAACGAAATGGACTCAACACCCCATATTAAATGCCTAAGAGTGTACCTGACTAGGAAGTATCTTAAAACCTATGGATTGCTATGTCTCTGAAAGAGAATCAAGTGTGTGTACAGGGGCATAAACGCAGCAAGTGATAGGATTGGAGAGGTTCGGTGGGCAAAATGAAGACCCTTTGAAGTCATATTGCATGGTACCCATTCCACGGGTCTCAACTCTCCAGGTTTAAGGTATTCTTCCTTCAGCTAAAACATGCATGTGGAACCCAGAGTATGATCAACCGTGTGATCGGGAGACGTGTTCCAATATGTCTCAGTTTTCATCCCCTGGTACTCGAGGTGCAACATTCCAGACGCTTTACTAAACACTCTCCCGACTTGGAGAGTCAGTGCCTTTAACCTCCTGTTTGGCCCAGTTTGCAATTTCTGCGGAAGATGAACAGGAATAGGGAGAACCAATGACAGACTAGCTGGAGGTGTCTGGACGGGCAAATTTAACTCTCATTTCCCACCAGGAAGAGGAATTAACCAAAGGCTCAGCGTGCCGTGCCGGAACCAGATTAGGGCCTGAAGCCATCCTGCGGTGTTGCGGCCAGCTCACGAGAAAGCGAGTTGAAGAAAGGAGCTCAGGGGCACTGTAATTCACAAACCTGCAGAGTTATAAATGACAGCTATCGTCCAAAAATATACTGAAGTAAGGGCTGCCAAGAGGACTGAAAGCGGGGCAGAATTGCAGGAAACCGATTTCAGGAGGTAGACTGGAATTGCATTGAAAGCATAGGAAAAGAGGCAGAACGTCCACAATGATGCACTTGGCCAAAAAGGGCGTATGCGTTTTTTCCTGAATATATTCAGGATAAAACGCATACGCCCTTTTTGGCCAACCAAGCAAGCTTGCAAAGGAAATCTGCACTACAATGAAGTCTCACTTCCCCCCGGTCAAAAGGGCCATCTGAAAAAAGTGTAAAATCCAGAAAGGCAGGACAGGCCATGGAGAACTGGGAGCCTTGTTATGCTGATGGGCGGGATGTAAATTGCCAACAGCCACTCGGGAGAAGTGTATGGTGTTTCCTGAAACATCTAAAAAACAAAGCAACAGAGCCTAGGGCACTTCCACTTATAGTCCTATAGCTTAGGGAAATTAAAATCAAAAGACACAGCCCACCCAAAGGTTGGGACGGCTCTGTTTACAAGAACCTGGTTTACGGTACAAGTTCAATATCGCAGAAAGTGAAAAATGGATAAAGAAGTTGTGGTACTTACGTACAATGCAGTATCACTCAGCAATGAAATCTATGTCATCAGGCCCGTAGCAGCATAATGAGTGGATTCAGGTACGATGATTCTAACTGAAATAAGTCACACAGGAAAAGAAACATCATAAGATATCACTAATACACGGAATGTAACCTTGGCTACACAGGAACTGAATTACAAAACAGAACAGGGTCTCAAATATAGAAAACCAACTTATGCTTGCTTAAGGGGAAAGGTGAGTTGGGGTGCTGCATAAAACCAGAGATTGAAATGAGCACAGATAAAGTTCCTTAAGCCAAATATGGAATAGACAAGAGCTACTCCTTGCTCAACGAAATGGACTCAACACCCCATATTAAATGCTAAGAGTGTACCTGACTAGGAAGTATCTTAAAACCTATGGATTGCTATGTCTCTGAAAGAGAATCAAGTGTGTGTACAGGGGCATAAACGCAGCAGTGATAGGATTGGAGAGGTTCGGTGAGCAAATGAAGACCCTTTGAAGTCATATTGCATGGTACCCATTCCACGGGTCTCAACTCTCCAGGTTTAAGGTATTCTTCCTTCAGCTAAAACATGCATGTGGAACCCAGAGTATGATCAACTGTGTGATCGGGAGACGTGTTCCAATATGTCTCAGTTTTCGTCCCCTGGTACTCGGGTGCAACATTCCAGACGCTTTACTAACACTCTCCCGACTTGGAGAGTCAGTGCCTTTAACCTC